>NW_027150649.1:180912-1516227 GCF_020800215.1 Phytophthora ramorum | reverse complement strand
AAGTACAACTGGACTGCGCACGGCCAGATTTTGAGGTTGTCAGATTGCGCGTCGACACGCGGATTTCTCCAGCTCGTAAAAGCTTGCAAAAACGGACAAGTAACGTTAGATGCATTAATGACCACTCGGAGATCGACTTATGGTGATCCAAGCCGAGGTGACATCACGCTGCTAGAGGCTGGATAGGGCACGCATCTATGGTCAGAGAGTGAATTTGGTTGAAAAGGAAGGTATTTGTGCGCTGAGAAAAGGAACGCCTTTGCAGACGTTGCGGAAACACTTTCATAAAATGACGGAGTGTGGACAGGTGGTATTATAGTTTACGTGGCTCGCACAGGCACCTTGGTTACATTCAATTTAATTGAGAGATGGATCCATTATTCTTATGAAGGATTTTTGATTGATAGAAAACGGATACAGATTGCAATACAGTATGCGATTCCAACAACGGTACCTCATTGTCCAATATTTCCTGCTTTGCTCAACAGAATCCGATGAAAGAAAACGAAAAGATCGAAAGCGGGGTCACTGTGTTCGCTCCATTTTCTGCTCCAACGTATCGCTTTGTCATTTCAAGCAAAGCAGCGAAGCTAAATCTTCTGCTTGAGGATCGAAAGAGCAAGAAACAATGGAGCACGGGAGATTTGGAGGAAACTGATCTCCTGACGAGCGCCAACAGGATCCCAAACGCAACTCCTGCGGACTACGTTTCGGTAAGCGTGTCCGTTTTATCGTAAGCCAAGATGCAGCTGGGAGGAAGTGCTGATTTATCAAGTGTGTGAGCAGGTTTTCCATGGAGCATTGAATTACATGATGGGTGTGGCTGTTGCTACCGATACGGATGACGACTCTGATCAAACTTGTAGTGAAGATTCCAGTGAAGAGGACGAAACAAAGATGAGGAGTTTCAGGTGAGGAATCAGAAGTTGAGGATGATAGCCGCGATGTCTTCGTTGGACTCAACTCACAGCTGGACCCTGCTAAGATCCGTCGAAAACTTCTTTTACTCGATAATGATGCTCTTCAACTCGAACTTTCAGTCTAGGTCCGAGTGCTCGATTCCGCTTGGGCGGCAAAGTACTTATTTCGCTTGGAACCGATTTTACTTGATATTCTCGAAGCTAAGATCCGCGATGTTGTAGAAGTTCTGGCGGTGACGCGTAAATGGTTGTGGAAGCCAAAAAGGCATGAGTGGTGCATTTGACAGCCACGACTGGTAGTGCTGCAGATCTCATTGATAAGTACAGATCAAGTGGACTTCGGTGGAAGGCGGCGTTTTCAACAAGGACGATGTGTACGAGCTTGTCGTTTCCTTATCGGAGTGCTACATTATAGCTGTGAAGATGCATCTTCAGCCATCCCAACATGGTGCAAACGTTGAGTTATATGTCGACGGGGAATGCGTTCAACATGACCATTTACAAGTAAGTGCTGACAGGACGAGTAGTGTTTTGCCTATGCTGAGCACTCGTTTGATCAACGATAACAAACTGGCGGTTGTTGTTACGGATGCCCCAAGCAATATTGAAGCAAGTCTAACAGCCACGAGAATTGGTGATTAATGCAGCTTGCCAGTAAATAGCCACGTGGATAGTAGCTCGGATAGCTTTGAAACTTCATGTAATAGTGATTTCATTTACGATGTTTGTATTCTGGGGAATAGCTTGGCGTGGGAACTACATAAAGCGGAGCGTGCTTATCTAACGGACGAGATCATTCTCAAGGTGCCCTGGGAACGAGCTCAACGTTCAGAACAAATATCGTCGATCAACTAAAGGAAAATGGAACAGACTCGAAGTGGGGGTTGAACTCCATCGAGGGCCTTAATCCTTACTGCAAGAACATATCACAAGCTAGTGGGAACACATTATCGAGTGCTGTACTGGTGGGATGTACAGTATGCCGTTTCTGTCATTCGCTGTAAGCTGCAAATTTCGTCATGAATGTGCTGGGTCAGACGAATTAGTCATTGCAGTCGCTCCAAGCGAAGAACTTTGTGCTTAATTATGCCATCGACAAGTGGGAATGCAATGCTTCTCTATTGCAGTATTTAGTGTGTGATGCCCTCCAAAAGTGGGTTGAACTGAAGCCCAAGCGCAATGCCAAGAACCAGCATGTGTGGGAAACCATTTGCGACGAGGTTTCCCACAATTGCAAGGTATGGAATGTAAAGCGCCGGGCTGGTGGTCCAGCAGATGAAGCAGCGGGATGTCGATGTCCTTCCAGAACTCGTAGCCGCCGTTCACGTTCAAGTAGATAACGTGGTCGCTACCCCACACGCACTTCAAAAGGCGTGAAAGCGCGGCAAAATGCGGCGAGGAACGTTGTCAAATAGCCGAACCGACGAAGCTCGATCCGTGCATGCCGCCGTGGCCGGTCGTGATCTGACCCCAGTCGAATAAGACGTTAGTGAGGAGCCTGCCTAACTAGACGTAGGTTGGCATTCATAACGGTATTACTACGTAAAGGCACACCGGCAAGAACCAGAGGTGGTGCGTCGCGAAGAACGTTTTGGAGAACGAGCGGTTCTCCGGGTACGTTAGGTAGTTCATGGCACCCGTGATGAACTTGCCGTTCAGGATGAACGACAAGCTGTCAATATACCACAACAGCTGATCTCCCGACACTGTCACCATCTACAGCAATAACCATGAGTGCACAAGTTTCAAGGCCCCTCCATCAACTCGGAGTACAAATTACTCACAGCCACGCCAACCAGGAAGGGTTTGGAAAAATAGAGCGCCATGACCACGAGCACGAGTGACACGTTGCACGCCCAAAGCATCTCATACAGGACATAGGTCCCTACATTGGCAATACAATACACGCACGCATTTAATCCCCACGTGAAGACGCCTCCTCCAGCATCACCAAAACCAAGCCAATCCACCCACCGTGCTCGTAGAAGCGGGAGAGCGTCAGCATCACAGTATACAAAGCGACAAAAGCCCCCATTTTCCTGTTCATAGGGGACACAATCATGGTGCTTTAGATTCTGCTCCCTCTGCATTGCCAAGCTACAATTTGTCAACGGTGTACGAACGGGAAGTTCATGCTGTCGTCCTGGTCCTCCGCCGCGAAGTAGTCGTCCATCTGAAGCGCGAGCCACGAGACGACAGCGTATCCCACCACCAGCACAGCAAGGACGCGCGGAAGGTCCTTTTGCGAGACCTGCACAGGCACGGGAGGCGTCGGCATGATCAATCGCCTGGTGATCTCCTCTATTGATTATGGCGTGTGTCCTGCAATTTACGACCGTAGTTTACGGTGCGTAAATTACGATGTAGTTTACGTCTATCGACGCGCCTTCGATGACACGCCGTACTGCTTCAAGAATCGCGGCAGGTCCATACTGTTAGCGTACGTGGTGGCCTGCGCGACGCCTCGGTGCAGATACAGTCGCAATAGCTCGTTCGTGTAGCTCAGCAAGTCCGGCATAGCTTCTTGTTCGTCGCCGTTGAAGCGGCCAAGTACGAATTTGTCCATCGCAGTGCCCGATGGTGCTCCGGTGTTGCCGCCTACGAACCAGTGCGGCGCACCAACGCCGATGCGAAGACGAGCGAAGCGCTCGGTGCCCACACTTGATGATGTCACGCACGCCGTTCTGGCCGCCGGGTCCTCCCTTCGCCTTGAAGCGACACTCACCGAACGGTAACGCCACGTCATCCGAGACCACGAGCAGCTCGTCCTGTCGGTTGAGAGATAGCGGATTCTTCTTGAGTCGCCAGCGATGCGAATTCATGAACGCCCGGACAGCAGTGCCAGAGCAGTTCATGTAGGTCGTTGGCCGTAACAGCGCCACATTCACCTTGTCGTGTGGAACACCCTCGTTCACAGTTCGGTCCTTGGCACGCTTTGACGAACGGCTCACCAAGTCGTCAACAGGGTAAGTGTACCCTTTGTCCGCTGCGTCTTGCTGGAAAGCCACCGGAACCGTGCCACGTCGCCATGGTTCCCGCTTCATGCTGTAGCTGCAAGTGTTTTCCCTGCACAAGCACAGCAACACTTAATGCTCTGCTCACTTCTGCAACAGTCTTGCAGCAGCCACATAGCTGCGTGCAAGCCTCTCTGATAGAGCTACCCACCGTCACTTGAGACGCGTACGTTTGAGGAAGTGCTCCCCAGCCACGAAACCAATGTTGTGCCTGGCAAAACCAATGCACATGGCAGCAGAAAATATTAATCGAAGGTCTGCATAATGTTGCAAACCTGTGTTTGCACCTGGTGTTGGAGAACTTGTCGCCGGGTTGCCCAGCCCCACGATGAGTTTGCGCACGTGGTCGTATTTAGGCGGAGACACGGCCTCCTCGCCTTCCGCATTGCTGTCGCTGGAGAAGCTGCTCACGAACAGGTTCCCGCGCTGGCCAAGCGGGGTATGCAGCACTCGGCGCCATACGCGCAGCATGTCGACGACGAAGTGAGCGAGGCGAGCGATTAGTACTGACACAATAGTCATCAATCATTCAAGCACGATTACCGTCTTTGACTCCATTTGTTCAATAACAGTTATTTCAAATATTCAGTATAACAGGCTTTTAATGCACAATTATGATGGGATATCATCCGATACAGCAGGTTATATATTTCACGTGTTTTGTGCACACTTGATCCCAATACGGTCTCGGATCTGGACGCGAAACGACGCAGTGGCAATTGAGCACTTGACATGAGCGAGGAGGCGGTACGATGGACGGGCTATGGCAATAGAACCAACGCTGCTGATGGAGTTGTATTTGTTGGACAGGAATACTTGGTGAGCTACGTGGACGACCGTCCGGAGGAAGCCAAGTACTTGCGTCGCGAGGGCGAAGTGAAGATCACGTACGCCAATGGCGACACCTTCGAAGGGGCTATTGGCCCGGAGCGACTCAAGCACGGAGAAGGGAAATACACGTGGAACCAGCGCAATCCAGAGGGAGAGCGTGAGTGAAGCGTTGGTTTGTTGTCGTTGATGTCGGCTTTCTTACTGATGCTTGCGCTTGTTAGTCTCGGTGTTTGCGACGTTCGAGGGGACGTACGTGAACGGCAGCAATGGACTCGGAAAAATGACGTTCGCCAATGGAGATGAGTACCATGGTGAGTGGAAGGCGGACAGATGACGGGTGAGGGTTCCTTCATGTACGCGAATGGAGACATCTTCAGCGGCAGATTCGAGAGCGGCATCCGCTTCGGCAAGGGTACGTACGAGTTCGCGGCTGACAAGAGCCTCTTTGTGGGAGAATGGGCAGATCACACGATCACGAACGGGAAGTGGGTTTTCAAGGACGGCGGGTCATACGTCGGGCGCTTTGAGAACGGGAATCCGATTGGAAACTGCATGCTCAAGTTCCCGAGCGGTCTACAACAGGACGGCGAATTCGTCAAGGCCCAGGCGACGAATGATGCTGGAGAAGATACGACCGTGCACAAGTTCGTTGGTGGCATGATCGTCAAAGTACGCTAACTCATGAGCGCTCATCGACCGCTATCGCCTTTGCATCAGCCTAGTGAGCAATTCATGATTCTATATAAACCTTCCCAACACGGCTTGTCCATCGCGATCGTCTCAAGCACAGCACTCATTCGTATCCCCGTTTGCCACAGTCGTTACCTTGGTAAGGGCTGCCGCCGTAGTCCTACAAGCACACTAATTGGCACTTTTTCTCAACTACTGCCCAGTGGTTCGCCAGTAACACGATGTGCACTACTACAGTAACAGTAGCTCGATCCCAGACTGCTACGTACTTCTAAGTAGTACTATAGTACTGTCGAACTGCAGTACAGCGTACGTCGACTACCGAAAATGGTTAAACTTGAGCGACTTCGTCTTCGAAGAGTCTCACCGCGAATGACAGCACGTTATGCTTCAAGATGACTTGCAGCTCCGCTCGCTCGTTTTCAATTCTCGTGCGAAGCGAGCTACTTACTTGTGTAGTTGACGTCAGGGAAATAAATGGTTGAGCTGAGATCCATCTAACCTGATAATCCTGTAATATACGATATGGTGTTTAGAATATTGATGAACCTTGCAAAATTGGAAATTCTGATTGGTTCATATATACTAGTTGTAGAAGGTTCAGTCGCTGAGAATGACTCGCGTGTGGAAAATGCCCGTTGTGTTGGCGCACCTCGTCGCAGATCTTCTCGCGTGTGGGTCGAGCTCGACCGCCGCTTTCTCGCATATCTAACTGCTCCGCTATCTCGTCACTCTCGAATCCGCCTCGTAGCGCTCGCAAATCGACTTGAACGTAATGAGCGATGATATTTCGGGGCTCGGGGCCATCCTGGTGGACGAGGAGTACTTAAACAGCGCCACTAGCAGCGACATCGAGCTGTCTCGACCTGTGAGACCTGCTCCATCGTTTTCTCCAGATCCGCGCGAGTCCAGACGTGCCAGTATCGACGCTTATGACGCCCGGGAAGACCATTTTGGATGCGAAGACGGAGACGATGCTGAAGACGACGAAGAGGGAGGGACGACGTTCCTGTGGGGATACAAGACGATGAAGACGCCCAGGAGGACGTTGTGTCAAGTGAGAGGATGTGGAGGACCCTCCGCCGCAATTGCGGTCTCGGAGCATCCTCACAGAAGGCAGAACGGCCGCCGACCTCCATGCTGCTTTGCGGTCCCCTCCACGCTCCTTGTCGTCGCTTGGCGGCTTTGGAGCAGAGGAGGGGGATGTGGTGGAAATGAATGCGAGGGAACAGGAGCTTTTGGTGAATATTCAAGAACTGCAGCGCCAGTTATCCATGGTGCAGATCCAGACGGACAAGCCCCAAGAGGAGATCGTGCCGCCTATGATGGATGCACGGCATCGACTCATTATGGTGTCGAATCGACTGCCGATCTCCTTCCAACGCAATGAAGCGACGGGGGAATGGAGCTTCTCGATGAGTTCAGGAGGGCTTGTGACGGCGTTGAATGGCATTCGAGATCAGGTGCCATTCATTTGGATTGGGTGGCTTGGAGAGGAGATCCCGCATGATGAACAGAGCAAAGTACGCGAGAAACTGGCGAGAGAGTTTAACTGTGTGCCGGTGTTCTTGTCTAAGGAGATCGCTGCGCGGTATACAACGATTTTAGCAACGATATCCTGTGGCCGATCTTCCATTACGTGCCGCTGCCGCTTTTCCGCCCAGGCAGTGAAAAGAAGTTCGACTTCCGGCAATGGGACGCTTACAAGCTGGCTAACAAGCGCTTCGCGCAGGCGGTGAATCAAGTGTATCGGGAAGGAGACTTTGTGTGGGTACATGACTACCATTTGATGATGCTACCTTCATTGCTACGATCGCGCCATCCGCACTGCAAGATTGGATGGTTCCTTCACACGCCGTTCCCCACGGCTGAAATGTATCGCATGCTGCCAGTGGGTAGAGAAATTCTGGAAGGGCTCTTAGGTGCTGATCTACTGGGATTCCACACGTACGATTACGCCCGCCACTTTATCGCGGCCTGTGCGCGTGTTCCAGGTGCGTCAACGTCTCCGAAGGGCGTTGAGCATGGTGACCACTTTTCGGCTATAGGCGTGTTTCCCATCGGGATTGATCCGGATCACTTCGAGGATATTCTGAATTCGGACGTCACGCAGAAACGAATTCAGGAGCTCACCACAAAGTTCGCCGGGTGTAAGGTCATCATTGGCGTGGATCGTATGGACTACATCAAGGGTATCCCGCACAAGCTGTTAGCGATGGAACGGTTTCTTTCTCTGTACCCGGAGCGGTGCAAGAATGTGGTTCTCATTCAGATCGGTGTGCCGTCTCGAACGGGAGTGCAGGAGTACCAACACTTAGCAGCGAGTGTGAACGAGATGGTCGGACGAATTAATGGACGGTTTGGAACACTTACACACTCGCCTGTGCATTACATTCACCGCTCCGTAGCCCCCAGCGAACTCGTTGCGCTCTACAATTTGGCCGATGTATGCCTTGTGACCTCCATCCGTGACGGCATGAACCTCGTGAGCCACGAATATGTCATGTGTCAGAGCCAGTCGTGTGAGCCGCATCGCGAAGGTCCAGGTGTTCTCATATTGAGCGAGTTTGCTGGCAGTGCCCAATCGCTATCGGGGGCTATTCGAGTAAACCCATGGAACACGACTGACATGGCAAACGCGTTAGGATATGCGTTAGAACTCCCGCTTATGGAGCGCGAATACCGGCAAACCAATCTTTATCGTTACGTGAAAACTCACACTGCCAGTTTCTGGGGTAGAAGTTTCCTGACGGACCTAGAGGATGCTGTGTCTCGACCAAGAGCTGTGGTGAAGAAATTGGTAAGGCTGCCAAGTATCGAAGTGCTTGGTGCTTACGCGCGTAGTCGCCATCGACTACTGGTTCTCGACTACGAAGGAACCCTGTTTGATGACCCGACATCTGCAGGTGGCCCATCGCAGCAACGTGGGGTAGCTCCCCCCAAACCTTTTGTCAAGCGTCTTGTCGAGGCTCTCGCCAACGACCCAAAAAATACAGTGGTGCTTGTGAGTGACCATGAACGAAATGTGATTGAAAGCTGGTTGACGGACCGACGTGTTGGGGTTGTAGCAGAATCTGGTTACTTTTACCGTCTACCCAACGATGATGAATGGCAAATTATGACCGAAGACACGGACCCATCGTGGAAGAAGGTGGTGCGTCCAATCATGCAGTACTTCACCGAGCGTACACCGGGAAGCCGAATTGACAGCAAAGAAAGCTCACTCACCTGGCATTACGGTGAAACAGACCCGATCTTTGGTCCAATGCAGGCGCGCGACATGCAAGTGAATCTAGAAGATGTTTTGTGCAATCTGCCATTGGAGGTTGTTCAGGGCACAAACCGTGTTGAGGTGCGTTTACAGGGAGTGACGAAGACACTGCTGCTTAACGAAATTCTGAAGCAATTCCAACCGGATAGTGAGCCTAGCTCACCTGTGAATAGGGGATCGCGGCGCGAGGGTATGTCGCCGAGGCAGAGCCGACGACAGCAGCCACCTCCACCCCAACTCGACTTTGTTTTTTATGCTGGCAATGGAGTTGAAGACGACGAACTGTTTTTGTTTTTCAAGGAGCACATGGAGACTGCGAGGAAAGAAGATGGCCCACCGCAACCGCCAAATACAAACGCCGCTGCAGTTGCTGGTGTTGACACGCCCCCACCGCCACCATGTCAACAACAGATGGTGTTTCTTCCGACTCAATGTCTGCGCTATCGAAACGTGCAAACGTCTTCACGTGCCACATTGGTGGTAGCAAAACTGAGGTATATGGGAAAGTGCGGCCTGATCACCGAGTTCTCTGCGCTAACCGTGGCATCGTGGTGTTTCGTGTTCTTGCAGGCAATGTTTCACCTCGAGCGCCCATCAGACCTTGCGCGGATGCTGCGTGGTATGACTTCGGCTTGAGTTCTATAGTTGCCTGATGTCACACACTGAATTCCGCATGTTGGTTTTTGCTCATTTTAGCGCTGGCCATCCACAGTCGAGATGGAGGCACGCCAAGAGTTTCCACTGACCGAAGTTCATCCAACGAGTCGCCTGCTGCTGTTACTGTTGGCCCTGCATTCCATGCCTCGGCATCGATGCCATTGCTTTCAGCATTTACAAAATGAGCATAGTGTCAGCTTCGGTAACGTTTGCACGGGTTTGATGGTGCTTAATACATGTACTTCGAAGTAGTATTTATTAGCAAAGTGCTTCATGGTCAGCACAATGATAGAGGATGAAGACGCTGCTTTTGTCGTCACCACTGTCCAAGTTCTACGGCGTCGAAGGGGTTACTGGATGTACTTGTTCAGGAAGCGGCGGTGGAAGTCGTTGCGGATCGTGTCGTTGATGAACCGCTTCTTGACTTCCGGCTCGTTGCGGGACTGGTTCTTGAAGACCACGTCGTCATTCCACCGGCGTTTCATCTTGGCGCTACCTGCAGCCTGCTGCTGCGTCAACGGGTTTCCCTGGAGGACTTCGTCTCGTGACTGCATTTCGGCAGCCTTTCGCTCCTCTTCCTCCTTGCGTAGGCGCTCCTCTTCACGCTCCTGCTTGATCTTCTCGAGCTCCCGCATGAGTTCCGCCTCCTCATCTTCATCGTCGCTACTGCAAAATACCAGCGCCAAAGTTAACAAGACGAAAGGGAAAAAAAAACAGACAAGAAAACAAGACGCACCTGTCACTATCGGAGTCGCTGAACGCGTCCGAGTCCGCACCATCGTCTGCATCGTCATATTTGCTGGCCACTTTCTTGAGCTGCGACTCGCGGGCGTCGGCCTCAGCGTCTCCCAGCAACAAAATCTTCTTGTTCTCCTCGAGACGTCTCAGCTTGTCTGTGTCCAAGCAGCAACATGTCAGGCCCAACAAAACGCTAAAAGCACAGTAAAGGGGTTGCACCTTGTGCCGTGTCCTTCTTCCGGCCCTTGTCCACCTCGTACTTGTCCTCCTTGCGCTCCAGTTCTTCGCGCAGGTCCAGCAGCTCCACCTCGTTCGCTGTGCCCTGGCCGACCTGGCTGCAATACCCAAAGCCACTGTGAGTACGATGTACTCAGATAATGCATACTATAAGCGTACGTACCGCATTTTAAGGTGCCTGTGGGCCGGCAGGTCGCGCGCCGACACCTGGTCGCTCAGTTTCCCTGTAGCATAACGTACATGACGCGTTAGACGGCACCAGACGCAGAGATCGAGCCGCCTTTTGAATCTGGGTGTGCACATGTGCCCTACGCACCTCCAGCGTGCCATCCTCCCTCGTTCGACTGCCCTACGGCGGCGTGCCATGTCGGGCGGTGTGCAGTCGTCATAGTGCTTTTTGTTCTACTCGCGATTGGATAAAATCGTAGCTGCTGAGCAGGCCTAAGTTGCCGAGTTGAGCAACTTAATGGTCAGAGATTTTACAGCCAATCCATGCGCTTCAAATGGGGAAAGTTCTCAATCTACTTCCGAAAATTGCAACTCACATTTGAGTTCGAGCGAAGAGCTCCATGTCGTCGCCTCTGTCGTCGGCCAAGGTGCTGCCCTGGGGGCGGCTGGTGCTCCAGACCAAGTCACGCAAAGCGTCGCTGTCCGACCACCACGACCTGGTGCGCTCCAAGCACTACGTGGGGCGTGTGGAAAGCCGCTGCGACATCCACATCCCCAAGCCGTTCCTCAGCGGCCTGGTAGGTCTTCGCTCCCCATACGCCAATTTGGTTTCTTTCTAACGCTTCTTGTAACTTTTTGTGGCTACTAGCACTGCATCATCAGATTGAAGGGCAAAGACGCGAAGGGGGCCCGACGTGGAGCTTGAAGACTATAGGTACGCTGATGGTCGTGGGTTGAACAACTAACGGGGTTGACGTGCTAATGGGGTGTTACGCTCGCGTTGTGGGCGCGTGTGAAGCAGCCGCTACGGTGTGTGGGTGAACCGCAAGAAGGTGGGCACGCGGAGGAAGGCTCAGGTGAAGAAGGGCGACTTACTGCACTTCACTCCGCCGGGTCTAAAGGTGTGAGCATATTTCGGGGCTATGGAGGGAGAATGGATGGGTAACATGTTGGTGTTGTGTTTTTGGTTTTTAGATTTGACCCCGTTGGTCTACAAACTAGAGATTTTGTACGCTTTGGAGGACAGTTAGTGCTTTGGGTGACGTACTAACGCGTTGGTGGTTGTGCAGGCCTAGTGGACTTACCAAGAAGAACGAAGAGCTGCACGCACGGCTGAGTGCCGCCGAAATGTCGGTGGCAGACCGTACTCGCAAACGCAGCCACGAAGAGACGCAGTGCACGCAGAGTCCGTCGAAGCCAGTGCCTTCTCCGCCGCGGTCCCGGAAGAAGCTGCGGGTGGTTACTATCAGCCAACATGAGAGTGAGCCTGCCAGTGAGCCGATACGATCTTGCTAGCACTCCTGCTACGCAACAATCAGCGGCTGAAAGTGAATCGCAGGAGCCTCGTTCCAGGGCTGCTGGAAAGAAGAGACATCGTACTGACGTCCCAGCGCCGGACAGCAAGCTTGCTAAACTCCAGAAGGAGAATGAGTTAAAAACCAAGCAGCTGACAAAAACACAAGAGCTAGCGGCCTCGCGGGAGGAGAATGAAGCTCTGAAAAAAGCTCATGAAGAAGAGCTGAAAAAGGTTAAGGATCAGGCTAAAGTTGAGCTCGTCAAGCAGGTAGATGCCGCGAAAAGGAATTGGATGAGTTGCGTCAGGAGCGTGACGACTTCAAGCGAACGGTTGAAGATGTACTTACGGACCCCAGGACGCCAAATCAAGCGCGAACTGCTGTCGAGCTGGACGCCAAGGTATCGTGCTTAACTACGCTTGTTCCTATGACTAGTGATCTCACATGACAATTACTTCATTTTCCAGATTCAAGAACTCAGGCGTAAATTCAAGGACGAACAAGAACGGCAGGACGTTCAACGCCAGCAAGATCGATCTAAGACGTATGCTGTTGTTAACGAGGGAGATGGGTAGCGGTCGCATTCATAATGATTGTTGTCGTTGCTCGTATATCATAGGACCCCACCTTCCAAGAAGCAACTTATTGAGATCGAACGGAAGAATGCTTTGGCCCGTCGCCTGATGGTGATGCAACGAGAGAGGGTCGAGTCACGACAGCGCGAACTACAGCGCGAGAAACAGCAAGCTGAAGAGGAGATGAAGCTTACTGAGATAATTACTATGGACCTCTCCATTTCGTCAGGGTCCAGCCAGTCACAAGACTCAATTGACGCTGGGCGAGTTCAGAGTGACCGTCGGAGCTCACATTTGTCGGCCATCTCCAACGAGCACTCGGAGCCATCACCCGGCGATCTGCCGCTGACGCTCGATGAAGAGACCAAGAGTGGCGATACATCGCAAGGACGTCCGCCGCTATTCAATACTTACGGTGCTAGTGCTCCGACTGGTGATAACGCCAGGCCTGCTTCACTATCTGCGCCAAGCTCTCACCTGTCATCTCTAAGAGATCAAGTGGAGGATGAAGAGAGCAAGGGTCAGCAGGATGCGACTGAAGACGAAGAGACCAAGGGCAACAATTGAGGTTTGAAATAAGCGCACAAAATGCAGATATCGTGGCTCCTGATCTCGAGCAGTCGCGTCGTATTCATCCTGATCCAACCTGAACATGTTTGTGTCGAGGCAGCCAAAGCAAGTTACACGAGCTAGCAGCACGTCGCAGGACAAAGCGCAGCTGCGTACGAAGACGAAGCCTTCACGTGACAAGGTCTTCGAGTTGGACACTTACCTCGACAGACGAGATTTTGCTGGTGCGCTAACACTACTGCGGCTATTAAGGCGTCCGGGCAATGATGGACAAGAACTGGGTCCCAAGAAGACAGCAGGTACCTTGGAAGGCGACGAGCTTTACTCTTGGCGCTTGAACACCTGGTGGGTCGCGTATTGCCATTACCACAGTGGAGACTTTGGTGAAGCACTATCTCACTTTGATCAATTGATTGAAGCTGCTTCGAAGGGCGACGCGACTGCAACGGACCTCAAGAGTTGGAGACTAAGCCGTGCGTGCTGTCTGTTCTACTTGCAAAACTTCGAGGACGCTGAGCACACGGCTTTGAGCAGTTCACGGAGTGCTCTTTGCAATCGCCTTTTGTTTCTTCTGGCGCATCAGCGACAGCACAGCGAGCAGACGCTGCTAGATCGATACCAACAGCTTTCGCGAGAATCAGTCGAGGATCAGCTAGCACTGGCATCAACCAGCTTTGTGCACAACAATTTTCAAGAGGCAGCAGAGATCTACAAGAGGCTGCTGTCAGAAGGGAACAAGGGCGGCCAGGAGGGTGGCTCGGCACTGCATGTGTATCTAGCACTGTGTTACTTCAAGCTGGGCTACGATGACGTCGCACTGGAGCTGCTGGCGGTGTACCTGATCGGCCACCCGGACAGCTTCTTCGCGACGAATCTGAAAGCGAGCTGCAACTTTCGCCTATACAGCGCTCGTGAGGCGACGCCAATTCTCGACGACTACGTGCGCCGATTTCCAAATCATCCGTGTGCTCAACGAGCGAGCGACTCGCTATACGCATCTAAAGCGAACTCGACACATTCAGGATCCGCTATGACCGATGTCATACAGCACAACCTGGCCATATTCGTGTGTCCAATAGTGAATCGAACGGCATCGAGAAACATGGTGCAGCGACGGAAAGAGTCCTGACTCCGTTAGTGGGTCATCTTGAGGAAGCCCAACTGAATTTGGTCTTGCTGCATCTCAAGCGCCGCGAGTACCACAAAGCGTTCGCCTTGATGGAGGATCTGGAGCCTCGCACCGCCACCGAACGTGCGCTTAAGGGGGTGCTGCACGCTGTTATCGGTGAGCAGACACACTCCAAGGAGCACATTTTTCTCGCTGAAAAATGCTTTCATGCTGCAGGATCATCTGCCGACGATTCTGACACCATTCCAGGCCGCCAGTGCATGGCGTCGTACTTCATGCTGCGCAAAGAGTTCAGCGATGTCAACGTATACCTGAGCTCCATCGCGACGTACTTGAGTACCGACGACGCTTTCAATTGGAACTATGGTCTATCCCTAGCGGCTACAGGTGCATACCGTGAAGCGGAAGAAATATTAGCACGAGTGCAAAGCCCCGAGTTACGCTCCCAGTTGGTGCTTTGCGGCTGGCTATCGCGCTGCTACATCAACAATGGTCGTGCCGCGCAAGCGTGGGAGCTTTATCTCAAGGTGGAGAACTCGCAGACGGCGTTCGTGCTGCTCAAACAGATCGCCAACGACTGCTACAAGGCCCAGCAGTTCTTCTACGCAGCCAAGGCTTTCGACGTGCTGGAGAGATTAGACCCCGACCCAGAGTACTGGGAAGGCAAACGTGGTGCGTGCCTGGGATTCTTCCGCCAAGTCGCCACCGGACACGAGAACGAAAGCGGTGCAACGCTTGCACATCGGTGTGATGAGGCGCTCAAACTGCTGGGCAACTCGAAAAATGTGCTGGAAGCGACGAAGCTCGTCACTGTCATCAGAAAGTGGACAGGAACGTTCCTGTAAACTCGTTTGTCAATGGAATAGCAACCATTGTCTTTCATTACTCATTCACATACATATCTCGGTCATCCCCCCAATCAACAGCACTCTCTACCAGAACCTTTAAAACGCTACCGTCGTCTTGCTCTCGACATTTCGCTTTGCGAATCTCTTCGTGGGCGTCGTCGAGCCGAAAGGAGTGGCAGTTGCATTGCGCGAAGTCGCTCCTCCTGCGTATTCGCCGGCGCTCGAGTCCTCCTTGGGCGTACAGATGCTGCGTCTCGTGGACGCGGGGCGTAGATATCTCGGAAGCAAGTGGAACGCTGCGTCCGCCAGACCCAGCACTCGCGACACCACCGCCACGTACAAAACCCCCGCCATCGTTGATATCGTCGATGTTCCGCTTGCGCTGTCGCTCGCAACTTGCAAAATGACAGCAAAACCCCAAGAGCGACCCGTTCGCTGGCACCAGCAATTCTTCATTGGATGATTTGCCTGTATCATCAGAGGTCCGCTGACAGCGGATAATGACAAAGACCTTTGCTCGCTCCAGGTTGAAGCCAACTTCAACTTCTATCTTTTCAGCCAATCACGTTCAAAGAGCATCATGCCGGTCAACCGCGAGGAATGGGAGACGCTCGTCGTGGCGGCGGAGCTCGTGGCGGCGCTGTGCACGTCCTTCTGGCTGGCCATGCAGCGCTCCGGGCGCGTGGACCGCCGTGCACTGTCCAGCGACGCCGCCGCGCTCCTGCAGGCTCGCAGTTGCTGGTCCTTGCGCGCTTTATTGGCCTTCAGAGCGGGTGCCGCGACCTTCTTCGTGCTGGTGCAGATCTGCGATGTGTGGCGCTCTGGCGGCCGCTGTCTGGCCTTCTACACGTCCTGGAACTTCATTCTGCAAGGCGCGTACTTCTGCGGGGCTGCGTGGTGCACTCACGGTCAATTGCAGCGCCGATTGGATGAGAGGACGGCGAGCTACACGGCGCTCAAGGACGGAGATGACGATGGCACTGGGAGCCCTTTCGCCAGTCGCAGACGCGTGAGGACCGTGCACTGGCTGGACCTGGAGCTGCTGCTGGACGTGTGTCTGGCAGCCTCGCTGCTCATTTGCGTTGTGGTGTGGACGGTGCTGTACCCATATGCAGTGAAGATCGGACACCCCGAGAGAATCTTGAACGGAGTAAGCTACTGCCAGCATGCAGTCAATGTGGTGCTGCTACAGATCGACTTCTTTGCTTCCAGGCATCAGGTATCGAGAGATGCTTTGCCACTCATTATGGGCTGGCCATCGGTCTACGCCATCTTCGCGTGGATCGTGCACGGAACGGTGGCGAGGGGATTTTGGCCGTACCCGTTTCTTGAGCTAGACACGCCGTGGGCGCCGATTTGGTATGGGGGGCTGCTAGTTGCTCATGTGCTGGCGCTGCTGCTCGTGATGATGCTGTCCATGGTGAAACACAGCAACCAGACTGCGGTGACAGATGCAGCTGAGGACGAGGTCTGAATGGCACGGACGACGACGAGTCAAGGCTGCTAAGGATATGTTACAATTCAAGCGTACTACCAAAAACGCAAAATTTCTGCTAGTAGGGGTCAAGACGCGATCTTAACCTCGATGAGCTCGCCACCTTCCAAATCGTAGTTCTGCATAAAACATGTGAGTCGAGCTGGCGAGGAGGCGCATACACAAGGGGAAAACGTTTTCGTCACTTACCTTGAAGGTTTGAGACGCCGCCATCTTCTCTCCATCGATCATGAGAAATATACTTGACGCCTCGCATTCTTTCTCCTTTGCAATCGCTGCTAGCAGTACTTCCACCTTTGAGGTCTGTGGTGCACATGACCTGTTAGACTTCCATCAAAACGCAATCACAAATCGTGTACAAGTACGACGAACCGGGATAATCTGGCGTGTCTCCGGGTCGCCTTCCACGAATCGCAGCTGTATTTCGATGGTCTGGGCCTTCTTAGACTGTGGTGGGTCCACGAAGTCGTCGTTATTGTCGATTTTTACCGAAATCTCGTCGTGGTCGATGAGCCCATAATAGTCGAGGTGCTCATCTAGCCGAAGCTCCTGATCTTGCAAGCTCATCACAACGTCGCTTGGATTGGAAATGTTATGCCGTTTGCAGTAGCTTGCATGAAGTTTCTCAACTGTCGCAGTCTGAAAAGAGCCACAATCTTCAGTTAGAGACCGAGAAGCCAAAAAAAACAATAACTAGCCCAGGCAAACGCACCGCATCAATCTTGAAGACCTCTGAGCGCCTGCCAAACACCACCAGCCGTAACCGCAGGTAGGATTTCTTTTTCGCCTCGATCTGCTTCGAGAAGTCCACCTTGGCTTCAATTAAGTCGCCCGAATCTAAGTCTTCTCCTGCTGGAGTGCCCGTGCGAGATAAGAGCTCTCCATCCAGTGACATCTTTACAGCCGACTGTGGCAACCCATGCAACTCGCAAAAGCTCGTGTACAGCTTTCCAAATGTCTCCTTCTGTAAATTTGACAGTACGAGCAACCAAAAACATGAGTCTATCCAAGCGATGACAAGAAATTCTCCCTCCATATACCGTATGAATAGGGATCTCATCAACAGCGCCGCCGTTGGAGCGGATATGCAAGATGATGCGCAGTCCTTTATCCACAACTGGTTCCGGTGGTGGGGCAACGGGTTCAGGAGCGGCAATCACCTCCACTTCATCATCGGAATCGGAATCCAACGAAATGGCCTCGAGATTGTTCACTGTCGTCTGCCTCTTCGTAGTCGACGCCCTGTTCAAGATGGCTCGCGTCTGGTTCAGCACCTTGTCCTTCTCCAGTTTCTGTCGAATTTCTCGCTCCACCTGCAGCTTCCGCAAGCGCTCCGTCTCTCGTTCAGCCTCGTCCTCTTCGTCACTATCATCCAGTAGCCTCCTCCCTGCAGCAGTCATAATAGCAGCACCGTCAGCACCAATTGCCTCGATTGCTGCACTCTTTCAGTCACGCACCTGCTTTCGCGGGGCTGTTCCCGTTCTTGGCAGATTTTTCGGACGACGCGCTCTGTCTACGTCGCTTGGTGGGCGTCTCCAAGATTGTAAAGTCGTCGAAGTCGTCGTCTTCGTCTCCTTCGTCCGACGAAGAGGACAGCGACACTAAAGAGAGGGGAAAATACATCAATGTCTAGATGAATGTATTGTGGCTTGTAGAGCGCTGCAGAAGACAGTAATAGCGTGCACCAATAGGCAACAGAGTCGAGTAGCAGACGCACCGAAGATCTGGCGTTTCTTGTTGCGCTCGAGCGCGCTGTAGAGCTTCACGTTCTCCTCGTCCGAGCTCATGCGTAAAAAGCTGCAGGTGCTGTTGATGTGGTGCAACGACCCCCTTCCCTGTCATTCGCCGAAAACAGCTAGCCATTTTTAACCAATCACTGAGATTGAAATTGACTGGGGCAGAGCTCATTATCAATTGAGTTGCAGTCATGGCGCCGACGTTGTTCAAGAGCAAGAAGCGCAGCCGCAAGGCCGACAAGGAGACGGATGCCGCGTCCGATGCATCTTCGTCCTCTGCTTCGTCTGCTGAGAGCAGCGACAGCGAGGACGACGAGGTGGAGAACGCCATGTTCCGTCCTGCGCCCAAGCAGGACGAGGCTGAATCGGAGCTTGAGGAGGACGACGAAGAGGATGACGAATCGTCCGAAGACGAGCAGGTCCCCATGAAGAAGCAGAAGAAAAAAAAGGAGGAGGGGGGGAAGACGACGGAGCAGCCGCAGGACGAGCAAGACGAAGGCCTGAAGGAGGAGATTGGCCGCAAGACGGAGGCCACGATCTACGTGGAAGGCATCCCGTACAAGGCCAGTGAAGGAGACTTGGTCACGCACTTCTCGTCCTGCGGCACGGTGCGTGAGGTTCGCATGCCCCGCTATCAGGACTCGGGCAAGCCCCGAGGCTACGCACACGTGGTGTTCGACGACGAAGCCGCGCTGCAGAAGGCGTTGCTGCTGGATGGCAAGTATTTGTTCAGCAGATACCTGTCGATCCGTCGAGCGGAAGCTCCGCGTGCTGTAGAGTTGGCGCTCAAGGAGAAGACCCAGAACGCCAACAAGAAGGCCATCAAAGGATGCCGCACCGTGTACATTAAGCAGCTGCCGTACGACGTGGAGGAAGAAGCAGTTCGTGAGGCGCTGGCTCCCTGTGGAACGATCTCCAGTGTGCGTCTGCCGATGTGGAACCACACCAAGAAGCTCAAGGGCTTCGGATACGTCGAATTCTCGAGCGAGGACGAGGCGCTGGCTGCTTCCCGACGCAGTGGCATGCGCATCGGAGACCGCATGGTGCTCATCAGTCTGGACGCGCCAGGAAGCGCACCCAAGGCAAGTTTCCGCCAGCGTGATGGTCAGTACTGGAATAAGGGCGAGGAGGCCAAGAAGTCGCTGGCAAAGAAGCTCAGCGAGAAGCAGCAGCGCCAAGCCGCCCACAAGAAGCGGAAGACGGCGGCAAAGCAGAACTAGCTGTACACCCTTTTTTCACTGAGAATAGAGCTATATTTCACGTTCACCTTGCAACAAGGCAGACCTCGTCCAATTACTGCAGAGTAGGCTTGTGTCCGCGTCTACTGGTCCTCTCGGCGTCGCTTCCTAGGCCGTGAAGGCGATGGGTTTATGCTGCAGGTCGATGACGTCCACGTTGCGAAAGCCGCGTACGCCCACCGTGTGCTGCACCTGGTCGAACCAGCGCACCAAGTTGCTGAACTGGTCACGCTGGGCGGGCGTGAAGCCGCGCACGGCCGCGTGCAGCGTCCAGAAGAGCGCGGCGTCCGCGAGCGTCACGCGGTTGGCTGCCAGGTACGTTTTCTGCTGCAGGGAGGTCTCCAGCACTTGCCAGTGCGAGGACGAGGCTGAGGGCGGACAGCGCTGGATGCCGCGCGCGAAGTCGATCCACATGGCCACCTGGGCGCGCTCGAACGGCGACTGGCCCAGCAGCTCGTGCTCGCGGTCGGCGAAGCGCGCCAGGTACTTGGCGATGGTGGAGGCCTCATACAGCTCCGTGCTCTTGCCCAGACGCACGCGCAGTCGACCCGTGGCAGCAGAGCCCAGGTTCACGCCGCAGAAGCGCCCCACGAAGCGCAGGAATTCGGCGTCCGCCGACTGGTCCAGCGACACCGACATGCCTTGATGCTGATCTAAAGTGACTGGAAAAAGGGAGGCTGCCGTATAAACCCTATGTAGTGTAAAATTAGGGTCTTTGAACATGAGTGATGGTCATACCCCCAAATGGGTTACGCATTTCATTTTCGAGTTGGCTCCATGACAGGCAGACGGTTTGTAGATATCGGGGCGAACTTGACCAGCGGACAGTTCTGCCGGGACTTGCCACAGGTGCTTCGACGCGCTAAGCAGTCGGGTATCGACACTATCGTCATCACCGGCACGAGTGTGGTGGAGAGCCGTCGCGCCGTGCAGCTAGCGAGCCACCAGACATCGGCATCGGGTGTGGCGCTCTTCGCGACTGTGGGGGTGCATCCACACGATGCCAAGAGCTTCGACGAGCGCTCGACCATCGCCGAGATGCGTGCCGTGATTGCGGGCAAAGACGGGGGCCTGGTGGTGGCTGTGGGCGAATGTGGACTGGACTTCAACCGCGACTACAGCCCCCGAGAGGCCCAAGTGCGGGCGTTCCGAGCTCAAGTGGCGCTAGCCTGCGAGCTCAAGATGCCGCTCTTTGTGCACGAGAGAGAAGCCCACGAGGCGCTGGTGGAGGTGCTCCAGCCCTTTGTGGCGAACGGGATACTGCCTCAGACTGTGGTGCACTGCTTCACGGGGACGGAGGACGAGATGAAAAGGTATCTCGCAATGGGCTTCTCCATTGGCCTCACGGGGTTTGTGTGTATGGAACCTCGTGGGCTGGCAGTGAGGAATATGGTGCATCGCATTCCGTTGGATCGGCTGATGATTGAGACCGACGCGCCCTTCATGTATCCGTACAGTGGAGGGAGGCAGAAGAAAAAGGCGAGGTGTGAGCCCAAGGATATTGCGGCGGTAGTGCAGACGCTCGCTGGTTGCTATGGGATTACGGAAGATGAAGTGGCACATGTTACGACGGATAATGCGATGAAGTTCTTTCAACTCGGTGATCGCCATGAGGCCTCCGCTGGCGAAGAGAAGGCGGCGCCCCCTTCCGTCCCACCAAAGGCACAAGAGGAAGTTGAAGGTGCCGTTGTACTGGATGGTGGAGATGGAGAAGGTGGAGGCCAATTGTTGCGAGTGGCCACAGCGTTGTCTGCTCTCATGCACTGTGCAGTGCGTGTGCACTCGATTCGTGCGAACCGTAAAGTACCAGGTCTGCGGAATCAGCACCTGAGTACGATCGAGCTTGTTGCTGCCTTGTCTGCGGGTGGAATTCTGTCTGGCGCTCAGCTGAACTCGACAGACCTCACTTTTGATGCTCGCTCTGCGTTCCTAGCTGCTGGTAATAAGGGTGGGCCCTTTAACGCCGCATCGCGTACCGGTGGTAGTATCTCACTGATGCTTCAAGGTGCGCTCCCGGTCTTGGCCTTCCGTGACAGCTCGACGCAGTTAAGTTTGCGTGGTGGTACCCACGTTGGTTTCAGCCCAACGATAGACTTTATGCAAGTGCCATTGCGTTCTCTTCTCGCACATTTTGGTCTCGCCTACGATGTTGAAGTGTCCAAACGCATGTTTTCCCCTGGAGGTGGCCCCAGCGGCCAGGTGCGGGTCTCTATGAACCCGATCGAGGGTGAGAAGGCGCTCCAAGCTATCAATCTGACGGAGCCGTCTGCAGTCGTTCATCGTGCGTTCATTCGAGTGACAGTGTTCGGTTCCTCGGCGAACGAGAACATGGCCTATCATTACGCGGGTGCGTTAAAGACTGTGGTTGGCAAAGAATTTCGCAGCGGGGAGGGCACTGAACCGCTTACCATTGAAGAGGATTGTGTCGTCGAGACAACAACAGCTACACACCAGAAGAAAACGCGATTTAAGGGTAAGGCACTGAAGGAGAAAACTGCAGTATCCGCCCTCGTTGTGCTGGAAACTGTGACTGGTGGAATCATTTCAATCGACCGCACTGCAAACGTGAACGAGTCCACAGCTAGCATCCTGGCTGGTCAGATCAGCTCCAAGCTCAGCGAGTACTTGCAGAGCGGTACTTGTGTCGACGAGCATCTTGCAGATAATGCGGTAGTATTCATGGCGTTGGCCCAAGGCACGTCCCGATTGCGTGTGCCGTGCAGGGCGCACCGCACGTCAAAGCATCTTGAGACGGCTCTCGAGATTGCAGCTCGGCTCACGGGGGCTACGTACCGACTTCATGAGGAAGAAACGAGTGCTGTCGTCGAGGTTGACGGTATCGGCCTGCAACGTCACGCATAGTGCTGGAGCCAAGATGCACAGAGGATTGCAATACACATGTACCTAGCTCAAAAAGCTCAAGCTTTGTGTTTCATGGGGAGAAGTGAAGCGGCGCTTTCATTGGGCGGTCGCGTCGAGTTGAGCGACATTTGAGCGGAGTCGTCGTTGCTAATGAAAGAAGGTCCAGGAGAGCTGGCTGTGAGTTCTCAACGCAAGAGCGATGGCATGTCAAGTCGAGCGGGGCGAGTGAGTCTGCAGTGGTCAATACCCCAACTGGAAGGCAAGCCGCCGAGCGCTCGTGGTGGCCACTCGGCTGTGTTAGCAGGCACGCATCTGCTGATCTTTGGTGGACACTTCTTCGGAAGCGCCGGTGGTTTCGTGTACTTGAACGACCTGCATCGCCTGGATTTGGGGACCTCGACCTGGGCGGAAGTGATCTTCCCGGAAGAGCAACCGCGCCGACGTCAGGAGATGGATAGCGGAGAAATTGACCCGCCGCTTGTGCTACCAGCTCCTCGTTATGGCCATTCGGCGCTTCTTTTGAACGGTGGTGAGCGCATGTTCGTGTTTGGAGGCCGTGGTGCTCGAGGCGAAGCTTTCCGAGATATGTTCTTCTTTGATCTAGGTGCGATGGCGTGGTTGCAAGTGCAGTGGACGACGGACTGTCCTGTTGGTCGCTTTGGTCACGCTGCAGCCTCTGTGGATGACGAGAAAATGTACGTCTTCGGAGGCTGGGACGGCAAGAAGAGCATGAATGATCTCTGGTCTTTCGACTCGACCACCTTCACCTGGCGTCGACCGAAATGTTCTGGCAAGCCACCCACTCCGCGCCAAAACCTGTCAATGGTGGATCTCTCCAGCAATGGAGAAGGTGGCCCGCCATCTCTACTTCTCCATGGAGGGTACACCGTGATGCCGGACACGCTGCCCGTGTACAACAAGGATGTGTACGTTTTCGACGCCTCGACGATGGCTTGGAGTCGCCCACGGCTCGTGGGTGAATATCCACTGGGCACCTTCGGTCAGTCAATGAACCTTGCAGGCGCCGGTAGTGGAGCAGAGTTGGCAGTGATGCTTGGCGGCTGGTCTGGCACCGAGCGTACGCCTTTGTTCATGGGAGACAAGCAGGTTCGCGAACTTGTTAGGCTTGAAGATCGCGAGCAGCGACTTGCAAGCGGGTCGAACCAACGTGAAGAGAAACGGAGGAAGCGTGAGCACAAGAAACAGCATGAGCGCGACCTTCGTGGTGCATCTTCGTACGCGCGCGTGCTGGACGTGCAGAAGATGGAATGGCATCGTGTTGCTGCGCACGGCGTGGCGGTGGCGAACCGCTACGGCCATACGTCCACGCTGGTGGGCCCACATCTCTTCCTGTTTGGAGGCTGGGACGGCAATCGAGCACTTAACCAGCTCGTCGTGGGCGAGCTCGCCATTGCGCCTGAACCCGAGACACCTGCGGAGTTTTCTCCAGTGCACTAGTTGAACAGGAAGTGAAAAGGTTTGCATTCATGTTGGGGCTCTATTGTGTCTGCTTTGAATGCTACTGGAAGACAGCAGTTAGTCAACGACTGCAGGCTGTCTTGAATATCGCTGGACCTACTCCAGGCGATCGATAGCGGCCTTGATATCGTCAATGAAGTCCGCGAGGGGTTTAGCACCATGCACCTGGTTGTCACGCGTACGAATGTTGACCTCTTGGGCTGCTTGCTCCTTGTCGCCAACGACAAGAATGTAGTTGTAGCCTGCAACCTGCGCCTCGCGCACACGCTTGTTAAGCGTCTTGCTGCCGTCCTGCACGTCCACATACAGACCGCGCGGGGTTGCATTCTGCAGCTTAAGTGCCACTTCGTGAGCGTACTCACGATGCGCCTCTGCAATGGGCAGTACAGCCACCTGTCGGGGGCTCAGCCAAAGCGGCCACTTGCCACCCGTATGCTCGATGAGGATTGCCATCATGCGCTCAATTGATCCGAGGACAGCACGGTGAATAATGATAGGCGTGTGTGACTCGCCGTCAGCACCATCGTACGTGAGCTCGAAGTTGATCGGCAACTGGAAGTCCAGCTGGATCGTACCGCATTGGTGCTGGCGCTTCAGGGCATCCGTCACCACAATGTCGATCTTCGGGCCGTAGAATGCACCATCGCCTTCGTTCACTGTCCAGGGCTCGCCAAAGTCATCTAGAGCAAGACGCAGCTGGTCCTCAGCATCGTCCCAGAGCTCTAGCTCACCCATGTACTTCTCCGGACGCGTGGAGAGACGCAGATTGAACTTGAAATCGAAGATGCCATACACGTGCTTGATGAAGTCGAGGGCTTGGGAGATCTCCGATTGAACCTGAGCAGCCGTGCAAAAGATGTGGGCGTCGTCCTGGTGGAAACGTCTAACGCGAGTGAGCCCCGTAAGCGCACCAGATGCCTCGTTACGGTGCAGCGCCGAAAAGTCAGCGAGGCGCACAGGTAATTCTCGGTACGAGTACTTCTTCGCCTCGCGGAACATCAAGCAGTGTCCTGGGCAGTTCATAGGTTTCAGACCAAACTGGTCGTACTCTTCTTCACCGTGAGCGTGATCGTGGCCACAAGTCTCCTTGCTGTCGTCGTCAGTGGCAATACCTTGAGAGACCATGAACATGTCATCATGGTAGTTCTGAAGGTGGCCAGACGTTTCCCACAGCTCCTTTTTGAAGATCAAGGGAGTAATAACCTCATCATAACCACGACGGCGGTACTCGTTGCGAATAAAATCGGCCAGCGTGTTGAACACTCGCGTGCCATGAGGCAGGAAGAACGATGATCCCGGACTCAGAGGGTGGAACATGAAGAGCTGCTGAGCGCGCCCGATCAAACGGTGGTCACGTTTCTTCGCTTCTTCCTGGAGATGACGCCACTCCTTGAGCTGTGCATTGTTCGGGAACGAGATAGCGTACACACGCTGCAGCAGCTCTTTACCTTCCCAGTGCGACGCACCGCATCGCGTAATATCAAAAGACGACAGAAGGCCTGTCAAACGCACATAGAAGAATACAAATCGTTAGTCTCATGAATACGGTATCCCAACTTCAGTCAGCAATACAGCTCTAGCATATGCATGTTTGCCCACGTGTAGCTCGCCAACACTCAATACGAGAGGGGGGAATCGTTCGATAGACACAATCACTATAGGACTAGTGGGGAGAGCACCCAAAGTAGTTGAACCAGAGAGAGCAACAAATTGACTCGCAGCTGCTCCCTCACTCTCTTCTGCTCGTATAGAGCACGTAAAGTCCACAACACCAAAGATAACACACACACACAATTGACGTACCAGTGTGAGGAACATGGGGGCCTCGGCACAGGTCAATCAGCGGACCACAGCGGTAGAGTGAGATCGCCTCGCCGTCCGGGATCTTGTGCAGCATGTCTCGCTTGAAGTCCGAATACGCAAACAGTTCGTCCGCGAACTCACGTGTTACCTGCAGACGCTCAAACGGCTGCCGCGCCTTGACGATCTTCTTGATGGTGCGAGAGAGTTCGTCAAAGTCCGTCTCGGACACCGTCAGCCCGTCCTCCAGGAACATTTCGTAGAAGAAGCCTCCCTCACTCAGCGCGGGGCCGTCCGTGAGACGGATCTTGTCCTGGAACTTCGTCTCTAGCGCCTACAATGCCATCCCATGAGTCTCCACCCACCAATACTTCCTCGAAAACTCTCCTACCTGGCCCAATACGTGCGCTGACGAGTGCCAGAAAACGCTCTTGCCTTCGTCGCTCGAGAAACTGTTCACCCAGTCACTGTATCAGCTCCCAACCCTTCTAAGACCCCTAAAAATTCTCCTTACTCGAGCAATTGCAGCGTTCCGGAGCGTTGCAGTGGCGTGCGTAGGTCCAGAACCTCTCCCGAGCCCTCGTTCTTGGCCGCCAGCGCCTGGAACTTGGGCAGCCCTTGCTCATGCATGTGCTTGAGCACATCGATGGCTGTTGACACGCCCGCCACGCCCCTGAAGGCTACGGCGCCCGGTGTCTCTCCCGGATACTGCACTGCCAACTCCAGCGGTTGCGCGCGAGCGAGCGCCTCGTCCGTGGACCGGGCGAGCGCTGCCTGCTGCCGCTCCAGCTCCTGCGTCCACAGGTCCACGCGGTCCTCGCGGATGGAGATGGTGGCCAGGCCCGCGCGCTGGCGCAGCAGCGGAACGACGCGCCTGCACCGCACAGTCGACAGCATATTGGTGATTGACGCGCCAAATGAAAAGAACTGCGAATTGTGATTGGTGGAGAAGAAGGTATTATATATTTTGATAAAATACGAGGTTATGGTGCTGGGGCGTCGACTGCTGCAGAGCTGGTCGAACGGCAGGGAGGAGGTGAAACTCAAGTTTCGATGCACGGGCTGCGGCAAGTGCTGTACGGGGAGCGGCGGACGTGTGCGCGTGAATGGGAGTGAGCTGCAACAGTTGGCGAAGGCTGTGGACGTGTCGGTGACGGAGTTTAAAGAGAAGTATACGCGTCTAGTGGAGGAGGACGTGGGTGGACGCCAGAGGACGCAAGTGGTGTTGAAGCAGACGCCGGATGACAAACAGTGCATTTTCTTACAAGGGTCCAAGTGCTCGGTGTATCAAGGTCTCTGTTAACTGGACGCTGTCGCAATGTGGACGTTTTGGTTGACTTGGGTGGTCACTCATTTTTTTATTACAGCACGGCCGACGCAGTGTAGGACGTTCCCGTGGTGGCCGCAGCATCTCGTGTCAGACTATGACTGGCAGCTTGCGGCTGTTGAGTGTGAAGGTATTCGCGTGGCTGAAGGAGGCAAGGACGAGGAGGAGATTCCGGTCTATTCTTTTGACGACGTGATGCCGGAGACGATTCTGCACGATGTGAGGCAGGCACAGTTGTGTTTTTTTTTTTTTGCGGGTGAATGAGGAGCTGATGCAGTTGTGCATTGATGTGGTGAATGGTAGATCTATCGGTCGGGCGAGAACTACACGTACGACGAGCTGCAGCAGATGCTCAGTGACTTGCGAGAAGTGGAGCCGGAGTTTATAGCGCAGTACAAGGCCGAGCTCTTCGAGAAGTTTTCAAGACGGGTCGTCTTCAGCGACGACGAGGTTACTGTCCTTGACAGCTTTTTGAGCGGTGAGTCGAAACCCACACGCAGCTTCGTGTTTAACGACCGTTTGAACTTGACCCAGAGCGAGTTGGCGCTTTCGGAGATGACAAGCGATGACTCTGAGCCGGGATTTGATCGGAGCACGTTGGCTCTTGAGGTACATCGATCTTTGTGCATGCCTCTTGCATGGCTGAGAAAGCGTGAACAGCAGTCACCACCGCTGCGCGTATCGATTTTGGGGGCTGGGGCCTGTACGCTGCCATTGTTTCTTTTGGAACATCACTCGCCGCAGGAGCTCGGTCGCCTGGATGCGGTCGAGCCTAGCAGCCAGGTCAACGCTATTGCTCAGCGGTTTTTCGGGGTGGGTGAAGCGTTGCAACGGGACGGAAGACTTGTGATTCACGAGAAAATGGGCGAGGACTTCCTCGCAGAGCAGGAACAAGATGCAGTCTTGGACGTCTTAATGATGGACGTTGAGGCTGGTGAAAGTTACGCCGGTGTGCGAGCCCCGCCAGTAGGGATGCTGGAGCCGCGCTTCTTGCGTACTGCAAAGCGTATGCTTGCTCCTGGTGGCATTATGGCTGTGAATGTGATCACCGAATCACAAGAAGCATTGCAGAGCGTGGAAACCAAGCTTGCGCACGTCTTCCCGCGTGGTCTGCGCCTCCCGATGCCAGCCAACACCACGTTCTTTCTCTTCAACGACGAAAACAGCCCCTTAGGAGTGAGTGAGTACACTCGACTGATCCAGGACAGCACATTCCAAGCGAAACATGCTCAGACTCTAGCCATACTGGAGAGATACAAGCTTACCACCACTCAGCCCCACTCGTCTTGATGGTAACTCATCAGCCCAAATTCATGCTTACGGGAATGTGTTAAGTACGAATATAAAACGTTGGTACGATGTACCATGCAGCCATTTCGTCCACGAGCAGCTCCATTATCAATCAAGCAATGGTGGCAACGACTCCGAAGCGTCAGGACGGCCGTGCCGGCAACGAGCTGCGGCCGTTTGCATCCGAACAGGGCGCGTTGTTCCGCGCCGATGGCTCTGCTCGCATGTCGCATGGCAGCAGCACGGTACTCGCGGCGGTGTACGGCCCGGGGCAGGCGCGCAACTGGCGCGGCGAGAAGACGGACAGAGCCACGCTGGACGTTTGCTTCAAGCTGGAGAAGGGCATCATGAGTGCGCTGCAATGGCACATTGTCACTGTTTTCTGCTGTGTTTTAATGCTTATATTGGTTTTATATTGAGTCAGCGTCCAAGGAGAAAGAGTACGAGCAGGTCATCCGCGAGACCTTCACGCCCATCGTGCTCACGGACTGTTTCCCGCGCGCCGTCATCAGCATCGTGGTGCAAGTGATCGAAGACAATGGCTCTATATCTTTTCCACTATATTGCAATCTTGTGTATGGATAATAGTGTGTAGGTTGCATGTCAGAACTCGACGTTGTGCCGGTTGGTTGTCCTTGACCTTGCAGTGGCGATTGTGTCTTTTTGAAATGAGCACCTTCTTGCAGTTGCTATCAACGCGGTGAGTCTGGCGCTGATGGACGCTGGAGTTCCCATGACGTCGGTCGTCACGGCGACGTCGTGCGGGATTTTCCCCGACGGCAACTTGTACCTGGACCCGTCGTCTGTAGAAGAAGAGGTACAGCTACCGATTCAGTACTTTGATGTGAGCAGTTGGACTCATATAAGTGATTCTGGTTTGTGCTACAGGAAGCTGTTTCATGGGTCATCACTGCGCGATCCAGCACTAGCGATGGTGTCTTGACGTGCATCACGAACGGTACGCACCACATGAAAGTTAAGGATTGGACTCAATAATTGAATTTTATTTGTTGTCGTGCTGCGTTTCAATTCAGGCCTGCTGTCGGAAGAGCAATACTTTGCGTGCTCAGAGGCATGCCAAAGGTAAGTGTTTTGTGGGTGCCAATATCGGTGTCGTCTACGCCTGACATTTCAACTTTAATTATCGCAGGGCATCGGAGAGCGTTGCAGCCTTCTTCCGTATTGTTCAACAGAAGAAGCATCCACTCGACACTCCTGGTCAGTGATAAAGAGCGTGAATGAGGTTGCAGACGTCTCTCTTGGCCGGCCTGAGTTTCCAATTCACTGCATCGTGGCAAGGGGGATAAATTACCGGATCAAGCGAAACAATGTACTGGTTTTTGACTCAGCGCACGCGTTTGCCATTTGCTTTATTTTCAGGATCCAGTAGAGTGGAGGCAGTAAACGAGTGTACAAGAAGACGGGAGTGTTGGTCACCGGAGACGACAAAAGTTATCGTGGCGGGGTCTGTCTTCCGTCTGCTAGCTGCTTGTACTGAAGAATCAAGCTTGACTTGAAGGTTGGACTTGGAACAAGTGCTACATGTGATATTATTGAAGGCAAGCTGCTGCTGACCCGAACTTGCAAGTGTTATAGGCTCTCGAGTCTTTTTTCCTGTGCGCAGAGCATACACGTGCACGAGATTGTTGGCCAAGAGTAAAAGGAAGTTCGTGGTTAGCGCGAATCGAGGTGCTCCGCTGCCTCCAGCAAATCCCACGTTCAATTGTACTTGGTCCAGGTGCATGGAGGCCGTAAGAAGCTGTAAAAAGCGAAGAGTCCCAGCTACTTCCTTTTTTGTCGGATCAGCATAGAAGACCATGCACACAAGTCGGGTATCATCCGGTGTCAGGCCTACCTGCAACAACTCGCCAGCCAATTCATCAGGTCCCGAATTTTCTGGTTGTAAAGGAACGCGTTTTGGTGGAAGTCGCTTTGGACCACTAGGTGGTGCCGCTACTGACATCAAACCCGAGTTGGAGCACGCAAGTTCTAAACGTACTCTCGATTTCGACTCGAACCACCCAAACCCAGTAAATTGTGCAGAGCTGTACTCCCAGATGCAGACGATGCCGTCCTGGTCGACGCTCAGAATCTCCGTGACATTAGCTTCACCGCTGCATCGATGGATACAGGAGGCGAAAAGCACAGGTCGTTGGTGGCCACGAAAAAACTCGCGTCGAATGGGCTTTGCATTTAGTGAATCGCTGTGGTTTGGTGCTGGGAAGTCAAATGCTGCCTGGATACCCCACGGTTGTGCCCCGTTTCTTTCTTTCTGGGTTTGTGAGTTCAACTTTAGCAAGTCGCCTGTGGAAGTACCAAATAGCAAGGTGGTATTGCTTGCCACCGTGCCAGTTAGTGAGAATGACGAGAAGAAAGATCCACAACTCAACTCGGCAGCCGACCAACCGGTGGCGGGGTCTTTTGCTACTGCATTTGGGGCCCGCTCCCGAACGTCAGGTGTAAATGAAAGTTCAGCAAGCACGTCTGGTGTTGAAATCTGCAGTAAAAGGTCGAGGTTGCGGGGCTTGTATTTCGTGGAATCAATCGGAAAGCAATCTTCCGAGTGCATTGCCTGCTTTGGCTTTGTGTGGGAACTGGACCGTGCTGCATTCGAATTGATTGAGAACACACTTGCGGTTTTTCGCCGGAAGAACGCTATAACAACTTGGGCATCAGGACTGAGTACAACACGGGTAATCCGCGAGCGTTCAGCCTTTGGTGGAGCCCACACACGCAGCACTACTGGCTTATCAGGTAGAAGGTCCCACAGTATGATTTCGCCTTCAGTAGTACCGCACACCAGCAGATCTCCATTTGGTGATAGCTGCAAGCAGGAAGGACAGCCCAGCGACGGCGGTACGAGAATCGTTCGTAAACGAAGGTGCGGCTCGTTTTGCCAAAATGACATGGCGATTTTGCTCGCTGAAGATAGAGAAGTTGGCACCTCTGGCGGAAGAAATGGAATGATCTCAACTTCGTTCAACTTGGAGGCTGCAGAGATTGAGGATGGTGGTTGGAGAGGTACCTCTTTCTTTATTGGAGATTCTGCACCTCTCGATGTGCCAAATATTCCGAATATTTTTTTCGCTGGGCTTTTAGTTTGGACTGGAGAAGTAGCTACTGTTGTCGTTGCTGGTCGCTGCGATACAGGCAACGAGCATTGATGGAGGAGTCCAATGGACTTTGGATCGCTTCGACGATTTCGCAGTGTCCGCAAATGATCTAGAGATGACAGGAAAAGCGATGATCGTGAAGCTGAAGGATTCACAGAAACTGTTGCTTGAGACTTGATAAGCATTTTCTTGGCTTGTGGTGGAGTAAGCGTTTCACGTGGCGATGGGAACAAGACATTCTTGAGAGCACTCGTAAAAACGGTTCGCACGCGCCGAGCGCTTGACTCAAATTCCATTCGTATATCCTCAGCAATTTCAGTGACAACTTCACTGATCAAGTTATCAAGCACTTGTCCTCCAAGTCGCAGATTTCTTTCGCGAGTACAATCTTGCTCAACACTTGCGTGAGTATCTCTCCAGCGTTTCAACTCAAACTCGAGTAGCTCTTTCGCTGGTTGAGCGCTGACTTCTGCAACTGCGACATCCATCCACGAAAACACGAGCCCACGCATGAAGTAAGCCGTCCCGTACTGACGCGGAGAATATGACTCAATCCCCCACGCCCCGTCATATCCAGCGCAGTTTACCCCAGGAAGATCTACTCTGATGCCCAATCTATGGGCTTCACTTTTTCGGTCTAGAATACTCTTTTGAATAGCTTCTACACGCTGGTTTCCCCGCTCTAGCGTTGTACGTGCTTCCTCCAGAGCTTCAGCAAGCTCTCGACGACCCGAGTTCTTTTCCGAGTCGATAGTTTGGATCTGTTCAACCTGTACACCACTCTGGTTGAGCGATTGCAGGATCTCTTGAAAGTCCAGCGACGGAGTGCTGCTTGGCTCTTCTTCACGCTCTTGGACAGTTGGCGGTGTTTCGAAGAACCCTTTGATAGCAATCTGCTGGTTCTGCGAGAGGATTTCGATTGCTCGTTGCTTGGTTACGTGCAGCTCCTTGGCCTTCTTGGCTAGTGCCTCCTTCTCGAGTTGAAATGAGCGCATTCGTGCTTTGAAGTTTGTTTCCGCCACTTCAAAGTCGCGACGTCTACGCTCTTGGACATCTTGTACTAGAGTCTGTACCGAGGAAAGAGACTGTTCGTGACCCTCCTGTTGCTTCTCTTGCTTCTGCCCTTGACGTTGTGTGCTGGAAACGACTTGAGCAATATAGTCCAGATCTAGCTTGCCTTTTGCTAGTTCGTCCTCGAGTAGCGTTGTTCGTTCATGAACTAGTCTACGGATTCGACGAGCTTCTGTTTCGCTAGTTTCCTGTTGCCGCTCATGCAGCACCTCCATCTCAGCCTGAAGACGCAATTCCTGGGCTTCTAGCTCCTCTGTCTGTGCTCGCAGAGCGTCAAGAGTGGTGCGGTGCCAAACAAGATTTTCCAGTTGACGGTCACGCTCTTGCTCCCATTGAGTCTGCTGGGTCTGGCGATCTTGATCTTTTGCGACTCGGATCTTAGCTTGAGCTTGCTTTAGCTGAGCCTCAAGTTCACTTTGCTCTTCTTGGTGGCTCTCCATCTCCCGTTCCAGCGAGTCGAAGTCCTGGACCAACTTCTGGTAGTATTGGTAAGCACTCGCAGGTTTTCGTTTGCGGTTCGTCATTCCTACCCTGCTCCCACCGGGCTGTTGGATACCCAGTCGTGAATTCCACTCTGCGGAGCTACGCACACCGCGTTCTTCAGACTCCATTCAACTCAAGCTGCGACTCCCTACCCGACTGCCTGCGCTTGGTAAAATTGGATGGCCCTTCACGTGCAAGTGCTTGAGCACGATCGCAACGCCCAATTATTCGATTCAATCATCGCTGGAGACAGTAAAGGCAGAAGAAGAGAGGCTACCACTTGTTGCTGAAGTTTCACGTTGGAAAGTCGTCTGACTCGTGGGATCAAGTGCGTTGAGTAGGAACAGCAAATCGTCCTCACTGTTGTTGGTACTTCTGCTGTCCAGGGACTTGGTTTCCATTCTGTCGCTAGACGCCATCGTGCTCTCTTCTTGATCTGCCTGGTAACCATCAACGCTTGCTGAAGATCGCTCAAGCACACGTAGTAACAATGTCTCGAGGCTGCTAGAACTGCTATCGGTGTCCTCCGGGTGGCTGATCTTACGGATAGTGGGGTTAAATGTTTGAGTGCTCCACGGCTGTGGACACCACAACCTTTGTGTAGTCCCCGAAATCTCCCGTGCTCTTGACGTTGCCTCAAGACCTGCCCGAAGTTCGTCGAGCTGTGACGATAAAAGTTTCATTCCTGCCAAAGCGTCTGGTATTGCAAAGTTTGCTCTCTCTTGTGTAGATTTTCTGTGCTGCGGTGAGGAACGTGGTGACTTGTACGGGCGAGAAGGTTGCGAATCTCCCGGCCGTGTCCGGCACAGAACAGGCAGATAGATCTGGTCCTTCAGGGTCTGTTTCTGCCGACGCTTTTGACTTTTGGACGTGTCAGAGGAATCCCCGCCTGCACTTTTGCCCTGGTAGATCCTCGTCGCCATTCTCCCCATGGCCTTAACATGCTTTCTTTTGCAAATGGCCATTTCACGATCCCATGCATTGTTGTTCTCGGGTGGAAAAGCTGAAGTCAAGACTACAGCAGCTACAGATTTACGCGAAATGGTTGGGACAATCGTTTCACGAGGGAGGAAAGCTGCAAACGGTGTCGCCGCTGTGGCCCAATTCGTGGAATCGACTGCAACGGTTGTCGGACGCTGCACATTTTCATCGTTAACCGCTGCCGAGCTTGGTTTCCGAGTTGAGACGCTGGTTTCCAAAGCCACCGCATCTTTGCTCGGCTTTCCCGACAACAACCGCCACCTTCGACAGCTGAACGTCCCGCGTGACCCTGAAGCGGAGACGCTTGGCCTCGTTACTGTCGAGGCTGCTTCTTCACGTTGAACCTCCGACTCCTTCGTCCTAAAGCTGGAGAGTTCTACAGATCTCATCAAGCTTTCTATCTCCTCAGACAATTGACTGGTGGTTGGACAGCTAGTGATCTAGCTGCCTTCGCTGCAAAAGCGATCGTCACCACGCCACTAACTTCTAGGAAAAGCCCAGTATAAATAGCGGGATCTGACTGCATGGTTGGTGCAGTACGCTTCAGCATGAAGCTTCACCCCCTGTCGGAAAGAGATTCCTAAATCTGGTCCATGTCGAATGATTGCAGTTCTGCTTTTCATGGTTTCGTGTTTTCAAAAAGTTAAATACGACTGTAGCGTAGTGTTTTCCAGGTTCTTTCTTGCCATGGTCACCGTAACTCGAGCAGTGTCTTGGTTCGGGAACACTAGCAAGCTGAAGAAACCCTTGCGAAGAAAAAATGAGATCAAAAAAATAAAGTACGCTACGGCGCTGTCGTTTCCATATTCCATAGTGGAATTCTCCACTTGCTGCTGACGTGCTCACAGTTAAACGAGACTCGAACAAGTGGCCAGCAAAATGTGACACCACAAACACCGTAGGCGTTCCGTTGCGCCCATGCCGTTCCATCCTCTACCGAAGTCCGAATGGGGGCACCTTCTTCAACTCGACTCCCTTCCACCACGCAAACGAACGCATGGACAAACGAGTCTACAAGTTACCTAGCTGGGACCAGCCTAGAACTCGTAGCTCTCGCCATCGGCTGAAGACACACGTCTTATGCGGAGACCCTCGTCCGTCTTCGTCGTGTCATCATCTGATGTAGTAGTCGCAAAAGAGTCGGAGGCGCAGTAGGACTTGTCGTCAAAATCGTACGTCGACTGCGTATTGTTGAAATCGGTCTTCGTGTCGGTTCCATTCAATGCCGAGTCATCTAAGTGGGTGTTGTAGCTGTTGCCAGTCATATCCGAGCCGTAGCTGTTGCCAGTCATATCCGTGCCGTAGCTGTTGCCAGTGGCATCCGTGCCGTAGCTCGAACCAGTCAGGTCACTGTTGTAGCTCGAACCCTCGAAGTCGCTGTTGAGGCTGCTGCCCTCGTCGAAGTCACTGTGGCTACTGGGCTTGGTAAAGTCGCCGGCACTGCTGGCGCTGAAATCGGTGCTGCCGATATCGCTTGTAAAGCCAGCATTGCTGACAATGTCCGTGGCTGTGCTGGCACCAAACTCAGTGGAAGTGATGTTGCTTGCGAAATCGCTAGTGGTGTTAGCGGTGCTGCCGAAATCCATCTTGCTTCCGTCGATGTCAACCGAACTAGCAGTGCTGGCAAAGTCGGTGCTGGCGTTGGAGGTAGCGAAATCGGTGCTACTGTCGTGAACGATAAACTCGGTGTTGTCGCTCGAGTTGCTGTTGGCGAAATCGCTCGTGTTGGTGAAGTTAGTGCCAGTCTTGGAAGCCGCGAAGTCAGGGGTGGCCGTCTGGGCCTTCGCGTAGCCCGACAGGGTCAAAGTTTCATCCAAAGGCTCGAACGTGATCGGTTTTTGGGAGCGAACGGAGGGCTCGTCTTGCGTGAAGTCCACCGTGCCAATTGACGACACCGATCCATCGCGAATGTCGCCACTTTCGCTGCCTTCGTCCTCCGGGGCCGTTAGCATTGCGTCCAATGTGTCGCCACGCATGCGTTGAGGGGGCTGCTCATACATGTTGTAGTCCTCATTTTCCCCCATGCTCGACAGGTCTGACTCGCGGCCAGGGCCGTAACCACTGAGTAGCGGGTTGAACGCCGGCTGAGCAAAATGAGCGCCGTCAGTGTTGTAGTCGAAGGACGTGCCCATGGAAGTTTCGCTCTCGAAAGAAGGTCCTTGGCCACCGGGGTGGAGACCGAAGGTCTCGAGGTCAGGCGTGCGTCCATACTCGAGGTTGGGGTCCTCTTCGATGATCCTGGACTCGCCGTCATCGTACATGGAGTCATCAGGGTACATCGACTGCGAGCGGTTGAAGGGGTCTCTAGCTGAGCGCCCGTTACCTGATCGCTGCATGGGCGTGTCGTAGTTGTTGTACATCATGCCAGAGTCACCGGGACCGCGACTCGAGTGAAGAGATCCTGACGATGACACGGTCTTGTTCTGGCGGCTAAGACGATCGTTGAAAGCAAGAGCGCTAGCATCGAGTCCGGGGCCACGAGATCCATTTGATCGGCCTCCCCTCGAGCTGTAGTTATCCTTCCAGCCGGATCCGCGCGCCTCTGGATCAGCATTCCAGTCCAGGTGGGACTTGGACTTGGACGCCACGTACGAGGCCGGCAAGCCGAAGCCGCTGTTGCGGAAATGGTCCGTGCCGTCACCCGGGCCGCGTTTGCGACGCCAGAAGACGACTGAGAGAATCACAGCAACCACGATGGCCACTCCGCCGACAATCATTCCCACGGTCGCACCGGTCGAGAGGCCCGAGCTCCCTTCCTCCGCCGTGCTGGTCGTACTGGCCTCCACCGTCGTGGTAATGAACGTGATGAAGTGGTAGCTCTCCTGCAGGTAGTCCTTCGGTGGGAGGATGATGTGCGCGAACACGTTCCTCTCGCCATCGCTGTTGTAGACGATTTTCTGGCGGAAACTGGCCGTGCCGCCGCTCGTGAAGTTGGACGTCTCTTGGTCTGCGATCTTGCGGTTGGCTCCCGTCCGGAAGATGTCGCACACGGTGGACCGCGAGCACGTGTGGATGTTGGCGTGACCGATCTCCATGGGGAGGCCCGTGGTAGGGTCGGGTACCGTCGTCTGCAGCTCCGTGAGGTTGAACACGTTGTCGTTCAGGTTGAGAGTGGCCGTGAAGGCGTACTCGACCTCACTGCCGGCGACGATGGCGCCGGTCGTGGCCTGCTGCAGCGAGACGGTGAGCGGACAGTCGACGGCCGTTCCCTCCTCCAGCACGTAGGCGAAGTCGAAGTTGGACACCTGCATGCCCTGGTCCATCCAGTAGCAGTACGTCGTGGTGCCGTCGTACTGGTAATCTGTGCATGGGAAAGAGAGAGAGAGAGAGAGAGAGAGAGATGTTAAGGCTACGGTTTCAATGATGGCCATCAAGAATGGGGAGCTACGCACCGTAGAGAGAGGGGGCCGTGGTGGCGGAAGCCAAGGCGCTCGAAGCGAGCAGGAGCCCCGCAGCCTGCCGCAGCCGCGAGAAGCTGCCGTGCCCGACCTTCATAGCGACGGAATGGAGAGCGCGCAATGAGCGGGAGGTGGGGCAATGCGCTGCGGGGCACCAATCGGTGCTGGCTTTCTTGCCCCATCTGTCGCCGTCACGTTCGACGAACCAGTACCGTACTTTGTCCCAAATTTGCAGTACATTGATCTATTTATACCCTTTGATATCTGTTTTGCTATCTTAACTTTTAATATACACAAATGACTTTGTTATATGATACCCTAGCTAACTAGGACCAACTGATATGATATTATCTTGTAGCGGTGTCCGTACACAGGGGAAGGGGTGCTTGGCGATCGGCTGTTTGATTAAGTATCGAGGCCCGGGAAAGATGGCTCCACAACGAGGCTCGAGCTGTGGAGCAGACTCTGCTGCAGAGGGAGAAGAAGGGTACCGGTACTGAAATATGCGTTTGAGATCGGCCACTTCGTGGTGTTGTTGTTTGTGCGGCGAGATTGAGGACGTTTTCTGGACCGACGTTCCGCCATTTTGTGGTCGGCACCGTGACAATTCCTACCTTACTTGATTGTCTCACGTTTTTTCTGACAGGTGTATTCTAACTATAATTTGCTCATTTGAATTTTGTATCAAAATTCTATTTAACAAAGACAGTAACCTATCTGATTTGGGAGGGTATTTAATGCTGGTAGTACGCTTGTAATGCGTTTGCTTGAAACCTACTGTTTTGCGAGCTTGAGGCGAAGCCCCTTCAACACCACTGAAAGTATCTGCGAGTCGGAGCCGCCATTCGGCTCGTTATGCAAGTCGGTTGCCATTGAGTTATTCCGTCGTATTCATTGCAAGTGGCTGTCTCAAGCTCTCTTAATTGCACCAAGTCCAACGCCAAACTTGTATGTGCACGTATGATTGAATTTCACAGCAATTACTAATTCGCCATGGGGCATGTAGGGTATAAGCTTACTCCTTCAATAAGTAGCTTCATGTGTAGGCACCATTGTGACAACAACGAGGCTTTCGTAACTTGCTCCAGTTACTCAGCGATCTGAAAGAGTCAACCATGTCCTGAAGCCTGGTCACTAGCAACTGGCAGGCAGCGAACAAAGTAAGCTTGCCAATAACCTCTTCGTGCCCGGAGAATACAAGGTTACACACAGCAAGCGAACGGCAGAGATCTGGTCCGGATCCGGATAAATGTATACCTAGACACTCCACCCCAGAACTTACTTCAGTAACGTTAGCCATGACGCCGAGCTGCGACTGGGACCAGTGCCGCCGCCTCGCCAGCGTTGTGGCCGGCTTGCTGCTCATGGGTTGCGTGGGATCCAACCACTCCATCTCCGTCTGGAACGCGCAGCTTCGGGCGCTGCTGGGCTTCTCCGAGGCGGACATCTCGCTCGTGTGCTCCATGGCGTCCTTCGGCGCCTACTTCTCCGTCAGTCCTGGCTTCGTTTTCGATCGCATCGGCGCTCACCAGAGCGTTCTTCTGGGCGGTCTCTTGCTGGCTGGTCTCTACGTGGGGCTCTACGCTGGACTCATGGCGTTCCCCGAGGCGATGACGCCGCTGGGAGTGGGCGTCGCCTTCGCGGTGCTCGGTCAGGCCACCAATTTCGGCGTGTTCGCGGCGCTGGGGCCCAACGAGGACCTTTACGGCCCGGAGAATCGTGGCAAGATTATGGCACTAGAGTTTGCAGCCTTCAGTGCTGGCGGCGCACTGTTCGCTGAGGTCTACAAGCATTTTTTCGATGGGCAGGTGCCTAAGTACTTCCGATTCATGGGGTGCTTGATGCTCGCTGTGTTTCTGCTAGCATGGGCCACACTGTATCGACCTGGTAGGGAGGATGCAGCGCACGTCGTTGTTGTTGCCCCACCGATCCACGCGATGGACGAATTCATGCCACCAGACATGTCGGTGCAGAAGGCTCGGCGTGGACTTGATCTCGAGGAGAACGGCAAGCTAATCCCCACGGTGCAGCTCGATATCACTGGCCGCGAGATTCTGGCTGATTCGCGCTTCTGGCTGCTGTTTGCTACCGTGTTCATCTTGGTCGGTTCGTCGCTGTTTATCATGGCCAACATTGCATTCATCGTCGAGTCCCTCGGTGGCCCCATGGAGCAGATCTCGACGATGGTGGCGCTGTTCTCGGTGGGTAACTGCTGCGGCCGCGTTGCTGCAGGCATTATTTCCGACAGTGTTCTCGACCGCTGTCCTCGCATCTACTTTGTAAGTTTGGCCTCGATCCTCGTATGCGCCATCCACACGCTGTTCCTGGTTATCCCGCGAGCGTTCCTGGTTGTCCCCATCACACTCGCCGGCATCGCCGACGGTGTCATGTTTGCATCTTTCCCCGTCCTGACGCGCGAGACCTTCGGCGCTCGCCACTTTGGCAAGAATTTCGGTCTCATCAGTGTCGCCAACGCGCTGGGCTTCCCTCTGTTCTACAGCCCTATCGGTTCCTTCGTCTACAGTCTGTCGGCGGAGCCCGTGAACGGCGTCCAGAAGTGCATTAGCGAAGAGTGCTTCCGGCCTGTGTTTCTGCTGGTAGTGGTGCTGAGTATGGTCTCTCTAGTAGCAAGCCTCAAGTTCGCGGCGCGCCAGCATTACGTCCGCTTAATGTAAATGAACGCACAGATACTTGCGCTGCAACTTCAGTTTTAGTTTGACACACAATGTAGCCATCATCTGTGCGACAAGCGCAAATCCCATCAGCCCCCTGAGTGGCTCATGAGCTCGATGGCGCCGTCGCCGTCGCTGCTGCGCCGTTCGTGCAGCCTGCTCGCCGGCGTGCTGCTCATGCTCGGCGTCGGCTCCACCTACGCGCTGTCGGCCTGGAACGCGCAGCTCAAGACGCTGCTACATTTCTCGCAGGCAGGGATCTCCTCGGTCTCCGCTATGACGATGCTAGGCACGTACATGTCCTACATTCCCGGTGTGATCTTCGACCGACTGGGGCCTTACACCAGTGCGCTGTTGAGCGGGAGTGCTATGCTGGTCGTCCACCTGGGCATGTTCGCGGCACTGCAGTTCGCGCCGGAGAGTGTGAGTCCGCTGGGGATCGGGAGCGCCATGATGCTCTTCGGCCTGCTCAGCTCCTTCTGCGTCTTCTCGTCCATCGTGCCCAATGAATCGCTCTTCGGAGACGCGAACCGCGGCAAAGTCGTGGCAGCTCTCACGTCGGCGTACAGTTGTGGCGGCGCCTTCTTCGCGTTTGTGTTCCACGAAGGCTTCCACAGCCGCGACGTGCCAGGCTACTTTTTGTTTGTAGGGAACTACCTCCTAGCTGCCTGCGTGTTCGGTTGGTGCGTGTTTGCTCGCCCTGCAGGGGATCACGAAGCCAAGGACGAGAAGAAGCGATCTGGAAGCATTGAATTCGGCAGTGGCACCACTGGTTTGGCTTCGGATGGTCAAGTGAACGGCGCCGACAACGAAACACCCGTCGACATCACGGGTGTAGCTCTGCTCACGGATATGCGGTTCTGGATGCTGTTTATCCCGGTCATGATCATCATTGGTGCAGGCCTGCTGGTCATGTCCAATGTGTCGTTTATCGTCGAGTCACTTGGTGGGCCAGTGGAACAGGTTCCACTCATGGTGGCGCTCTTCTCCATCGTGAACACGCTGGGCCGCCTCGCGACCGGGGCGATCTCGGACCTGCTGCTGAAGCGCTACCCGCGTGCGTACTTCGCCGGTGCCTCAGCGATACTCACGGCCACCACTCAAGTGATGTTCCTCTCTGTGCCGCCCAGCTACCTCTTGGTGCCTGTGGCCATGGCTGGCTTTTCGGAGGGTGTCATGTTTGGCACGTTCCCCGTGATCATCCGCGAGGAGTTCGGGCTGCAGCATTTCGGCAAGAACTTCGGGCTCCTGAGCCTCGCCAACTGCGTCGGGTACCCGCTCTTCTTCAGTCCGCTGGCGTCGTACGTGTACCAGCACTCGTTGGCCACGCGCACCGTGAAAGGTGTGGAGAAATGCTTCGGCCCGCAGTGCTTCGGCCCCGTGTTCGTCGTGGCCATAGCGCTGTCGGCCGTGGCGTTCGCATGCTGCGTGCAGCTCGTGCGCCTGCAGCGCCGTCACAAGTTCTACAGCTACCAGCAGATCCGGCCGTAAATAAATCAATACAATTCGAGCGAACCCACACTGCATCGTCCGGGATCTGAAGATTCCTCCGGCTTCAACTCGCCCCGATCGGCCTATCAGCGTCGCGCGTGACTCAGAGAGCTACGGACCACCGAACTCGTCTCGCCTACGGCCCGCGGCATAAATGGCGCCACCGCATTCTGCATAGACTCCAGCGCTGGGTGTCTCGAGGTGTTGTGCATGACTTGCATCTCTGATGGCTTCGTAAATGCCGCCGCCCCGTTCTCCCATTTTTAGCGTTCTGGGCGGCCATTGGCTGTAAACCTCGAAACCGCCGCTCGCCATTGGGCAGAGCCCGTTCGCATCTAGCTCGAGAAATGGGAGGCTCTCAAAACCGGAGACGAAGCCCAGTTCGCAATCTACCAGCTTCCGCACAAGTCGCAGGCTATTAATCCAGACCATGGCCACCGACGGGGTCACGCAGCAGCAGCAAGGCGTCGCTACGCTGCGCAAGTGCACGGCGTCCTCTACTGTTGCGCAGGCGTGTCGCCAGGCAGTGGCGGAGCTCGAGAACTGGTCGCTCTGGGCCTACCGCTCCACGACGGGCGAGGAGTGGGACGCGCAGCCTGCGTGCTTCATCACGGACTACCTGTTGGCCGTACAGTGCTTCGCCTTCGCCGTGTACATCGGCCTCTTCGCCGCCAACGACAAGGGCGACCTGGCCTGGTACCTCATGTACTTCATGGCGCTGGGCATCTCGGCGGCGCTCGGCGGCCTGCTGCACCACGTGGCGTTCGAAGCCATGCGCGACATGGCGCACCAGCAGGAGAAGCACCTGGTCAAGACCGCGCGCATCTTCGGCGTCAACCTCAGCCGCTCCACGGTGGACCACATGATCGACTCTCTCTGGCGCGTCGTGCTGGCCTGCTCCATCCTCACCAACTTCGCGCTGCTGTCGCTGGCCGCGAGCCGCCACCTGCCCGGGACATGGGCCTACTCCATCATCGCCCTGGCCGCCATCGTCTACGTGGTGCTGGCCGTCTGGGCCAGCGTCAGTATGCACACGGTCTTCCTCTTCGCGGGCTTCATCCCCGTCATGGTCTTCGGTCCCGTCGCGTGCTTCATGACGTGGAACTGGGAGTGGAGCCACTCGAGCAACGAGCTACTCGTGTATGGCGTCAAGCTCGTGGGCGGCCTCATCCAGGGCCTCGTATGGGCGCCCAGCAAGGACAAGTTCAACCACAACGCGCTCTCTCACGTGTTCCTCAGTATGGCGGCGACGCTCATGCTCATCCACTTCAAGTTCTGAGCTGGGCCCGAAGGACGGTGTATATGTGCAAGTGTGCCAACTAGTTTTATATAGGCACGCGCACAGACGTCACCAGCGTGGATCGAGCGTATATGATATGATAGGAGAGTGAGAGTGGAAAACCTTCATGAAGCTTAAGTGGGGTTTCTCGCGGTCAAATTGACAAGTTTTGGTGGGGTGGGTGGGGAATACGTTGGCGTTTCATGTTTGGTAACGGATGTGAAGATGGAGATGCAGGAACCACTCGCGACACTATTTATACGAGGTGAAGGTTTTTGCCAAGGTGCTGGCTGCAGTGGGAGCACCTCCTTCAATGCTGCTGTTTGGTGGGAACCTCTCAGGCGGCAAGAAGGCCAAGTCTGCAGCAGTATCGACGACTAATAATTCGGGGACTTTGCGAGGCGAGCATGAGTCTACACATCAGTCCGGAGGAAGCCAAGCAGTAGTCTTGACACCGCACACGGATGCTTTACATCGGCTGACAAACCATGAGCTTCGGCTTTTAGAAGAGTTAGAGCGCACGCGCTCCAAGTTGCAGGCTGAATGGCGGCTCAAAGTGGCGAATCTCCAGCGACAGCAGCCTGAAGCGTTCTCAAACGCTTTGAACGATGCCCGTGAAGGACCAGTCCCCAGTGTCGAAGAACTGGAGCAGCGCTTCCAGCTGGCGATGGGTGGCGCAGGCGTCAAATCTCCTCATCGAACCGATCTACAGCACGCTATGCACTCCAAGACGCTGAAGCTTTCACCAAACCAGCGCTCCAAGTCATTTTTGAGGCACAAAAAGGCTCAAACAACAGCTAGTCCAGAGAGCTCAGCAATGTCTTCCAATATCCGAACAGGGCTGGATATGCTACCAGTGCTGACAACAACAGGAGAAACCCCGTTCGAAGTGGGGCTGGAGGCTCAAATTGTTCCGGGTCAGCGCCAGCAGCAACAGCAATTTGTGCTACCAGTTTTCAGGCTTCCTTCCGTGAACGTTGCAAGCACGGCTAGTACAATGGCGGCTAAGGAGATGCAAGCCATTAAACAGGATGTCGATCGAAAGCTAGCAAGCGAGACGCTTGGACTGTCGGTGGAGGAAATTGAAGCGCTCGAAGCAGAACTCAGCGGTCAGAGAGTTCGTTCGTCGTCGTCGTCGTCGTCGCCTTCATCATTCTATCAGCCCATCCAGGCACCTTCGGACGGACAAAGGTTACCTGGTTTAACTCAAGGCAAGAAGAGTAAGAGGCGGCAGCAGCAGTCGCAGCTGAGCCGACGAAAGAACCTTGGTCGTCCACCCCAAACGAAGAAGAGCACAGAGGATGGTGGTGGACTTCGCAAGGAGTTGGAGTCGGCGCTGCACAGCGTGCAGCATCTTACGCGGCTGGTAAAAGACGACATTTGCTGGGCACAAAAGATCTGCCCTGCCTCCGAGCTGCGTACGACACTCTACTTCAAACGATGGGGGCGAGAAAAGATTGAAAATATTTTCCGTCGGTTGCTCTACAACCTCCAAGGAGTAGCCATGGAGCGCTGGAAACAGGCTATCGCGTACGAGAAGCAGCAAGAAAAACTGCAGGCATACCTGCTCTACAAAGGGAGCAAAAAGCTCGATATGTTCCTGCTGAATTGGTCACAACGCAAGTTGCGTCAAGCCTGGACGAAGTGGTGGTTTGACATTGTTCACGAAAAGGCTCTGGAACGCTCAGCGCTGCAAGTACACTCAATCCAGGTCATCCAGCGCTCGTGGCGCGCCTACCGTGGACGCATGCTTGCTTATTTGGCGAAGAAGCAAAAGGTCATTGCCAAACAAACCACCGCTGCCATCAAGATGCAGCGTATGTTCCGCGGGGGTATTGCACGAAAGTTTTTCAAGCTCAAGCGACTCGATCAGCGGCGCCAAGCAATGGCCACCCGTATTCAAGCATTAGCACGAGGCTACATTGTACGGAAGCGTGCCAAGCAGATGCAGCACGAGCGCAAGAAGCACCTCGTGGCTAGCCGCGTTCAGGCGTTGTACCGCGGTCGTAAGGCTCGCGGTGAAGTTGCAGTTCGCCGAAGAACCCGACATCTGACTAATGCAGCAGTATTGATCCAGCGTCGGTACCGTGGACGTCTTGGACGTGCTTCATTCATTCGACGACGACTTGACCGACTGCGGAATATCGCTGCAACGGAAATTCAAACGATGGTGCGAGGCAGACGCGCTCGAAAGATCCTTGCTTACCTGCGTGAGGAGGACCGTGAGCGCCAAGCAATTCGTCGCGCTGCAGCTATCAACATCCAACGAGTGTATCGAGGACATCGGTACGGTATTGTTCAATTGGTTTTCAGCATAATGTGTCTTACGCTCGTGTTTGTTGCTATCAGCGCTCGCTTGTCGACAGAATTGAAGCTTCTAGCACTGCGCGAGAGGAATCGAATGTATGCTCAAGCTGCCACAAAGATTCAAAACCTGGTACGCAAGCGGCAAGCGATTCACCGTGTCGAGCGACTTCGCCAAGAGCGAGCAGCAAGGTTCGTGCTTCAGGCTCGTACTTGGGTGGAATACTGGAACGAAGACTCGGCAAAGTGGTTCTACTACAACCAAGAGGTAGGCAGGCGGCCATCATGAATTGTTGTTTTTCTGGATGCTCGCTAATGTTTGTGAAATGACTGGTTTGGTAGACCGGCGAGGCGCTGTGGGCTCCTCCTGCAACTGGATACACCAAGGCAGACGGCAAGTTGGTGCTTCAGGACGGCAGAATCATCGATCCATTGGAGGACGGCACTGCCGGCATTTTGGCAGCTCAGAAGGCACCACCAGCGTTGAACGGAGACGCCTCGGACTCTAAGCCGCAAGAGGAAGGCGAGGAGGAAAGTGATAAAGATGAGGACAAATTATGCGTGGAGTGCGAGGAGGAAGATGCAAGACGGCTGTGTGCCAACTGCCAGGACGTCTTCTGCGATGCTTGCTACGAAAAACTGCACCATTCGGCAAAGCGCGAGATGCATACATGGAAAGCTATCGGCTCTCTTCGCTGTATTGAGTGCGAGAAAATGCGTGCGACGCGGTGGTGCTCAGTCTGTGAGGACCCGTACTGCTTGGGCTGCTTCACCATTATCCATTCCAAGGGGAACAAGACCACCCACCAGTGGACAGATATGGCGACATTTAAGAAGGCGCGCAAGCAGCAGCAAAAGGCCAAGGAAGAGGAGAGCGCTCAGACCTACGACGAGTTCCTTCAGTCAACCGAGTACCAGTACGTGACGGAGTATGCCGCGGCGGAGGCTGCGCGAGAAGCACGAGAGGCACAGGCGTACGCACAGTCCTACACTCAAGTCTACGAAGTGTCAGAAGACTATCGTGGCTGGATGACGCTTGTCGATGAGGCTTCAGGGCAGACGTACTATTACAACTCGCAGACAGGAGAGTCTCGATGGGCGTAGGAAAGGAATTGGACGATAGCGGGCGCTGCCGGTGAAACGATAAATACTTAATGGTGCTGGAAAGGTGATTTGCAGATGCTTCATACCTCGACATCGAATCGCATTTGATTGTTGCGTCGAGCTCGAGTGTCGAGACGCATCCGTCTCATGGCGTGCGGATCAATTTGTCGGACGAAGAGAACACCCGAAGACTGGGGCGACAACCCTGAGCCGATCGGAGGCGCTTCATCGGGACCGTACACCTGCTTCCAGGCACCACCTTTGCGATCCCGATTCGAGCCAAAGACGTCGGAAGACGTCGTGGACAGGAAAGTGTAGTCCATACTCCGGTACGAGTCGACTTCATCCGTCGACGGAAACACATCGTCGCCCTCCGAGTCAAAGCTGTACTCCGTCGACACTGGCGATTCCAGCATCCCGATGGAGTAGTCATCCGTATGAGAACTGTAGTCACTTGCTGTGTGGCTGTCGTTCAGACCGCGCCCTTGTGCCGGCGCGTAGATAAGCATCGGCGCCGCTGGTCTTGTGTGGCGGCTGCTGAGTGGGGCCACACTATAGGAACTCGTCGCAGCGCTGGCCTCGGCCCACGAGGGCTTGAGCTCCGGTTGAGCGCTTTCACGAATCTTGTGGTCAGCGTCGTCGCCCAACACAGGCACGACCGACCCGCTTGAGTCGATCTCATCCAAGCCTGTGCAGCTCACTTCCGGCACTGCGAACGTCGTGCGCTTCATGCAGAGACGCGAGTTTTCCGGGTGCGAGTGGTTGCAGTGTGCGTCACTGTAGTGTTGGTCGTTCTTGCCGCGACGCAGCACAACGACGAGGAAGACGAGGCCCGTGAAGATCACAAAACCCACTGCGATCAAGACGATGGAGGTGCTGGGGAAGCTGTCCGAGCTATCGCCTGTCGACGGTTGAATGGTCAAACTGTCCTTCTCCTGCTGCGTCCCGACCGGCGTCGCACTCGCAGCTCCACTGCCACTGTCAAGCGAACCCAGCTCTCTGAAGCTGCCATAGTGTTGCTGCCCTGCATCCATCGCCAGCGCCAATTGACACACCAGCGCTGCACCAAGTAGCAGCCGTGCCATGTCGACGCGAGATTGAGGAATAAAGTCGCTGAGAATCGAGTCTACGTCGTTCCTTGGATGGATGCCACCAGATTTCTATGCCATTCCACGCCGCCAAATAGTAGCTCTCGCCGCCAAATAGTTGGTCGCACCATCACCTCGGGTCTCTGCCAAAAGGCAAGTTGAAGCTGAGGCTAGAATTGCAATTCCGCAATAGTTGATCCCGTCCTTGTTCTTTCTCACATACAAATTCTCCGAGTGGACCCATGGCGACATCGGCGGCCGACGCGGAGGACGCGCTTGCCGTCGCGCTGCGTGTGGACAGCTCGCGACTGCGCTCGGCCGAGGCACCGGACGTCTGCGTGTCGCTGTACGACGACGTGCGCGTCCACGTGGACGTGGCGGAGGACCTGACGCTGCTGTTGGGCTTCGAGGACAAGATCTACAGCGCCGGGGTGCAGGAGGACGTGGAGAGTGCTGGTCAAACCTCGTCTCTGCACCTTATTGTAGACAGCAAGAGTGTCCACCTGGACGATGATGAGCGCGTGGCGGACGTCAAGTGGCTAGACCGCGAGCTCTTCGCCGCGGGCTTCACGTCGGGCGTCGTGCGTGTCTTCAACCGCGTGGGGAAGCTCCTGTTCGAGCAGAAGCTGCATGGCGCTGCGGTGCACAAGCTGGACGTAAACCGAAACGTGGTGGCGCCCCGCCGAGCGAGCGTTCTGCTGGCCGGCGAGCCTGAATCGGACGGGGAGTTCTGGGTGCTCTACGCGGACTCGACGGTGGCCATCATCCAGCTCTCAGAGATCCTAAACAAAGTGAATGCGGCCGTGTTCGGCCCGACACAGGCCAGCAAGTTCAGGAAATATTCTCTACGGGACCAGAAGGACATTGTAGCGGCCGTCCCGTGCGGACCCGTGCGACCCACGATCTTCCAGTCGCATACACGGCTGGGTGTGTACACGATCGTGAGCGCGGGCTCGGCGCCTTTCCTCGCGTTCTATCAGGCGGGCAATGACCAGAACTCGATCATCCATTTGGCGCATATTGCGACTGCCATTGCGTCCAGAGCGGCGGGGGCTGTGTGGAACTTTGCGACGAGCTGGGGCTGGACACGCGGTACAGGGGGACTTACAGCTGGAGATGAACAGGCGGCGTACGCACAGCTCGGCGCTGGTGCGATCGACGCTGCTGCTGAGCATGTGCCTGCCCCTGTTGGCATTACGCGCTCGATTTACGAAGACGAGCGGCGGCGCTGCAGGGTTCTAGTTTTGAGCCCCACAGGCAGGTTGGCCGCGGTTTCGGACACGCTTGGCCGAATTCTACTTGTCGACACTTCTCGAATGATCGTGATTCGGATGTGGAAGGGCTATCGTAACGCGCAGTGCGGCTGGATGCAAGGCTCTGAAGGAACCCATCGGCCTCCTGGGCTCTATCTTGTCATTTACTCGGCCCAACGTGGTATCGTAGAAGTTTGGCGTGCTCGGTACGGGCCCAGGGTGTTCAGTTTTGCGGTGGGCAACAGTGCTAAACTCTTTACACAGTTTGACCCGGCAACAGGGAGAACCAAGTGCGTGGTACTGTCTAAGACGAGCGACACTGTGTCGGAATTGATTGAATTGAAGCCCGGGCTGCCGGACGCGTCGATATTGATGAAGTATTTTACGCAGAACAAACTTCAAGAGGAGAACTTCCTTTTGCACCAAGTGATAGGTGGTCTTCAAGCGTTCGTTAAGAAAAAACGGGTCGATGCGACTCATACGCTTGAACAAGATGCACTAGACCCGTTGTTAGAGGACATCGGCAGTCTGTCTTCATCAACAACGATCCAGACGCTGCTTGATGTTTTGCTTAATGCCGATATGGCATTACTGAATGCAAACTTCTTGCTCAAGGCGCTGGAGAAGTTACAGCTGGTAAGACTGTACGCACGCTTGTTTTCGAATTTCATTGAGTATCTGACTCGTGCGTTTTACAGGCGTTGAAGAATGGGATGTCATCCAGAACACCGACTGGAGCAGAACTATCACTTCAGTGGAAGTTGCTTTGGCAACACCGCCTCGTGTCCACATTTATTGGATTCCGAGCTGTAAGTGTGTTGCAGCTCTGCTGTTGTATTTTGTTCAAGTTTACTAAATGGTGTCTAATACGTACAGGAGTTTGAGCGTGGCAAGCGTGCGCTTATGTCAATGATGCAGACTTCCACAAGAGAAATCATTTCTCGTTCCGGTGCAAAAGAGAAGCAGTCAGGACCGCGAATCTTCCCGTGGTTGGAACTTTTTCGTCGCGCTGGTCTTGCGCTGGACGACGAATCCTGTGCCCGAACACGTAAAGCGATCGATAGCGCTAGCCAGCTCACTGCGTGGGAGTTCATGGAGTTCTTCTCGATGCCGTTCAGCGATCCTGAGTTACCCCGTCGTCGAGATATTCTGTCTCTGTTTGAGATTGCTGAAACGAAAGAGGAGTTTTTGCGCAAAAGTTTTCGTGTGTTGAAGACTCCGATTTTCCGCAAATTTTCGACTGCAGCTCATAGAGACTGCCTCGTTACGTTTATTCTCGCACCAGTGCTGTCAAGTGTCTTCGCGGTTCAGGTATGCTTATCATTTGGATTCCGGCGATGCTTGATACTAAACATCTAACTTGCTTCCGACTTGGTTAGGAGCTGCAACAACTACATTCGGCTATCTTCTTGTCGGAAGATACACTTACAAGACTATTTATTGAGTGGTACTTCTCACTCCCTCTCGGTGCAGTACTCGCACTGCCTCCTCCATCAATGTCTTCATCTCTTCAGCGTTGGCTAGACCCGTACTTCGTCATCGGAGATGTGGAGACGGCAATAGAGCAAGAGGGGGAAGACAATGCTGAGGCATCATTTGTGTCTGCAGAAAGTTATCTGCGCCGCTTGCGCGATTGTCCCCGCTCGCTGGCAGAAATCTTTAACTCGTGCTGGAAGACGCCAAAGCTTTTCCATGCTTTCGTGCTGAGTGAACACTGTGGGTGGGGAGAGAAACAGTCAGCGAAGCATGCTGAAGAAGACACGTTCGGAAAGTACAGCAGCACGGGTAGCGGGACACGCTGGATCATTTTGCAAGATTGCATCGCGAAAACGGTTCACATGTCGTTGCGTCTTGGGAAAGTTGGTCGGTTATCTGTCGACGCAGTTGAGCACGTGGATGAGATTATGCGGAGTCTAGCTGTCATGCAAATTAATGATGGCCACGAGGCCGGCGAAGATGATGCTGCAGTGCAACTACCTGGGGATCGTGTCGAGGCCAATGTGAGCAGTGATGGCACAGATGGCTGGGTCGCGACAATGGAGAACTGCCGAAAGGCTGCGCAGATGAAGGATTGGGCAGCTGTACTGCGCGCGTATCCACAGTTTTTGGACAAAGATTCTCTATGTTGCTTTCGGGTAGGAATTCTCTGCACCGCTTGGAATGCGGAGCGATCAGATATGCGCCAGCTCGAAAATGCGCTGCTCGAGCTTGATTGCGTGCATTCGTTTCAAGTGAAAGCGGCCATGACGGCTTATATTTGGGAGCGATACATCCGTGTGCACGTGGTGACTTTAATCACATTTTGGGAGGAAAGTGCCGCTGGTAAGAAGCCGCAACGTGGCCTCCAGCCGCAAGTTGCCCGCCGCTTTTTCGGTATTATCCGGAGCCTTCTTGTCACGTTATCGGCGGCTGTAAAGGCTATCTCAGCGACCCGATCAACTGAAACAGCTTATGGTGATGTTGAAAAGGACTACGATGATGAAACAAGTGATGCAGATGTTGAATCTGACGATGATGACGATGTACTACGTATCACTGCATTCAAGATGGATAGCTTGACGCAGTCAGTCAAGTGGCGGTGTCGTGTGAAGAATCTTCACTTGATCTTCAGGCAGCGATGGCCACCTTCTCATGATACGTCTTCGCTCATGTTAACGTTGCAGAGCTTCAAGTTCGATATGATCTCGACGTCGCAGATCGCAGACCACATTAGTTTGATTATGCTGCTCGATTCCTTTGCTGCAACGGCGGTGACGCCAATCTCGATTGTGAAGCTGTTCTCGAACAGTGGACGATGCTTGTGCCGCCCCGACAGCTTCCTAATAACACCAGCACTGGCCCAGCCGAGTGAAGAAGAGTTAAAATGGATCAACCGAGATCGCACCAGGTTTTTGAAGGAACTCCTCCGACATGACGAAACATTGGGGTTCGCGCTTACAGAAGCGTTCGGATTGCCATTAGATGTAATCCGTGAAGAGTACGTGTTGTTCCTGTACCAGTCCGGGAGGGACGAACGGGCCGACCTAGCAATCGAGAAGATGCAGAAACCGGAGCGCCTGGTACTCAAGCTAGGAGCCATTGCCCGAGCTCGACTTTCGCTTATTCTGCGGCGAATGAAGACCGAGGCGGAGTACGCTGTGGTGATGAGTATGCTGCGTGCGGACGTGTTTTCGTGGGTGATCAATGATGCTCAGCCACCTCTCGTGTCAGACCCCCTGGTAGAAAACCTCGATCTCACGCCATCGCTCACTTCCACTCACTACCTCTTGCTCAAGTGCTTGGCCATGATCTCGCCCACTGGCGAGGAATTCGAGAAGGTGCAGGCGATGTCTGTTCTGGTGAAGGACGTCATTAGCCAAGTCAAGCTGCATTCATAGAGCCAAAGGAAGAGGTTTCTTCCACCAAAAAGTGCTTACGCTGTGGCTGAAAGCACAAAGCACAAAAAATAAGCTGAAAAAATTCAAAGCAAATGTTACAGCGTCTGTGCGCTAAAAACTCTAGTGAATGCGATAGCGCTGAACAAGGAACTCGCCCTCGGCCGTCTGCTTCCACTGGATCTCAACGTCGAGGAAGCGCGGGTTCTCGGCGTTTCGCCGCACCCACCACTTGCCTTCAACGGCGTCTCCCTTCTTGACCGTGAAAGGCTTCGGGATGTGGAAGAAGACCTGGTGCCAGTGTGTCGGCGTGCCCTCGGCTCCCGTCGTAAAGTACTCAGGACGCGGGCAGTCACGCTCGAAACCAATGTCGAAGCTGGACACGAATCCGTGCATTGTCGCGTCCTTCGTTGCAGACAACGTGAAAGTCGAGTGGAAGTCCAGCTCATCGTACGTGACGAGATCAATGTCGATCTTCTGCAGCAACTCGCGGCTCGTGATGATGTCGCTCGGCAGAACGTCCTCCACAAACGCGTCGCGAATGGAGATCTTGGACTTGATGGGCTGCATATTGAAGCCGTACACGTCGTCCCAGAAGGCAAAGCGATTCGTCGAGTCCTCCATGCCCTGGATGAACATCGAACACTTGTCCGGGAACAGGTGTCCACCCGGGGCAAGCCACTTGTCGCGCGCGAAGAGCACAGTGTCCAGCATCGATTCGTACAGGAGACAGTAACCCATCCACTCCGAGACGATAATGTCCACCTTGTCCACCGGCAGCTCCATGTCCTCCACCTTGCCGCGGAGAATCGTAATGACGTCGCTGAATCCGTTGGCCGCCACGATCTCGCGAGCCACGTCGCCCATTTCGCTGCGGTCAATGCCAATTACCTTAGCAGCGCCGGCCTGTGCAGCGAACATGCTCAGAATGCCCGTCCCGCAGCCAACGTCCAGCACCACCTTGCCCTTGAACACCTCCGGGTTGTTGATGATGGCGTTGCGGTAGCCGTCCGTGCGGATTCTGTCCGTGATCATCTCGCGGTGGATGCCCACGTGCGAGTACGAGTCAAAGTAGTACGTGTCATTGTCGGCAGCGTCCTCAACGGGCGCGGCGCTTTCGCCATCCACCACAAAGTCGCGGACGAGTTTCGAGTACTTGGTCATCTGTTGCTTGAGCTCCTGGTTCTCCAGTCTCAGCTTGGCAATAAGGTCACTAGCTTCATCTCCAGCACTGGGGACAGCCACCTTGTCGGTCTTCTGCTCCTCGTCCTCATTGTCCTCATTGTCCTCGTCGTCGCTGCTGTCGCATTCGAGGCAGTAGAGTAGCGGGTCGTCGGCCACCACGGGCTTGAGGAACTCGTCCTTCTGGAAGGCGGCACTGCCCTCGGTAGCCAGCGTCTGCTTCACCTGCTCCTCGGAGGCGCCGTCCAGCGTACTCCAGCGCAGGAAGTTGACGAACTGGATGGTGCCGTACGTATCCAGTTTGCGCGTCGAGACCTCGCGGCGCAGCGAGAACGCGTGCGAGTCCTGCAGATGCGCGTGCAGTGGCTCCTCCGCCGGGAACTTGGCGGCGCAGAACACGCAGTCGAAGCTGGCGGACGAGCCGTCGTCCACCCAGTCGTCCCACGTCTCGCCGCCGTCCACGATGTCGCCGCACTCCGCCATGTCCGCTCGCCAATTTGGCAAATGCACCGCCAGCCAACCAAAAACGACTGGCCTGTGACACATGGCTACACTTTTAGATATCACCTGATAATCCTGCTCATTGCCAGTTGAAAGATGTAAGTGCAAGAGATTTATGATAGACTTATTCGCATCCGGTAGCTGGCTGCTCGTCCTGCACGCTGCTGAGCTCTACTTCGTGTCGACTCATGTAAGGCGTGTCAACCACTCACTCGGGATAAACGAGACCGAAAGACAAGCAACAGCGAGAGGGAGGGCAACCGAGAGACAACTAGGCGCAGCAGCTGTCTTTGGCTTGCTCCTGAGACTCGTCCACGCGGAATTTGCTGCCGTTCGCCACGTCTAATCTATCGTGCTCGCTCTCCGCCAGCCGCTTCTGGATGTCCACAGCGATCGAGCGGAAGGCCTCGTCGATGTTCTTGTTGCTCTTTGCGCTCGTCTCGAAGAACTTGATTCCGAACTCGTCCGCGAGGTCCTGGCCCTGCTTCGTCGTTACCGCCTGATAGCAGCCAGCACCACCAGAATGCACATCAGTCACAGAACCAGCACATTCATACATCACATCACAGCCTTCAACGTACTCTCTCCGACGGATCCACATCGCACTTGTTTCCGATGAGAATTTTGTTCACATTCGAGGACGCATTCTGTCGAATTTGTGTCATCCAGTTACGAATATCTGCCCGACACCACAGATAAACAACACAAAGTCAGATCTTCAACACAATCCACCAAACAAAAGCTGTTACTGTAGTTCCCACATAGACACAATAAAATAGCACTTCCAACTCACTCTGGAAGGAATGGTCGTCAGTCACATCATAGACCAGCAGAATTCCCATCGCGCCACGGTAATACGCTGCCCACATACCACACCGCCAGTCAGACACGTGATAAAATATAGGTATACCAAGTAAGACCCAGCTCGCACCCGTCGTGATCGTCCGGAAGCGCTCCTGACCCGCAGTGTCCCAGATCTGCAGCTTTATCCGCTTGCCGTCCACGTCGATAGTCTTCACCTTAAAGTCGATGCTGCAGCACAACGTCAGTCCCCAGCTATACTGGAGCATACAAACTCCCAGTCAAGACGCACCCGATGGTGGTGATAAAGGAAGTCGTGAACGAGTCGTCCGAGTAGCGCAGGAGCACGCAGCTCTTCCCCACGCCTGAGGCAGAAAGAGGAACACAAAGGTCGTTAAAGGCAGGCAGAAGGGCGACAGGAGGCGGAGACTACACGCACCGCTGTCCCCGATCAGCAGGAGTTTGATGAGCAGGTCATACTTGCTGCTGTGCACCATGGCGCCCCAAGAAGCGCTTGTTCGACTGACGGACTGAGACGATTTTTACCACGAAGAAGCACGTGTCCCAGTTTAAGCTACCGTACAGTTTTACTCCTAAGACTTACGCGGCTACTTTTTAAATATTAAATATTAAAACATTTAATCTCGACCTTATTATGAGAAAACCTTGCACTTTTCGTAGCCAGTACAAATTACCCCCCCCCCCTGTGAGTACAAACTGATCTTGCTCGGGGTGGGGTGGGGTCTGGCACTCGAAGCGAGGCGATTGCTTTGCTATTTCACCTTTATCGTCGCTGGTGATGAAGACCGAGTTGGCCTCTTCAATGGGATTATTCACCTTTTTTGCAAAAGCAACGTGCGCTGACTTGACAGCGCACCCGGTAGGCTTCCACAGGCCGTACGGCGACAAGTCCGGTTCGCCAGTTTATCGTCTTTAGCTCAACAACGAACATTTCGGGGCGCCAGCAACCACCAAAAGACTCAACTGTCGGAAACCGATCGCTAGCAGCAACATTTCTGGTCGCTCGCAACCTGTTTTGTCTTTTTATTATCCGTCGTGTACACGCGATACGGTGGAACCATTACTAGTATCGTCCTCAGGCTACTGACACCAGCCACCCATCTACCATCGAGTAGCGCAGCAGCTTCTGCATCATTTCGCTCGTCGACAAGAACGAGTAGCCTACGGACAAGCAGAGTATCCGACATGAGCGCGTTCTCGATGTCTTTCTTGTGCAGCGCTGGCAGCTGCTGAGGTGAAGGTCTACTTCCAGCGCGCGTCCTGTGGCGCGTACATTATGTCGGGAGCGATTTAAGAGCGCATCATCTTCTTTCAAGCATTCGCCTTGGTACATACGACGCCTCCTCAGCAGAACTGGGCAAAGCTGGCCGAATTTAGCACGAAGTTTCGCAGTGAAACTTCTGCTGCTCTGCTGTCTTTTGGGTGAGGACGCGCTGGTGTTTGATTTGTCTTGGAGGCCACGAGATGGTTGAGCGTCGCCTACGATGTAGAATCCCGAACTACCTAGAAGTGTCCAAGCCCCAAAAGTGCAGTGTTGTCTGGAAAATTCATGAATGTTCAACGTATTTGCGCTGGGTCATTCACAGTAATTGTAATGGCATTTTCGTGGGAGCGCAGAGTGCTCTCAGAAATCACCAGCGATGGTGACACGAGAGATGCGTGAATACATTCAACGAATGGATGAAAGTGCTGTTTCACCCCGACTTATCTGGAGCAACTTGCGGCGCGCCCTTGAAATACCTACTCCCGTCTTGGGTTTTTCAACATGTACTCAAGTCGTGCAGGGAGTGCAATACAATCGCTGGATACAGGGAACGAAAAACTCAATCTTAAGGGCGAAACATCTAGTGAAGTAGAAAGCGCTCGTCTCTGTTATTGATCTGGACACTGCTTTTGTAGCGGGGCTACACATTCGGTTCACCTCCTACCTTAGTGCAACATACACTAAGGGATACATTCAGGTTGACCACTCCACAGGGTGGTCCACATTCATAGCCCAAAGCATATGACTGGTAGAAAGTAACACCTTTCTACCAATGAGAGTCATTCAATAGATAGGGGTTCTGCCAGCCATCCAATGGCAGAACCTCTCATTAGAAATATCAGTTTTAGGAGGAAACCCCATTTACAAGCAATACAGTTCTCATTTAGCACCAAAGCTATCGTTCGGTCCCTTTGTCTTAGTTTAAGTATACTTGCGGATACAAGTATACTGAACTTAAGTTAAATACTCCTACGCTTCCTCATACACGTGCGCACACGTGTAAGCTTAAGTAGTGGATCTAAGCAGACCCATTACACCTGGTAGCACTTCGTAGTCCGTCCAACGACCGACTAACAAGTTCGTATGGAATACGAACGCGGGGCTGAGAACCTGCCCTCGGACAGTAACATGTCCGTGGGTAGCCCAAACACGTCTGCAACGCATGTTGCGCGTGCAGACTGCCCCCACCTGTCGAAACCAGAGTGGGAGGCCCTCCAACGACTGTCAACAGTCATTGGGGAAGCGGCGGTAGCAACGATGCTGCGAACGCTATCACCGACGGAGCAACACGGTGTTGCTCTGGGTTTCATCGTGAAGGAACAGCGTGAAACCGCTGCTCGAGCTTCGGTGTCGCCATCGGCCACACCGCGCGTGGAGTCATTGAAACTCCACGTAAGAAGTTACGTTGGAAGAGAGGGGGAACCTCTCCTCCGTTGGCTTGTCGAGGTCGACACTACCATTACGGCTCGACGTATCGTCGACCCGTTGTCGAAGGTTGCGTTCGCCATGTCATGTCTTGGCGGACGAGCGAGGAGTTGGGCGTACGGACGCCGACTCACAGACCCTACGTGCTTTAGCACGTACGAGGATTTCAAGGAGGAGCTCAAACTAGCGTTTGAGCCCCCGCAGAACGAGTTCCGATCGAGGGCGGAGTTCCTCGATCTGCAACAGGGCAAGCATGACGTGCATGCTTACGCCCAAAGGGCACGGTACTTGGTCTCGAACATCGTGACCAACCCGATTGACGAGGCGACAAAGGTCGTCACGTTCATGAAGGGCCTTAGAGATGGGCCTGTGAAGACCTATCTCTTCCGAGAGTATCCAAATACTCTCGAGGCTGCAATTGCGCTTGCAATGCAAGAAGAGTTTAGCCTGCGGCAGGCTAAACTGCATGTGAACGCCCCACGGCTGATGCCACGACCGGTGGTAAGGCCGTCGGGAGGTCCCGAACCAATGGACCTCTCGAGTGCGACCGCTGCTAGTTCCCAGCAGCGTCGTGGATCAACGAATGTGCGTTGTTTCCGATGCGGAAACATCGGTCACTACGCCCGCGAGTGCACAGCACCTGTGCACGCGGCGAGGAGCCGTCGTGGCGATACTGGGTATCGTCACGGGCAATCAAAAAACTAAAGGGACCAGCAGGCGCGGGGCGCCCTGCTGGTGATGCGATCGAGCGTGTCGACATCGGACACGCTGCAATGAAGATCGCTGCCCCCAGTGAGAGTCAATCTCACTGCAAGAAGCAAGATGACAAGCCGAACCTTGTCATCCTGAAGGTAAGCTCGAAGAGAGAGAAGTCTCTTCGTGCTCTAGTGGACTGTGGTGCGTCGAACAACTTTGTTCGACTGCAGAGCCTTCCAAGGCTTGACTTCGAGGAGGTGAAAACACCTCGAAGTCTATTGGAAGTGAGACTAGCAACGGGTGTCGTTGTTAGAACCGAGAAGCGTATCGTACGCGTACGCTTCTCTTATCAAGAGAAGGAGTTCGTCGACGAGCTTATCGTCCTAGAACTGGACGATAAGTTCGATATGGTGTTGGGCATGCCGTGGCTTGCACGGCATGATCCGGTGATCGACTGGACGAAGCGCACGATCGTGCGCTTCGGGAGCAGCAGCAGCGCGACAGAGAGCGATGGCCCTGTCGGCGCAGCACATGCACCACGTGGTGCATGCGGCCCTCCACTAGAGACAGCGCGGAATGCGGCTGTCTCCGGTCACCCCAAGCGAGCGCCAACGACTGCGAGAGTCGTTGGGAGAAGATGTGAACCGAATCAGCAGAGCCTGATTCGATCGGATTCGAGAGGGTCTCGAAGCGTTCGAAGCGACGCGGTCGTGCCGACAGGTAATGTCGACACACAATTTGTCGAAAGACACTCCGCCGTTAGGCGTCGAGGTAAAGAAGGCGCGTCGGCTCCCAGAGCCGACGCTGCAAGCAGTGCGGACGGTTGCAAACGTCCCGCACCGGAAATGCTTGCGAGCTCGCGTGCAGCCGGGCTTGAACGCGTGCGCCCGCGGGTAAAAACCGCCGGCGAATACAAGGAATAACTGTCCACGGCCGGGCCTGGACAAGAAGAAACTCGCGGAGCCGGGCTCCGCACGAGGAGCGAACGGCGCAAGCGAGCAAAGCTGCGCAAGTCTCGGTCAGGGACCGAGACGCTACAAGCAGTGTCTGCCGGGCAGACACAGGAGTTGAAGACGACTGAGTGTCTTGACGCGTACGAGTATTGGTCTCCAATACAAGAAGATTAGGCTGGATAATCCTCCGACGTTAGCGTCGGAGTTGATGTCGCTCCCAGTCACAAGCTGGAAGCGTTTCGCTCGCGACCTGCACGATGGACGCATCGAGCAGATCTGCATCCTCTCGGACGTCGAGAGGATGACGTGTGAAGCAGAAGAGCTGAATCAGCTCATCTCTGAGGGCGCGGACGCCCTCAGCGCGAAGTCGAAGAAGGAACGCTTCGACGAGCAAGGCTGGGACTCGCTCAAGGCGAGCCCCTTTTACAAGGTCTTGCGTGAGTACAAGGATGTACTCCCGGACGACATTCCTGCGGAGTTACCGCAGGACAAGGGTGTTCAGCACGAGATTGATCTCGTGCCGGGAACGAAGTACTGCGTCACGCGACAGTGGCCACTGCCGCGTGAGCAAGTCAAGGCAATCGACGACTTCTTTGAAAGTCGTCGCAATGCAGGACAAGTGCGGGAATCAAAGTCCCCGCACAGCGCGCCTACGTTCTGTGTCAAGAAGCCACAGGGCGGGTAGCGCATCGTTCATGCGTACAATAAGCTGAACGATGCGACGGTACCGGCGCAGACGCCGATACCTCGAAAAGATGTGATCATCGATTCGATGACCTCGAGTACTATCTTCAGTACTCTGGATCTGAGAGACGGGTTCTCTCAGATCCTCATGCGTGAGAGTGATATCCCTCTCACGGCGGTAAGCACTCCGAGCGGCATGCTCTGGGAGTGGCTCGAGATGCCGCAGGGGCTGAAGAACGCCCCAGCGACGTTCAACAGGTGCGTCACGCACTTGTTGCGCTCGGTGCGCGACTTCGCACCGAGCTACTTCGACGACGTAGCCGGGCTGTGAATGGAAGATCGGATGTGGTGATGCATACAGAGCATCCCCGCAAGTTGCTTGAGCTCATGCGAAAGCACAAGCTCTACGCGAACCTGAAGAAGTGTATCTTCGGGGCCGACCGAGATACCCGTACTTGGGTGTCTCGTAGGGAAGAACGGCGTACGCACTGACCCAGGAAAGGTCAGAGTGATCAATGAATGGCCTACGCCTTCAAATATAAAGGAACTGCGGCAGTTCCTTGGACTCGCCACGTACTTGTGCAAGTACGTGAGCAACTACGCGGGCAAGATTCGCCCGCTGTCGCAGCTCTTGAAGAAAGAAGCTGCATGGGAATGGACTGCTGATTGTCAGCAGGCCTTTGAAGCAGTCAAGCAGGGCTTGACTGAGGCGCCGATCTTGGCGGTGGCCGACCAAGATCGCCCATTCCACGTTGTATGTGATGCATCCGATTTCGCGATCGGATGCGCACTGATGCAACTCGATCACGAAGGTCGATCGTGTGGTTTACTACCAATCGCGTCAGCTGAAGCCAGCGGAACGCAATTACCCGGTACATGACAAGGAACTCCTTGCCATGAAATATGCACTCGCAAAGTTTCGAGTGTATCTACTTGGGAGTAGACCATTCGTGGTCTACACCGACCACGCATCGTTGCGTACGGCGACTAAGTCGCCGCACATATCACAAAGAATGGCACGGTGGCTGTCATTCTTTGCTGAATACAACTTCCAGGTTGAGTACAAACCTGGAAGGTTGAATGTCGTGGCTGACGCGCTTTCGCGTCGACCAGATTATGCGGTGCAAGAGGCCGACGCCAACGCAGTTGGCGTCGTCAGGACGACTACACCCTCGTCGTCCTTGTTGGATGACGTGAAGGCCGCATACGCATATGATGCGGATGCGAAGCAGTTGTTGGAGTATTTCTCCACACCTTCTGACAAGTCTCGTCAGAAGCTGGCCAAACACCTTCGTGCTCGTGTACACCGTTATCGTGTACACAATGGTCTGCTGCTTTACAGCGCAGTCGACGACAACGCAGATCGCATTGTCGTGCCGGATGATCATGAGCTGAAGCTCAAGATCACGTACGAGTACCACGATGCCCCGACATCGGGACATCTTGGCCGTGAGAAGACATACTTGCTTCTCACGCGTGACTTCTACTGGAGTCACCAGTACAAATGGGTACGCAAGTACGTTCGTGCTTGCGAGGTATGCCAGCGCGTGAAGCCTGCGCCCAACTCGCAGGCTCCGCTTCAATCACTACCGACTCCGTCGGAGTGCTGGCAGTCCATTTCAATGGACTTTGTTTTTGGTCTTCCGCAAGACAACAAGCGGAGGACTGGTATTGTGGTCTTTGTTGACCGCTTCAGCAAGATGGTGCATCTTGCTGCAGTACCAGCCGAGGTGACAGCCAAACAGACGGCATGTCTGTTTGTTGACCTGGTGTTTAGACACCATGGTATGCCACTCGACATCGGATCGGATCGGGATCCGCGCTTTACAGCGCGATTCTGGCAAGAAGTGTTTACACTTCTTGGGACGCAGTTGTCCATGTCGACTGCGGATCACCCGCAGACCGACGGACAAACAGAGCGTGTCAACCGCGTGTTGGTTGACACCATGAAGAGCTACGCGCACTCGTTCCATCAATGGAGCGACTGCTTGCCGATGGCGGAGTTCGCCATCAACAACTCGGTGCATGTCTCGACAGGACACATACCGTTCTACGTAAATGCCATGAGGCACCCACGCGTACCGAGCGTACTCGGTGCGGTAGCTCCTTCCTTAAGTGGGGGAGGGTATCCAGTTAATTCAAAACAACCGGATAATCGCGCTGATACGAGCAATGTATCAGCTGTGACGATACTGCGCGCAGTCATGGCGACGACAAGACAGTGTCTACGACGGGCATAGACACTTCAAACGACAACGAACAACACGCGCAGGCCGGGCCTGCTGCGAACAAGGAGCACGAACTGAACCAGGGGTTTAGCTCGGATGCAATGGACTTTGTCCAGCGCCGACAAGCCGTAATTCGGTTTGTCCAAGATGCAATAGCAGCTTCTGTCGATCGACAGAAGCTGAATGCCGATAACACCGGCAGGGGAAACACAAATGAATTCAAAGTTGGTTCATTAATTATGTTAGCTACTCAGAACCTAGCTAAACATGCAGTTTCCGATTTCGGAGCAAGCAAGCTTGCTCCGCGCTTCATTGGGCCATTCACCGTGTTGGCGAAGCATGGCAACGCGTACACACTCCAGCATGCGCTTGCACCCAACGTTTTACGTTGGGCGACTGAATCCGTACGTGCAGCACGAGTCACCTACGTCTGGTGACTCGCCAAAGCGCTCTCGAGCGCGGCGACGCGCTTCAAGGCGGAAGAGAGCCTCGTCCCGACCTCGACCTTTACGTTCGAGGTCGTCTGCGCAACCTCCGCGAGCTGAGCCTTCAACAAGCTCAGCTCCTGACGCAGAGCAGCGAACTGCGACGCTTGGAGACGCTCAACAGCCTCCAAGCGAGACTCAAGGTTTGGTTGACCAAACCCGGGGCGTCTTCCCCCCCCCATGTAGCGGGGCTACACATTCGGTTCACCTCCTACCTTAGTGCAACATGCACTAAGGGATACATTCAGGTTGACCACTCCACAAGGTGGTCCACATTCATAGCCCAAAGCATATGACTGGTAGAAAGTAACACCTTTCTACCAATGAGAGTCATTCAATAGATAGGGGTTCTGCCAGCCATCCAATGGCAGAACCTCTCATTAGAAATATCAATTTTAGGAGGAAACCCCATTTACAATCAATACAGTCCTCATTTAGCACCAAAGCTATCGTTCGGTCCCTTTGTCTTAGTTTAAGTATACTTGCGGATACAAGTATACTGAACTTAAGTTAAATACTCCTACGCTTCCTCATACGCGTGCGCACACGTGTAAGCTTAAGTAATGGGTCTAAGCAGACCCATTACAGCTTTCATCATTGGAAATCGAAAGGATGACGACGGTTTCCCTTTTGTGGGGAATGATGAAGACATACTTTTATTGAGGCATTCTAGATATGCATTTCACGCTCAACCATGAGCACTTTCTGTCGGAGTAGTATCGAGTGTGCCACGAGTGGCAGCGAGACGGAACATTGAATGGCTTTACTACATACTTGTACTCACAGTGGATACAAAGCCAATTTTTGAAACGATAGCTGAGGACTACTCGATTTGTGTACCATTATCAACGTCTTCCGCGTCAATTCCACCTCCACAAGAAGAAAACGACTAGCACGGGCTCTCGTCACAACGAATAGGATAGCCGTTTTCTCCACGAAAGAGAGATCAGTCGTTCGTGTGATATACCTCGGTGATGACGCGTTTAAAGCGTTGAGCGCGTAAGCAATATCCGGATTGGATGGTGATAGCTTTATATTTAGACATACAGATATTCGATACAATCAAGTTTATTAGCATATTCCCATGAATAAAAGTGAGTCCTTGCCAGAGTCATCTTAACTCGCGATTTAAGTGCGGTTTAGTTCAAATTATGTATGGTTCATAAAACGAATGGCTTTCTGCTCCACACACACACACCCATGGATTTGGAGCAATCGTGCGATTTAGATACCATGGCGCGTGTGTGTACAGCGGACCGAAAAGCAGAAGATCGAGCTGGTGAGGAGCTGGAAAGCGCATCGTGAATGGGGCATCACCGAAGCAGCACGAGAATTGAAGGTGAAAGAATCAACACTTCGGGGCTAGAAAGCAAAGTACTGGGCAAAGCTGGACCAACTAGAAGGCACACACCGCAAACGATAAAAAGATCTGGTTGAGTCCGCAAGAAAAGGCCTTACGACGACAGAGTGTATGAGTATTTCGTCAACATGCGTGAGGAACGCTAATGTACTGTTTCGGACTAGGTTTTCTTTTGTCAAACCGTCCATGAATTTGTGAAGGATTATCCAAATCCCCATAGCCATAAAACGTGGGTAAGGCGATTCATCGGCCGTTTTTTTTATGACAGCAGTAGGGAAGTCGAAGAAACTCCAGCTAACGCTGGTAATCGAGGTGGTCGCGAGACTGCAAGTGGCGGTAATGATCGTCGTTTAGGTGAAAATTCTGGTGATTCTGGTGCATTAGATGCTACTAGCGGTGATATTGAATGTGATAACAGTGCTCGTAGTGGTACATCACATGCTGATCGCAGCCCTGAGGATGATAGTGGCCGCGATTCCGATAGAATCTTTCTGGTGATTGGTGAGGCCATCCACAGCTGATAGACCGGATGAAGCAGCGTCAATGATCCATTTTTATTGACGCGACCTACCGATGTGTTACCAACTCAGTTCTACCAATTGGTAATTGTAATGAGGTATGCCCCCATGTCCGAAATCTATCACACACACACACCGGTGTGATATCTACTGACATGTGGAAAAACGACTCAAATTTATGAGCACCTCCTGCACTACATCTGGGTTGCGTCTAAAACGTAGTCCAATCCCATCGTCTGTGATTTCGAGTTTGACGTGATCAAGCAGTCAAGAACCAGTTGCAAGATTCTAGAATTGTGGGCTGCCTGTTCCATTTCAAGCAACCCTTGCGACGGAAAATGCTCAAGCTGAAGACTTCTTGAACGAGCTTAAAAGGACAGAAGATACTGTTGCACCGCTATCATATGCATCATACAGGCAGGCTTCAGTGTGATGAAGGCACTGTTGATGATATAATTGTGTCCGAACGGAAAACGCCAATTGAGTTCGCGGAATCTAATTAGTGCGCGATGTTTTTTTGTATTGATATAGCAACTAGCTAAACACTAGATAACCTATAGAGATGCGATAAAACAAAATAACGAGCAATGATTGGACGATCTGAAACAAATAGATTCCGCGCACTAAATTGGCATTTTCCGTTATCGTGAAATGTTTCTCGGACTTCGGGGCCACACTATTTGCCGTGATACTGTGTGAAGCAACGGTGGGCATTTTTGGATATACGTTGCATCCTGTGTATGCTGAACACACTCGCAGCTTGCGAACCACAAAGGTTCCTGGCATTGGTCGGCTTCCAAATTGCGGTATACCATTAGTGCAGGCTATTCTTTACAGAAGAGGTTGGCATCTCATACGAATGGATATGCTCAAGGGGATGAAAGGCACGCTTACTAAACTAGGGCTAGCGAGTTTAATGGTTCGCCGTGGGAAAATCGGCGTTGCGTTGAAAAAGACGAGCCAGAGAATATGCCCCTAAAGCTTGTGATTGCGGTGTTGTCTATTGCAATCAACACTGCAACCTGTGAACGGGTTTTTTTAATGAGTGTGGGCTCATTCACACAGCACTGCCAATCGAATGTAGTCAAGTAAGACACTTGATGTTCACACCATTTCCAAACGTGTTCATCAGCGGTCCTTGATGAACTCGGCTCAAAACGCGAAGAAAACGGTGTTCATTTTGCCAGTGGGGCGAGGAATTCTGCGAGAAGGACGTAACACTATATTTACCCCTTCGCCGCAAAGATCTCAGTAGCATTGGTTGCGAATGCAGGCGAAAACGGTGATGTAAATATCCTGGGGATGGTGTCAGTGACACAAGTACTTGGTCGCTGTGGGCGGAGTATATCGACGAGGTGTTTCAACATGAAGAAATGGACCCGGGGTTTGCGGCGGTTGATTCCAGCATGAGCAATTAAGAAGAGACAACAACAGCGACTTTTAGGAAATCCCAACGCCGGTTATCCATGAGTTTCCTAGCTAGTACGACCATAGTTCCCCTCAGGAAGATAAGCTGGAAGGGTTTCAGGCCCAAAAAGCTACTCTGCAAGAGCTTTGTGGATGAAGGGCGACACGGGGGCGATGTATCGGATGCCGGTCGGAAACAGCGTCGGGTTGCTCAGTATTTTTATCACCGCCATGTCAGGGTTCCTATCGGGCATTGTTATGCTGTCGTCGTACACTGACAAAATGCCGAAGACAGTCAACGAGTTCAGAAAGACCAAATTCATACCCGGCGACGTGGACCAGTTGAAATGTACTCCGTAGAATAGCAATCGGTGTCCGCTACGAGCCCACCTAGACTGTGTGTCAGAGCGTGGCCGAGAATCACGACACCGACCATGATCGTCAGGTAGGGCAGGTGCTGATTGACCGTCGTCATAGTAAAAACGTCGCAAGGCAGATATTGCAGTTGCCGCTGATGAAGCGACTAGCCGCCAGTGTCGTCAAGCTGCCGGCCATGTGTGAGTCGGCGACGAGATAAATGATGTTGTTCACGAGACAAATGAAGGTCGCAATGAGGTACGCCTATCGGAACGAGTAGTAATCGCACATTCAGCCGAAGGCGGTTCATGATAAGAGATAGCCAAGCAAGATGAGCGTGTTTACAACACTGATGAAGACCAGGTCTCCGTCCAGCGATGTCGTGAGCATGAGAGCGTTGACAGTACGATTACGCACGACTCCATGTCCGTGAAGCTGATCATGAAGATGTGGATGTACCATTGGCCGAGGAGGAGACAATTAGGAATACTTAATGATCGGTGCGGACTTCGAGTTGCTACGGATACCATATAACGTGCCGCCGCTGGTTGACAAAGATTCACTCACCCTGTTGGAGAAATGGTTGCAATTCGGCTGCTGTCAGTCCAGCGTTAATTTACAAGAATACGAAATTGAGAGAGGTGACATCTTTTTAGGCGGACGCGCGTTGTGGGGGCTGGAGAGCTGTGTGTGTGTTCCGGAAGGTCGGAGGCCGTCGGAGATGCAGAAGGCTTGGGGGTGGAGGTGTATATCGCGTGTCGGCGTGTGTTTGGAGCGCAGGAGAGGCGTGTTTTGTTTGTGAGTGCGTGAGGTGTGTTGAAGTGTTATGATGCTCCTTTGGCTCAGTTGGTAGAGCGTCAGTCTCATAATCTGAAGGTCGCCAGTTCGATCCTGGCAGGGAGCACTTCTTTGCCTCTTTTGCCTCTGCCTCAGCTGCTCGATGTTTTCGCAGCCTGTACTGCTCCCCCTCTCACCTGCGACCACTCGTCTACCTACTCTCGCGCATCTTCGTCATCTCTATATCGACCGTTGTACGCCCTTCACCCTTTCACCCCTTCACCCGTTCACCGGCAACGCCTGACATACTGGTCGGCTCGGGTTCGAGTCGCGCCGACAACATTCGTTTTTCAATCGATTTGACTCCACTCGACGCAATCAACGGCCCGGCCATCGGAACGGATGTCTGTGCAGTAAAGACGCGATCGTGGACGCGTGAGAGGCACAGTAGGCCCGTTGAACGATGCGGACCGCCACGAGCACGACGACGGGGTAGTGGTGGCAGCGAGACAGGGGACCGAGCCGAAACGGCCGAAACGACGTGTCGGCCACCGTGACCGCTTGGGTTACTGTGCGTGGTGCCACCGTACGTATGAGAAAGAAGTGTGTCTGGTGCGCACAGCGCGGGAGACGTGCGTTTGAAGTCCGGGAGGGGTGACATCTTTTTAGGCGGACGCGCGTTGTGGGGGCTGGAGAGCTGTGTGTGTGTTCCGGAAGGTCGGAGGCCGTCGGAGATGCAGAAGGCTTGGGGGTGGAGGTGTATATCGCGTGTCGGCGTGTGTTTGGAGCGCAGGAGAGGCGTGTTTTGTTTGTGAGTGCGTGAGGTGTGTTGAAGTGTTATGATGCTCCTTTGGCTCAGTTGGTAGAGCGTCAGTCTCATAATCTGAAGGTCGCCAGTTCGATCCTGGCAGGGAGCACTTCTTTGCCTCTTTTGCCTCTGCCTCAGCTGCTCGATGTTTTCGCAGCCTGTACTGCTCCCCCTCTCACCTGCGACCACTCGTCTACCTACTCTCGCGCATCTTCGTCATCTCTATATCGACCGTTGTACGCCCTTCACCCTTTCACCCCTTCACCCGTTCACCGGCAACGCCTGACATACTGGTCGGCTCGGGTTCGAGTCGCGCCGACAACATTCGTTTTTCAATCGATTTGACTCCACTCGACGCAATCAACGGCCCGGCCATCGGAACGGATGTCTGTGCAGTAAAGACGCGATCGTGGACGCGTGAGAGGCACAGTAGGCCCGTTGAACGATGCGGACCGCCACGAACACGACGACGGGGTAGTGGTGGCAGCGAGACAGGGGACCGAGCCGAAACGGCCGAAACGACGTGTCGGCCACCGTGACCGCTTGGGTTACTGTGCGTGGTGCCACCGTACGTATGAGAAAGAAGTGTGTCTGGTGCGCACAGCGCGGGAGACGTGCGTTTGAAGTCCGGGAGGGGTGACATCTTTTTAGGCGGACGCGCGTTGTGGGGGCTGGAGAGCTGTGTGTGTGTTCCGGAAGGTCGGAGGCCGTCGGAGATGCAGAAGGCTTGGGGGTGGAGGTGTATATCGCGTGTCGGCGTGTGTTTGGAGCGCAGGAGAGGCGTGTTTTGTTTGTGAGTGCGTGAGGTGTGTTGAAGTGTTATGATGCTCCTTTGGCTCAGTTGGTAGAGCGTCAGTCTCATAATCTGAAGGTCGCCAGTTCGATCCTGGCAGGGAGCACTTCTTTGCCTCTGCCTCAGCTGCTCGATGTTTTCGCAGCCTGTACTGCTCCCCCTCTCACCTGCGACCACTCGTCTACCTACTCTCGCGCATCTTCGTCATCTCTATATCGACCGTTGTACGCCCTTCACCCTTTCACCCCTTCACCCGTTCACCGGCAACGCCTGACATACTGGTCGGCTCGGGTTCGAGTCGCGCCGACAACATTCGTTTTTCAATCGATTTGACTCCACTCGATGCAATCAACGGCCCGGCCATCGGAACGGATGTCTGTGCAGTAAAGACGCGATCGTGGACGCGTGAGAGGCACAGTAGGCCCGTTGAACGATGCGGACCGCCACGAACACGACGACGGGGTAGTGGTGGCAGCGAGACAGGGGACCGAGCCGAAACGGCCGAAACGACGTGTCGGCCACCGTGACCGCTTGGGTTACTGTGCGTGGTGCCACCGTACGTATGAGAAAGAAGTGTGTCTGGTGCGCACAGCGCGGGAGACGTGCGTTTGAAGTCCGGGAGGGGTGACATCTTTTTAGGCGGACGCGCGTTGTGGGGGCTGGAGAGCTGTGTGTGTGTTCCGGAAGGTCGGAGGCCGTCGGAGATGCAGAAGGCTTGGGGGTGGAGGTGTATATCGCGTGTCGGCGTGTGTTTGGAGCGCAGGAGAGGCGTGTTTTGTTTGTGAGTGCGTGAGGTGTGTTGAAGTGTTATGATGCTCCTTTGGCTCAGTTGGTAGAGCGTCAGTCTCATAATCTGAAGGTCGCCAGTTCGATCCTGGCAGGGAGCACTTCTTTGCCTCTTTTGCCTCTGCCTCAGCTGCTCGATGTTTTCGCAGCCTGTACTGCTCCCCCTCTCACCTGCGACCACTCGTCTACCTACTCTCGCGCATCTTCGTCATCTCTATATCGACCGTTGTACGCCCTTCACCCTTTCACCCCTTCACCCGTTCACCGGCAACGCCTGACATACTGGTCGGCTCGGGTTCGAGTCGCGCCGACAACATTCGTTTTTCAATCGATTTGACTCCACTCGATGCAATCAACGGCCCGGCCATCGGAACGGATGTCTGTGCAGTAAAGACGCGATCGTGGACGCGTGAGAGGCACAGTAGGCCCGTTGAACGATGCGGACCGCCACGAACACGACGACGGGGTAGTGGTGGCAGCGAGACAGGGGACCGAGCCGAAACGGCCGAAACGACGTGTCGGCCACCGTGACCGCTTGGGTTACTGTGCGTGGTGCCACCGTACGTATGAGAAAGAAGTGTGTCTGGTGCGCACAGCGCGGGAGACGTGCGTTTGAAGTCCGGGAGGGGTGACATCTTTTTAGGCGGACGCGCGTTGTGGGGGCTGGAGAGCTGTGTGTGTGTTCCGGAAGGTCGGAGGCCGTCAGAGATGCAGAAGGCTTGGGGGTGGAGGTGTATATCGCGTGTCGGCGTGTGTTTGGAGCGCAGGAGAGGCGTGTTTTGTTTGTGAGTGCGTGAGGTGTGTTGAAGTGTTATGATGCTCCTTTGGCTCAGTTGGTAGAGCGTCAGTCTCATAATCTGAAGGTCGCCAGTTCGATCCTGGCAGGGAGCACTTCTTTGCCTCTTTTGCCTCTGCCTCAGCTGCTCGATGTTTTCGCAGCCTGTACTGCTCCCCCTCTCACCTGCGACCACTCGTCTACCTACTCTCGCGCATCTTCGTCATCTCTATATCGACCGTTGTACGCCCTTCACCCTTTCACCCCTTCACCCGTTCACCGGCAACGCCTGACATACTGGTCGGCTCGGGTTCGAGTCGCGCCGACAACATTCGTTTTTCAATCGATTTGACTCCACTCGATGCAATCAACGGCCCGGCCATCGGAACGGATGTCTGTGCAGTAAAGACGCGATCGTGGACGCGTGAGAGGCACAGTAGGCCCGTTGAACGATGCGGACCGCCACGAACACGACGACGGGGTAGTGGTGGCAGCGAGACAGGGGACCGAGCCGAAACGGCCGAAACGACGTGTCGGCCACCGTGACCGCTTGGGTTACTGTGCGTGGTGCCACCGTACGTATGAGAAAGAAGTGTGTCTGGTGCGCACAGCGCGGGAGACGTGCGTTTGAAGTCCGGGAGGGGTGACATCTTTTTAGGCGGACGCGCGTTGTGGGGGCTGGAGAGCTGTGTGTGTGTTCCGGAAGGTCGGAGGCCGTCGGAGATGCAGAAGGCTTGGGGGTGGAGGTGTATATCGCGTGTCGGCGTGTGTTTGGAGCGCAGGAGAGGCGTGTTTTGTTTGTGAGTGCGTGAGGTGTGTTGAAGTGTTATGATGCTCCTTTGGCTCAGTTGGTAGAGCGTCAGTCTCATAATCTGAAGGTCGCCAGTTCGATCCTGGCAGGGAGCACTTCTTTGCCTCTTTTGCCTCTGCCTCAGCTGCTCGATGTTTTCGCAGCCTGTACTGCTCCCCCTCTCACCTGCGACCACTCGTCTACCTACTCTCGCGCATCTTCGTCATCTCTATATCGACCGTTGTACGCCCTTCACCCCTTCACCGGCAACGCCTGACATACTGGTCGGCTCGGGTTCGAGTCGCGCCGACAACATTCGTTTTTCAATCGATTTGACTCCACTCGACGCAATCAACGGCCCGGCCATCGGAACGGATGTCTGTGCAGTAAAGACGCGATCGTGGACGCGTGAGAGGCACAGTAGGCCCGTTGAACGATGCGGACCGCCACGAACACGACGACGGGGTAGTGGTGGCAGCGAGACAGGGGACCGAGCCGAAACGGCCAAAACGACGTGTCGGCCACCGTGACCGCTTGGGTTACTGTGCGTGGTGCCACCGTACGTATGAGAAAGAAGTGTGTCTGGTGCGCACAGCGCGGGAGACGTGCGTTTGAAGTCCGGGAGGGGTGACATCTTTTTAGGCGGACGCGCGTTGTGGGGGCTGGAGAGCTGTGTGTGTGTTCCGGAAGGTCGGAGGCCGTCGGAGATGCAGAAGGCTTGGGGGTGGAGGTGTATATCGCGTGTCGGCGTGTGTTTGGAGCGCAGGAGAGGCGTGTTTTGTTTGTGAGTGCGTGAGGTGTGTTGAAGTGTTATGATGCTCCTTTGGCTCAGTTGGTAGAGCGTCAGTCTCATAATCTGAAGGTCGCCAGTTCGATCCTGGCAGGGAGCACTTCTTTGCCTCTTTTGCCTCTGCCTCAGCTGCTCGATGTTTTCGCAGCCTGTACTGCTCCCCCTCTCACCTGCGACCACTCGTCTACCTACTCGCGCATCTTCGTCATCTCTATATCGACCGTTGTACGCCCTTCACCCTTTCACCCCTTCACCCGTTCACCGGCAACGCCTGACATACTGGTCGGCTCGGGTTCGAGTCGCGCCGACAACATTCGTTTTTCAATCGATTTGACTCCACTCGACGCAATCAACGGCCCGGCCATCGGAACGGATGTCTGTGCAGTAAAGACGCGATCGTGGACGCGTGAGAGGCACAGTAGGCCCGTTGAACGATGCGGACCGCCACGAACACGACGACGGGGTAGTGGTGGCAGCGAGACAGGGGACCGAGCCGAAACGGCCAAAACGACGTGTCGGCCACCGTGACCGCTTGGGTTACTGTGCGTGGTGCCACCGTACGTATGAGAAAGAAGTGTGTCTGGTGCGCACAGCGCGGGAGACGTGCGTTTGAAGTCCGGGAGGGGTGACATCTTTTTAGGCGGACGCGCGTTGTGGGGGCTGGAGAGCTGTGTGTGTGTTCCGGAAGGTCGGAGGCCGTCAGAGATGCAGAAGGCTTGGGGGTGGAGGTGTATATCGCGTGTCGGCGTGTGTTTGGAGCGCAGGAGAGGCGTGTTTTGTTTGTGAGTGCGTGAGGTGTGTTGAAGTGTTATGATGCTCCTTTGGCTCAGTTGGTAGAGCGTCAGTCTCATAATCTGAAGGTCGCCAGTTCGATCCTGGCAGGGAGCACTTCTTTGCCTCTTTTGCCTCTGCCTCAGCTGCTCGATGTTTTCGCAGCCTGTACTGCTCCCCCTCTCACCTGCGACCACTCGTCTACCTACTCTCGCGCATCTTCGTCATCTCTATATCGACCGTTGTACGCCCTTCACTTTTTCACCGGCAACGCCTGACATACTGGTCGGCTCGGGTTCGAGTCGCGCCGACAACATTCGTTTTTCAATCGATTTGACTCCACTCGACGCAATCAACGGCCCGGCCATCGGAACGGATGTCTGTGCAGTAAAGACGCGATCGTGGACGCGTGAGAGGCACAGTAGGCCCGTTGAACGATGCGGACCGCCACGAACACGACGACGGGGTAGTGGTGGCAGCGAGACAGGGGACCGAGCCGAAACGGCCGAAACGACGTGTCGGCCACCGTGACCGCTTGGGTTACTGTGCGTGGTGCCACCGTACGTATGAGAAAGAAGTGTGTCTGGTGCGCACAGCGCGGGAGACGTGCGTTTGAAGTCCGGGAGGGGTGACATCTTTTTAGGCGGACGCGCGTTGTGGGGGCTGGAGAGCTGTGTGTGTGTTCCGGAAGGTCGGAGGCCGTCGGAGATGCAGGAGGCTTGGGGGTGGAGGTGTATATCGCGTGTCGGCGTGTGTTTGGAGCGCAGGAGAGGCGTGTTTTGTTTGTGAGTGCGTGAGGTGTGTTGAAGTGTTATGATGCTCCTTTGGCTCAGTTGGTAGAGCGTCAGTCTCATAATCTGAAGGTCGCCAGTTCGATCCTGGCAGGGAGCACTTCTTTGCCTCTTTTGCCTCTGCCTCAGCTGCTCGATGTTTTCGCAGCCTGTACTGCTCCCCCTCTCACCTGCGACCACTCGTCTACCTACTCTCGCGCATCTTCGTCATCTCTATATCGACCGTTGTACGCCCTTCACCCTTTCACCGGCAACGCCTGACATACTGGTCGGCTCGGGTTCGAGTCGCGCCGACAACATTCGTTTTTCAATCGATTTGACTCCACTCGACGCAATCAACGGCCCGGCCATCGGAACGGATGTCTGTGCAGTAAAGACGCGATCGTGGACGCGTGAGAGGCACAGTAGGCCCGTTGAACGATGCGGACCGCCACGAACACGACGACGGGGTAGTGGTGGCAGCGAGACAGGGGACCGAGCCGAAACGGCCGAAACGACGTGTCGGCCACCGTGACCGCTTGGGTTACTGTGCGTGGTGCCACCGTACGTATGAGAAAGAAGTGTGTCTGGTGCGCACAGCGCGGGAGACGTGCGTTTGAAGTCCGGGAGGGGTGACATCTTTTTAGGCGGACGCGCGTTGTGGGGGCTGGAGAGCTGTGTGTGTGTTCCGGAAGGTCGGAGGCCGTCGGAGATGCAGAAGGCTTGGGGGTGGAGGTGTATATCGCGTGTCGGCGTGTGTTTGGAGCGCAGGAGAGGCGTGTTTTGTTTGTGAGTGCGTGAGGTGTGTTGAAGTGTTATGATGCTCCTTTGGCTCAGTTGGTAGAGCGTCAGTCTCATAATCTGAAGGTCGCCAGTTCGATCCTGGCAGGGAGCACTTCTTTGCCTCTTTTGCCTCTGCCTCAGCTGCTCGATGTTTTCGCAGCCTGTACTGCTCCCCCTCTCACCTGCGACCACTCGTCTACCTACTCTCGCGCATCTTCGTCATCTCTATATCGACCGTTGTACGCCCTTCACCCTTTCACCGGCAACGCCTGACATACTGGTCGGCTCGGGTTCGAGTCGCGCCGACAACATTCGTTTTTCAATCGATTTGACTCCACTCGACGCAATCAACGGCCCGGCCATCGGAACGGATGTCTGTGCAGTAAAGACGCGATCGTGGACGCGTGAGAGGCACAGTAGGCCCGTTGAACGATGCGGACCGCCACGAACACGACGACGGGGTAGTGGTGGCAGCGAGACAGGGGACCGAGCCGAAACGGCCGAAACGACGTGTCGGCCACCGTGACCGCTTGGGTTACTGTGCGTGGTGCCACCGTACGTATGAGAAAGAAGTGTGTCTGGTGCGCACAGCGCGGGAGACGTGCGTTTGAAGTCCGGGAGGGGTGACATCTTTTTAGGCGGACGCGCGTTGTGGGGGCTGGAGAGCTGTGTGTGTGTTCCGGAAGGTCGGAGGCCGTCGGAGATGCAGAAGGCTTGGGGGTGGAGGTGTATATCGCGTGTCGGCGTGTGTTTGGAGCGCAGGAGAGGCGTGTTTTGTTTGTGAGTGCGTGAGGTGTGTTGAAGTGTTATGATGCTCCTTTGGCTCAGTTGGTAGAGCGTCAGTCTCATAATCTGAAGGTCGCCAGTTCGATCCTGGCAGGGAGCACTTCTTTGCCTCTTTTGCCTCTGCCTCAGCTGCTCGATGTTTTCGCAGCCTGTACTGCTCCCCCTCTCACCTGCGACCACTCGTCTACCTACTCTCGCGCATCTTCGTCATCTCTATATCGACCGTTGTACGCCCTTCACCCTTTCACCGGCAACGCCTGACATACTGGTCGGCTCGGGTTCGAGTCGCGCCGACAACATTCGTTTTTCAATCGATTTGACTCCACTCGACGCAATCAACGGCCCGGCCATCGGAACGGATGTCTGTGCAGTAAAGACGCGATCGTGGACGCGTGAGAGGCACAGTAGGCCCGTTGAACGATGCGGACCGCCACGAACACGACGACGGGGTAGTGGTGGCAGCGAGACAGGGGACCGAGCCGAAACGGCCGAAACGACGTGTCGGCCACCGTGACCGCTTGGGTTACTGTGCGTGGTGCCACCGTACGTATGAGAAAGAAGTGTGTCTGGTGCGCACAGCGCGGGAGACGTGCGTTTGAAGTCCGGGAGGGGTGACATCTTTTTAGGCGGACGCGCGTTGTGGGGGCTGGAGAGCTGTGTGTGTGTTCCGGAAGGTCGGAGGCCGTCGGAGATGCAGAAGGCTTGGGGGTGGAGGTGTATATCGCGTGTCGGCGTGTGTTTGGAGCGCAGGAGAGGCGTGTTTTGTTTGTGAGTGCGTGAGGTGTGTTGAAGTGTTATGATGCTCCTTTGGCTCAGTTGGTAGAGCGTCAGTCTCATAATCTGAAGGTCGCCAGTTCGATCCTGGCAGGGAGCACTTCTTTGCCTCTTTTGCCTCTGCCTCAGCTGCTCGATGTTTTCGCAGCCTGTACTGCTCCCCCTCTCACCTGCGACCACTCGTCTACCTACTCTCGCGCATCTTCGTCATCTCTATATCGACCGTTGTACGCCCTTCACCCTTTCACCGGCAACGCCTGACATACTGGTCGGCTCGGGTTCGAGTCGCGCCGACAACATTCGTTTTTCAATCGATTTGACTCCACTCGACGCAATCAACGGCCCGGCCATCGGAACGGATGTCTGTGCAGTAAAGACGCGATCGTGGACGCGTGAGAGGCACAGTAGGCCCGTTGAACGATGCGGACCGCCACGAACACGACGACGGGGTAGTGGTGGCAGCGAGACAGGGGACCGAGCCGAAACGGCCGAAACGACGTGTCGGCCACCGTGACCGCTTGGGTTACTGTGCGTGGTGCCACCGTACGTATGAGAAAGAAGTGTGTCTGGTGCGCACAGCGCGGGAGACGTGCGTTTGAAGTCCGGGAGGGGTGACATCTTTTTAGGCGGACGCGCGTTGTGGGGGCTGGAGAGCTGTGTGTGTGTTCCGGAAGGTCGGAGGCCGTCGGAGATGCAGAAGGCTTGGGGGTGGAGGTGTATATCGCGTGTCGGCGTGTGTTTGGAGCGCAGGAGAGGCGTGTTTTGTTTGTGAGTGCGTGAGGTGTGTTGAAGTGTTATGATGCTCCTTTGGCTCAGTTGGTAGAGCGTCAGTCTCATAATCTGAAGGTCGCCAGTTCGATCCTGGCAGGGAGCACTTCTTTGCCTCTTTTGCCTCTGCCTCAGCTGCTCGATGTTTTCGCAGCCTGTACTGCTCCCCCTCTCACCTGCGACCACTCGTCTACCTACTCTCACGCATCTTCGTCATCTCTATATCGACCGTTGTACGCCCTTCACCCTTTCACCCCTTCACCCGTTCACCGGCAACGCCTGACATACTGGTCGGCTCGGGTTCGAGTCGCGCCGACAACATTCGTTTTTCAATCGATTTGACTCCACTCGACGCAATCAACGGCCCGGCCATCGGAACGGATGTCTGTGCAGTAAAGACGCGATCGTGGACGCGTGAGAGGCACAGTAGGCCCGTTGAACGATGCGGACCGCCACGAACACGACGACGGGGTAGTGGTGGCAGCGAGACAGGGGACCGAGCCGAAACGGCCAAAACGACGTGTCGGCCACCGTGACCGCTTGGGTTACTGTGCGTGGTGCCACCGTACGTATGAGAAAGAAGTGTGTCTGGTGCGCACAGCGCGGGAGACGTGCGTTTGAAGTCCGGGAGGGGTGACATCTTTTAGGCGGACGCGCGTTGTGGGGGCTGGAGAGCTGTGTGTGTGTTCCGGAAGGTCGGAGGCCGTCGGAGATGCAGAAGGCTTGGGGGTGGAGGTGTATATCGCGTGTCGGCGTGTGTTTGGAGCGCAGGAGAGGCGTGTTTTGTTTGTGAGTGCGTGAGGTGTGTTGAAGTGTTATGATGCTCCTTTGGCTCAGTTGGTAGAGCGTCAGTCTCATAATCTGAAGGTCGCCAGTTCGATCCTGGCAGGGAGCACTTCTTTGCCTCTTTTGCCTCTGCCTCAGCTGCTCGATGTTTTCGCAGCCTGTACTGCTCCCCCTCTCACCTGCGACCACTCGTCTACCTACTCTCGCGCATCTTCGTCATCTCTATATCGACCGTTGTACGCCCTTCACCCTTTCACCCCTTCACCCGTTCACCGGCAACGCCTGACATACTGGTCGGCTCGGGTTCGAGTCGCGCCGACAACATTCGTTTTTCAATCGATTTGACTCCACTCGACGCAATCAACGGCCCGGCCATCGGAACGGATGTCTGTGCAGTAAAGACGCGATCGTGGACGCGTGAGAGGCACAGTAGGCCCGTTGAACGATGCGGACCGCCACGAACACGACGACGGGGTAGTGGTGGCAGCGAGACAGGGGACCGAGCCGAAACGGCCGAAACGACGTGTCGGCCACCGTGACCGCTTGGGTTACTGTGCGTGGTGCCACCGTACGTATGAGAAAGAAGTGTGTCTGGTGCGCACAGCGCGGGAGACGTGCGTTTGAAGTCCGGGAGGGGTGACATCTTTTTAGGCGGACGCGCGTTGTGGGGGCTGGAGAGCTGTGTGTGTGTTCCGGAAGGTCGGAGGCCGTCGGAGATGCAGAAGGCTTGGGGGTGGAGGTGTATATCGCGTGTCGGCGTGTGTTTGGAGCGCAGGAGAGGCGTGTTTTGTTTGTGAGTGCGTGAGGTGTGTTGAAGTGTTATGATGCTCCTTTGGCTCAGTTGGTAGAGCGTCAGTCTCATAATCTGAAGGTCGCCAGTTCGATCCTGGCAGGGAGCACTTCTTTGCCTCTTTTGCCTCTGCCTCAGCTGCTCGATGTTTTCGCAGCCTGTACTGCTCCCCCTCTCACCTGCGACCACTCGTCTACCTACTCTCGCGCATCTTCGTCATCTCTATATCGACCGTTGTACGCCCTTCACCCTTTCACCCCTTCACCCGTTCACCGGCAACGCCTGACATACTGGTCGGCTCGGGTTCGAGTCGCGCCGACAACATTCGTTTTTCAATCGATTTGACTCCACTCGACGCAATCAACGGCCCGGCCATCGGAACGGATGTCTGTGCAGTAAAGACGCGATCGTGGACGCGTGAGAGGCACAGTAGGCCCGTTGAACGATGCGGACCGCCACGAACACGACGACGGGGTAGTGGTGGCAGCGAGACAGGGGACCGAGCCGAAACGGCCAAAACGACGTGTCGGCCACCGTGACCGCTTGGGTTACTGTGCGTGGTGCCACCGTACGTATGAGAAAGAAGTGTGTCTGGTGCGCACAGCGCGGGAGACGTGCGTTTGAAGTCCGGGAGGGGTGACATCTTTTTAGGCGGACGCGCGTTGTGGGGGCTGGAGAGCTGTGTGTGTGTTCCGGAAGGTCGGAGGCCGTCGGAGATGCAGAAGGCTTGGGGGTGGAGGTGTATATCGCGTGTCGGCGTGTGTTTGGAGCGCAGGAGAGGCGTGTTTTGTTTGTGAGTGCGTGAGGTGTGTTGAAGTGTTATGATGCTCCTTTGGCTCAGTTGGTAGAGCGTCAGTCTCATAATCTGAAGGTCGCCAGTTCGATCCTGGCAGGGAGCACTTCTTTGCCTCTTTTGCCTCTGCCTCAGCTGCTCGATGTTTTCGCAGCCTGTACTGCTCCCCCTCTCACCTGCGACCACTCGTCTACCTACTCTCGCGCATCTTCGTCATCTCTATATCGACCGTTGTACGCCCTTCACCCTTTCACCCCTTCACCCGTTCACCGGCAACGCCTGACATACTGGTCGGCTCGGGTTCGAGTCGCGCCGACAACATTCGTTTTTCAATCGATTTGACTCCACTCGACGCAATCAACGGCCCGGCCATCGGAACGGATGTCTGTGCAGTAAAGACGCGATCGTGGACGCGTGAGAGGCACAGTAGGCCCGTTGAACGATGCGGACCGCCACGAACACGACGACGGGGTAGTGGTGGCAGCGAGACAGGGGACCGAGCCGAAACGGCCGAAACGACGTGTCGGCCACCGTGACCGCTTGGGTTACTGTGCGTGGTGCCACCGTACGTATGAGAAAGAAGTGTGTCTGGTGCGCACAGCGCGGGAGACGTGCGTTTGAAGTCCGGGAGGGGTGACATCTTTTTAGGCGGACGCGCGTTGTGGGGGCTGGAGAGCTGTGTGTGTGTTCCGGAAGGTCGGAGGCCGTCGGAGATGCAGAAGGCTTGGGGGTGGAGGTGTATATCGCGTGTCGGCGTGTGTTTGGAGCGCAGGAGAGGCGTGTTTTGTTTGTGAGTGCGTGAGGTGTGTTGAAGTGTTATGATGCTCCTTTGGCTCAGTTGGTAGAGCGTCAGTCTCATAATCTGAAGGTCGCCAGTTCGATCCTGGCAGGGAGCACTTCTTTGCCTCTTTTGCCTCTGCCTCAGCTGCTCGATGTTTTCGCAGCCTGTACTGCTCCCCCTCTCACCTGCGACCACTCGTCTACCTACTCTCGCGCATCTTCGTCATCTCTATATCGACCGTTGTACGCCCTTCACCCTTTCACCCCTTCACCCGTTCACCGGCAACGCCTGACATACTGGTCGGCTCGGGTTCGAGTCGCGCCGACAACATTCGTTTTTCAATCGATTTGACTCCACTCGACGCAATCAACGGCCCGGCCATCGGAACGGATGTCTGTGCAGTAAAGACGCGATCGTGGACGCGTGAGAGGCACAGTAGGCCCGTTGAACGATGCGGACCGCCACGAACACGACGACGGGGTAGTGGTGGCAGCGAGACAGGGGACCGAGCCGAAACGGCCAAAACGACGTGTCGGCCACCGTGACCGCTTGGGTTACTGTGCGTGGTGCCACCGTACGTATGAGAAAGAAGTGTGTCTGGTGCGCACAGCGCGGGAGACGTGCGTTTGAAGTCCGGGAGGGGTGACATCTTTTTAGGCGGACGCGCGTTGTGGGGGCTGGAGAGCTGTGTGTGTGTTCCGGAAGGTCGGAGGCCGTCGGAGATGCAGAAGGCTTGGGGGTGGAGGTGTATATCGCGTGTCGGCGTGTGTTTGGAGCGCAGGAGAGGCGTGTTTTGTTTGTGAGTGCGTGAGGTGTGTTGAAGTGTTATGATGCTCCTTTGGCTCAGTTGGTAGAGCGTCAGTCTCATAATCTGAAGGTCGCCAGTTCGATCCTGGCAGGGAGCACTTCTTTGCCTCTTTTGCCTCTGCCTCAGCTGCTCGATGTTTTCGCAGCCTGTACTGCTCCCCCTCTCACCTGCGACCACTCGTCTACCTACTCTCGCGCATCTTCGTCATCTCTATATCGACCGTTGTACGCCCTTCACCCTTTCACCCCTTCACCCGTTCACCGGCAACGCCTGACATACTGGTCGGCTCGGGTTCGAGTCGCGCCGACAACATTCGTTTTTCAATCGATTTGACTCCACTCGACGCAATCAACGGCCCGGCCATCGGAACGGATGTCTGTGCAGTAAAGACGCGATCGTGGACGCGTGAGAGGCACAGTAGGCCCGTTGAACGATGCGGACCGCCACGAACACGACGACGGGGTAGTGGTGGCAGCGAGACAGGGGACCGAGCCGAAACGGCCAAAACGACGTGTCGGCCACCGTGACCGCTTGGGTTACTGTGCGTGGTGCCACCGTACGTATGAGAAAGAAGTGTGTCTGGTGCGCACAGCGCGGGAGACGTGCGTTTGAAGTCCGGGAGGGGTGACATCTTTTTAGGCGGACGCGCGTTGTGGGGGCTGGAGAGCTGTGTGTGTGTTCCGGAAGGTCGGAGGCCGTCGGAGATGCAGAAGGCTTGGGGGTGGAGGTGTATATCGCGTGTCGGCGTGTGTTTGGAGCGCAGGAGAGGCGTGTTTTGTTTGTGAGTGCGTGAGGTGTGTTGAAGTGTTATGATGCTCCTTTGGCTCAGTTGGTAGAGCGTCAGTCTCATAATCTGAAGGTCGCCAGTTCGATCCTGGCAGGGAGCACTTCTTTGCCTCTTTTGCCTCTGCCTCAGCTGCTCGATGTTTTCGCAGCCTGTACTGCTCCCCCTCTCACCTGCGACCACTCGTCTACCTACTCTCGCGCATCTTCGTCATCTCTATATCGACCGTTGTACGCCCTTCACCCCTTCACCGGCAACGCCTGACATACTGGTCGGCTCGGGTTCGAGTCGCGCCGACAACATTCGTTTTTCAATCGATTTGACTCCACTCGACGCAATCAACGGCCCGGCCATCGGAACGGATGTCTGTGCAGTAAAGACGCGATCGTGGACGCGTGAGAGGCACAGTAGGCCCGTTGAACGATGCGGACCGCCACGAACACGACGACGGGGTAGTGGTGGCAGCGAGACAGGGGACCGAGCCGAAACGGCCAAAACGACGTGTCGGCCACCGTGACCGCTTGGGTTACTGTGCGTGGTGCCACCGTACGTATGAGAAAGAAGTGTGTCTGGTGCGCACAGCGCGGGAAACGTGCGTTTGAAGTCCGGGAGGGGTGACATCTTTTTAGGCGGACGCGCGTTGTGGGGGCTGGAGAGCTGTGTGTGTGTTCCGGAAGGTCGGAGGCCGTCAGAGATGCAGAAGGCTTGGGGGTGGAGGTGTATATCGCGTGTCGGCGTGTGTTTGGAGCGCAGGAGAGGCGTGTTTTGTTTGTGAGTGCGTGAGGTGTGTTGAAGTGTTATGATGCTCCTTTGGCTCAGTTGGTAGAGCGTCAGTCTCATAATCTGAAGGTCGCCAGTTCGATCCTGGCAGGGAGCACTTCTTTGCCTCTTTTGCCTCTGCCTCAGCTGCTCGATGTTTTCGCAGCCTGTACTGCTCCCCCTCTCACCTGCGACCACTCGTCTACCTACTCTCGCGCATCTTCGTCATCTCTATATCGACCGTTGTACGCCCTTCACCCCTTCACCGGCAACGCCTGACATACTGGTCGGCTCGGGTTCGAGTCGCGCCGACAACATTCGTTTTTCAATCGATTTGACTCCACTCGACGCAATCAACGGCCCGGCCATCGGAACGGATGTCTGTGCAGTAAAGACGCGATCGTGGACGCGTGAGAGGCACAGTAGGCCCGTTGAACGATGCGGACCGCCACGAACACGACGACGGGGTAGTGGTGGCAGCGAGACAGGGGACCGAGCCGAAACGGCCAAAACGACGTGTCGGCCACCGTGACCGCTTGGGTTACTGTGCGTGGTGCCACCGTACGTATGAGAAAGAAGTGTGTCTGGTGCGCACAGCGCGGGAGACGTGCGTTTGAAGTCCGGGAGGGGTGACATCTTTTTAGGCGGACGCGCGTTGTGGGGGCTGGAGAGCTGTGTGTGTGTTCCGGAAGGTCGGAGGCCGTCAGAGATGCAGAAGGCTTGGGGGTGGAGGTGTATATCGCGTGTCGGCGTGTGTTTGGAGCGCAGGAGAGGCGTGTTTTGTTTGTGAGTGCGTGAGGTGTGTTGAAGTGTTATGATGCTCCTTTGGCTCAGTTGGTAGAGCGTCAGTCTCATAATCTGAAGGTCGCCAGTTCGATCCTGGCAGGGAGCACTTCTTTGCCTCTTTTGCCTCTGCCTCAGCTGCTCGATGTTTTCGCAGCCTGTACTGCTCCCCCTCTCACCTGCGACCACTCGTCTACCTACTCTCGCGCATCTTCGTCATCTCTATATCGACCGTTGTACGCCCTTCACCCCTTCACCGGCAACGCCTGACATACTGGTCGGCTCGGGTTCGAGTCGCGCCGACAACATTCGTTTTTCAATCGATTTGACTCCACTCGACGCAATCAACGGCCCGGCCATCGGAACGGATGTCTGTGCAGTAAAGACGCGATCGTGGACGCGTGAGAGGCACAGTAGGCCCGTTGAACGATGCGGACCGCCACGAACACGACGACGGGGTAGTGGTGGCAGCGAGACAGGGGACCGAGCCGAAACGGCCAAAACGACGTGTCGGCCACCGTGACCGCTTGGGTTACTGTGCGTGGTGCCACCGTACGTATGAGAAAGAAGTGTGTCTGGTGCGCACAGCGCGGGAGACGTGCGTTTGAAGTCCGGGAGGGGTGACATCTTTTTAGGCGGACGCGCGTTGTGGGGGCTGGAGAGCTGTGTGTGTGTTCCGGAAGGTCGGAGGCCGTCAGAGATGCAGAAGGCTTGGGGGTGGAGGTGTATATCGCGTGTCGGCGTGTGTTTGGAGCGCAGGAGAGGCGTGTTTTGTTTGTGAGTGCGTGAGGTGTGTTGAAGTGTTATGATGCTCCTTTGGCTCAGTTGGTAGAGCGTCAGTCTCATAATCTGAAGGTCGCCAGTTCGATCCTGGCAGGGAGCACTTCTTTGCCTCTTTTGCCTCTGCCTCAGCTGCTCGATGTTTTCGCAGCCTGTACTGCTCCCCCTCTCACCTGCGACCACTCGTCTACCTACTCTCGCGCATCTTCGTCATCTCTATATCGACCGTTGTACGCCCTTCACCCCTTCACCGGCAACGCCTGACATACTGGTCGGCTCGGGTTCGAGTCGCGCCGACAACATTCGTTTTTCAATCGATTTGACTCCACTCGACGCAATCAACGGCCCGGCCATCGGAACGGATGTCTGTGCAGTAAAGACGCGATCGTGGACGCGTGAGAGGCACAGTAGGCCCGTTGAACGATGCGGACCGCCACGAACACGACGACGGGGTAGTGGTGGCAGCGAGACAGGGGACCGAGCCGAAACGGCCAAAACGACGTGTCGGCCACCGTGACCGCTTGGGTTACTGTGCGTGGTGCCACCGTACGTATGAGAAAGAAGTGTGTCTGGTGCGCACAGCGCGGGAGACGTGCGTTTGAAGTCCGGGAGGGGTGACATCTTTTTAGGCGGACGCGCGTTGTGGGGGCTGGAGAGCTGTGTGTGTGTTCCGGAAGGTCGGAGGCCGTCAGAGATGCAGAAGGCTTGGGGGTGGAGGTGTATATCGCGTGTCGGCGTGTGTTTGGAGCGCAGGAGAGGCGTGTTTTGTTTGTGAGTGCGTGAGGTGTGTTGAAGTGTTATGATGCTCCTTTGGCTCAGTTGGTAGAGCGTCAGTCTCATAATCTGAAGGTCGCCAGTTCGATCCTGGCAGGGAGCACTTCTTTGCCTCTTTTGCCTCTGCCTCAGCTGCTCGATGTTTTCGCAGCCTGTACTGCTCCCCCTCTCACCTGCGACCACTCGTCTACCTACTCTCGCGCATCTTCGTCATCTCTATATCGACCGTTGTACGCCCTTCACCCCTTCACCGGCAACGCCTGACATACTGGTCGGCTCGGGTTCGAGTCGCGCCGACAACATTCGTTTTTCAATCGATTTGACTCCACTCGACGCAATCAACGGCCCGGCCATCGGAACGGATGTCTGTGCAGTAAAGACGCGATCGTGGACGCGTGAGAGGCACAGTAGGCCCGTTGAACGATGCGGACCGCCACGAACACGACGACGGGGTAGTGGTGGCAGCGAGACAGGGGACCGAGCCGAAACGGCCAAAACGACGTGTCGGCCACCGTGACCGCTTGGGTTACTGTGCGTGGTGCCACCGTACGTATGAGAAAGAAGTGTGTCTGGTGCGCACAGCGCGGGAGACGTGCGTTTGAAGTCCGGGAGGGGTGACATCTTTTTAGGCGGACGCGCGTTGTGGGGGCTGGAGAGCTGTGTGTGTGTTCCGGAAGGTCGGAGGCCGTCAGAGATGCAGAAGGCTTGGGGGTGGAGGTGTATATCGCGTGTCGGCGTGTGTTTGGAGCGCAGGAGAGGCGTGTTTTGTTTGTGAGTGCGTGAGGTGTGTTGAAGTGTTATGATGCTCCTTTGGCTCAGTTGGTAGAGCGTCAGTCTCATAATCTGAAGGTCGCCAGTTCGATCCTGGCAGGGAGCACTTCTTTGCCTCTTTTGCCTCTGCCTCAGCTGCTCGATGTTTTCGCAGCCTGTACTGCTCCCCCTCTCACCTGCGACCACTCGTCTACCTACTCGCGCATCTTCGTCATCTCTATATCGACCGTTGTACGCCCTTCACCCTTTCACCCCTTCACCCGTTCACCGGCAACGCCTGACATACTGGTCGGCTCGGGTTCGAGTCGCGCCGACAACATTCGTTTTTCAATCGATTTGACTCCACTCGATGCAATCAACGGCCCGGCAATCGGAACGGATGTCTGTGCAGTAAAGACGCGATCGTGGACGCGTGAGAGGCACAGTAGGCCCGTTGAACGATGCGGACCGCCACGAACACGACGACGGGGTAGTGGTGGCAGCGAGACAGGGGACCGAGCCGAAACGGCCAAAACGACGTGTCGGCCACCGTGACCGCTTGGGTTACTGTGCGTGGTGCCACCGTACGTATGAGAAAGAAGTGTGTCTGGTGCGCACAGCGCGGGAGACGTGCGTTTGAAGTCCGGGAGGGGTGACATCTTTTTAGGCGGACGCGCGTTGTGGGGGCTGGAGAGCTGTGTGTGTGTTCCGGAAGGTCGGAGGCCGTCAGAGATGCAGAAGGCTTGGGGGTGGAGGTGTATATCGCGTGTCGGCGTGTGTTTGGAGCGCAGGAGAGGCGTGTTTTGTTTGTGAGTGCGTGAGGTGTGTTGAAGTGTTATGATGCTCCTTTGGCTCAGTTGGTAGAGCGTCAGTCTCATAATCTGAAGGTCGCCAGTTCGATCCTGGCAGGGAGCACTTCTTTGCCTCTTTTGCCTCTGCCTCAGCTGCTCGATGTTTTCGCAGCCTGTACTGCTCCCCCTCTCACCTGCGACCACTCGTCTACCTACTCTCGCGCATCTTCGTCATCTCTATATCGACCGTTGTACGCCCTTCACCCCTTCACCGGCAACGCCTGACATACTGGTCGGCTCGGGTTCGAGTCGCGCCGACAACATTCGTTTTTCAATCGATTTGACTCCACTCGACGCAATCAACGGCCCGGCCATCGGAACGGATGTCTGTGCAGTAAAGACGCGATCGTGGACGCGTGAGAGGCACAGTAGGCCCGTTGAACGATGCGGACCGCCACGAACACGACGACGGGGTAGTGGTGGCAGCGAGACAGGGGACCGAGCCGAAACGGCCAAAACGACGTGTCGGCCACCGTGACCGCTTGGGTTACTGTGCGTGGTGCCACCGTACGTATGAGAAAGAAGTGTGTCTGGTGCGCACAGCGCGGGAGACGTGCGTTTGAAGTCCGGGAGGGGTGACATCTTTTTAGGCGGACGCGCGTTGTGGGGGCTGGAGAGCTGTGTGTGTGTTCCGGAAGGTCGGAGGCCGTCAGAGATGCAGAAGGCTTGGGGGTGGAGGTGTATATCGCGTGTCGGCGTGTGTTTGGAGCGCAGGAGAGGCGTGTTTTGTTTGTGAGTGCGTGAGGTGTGTTGAAGTGTTATGATGCTCCTTTGGCTCAGTTGGTAAGCGTCAGTCTCATAATCTGAAGGTCGCCAGTTCGATCCTGGCAGGGAGCACTTCTTTGCCTCTGCCTCAGCTGCTCGATGTTTTCGCAGCCTGTACTGCTCCCCCTCTCACCTGCGACCACTCGTCTACCTACTCGCGCATCTTCGTCATCTCTATATCGACCGTTGTACGCCCTTCACCCTTTCACCCCTTCACCCGTTCACCGGCAACGCCTGACATACTGGTCGGCTCGGGTTCGAGTCGCGCCGACAACATTCGTTTTTCAATCGATTTGACTCCACTCGATGCAATCAACGGCCCGGCAATCGGAACGGATGTCTGTGCAGTAAAGACGCGATCGTGGACGCGTGAGAGGCACAGTAGGCCCGTTGAACGATGCGGACCGCCACGAACACGACGACGGGGTAGTGGTGGCAGCGAGACAGGGGACCGAGCCGAAACGGCCAAAACGACGTGTCGGCCACCGTGACCGCTTGGGTTACTGTGCGTGGTGCCACCGTACGTATGAGAAAGAAGTGTGTCTGGTGCGCACAGCGCGGGAGACGTGCGTTTGAAGTCCGGGAGGGGTGACATCTTTTTAGGCGGACGCGCGTTGTGGGGGCTGGAGAGCTGTGTGTGTGTTCCGGAAGGTCGGAGGCCGTCAGAGATGCAGAAGGCTTGGGGGTGGAGGTGTATATCGCGTGTCGGCGTGTGTTTGGAGCGCAGGAGAGGCGTGTTTTGTTTGTGAGTGCGTGAGGTGTGTTGAAGTGTTATGATGCTCCTTTGGCTCAGTTGGTAGAGCGTCAGTCTCATAATCTGAAGGTCGCCAGTTCGATCCTGGCAGGGAGCACTTCTTTGCCTCTTTTGCCTCTGCCTCAGCTGCTCGATGTTTTCGCAGCCTGTACTGCTCCCCCTCTCACCTGCGACCACTCGTCTACCTACTCTCGCGCATCTTCGTCATCTCTATATCGACCGTTGTACGCCCTTCACCCCTTCACCGGCAACGCCTGACATACTGGTCGGCTCGGGTTCGAGTCGCGCCGACAACATTCGTTTTTCAATCGATTTGACTCCACTCGACGCAATCAACGGCCCGGCCATCGGAACGGATGTCTGTGCAGTAAAGACGCGATCGTGGACGCGTGAGAGGCACAGTAGGCCCGTTGAACGATGCGGACCGCCACGAACACGACGACGGGGTAGTGGTGGCAGCGAGACAGGGGACCGAGCCGAAACGGCCAAAACGACGTGTCGGCCACCGTGACCGCTTGGGTTACTGTGCGTGGTGCCACCGTACGTATGAGAAAGAAGTGTGTCTGGTGCGCACAGCGCGGGAGATGTGCGTTTGAAGTCCGGGAGGGGTGACATCTTTTTAGGCGGACGCGCGTTGTGGGGGCTGGAGAGCTGTGTGTGTGTTCCGGAAGGTCGGAGGCCGTCAGAGATGCAGAAGGCTTGGGGGTGGAGGTGTATATCGCGTGTCGGCGTGTGTTTGGAGCGCAGGAGAGGCGTGTTTTGTTTGTGAGTGCGTGAGGTGTGTTGAAGTGTTATGATGCTCCTTTGGCTCAGTTGGTAGAGCGTCAGTCTCATAATCTGAAGGTCGCCAGTTCGATCCTGGCAGGGAGCACTTCTTTGCCTCTTTTGCCTCTGCCTCAGCTGCTCGATGTTTTCGCAGCCTGTACTGCTCCCCCTCTCACCTGCGACCACTCGTCTACCTACTCTCGCGCATCTTCGTCATCTCTATATCGACCGTTGTACGCCCTTCACCCTTTCACCCCTTCACCCCTTCACCGGCAACGCCTGACATACTGGTCGGCTCGGGTTCGAGTCGCGCCGACAACATTCGTTTTTCAATCGATTTGACTCCACTCGACGCAATCAACGGCCCGGCCATCGGAACGGATGTCTGTGCAGTAAAGACGCGATCGTGGACGCGTGAGAGGCACAGTAGGCCCGTTGAACGATGCGGACCGCCACGAACACGACGACGGGGTAGTGGTGGCAGCGAGACAGGGGACCGAGCCGAAACGGCCAAAACGACGTGTCGGCCACCGTGACCGCTTGGGTTACTGTGCGTGGTGCCACCGTACGTATGAGAAAGAAGTGTGTCTGGTGCGCACAGCGCGGGAGACGTGCGTTTGAAGTCCGGGAGGGGTGACATCTTTTTAGGCGGACGCGCGTTGTGGGGGCTGGAGAGCTGTGTGTGTGTTCCGGAAGGTCGGAGGCCGTCGGAGATGCAGAAGGCTTGGGGGTGGAGGTGTATATCGCGTGTCGGCGTGTGTTTGGAGCGCAGGAGAGGCGTGTTTTGTTTGTGAGTGCGTGAGGTGTGTTGAAGTGTTATGATGCTCCTTTGGCTCAGTTGGTAGAGCGTCAGTCTCATAATCTGAAGGTCGCCAGTTCGATCCTGGCAGGGAGCACTTCTTTGCCTCTGCCTCAGCTGCTCGATGTTTTCGCAGCCTGTACTGCTCCCCCTCTCACCTGCGACCACTCGTCTACCTACTCTCGCGCATCTTCGTCATCTCTATATCGACCGTTGTACGCCCTTCACCCTTTCACCCCTTCACCCCTTCACCGGCAACGCCTGACATACTGGTCGGCTCGGGTTCGAGTCGCGCCGACAACATTCGTTTTTCAATCGATTTGACTCCACTCGATGCAGTCAACGGCCCGGCCATCGGAACGGATGTCTGTGCAGTAAAGACGCGATCGTGGACGCGTGAGAGGCACAGTAGGCCCGTTGAACGATGCGGACCGCCACGAACACGACGACGGGGTAGTGGTGGCAGCGAGACAGGGGACCGAGCCGAAACGGCCAAAACGACGTGTCGGCCACCGTGACCGCTTGGGTTACTGTGCGTGGTGCCACCGTACGTATGAGAAAGAAGTGTGTCTGGTGCGCACAGCGCGGGAGACGTGCGTTTGAAGTCCGGGAGGGGTGACATCTTTTTAGGCGGACGCGCGTTGTGGGGGCTGGAGAGCTGTGTGTGTGTTCCGGAAGGTCGGAGGCCGTCAGAGATGCAGAAGGCTTGGGGGTGGAGGTGTATATCGCGTGTCGGCGTGTGTTTGGAGCGCAGGAGAGGCGTGTTTTGTTTGTGAGTGCGTGAGGTGTGTTGAAGTGTTATGATGCTCCTTTGGCTCAGTTGGTAGAGCGTCAGTCTCATAATCTGAAGGTCGCCAGTTCGATCCTGGCAGGGAGCACTTCTTTGCCTCTTTTGCCTCTGCCTCAGCTGCTCGATGTTTTCGCAGCCTGTACTGCTCCCCCTCTCACCTGCGACCACTCGTCTACCTACTCGCGCATCTTCGTCATCTCTATATCGACCGTTGTACGCCCTTCACCCTTTCACCCCTTCACCCGTTCACCGGCAACGCCTGACATACTGGTCGGCTCGGGTTCGAGTCGCGCCGACAACATTCGTTTTTCAATCGATTTGACTCCACTCGATGCAATCAACGGCCCGGCAATCGGAACGGATGTCTGTGCAGTAAAGACGCGATCGTGGACGCGTGAGAGGCACAGTAGGCCCGTTGAACGATGCGGACCGCCACGAACACGACGACGGGGTAGTGGTGGCAGCGAGACAGGGGACCGAGCCGAAACGGCCAAAACGACGTGTCGGCCACCGTGACCGCTTGGGTTACTGTGCGTGGTGCCACCGTACGTATGAGAAAGAAGTGTGTCTGGTGCGCACAGCGCGGGAGACGTGCGTTTGAAGTCCGGGAGGGGTGACATCTTTTTAGGCGGACGCGCGTTGTGGGGGCTGGAGAGCTGTGTGTGTGTTCCGGAAGGTCGGAGGCCGTCAGAGATGCAGAAGGCTTGGGGGTGGAGGTGTATATCGCGTGTCGGCGTGTGTTTGGAGCGCAGGAGAGGCGTGTTTTGTTTGTGAGTGCGTGAGGTGTGTTGAAGTGTTATGATGCTCCTTTGGCTCAGTTGGTAGAGCGTCAGTCTCATAATCTGAAGGTCGCCAGTTCGATCCTGGCAGGGAGCACTTCTTTGCCTCTTTTGCCTCTGCCTCAGCTGCTCGATGTTTTCGCAGCCTGTACTGCTCCCCCTCTCACCTGCGACCACTCGTCTACCTACTCTCGCGCATCTTCGTCATCTCTATATCGACCGTTGTACGCCCTTCACCCCTTCACCGGCAACGCCTGACATACTGGTCGGCTCGGGTTCGAGTCGCGCCGACAACATTCGTTTTTCAATCGATTTGACTCCACTCGACGCAATCAACGGCCCGGCCATCGGAACGGATGTCTGTGCAGTAAAGACGCGATCGTGGACGCGTGAGAGGCACAGTAGGCCCGTTGAACGATGCGGACCGCCACGAACACGACGACGGGGTAGTGGTGGCAGCGAGACAGGGGACCGAGCCGAAACGGCCAAAACGACGTGTCGGCCACCGTGACCGCTTGGGTTACTGTGCGTGGTGCCACCGTACGTATGAGAAAGAAGTGTGTCTGGTGCGCACAGCGCGGGAGACGTGCGTTTGAAGTCCGGGAGGGGTGACATCTTTTTAGGCGGACGCGCGTTGTGGGGGCTGGAGAGCTGTGTGTGTGTTCCGGAAGGTCGGAGGCCGTCAGAGATGCAGAAGGCTTGGGGGTGGAGGTGTATATCGCGTGTCGGCGTGTGTTTGGAGCGCAGGAGAGGCGTGTTTTGTTTGTGAGTGCGTGAGGTGTGTTGAAGTGTTATGATGCTCCTTTGGCTCAGTTGGTAGAGCGTCAGTCTCATAATCTGAAGGTCGCCAGTTCGATCCTGGCAGGGAGCACTTCTTTGCCTCTTTTGCCTCTGCCTCAGCTGCTCGATGTTTTCGCAGCCTGTACTGCTCCCCCTCTCACCTGCGACCACTCGTCTACCTACTCGCGCATCTTCGTCATCTCTATATCGACCGTTGTACGCCCTTCACCCTTTCACCCCTTCACCCGTTCACCGGCAACGCCTGACATACTGGTCGGCTCGGGTTCGAGTCGCGCCGACAACATTCGTTTTTCAATCGATTTGACTCCACTCGATGCAATCAACGGCCCGGCAATCGGAACGGATGTCTGTGCAGTAAAGACGCGATCGTGGACGCGTGAGAGGCACAGTAGGCCCGTTGAACGATGCGGACCGCCACGAACACGACGACGGGGTAGTGGTGGCAGCGAGACAGGGGACCGAGCCGAAACGGCCAAAACGACGTGTCGGCCACCGTGACCGCTTGGGTTACTGTGCGTGGTGCCACCGTACGTATGAGAAAGAAGTGTGTCTGGTGCGCACAGCGCGGGAGACGTGCGTTTGAAGTCCGGGAGGGGTGACATCTTTTTAGGCGGACGCGCGTTGTGGGGGCTGGAGAGCTGTGTGTGTGTTCCGGAAGGTCGGAGGCCGTCAGAGATGCAGAAGGCTTGGGGGTGGAGGTGTATATCGCGTGTCGGCGTGTGTTTGGAGCGCAGGAGAGGCGTGTTTTGTTTGTGAGTGCGTGAGGTGTGTTGAAGTGTTATGATGCTCCTTTGGCTCAGTTGGTAGAGCGTCAGTCTCATAATCTGAAGGTCGCCAGTTCGATCCTGGCAGGGAGCACTTCTTTGCCTCTTTTGCCTCTGCCTCAGCTGCTCGATGTTTTCGCAGCCTGTACTGCTCCCCCTCTCACCTGCGACCACTCGTCTACCTACTCTCGCGCATCTTCGTCATCTCTATATCGACCGTTGTACGCCCTTCACCCCTTCACCGGCAACGCCTGACATACTGGTCGGCTCGGGTTCGAGTCGCGCCGACAACATTCGTTTTTCAATCGATTTGACTCCACTCGACGCAATCAACGGCCCGGCCATCGGAACGGATGTCTGTGCAGTAAAGACGCGATCGTGGACGCGTGAGAGGCACAGTAGGCCCGTTGAACGATGCGGACCGCCACGAACACGACGACGGGGTAGTGGTGGCAGCGAGACAGGGGACCGAGCCGAAACGGCCAAAACGACGTGTCGGCCACCGTGACCGCTTGGGTTACTGTGCGTGGTGCCACCGTACGTATGAGAAAGAAGTGTGTCTGGTGCGCACAGCGCGGGAGACGTGCGTTTGAAGTCCGGGAGGGGTGACATCTTTTTAGGCGGACGCGCGTTGTGGGGGCTGGAGAGCTGTGTGTGTGTTCCGGAAGGTCGGAGGCCGTCAGAGATGCAGAAGGCTTGGGGGTGGAGGTGTATATCGCGTGTCGGCGTGTGTTTGGAGCGCAGGAGAGGCGTGTTTTGTTTGTGAGTGCGTGAGGTGTGTTGAAGTGTTATGATGCTCCTTTGGCTCAGTTGGTAGAGCGTCAGTCTCATAATCTGAAGGTCGCCAGTTCGATCCTGGCAGGGAGCACTTCTTTGCCTCTTTTGCCTCTGCCTCAGCTGCTCGATGTTTTCGCAGCCTGTACTGCTCCCCCTCTCACCTGCGACCACTCGTCTACCTACTCTCGCGCATCTTCGTCATCTCTATATCGACCGTTGTACGCCCTTCACCCCTTCACCGGCAACGCCTGACATACTGGTCGGCTCGGGTTCGAGTCGCGCCGACAACATTCGTTTTTCAATCGATTTGACTCCACTCGACGCAATCAACGGCCCGGCCATCGGAACGGATGTCTGTGCAGTAAAGACGCGATCGTGGACGCGTGAGAGGCACAGTAGGCCCGTTGAACGATGCGGACCGCCACGAACACGACGACGGGGTAGTGGTGGCAGCGAGACAGGGGACCGAGCCGAAACGGCCAAAACGACGTGTCGGCCACCGTGACCGCTTGGGTTACTGTGCGTGGTGCCACCGTACGTATGAGAAAGAAGTGTGTCTGGTGCGCACAGCGCGGGAGACGTGCGTTTGAAGTCCGGGAGGGGTGACATCTTTTTAGGCGGACGCGCGTTGTGGGGGCTGGAGAGCTGTGTGTGTGTTCCGGAAGGTCGGAGGCCGTCAGAGATGCAGAAGGCTTGGGGGTGGAGGTGTATATCGCGTGTCGGCGTGTGTTTGGAGCGCAGGAGAGGCGTGTTTTGTTTGTGAGTGCGTGAGGTGTGTTGAAGTGTTATGATGCTCCTTTGGCTCAGTTGGTAGAGCGTCAGTCTCATAATCTGAAGGTCGCCAGTTCGATCCTGGCAGGGAGCACTTCTTTGCCTCTGCCTCAGCTGCTCGATGTTTTCGCAGCCTGTACTGCTCCCCCTCTCACCTGCGACCACTCGTCTACCTACTCGCGCATCTTCGTCATCTCTATATCGACCGTTGTACGCCCTTCACCCTTTCACCCCTTCACCCGTTCACCGGCAACGCCTGACATACTGGTCGGCTCGGGTTCGAGTCGCGCCGACAACATTCGTTTTTCAATCGATTTGACTCCACTCGATGCAATCAACGGCCCGGCAATCGGAACGGATGTCTGTGCAGTAAAGACGCGATCGTGGACGCGTGAGAGGCACAGTAGGCCCGTTGAACGATGCGGACCGCCACGAACACGACGACGGGGTAGTGGTGGCAGCGAGACAGGGGACCGAGCCGAAACGGCCAAAACGACGTGTCGGCCACCGTGACCGCTTGGGTTACTGTGCGTGGTGCCACCGTACGTATGAGAAAGAAGTGTGTCTGGTGCGCACAGCGCGGGAGACGTGCGTTTGAAGTCCGGGAGGGGTGACATCTTTTTAGGCGGACGCGCGTTGTGGGGGCTGGAGAGCTGTGTGTGTGTTCCGGAAGGTCGGAGGCCGTCAGAGATGCAGAAGGCTTGGGGGTGGAGGTGTATATCGCGTGTCGGCGTGTGTTTGGAGCGCAGGAGAGGCGTGTTTTGTTTGTGAGTGCGTGAGGTGTGTTGAAGTGTTATGATGCTCCTTTGGCTCAGTTGGTAGAGCGTCAGTCTCATAATCTGAAGGTCGCCAGTTCGATCCTGGCAGGGAGCACTTCTTTGCCTCTTTTGCCTCTGCCTCAGCTGCTCGATGTTTTCGCAGCCTGTACTGCTCCCCCTCTCACCTGCGACCACTCGTCTACCTACTCTCGCGCATCTTCGTCATCTCTATATCGACCGTTGTACGCCCTTCACCCCTTCACCGGCAACGCCTGACATACTGGTCGGCTCGGGTTCGAGTCGCGCCGACAACATTCGTTTTTCAATCGATTTGACTCCACTCGACGCAATCAACGGCCCGGCCATCGGAACGGATGTCTGTGCAGTAAAGACGCGATCGTGGACGCGTGAGAGGCACAGTAGGCCCGTTGAACGATGCGGACCGCCACGAACACGACGACGGGGTAGTGGTGGCAGCGAGACAGGGGACCGAGCCGAAACGGCCAAAACGACGTGTCGGCCACCGTGACCGCTTGGGTTACTGTGCGTGGTGCCACCGTACGTATGAGAAAGAAGTGTGTCTGGTGCGCACAGCGCGGGAGACGTGCGTTTGAAGTCCGGGAGGGGTGACATCTTTTTAGGCGGACGCGCGTTGTGGGGGCTGGAGAGCTGTGTGTGTGTTCCGGAAGGTCGGAGGCCGTCAGAGATGCAGAAGGCTTGGGGGTGGAGGTGTATATCGCGTGTCGGCGTGTGTTTGGAGCGCAGGAGAGGCGTGTTTTGTTTGTGAGTGCGTGAGGTGTGTTGAAGTGTTATGATGCTCCTTTGGCTCAGTTGGTAGAGCGTCAGTCTCATAATCTGAAGGTCGCCAGTTCGATCCTGGCAGGGAGCACTTCTTTGCCTCTTTTGCCTCTGCCTCAGCTGCTCGATGTTTTCGCAGCCTGTACTGCTCCCCCTCTCACCTGCGACCACTCGTCTACCTACTCTCGCGCATCTTCGTCATCTCTATATCGACCGTTGTACGCCCTTCACCCCTTCACCGGCAACGCCTGACATACTGGTCGGCTCGGGTTCGAGTCGCGCCGACAACATTCGTTTTTCAATCGATTTGACTCCACTCGACGCAATCAACGGCCCGGCCATCGGAACGGATGTCTGTGCAGTAAAGACGCGATCGTGGACGCGTGAGAGGCACAGTAGGCCCGTTGAACGATGCGGACCGCCACGAACACGACGACGGGGTAGTGGTGGCAGCGAGACAGGGGACCGAGCCGAAACGGCCAAAACGACGTGTCGGCCACCGTGACCGCTTGGGTTACTGTGCGTGGTGCCACCGTACGTATGAGAAAGAAGTGTGTCTGGTGCGCACAGCGCGGGAGACGTGCGTTTGAAGTCCGGGAGGGGTGACATCTTTTTAGGCGGACGCGCGTTGTGGGGGCTGGAGAGCTGTGTGTGTGTTCCGGAAGGTCGGAGGCCGTCAGAGATGCAGAAGGCTTGGGGGTGGAGGTGTATATCGCGTGTCGGCGTGTGTTTGGAGCGCAGGAGAGGCGTGTTTTGTTTGTGAGTGCGTGAGGTGTGTTGAAGTGTTATGATGCTCCTTTGGCTCAGTTGGTAGAGCGTCAGTCTCATAATCTGAAGGTCGCCAGTTCGATCCTGGCAGGGAGCACTTCTTTGCCTCTTTTGCCTCTGCCTCAGCTGCTCGATGTTTTCGCAGCCTGTACTGCTCCCCCTCTCACCTGCGACCACTCGTCTACCTACTCTCGCGCATCTTCGTCATCTCTATATCGACCGTTGTACGCCCTTCACCCCTTCACCGGCAACGCCTGACATACTGGTCGGCTCGGGTTCGAGTCGCGCCGACAACATTCGTTTTTCAATCGATTTGACTCCACTCGATGCAATCAACGGCCCGGCAATCGGAACGGATGTCTGTGCAGTAAAGACGCGATCGTGGACGCGTGAGAGGCACAGTAGGCCCGTTGAACGATGCGGACCGCCACGAACACGACGACGGGGTAGTGGTGGCAGCGAGACAGGGGACCGAGCCGAAACGGCCAAAACGACGTGTCGGCCACCGTGACCGCTTGGGTTACTGTGCGTGGTGCCACCGTACGTATGAGAAAGAAGTGTGTCTGGTGCGCACAGCGCGGGAGACGTGCGTTTGAAGTCCGGGAGGGGTGACATCTTTTTAGGCGGACGCGCGTTGTGGGGGCTGGAGAGCTGTGTGTGTGTTCCGGAAGGTCGGAGGCCGTCAGAGATGCAGAAGGCTTGGGGGTGGAGGTGTATATCGCGTGTCGGCGTGTGTTTGGAGCGCAGGAGAGGCGTGTTTTGTTTGTGAGTGCGTGAGGTGTGTTGAAGTGTTATGATGCTCCTTTGGCTCAGTTGGTAGAGCGTCAGTCTCATAATCTGAAGGTCGCCAGTTCGATCCTGGCAGGGAGCACTTCTTTGCCTCTTTTGCCTCTGCCTCAGCTGCTCGATGTTTTCGCAGCCTGTACTGCTCCCCCTCTCACCTGCGACCACTCGTCTACCTACTCTCGCGCATCTTCGTCATCTCTATATCGACCGTTGTACGCCCTTCACCCCTTCACCGGCAACGCCTGACATACTGGTCGGCTCGGGTTCGAGTCGCGCCGACAACATTCGTTTTTCAATCGATTTGACTCCACTCGATGCAATCAACGGCCCGGCAATCGGAACGGATGTCTGTGCAGTAAAGACGCGATCGTGGACGCGTGAGAGGCACAGTAGGCCCGTTGAACGATGCGGACCGCCACGAACACGACGACGGGGTAGTGGTGGCAGCGAGACAGGGGACCGAGCCGAAACGGCCGAAACGACGTGTCGGCCACCGTGACCGCTTGGGTTACTGTGCGTGGTGCCACCGTACGTATGAGAAAGAAGTGTGTCTGGTGCGCACAGCGCGGGAGACGTGCGTTTGAAGTCCGGGAGGGGTGACATCTTTTTAGGCGGACGCGCGTTGTGGGGGCTGGAGAGCTGTGTGTGTGTTCCGGAAGGTCGGAGGCCGTCAGAGATGCAGAAGGCTTGGGGGTGGAGGTGTATATCGCGTGTCGGCGTGTGTTTGGAGCGCAGGAGAGGCGTGTTTTGTTTGTGAGTGCGTGAGGTGTGTTGAAGTGTTATGATGCTCCTTTGGCTCAGTTGGTAGAGCGTCAGTCTCATAATCTGAAGGTCGCCAGTTCGATCCTGGCAGGGAGCACTTCTTTGCCTCTTTTGCCTCTGCCTCAGCTGCTCGATGTTTTCGCAGCCTGTACTGCTCCCCCTCTCACCTGCGACCACTCGTCTACCTACTCTCGCGCATCTTCGTCATCTCTATATCGACCGTTGTACGCCCTTCACCCCTTCACCGGCAACGCCTGACATACTGGTCGGCTCGGGTTCGAGTCGCGCCGACAACATTCGTTTTTCAATCGATTTGACTCCACTCGATGCAATCAACGGCCCGGCAATCGGAACGGATGTCTGTGCAGTAAAGACGCGATCGTGGACGCGTGAGAGGCACAGTAGGCCCGTTGAACGATGCGGACCGCCACGAACACGACGACGGGGTAGTGGTGGCAGCGAGACAGGGGACCGAGCCGAAACGGCCGAAACGACGTGTCGGCCACCGTGACCGCTTGGGTTACTGTGCGTGGTGCCACCGTACGTATGAGAAAGAAGTGTGTCTGGTGCGCACAGCGCGGGAGACGTGCGTTTGAAGTCCGGGAGGGGTGACATCTTTTTAGGCGGACGCGCGTTGTGGGGGCTGGAGAGCTGTGTGTGTGTTCCGGAAGGTCGGAGGCCGTCAGAGATGCAGAAGGCTTGGGGGTGGAGGTGTATATCGCGTGTCGGCGTGTGTTTGGAGCGCAGGAGAGGCGTGTTTTGTTTGTGAGTGCGTGAGGTGTGTTGAAGTGTTATGATGCTCCTTTGGCTCAGTTGGTAGAGCGTCAGTCTCATAATCTGAAGGTCGCCAGTTCGATCCTGGCAGGGAGCACTTCTTTGCCTCTTTTGCCTCTTTTGCCTCTTTTGCCTCTGCCTCAGCTGCTCGATGTTTTCGCAGCCTGTACTGCTCCCCCTCTCACCTGCGACCACTCGTCTACCTACTCTCGCGCATCTTCGTCATCTCTATATCGACCGTTGTACGCCCTTCACCCCTTCACCGGCAACGCCTGACATACTGGTCGGCTCGGGTTCGAGTCGCGCCGACAACATTCGTTTTTCAATCGATTTGACTCCACTCGATGCAATCAACGGCCCGGCAATCGGAACGGATGTCTGTGCAGTAAAGACGCGATCGTGGACGCGTGAGAGGCACAGTAGGCCCGTTGAACGATGCGGACCGCCACGAACACGACGACGGGGTAGTGGTGGCAGCGAGACAGGGGACCGAGCCGAAACGGCCAAAACGACGTGTCGGCCACCGTGACCGCTTGGGTTACTGTGCGTGGTGCCACCGTACGTATGAGAAAGAAGTGTGTCTGGTGCGCACAGCGCGGGAGACGTGCGTTTGAAGTGACATCTTTTTAGGCGGACGCGCGTTGTGGGGGCTGGAGAGCTGTGTGTGTGTTCCGGAAGGTCGGAGGCCGTCAGAGATGCAGAAGGCTTGGGGGTGGAGGTGTATATCGCGTGTCGGCGTGTGTTTGGAGCGCAGGAGAGGCGTGTTTTGTTTGTGAGTGCGTGAGGTGTGTTGAAGTGTTATGATGCTCCTTTGGCTCAGTTGGTAGAGCGTCAGTCTCATAATCTGAAGGTCGCCAGTTCGATCCTGGCAGGGAGCACTTCTTTGCCTCTTTTGCCTCTGCCTCAGCTGCTCGATGTTTTCGCAGCCTGTACTGCTCCCCCTCTCACCTGCGACCACTCGTCTACCTACTCTCGCGCATCTTCGTCATCTCTATATCGACCGTTGTACGCCCTTCACCCTTGCACCGGCAACGCCTGACATACTGGTCGGCTCGGGTTCGAGTCGCGCCGACAACATTCGTTTTTCAATCGATTTGACTCCACTCGACGCAATCAACGGCACGGCCATCGGAACGGATGTCTGTGCAGTAAAGACGCGATCGTGGACGCGTGAGAGGCACAGTAGGCCCGTTGAACGATGCGGACCGCCACGAACACGACGACGGGGTAGTGGTGGCAGCGAGACAGGGGACCGAGCCGAAACGGCCAAAACGACGTGTCGGCCACCGTGACCGCTTGGGTTACTGTGCGTGGTGCCACCGTACGTATGAGAAAGAAGTGTGTCTGGTGCGCACAGCGCGGGAGACGTGCGTTTGAAGTCCGGGAGGGGTGACATCTTTTTAGGCGGACGCGCGTTGTGGGGGCTGGAGAGCTGTGTGTGTGTTCCGGAAGGTCGGAGGCCGTCAGAGATGCAGAAGGCTTGGGGGTGGAGGTGTATATCGCGTGTCGGCGTGTGTTTGGAGCGCAGGAGAGGCGTGTTTTGTTTGTGAGTGCGTGAGGTGTGTTGAAGTGTTATGATGCTCCTTTGGCTCAGTTGGTAGAGCGTCAGTCTCATAATCTGAAGGTCGCCAGTTCGATCCTGGCAGGGAGCACTTCTTTGCCTCTTTTGCCTCTGCCTCAGCTGCTCGATGTTTTCGCAGCCTGTACTGCTCCCCCTCTCACCTGCGACCACTCGTCTACCTACTCTCGCGCATCTTCGTCATCTCTATATCGACCGTTGTACGCCCTTCACCCGTTCACCGGCAACGCCTGACATACTGGTCGGCTCGGGTTCGAGTCGCGCCGACAACATTCGTTTTTCAATCGATTTGACTCCACTCGATGCAATCAACGGCCCGGCAATCGGAACGGATGTCTGTGCAGTAAAGACGCGATCGTGGACGCGTGAGAGGCACAGTAGGCCCGTTGAACGATGCGGACCGCCACGAACACGACGACGGGGTAGTGGTGGCAGCGAGACAGGGGACCGAGCCGAAACGGCCGAAACGACGTGTCGGCCACCGTGACCGCTTGGGTTACTGTGCGTGGTGCCACCGTACGTATGAGAAAGAAGTGTGTCTGGTGCGCACAGCGCGGGAGACGTGCGTTTGAAGTCCGGGAGGGGTGACATCTTTTTAGGCGGACGCGCGTTGTGGGGGCTGGAGAGCTGTGTGTGTGTTCCGGAAGGTCGGAGGCCGTCAGAGATGCAGAAGGCTTGGGGGTGGAGGTGTATATCGCGTGTCGGCGTGTGTTTGGAGCGCAGGAGAGGCGTGTTTTGTTTGTGAGTGCGTGAGGTGTGTTGAAGTGTTATGATGCTCCTTTGGCTCAGTTGGTAGAGCGTCAGTCTCATAATCTGAAGGTCGCCAGTTCGATCCTGGCAGGGAGCACTTCTTTGCCTCTTTTGCCTCTGCCTCAGCTGCTCGATGTTTTCGCAGCCTGTACTGCTCCCCCTCTCACCTGCGACCACTCGTCTACCTACTCTCGCGCATCTTCGTCATCTCTATATCGACCGTTGTACGCCCTTCACCCTTTCACCGGCAACGCCTGACATACTGGTCGGCTCGGGTTCGAGTCGCGCCGACAACATTCGTTTTTCAATCGATTTGACTCCACTCGACGCAATCAACGGCACGGCCATCGGAACGGATGTCTGTGCAGTAAAGACGCGATCGTGGACGCGTGAGAGGCACAGTAGGCCCGTTGAACGATGCGGACCGCCACGAACACGACGACGGGGTAGTGGTGGCAGCGAGACAGGGGACCGAGCCGAAACGGCCAAAACGACGTGTCGGCCACCGTGACCGCTTGGGTTACTGTGCGTGGTGCCACCGTACGTATGAGAAAGAAGTGTGTCTGGTGCGCACAGCGCGGGAGACGTGCGTTTGAAGTCCGGGAGGGGTGACATCTTTTTAGGCGGACGCGCGTTGTGGGGGCTGGAGAGCTGTGTGTGTGTTCCGGAAGGTCGGAGGCCGTCAGAGATGCAGAAGGCTTGGGGGTGGAGGTGTATATCGCGTGTCGGCGTGTGTTTGGAGCGCAGGAGAGGCGTGTTTTGTTTGTGAGTGCGTGAGGTGTGTTGAAGTGTTATGATGCTCCTTTGGCTCAGTTGGTAGAGCGTCAGTCTCATAATCTGAAGGTCGCCAGTTCGATCCTGGCAGGGAGCACTTCTTTGCCTCTTTTGCCTCTGCCTCAGCTGCTCGATGTTTTCGCAGCCTGTACTGCTCCCCCTCTCACCTGCGACCACTCGTCTACCTACTCTCGCGCATCTTCGTCATCTCTATATCGACCGTTGTACGCCCTTCACCCCTTCACCGGCAACGCCTGACATACTGGTCGGCTCGGGTTCGAGTCGCGCCGACAACATTCGTTTTTCAATCGATTTGACTCCACTCGATGCAATCAACGGCCCGGCAATCGGAACGGATGTCTGTGCAGTAAAGACGCGATCGTGGACGCGTGAGAGGCACAGTAGGCCCGTTGAACGATGCGGACCGCCACGAACACGACGACGGGGTAGTGGTGGCAGCGAGACAGGGGACCGAGCCGAAACGGCCAAAACGACGTGTCGGCCACCGTGACCGCTTGGGTTACTGTGCGTGGTGCCACCGTACGTATGAGAAAGAAGTGTGTCTGGTGCGCACAGCGCGGGAGACGTGCGTTTGAAGTCCGGGAGGGGTGACATCTTTTTAGGCGGACGCGCGTTGTGGGGGCTGGAGAGCTGTGTGTGTGTTCCGGAAGGTCGGAGGCCGTCGGAGATGCAGAAGGCTTGGGGGTGGAGGTGTATATCGCGTGTCGGCGTGTGTTTGGAGCGCAGGAGAGGCGTGTTTTGTTTGTGAGTGCGTGAGGTGTGTTGAAGTGTTATGATGCTCCTTTGGCTCAGTTGGTAGAGCGTCAGTCTCATAATCTGAAGGTCGCCAGTTCGATCCTGGCAGGGAGCACTTCTTTGCCTCTTTTGCCTCTGCCTCAGCTGCTCGATGTTTTCGCAGCCTGTACTGCTCCCCCTCTCACCTGCGACCACTCGTCTACCTACTCTCGCGCATCTTCGTCATCTCTATATCGACCGTTGTACGCCCTTCACCCCTTCACCGGCAACGCCTGACATACTGGTCGGCTCGGGTTCGAGTCGCGCCGACAACATTCGTTTTTCAATCGATTTGACTCCACTCGATGCAATCAACGGCCCGGCAATCGGAACGGATGTCTGTGCAGTAAAGACGCGATCGTGGACGCGTGAGAGGCACAGTAGGCCCGTTGAACGATGCGGACCGCCACGAACACGACGACGGGGTAGTGGTGGCAGCGAGACAGGGGACCGAGCCGAAACGGCCAAAACGACGTGTCGGCCACCGTGACCGCTTGGGTTACTGTGCGTGGTGCCACCGTACGTATGAGAAAGAAGTGTGTCTGGTGCGCACAGCGCGGGAGACGTGCGTTTGAAGTCCGGGAGGGGTGACATCTTTTTAGGCGGACGCGCGTTGTGGGGGCTGGAGAGCTGTGTGTGTGTTCCGGAAGGTCGGAGGCCGTCAGAGATGCAGAAGGCTTGGGGGTGGAGGTGTATATCGCGTGTCGGCGTGTGTTTGGAGCGCAGGAGAGGCGTGTTTTGTTTGTGAGTGCGTGAGGTGTGTTGAAGTGTTATGATGCTCCTTTGGCTCAGTTGGTAGAGCGTCAGTCTCATAATCTGAAGGTCGCCAGTTCGATCCTGGCAGGGAGCACTTCTTTGCCTCTTTTGCCTCTGCCTCAGCTGCTCGATGTTTTCGCAGCCTGTACTGCTCCCCCTCTCACCTGCGACCACTCGTCTACCTACTCTCGCGCATCTTCGTCATCTCTATATCGACCGTTGTACGCCCTTCACCCCTTCACCGGCAACGCCTGACATACTGGTCGGCTCGGGTTCGAGTCGCGCCGACAACATTCGTTTTTCAATCGATTTGACTCCACTCGATGCAATCAACGGCCCGGCAATCGGAACGGATGTCTGTGCAGTAAAGACGCGATCGTGGACGCGTGAGAGGCACAGTAGGCCCGTTGAACGATGCGGACCGCCACGAACACGACGACGGGGTAGTGGTGGCAGCGAGACAGGGGACCGAGCCGAAACGGCCAAAACGACGTGTCGGCCACCGTGACCGCTTGGGTTACTGTGCGTGGTGCCACCGTACGTATGAGAAAGAAGTGTGTCTGGTGCGCACAGCGCGGGAGACGTGCGTTTGAAGTCCGGGAGGGGTGACATCTTTTTAGGCGGACGCGCGTTGTGGGGGCTGGAGAGCTGTGTGTGTGTTCCGGAAGGTCGGAGGCCGTCAGAGATGCAGAAGGCTTGGGGGTGGAGGTGTATATCGCGTGTCGGCGTGTGTTTGGAGCGCAGGAGAGGCGTGTTTTGTTTGTGAGTGCGTGAGGTGTGTTGAAGTGTTATGATGCTCCTTTGGCTCAGTTGGTAGAGCGTCAGTCTCATAATCTGAAGGTCGCCAGTTCGATCCTGGCAGGGAGCACTTCTTTGCCTCTTTTGCCTCTGCCTCAGCTGCTCGATGTTTTCGCAGCCTGTACTGCTCCCCCTCTCACCTGCGACCACTCGTCTACCTACTCTCGCGCATCTTCGTCATCTCTATATCGACCGTTGTACGCCCTTCACCCCTTCACCGGCAACGCCTGACATACTGGTCGGCTCGGGTTCGAGTCGCGCCGACAACATTCGTTTTTCAATCGATTTGACTCCACTCGATGCAATCAACGGCCCGGCAATCGGAACGGATGTCTGTGCAGTAAAGACGCGATCGTGGACGCGTGAGAGGCACAGTAGGCCCGTTGAACGATGCGGACCGCCACGAACACGACGACGGGGTAGTGGTGGCAGCGAGACAGGGGACCGAGCCGAAACGGCCGAAACGACGTGTCGGCCACCGTGACCGCTTGGGTTACTGTGCGTGGTGCCACCGTACGTATGAGAAAGAAGTGTGTCTGGTGCGCACAGCGCGGGAGACGTGCGTTTGAAGTCCGGGAGGGGTGACATCTTTTTAGGCGGACGCGCGTTGTGGGGGCTGGAGAGCTGTGTGTGTGTTCCGGAAGGTCGGAGGCCGTCAGAGATGCAGAAGGCTTGGGGGTGGAGGTGTATATCGCGTGTCGGCGTGTGTTTGGAGCGCAGGAGAGGCGTGTTTTGTTTGTGAGTGCGTGAGGTGTGTTGAAGTGTTATGATGCTCCTTTGGCTCAGTTGGTAGAGCGTCAGTCTCATAATCTGAAGGTCGCCAGTTCGATCCTGGCAGGGAGCACTTCTTTGCCTCTTTTGCCTCTGCCTCAGCTGCTCGATGTTTTCGCAGCCTGTACTGCTCCCCCTCTCACCTGCGACCACTCGTCTACCTACTCTCGCGCATCTTCGTCATCTCTATATCGACCGTTGTACGCCCTTTGTTAGAGGGTGCTGCGTGTGCATGTGCGTGTGTGCACCAGGTGTGGGTGCAAGGCGTGTGTGCGTGCGCGTGCCTCTACGCGTGTGCGGGGGGATTTGTGGCGGCGTCAAGTGCTCATGATGAGACGCGCAGGTTGCGTGCGCGTGAGAACAAGCGTGTGGGAGCGTGTCCAAGTGCTCAAGCGGCGTGGACATGCGTGTGGGTGCATAGTAGGAGTTACATATGTAGGAGTAGGGTGTGCGTGACTTTGGCCATGCAGTATGGTGTAGTGGGTTAAGTGCCGGGTCTTTGATCCGAAGGGTGTGGGTTCGAGTCCCCCACATGGACGTTTATCTTTTTGCCGACAAGAGAGCGTAGGAGGCAGGCTAGCAGCTAAAACTCACTCAATCAATCTCACTTTTGGTTTTGCAATCTCGGCCCGAAGCCGTCTTCTAAGCTTTCAACTCTCCGCAGCTCGTAGCCCAACTTCCTTTTGGTTATGAGCCCAAGTACCGACACCAAGTTCAAGGTCGAGCCTTTCGACGGCTCGAACTACTCGCTGTGGAGCTACAAGATGAAGATGTACCTGATGTCCAAGGGATTGTGGGAAGCTGTCTCCGGGGAAGCCGGATCGACGGCGAAGGAGCAACAAGCGCACGCGGCGATTGTGCTCAACCTAAACGACTCGCAGTTGATGCACGTGGTGACGTCCACGACTGCGAAGGAGGCGTGGGACACGTTGAAGAAGTTCCACAAGACTCAAGACATGGCGAACCGGCTGTGGCTCAAGGAAAAGTTCTCGGCGTTCAAGTTCACGGCGTCCTCCGTCGGCAAGCACGTGACGGAGTTGGAGAAGCTCGTGATGGAGATGAAGAACGCGGGGTGTGAGCCAACTGAGGAAGACGTCTGCGCGACGATGCTGCGGAGTCTGCCATCGAGCTACGAGGCTCTGGTTCAAGCGTTTCGCATGTCAGTGAGTGAGTTCAAGCTTGCAGACCTGGTGAGCAAGCTGATTGCGGAAGAAGTGCGTCAGAAGGACTCGAACCGCATCGAAGAGGCGACTGCGCTTCTTGCCGGCAAGGGCAATGGGAAGCAGCAGCAGCAGAAGAAGAACCCACGCGGGATGCGCAAGAAGGGGCCCTTCGGGAAGTGTTTCAACTGTGGCAAGCCTGGCCACTATGCGAGGGATTGCCGTTCCGAGGCAAGTCCCGATGAAGATGTCCAAGACCAGTCGAACGTTGCGTTCCACGCGACGGAAGCTTTTGCTAGCGAGTGCTGGGTGATGGACAGCGGTGCTTCGGCACACATGTGCAAGACACGCGACGCGTTTCAAGAGCACTCGGGTGTAAAGACTGCGCGCACCATATCGAGCGCAAAGAGCAGCGCGAGCTTGAAGATTCTCGGGGTTGGAACAGTTGTTCTGCGTGTCTGGACTGGTAGTGCGTGGATAAACGCGCGACTGGAAAACACACTGCACGTTCAAGATTTGAACAAGAACCTGTTCTCTCTCACGGCTGCAACGGCACGCGGCATGACCGTGACTATGGACAGCGAGCAGTGCGTTGTGAAACGCGGCGGCCAAGTGGTGGCGACGGGCAGGAAGCAAGGCAAGCTGATGTTCCTCAACATTGAGGGCGGCGACGAGTGCCATGCGGCTGAAGACAATATGGATTTGTGGCACCGGCGACTCGGCCACGCGTCTTTCGGCACGCTGAACTCCATGATCAAGGACGGGAAACTCAAGGGTGCGCTGGCAGAGCCTGGAACCGTGTGTGGCGTGTGTGCGACTGCGAAGCAGGCACGCAAGCCTTTCAAGTCGACCAAGGAGGGACTCGAAGCCAGGGAGAGCGCACGCAAGGACACCACTGTGTGCTCTGATGTGTTGGGGCCCGTCACTCCTGCATCCAAGTCGGGCTACAAGTACATTGTGAGCTTCATCATGATGAAGAGTCGCTTTGTGACAATCTACCCACTGCACAAGAAGAGCGAAGTGTGTGAGGCGTTCAAGAAGTTTCTCAAGGAGGCAGAAACAAGTGCGGGCATCAAGGTCAAGGTGCTACGCAGTGACAACGGCGGTGAATACTGCAACGCGGGGATGGTGGCTCTGTGCGACGAGAAGACCATCAAGCAAGAGTTCACGGTGCCTTACAACCCGCAACAGAACGGCATGGCAGAGCGGATGAACCGTACGCTGGTCGAAATGACACGCTGCATGCTGGGGGAGAGCGGGATGGACAAGTCGTACTGGTGCGAGGCCATCATGACAGCTGCAGACATTCGGAACGTGTTGCCTAACACGTCAAGCCCACACGCAAGCCCATTCCAGCTGGTTTTCAAGAGGGCGCCACGTCTGGAGCACATGCGCGTTTTTGGGACCGAGTGCTACGCCCATGTGACCAAGCAGAAACGCAAAAAGCTGGACAACTCGGGGATCAAGTGCGTGTTTCTCGGCTACGCCAAGCAACACAAAGCATATCGACTCCTGGACCCCAGCGACGGATCGATCGTGATTTCAAGGAGTGTGGCGTTTGCTGAAGTGCCACCGGTCACAATGGCGAAGACGCGCAACCAGGAGGTGATCGACATCATCGACAACGATGAAGAAGAGGAGCGCACCGAAGAACCCAGTGTTGACGACGGTTTCAGCACGCCCCCGACACGCCCACTCCACGAACCCGAGGAGCACAGCGGACCGACCGGATCTGTGCCAACGCGTGGCTCTAGCACGCCAGGGAGAGACGGCGAAGAGGAGTGGATGGTGCGTCCGGCACGCAAAAGGCGTGGAGTCGTGCGCTACCAAGACGAATTTCCCGGGACTCGAAGGGGTGAGTTCAACCTGGACGACTACGAGGCTGAGTTCGATTCCCTCTACTGCTTCCTCACCGAAGACGACGACGGTGAGCGCGCGGTGTCGTACGATGAAGTCATGCGGAGCAAGTACAAGGACGAATGGCTGCGCGCCATGGAAAGCGAAATGAAGTCGCTTGAGGATCACCGCACCTGGAAGTTGGTGGACATGCCGTCAGACAAGAAGGCGATCGGGTGCAAGTGGGTGTTCCGTATCAAGCGTGACCCGAGCGGGAAGATCATCAAGTTCAAGGCTCGTCTCGTGGCGAAGGGCTTCACGCAACGTCCAGGGGTCGACTACACGGAGACTTTCGCTCCTGTAGCACGCAAGGAGTCCATCAACACGGCGGTGGCGATTGCAGCAGAGGAAGACATGGAGGCTGAAAATGTGGATGTGGACACCGCGTTTCTCTACGGCGACGTTGAAGAGGAGCTCTATATGGACCAGCCGGACGGATTTGAAGACCAAGTCAACCCAACCAAGAAGTGCCTGTTGATGCAAGCGCTTTACGGCACGAAGCAAGCGGCACGCCAATGGAACAGCAAGCTGAACAAGCACCTGGAGGGCCAAGGTTTCCATCGGTCAGCGGCGGATCCGTGTGTGTATGTTCGGCGTTCGGACTCGAAGTTCAGCATCATTATCGTCTACGTGGACGACCTCATGATCTTCAGCAGGACGAAAGCGGAGATCGGTGAGATCAAGAAGGCGCTGAAGCGCGAGTTCAGCATCAAGGAGCTCGGTGAGCTGAAGTACTGTCTCGGCATCGAGATCCACCGCAACCGCGACGACAAGACCATCGTCATGAATCAGCGAGCGTATATTCAACGACTCGCGGAGAAGTTCGGCGTGGAAAAGTGCAAGGCAGTGCACACACCAGCGGACAGCAACTCGAAGCTGGTGAAGCCGTCAGAAGACGAAGATTTCGTGCCCAGGTACCCGTATCGCGAGTTGGTGGGGGCTTTGATGTACCTCGCAACTTGTACGCGCCCGGACATTGCTCAAGCTGTGGGTGAAGTGGCCAAGTTTTGCGAGCGGTACAACAAGTCTCACTGGGTGGCTGCGAAGCGGATTTTGAAGTACTTGAAGACCACTCAGGACCTGGGACTCGTGTTCAACGGCGGGACTAAGGGAGAGCTGATCGGCTACGCGGATGCGAACTGGGCAGGTGATTTGGACACCCGGCGCTCGACTACTGGCTACGTGTTCTTCCTGAACGGGAGTGCAATTTCGTGGAAGTCGAAGCGGCAACCGACAGTGGCAACCTCGAGCACGGAGGCAGAGTACATGGCACTGTACAACGCCACTCAAGAGGCAGTGTGGCTGCGTCAGCTACTACTGGACGTGGGGTGTGAGTGTGTGGGTGCGACTACCATTTTTCAGGACAACCAAGGTTGCATTGCGCTGGCCAAGAACCCAGCGTACCACTCACGCACCAAGCACATCGACTTGAAGTATCACTTCTTGCGCGAGAAGGTGGAAGACAAGGTCATCGTGCTCGAGTACAAGCCGACAGACGAGATGATCGCAGACGGGTTTACCAAGGCACTGGCACGACCCAAGCACCGCCAGTTTCTCGTCGGACTCGGCATGGACGCCTAAGACGCCAAGCACAGCGCATCAAGGGAGAGTGTTAGAGGGTGCTGCGTGTGCATGTGCGTGTGTGCACCAGGTGTGGGTGCAAGGCGTGTGTGCGTGCGCGTGCCTCTACGCGTGTGCGGGGGGATTTGTGGCGGCGTCAAGTGCTCATGATGAGACGCGCAGGTTGCGTGCGCGTGAGAACAAGCGTGTGGGAGCGTGTCCAAGTGCTCAAGCGGCGTGGACATGCGTGTGGGTGCATAGTAGGAGTTACATATGTAGAAGTAGGGTGTGCGTGACTTTGGCCATGCAGTATGGTGTAGTGGGTTAAGTGCCGGGTCTTTGATCCGAAGGGTGTGGGTTCGAGTCCCCCACATGGACGTTTATCTTTTTGCCGACAAGAGAGCGTAGGAGGCAGGCTAGCAGCTAAAACTCACTCAATCAATCTCACTTTTGGTTTTGCAATCTCGGCCCGAAGCCGTCTTCTAAGCTTTCAACTCTCCGCAGCTCGTAGCCCAACTTCCTTTTCCCTTCACCCCTTCACCGGCAACGCCTGACATACTGGTCGGCTCGGGTTCGAGTCGCGCCGACAACATTCGTTTTTCAATCGATTTGACTCCACTCGATGCAATCAACGGCCCGGCAATCGGAACGGATGTCTGTGCAGTAAAGACGCGATCGTGGACGCGTGAGAGGCACAGTAGGCCCGTTGAACGATGCGGACCGCCACGAACACGACGACGGGGTAGTGGTGGCAGCGAGACAGGGGACCGAGCCGAAACGGCCGAAACGACGTGTCGGCCACCGTGACCGCTTGGGTTACTGTGCGTGGTGCCACCGTACGTATGAGAAAGAAGTGTGTCTGGTGCGCACAGCGCGGGAGACGTGCGTTTGAAGTCCGGGAGGGGTGACATCTTTTTAGGCGGACGCGCGTTGTGGGGGCTGGAGAGCTGTGTGTGTGTTCCGGAAGGTCGGAGGCCGTCGGAGATGCAGAAGGCTTGGGGGTGGAGGTGTATATCGCGTGTCGGCGTGTGTTTGGAGCGCAGGAGAGGCGTGTTTTGTTTGTGAGTGCGTGAGGTGTGTTGAAGTGTTATGATGCTCCTTTGGCTCAGTTGGTAGAGCGTCAGTCTCATAATCTGAAGGTCGCCAGTTCGATCCTGGCAGGGAGCACTTCTTTGCCTCTTTTGCCTCTGCCTCAGCTGCTCGATGTTTTCGCAGCCTGTACTGCTCCCCCTCTCACCTGCGACCACTCGTCTACCTACTCTCGCGCATCTTCGTCATCTCTATATCGACCGTTGTACGCCCTTCACCCCTTCACCGGCAACGCCTGACATACTGGTCGGCTCGGGTTCGAGTCGCGCCGACAACATTCGTTTTTCAATCGATTTGACTCCACTCGACTGCAATCAACGACCCGGCCATCGGACGGATGTCTGTGCAGTAAAGACGCGATCGTGGACGCGTGAGAGGCACAGTAGGCCCGTTGAACGATGCGGACCGCCACGAACACGACGACGGGGTAGTGGTGGCAGCGAGACAGGGGACCGAGCCGAAACGGCCGAAACGACGTGTCGGCCACCGTGACCGCTTGGGTTACTGTGCGTGGTGCCACCGTACGTATGAGAAAGAAGTGTGTCTGGTGCGCACAGCGCGGGAGACGTGCGTTTGAAGTCCGGGAGGGGTGACATCTTTTTAGGCGGACGCGCGTTGTGGGGGCTGGAGAGCTGTGTGTGTGTTCCGGAAGGTCGGAGGCCGTCGGAGATGCAGAAGGCTTGGGGGTGGAGGTGTATATCGCGTGTCGGCGTGTGTTTGGAGCGCAGGAGAGGCGTGTTTTGTTTGTGAGTGCGTGAGGTGTGTTGAAGTGTTATGATGCTCCTTTGGCTCAGTTGGTAGAGCGTCAGTCTCATAATCTGAAGGTCGCCAGTTCGATCCTGGCAGGGAGCACTTCTTTGCCTCTTTTGCCTCTGCCTCAGCTGCTCGATGTTTTCGCAGCCTGTACTGCTCCCCCTCTCACCTGCGACCACTCGTCTACCTACTCTCGCGCATCTTCGTCATCTCTATATCGACCGTTGTACGCCCTTCACCTTTTCACCCCTTCACCCCTTCACCGGCAACGCCTGACATACTGGTCGGCTCGGGTTCGAGTCGCGCCGACAACATTCGTTTTTCAATCGATTTGACTCCACTCGACGCAATCAACGGCCCGGCCATCGGAACGGATGTCTGTGCAGTAAAGACGCGATCGTGGACGCGTGAGAGGCACAGTAGGCCCGTTGAACGATGCGGACCGCCACGAACACGACGACGGGGTAGTGGTGGCAGCGAGACAGGGGACCGAGCCGAAACGGCCGAAACGACGTGTCGGCCACCGTGACCGCTTGGGTTACTGTGCGTGGTGCCACCGTACGTATGAGAAAGAGTGTGTCTGGTGCGCACCGCGTGGGAGACGTGCGTTTGAAGTCCGGGAGGGGTGACATCTTTTTAGGCGGACGCGCGTTGTGGGGGCTGGAGAGCTGTGTGTGTGTTTAAAAAAGTCAGAGATGCATTTGTCGCAAGTGTCACCGTCATCGTTATCGCTGGGTAGATAGCGTCGATGCTCGCGACGATAGAACCCTCTTCCACTATCGATTAGTGCACCATTCCAAAATTCAGGTTGACCTATGATATCACCCTCCAATCTGTTGCCACCTTGCTACCTTGCTCAAGCCCCATGTACAGCGGAAGTCGTTGAAACCGACACCAGACTCCCCACCGGATTTCCCCCAAAACCGCAATTGCAGGGTACTCATTTCATTTCAGCCAAAGCCAACATCACTCAAGGGAAACCAAGCAACACCGGCAGGACTAAATCCAGCGCCGAAGTGTTGTCAGCTTAGACTCGGTGTTGAAGCCTTTTTAAGATATCTTAGCCTACTAGAGCACATCATTCTTCAGTAGCAATATATCCTACGTTTTTGCCAGATAATGAATGATGCCTAGTAAAATGACTGAGTGTTTGTATGGATGATACGAAGCAAGCACCATTTATCTACCACATGGTATTGTGGCTTTCACGCTTTTTGCTGATTGTTTTAGGTGTCTATATCTGACTGCCCCCAATTTATAACCCGAGCTTATGAGTCCAGTCAGGCATCTTACTTTGCACCGTGCTCCAAGTTTTTGCCACGCCCTCCAACCATAATAATTAATATAGAGAGGGGTTCAACTCACAGTACACCCGACTGGAGAGCGACTGCCCTCGAGTTAGCTGGTAACGCGACGAGTTCGCCGGCAGTCCCATACGAAGAAGCAGCCTCTGCGCACAATCTCCCTGGCCGGTCGAGACGAAGAATGAGCCGTAACCCGCGAGTACCGTGATGGTATGGCCGGCCGAGGCGACCAACGAGGTGCTGCCTACGGCCAATCAGGTGGTCATGGCGGACGATCTTTGTCAGACATCAGGTAATAATGTTAGTCAGCTCTAGCCCAAGTATATGAAAATATTGTGGCCTTGATTGTAGCATCATTAATCCGACACCTTTGCTGCCGCTCTGTATATGTTTTGTTAGACTTTAAAAGCGGTTCATTGCTCAGTTTTCATCTGAGACATTCAGTCATTCCTACTTCTCCTATCTTGTGAGAAATGGACACATTAGAAGCGAACCAAGAAGCTACGGTGATGCAGGGTCAAGCCGGCCCTGGTGCAAATTCGAATGCACCATGGTCGGTGGATACTATTCGATTTGCTGTTGATGGTTATAGGCTGTTGCCGTTCTTGTGATTTGTGTCGTGGTGGATGCGGAGCTGAACTGCTCCTTCCGGGGAATGGGTGGGTGACGGTCACGCAGGTATTTTTCACGCGGTCGTCGGTGGTCTGTCATCGGGTCTTGTATCACGTGGGGGAGAGTCATTTGGGTGTACGATGATGTAGCCCTTTCCGTTGCTTGCCATCTCCTCTTGACGGGATTTAGGGTTGGGATGAGAGTATGCGATCGCATGCTGGTCAAGCTATCCAGGTCTGCGTCGTGTACTTGGTCGACTTAGTGAGTCCTTCGTCGGGTAGACCAATGTAGTTCCGTCCCCGAGAAGTATGGACGCCACTTGTATCTTGTAAGGCACATCAGCATCTCTTAAACCAGAAGTAAGGGCCCTAAAGATCTCTCCCTATCCCGCTTGTGCATTTCCTGATTGCACACTGTAGCTTGAACTTGATTTCATGTACCAATCTCGCGGTCCTGTACTGAAACGATCGCTCCATTATACCCACAATCAATGTGATCGCCCGTGTCGAAATGATGATGCCACGTTGACCTGGATCAGTTCGCGTATCGAAATGATCGCCCACATGGATCTGATCAGGCCGACATAGATGATTCCGCCATACTCATCAGATCGACATGTATCCACTTCGGGCCGGCGGTGAATGTCTTCTGAACGCAACTGGACATAACCGGATATAACCGAAATTCTTCCGTCATGATCCCTCAACACGTGATCTCATGCCATCAGTCTCCATCTTGATCGCTCAATTCCAGCAACTGGTAAGTCGCTTCATCCCAGCAGCGACTCAGGTAGCTTGTGTCCTCTCCTGAGCCGCGCTATATTGTAGTGGGGAAGCTTGTACTCGTTTCCTCCATTACTCACAAGGGCACATATCATGACTACCTGCAACAACAAGAACACATTATCTAGAGTCTCGACCCAAGATCAATCACGTTGAAATCGGGCGAATTCAGCGGCTGGAAGGGCAGTCAGATGTATCAGCTTAGGGACGTACCGGCAGCAACAACGCCAGGACCAAACGGCGAAAGGTGCAGTCTTGCGTTGTCCTGTTGGATGAAAATCACCTCCCACTTCTCACCCCTATACTTAGCCTTGATGGCGGGGCTGACTTTTCCAATGAGATAGTCCATGTAGATGTTCCTGTTGATGAAATCGATATTATTGGTGACGGGGTCTCCCTTGACACGGTTCACACTTGAGCATTGTGCAACATAGTCCACCGTGAACGGCCAGATTCCGATCTTGCCGTCAAACCTGGACTTTGTATGGTAATCATATCTGTATAATATACGGAACAAATATGGTAATGGCACGTACATAAGTAAACATTTGTCAGGTTACCTGGACTTGACCACTGCCGCGATAAACATTGTCCTGGGTATGAACCGCTTCCTGTTATGGCGGCACGGAGGCGCTTTTTCGTCTGCTACGATGTAGTACGATTGTTTGTTCACATCCTCGTAGAACCACATCTCGTCCACGTGTACTATATCGTACATGGACTCGACAAACGAACCTCCTTTCGTCGATAAACAACAGCGCATACTCAACTCGGGCGGCCATGTTCTGTGGTGTCAAGGCGGGTTTGATCCTCGACGTGATGCGGTGCACCACTTTTTCGCGCAGGAGCGCTATAGAACGCCCGTACAGACCCCAACAGCCTTCGCCGTTGTGGTCATCGCCCGACCGCTCTTGTAACAGGACTGCCTTGATCTTGGTAACTAATTCATCCCTGTCATGCCCTCGACGGCCCGAATTTCCTTTTGATTCTGCTGGAAACGTCGCCTTCTACGACTCCGTCGGCCACCGTCACCTTAAAACAGTCCCAAACACGAGTAATAGCTCGAAAACAACACCATATCGGACGCGATGTACATTACCACCTACCGCTTGAAGCAGAACGACGTTGACGATGGCGCGGCGGTTTGAATCGTCTAAATTGGTTATAGGGTCAATACAGGGCAGTTTACGAAGTGAGGGGATGATTGTGGCAGGTGCAGCGTGTCGAGCTGGAAAACAACGGCTGAACTGATGAGCTCCCACAGCCAGTAACTTAGACATCACTCTCCAACAATTCGACTTTCAACGGATAGCGGAAGCACTGTACATTTATGTTACCCAATCAGATGCGCATGGCGTGCAGTACCTCTTCCGTAAGAGCTTGTCGAAGACGATTGTAACGATCAAAACGATATGGAGGAAGTGCTCAGCGCTCCTCCACTACTCTAAACCGTCGTGTAACCGGCTAGTTCCATAGCAACGATTCGCGCCTTTTAAAAATCTAGTATTCTGCAACTTTAGGTATTGTGCTTTTCTGACTTTTTTGCCGAGCCAACGCACGGGCGACATCGGTACTTGCGAAGTAAATCGGACTTTCATAAAGTGGAGCGGAGACACCCATAAAACGTACCCGATCCCTAATATCACCATCCAATCAGAAGGTGGCACTTCATTTCATGGACGAGAGCCTCTACTCTCACTCATTCAAGAATAAGCTGGAGCGAAAGGAAGCTGAGGACGAGAGCGACGCTCAGGTCACGCAGACAACGCCAAGACTGCCAGGACCGACACCTTCACTCGACGACAGTTGATCGCACCCAGCTGATGTCACCGCTCTTGCGCTCCTTCGTAGCTTAGTGGGAAAGCTCCGCTCGCGGAGATAGAGGTTCAATTCCTCTCGAATGCAGATGATGTGTGGCAGCAGCTGGGGTGAGAGGCACGGCTGCTAGGCTTATGCGAGCGGGGGAGAGGATGAGGTTCGGCCACGAACTTTGCTAATCCAATAATTGCATGTGTGTGTGCGTGTGTGTGTGCTTGTACGGATTTACGGCGAATTCAGCCACAGTAAGGTCAGCGGCAAAAGCAGCGCCCACATGATTGCAGCAGCAGAGGACATGGTCGCGGAAGAGAGCAGCTTGCACAGGATAGAGCGGCTGCATATTGGCGGTAGGTCCTACGGTGAAAGGCAAACGATCAATCCCCGTTTTGCTATGCAAGCGGCTTTACCTCTTCCTGACAGTCTGACGTGCCGTGTATTCATTAAGAATGGACATGCATACGGATCAGGTCGTAACAAGGTTCCTCCTTCACCAACGTTTGTGTTCAATGTAGTAGAAGGGTATCCCGTGCTGAGAGCTAAGGTCGAGAATCACTTTGAGAGCGCGCTACGAGGGCAATGGAGTCCCGGTTGGTCATCTACTACAAGCCGACTAACAACGCGTATCAGAAGGACTATCAGGTGCTATGCAAAGACAGTAGAGCGATGCAAGTCCAGCTCCAGACGGCGTGGCGCAAGGCAAGACTGCGCAGCAGAGGGCAAGCTGGTTTCGTACTGGAACTCTACATCTACGTACTCAAGCCTGCTGATCAACATCGCTTCAAAGGGCAACTGCTGCGCGCGTTCAAGAGCAGATGCCACGGGTGGCAGAAGTCCTGTACGAGCAAGGAATCGCTGCGGGCCCAGTATCTCAGACCTACATGGCCGTCACGCAGGCAAGGCTTCCGGAAGGAGCTCCTCTCGTAGTGCCCGACAACACCACTTTCCGGCAGCTGCTGCACGTGGACACCCAGCAGGCTGCAATGGAAGAATCCCAAAGCATGGCGCAGCAGCTAGCGGACGCAGAGTACCACCTCGTTCGCGTCAACATCCAGGACGTTTCCGTCGCGATGCAAGTGAACGTGAGTGACCTCAGAGTTGCGCTTGGTTTTCCCAGCTACACCTTGCACCGCTCCCATCCCGCGCTCCCACGAACGTAGCCACACCATCTCCTGCCGTCGACATGGAAGACACGGATCATCTAGATACCTAAGAACCGAACGTCAGCTAAGAGGATCACTTCGCATTTATATTTCTTTAATTGACAAATCGTTTGGCTTGTAACCACTGTGTCTGTACAAATCCTCTCCTACCTCTTCTTTCTGGCAAGTGCACGCGTACATGGCAACGCGAACCACTGCAAGCGGGTCTTCACGAAACGCCATGTTTGCGTGGCGTTGAATCCAGCGCTTGAGTAGTGAGAACCCGACCTCAATTGGATTGAGATCGGGCGAGTAGGGAGGTAGAAAAAACAGCAATGCTCCTGTTTCATGAATCATCTCCTGGAGTTCCTTGTACATGTGGATATTGGCGTTGTCCAGCACCACAATCGATAGAGGCAGCGGTCACGGGTCGAGAAACGGGAGAATTTTAGTCTTGAAAACCTCATGAAAACTAGCACGCGTAAAGGTCCTCTCCACGTTGCCCCACGCAAAAAAGCCTTGGACGTCCATCGCAGCCAGAATTGAGACCCTCTTGTCGCGACTGAAAGGGAGGGTTACATGGGCAGGGGTGTTTCTGGCAGACCAGCCATACTGTGACGGGCCTCCGTCACACAGGTGCCATCGCGCATGATGGCCAACCAGATCTCAGTATAGTTTAATTGGCTGGGACGGTCTCGAGTGTCGAGACCGTCTCGTCAATCAATCAAACAGAGTTCATTCTACCACACCTAACGGCCTTAGCCCGTTACACATACCGACACAGCACAGATCTACAAAGCAACAGTATAGGCAACAATTTGAGTTAGATCTGCAGTGACATCGTTAAAATTGTCAAACTTACTTCCCATCCTTTGAAGTCTCGTCGATGAGGACGAGCTGGTCGGGCCCACTGTAAAATGGAGCGAGTCGGCCAACGTACTCTCGTCTTTCGCGCGGCACGCTCTCTCTTGCACGACTTTTCGCGTTAGTTTCAAGTCGAAACGTAGAACGCGGCATATCGTCGAGTCGGAAACGCATATCGAGTCCTTGTATCGCACACGTAGCTCGTGGCGAAGTTCCTCGAAGTAGAAGCACGGATGTTCCTTGACATAGTGCCCCACAAAGGCACATACATAACGAGGCCATCGTGACGTCTTCGCACGGACCTCAGCCTTAAGCACATTACCTGTTGTGTGGAACTGTTTGTACCATCGATTTAGACTACGTTCAGAGAAGCCTAGCACGCTAGCTACAGTGGCAGTGTCAATCGAGTAGACGTAGATGAGCACGATGCCTCTCCAACGCATGTCAGTTGAGTAGGTCATCTTAAATCTCGCTTTTGACGAAAGCTCTGAATGCCGGGCGAGCTCCAGCCATTCAGACATTGTGCTGCTCAAAGCCAGTGTTTTGGTGGGATAAAAGTCCGATATCGGACTGCACACTCGACCATACTGATTGGCTAATTTAATCCAAACTGATCTTAACTTGTCGATTTTTGACAACATCTCGGTAGATTACACCTAGCCCCTGCAACGAGAAACACAGTTTTTAAAGCCCGATACGCCAAAAGGCCTGAAAGGCACAATACTTCCTATCCTTTAGATACTTCAACAACCCTATCCCTGCCTTCTCGAAGCCCTAGTAAAAAGGATGAAAGGCACAATCGCTAATCTAACAGTGGTATATGGGCCAAGGAAACAGTGATCGACGCGGGAAATGAATGGCGGGGCTGGTGTGAGGGTAGAGGTAAGGAATCCGCACATTTGCGAGTTCCACCAGAATTTGATTTGGCCGGGTTAGGGGGAAATGTGTTTTAAACATGATTGTGAGGGTGGAGGTCGTGAAAACGCCGTTCGAAACCTCTCTAATGATAAATAGTGCCCGTTCCGTGGGAAGGGGAATTTGTAAGACAGTAAGTTCTAAAGAAATTGGCGATGCTAGCTAGATCCATTAAATATCCAGAAAAATAGGCCTCTGTTTCAAATTCAGAGCGGTTTCGCGTCCGCTCTCATTCTGCAACACTATGGTTTTCTAGAGGCCCTCTGCCAGAATGTAATATTATATTCATTTAACGAGGTAACCTTCGAGATTTGATGGCATGCACAAATTCAGAGCGGAGAAAATTTTGTTTTTAGAATCACTTGAACAAAGTAAAGTGAAATCGACAAATCGAGAGCGGTTGTTTGCCAAACCTGTGGAAATGGATATTTGCTTGGAATATGGTTTTACAGGTTTGGCAAACTTTTCGCTCTGAATTTGTTGACCTCATCAAGTCTCACAGGAAAGTGTGTATCTGGATAATTTTGATTTTATCCGGGATAGTATGCAACGATTAGCACTCTGATTGACGCGGAGCAAATGACTCGGTGACTCGCACGGAAGTGTCGATAGGTCTATATTAGTATAGGTCGAAGCCCAAGAGTGTTGCAGTGCTGAAGTGATGCTATTCGAGCACTCGACTCGAACATGTACTCCGTTCCACGGCTTGAGCTGACCAGTCGTAACGGATGTCCCTGCCCACAGCGCCAGAAACCGAAACGATCCGCAGCGAGGAGAGAGGAGGCGGAAGCATGCCTGGTAGCAATGATGGCGACGCAGATGAAGCAGCCGCCCGAGAGGTGCAAATGGATTTCGGCGCGGAGGACTCTGGGACGGACGAGGCGACAGCTTCAGACCACCTGAACCCCAAGTCACCGTTGATGGACTCCGCCGGAGACAACAACTGGATGGAAGACAGCGCGCAGCAGGAGGACATCGATGGAGAACCGCAGCAGAGTCTTGATTCGGAGCCTGCGCAGTACAGCTGGAAACGTGCCGATGGACGCCAGCGGAGCCTCAGCTTCGACGAAGAAGATGAGGACGGCGAAGCTGACAACAACAGCGAAGTCAGCGGTAAGGGCGACGAGAGAGCAGTTCGAACGTTGCCTACTGGTATCGATGACCTCCCGTTGTTTGCGGACGAGAAGAACCGTGAGCTTCATGCGCAAATCCGCGTCAAGGAGGCACGCTTCGAGGCTACCAAGCGCGAGCTCGCGGAAACGGCGTCGCGTGTGGAGATCATGACGGAGCATCTGAAAAATGTACAACAGGAGCTTCTGCACACGCAAGCTTTGCATGGCGCTAAGCTCAAGGAGGTCTCTAGTGAAGAGCACATGCGACAACTGGCGCAACGTGAAATTGGGCGAGTGGCTCAAGAAGCCAAGGTGCTTGACGCTGAAGCGGCTGAATTGGAACGCAAGCTCGCTGGGTTGCAGGGCTCACTATTCAAGGGAAACGAAGCGATGGACGCCTTCAAGCTACAGATGAACTGGAACCAAGACGAAATGGAGCAGTGGGCCGTGGCAGCGCGTCAGAAAGAAGAGGATGCGATGGCGCTGGAACGTTATCGGCGAGCTGACGAGGCTCGTATCAAGGAGCTGACGCTGGCGCTGGAAAAGCTTACACAGCAACTTGCTCGGGCTAAGCGTGAAGTGGATGACGAGGCGACTGAGACGCAGGCCAAGCAAATCGAACTGGACAAGACTGCCGAGGAATTTCGATCACTCCATGCTGAGCGTGCCAAGCTTGTTGCGCAGTGGCAAGCCACACTCGAGGCCATGCGAGCCCGTGATGAAGAGATTACCCAGGCTAGCGAGCAGTTTGCGCTCGCACAGCGTGGTTTTCAGAGCAAGCAGGAGCTGATGGGCGACCAGAAACGTCGTCTAAAGCAGCAAGAGACTGCAAACAGCGAGGCACAGGGGCAACTAGCTGGTAAGGAGCGCGCGCAATCCAAGGCGCAGCTAGAACTGCAGCAAACAGGAGCCAGATTACAGGCATTCCGTGATCAAGTGGAACTGCTCAAGACTGAGTTATCTAGTGCCGTGGCTGCGCTCAACCAGCAGCGCTCGATCAATTCTAACCGTGATGATCGCCTGGAGACGATGAAGCAAGAACTTGAGGCTGCCAGAGCGCGGTTCAAAGGAACACGGCAGGCACTTGAGCGTTGCCGCGACTCGACAATGGATGCGGAAGCACTAGCCAAGCAGGCTGAAGCAGATCTGGCCGATATGGAGAACGAAATCAAGCGTCTAGACAAGGACATTGCTGTGCAAAAGGAACAAATGTTCCGCAAGAGCCAGCAGCTGTTCGCGCTACGCCAGCAAGAAGCAAGCCTGGTGGCGGAGCTTTCGGGTGCAAAGGCTGCCGCACAGAATCTGCGCTCGAAGCTTCGAGCGCTAGATGCACAGGCCTTGCGCCAGCAGGAGCTGGTCTACAACGGCGAGTTTCAAATCCAGCAAATGGAGCGCAAGGTGGCTCGAGCAAGCGGCGAACGAAGCGCAGATGAAACTAAGGCACTACAGGCCCAGATTCAGGTGCTGCAGATGGAGTTAGATCGTGTGAAAGCTGAGCAGGTCATGCTCGCGACACAATGCAAGAAGCTGGAAGAGGAGCGACGTGCTCAAGAGCGGTCTCGCAAAGCATTGGTTGCTCAACAGAAGGAGATTGACGCACACATCGCCGAGCATGAGCTACGCAATGAAAGCTGCGCTCACGCCCTCAAGTCTTCACTCAAAAACAAGGAGGAGTTGTTGATTCAGCACGATCTGCAAGCGCTAGAAGTTCGTCGTCTTCGTGACCTTCTGCATGCTCGTGCCGATGAGGTCTCGTCTCTCGAGAATCGTGACTTTCAGCTCAAAAAGAGTATGGAAGAACGCAAGCGCGAAATCGCAGCGCACCAAGATCTACAGCGTGCTGCAAACAAGTCCATTGAAGATGAGCGCCACCGCGTATCTGTGGAGCTAGCAGACAGAGAGAATCGTGTGCGAAAGCTGCAGGCCAAGTTCGAGACACTATGCAAGATGGGTGCCTATGCAGACGACGATGGCGATACCGGCGAGGCTGGCAAGGAGCGCAGTCAAGCCTATTTCGTTATTCGAGCAGCTCAGCGTCGTGAGGAACTCCAGCGTGAAGGTGACGAACTGGATGACAAAATCCGCGTTGCTGAGAAGGACGTTCGCGCCCTGAAAAAAACGTTGGCTCATTTGGAGGAGCGCAACTCTGCCTACCGCAAGAGCTTCCACCGGGCCGACCTTGCTGGTGACGATGCACAACGTCTTGCTACACTTGAGGCGCAAGCGAAGATGGCGGAAGATACTTTCTTCAAAAAGAAAAAAGAGCTGGCGCGGGTGGAGCTGGACGTGATGAGCGAGACCCAGCGTCTTCGTGAAGTGGAGACCCAGCGTGATTTTGCTCGAGCCAACGCAACGCAGCTCGATGGTGCGTTGTCACAAGTGGAGCGCGAGGTGCAAACTGAGCGAGCGAAGTGGGGCAAAGTCGTGAAGAAGCTCGAGCGGCAGATGCGCGAGCACCGACAGTTTGCAGTGAGCGCCAGCGGATTCGACGACGACGATGGCAAAGCTGATAGCTGGCGTACGAAGGAGCAGGTGATGCTGGATGCGCTGGAGCTGAAGGAGATCAGTGCCAGCTTGCTCTACACGCTGGGTCAGCTGGCCAGCGAGTTCCCGGAGATTGGAGATCCACTGCAGATGGCTGTGCGCGACGCCGGGATGCACATTCCAGCAGTGCCGCCCGGACGAACAGCCGCAGCGAGGGCTGACGGGGCTGGTCTGCCTCGCCCCTTGTCGGCGCGCAGCGACAAAAGGTATGCTTTGCTGGCTGTAGCTTGTTGCGATGAGATACCATCAACTAACGCAATGGTGTGTGCACAGCGATCGATCCGTGCGCAGCGTGGGTAGCAACGGCTCGTATCGAAGTAGCGGCAGCAATGGCTCTGGCGTGCGCATTGCCGCCCCCATCAGCAAGGTTCGTCTTGGGTTTTAGACGTCAGCACGTCTGGACCACCGGAACGCAGAAACTTGTTTGTCAATCAAAGGTCGCTACGCTACTTGCAGTATCGTCTGCTCCTACTACTTGGTCGCGTTCTACGCGAGCTTCTTAGCGACCGAAGCAGCGACGAAGCCCAGCGCGCCGAGCGTGGCGATGTGCAGCCACGTGGAGACCGTGAAGAACGGACAGCTGGTCAGGCTGTGGTACGGCAGCTGCTCGTGCGGGCGCATGGGGCATCCGCCCTTGAGCGTGGCCTCGCGCAGACGCGCCATCTCGACGGCGGTCTGCGCCCACTCGGTGCCGTGATTGTGGCCCTTGTCCGAGAGGCCGGCGCGGTCCTTGGCCTGCTGCTCATTGAGCACTGTGAGTACACCGAAGAGCACGGGCACGCCTGTGTCCAGCTGCACGCGCATGATGCCCTGGCTCACAGCCTCGCAGATGTACTCGAAGTGCATCGTGTCTCCCTTGATGAGCGTTCCCACGCAGATGACAGCATCCAGCTTCTGCGACGAGATGAGGCGGCTGGCAGCGTAGGGCAGCTCGTAGGCGCCCGACACGTCGGCGACCACCACGTCGCGCTCGGCCACGCCCGCGCGTAGTAGCTCCGTCTTGGCGGCCGATACGAGCGAGTTCACCACCTCAGCGTTCCACTTGGCGTGCACGATGGCCACGCGCAGGCCCTTACCGTCCGTCTTGCGGCTGCTCAGCGCGTCCAGCGCGTGCTGCTTGATCTCTCCCGGCATGATGTTGCTGCTTGGATTTGTGCGGCGGGACACGTTTCTTGAAATGGGCTCCGATTTGGGTTGGTAAAATATGTCTCACACAAAATACGTGCGGGCCAATCGTCGATTTTTATTTTTCGATTCATGATTGGTAATCACTCATTCAGATGGTCGTAGTAGACGGTTGTCTACTACGACCGACCACACGTAGCAAAATAGACGCGGATTTGTGTACGAAGCCTACGGTTCTTCTCATCGGATTGATACCTGTAGATCCGAACTGCTCTCTAGCCCTTATCGCTGACATCGCGGACCCAGTGAAGAAGCACCTGCCTTCCTTCCAGCTTTACGACAACTGTAGAGACGAACAATGACCGCAGTCTGCAGTTGAAGTGCTGAAAGCGATCGAGAATAGTAGGCAATTCCGACACTGAAATAACCACGAGTTGTATAATTGCTTGCCTGTCCTGTTGGGGGAATAACAAGCACACGCAACACATTTGTACCCCGTGCACTAAGTCTAGGCTGCTGATGCAAAGCTTTCACGTTAAAGCTGCTGCCACTTGGGATTTTCGTCGATCACCTCAGTGAGCGCCTTTGATAGCACGGTCACCACATTCTCGATGTGCCAAGTGTCCACCTCGAGACCACCAATTACCAGGCGCAGGAAGTGCACTCCATCCACCACCGAATGGATGAGGAAGGCCTTGACAGACTCATTCACGACGCGAAGCAGTGATTCGTTGAGCTCTCGACCGCCGAAGGCCACATAAAAGCACACGAGCCCCATACGCGCCTGCACGAACAGCTTGAATCGGTTGTCTTTCGTGAGCAGCTCTTCCGCTTGCTTGGCGAGGGCAATCGAGTGACGGATATGAGCTCGAAGTCCGCTGGCACCAAAGCGGCGGCCGAGGGGGACCTGCCAGTCCTTGTAGTTGAGAGCAGACTGCGTGAAGTCGTTCTTGAGGTACTCTGGGTCCAACGCCAGCGCGCGGATGAGCGGTCGACGGTCCTTCACCCAGAGCAAACTCGCGTCGAAGCTCACAAGCAGCCACTTGTGCGTGTTGACGCAGATGGAGTCGCACGCTTCCGCTTCGTCCAGCCAATGCTGGTACTCGGGGCATACTGCGGCTGCTCCTCCGTACGGAGCGTAGTGGTGGACCCACACGCTTGCTGTTGTCAGTTTCGCCGTCCTCATCTTCTTCGTCGGAGCTGGGGCTGCGCTGGCGTCCATCGGCACGTTTCCAGCTGTACTGCTGCATAGGCTCCGAATCAAGACTCTGCTGCGGTTCCCCATCAATGTCCTTCTGCTGTGCGCTGTCTTCCATGGGGTTCAGGTGGTCTGAAGCTGTCGCCTCATCCGTCCCAGAGTCCTCCGCGCCGAAATCCATTTGCACCTCTCGGGCGACTGCTTCATCTGCGTCGCTGTCGCCTCCTCTTCCCACGGACTGCAGCTCGTTTCAACCAGGGACACCCGCTACGACTGGCCAGCTCAAGCCGTTGAGTATGTTCGAGTAGAATAGCATCAGCGCCTGAGTCTTCAGCAGTATTCGGCCTTCGACTTTGGTTTGGAGATCCATAGAGTGAAGTGCTTTCTCCGCCATGTGCTTGCGTTTCCAGGCCAACAGCTCCATTCTACCTCCGAGCATGAGTCCCACCGAGCGAACCTTCTCGGCTTTGCTGGGTGGAGAGGAATACACCAATCTTGCAAGACCTTGAAGATGTCCAGTCAGCTCGATTCTGATTGGCTCTGAATGTTAAGCGAAACGCCGCCGCGTCACCAACTGAAGTTGTAAAATCGTATACTATCGAATATAGCAAGTATCGTGTAAAACAGATGTCATATATGATTTTTATATTTGTATATGTCATAATTTAAAAATGTTTCTCACAAGTCAATATATCACCTTTATACGGGTTCAATAGCTTCTAGTGCGTGGCCTTTCGGCCTTGGATCTCATTCCGCAATTCGCGCACCACAGAGCACACGAGCCTCACCTTCACCGCCATGACCGACACGACGCTGACCAGCGCGCAGATCAACGCGCTGCGCGAGTCGGAGCTGGACCAGTGGAAGACGCAGGAAAACGCGGCCGACCTCATGGTGCCGCTCATCGGGCGCCTCTACCGCGAGAACAACGTGGTGAGCGTGCTCTTCGGCAAGGGCCTCGTGCACAAGAACAGCATCGACCTCATCAGGCTGCACAACTACGTCTGCAAGTACGTGGGCAAGCGCATGCAGCCCACCGAGACGCTCGTGGTGCTGCTGGCGCTCGTGCAGTACGCGCCGAACGCGCGCGACATGCGCATCGATCTGGGCCGCACGCTCGTTTTCATGGAGACGCAGGTGCTCGACGTGCAGGCGCAGGTCACACCCGAGGCCCGCGACGCAAAGGTGCGCATGCTCGGCGAGCTGCTCAACGCCAAGATGGCGCCGCTAGCGTTGGCGCTACCCTTCACGTCCAGTGACGTGATCCTCTACGGTTTCGGCCGCATCGGTCGCCTGCTGGCCCGCCTGCTCATCGAGAAGAGCGGTCCCGGCGTGAAGCTCATGCTGCGCGCCATCGTGGTGCGCAAGGGCACCAAGGAGGACCTCATCAAGCGCGCCAGCCTGCTGCGCCGCGACTCGGTGCACGGCCCGTTCCACGGCAGTATCACGTTCAACGAGGAGGCCAACGCCATCATCGCCAATGGCAACCTCATCCAGATCATCTACTCGGACGGACCGGACAAGTGCGACTACACTAAGTACGGCATCAACAACGCCGTGGTCATTGACAACACTGGTCGCTGGCGTGACGCCGACGCGCTGGGACTGCACCTCAAGTCTCCGGGCGTCACCAAGGTCATCCTGACGGCCCCTGCCAAGGGCAGCGTGCCCACGATTGTGGCCGGCGTGAACGAAGACATGATCTTGAGCTCGGAGAACATCTTCTCGGCGGCGTCGTGCACGACCAACGCCATTGCGCCGTCGCTCTATGCGCTGGACAAGAAATTTGGCATCGTGGGGGGCCACATTGAGACTGTGCACTCGTTCACGAACGACCAGAACCTGATCGACAACTACCACATGAAGGAGCGTCGCGGACGCAGCGCTGTGCTCAACATGGTTATCACGGAGACGGGCGCAGCAGCAGCCGTGGTCAAGTGCCTCCCCACGCTCAAGGGCAAGCTGACGGCCAACGCTATCCGAGTGCCCACACCCAACGTTTCGCTGGCTATCCTGAACGTGCAACTTGACCCGGCCAAGGCTGAGGGAATTACTAAGGACTCGATTAACTCGTTCATGTCCAAGGTGTCGCTGGACTCCCCGCTGCAGAACCAGATTGACTTTGTCAACTCTGCCGAGGTCGCGTCATCGGACTTCATTGGCAGCCGTGCCGCCGGCACCGTGGACGGCAAGGCCACCATCGTGGATGGCAACAAGGTCATTTTGTACGTCTGGTACGACAACGAGTTCGGCTACAGCTGCCAAGTCGTGCGGGTTCTGCAGCGACTCATGGGCATCAACCACACGCGCTTCCCGGCGAAGGAGCAGGTCGAAGAGATCGACCGCTCTCTCAACCTCACTTGGGACATCTAGATTTCAACGAAACTTGATTCGAGCAGAGCACGCGAAGCGCTTTGAGCGAGCGGCGAAGCACGACTATTAACATGAACATACACACGCCAACTTTAGCAGGCCTTCCGTTTCCTCCGATTGTCCACGTTGCTGTTTGGTGAGGGCAACACGAGTAATGTCTTCAGCACAGGAAGCGCGTGGCTCTATCAAGAACGACAAGTGGCTCACACCCACAGTAACCAGCTCAAAGCAGGATGACTCCTCTAGTTTGTCGACGAGGATTCAAGCATGGCAAGGTAAGAGCGTTAAAGCTGTTGGTTGGTCTTCGTCTGCACTCATCGTGCGTTTGATGCACAGCTGCCTCGAGCAGCAGACGCAAGTCGACTTCAGGTGCCGTGCGTGATTATTTTCCCGTTGCACGGGATATGACCAGATCAACAAAGCTCCCAGGTGGCGAAAGCGACGGCGATTCGAGCAGCTACAGCAGCGATGAATCTGTCAGTGGCCTCAGCAATGAGGTTAATGGAGAGCATGAACACCTCTCGATCAACAAAGGAAAACGCTGTGAGTTTGAGGAGGAGACAAGAAGTAGCTTTCCCAAATCGCTACGAGGATCTAGCACTGGGTCTACCTCGACAGAGTTGGGAGAAATTCAGCAATCTGTACAGCGTCTGCGAGCTCAGCGCACACACGTGGAGCGTCTGAGCAAGCGAAACGAAGAGCTTGAGCGGCAAATAGCCCAGCAAAAAGCTGAGAAGGAGACTCTGCAACGCGAAGTCATCACTCTGCGCGGGACTGAGCAGGAAAATGTAGCGTATCTTCAGAGCATCAAGTTGCTAGAGCGGCGAGCTCGTGGGCTGGAGGAAGCGTGCTGTGTGAAAAAGAGGGAGCTGAAATCTGCAGCGGAGAAGCGTGCCTGTGTCGAGCAGGAATGCGATCAATTGCGGCAAGATATCCAACACGCTCAACAAGACCACGAGGAAGAAGTCAAGATATTCCGTGACAAACTCAAGACGTTATCGCAGCACATCGAACAGCTTGAGCACACACACGGAGTTCAATCGGAAGACCGAAAGCGGATTGAGCGCCACTGGAAGCAGAAGATGAAGGCTGCAGCTCGAGCACACTCCCATACCGCTGATACATTTCAGCAGCAGCTCGAACAAAGCTGCAAAGAGACGGGCAAGCTTACAACGGAGGTGCGTGGACTTGAGGAGCAAGTTCAAAAGTTACTAGCCACCACTGTGAGGCAGACAACAGTAATTGAGGAGTGTGACCGCGTGATTTCGGAGACCAGGGCACAATTCCACCAAGCCCAGCATAATTGGGAAGAGCAGCTACAACTTTCGTGCGAGCTAGGCGCGAAAACTCAGCGGTTAGAAGCCCAAGTGACGTCGTTTAAGCTAACCAAAGGATCAGAGACGGTTGAGCTGGAGAAACACGTGAAACTATTGCAGACCAAACTGGTCCAGAGTGAAGATCAACTGCAGGTGGCCAAGGAAGCTCTGCGCGGGAAAGAAAAGGAGATCGAGGTCATGCAGCGCGCATACGTCACTCGAGATCAAAATCGTCTCCACACCGATGAGGTTGAGAGTAAATACTCCTTGCCTCGTTTTTCAGCACGTCGACTTACACCGTCGTGGTCTGCTGAAAGCAGGTGAAAAAGGAGCTCCAGCGCAACGAGAGGAAATTGACGAGTGAGCTATCCGAGCTTCAGATTGCATTAAGGGTAAGTCGCACAGCCAGACTACAACTTTTAATTGCTTCATCGCTGACAAGCGTCATGACCTTGTGCAAAGGATACAAGCCACGAGAAAGCTTTGCTTAGTGAACAGGTCCTGGAGCTTCAAGGTACTTCAGTGAGCACTTTGTTTATCAAGTTTCCATTAATGTACGCACCTTCGTTTGTGTGAAATGCAGAGCAACTCGAGAGCGAGCGGAAGGATAGGTCTCGTTGGGCCACGGCAAGACTCAAGTTACTTGCCGAATTTTGCGACGAAGAAAGCAAGATCAGCTCAGCACTCAATCACCGGGTTGTCTCCCTCGACGACCAACGTCATCGGCGCCACGAGAAACTGAAGGCAAGTCCACGGTCAAGTCGAAAGGCAAAGAACAGGCGGGTCATAACGAGCACAGCATCGGATGATCAAAGGTACGACGGCGACGACAGCGATAGGGAGGATATGCCGAGGCAAAGCTCAATCGTATTCGGTTAGCGAAGTCAAGGCAAAAACAACACAGCTATCACTACTTCGAGCTTATGCACTGTACGCTACCGTACATCACGTATTATTCAAATTAACTTACTATACTCTTTCGGTGAGCGCGAGACAGAGTCTACTCATCCCACTGCGCAATGAAAACACACAAAAGGTTAGTTGTGCTTTCCAGAAACAGACAATGATAATCGTACCTCATCCGAGTTGTTCAACGGCGCGTATGTCTTGTGAGACGGTCCAAGTCTCTGGCGCACCATGTTCTTGAGTTCAATCACCTTCGCATCTTCCTTGAAATGGTTCTTTGGATCACTTTCGCCAATTGCAGGTGGCTGGTATCGCTTGAGCAACAGCGACGAGATCACCACAGACACCGACGAAAACGCCATCGCCAATCCAGCGCACGCAGGAGGCATCATTCGGTGAATCAACGGGAAGAACATGCCAGCAGCCAGCGGAATACCGATGAAGTTGTACACGATGGAGAAGAAGAAGTTCAGCTTGATGCGAGAGAACACCACACGAGCCAGGTCCAACGCCACCACCACGTCCGTCAGTGCGCTCTTCACCAGAACCATGTCAGCCTCGGCCTTGGCAATCTGCGTGCCAGCACCAATTGCCATGCCGATATCCGATTGGGCCAGTGCCGGCGCGTCGTTGATGCCATCACCAACCATGCACACCACGCGCGGCCTCAGGGTGAGCGGGTTCACCTGCGACTGCAGCGCCTTGATCTGAGACGCCTTCTCGCCGGGCAGAGCCACAGCCTTCACGTGGTTGATGCCCATCTGCCGCGCAATCGCACTGGCCGTACGAAGGTTGTCACCCGTGATCAGCCACACGTCCAGGCCCATCGCCTTCAGGTGCTGCACGACGGCCGCCGCTTCCGCACGAGGAGCATCCGCCAACGCAATCACGCCCACCAGCTTGCTCTCGACGCATATGACCACTACGGTCTTTCCTTCTAGCTCCAGCTCGTGCATGTGCGCACGCATCTTCTCGCTGATCTCGATCCCCTTCTCTTCGCAGAACTCCGAGTTGCCCACCAGCACATTTGCGGAAGTTTTACGTGACGTGACCTCGCTGGCAGCCACCACGCCCTCAATACCACGGCCGGGAACCACACGCACCTCTGTCGGGTCCTGTAGGACCAGCTTCTCGTGCTCCGTCGCCGTCATCACGATGGCTTTGCCCAGTACGTGCTCACTGACGCATTCCAACGAAGCGCCATAGTACAGCAGCTCGCGCGGCGTGTACGCGCGGTCGGCCACCACTACGTCGCGCACGGAAGGGTGCCCAACGGTAAGTGTGCCGGTCTTATCGAACACGATAGTGTCAATGTAGCGCGCAGTTTCAAGAGCGCGGCCACCCTTGATAAGCACTCCCTTCTTGGCCCCGACGCCACAGCCAACCATGACGGCAGTAGGCGTAGCGAGTCCAAGAGCGCATGGGCACGCTATCACCACAACCGAGATCGCAAACAGGATTGACAAGAAGAAATCATCTGCATGGCCAGAGCCCATCGGCACTCCGAGATCCAGCTTCCACTGCGGAGGTACAACGTCCATCGACAGCAGCAACAACCAGGTAGTAAATGTTAAGACAGACAAACCCAGCACGCAAGGAGCGAAGATCGACGCCAGCCAGTCTGCATACGCCTGAATCGGAGCCTTGTGCAGCTGTGCATCTTCAATCAAAGCACAGATTTGCGACAAAGCCGAGCTCTCGCCGCCCATGCAGCTAGACTCTATCACCAACGTGCCCTGCTGGTTCACCGTCGACCCAAACACGTAGTCACCCTCCTTCTTAGCAACCGGCATGCTCTCACCAGTCAGCATCGATTCGTCCGTCGAACTCGAGCCAGATATCACCACACCGTCAGTCGGAATGTTGGCGCCCGGGAGGATGCGCAGTAGGTCGCCTCGCTGCACCAACTCAATCGGGATTTCGCGGTCGCGTTTACCCTTGGACATCAACAAAGCTGTCTTCGGCTGCAACTTTGCGAGCTCCGACAGTGCATCCGCCGTCTTGCCCTTCGCCATCGACTCCATGTACTTGCCCAGCGTCACGAACGTCAGCAGCATGGCCGACGACTCGAAGAAGTGGTGGCCCATATAGTTCTCATGCAGCACCGACCCCATCATCGACACGAAGCTGTACGTGTACGACATGGTCGTGCCCGCCACAACCAGGAAGTCCATGCCCATGGCGCCGTGCTGCAGTCCCTTCCACGCTGCGACGTAGAATCGCCGCCCCACGCCAAACTGCACAGGCGTCGCCAACAGAAACAGGAGTAACAACTTTAGCGTCACAGCGTTGAAAACCGGCGTCATCAGCACCTTCTCCACCGGCGGAATGTACATCAACACCATGTGAATGAGCATGGCCGGCAGCGAGAAGATCATGGCCGTCGTCAGCAGCTTGCGCCACTTGTCCACCTCCGACTTGCTCAGCGCGTTCTGGTCCGTGCTCTCCAGCGCCACCTCAGCCGAGTAGCCCAGGCCGTTGATGCACTCGAGCACGTCGCGCGGACCCGTCTTCGACAGCTGCTGCAGGTGCACGTGCGCCTTGTTGAGCGGCAGGTTGACCAGCACTTTGGTCACGCCCGGCAGTGCGCCCACCGCCGACTCGATCTTGCCCACGCACGCCGCGCAGCTCATGCCTGTGACCGTGAACTTGAGCTCGAGCGAGTCGGCGTCGCCCGGCTCCACCACGTGCGAGAATGTGGCCTTGTAGCCTGCGTCCTGGATGAGCTTCTGGAGCGTCTTCTGCGCGTCCTGCACCAGGTCGCGGTCGAACGAGACCTCGGCCTTCTGGCTGATGAGTCCCACGCGGCAGTGTAGCACGCCCTCAGCCCTGCCCACGAAGTCCTCGATGGCCTTGACGCACGCGGCGCAGCTCATGCCTTCCACGTGGAACACGGCGCGCGGGTGGCCTGCGGCGTCTGGCACGTCGACGGCCACGCTCTCGTCCTGCATCTTCTTCTGCTGCTTCTGCGCCTGCAGTTTGATGGCCGCGGCCCTGGCGGCGTCGTACGCGCTGGCCTCGAATCCCACGCACTCTACCATGTCCACGAGCTGCTCCAGTGTGGCGCTGCCGGGGTGCAGCAGCGTCACTGTGGCCTTGCGCTGCTCGAAACTCACGACGGCGGCGGCCACGCCGTCCACTCCCCGCAGCGCGTTCTCGACGGTGGCGCCGCAGTTCTTCTGACACATCATCCCTTCTACCAGCAGCTGGAGCGTCAGCGAGGCATCGTGGCCGCTTTCGCCAGTCTCAGCCGCCATCCTGCGTCTTGAGGCCTTGACGGGATTTCTAAAAATGGACAGAGAGCTGGAGCGAGCGCGTGCCTCTTGGCTTCCGATTGGCACGTTCTGGTGGTCGGGTTAGTATGCGGCTCATTATGGCTTGGGAAAGCGGACTGATTTCGTATTTAAGCGCGACCTTGAAGTGCTCGACTTCTGGCATGCCGCCAGATAGAAGCTGGCGACGGTGGCTGGCGTCACTTGTAGAGTAGGCTAGATTGTCTAGCTTGTCGTTGCAGGGCCCATAGCGCGAAGGCGAGCGAGAGGGACCCGAACAGCACAATCGGTGCCAGGCTGAGCCAGGCTGCATCGGACCATGGACGTGACGTGAGCGTGCTCGACTATCACAAGGCGCTATGACGAGCAACTGATTGACGCGATGCACGCTCTCCTTTTCCTCACGGGCGGGGGGGGGGGGGCTCTGTCAACAATTGATTCGAGCCGGCTCAACTGCTGGTTGCGAGATCGGGCAGCGCAACTGATCTCTCCATCGAGGATACATTATTACTCTCGCCTCTCCACCGTTGTCTGCACCGCACCGCACCAGATCCAGGCTTGGACAAGGAAACTCATTACATGTCCATCTAGCACATGATGCGAGCGGTCCTAGAAATACCGTAAACAGCGATTTAATCGTACACCAATACGCAATTTACGGTACTCTAGCCGATATCAGCCAATGAAGCACTTTGCATTCAAAGGCATCCGTCGACAGGTCAAATGGTCTCCGCCAAGGTGCTGCTCACGAGCCTCATCAACCAGTCTCCGCAGTATGTGATCGACCAGTCGCGCGTGCCCGTCTACTTCGTGACCTCCAAGAAAGACTGGGCGTATTGTGGTGCCCGCCTGCTCAAGGCGCAGGTCATGGGCTTCGACACGGTACGTCTCTGGGTTGAAACCCACCTCGACTCCCTTCGGGAACTAACTCGCTATCTGCAGGAGACGCGGCCAGTCTGGACCAAGGGCCAGAGAATGAACCCATGCGCGCTGCTGCAGATCGCGGTGCGCGACGCCAATAATAAAGAGGAGGTCTTCATCATCGACCTGCTGCGCCTCCCCGCCACCGTCTATAACAGCACACTGACGAGGGTCTTCCTGTCCAAGAAGAGCATTAAACTAGGCCAGAGCTTCTACCAGGACCTGTGCGAACTGGCGCAGTCGTACCCGCATGCTACCTGCTTCACCGTCTGCAAGGGCGTCGTGGAGGTGAACGACTTGTCCATTGCGCTGGCTGGCGTGCACAACCCGCTCAGTTTGCAGAAGCTCGTGTATTTCTACCTGCACAGGAAGTTGGCCAAGACTCAGCAGAGATCCAACTGGGAGCGTAGACCGTTGACTGCTAGCCAGCTGCACTATGCCGCTGCGGACGCTCTGGTGCTGATTCATCTGTACGACGAGTTGTTGCTGCGAATTCACAAGCAGCCTGTAAAACTGCCCGAGGGCTTCCAGTTGATCAGCGTAACCAACGTGCTGGATGTGAATCTCCCGCAGGCCCCAAAGTGCTCGCTCTGCTTTGAGGTTTTCGAGCAGCGGGCTGAGCTGAAGAAGCATCGCAAGGTCTGCTCGGTTGACGTACTCACGCTGGCGGTTTGTGCCGTCTGTGAAGGCAAGAAGCTTGTGACCGAAACGGTTATGGAGCGCCACGTGAAGCACTGTGGAGTGGGTGAAGAAATTGACGAGCCCATCGTGCAGGTCAAGAGGAAGCGCTCGCTCTCAGTGGAGAGCCGAAGTGCGAGTTCCAAGAAACGCCGTAAGAATGCAACAGCGTCTGTAGCGAAGGTAGATGCAGATAAAGAAATCGACGCCACCAGCTCAGCGCAAGAAGAGAAGAGACGTCGCAAGGCACTGAAGAAGAAGCGAAGGAAAGCGAAGGCAGTGGCGTTGCTGAAAGAGCAACTTGGATCGAGCAATGGTCTATCACAACAGTCCGAGGCAGCGACCAGTCGAGATCAAGAGCACAAGAAGCGTAAAATGAGCATGGAGTCGTCCCTACTGGCGTCCGACTCGATGTGGTCTCAGATCTCGAGTGACTGCTCTACGTCCACCGCCTAGCTGACCCGTGTAGTCGCTGGTGTTGCAGCTATCTAAACCGTTGCAAACGTCTCTATTAGCCTTATAGTAGCTTGCGTTGTGTTGGTGTCCCCATTTCGATGTTCAACACGTGGACGAGCAACAAGGTAAAGGATGTGACTGACATGGACCAGCCACTGTAAAGTGCCGAGCGAGTCGGCGTTCGCGACGGGATCTGCTGCGTTCGCACGAAAGCAATTGGGTTCCTCGTGTTATTGCTTGAACAGAGCGACAGCTCAGTGGTTGAGTCGCCTCCTTTGGCTGCTGTGATCCCGACTGTCGGGTGTTTGATGACTTGGCGCGCGATGTCCGAAGTGCGAACTCTGCATTGCATTCAAACCGCGTGTTTGCAGTAAGATAGGCAATTCGTTAGTGTACTCCGGATGGATGGAAGACTAGCAACCGAAAAGCAGGAACTAAAGTGCAGTTCTCATCCTCTGTGGCGCTGTGCAAGCGAAGCATTCCAAGTGCTCACTCTTCTGGTCTCAGCCACTTGCCCTTTCGAGGTATCCACTGTACTGTTCGGTGTTCACTGAACACTGTTCAGGCCCGCCCGCCCAGCTATCGGCCCTTCGCTGTCCCCAGCTGGCGCATTCCGCGGGCACAGAGCTCGCCATGCCGGCGCGTCTCTCGCAGCCTCGAGGCCATCGCTGGCTCCCCATCAACGTCATTTCCGCATTTGCCACCAGCTGCAGACATGGTGGCGGCCGCTTCCCAGTGCGACGCGCTCGTCGTGGAGCTCGCGGTGGACGGCATGATGTGCATGAAGAACTGCGGCGCCACGGTGCAGACCGCGCTGAGAAGCGTGGATGGCGTGGCCTCCGCCGTCGTGAGTTTCGAGCGGCGCAGCGCCCGCGTGCAGTGCGAACCTGGTGCAAACGTCACGGCCAACGACCTTGTGGACGCCGTGGAGTGCGTCGGCTTCGGAGCCGCCGTGAAGGCACCAGCCCAGGAGCTGACGCTCCAGCTGCTGGTAGAAGGGATGATGTGTCAGAAGAACTGCGGCGCCACCGTCGAGAACGCGCTGCGGGGAGTGGACGGCGTGGCCGCCGCCGTCGTGAGTTTCGAGCAGCGCAAGGCCACAGTGACGCTGCTGCACCCCGGCAGCGCCACACTGGAGCAGCTCGTGGACATGGTAGAGTGCGTGGGATTCGAGGCCAGCGCGTACGACGCCGCCAGGGCCGCGGCCATCAAACTGCAGGCGCAGAAGCAGCAGAAGAAGATGCAGGACGAGAGCGTGGCCGTCGACGTGCCAGACGCCGCGGGCCACCCGCGCGCCGTGTTCCACGTGGAAGGCATGAGCTGCGCCGCGTGCGTCAAGGCCATCGAGGACTTCGTGGGCAGGGCTGAGGGCGTGCTACACTGCCGCGTGGGACTCATCAGCCAGAAGGCCGAGGTCTCGTTCGACCGCGACCTGGTGCAGGACGCGCAGAAGACGCTCCAGAAGCTCATCCAGGACGCAGGCTACAAGGCCACATTCTCGCACGTGGTGGAGCCGGGCGACGCCGACTCGCTCGAGCTCAAGTTCACGGTCACAGGCATGAGCTGCGCGGCGTGCGTGGGCAAGATCGAGTCGGCGGTGGGCGCACTGCCGGGCGTGACCAAAGTGCTGGTCAACCTGCCGCTCAACAAGGCGCACGTGCACCTGCAGCAGCTGTCGAAGACGGGTCCGCGCGACGTGCTCGAGTGCATCAACGGCCTGGGCTACTCGGCTGAGGTGGCGCTGGAGAGCACGGACCAGAACGCGCTGAGCAAGTCGGAGGTGGACAAGTGGCGCAAGCTGCTGACGACGGCCATGATCTTCTCGCTGCCGGCCATGCTCATTCACATGGTGTTGATGTACATTCCGCCGGTGGAGAAGGTGCTGATGACGCCGGTTTTCAACGCTGTGACGCTAAAGTTGTTACTCCTGTTTCTGTTGGCGACGCCTGTGCAGTTTGGCGTGGGGCGGCGATTCTACGTCGCAGCGTGGAAGGGACTGCAGCACGGCGCCATGGGCATGGACTTCCTGGTTGTGGCGGGCACGACCATGTCGTACACGTACAGCTTCGTGTCGATGATGGGGTCGGTGCTGCATGAGAACTATATGGGCCACCACTTCTTCGAGTCGTCGGCCATGCTGCTGACGTTCGTGACGCTGGGCAAGTACATGGAGTCGATGGCGAAGGGCAAGACGGCGGATGCACTGTCGGAGCTCGCAAAGTTGCAGCCGAAGACAGCTTTGTTGATGTCCAAGGGTAAACGCGACCGCGAAATCCCGATTGAGTTGGTGCAGCGAGGCGACCTACTGCGCATCCTCCCGGGCGCCAACATTCCGACTGACGGTGTGGTGATATCTGGCTCGAGTTCGACGGACGAATCGATGCTGACTGGTGAGAGCATGCCGGTTGCTAAGAAGGAGGGTGACTACGTGTTTGGGTCGACGGTGAACCAGCAGGGCACGTTGGTGATAGAGTCTAGCTGCATGGGCGGCGAGAGCTCGGCTTTGTCGCAAATCTGTGCTTTGATTGAAGATGCACAGCTGCACAAGGCTCCGATTCAGGCGTATGCAGACTGGCTGGCGTCGATCTTCGCTCCTTGCGTTCTCGGAATGGCTGTGATGACTTTCATCAGTTGGATCACCTTGCTGTCTCTAAACCTAATTCCGACGGAGTGGAAAGTGGAGCTTGGTATCGATGCTTTCGCGGATCATTCGGATGACATGTACGTAGCGGTTCTGTTTGCGATCTCGGTTGTGGTGATAGCGTGCCCATGCGCGCTTGGACTCGCTACGCCTACTGCCGTCATGGTTGGCTGTGGCGTCGGGGCCAAGAAGGGAGTGCTCATCAAGGGTGGCCGCGCTCTTGAAACTGCGCGCTACATTGACACTATCGTGTTCGATAAGACCGGCACACTTACCGTTGGGCACCCTTCCGTGCGCGACGTAGTGGTGGCCGACCGCGCGTACACGCCGCGCGAGCTGCTGTACTATGGCGCTTCGTTGGAATGCGTCAGTGAGCACGTACTGGGCAAAGCCATCGTGATGACGGCGACGGAGCACGAGAAGCTGGTCCTACAGGACCCGACAGAGGTGCGTGTGGTTCCCGGCCGTGGTATTGAGGGCGTGGTGGCTGCCAGCGAGGTCACGTCACGTAAAACTTCCGCAAATGTGCTGGTGGGCAACTCGGAGTTCTGCGAAGAGAAGGGGATCGAGATCAGCGAGAAGATGCGTGCGCACATGCACGAGCTGGAGCTAGAAGGAAAGACCGTAGTGGTCATATGCGTCGAGAGCAAGCTGGTGGGCGTGATTGCGTTGGCGGATGCTCCTCGTGCGGAAGCGGCGGCCGTCGTGCAGCACCTGAAGGCGATGGGCCTGGACGTGTGGCTGATCACGGGTGACAACCTTCGTACGGCCAGTGCGATTGCGCGGCAGATGGGCATCAACCACGTGAAGGCTGTGGCTCTGCCCGGCGAGAAGGCGTCTCAGATCAAGGCGCTGCAGTCGCAGGTGAACCCGCTCACCCTGAGGCCGCGCGTGGTGTGCATGGTTGGTGATGGCATCAACGACGCGCCGGCACTGGCCCAATCGGATATCGGCATGGCAATTGGTGCTGGCACGCAGATTGCCAAGGCCGAGGCTGACATGGTTCTGGTGAAGAGCGCACTGACGGACGTGGTGGTGGCGTTGGACCTGGCTCGTGTGGTGTTCTCTCGCATCAAGCTGAACTTCTTCTTCTCCATCGTGTACAACTTCATCGGTATTCCGCTGGCTGCTGGCATGTTCTTCCCGTTGATTCACCGAATGATGCCTCCTGCGTGCGCTGGATTGGCGATGGCGTTTTCGTCGGTGTCTGTGGTGATCTCGTCGCTGTTGCTCAAGAAATATAAGGCGCCGCAGCTCCTCCCAGCGAAACCGCAAAAGGTGCACTTCGAGGAGGACATACAGGTGGTGGATCTGAAAAACCTTGTGCGTCTGAAGCTGAACGATGTGCGCTATGCGCCGCTGACGAATGTGGACGAGCAGAACGTGCCTCCCAATGTTCAGTAACTCTGAGAGTGAATGACGGTTGGAGAGTGCTTCAAACGATCGGCCATCCGGTGACCTTATGTGTTTGTGTTCGAGAATTGTAGGCTGAGTACAGGCCGTGTAGTGCTTTGATTATTAAGTTAAAATGAATGTTTCGTTAGCACGAGGTCATTGAGTTTGCCCTGGTATGTGGCAGTGTTCTTGTCTTTACGGGGTATTAATACTTGCACGGTTGATTCGAGCATTGTTATCAAAGTATCTTCTTATCTATTGAAGCTTTAGTGCTGCTTAGGTCGGTCGCTTTGCTCCAACTGGAGAATTTCACCGCCACGAAATAGCGGCGTGAAGGAGTGGTGTCGAATCAGCGTGGCTAGAATGCCCACGTTTACCGAAAAGAAGGCGAGCCCGGCCAGCCAGAGCGGGAAAAACGTGTTGGAACCTTGCATCTCCAAATGATACGCCCAGTACAGCCAGTGAAGCTGTAAATTGCCCCCATCCACAACGTTAGTTTTGACGATTAGCATGTTGCGAATGCACGATCGAGTTTGTGTTCGTACCTCGCCCCCCAGCCACGTGGCTATCATCATCAATCCCTTCCACTTCAGTCGCAAGCTTGTCAGCGGGAATATGAGGGGCAGGAACGCCGTGTACCACAAGAAATACTACATAAATAAAAACGCACGAATGTCAACAACAGCTCGAGCTATGAAATCCAGTAGGACAGTTAGCTGCGTACCTGTGCCGTGCACACCTTGTTGAAAATGACGAACACCATTGTCAACGCAAACAGTGCGAATGGTAGATCACGACCATAGGCAAACGAGATGGCTAGCAGTGACGTCAGCTGAGGCAAAAAGGCAAGAAGTCCAACCCCAAAACCCGACGGGGTGTTGTATCGGAGATAGAGATCATAGAAGTAGACCGAGAAGTTGTGGCGGTTGTCTGTGCGCGTAAAGTGGTAAAGGTAGGCTTCGTACAGGAACTGAAAGCCGTAACTGCGAGAAGGTAACAAACAGCACCACCGCAAGAGATAAGGAGACCGATCACGAATCTTGGAAACAATAAAATGCAAATACGTACAGAGAGTAGAAGGCAGCCGCAAGGAAGAGGAAAAGACCGCCACTCACCGCCCCGAAGAGCAGGCGATCACGATTTAGCTGTCTTCTAAGCTGCATCCAAAAGCAACACGAGGAATTGCACGACGATGCCCACTTTACATTGGCAGCACGGAACTCCCCGTTGAGAAACTAACGAGAATCGGAAGCAAGAACAAGCCACGTGTTAGCCTCCCATTGAAGGTTCTCTTCGTTCAAATCCATCAAACCTACCACGAGGAAAGCCAACGCGTAGATAATAGGGTAGATCTTGAAGTGAACGGCAGCACCACATCTGCAGTCTCAAACAACAAAAATTAGTACAACACAATCTGTAGCAAGCTAATTTGTGAAAAAATCTGCTAGCCCCAAATACATACGCCAACGCTGAGAGAACGAGCTGTTTGCGCATGATCAATAGCAGCGACACCATCACCAGCAACACCACAATCGAGTCCGCATTGCCTCGCGTCGAAATGTTCACCGAAAACGGATGGAACAGCCACACACTACCAAGTCATCATCAGCAAGTCAGCATCGTCATAAACACACGCTGAAGCTCCAAAGCTCCGTCACCAGCAGTAATTCACAGCACCTGCCACAGACAGCACAACCAGGACACATCAGCAATTATTGCAACAGCATCCTATCCCTTGAGCAAACATCTCACTTTGATCCGGGAGTCCTCTTAGCCGCAGGATCTGGTGCAAAACGTGTCCCACCAGAAGGTCGCAGGCCACGAACAGCAGCTTCCCGAAAACTTCGTGCACGTAAATATTGGGCAGCAACGCAAAAGCTCTGCACACAACAAATTGCAGTAATTTATTAGCGTCAATAAGCAATAGGCAATAGAAACAATTAACATTTTTACAATAGGGGCGTGTAGCGATACGTAGTGCGCTCGAAGGGCGAATTGCCCTGCGCCACCTCGCGCGCCGCGTCCGTATACACGTCGTAGTCTACGTCCGTGTATTTTACGGTCATGTATACGTCCTGGAAGTGCCCGTAGAGCAGCAGCGCCAGCCGCAGCACCAACGCACCACCGAAGAGCGCGAGCGTTCGCCGAGACATCGTCATTCGACACTGATACTTTCCTTATATTCCGTACTTAAGCGTGATAGAAATATGTGACGTGTGAGAAAAGCAACTTGATGTTTAGTCGCCGCTCTTCAGTGTGAGGTGTGCGAGGCCGTAGATGACCGTGTTGTAGCGGAAGCGGTTCTTGAGTTGCAGTCTGCTGGTTGGTGGTGATCCATCGGAGCCGGCGGTTGGACTGGCGGGTTCTGCAGTGGGCTCTGTGGCGCTGGCTACAATTGGCATCGATGCCGTTGACGCTGTGGAGGTTGCGATTGTTGTTTCGTTTAGCTTTTTCAGAGCCTTGCCGACGTAGTAGCCCTTTGAGATGTTCTGCAGCAGTCCGTTGGCAAGGCGGCGATTGCCGTTGAATGTGGTTTCCCACTGGTTGATGGCAAGTACGTTCACACCACAGAGGGTGAGCAGCAGCGCGCGCGCGTACGGATCACACTCGACCTCTTTCTCCCAGGAGGGCTTCTCACTATCCAGTTTGCTCTGTCGACGTGCACTCTTGGCATTTTCGGCGTGGTCCAACAGTATCATTGCTTGACATGTCAACGCAACGTTCATCCCTGTGACTTGCTGAAGAGGAAGGCAGGAGCCAATCACGCGGTTCGGTCCAACGTACACGAGACCACCCCCGCGGCGAGCGAGTAGAGCCTGCTGCCAATCGGTCACGCTAGGGATCTGCCCATGCTCGAAGGCATCCTTCCACACCCCACCACCTTGCTTCACCACACTGGTGAGAGTCTGACCAGTTGAATTCCCAGGGTCTTCTTTGTGCGGATCCACGATGACACGAATCTCGTTTGGCCTCAGCGGTTGCTTCTTAATGGCCATCAGCCGCTGATGCAGTATCTGAATGGAGAAGTCACGAGCGATAGCATCGGCTGGCTGAAGAGCTGGCAGAGCCTCCATAGGAAGGCACGCCAACACGCGATCGAGGAGAAGAATTAACGTATTGCCAGTTAGATTGTTCTTGAGCTCCGCTTTCATGGCTGAGTGGGTGAAGAGTGGGTTTAGCAGCTCGACGGTATCGTTGATGATGACGGTAAACTCCTCTTCCAGCACATCATCACCATGGCTGGTACTTCCTGATGCCTGAGTCTCCGCCGGCACGAATTCGTAGATTTCATCTTGACCATGGGCATCTTCGTAGGCCAGAGTCTCTTTCGCGCATTTTCCTCTCCAGGCGTGAATTCTCTGTTGCAGCTGCCCCAGAAGCGCTGCCTGGCTATCAGTGAACTCCATCCGAGCGATTGCAACACGTCTCTCGGTGCTGCCCAAAAGACCAGCATATAGAAAGCAGCGGTCAGGAGAAAAGTGAAGGCACAAGACGCGGATGGTACTGGGCAGGGCTGCTACAATTGCATCCACTCGGGTGCCGACGCTCATTCGTGTGAATGACTCGGACTGCTGGCTTAGGTAGAGCTGTGAGAGCTGGAACGGGAGACTATGAGCCGCAGCGCTTGTATGGGCCTTTCGGAGACTCTTCATTCGTCGTAAATGGAGTTGCTGTACATTTGATTCGGACACACACTTCTCAAAGAGACTGGTAGCAACCTCGATAACCTCGGCACTCTGGTTCTTGAGCACATTCTTCGCACAATCAAACGGATGGCGACACCCAAGCACCTGAACGAGTTCGTTGGAGCAAAGCCGCAGCAGTTCAGCGCACTGCTTCTCGAATGCGATGAGTTGAAACTTTTGGAAATGTCCGGCGTAGACGGCCAGCATTTCATCCAAATGAGCTTCATCAACACTTTCTTCTTCCTCCTCTTCGTCATCTTGCGGGTCATCTTGGACCTGAACTTGGGCTTGATTCTGATTTGCAGCAGCAGCAGCGGCAGCGTCTGCAGCAGCGACGGCAAGCTCCGCCCGTGCCCCGTGGCAGCAAACCCATGTTGCATGGGGCGAGTCGGACGATGTATAACGAGTCCATAGGCGGTGGCGAATTGCGTCCGCTTTCTGTTTATCGTCCCCGTGGAAGAGCGCCACGCGCTGACACTGAAACTTGAGGACTTGGGCAATTGCGTGTTGAATCTCGAAAACTGCGTTGTTACGGAGTACTTCAATTGCCGAGGTGAGCAACGTCATCGCTCGCGGTAAGTCACTCGAATAGTTCTTCTTCAGCACTGCTCCAGTTGCACTAAGCCATTTTTCAACGATAGAGCGTTGACTGTCTTCGTAACAGCGATACCAGGTCATTTCTTTCTCTTGGATAGCGATGGGGGACATCTCGGGTGCCGCGAGTAATCTCGCACATTGCAATTTGGTCAACGCAATACTCAACCTCAAGGGAACAACGACCCCCTCTCGCTCGTGTTTTTCGGTCTGCATCGAACCATATTCGTACTGTCTAGAGAGGCAGCTTTCCTGCAATGTCAGCGCTTCTTGAAGCATATCCGTAGTGTCTAAGTCAACACCAGTAAGCTGCAAAGCGCCATGATTTTGCTCGAACAATACCAATGCACGAGAATACTTCTGCAGTAGCTGACTGCGGCGGTAGTCGGCATCAATGATAGTGAGCATTTGCATACTCTTATCAAGCGCACGCTTGCTCTCCTGCAAAAGAACGGAAGCACTTAAACCTTCAGAAGCAACGGCCTTCTTCAACAATAGCGTCGCTTGCTTGAATACGACTTGAGCCACGAGCTCTACCACCACAATGTCTGGAGGGTTACACGTTGCTGCTCCTGATGAGTTGGGAGCTCTGGTGGAAGAGCTAGAACGACGCAATCCAGCAACTACTGCTTTCGCTGCTTTTTTCTCAGTATATTGCAATTGTCGGAGCGATTCATCAAGATCCGGATTCAGCTTACAAGAGCGCAGTGTCCATTCTAGTAAGCGACAAACATCCAGCCGTGGACATTTTAGTGCACTTTTCATTCGTACCAACGCCCACTCGCTTTGACCTTCGATCTCGAAGATATGGCTGGATAGAAGCTCGCACTCATTAAAAGCTTCAGTAGAAGGAAAATTGTTGTTGCTATCAGCCCTGCTACTCTCTACCGAGTACCGCAAGACCTCGAGAAAAGATTTTGCCTGACGCACAAAGCCAAACTTTATAAGTAGCTGAATCGAAGCAACGGCTTTGGCGTGCGTGTCGAGGCGAGAACTGTGAAAAATGAGCCTCTTCCTTGATACAAAATTTCCCGAAGGATGCTGGTCAGATGTTTCTGCATCCTGCAGGTCTCTGATCAACGTATCTCCATGAGCTTGAATCATGTCAAGCGCACTTTGTAGAGGTAGCGAGAACTTGTTCATGTTCAATCGCTCCATGAGATCAAACTGGGATAGTTCCAGCCAAATCTGAGCGATATATGTTCGCTGAGGAATGTACGTGTGAAACAGCACGACATACAGACAAAACACAGAAACCATGCCGGAATACTGAAGGCCGTCGTCACGTAGCATCGTTAATAAATCCTCAAGGTATGCTAGAGTGAGAACGGGTTGAGTAATGTGGAGCGTATTGGGTGTTTGCACCGATTGTAGCACTTTGATCCATAGCACGTAAAACCGATTGGCAGCGTTCTCGTCATAATCCATGAAGAAGTCAATCCAATCCCGCTTGGAAGCGGGCTTTGTGTATCTCGGGATTTTGTCCTTCTTCCACTCATCGAAATCAGTGTTGGCCACTTTGCTAGCTGGGTCGGCACTCTCCCGATCAAACGCAGTTTGGAATTCAATTTCATTTGCAATCAGGACGATGTGCTCCCACGCCTTCTCCACTTCATATAGTGCCAATCGTACGTGCTTTGAGCGCTCAGTGTACGTCTGAGAGAGCGCTGCCCGCATCACAAAGATACGAAGCAGTTTTTCAGCAAACCAGAGCGGTGAGTATATCATATTAGACTTTTGTCTGGAAGCTACAGGCAGTTGCCCGGTTGAAGCTTTCCGAGACATGGTTGCTTGCGTCTGTTTTTGACAGCTCAGCAAAGTTGACGTGGCGCATTCCAGATAGGCGTCGGCATCCTGGGACGGGAGCTGGTTCGTGAAAAGCCACTCAGCGATATCAACAAGTACAAGTGCCTGCTCATCTGCTTGCCCGTCCAGTTCTATATAAGCATTTGACAGCGCCTTCAGCTGCGCCGGTGGGTCCTTCCAAGACGAAAAGGCAACTTTCTTCAAAATTTGAGCTTGCACAAGCGATTCTTGAAGCTGATCCGGAGATTTGGAGCTCCCTCCACTTTTCGGTACACTGCTCGGTTTCCCCAGGTGTGCGCCTGAAATTGCCGATGCCGTTTGAATTTCCTTCATGAGGTCTCTGGGAAGTGGCGTTCGATGAGACGTTGGGCCAAAGCTTTTCAGCACAGCCTCACAAATCTCAAACTGATCGCTCCATTTGTTTGCCTTTTCACACACTGCAAGCGTTAATAAAACCATTTCACCGTAAAAGGACAAGTCGGCTTCTGGAGACGCTATCACCTGGTCAAGACAGCGCAGCACCTTTCTCAAATGCTCCACGATACGATCGTGAAAGTTGTCTTCTTCACATTCATCGCCGTCAACACTACTATTTCGATTGATAGCTACAATGGTAGCATTCCAGACCACTTCGCATGCTTGAATAACGAGTATCGCCATGTTACCACGAAGGCCATACTCGATCGCACGTACGAGATGAGCTAGTGAGGCAAGAAGTAACTTTTGGGCGAGAGTTTCTCCTTGGTCCAACGCCAGTATGGCACGTCCATAGAGTAACTCAGCCAAAGCGAACCACTTCCAGGTACTTCCTACAATAAGTAGCTGGGTCATTTGCTTGGCTTTCTTGCCTTTTCCCGGACTAAGCACCGATAACGCCTGTTCAGCGCACTCGATCGCATATTTGACATTACGCAGACGATAGGCACCGCAACCAACACGGACCCACACTTCCACATAAAGCTCCATCTGCTGCTGTTCTTCTTCTAATACTCGCTCGAACTCGTCGCTCATGAATGCATTAAATAGATCGGGTGCACATGTTTGCCACATTGCCACAGCCTTCTGATAGAATCCTTGAGCCTTCTCCAACAATTGGGCTTGCTGTGCAGCAGGAAGCAACAGTTGTCTAAAGGTTACTTCTATCGCTTCGAGATAAGCAACGACCTTGAGGTGAGTCGAACTACTATCAGTAGGGACGATATCCTTCGCGTTTAGAGCAATCTGAACACGTGATTTCAGCTCTGTCAACCGTTTCAGGTGTAGCACACCGACGCCACTGCTATCAACAGCTACATTGGGTTTTCGTTTCAAGAAGGTGTCTGCAATGGCGACAGCTTTGTCTAGTCGCCCGGTGTTTTCGTAAATGCTCGAGAGACCAATCGCAACATTTGCCAATAGATCTCTATCAACCTCAGTGGATACCGCTTCCAGGGCTGCATAGAGTACTTCGAATGCGCTGACGCACTCTGGCATAATCCACTGTGGGTCAAACACATCTGTGGCTGAGCTAATAGATGCCCGAGACGATTCCAACACCATGCGGAAGATATGAAAATGGTAATTCCACAAGTAGATGCAGGTGTTCTCCAACACAAAAGTCCAGCCAATTCGCGTTGCTGCCTTCAATGCTATCGTAAGGTGGTTCAGTATCTCACTCTTGGTTGTTTGAATCTTCTCTTCCAACGAATTCTGTCGGGATTGGAGGAATGCACTTTCATCCATGTCGTCGCCCTCGGTGGTTGGGTCAAGCGGTGGTAAGCTCTCTTCTGTATACACACGATGCATTCCGAGTACGTACGTCTGCTTTCCCAAAAGAACCAGAGCTGCAAGATCAATGCGTGGTCTTCTCCCAGCAGATTTGTCACCACCTTTTGAGTGCGACTCATTTCGAGTTCCAGTAGCTTCTGCTTGGCGACGAGCGTTATCAACTTGCATTGCTTGGTCTTTCAACTTTGCCGCTAGAATCTCCACCAACAGCAGTCGCATATCGACCTCGAGAATCATTAAACTCTTTTCACCTGAAATTGTCTTCGGGGGTACAATCTCCCCTGCTTCGTTGGGAGGAAAGTATGAAGCTAGTGCAGTCTCAGTTGCTTGTTGCGCCAGGCTGCCATCGCGCAAATCACTCCAAGCTAGCGAGGCTATTTCACTCCATAATCTGACGTGGTCTGCAACAGCAGAGATGTCTAGGGTGCTACTTATCTCAGTCATCATCTCAATGCACCGAGCAAGAGTTGATCGCTGTCGCTCGGGGTCCTTCCCGTCTTTAGCCTGTTCCAACATCGCTAGGACTTTGATTGATTTGGAGGGCGAGCTCTCAGCTACCAGTTTCAAGTCCAGTTTCTGTTTGACTGGAAGCAAATGTGTATCAACGGGTCGTGCGATCCAGTCCTCATGCGCACTCAGAAGCTCAATTGTTATCGGAGTGGCTTCGTTTGGGCGTACAATCGTCCCATAATCCAATGACAGAGCTTTCGTGATGTTCGTGCTCGCCTTTGCAAGAAAATCGGACGCCACTTCAAGCTTTGCTGTCTCCAGATATAATCGGGCGCGAAATCCAAGCAGCAAAGAGTTGAGTTCTTCTAGAGTTGACGACGATAGACCGAACACACGCGTCAAATGGCTACGCAAATGCGGCTGTACCAATGGGAGTGACAAGTTCCAAGCATAGATGCATACCCGCTCCACCAACTCAGGGTCTTGTTGGCGCTTGCTCGCTAAAAGTGCTCGTTCAAATGCTTTCATCCCTTCCACACGGCGAGCTAGCAGCATCGACTGACGCTGACGCGTACTTATCTTACTGCCAGTACGTGTACCAGGCATAACGATGAGCAGCACAGCGCTAAGCACTTGGCATAGTACACGAGTCTTGGGTGGTATGCTCTTGCCTTTGCGCTGGAGAACAACGTCGCATGCCGCTGCAGTTGACAACGCGTTGTTGAAGGCTGCATGGACTGCAGTTTCCACGATTACTTCGGCGTCAATGGCGTTCAATGCACGCGGCTCCAGCGATTCCACATAGCTCTTGACTTCGTCCAAGGTCGTCTCAGCCGCGAAAGCAAGGAAGCCTGTTGCTTCCTGAAAGAGCTCAACGTACGCGGCTTCTAGGGAGCCTACTAGATTCCCCGATTTGATACACTGCAGCTTCACAAGTAACGTTGACCTTTTGTTGGTCGCAGGAAGCAGACGCTTGACGTTCGGTACAATTTTCTGGCATTCTGGATCCTTAAACGATCCAACATGGACTTGAATACGCAAGGCTTCCTCGTACAAAGCCTTGAATGACTCGTCCGTGGCTTTCGCAGGGTCTGCAAGGCGGGGAGTGATCTGCACGTCCACAATGTCGTTAATTGTTTTTGCAGCATTCGATAGTTGATTGGCATCCACCTGAGCGTAGACCAGAGCGATCTCAAGACGAAGCAGCCACGCTACGTCGGCCTCTGCAGTCAGCTTCAGCGCATCAATTAGTTTTTCCAGCGAGGGCGCCAGGAACTGGAATGTGGACTGCTTCATGAGCTGACGAGCGATCTGCCAGTATGTCACAGACGCGTTGTAGACGAGAAAGTTGTACGTGGGGCGCTTTCGAGTATCCGTCGCGATCGGGATCACAGCCAGAATGAAGTGGATAGCGTTGAGCACCTTCTTCAGCTTCATCACCCCCGTATCCGACTGCGCATCGTGCGACCCGCAATGAGCGCGAACAAATTGAGCTCGACAGTAAAACTACATTTGAGGTCCCATCAACAACAACAAACATCAATGTGTTAGTCCTTTCGATCGCCTCCAAATTTCGTGATCTCGTACCTGGTTCTTGAGCTGGCACTCGCTGAAAAACCATTCGACACTCTCCGATGCAGCATCGAAATCAGCCTGGAAAATCGCGGCTTCTGCGGTGAGCACCAGCAGCTCGGGCAGATTCATGTCAGCACTCACACCCATCGACGGCAAACAAGTTTGGTGGTAAATTCCAATGAGACGGTCAAGAATTCCACGCGCAGTCGGTCGCACATCTTTCGACGAGGAATTCTCCGTCTCTGGCAGGTTGGCATACTCCAGCAAACGCCTCAGCTCGCGATCCAGCGCCATGATTGCAACCTGGAACCAAGTCTCCACCAAAGCGACCTTTACGATGAGCTCGTCCACGGGATCCAGCAAAGCGACCTTCCGACTGCGTGACCGATCGATCAGAATATATTATAGATCCTTTCAACGCTCTTTGCGATCACCTGTAGCCTAGTTCTTCTTCTTGGCCAGACCAGACACAATGTCGTCAATGCGCAGCAGCATGCAAGCAGCCTCCACGGCTGTCTTGATGGACTGCGTCTTGACCTGGAAGGGCTCCCACACGCCCAAGTCCTCCGACTTGGTCACCTTGCCCGTCACGCCGTCCACGCCGTACGACTCGTCGGTCTCGGCCTGCTTGGCGCGCAGCGACGTCATGACGCGCACCACGTCGGCGCCGCAGTTCTGCAGCAGCGTGCGCGGGATGACCTCCAGCGCCTCGCCGACTGCCCGGAACGGGAACTGCTCTACCCCTTCGATCTCGTCCGCGCGCTTCTTGAGCTCGTGCGCCAGCCGCATCTCCGTCGCGCCGCCACCGGGCAGCAGCAGCGGCTCAAACACGACGTTGCGCGCCACCTGCATGGCGTCCTGCAGGTTGCGCTCGATCTCGTTCAGCACGTCCTTGCTCCCGCCGCGCAGCAGGATGCTGCAGGCACCCGGGTCCTTGCACTCCTCGAAGAACGCAAAGTACTCGTCGCCCAGCTTGCGCACCTCAAAGAGGCCGCACTTGGTGCCGATGTCCGTCTCCTGGATTTCGTCGGCGCGGCTCACAATGGTCGCGCCGGTGGCGCGCGCCACGCGGTTGTTGTCCGTCTTCCTCAGGCGACGGAAGGCCGTGATGCCGGCCTTGACAAAGTAGTGCTGGGCCAAGTCGGACACGCCCTTCTCCGTGATGACCACGTCGGGCTTCATAGCCACCACCTGGGCGCACAGGTTCTCAATGTACTCCTCCTCAAGGCGCAGCAGCGTGTTCCAGTCCTGGTCATTCGTGAGCTCCACGTTCGTCTGGCTCTCGCCCTTCTTGTACTCGAGCGGGCAGTCGAGCAGCAGCACGCGCGGGTTCTCGATACGGCGGCGCATTTTGGAGTGGGTCACGTCCTTGTTGAACATGACGCCCTTGAGCACGCGGCTGTCCTCGAGCTCTCCGCCGGGGATCTTCTCCACCTTGGCGTAGCGCTTGACGTCCACCTCCTTGCGGCCCGAGGCCGACGTGCGCACGACCGTGAGCACGGCGTCCAGCGCCAAGTCACTCACCAAGTTGCCCACCCGCGGGGAGAACTTGGTGCCGATGGAGCTCTGCACGAGGTTGCGCATGTCCTCCTTGTTGTCAATGTCGATGGCGCGCGCCAAGCGCTTGGCGATCTCCAGCGACGCGTTGAGCGCGCGGTTGAAGCCGCGGATGATCACGGTCGGGTGCACCTGGTGGCTCAGGAAGGGCTCGGCCACGACCAGCAGCTCGCCCGCCAAGATGATGACGGACGTGGTGCCGTCGCCCACCTCCTCGTCCTGCGCGCGGCTGAGCTCGATCATGCTCTTGGCGGCTGGATGGGCCACGTCCACCTCGCGTAGGATGGCGTTGCCGTCGTTAGTCATGACGATGCCCCCCATGGGGTCCAGCAGCATCTTGAGCATCGAGCGCGGGCCTAACGTTGTGCGCACAATGTCAGACACGGCCTTGGCCGCCTCAATGTTGCCCAGCTGCGCGGTGCGGCCCGTCTCGCGCTTCGTGTTGGTGTCTGGGAGAAGTGGAGGAAGTTAGAGGCCTGTGGGGGCACGGAGGGGGGGGCAGGGAGACGTACTGAGAACCATCACCGGAGCTTGCATCATGGTTGAGAGCTTTTGGCTAGCCGGATCTTGCTTGGTATGTGGCTGGCTGGGCAAAAATGGAGACAGTCAAGTAGCAACTGGACACCCCTTAACAGGCAACTTAAGAGATTCGAACTTAAGAGGTGATGGACACTCCAGACTTCGTTTTACTGACATAAAGCCCACATTTGCAATTCGACGCAGGTTCATTTCCTGGAGACACGAGAGGAAATGGTGTTTTACACTAATGGGTACAATAATGATGTGGAACACATATCATGTGCGAGCCACCCACTGCGAGCTCCCAGTTCAGCTTTCGACCAAGACAAGAAAGCCAAGCTAGTTTAACGGGGGTTTATCTCCACACGACACCACACGACACCACCATGACGGACCAAGCACCAAGGAAGACTGTCGACGCCGCCACGACCGAGGCTGGGCCTCCCACGACGAGCCCGACGCCCGTAACAGCGGCTGCTGCTACTACGACCGTAGAGGTCGTCGACGTCACGACCGATGGCGCTGCGTGGACGGCAACTCCGGCCCGCACGACGACTGATCCTCCTCCGATCCGAGCCTCCAAGCGAGTGGCGAAGCGCAAGGCGGCCCCGACGGACGCGGAGAAGGCCCAGAAGGGCAAGAAGAAGCTGGTCCGCAGCGTCGGCCTCCCCGCGCCGCAACCTGATGAGCCGACGGCCGAGGCGAGCACCGCGCGTCCGAGCACGGCACAGAGGGTTGACTCGGCGACCAAGGCGACTCCACGACAGGCGACGGAGTTCGACCTCACGAACTTCATGACGTCCTTCCAGCCTGGACTCGTCAGCGAAGCCCGATCGCCTGGTCGAGCGCGCGTCGTGGCATCTGCAGCCGCACCATCGGCAGGAGTCCAAGATGAGATGCACCGTCTGCGCCAGGAAGTGGAAAGTCTGCGTAGCCAAGTCGCTGGCGTGCGTCAGTCGCTGGCCGTGCTCACCGATCCGAACGACGAAGGCGAGCTTCCAGCTGACAGCGTCCGTCAACTGTCAAGCGCCAGTTTTCCTGAACAAGCGAAGAAGGCCAAGGGCGACTACCATCCTCCACAAGCGCACGTGCTGGCGGCGACTCGCATGTTCAAGGGGCTCACTCCGACTGAAGGTAAGCCCGTGTCTCCCATGTCGTTTGTGCTAGGCTTGCGTGAGGCGGAGTGCGTGGGGTTCAAGACAAGTCCGGCCGTGCTGATGGCGATTTTCTCCGGTCGACTTGGGTCACGAGGGCTGACGATTCTTCACTTCCGTGAGGAGAACGAACAAGAAGCGCTGGAGGCCGGATCGTCCAACTGCAACTTCGCGTCGGACTTCAACCCGGCGGCCACTCTTCCGACGGCGGCCACCAGCTGCAGCGCGTACGACGACATCCTCGACGGGATCCACGGACTGACCAGGATGGGCGAGGTGATGTGGCATGACCACATGCTTCTGGTCACGGAGCGGCTCCGCGTGTTCGTCTCGAAGAACAAGTCCGCAGACCCCGCCGGTCAGCCATGTCGCGTGAAGCTCGTCCTCCTCTACGTGAACAAGTGGCTCGGCACAGCGCTCGGGCACGTTCAAGTTGACAGCCCGGCTTGGTGGGGTGGCTTCAGCAAGGCCATCCTTGCAATCGACTACAAGTCGTCGGAGTGGACCATGGCGCTGGTCAACACGCTTTCGCAGGCATCTGCGGCCCCTCCACCAAGCCGGTACCCCGAAGCGCGAGATCAGCCACGGAGCCGCGAAACCCAAGCGCGGCGCGAGAAGAGTGTGCCGGACGAGATCCGAGCTCTGATCCCGAGCAACCGGCGCGGCGAGGAGCCTTGCCTCCGCTTCCTCGGAGGCGTTATGTGCTCAGGCGGGAACCGCGACAGGTGCGGACACCCGAAGCGCGTCCACGGCTGGCCATCCGCGGACATTCCTCGGCGCTTGAAGGAGTGGGCCCAAGACACGTACGCGCGGCGCAGAGGCTGGGACCAGGAAGCGAAGCAAGGGCGGCGCAACGGACGGAACTGATGGAGCCGAGGTGGTGACGACTCTCCGCCACTTCGGAGCGAAGACTGGGATAAGGAAGATAACACATGTTATAGCATCCCATGTTTATCCAGTGAGTCAAGTGTGTGTATCGGCGCTGCGTGGGCAGAAGGCGTGCCGGGAGGCAATAGGGGTGGGGTGGGGGCTGATCGTTCGCGCTCGGCGCGGGAAATTTCGCGGATTACACGCACTCCACCCTATGAAAACCCGGATTTGAAGCCAAATTCAAGCTCAATTTCATGCTCCCGCCGCGAACGAATTTTGACTAGCGAGACCACGCTACAGCATCTACCACGTCAGCCTGCGACCACAGCGAATGTTGAACGTCAAGTGGTTACACATGCAACCGTACCTATCATGGCCATACAGCCTAGGGCGACTCGGACGGCCATACAGTCAGCTGCACCTAAGATGGCCATACAGCCTAGGACACATCAGTCACCTGAGATGGCCATACAGCCTAGGACAGCTTCTGCATCTGAAATGGCTATACAGCCTAGGACAGCTCCTGCACCTGGGATGGCTTCACTGCCTAGCGTAGTCGAAACGGACTCATGTGAAGAAGATATGCACCCACGCGTAGACTTCGCTGAACGCGCAACGCGCAAAATGCACGATGTATTAACTTGTACAAGGGCAACTCGGGTGACCGAAAACGCAGTCCGCCGCGTTACGGGCTTCGAAACACTACGGCGCCTATCACTGAACAAGGCTCTGGGGAAGGTCGGGCTGCGGCTTCCAACGTCGTCGTATCCTACATCCCGGCAATCGTCACGCGGCACCGAGTTCCTACTCAACAAGCCACTGCAACGCACGCTTTCCGAATTTGTCCGCCGGACACAGATGCCTTTACCGGCTCTAGCGGAACTTGTTCGCTGCCAGACGGAAACAGATTACCGTCCAAACAAGCAAATGGTTCCGGCAGTGATCGCACATGTGTGCAAGGACTACCAGCATTTAGAGAAACTGCACGCTATCGCAGCGGAAGGTGTCCGCGTGGAGCTCAAGAAGGACGTGCCGCATCAATCGCATCCACCGGACAATCATGGATCGGCAACTGAGAGGGTGAACATACTGCGCAAGAACGTCCGCAACGAGCAAGACGCATGGAGGTGCCTTGTACTAGACTTGGATCTCCTCTCGCTGTGGCCAGAAGTGTTCGTCAGCCCATTCGGGATAGTCGACAAGGCGGGTGGTGACCCGCTGACGTCCGGAAGGACAATTCATGATCTATCGTTCCCTGACGGCGCCTCGATCAACGATTTCACAGACCAGGACGCTATTCCAAGCGCCGTCTATCGACACTGTGATGCGGTCGCTTCCGAGATAATACGAACCAAGAGGGAACATCCTGATGCTGAGACCAAGGCCATGGCAGGCGATGTGACTTCCGCATTTCGAAACGTCAGTATTCACAGCCGTAGCGTTCACCACTTTGCAGGACGCATTGAGATCGAGAATGCACTCGTCATTGAGCTTGCATGCCCATTTGGATGGACGGGTTCTCCTGGGGAATATGAAATCATTGGTGGAGCGATAGCATTTGTTCACGGCGGGCATGCCAACCAGCACAACCCGAATGGTTTCTTCAACTATCACTGGGTAGATGACCACGTCAACGTCGCTGCTGATGTCGGGTCCAACTGCGAAGACATGGAACGCTCACTGCGCTACGCTATGACGGCTATACTTGGCAGTGAGGCTGTTAATGAGGACAAATTCACGGCATGGAACACCAGTCAAAAGATCCTGGGACTGCAATTCGACACCATTGCCGAAACGGTCGCGATGCCTGCTGTCAAGATCGTTAAGGCTCGCAACTTGGTAGCATCGGCGTACCACTCGAGTGTACTCTCGCGGAAACAGTATCGCTCTCTCATGGGAGGCTTGCGTCACGTCGCAACATGCATCAGGGCAGCGCGCCCATTTCTCCAGCGCCTACGGCTTCGGGAGATTAACCTTCACAGGTTTCGACATGTTTCGGTATGCGACTCCATGAAACAAGATCTGCTCTGGTGGTGGCAGATTCTTCACTCCCCGCTCCTGAATGGCGTCGCCCTTGAGTACTTTAACAGTCTCCCGGAGCCCGACGTGGTCGTCGAGATGGACGCATGCGACCACGGACTGTGTGCCCTCGATACGAAGACCAAAATTGCGTTGACTTACCGGTTTTCATCCCATGAGCTCCGGCTTATTGAGCGCTTCAAGACCGGGGAAACCAATGGTTTTAATATCAATTTCCGGGAATTGCTCTCCTGCGCATTCGCTACCCACGAATGGGGTCCGCGGTGGTCCGAGTGTGCTGCTGACGGACGTCGCCCCCTCCACATACACTTCCGTATCGACAATACATCGGCGGTGGCGTGGCAAAATCGCCTCGCGTCACGTAACACTCGTGCCCAAGACATTATCAGGCTCCTGGGATACTGGGAGAGCTCTCTCAACCTCCGTTTCTCGGCTTCCCATATCGCTGGGGTCGACAACACCCGCGCAGACGCCGGTTCACGCATCGCCGCTCACCCGTCTTACGCCATCAAATTCAAAGAGCTAACTCGTGGTTGGACGCAGGTATCACCGATGATAGACGTCCACGGACTGTCAGTGCTCTGGCGCAATATCTCCGCGAGCATTCCGTTGCCGACTCCACCTTCACCAAGTACTCGGCTGCGATGACAAAGTGGACGGCGTGGACATCGCGTCGGGGAATTCAGCCATGGCTTTCGGGCGTCACCGACGATGACCGCATTCACGTACTCTCTGAATTCATCGTGCACGGGTTTCAATATGGGTTTGGTGCTGGCGGCCCGCTACGCGGATCATCGATCCTCAACACGCTACAAGGCGTCCGTCACTTCTTCGCTGCGGCCGGAAGGGTTCTTCCGATTGCACACCCACACGTTCGCATGCTCCTGAAAGGGATATGCCGGCTTGACACACCTCCGCGACACAAGGCTCCAGTGTCCGTTCGGTTACTCGAAACCTGTTTCCATACTCTCCGGTTCGATGATCCCTTCGATCAAGCCATCTGGGGGGGTCGTGTGTGTGGCATTCTTTTTCCTCCTAAGACGCTCGGAAATTGTCTCCATCAGCGGAAACTCGTTCAAGTGGTTCGTGCTTAGAGCTGAGGACCTGGTTGTCCTGGACATGGCGGGGGAACCGACACTATCGGCGACTGAAGCGCAATCGGTACACATGCGGCTTCGCGGTTCCAAGACCAATCAGTGCGGACATGCAACAGCTAGAATGCTGTATCGTTCAGGCCACGCATTCCTGTGCCCTGTCTTCGGTGCTCTTCTCCTTCTACGATCAAGACAAGACCTCCCTCCCGGTTTACCAGTGGCAATGTACCTGGGACGCACCGGGCATCCGGCGTGCATTTCAACGGCACACCTGTCGAGCGCGATCAAGAAGGCCGCTGTACTGAATGGTGAGGATCCAAGGAACTTCAGCCCGCACTCCTTCCGTGCAGGGGGTGCAACGCACATGTATCGGGCAGGAGTGAATGCCATGACGATTCAATTTCACGGCCGGTGGGTTTCAGACACCTTCAAGACCTACACCAACCTCTGCGCGGAATCCGTCACTTCCCTCGCTGCTAACATGGTCACCGGCTCCAAGGATGATTCAACTCTTCACTAGTGGGCATATGCTGCATGACCTACAATGGGGGCTCCGCTCCCCTCGTCCCTTTTTGGATGAGCGGATGGTCATGCACATATGCCCATTAATGAACTACGATGTTTTACACCCCAAAGTTGTGGAAAGGTTCATTTCCTGGAGACACGAGAGGAAATGGTGTTTTACACTAATGGGTACAATAATGATGTGGAACACATATCATGTGCGAGCCACCCACTGCGAGCTCCCAGTTCAGCTTTCGACCAAGACAAGAAAGCCAAGCTAGTTTAAGACCCGCCTCTCCTCGTCCCTTTTTGGATGAGCGGATGGTCATGCACATATGCCCATTAATGAACTACGATGTTTTACACCCCAAAGTTGTGGAAAGCTCGGTAAATGAATGAGTTAGCGAACACTGATCCAAACCTCGCACAAAACAACGACAACAATGGGCAGGGCGGCATGGGACGCCTCACGGATTTCGTCGCTGGTCGGCAAAGTGTCGGTGGTCACGGGAGCCAACTCGGGCATCGGCTTCAGCACCGCGCTAGAGTTGGTCCGCAAGAACGCGCACGTGGTGCTCGCTTGTCGCAATGCAGAACGGGCGCAAAAGGCCGTGGACGCCATCAAAGCCGAGCTATCGCCCCAAGTCCCGTCCGTTGAATTCTTGCTGCTGGATTTGAGCGACCTCGACAGTGTCCGGGCGTTTGCGGACATGTTCCGAGCGAGATTCGACCGACTCGACCTACTGGTGAATAACGGGGGCGTCATGGTGCCCAACCCGACGCACACATCGGACGGACTCGAGATGCAGTTCGCGGTGAACCACTTGGGCCACTTCTACCTCACCCACCTGCTCTTCAATCTGCTCACAGCCGGAGATCAACCTTCCCGTGTTGTGAATGTCACCAGCTTATCGCACAGTTGGGTGAAGATGGATTTGAGCACGTTGGCCAGGTCCAAACCGGACAAGAAGGCCTACACGAAAGAGTACTGCTTGTCTAAACTGGCTAACCTCCTGTTTACTTACGAGCTGGACCGACGAATCATTGCGGCCGGGCTATCGGACAAGGTGGTCGTTGTGGCTGCTCACCCGGGCATCACCACGTCTGACATCGCGCCGAAGATGTTCGCGACCTACCTCCCATCGTGGATGCTGGGCTTCATGAACAAGCTCCTCGACAAACTGCACCTCATGCAGGCCACGGAACGTGGTGCGCTCCCGTCGCTCTTCGCCGCAACGGATGCGGCCGTGAAGAGTGGTGACTACTTTGGTCCCGATGGGTTTCTGGGCATTCGAGGCAAGGGGCCGACCAAAGTCAAATCCAGCGCCGCCAGCCACTCGAAGGAAGACGGCGCTGCGCTGTGGCTACTGAGTGAAGAGCTCTCGCACTGCACTGCTGAAGTAAGGCGATGAGGGAGGAGGTTGCACTGCATTCTCATAGATGGCCTCGGCAAGTCTTGGAAGCAAACACCAATTCCAGGTTCGTGATAGTGTAAACGAACGATGTAGACGCATGAATAGAATTATTTGCCTTACGGTACTACAGCTTTCATTGCTGGCAGCGTAGACTTCGAGCCGCCCACCAACAAGCCAGCCTAGTACTTGTCCTTGGAGGCCGCGCGGAAGAACATCTTGGCGTCCACGACTTCCTGCTCCAGATCCTCCTCCCAGATCCAGCGCATGCGCTGTTGCAAGTTCTCGGCGATCTTCTCCACGTCGTCCTCGCAGCCGAGCAGCTCGAAGTCGTACAGCTGGCCGGCCTCATGGCTCACGGCCACCACCTTCTGCGTGCGATACAGACGCACCTTCTCGAACGCCTGGAAGGCGGCCTTCAGGTCGGACGCGCGCTTCACTTCAGCCAGCAGCGACGACAGCACGTAGGCATCCTCGATAGCCATGGCCGCGCCCGATCCGTGGTTCGGTGTCGTGGCGTGGGCCGCATCGCCGATCACGAGTATGTGGTCGCGCGTGTACGTGCGAGCAGGCAAGTGGTGGAACAGCGCCCAGATATCCGTGTTCTCCATCATGGCGATGATGTCGCGCACGTGTTTGGAGAACCCCTCGAAGTCCTTGGCCAGGTCCTCCTTCGTGGTGCCCACGACCCAGTTCGGGTCCTTCCACTCGTCCCTGCTCGCAAAGGCGACCACGTTCATGACGTCCCCGTGCTGGATGGGGAACGTGAGCACGTGGCCATGGTAGCCGAAGTACATCTGGCTGTTGCGCGCCATCTCGTCGCCCAGGTGAGCGGCGGCCTTGTCCATCGGGATGAGTCCGCGGTAGACGTACTTGCCAGAGAAGACGGCGTTGGTGGCGGGGTCGTTCTCGCCCAGGACCGCCTTGCGCGTTCGAGACTTGACGCCGTCGCAGCCGACCACGGCGCTGTGCACGGCCTCCGTGCCGTCGACGAATTTGAGCTTGACGTTGCCATCCGGGAGCGTCTCGATGTCTTCCAGTCGCTTGTCGAACTTGGCGACCCCCTCGGGGATTAGCTTGACCATCTCGTCCAGGAAGTGGGCGCGGTGCACGTAGGCCGAGCCTGCGGGCGTCTCGACGCTGGCAATGAGCTCACCCGCACCTTCGTCCACGTCGCAGCCCTGGGTGCCGACGCCCTTGCGGAAGTCGAACCACACGTTCTTCTTGGCCGTGGACAGGTTGAAGGTGCCGACGCGGTCGAAGCCGCGCTTGACGTCCGGCGCCAGGAGTTCCATGGCGCGAGCGGCGTTGGCGGCCAGCGCGACGCCGGCGCCGATTTCGCCGAACGCCTTGGCTGATTCGTAGAGCGTCACGGGGATGTTGGCGCGCACCAGGCCAACGGCGAGGGTGGCGCCGGCAATGCCACCACCGACGATGGCGATGTCGTAGTCGCAGGGCGAGTTGTGGACCATGATGGCGGGTAGAGTGTCTTGTTGCTAGTCTAGTTTTGTTCGAGGCCAGGCAAAATTGAGAATGACCAAACAACGACGAGCTGAGCCCAGCCAGTGTTGTTCGTCACGGAGACAAGCCCTTGAACGTTCCACCGGATCATGTTGCGCCAATTTCAGACTACATGTAGCACGGATTGCTCGCTTTTGCTTACGAGCCACGAGCCTTTCGAAGACGAAGCAACTAGCGAGACAGAGTGCCGCTTTTCGCAATTGTGTTCCCTAGGTAATGGATGGCTTGGTTCAGGACGACACGAGTACCCCACGTTTCAGACTCGGCACCGCTGAGATTGCTCGTCTCCGCTTGCGGGCCACGATCCGAAAAGAGCGCGCCGGGATTCCCGGTGATACATGTTGCAGCCCTGCGTCTGTCACATGCAGCCGAGGCGGCTGTGTAAGATCAAACAACCAAGATCAAACAACCAGGCAGTATGGAGTTCCTGCCAGGCTAGGGTAGTCTATTGAAGTAGATTCCTCTGAGACTCTCAATCAGAGCGCGCTGCCCGTCATGCAGAGCGATCCTGCTCCCATTGAAAGAGCTGCCAGCTACACTACCTCATTGGTGACATCGGAATGGCACTTTATTCCCTCAGTTGAACAGTAGAAGTACACGTACAACTCAAGCCAAGGAAAATCTGAAGACTGAGCCATCGATATCGTCTCCTTAAGCCAGTAGTATTTGCAGACACAATAGCGAGCAGCGCGTCAAGAGGAACTTCCTGTGCCTCGGCTGCATGTGACAGACGCAGGGCTGCAACATGTATCACCGGGAATCCCGGCGCGCTCTTTTCGGATCGTGGCCCGCAAGCGGAGACGAGCAATCTCAGCGGTGCCGAGTCTGAAACGTGGGGTACTCGTGTCGTCCTGAACCAAGCCATCCATTACCTAGGGAACACAATTGCGAAAAGCGGCACTCTGTCTCGCTAGTTGCTTCGTCTTCGAAAGGCTCGTGGCTCGTAAGCAAAAGCGAGCAATCCGTGCTACATGTAGTCTGAAATTGGCGCAACATGATCCGGTGGAACGTTCAAGGGCTTGTCTCCGTGACGAACAACACTGGCTGGGCTCAGCTCGTCGTTGTTTGGTCATTCTCAATTTTGCCTGGCCTCGAACAAAACTAGACTAGCAACAAGACACTCTACCCGCCATCATGGTCCACAACTCGCCCTGCGACTACGACATCGCCATCGTCGGTGGTGGCATTGCCGGCGCCACCCTCGCCGTTGGCCTGGTGCGCGCCAACATCCCCGTGACGCTCTACGAATCAGCCAAGGCGTTCGGCGAAATCGGCGCCGGCGTCGCGCTGGCCGCCAACGCCGCTCGCGCCATGGAACTCCTGGCGCCGGACGTCAAGCGCGGCTTCGACCGCGTCGGCACCTTCAACCTGTCCACGGCCAAGAAGAACGTGTGGTTCGACTTCCGCAAGGGCGTCGGCACCCAGGGCTGCGACGTGGACGAAGGTGCGGGTGAGCTCATTGCCAGCGTCGAGACGCCCGCAGGCTCGGCCTACGTGCACCGCGCCCACTTCCTGGACGAGATGGTCAAGCTAATCCCCGAGGGGGTCGCCAAGTTCGACAAGCGACTGGAAGACATCGAGACGCTCCCGGATGGCAACGTCAAGCTCAAATTCGTCGACGGCACGGAGGCCGTGCACAGCGCCGTGGTCGGCTGCGACGGCGTCAAGTCTCGAACGCGCAAGGCGGTCCTGGGCGAGAACGACCCCGCCACCAACGCCGTCTTCTCTGGCAAGTACGTCTACCGCGGACTCATCCCGATGGACAAGGCCGCCGCTCACCTGGGCGACGAGATGGCGCGCAACAGCCAGATGTACTTCGGCTACCATGGCCACGTGCTCACGTTCCCCATCCAGCACGGGGACGTCATGAACGTGGTCGCCTTTGCGAGCAGGGACGAGTGGAAGGACCCGAACTGGGTCGTGGGCACCACGAAGGAGGACCTGGCCAAGGACTTCGAGGGGTTCTCCAAACACGTGCGCGACATCATCGCCATGATGGAGAACACGGATATCTGGGCGCTGTTCCACCACTTGCCTGCTCGCACGTACACGCGCGACCACATACTCGTGATCGGCGATGCGGCCCACGCCACGACACCGAACCACGGATCGGGCGCGGCCATGGCTATCGAGGATGCCTACGTGCTGTCGTCGCTGCTGGCTGAAGTGAAGCGCGCGTCCGACCTGAAGGCCGCCTTCCAGGCGTTCGAGAAGGTGCGTCTGTATCGCACGCAGAAGGTGGTGGCCGTGAGCCATGAGGCCGGCCAGCTGTACGACTTCGAGCTGCTCGGCTGCGAGGACGACGTGGAGAAGATCGCCGAGAACTTGCAACAGCGCATGCGCTGGATCTGGGAGGAGGATCTGGAGCAGGAAGTCGTGGACGCCAAGATGTTCTTCCGCGCGGCCTCCAAGGACAAGTACTAGGCTGGCTTGTTGGTGGGCGGCTCGAAGTCTACGCTGCCAGCAATGAAAGCTGTAGTACCGTAAGGCAAATAATTCTATTCATGCGTCTACATCGTTCGTTTACACTATCACGAACCTGGAATTGGTGTTTGCTTCCAAGACTTGCCGAGGCCATCTATGAGAATGCAGTGCAACCTCCTCCCTCATCGCCTTACTTCAGCAGTGCAGTGCGAGAGCTCTTCACTCAGTAGCCACAGCGCAGCGCCGTCTTCCTTCGAGTGGCTGGCGGCGCTGGATTTGACTTTGGTCGGCCCCTTGCCTCGAATGCCCAGAAACCCATCGGGACCAAAGTAGTCACCACTCTTCACGGCCGCATCCGTTGCGGCGAAGAGCGACGGGAGCGCACCACGTTCCGTGGCCTGCATGAGGTGCAGTTTGTCGAGGAGCTTGTTCATGAAGCCCAGCATCCACGATGGGAGGTAGGTCGCGAACATCTTCGGCGCGATGTCAGACGTGGTGATGCCCGGGTGAGCAGCCACAACGACCACCTTGTCCGATAGCCCGGCCGCAATGATTCGTCGGTCCAGCTCGTAAGTAAACAGGAGGTTAGCCAGTTTAGACAAGCAGTACTCTTTCGTGTAGGCCTTCTTGTCCGGTTTGGACCTGGCCAACGTGCTCAAATCCATCTTCACCCAACTGTGCGATAAGCTGGTGACATTCACAACACGGGAAGGTTGATCTCCGGCTGTGAGCAGATTGAAGAGCAGGTGGGTGAGGTAGAAGTGGCCCAAGTGGTTCACCGCGAACTGCATCTCGAGTCCGTCCGATGTGTGCGTCGGGTTGGGCACCATGACGCCCCCGTTATTCACCAGTAGGTCGAGTCGGTCGAATCTCGCTCGGAACATGTCCGCAAACGCCCGGACACTGTCGAGGTCGCTCAAATCCAGCAGCAAGAATTCAACGGACGGGACTTGGGGCGATAGCTCGGCTTTGATGGCGTCCACGGCCTTTTGCGCCCGTTCTGCATTGCGACAAGCGAGCACCACGTGCGCGTTCTTGCGGACCAACTCTAGCGCGGTGCTGAAGCCGATGCCCGAGTTGGCTCCCGTGACCACCGACACTTTGCCGACCAGCGACGAAATCCGTGAGGCGTCCCATGCCGCCCTGCCCATTGTTGTCGTTGTTTTGTCCGAATTTCGCGAGGGTTGGATCAAATGTCAAATTCATCACCATCGACAAATGGGAGCGCTTTGTCACGATGCTTTTACGGTTGAAGGCAAGTAGATTGAGTGGAGGTGTTCGGAGTTGGGTCGACGTCGGCGCGTTACTATCATTTAGCTAGTAGCACTTGAGCCGCGTGAAACAAACGCTTCCAAGAAATGTGGCCCTGGTAACCAGAAAGATGAAATTGCGGCCCTGGCTACTCAAACTGCTCGTCTGTCTACCTAAGCCGAGGCTGTTTGATTTATAGGCTTTTGCCTTGCCATTGCAAGTATTGAGTGATATTTAGCGGCAAAGCGTACAAGGCGAAAGTCATAGCAAAACGCCATGCAGTAAATATGACTCCACGTGACGTAACCAAGAGCTCTTAACGCAGCATTGGGCAGCATTGGTTCTTAGTCTCAAGCATTGGTTTAGTAGGATGAATGCTCTAGGTACTGCCTGCCAGTTACCTACAGCAAATTATTTTGGGGTGAATCAGTGATGTTTTGTATTACCACAGCATTCGCAATTGGTGTCAAATGCCTTCCTTCATCAGGGGAAACACATTATCCGCTTGTTCCGCTCGCTACGCTCACTGCACGCGGATAATACACAATTCGCGGTGCGTGCATTGGTTTAGCAAGTGCACAGGTCACCGTTTCCGATGGGATAGCGCCGATAGCGTACCGAGCCAGGATTCTACATGTACGGCCAGGGTTGGGCAGCTGCATTGGCACGCAGCGGACACATAGTCGAGGAGTTACAGTAACTTCGCCACTGGCTGATCGCGTCTCTCCTCAAGACCTCAGACTCAAAGGCAGGAATCGAGCTTTGATTCAAAGTTCAGAGCTTGGCCCATCGGCCTATCCATCTCTGCATCACATGCGTACAGTCTTATCGCCGCAACGCAATTTGCGCAATACTTGTATTCCCAATCGCATCCACCAGTCACGCGGTGCTTTGCTTGAGCTTGGGATACTTCCGTTCCACCTCCACTGGCCGAAATTGAAAAAGTCTGCTACATGTACGTTGTTTTGGGAGCTCGACGCTAGAATAAAGCTTCGGTTTGATCACGACGCCCGGTGACACTCTTCGGCAAGCAAGAGCACCACCACGCCGGTTCTCTGTCTTGCTACGACACGAGAGCCCGGTCCTTGGCCAAAGTTGCAGACAGGTCTTGAAACATTTCACGCTGAATTTCTAGCCGAAGTAGGTGGTCGTGGTGCAAATCCTAGAGCTCATGCGCACCAGGCGTGCGATTGCCAAAACGTCAGACACTTCCCTTCCCTAAGAGGTGACAGGCTGTGACTGACAATCAGCATCTCTTGTCTTGGCGCCCGCCGAGGCTCAGCGTGCCTCTCCTCTGCCGACGGGCTCATTTGTCCCTCGACCGCCCAGCTGAGGGCTCATTCCGCCATTCGCGAATCCCAGTGATAGATACGTCTTCCTCGAAATCATCCACTTGACACTGGCGCAAATGGAGTTCAAAGAGTTTCGCAACCGGACAGCGCGTGAGCCCAACACGAGTCCGTACCCGCCCATGGAGCTGTCGCTCAAGGAGAAGGAGCTCTTGCGCAAGCTCGCAAAGGACCTGGTGGCGGTGAACCTCGAGGATTTCGAAGAGTTCCTCTTTGAGAACAACGGAGTGTTACCGGGGCACCAGTGGGAATTCGTGCGTCGTGACGAGCAGGTCGAGACATATCTGCGTCGTCCTGAGAACTACGGCCTGCGCGGCTTCGGTGCCACGAAGCGGTTCCGCCGCGATACGTCGGACGCCAGTGCAAGCATGAGCAGCACCAAGAGCGAGGAGCTGTCGTCGTTGGACGTGGCAGACATCCGATCCGTCGGATTCAAAGACGGCACGATCGAGGACGGTGTCTACGGAGCCATGAGCCCCACCACGGAAGTCTTCCGGACCAAATCGGCGTACGTCGACGACAAGATTGAGGAGTGTAATGTATTAGCCGTCATCGACAACGTCACGGATGCTGACCCGTTCACGTGCCTAACTGTCCGCTGGCGTGTCACGGAAAACCCGCCGGTCATGCGCACCTTTCTCAAGAGCTACGACCACATTTACCTCGAGGCCACAGGCTTCACGACCTTAAGCAACGGAGACCGCGTGAGCTTCCAGCTTCTCCACTCGATCGACTTTCCGCATTTCACCCCGCCGCTTTCGACGCACTCGCGTGGCCAAGTCGCCGGCATCCTGTTCATGCGCCAAATCGAAAAGGACGTCGTGCAGATTCATGGCCGCGCAGTGTTCGCGATCCCGTTCGAGCGAGCGCGCTCGCTTTTCACGCACATGGTGCTGGTCTCCATGTCCAAGTCGTGCATCAACATTTTCTTTGCTGCCCACATGAGGAAGCTGCGTTGGGCGCTGCATGAGCGAAGGAAAAAAGGGCTTGCCATTGGTCTGCTGTCGATCTCTAGCGGCAACGAGTGCAAGGTCTGCCAGAAGACGCCCACTGTCCGCAGGGGCTACAACTGCATGCTCTGCGGGGAGTTTGTGTGCAAGTCATGCCGTGTGTATCACAAAATCGCGGACATTGGCCCCGACAACAAGCTCTACTGGACCAAGGTCCACGTGTGCCCGTTCTGCATGACGCAGGTCATCAAGTCCGATACGTCGATCACGATGCGCTCCGAGATTGCCGCAGGTGAGTACCCGGACCAAGAAAAGGTCCTGTAGGCCGCATGCGTGTTTCAGTAGTTAGTAGACAGCGGTACGTCTCGTGCCATCAGTCATTATGACATCATTATATTTGTGGTCGATCCATCAAGTTTGGTGTGCTGGATGGCTGCATGCATAGTGTTTCGACATCAACATGTCCAGATGTCGTAAGGTGTTTTCACAGCCATGTGAAATGTTGCACACGATGGTGTTTCAGTCAGACAGCGATAGTGAAGTCATTTGCTCCTTCGACATTCACTTTTCGCTTCTGTTTGGTTGTTGCTGTGAATGCAACCCACACCGGACAATGGTCTGATAGTTCGTAGCCACATTGTATGCGAGACATATAGGTCTGCAAACGCGGTAGCATCGTGTCCTGGGGGTTCTGCACCGAAAGGCGAATGCTCTTTGATGGAGGATAGTATCGCCAATCAACGCGGAGCACGCCGCTATCCACCCTGTAGCCAGACTCTTCATCGGAGGTCTTGCAAAAATTACTGCTGCAACTGCTGAAGTCTGCACGGTCAATCCAAATGTTATCGTAGAGTCTGCCGAACACCGTGGTGGATAGTGGTGAGCGGATCAGAGCCATCCTGTGCGATCCGAGGCTTCCAAGCACGTCTTGCGGCGACAGATTAAAATCCCCCAGCACCACTATTTTCCTTTCGTTGGGCATCGACTCGCTCAACTCAGTCGCCAATCTGCTGATTTCAACAATTTCAGCATGCCGGTTTGCCTTCTCGCCAAAGGAAACGTGCACATTCATCAAAGAAAGCTCCAATTCCTGCAACCCTGACTTTGTCGCCGCTCGAAAAGTAGCAACGCACGGCAAGCGAGTGAACACGTTGCTGCCACTTTTTACGAGCGAGCACTTCTCGACGAGCCGGACTGTGTAGCGCCTGAAAAAGAACGCGTAGTGCTCAGCGCGCTTCTTGGAACCCGGTGATTTGCGCCCCACAGGATCCGACACTACGTAGTCCCACCCAGGCAGCATTGTCTTCAACCTTTTGAGAACTATCAGGTCCCTCACCTCCTGCAACGCGACAAGGTCGAACTCATCCAAAATGTCAGCAATGCGCTGCAGTAAATGCGTCTCCTTCCGCCGAGAGATGTTGCGAATGTTCCATGACGCCACAATTAGCGTTCGGTTCTCACCGCCACCAATTTTCTGGAACACACTTCCTCGTACGTCGCCCTCAGTCTCCCGACAAAAGTGGAAATTCTCCTCTTCACTATCAGAACTTTCATTTTCAATCTCTTTTCCCTTGTATTCACCTGTCACTTGCGCACCCGCTTGAATTTTCACGTAGGATTTCTGGCCGATACCTTTCACTGCCAGGAGGTCTTCCTTGCGATGGAACGGCCTGGCCTCGACGATCCGCTGAGCCAATGCCGGTCCCACCCCCTTGAGGCCCTGTAATTGCACCTTTGAGGCAGCATTTAGGTCGATTTTATTTGCATTGGTTTTAGCATCTACTTTTGTATAGGAGGGGGTTTCGTCCACGAAAACGGGGCTCTGGGCCGCGATGGCTGCGAATTTGACGGGGCCGATGCCTTTCACGCGCAATAAACCCTCGACTGACGAGAACGGACGCGACTCGATGATCAGCCGCGCGGTGACGCAGCCCACACCCGGCAACTGCTGCAGCTCGCTTGGTGTTGCCGTGTTCAAGTCCATCGATCCACAACTGCAATTTTTTGCGAACTTCCAGCATAAATGGTTTTAGCCAATCATACCACCCCAAATCCTTGGATCCGTTCCCGAAATTTGGGGAACGGGGTTTCCATAGTTGCACATGGTCAGGATGTTTCTGGTGGAGCGGCAGAAAATAATTTTCAGAAGTGCCGTTCTCTCTAATTTTACGCTTACTCGCTCTCGTCACACGGCATTTACAGTCCATTACTGCTATGCCGATGATGGAGGTGGCCGAGGTGAAAACCCGTCACACCAAATTAGTCACTCCGAAGATGGACTTTGTCCGCCGCTGTCACTCCAATAGATAGACAGAGAATGCGCGCAAGCGACCAGGACAGCTTCTGTCTCTTGTAATCCCCCATTCATATGCCACGCCCTTTCTTGCTCAGTAAAACTGCAATCCAAGAAAGCCGCAGTCATTAGTTCGGCGGAGGAGGGTGAGAGCTGACCTCGGTCCCGGGGAGCTTGCTCGCGACTTCATTTTCCAAGCTCCCCCGAACCAGGTGCGAGCCTTTGCCATGCCCTCTTCTTCGGCGTCATCCGCGTCTCCCGATGGTTCTACGACTGCCTCACCACCGCCTGTCGTACCAGTTTCGACAGTACAAAGCGTGACAGCATCAATTCCTGCTGAACTGGAGGAGGGTGTGGCGAATCTGGACCAAAACGCGAATTGTAAGCAAGAAATGGAGCTGGAAGGCACTACTGCGTACAACACTCAGCCCGGAGGAGACGTTGCTAGTGAAGCGAACATCTGGGACATCATCGTTGACTCTCACACGAATCTCGAGAGCTATGGCGACCAGCAGTTCGACCACGAAATGACAGAGCCGATGTCAAGCCTTTCGTCTCAAATCTCATCGAGCGCGACTTCCGACGCGATGTTGATGGCTTCACCGCACTTTCAGCTTCCGTCGTCCAACCTCCCGCCTACTTATGACGAGTACGGCTTCTTCTTTTCTCTTAATCGCTGCAATCATCTCACACTTGTTGTACTTTGTAGCTATCAATCATCGATCGACACGAGCTTGATCAGTGGCGGGGTTTCGCCAGCAATGCTGATCAACAACCACTCGTACTCCGGAACCACAGCGCCTAACCACTACGTCACCTTCAAGGCGCGACAGGACGGCACACCTTTCCGTACGTGTCCCTCTGGCACTCATGAGTGTGTCCCATCTAACGTTGTGCTCTCTACTGCAGCACTGTCGAAGCCTATAGTTCGCGAAGACGGACTTCTTCTCGTAGGCACGGAAATCGTCGACCCCTCAATCCAGACCGGCGAGAAGAACAGGATTTTTGTGACAAACTTCCTGAGCTCAACCGGTCATGCACAGCAGCCATCCAACATAATGGTGGAACAGGTATGCGGTCCCCGCTTCAACAGCCGATTTATCGTGATTTCTAACACCATCGTTGATTGATTTTCCTGCAGGAGGTTCGTGACATCCAGTGGATGGGCAGCACTCAGGCCGCCATCATCGCCGTCGGCAAAGAGATCCACCTTATTCAGCTGGGCGATCCCTCCGTCGGTGAACCGTGCAGACTCCAAGGTAAAATCAAAGTTGTGGAGGCTTCAATCCAAGTCGTGAGCGACAGCTTACTTGTTGTTTGATATCTGCAGACGCGATCAACACTGTCCACTCCGACGCTATTCGCGAGCTCGCTGTCTCGCCCCGTACGACTTCGTACGTGCTGTCCGGTGGTAGGTTGTATGATCATAGTCTTCATCTTGAAGGGTTGCTGACACGTTCGATGGCCTTCATTCAACAGGTTTTGACGAAACAGTTGTCGTGACCGATCTCCGAAACCAGGCAGACCCGAAAGCTTCTTGCGTGGTTGCGAAGTTTGACGCCTACGACGTCGTGAGTAGCGTTCGCTGGTCGCCAGAGGATTCGTCGCACTTGAGTTGGACGACCGATGGCGGTGACTTTCAAGTCGCTGACATTCGGATCCGCTCACCTCAGCTCCAAGTACCGCTGTACAGTTTTGTGGTAAGCGGCCGTCTGCAAAACGCTTGCAAAGTTTTCGGAGCTAACTTTGATTTGCCATTTGCAGAAGATGAACAAGCTGGGCGGCCTCTTCACGCATGAATACTTGAGCAGCTATAACGTCGCTCTAGGATTCGAGCAAGGCCACATCGCCCTTATAGATATCCGCAAGCCTCGACAGTCTTCGTGGTACGTGAGGATGTTGGACGCCACTCCCGATTATCCATCTAACCGGGTGTCTTTTGTTGTTGTGACGATTTCAGTACCTCACTGATTATTTCGAAATTGACAGCCACTGGAGAGATCCGGCGTTCCAAGTCCAACAAGTTTGCAATGTTTGGTCGTGGCGGGTACGACGAGCTTCATTTGGCCTCTTGATGTCCATTTTTGGAGAACTTTTGGTGTGAGTACTGAATTCACCACGTTCTGCCTTGTGCCAAGATTTTCGACTGCAGATCTTAACGCAACTGCTGACGGCTTGGATCAAATCACTTTGTACGTTGCTAGCTGAAATCGTAGGGGCGGGTGCTTGCGCTTACGTCTTCTTTCCAATGAATGTGCTTCAGGCAACAGCAACCACACCAAATCTCGTCGGCTTCGTACAAGACGAGTGGTGATTTCTCTTATGAAAGAGGAGCATACCTGGCTGTCTCCGACAAGTATGCAATATGCGCGGTTAAGTGTGAGCACACTCCAGGGTATAATACTGACGGACCTTTTGCGGCTTGTGTCCAATGCAGCATGAGCATCGTGTCTGTTTACACGGATGACGCCATCTTCGGGTCTGCGGCAGCATTCAATAGCACTGGTGGCAGCTGGTAAAGTCGCATTCGAGTACCTGGAAATTGTGCTGAAAAGCAAAAGGTTGTCAACGAAAAGCGATGGCATTATAAAACCCATAACATCTAGTGGTGTTGCATGCGCGAGATCTCTTGCAGCAATTTCGTGAGGTTGTTTTGCGGCTTTAGGTTGATAAAGCTGTCGAAGTGCGACCATGAGTAGCCATCGGTGTGCGCTACATCACCGCTGGGATCTGAGGGCAGAATAAAATGCAATAGTAAGCACCATCCCAACAAATCAAGCAAAACAAATATCACCATTGTACCTGGATTCAACGCAAGCTGGACTCGGCCAAGAGCGTTGCACTCGTACCATTCCGTTTCCTTGCTCCGCGATTTGTTGGACAATCCGATCATAGTGGTCGCTAATTGCGTCCTCAAAGCCGGAGACTGTACGGCTTGAGAAAACTTAACGCGCGTAGGCTGTGTCAGCTCCGAGAGGCCAGCCTGAATTCGCTGCAGCGCGTTGACTTGCTGATCAGTACACAGGTAAAGCATCTCGATCAGACGGACCACTGCCAAGCAAGCCTGCTCGCCCTCCTGCTGAAGAAACATATTGTTGTCCTCGTTTGCGTCGGCGTTGTTCGTTTTCTTCTTCGGCTTGCTGTCTCCGTCGTACGCACGCTGCCAAAGCTGTAGAGCCCAGCTAATCGCTTGGAAAATAATATTGTTGTTGCGCATTTTAGTGCCCTTGGCACGCGACTTGGCTCGTGCCTTTGCAGAGCTCTTCGCCGTGATGCCGTCGGTCTGCAACAACGAAAACAGGCGGGTGCGGAACACCCACGATTTCCCTTCCAGACGTTCATAGCGTGAGCGGCACAAATGTAGGTCGTGCTGGAAGCAGTAGATGTAAAACTGCAGCACCAGCAAGTGGCGACGCCAGCCCTCGTCCTTCTTGGGCTTTCCATCCTCTCCGACGCTTTTATTCCCACTAACCTCCTGCAGCGCCGTAGCTAACGGTTCCCACTGGTTCGGGAACGTCACCGCGCAGCTGCACGACGCTGCCTTATCAAATACAAACACTAGTGCCGCATAAATCGCCACCGCGTCACTGTAAGCAATCGCCTCGTGGCTCTGAATGCGGTCGATGAGCTCGGCATAGAGCAAGTCTGACGGATACTCTTTGCCGAGCACCACAATACTTCGGAGAGTAGCAATGGCCACGCCAGGGTCGTTCGTACTCAGCGACGTGACCATGTCGAACACCAGTGACGCGTTCATGGACGACTTGAGTGTAGACGACGGCGTGATGGGTTTCAGACCGTCCGACCTGTTGGTAGGGGGCGTGGTGGGGGCCGAAGTTGCCCCAGAAGTTGCACGGCGCTTGGCCGCTCGCTCTGGAGTCTTCTCGGGCGTGGAGAAAAACTCGGTGATGGACTGGCTGCGCACTTTGGACTTGTTCCTGGTAGGTCGAGGAGGAGTCATCGAGGACTTTGTGGGCTTCTTTGAAGCGCTGGACTTGGTGTCCGAGTACACGAAGCTCAGCATCTCCTCAATATTGACATCACTGTCACTGTCACTACCGCTTAATACGTTGCTGAGGCGACTGGAGGCTGCGCGACGAGGCTTCACTGAAGCTTTCGGCTGGTCATGTTCGTCTGTGGATATAGACGTGAATAGGGAGACTTAGAGCGCGAATGCGAGGTGAGAAGGAAGGGAAGAGTCTGGTGCATCGAATACAGGGTCGTAGGACGCGGTGCGTACCGTCGGAGATGAGAATAACCGTGTCTGTGGTGGCGTCTGCCGCCTCCGCGGGCTTGAGCTCTGTCATGCGTTTTGTGAATGAGGAAATTATGTGCGTGCACTCATGAATTTTACTACCCCTTTAGTGACTATGCATTAGTGACTACCACGCACTTCAACTTGCATTCTACAAGTTGAGCGTTGTCGTGGCGTTCTTACGTGTTGGAGAGCTGCTGGGTGGCCCCCCTGTTGTGTTTTTTGCACTGTCGCTGCTAGTTACGGCGTTGAATTTTTGGCGGAAGACGTCTGAGTGCATCACAATTACTTTTTTTGTTGGGTCGTCATCGTCATCCTCGTCTTCGTCTTCTTCGGGAACTGCTTTACTATCCTTGGAGCGATGGGCATTAATTCCGCTCTTGATAGTAGAAGGGGGTTCGACACCGTACAGTTTGGATAGTGGCAACGTTACAGAGTCTTGTTGCTCTCTTCTTCCTTGATACTGTCGCAGTCGTCGCAAGGTGTCGCTGCTGTTCGGGGCCGAGGAAGCCTCCGTCTCCTCGAGTATTTTGGCCATGATGAACTGCATGATACGCTCCTCGACGGCTCCAATTCTGCGCATCATCCCTGATCCTCGTATAGTCTGGAGAGTAGGCGAACGACGCAAGGATGTTAGACCAGGAGGAGTTTGAGGAACATATCGCAGCCTACCACGCTATTCAACACGTCTTCATTGCGCTCGTTTGAGAAAAACTCTTTGTAGATATCGTGAATAGGATCTCGAAGAAATTTTACCCTGAAGTATTCCATGAAATCAACGTGTGAGTGCGGAGACAAGCTCATTGTGAAAGACACGTGCTTCAGCAACGTACGCTTCGGTAAAGATATCTGCGTCCTTGGCCCAACGCTTGATATGAACTTCGTCTATGTCGAGATGCTTCTGAAGCTCTATCACAAGTTCGAACCAAGAATTTCTTTAAGACATGCACAAGTGAATCATAGCACACGAAGAAGGTCAAATCCATACCGGAGGGTTTCTCCGCATCATCGCCCGTTGAGTCGTTCTCACTGGCGCCACTAAGCCGCGCGATGTCATCAGTAAGTTGAGCAATAGATTCATTCAGCGCTTCATCTTCCAGTAAACAATCGTCAACATATTTAGTTGCAGCAGCATAAGGAACGAACAGAGCTTACTTGCTGCTGTTTGTGCTTCAATTTGCGCGAAGACTTCCGCTTTTGTGCACTCTTGCTCATTGTACTTGTGGATAAACTCGCTCAACGTCTTCACACTCGTCTCCTCGATGATACGGTCCAGTAGTCGCTTTTTTTGCTCGAAAGACACAATCTTCTGCTCCAAGGTGACCTTTTTCCACTTTGAGGTTTTACTGCTGTGTACAACGCGCTCGCATTAGGCCCAAAGAGACCGTGTACAATACATGGAGACTGGTCACTTACCTCACATGCGTCCGACGATGAGCGATATTGTTGTGGAACATGCTGTATTTCTAGGGAGGCAAGTACCCTAGTTAGTCACACGCAACAATCATACCAGAGAGCTACAGGCACTTACATGAGACACAGGGGCAGGTGGATCATGCGACGATCCTTGTTTCTCCGCCTTCACGATTTCTTCTACCTGGACCAGCAATCGCTGCCGTTCCAGTCGAAAAGCCTGTTTCTCCGTGTCAAATTCTAGTTCCGTCGCAGCAATCTCACTCTTCATCTCGACTGCTCGTCGCTTTAGCTCCGCAGCCTCTGTTTGTGCTCGCTTCACGTCTTCTTCAGCTTCTTGAATATCCTCGAGCATTTCCTTCTCGTTCGCCAGCGCGTCCAATCTTTTCCGTCGAGTTTCATCGATCAAGTTCCGCAGCTTCTGAAGCTCCACGGATCGCTCCGCAACTGCAACTTTCAGACGCTCTTCCGTCTGCAATTGTCGCTCCTTACCCGCTGCATTAATTGGTGGACGCTTTGCCACATTGCTTTCTTGTTCCTTCTCCGTCTGTGGAATTGTTGGTAGTTGTTTCACAGCTCCCTTGGCCCCGGCTGCAATCGACAACACCAGCGCACCCAACATTCCCTTCCCCACTGCAGATTCCTTGACCTCTACAGACTGCTCTACCTGCTTCCCCGTCTTCTTCCTCTCCCTGAGCTGTTTATTGGCCTCGGCCAACTTGGTCTCCAGCTCCACGAGCCTTTTCCTCTCCGTCTGCACCTTGATGAGCGCCAGATCTCCCTCCGTCCGGATACGATCCAGCTCCTCTTCGTATTGCGAGTGCAACGGACTGATCAAATCATGGTGCTCCACCGAGCTTTTCTTCTTGCGGTCAGCCTCTGCATCCTTCGACATCATTATGAATTCCGTTATGTCTGTTGAAGTTTGTGTAGCCACTTCTACGATCAAATCCGGTAATCATTCACGTACATCCATCTTCATCGCTGTATGGATATCTCTAACGTGGCAAACATCAAATTGGAATGGCGAACGTAGTGATCACGGCCAGCTCGAGCCTGGCCGGCACGCAGACGATCGCGGGCGTGCCCGTGGAGCTGGGGCAGCCCGTGCACGTGAACACCAAGAAGCAGCTGCAGCGGCAGATCAACCAGATCGTGGGCTGGAATGACCTGGACCGCGCGCCCATGAACGTGGCGCAGACAATGCAGCGCGGAAGCGAGCACCAGGTGGCCGAGCACCCGTACTTTGTGTGCGAGAAGTCGGTGGGCGTGCGCTACCTGGCGCTGCTGGTGCAGGGCCGCTGCTACCTCATCTCACAGAACTACGACGTCCGCGAGGTGGCGCTCTTCTGCCCCGTGCGGCCCGACCGACTGCAGCCCGGCGTGGATCGGAACACGGTCGTGCCGCATCAATGGACCATTCTCGACGGACTCATGGTGTGCGATAAAGACGGCAGCAAATCGGTGCTCACGCTGCTGCTGTACGACATTCTGGCGCTCAATGGCAGCCCCGTCATGACTTCCAAACTCCAGGACAGACTCAAGCTGATCCAGAACGACGTGGTGGGTCCACGCAAGCAGCTGCCGCCTCCGAAGGGACAGCCGCCGGATATGTTCCAGCTCGTGCTGCAGTCCATGTACCCCATCAATCGTGTGGGGCACGTCATTCGCAGTATCCTGCCCAGAGTCTCGCAGACTCGACAGAATGCAGGGCTTGTGTTCACGCCCGTGCTGCTGCCGTACACCCCGGGGTATTCTAAAGGACTGTTCAATTGGACACCGACAGCGATGCTGTTTGCCGATTTCCAGCTGGGTGTAGAGTGGCGAGGACGCCCGCCGAAGCCAGGTTTCAAGTTGGTGATCCATGATAAGAGAACTCAAGTCTTCCATGACTGGATCACGTTCGCGCCAGGTGAGATGGCAGCTTTACCGGACTGGCGATCAAGGTGACTAATTGTTCTTATTGTGGTGGATGACACTAGATGACTTCGAGACCTTCCGACAGGATAAGAAGGCGTCATCCCGCATTGTGGAATGTGTCTACGACCCGGAGTGGCTAACGTATATCCCGTCGCATGACAAGAGCACGTGGGATTCTGGCAGTGCAGAGTTTAATGCTACCGATCGCGGTGTTGGGTGGAGAAAAGGTATGCAAGCTCGCTGCATTTCATTCCGTTGCTTGTTTCACTTTCTTATCTGCTGTGTATTGTTCGATAAAAGGTGGCTGGCGATTTATTCGATGCCGTCCGGACCGCGGGATGCCGCTGGAGCGCAACTTCCTGTCCGTGATTGAGAAAGCGATTGGCGAAGACATTAAGCTCGATGAAATCGAGCGCTTTTTCCCTGATGACCCGTCCAAGAAACCAATGGCGCAACAAAAAAGTCGCCACGATACCCCGTCGGCGTCAGACGTAAGTTATTTTGTGTTGTCTGTAATAGCTGCTGTGTTATCGTGATGCTAATCCGCTACGTGTGTAACGAACAGGAATTTGCGCCTCCTAACAAGAAGAAGCGCGGTGGCGGTGCTGGTGGAGGTCAAGGGCCAGGTACAGGAGTGTGCTACGACTTCCAGAACAAGGGTGTGTGTCAGCGCGGCCGCTTCTGCCACTTCTCGCATTGCGCCTGCAATTCTACGTGTTCGTGCACGCCGACCAAGAATACTTATGGTAACGAAGTGTTCGATTGTGAACAGATAGTGGAGTTTGAGAGCTAACCGTTTATCTTGTTGTCATTTTGCAGGCCAACGACCATCCTACAGACGGAATGACTACGATGCTCCGCCATCTCCAGAAGTTCCGCCAACGTTGGTCGCTGACGGGTCTGCAGTGCCAGACAAATCCCCGTCATTGCGCCACACCAACTCGTTTGAGCGAGATTCCACCCTAAAAAACGACGCTGCTCCAGGAGAGGAGGAAGAAGCTGGCGAGCTTACAGACAACAGTACGTCGTCTGCTATCCAATCTTGGCTACTACAACACTGACGTTTCTTTGGGTGTGTGATGCTAGACAACCTGCATATCAACAGCATCTACGCGCCTCTCGAGAACTTTGACAAGGAGACCATTGCTGCCAAGCGTGCGCAACTGGCAGCACTTGGCAACCGCCGAATCTGGGCTAGCCTTGGACTCGAAGACAAGCCGCAGCGCACGCGCCCTTGCGGCCTCATTGTGTCGAAATCTGGTGAAGTGGCGTACGTCCGTGCGCTGGAGAAATAAGCTACTGATGCAGTTTCCGCTTCATTACTTTACGTCACGGAATACAAATAAGATGAGTCCGCTGCTATCTGACGATTGCTGCGTTACCCTTGCCGAACAAATGCGTTGCGTGCTACCTTGATGAGTCTCTACTGTTGCTTGGGTGCAGCCTTCCGCGGAAGGTCCTCAAACACCATCGTGCCGTCCTTCAAGCCCTGGATCTCGTCCTTCGTGAGGAATCTGCCTCCAGGCCCACGCGGCCGCCGCATCGCGTGCTTGTGACGAGAGTCGTGCAGATACGCCTTGCGCTGACGAGGGTTTCCTAGCTTAGCTTCCAGTTTTGCCCGCTGCTGGCGGCGGATCATAATGCGGTGGTACTGCTTAGCGTTCACGTAAACTGGTTCCTCCTCCGTAGTTTCGGCCGAGTTGGGAGTCGTAGGACGAGGGAACATGGACTGCGATAGCTGCAGCAACAGGAGCAAGGCATCAGAACAAAATCTACCACCATTACACGCCATACAGCCTCACCATGTAGGGCTGCATCATTGCGCTCGAGCTGTACATGGCCCGGAGCTGCTCACTGTTCGTTTGTTGCTGCAAAAGTCCAAGCCAAGCGTCAGTTAGTTACATATTTCACACGTAGCCACATAACTCCAGCTAATTCTTCTTGCTTACCATCTAAAACGCAGCGAATTAGAAGCAAGCCGAGAGTAAAGAGAAAGAGAAAAACCGGTCAGCATCTTCCCACGACAAGACGAGGGAATACAAGGCGCTCACCAGCTGCTGGATGTATTGCTGCTGCTGCTGTTGGAAGAGCGCAAGCTGTGCCTGGAGATCGGCCTGGGACGCCTCCGCGCCGGCGTTGGGGGTGGACGTGGGGGTGGTGGCATCCGTGTCCGTGAAGACCAGCTTGGTGTCCGTTCCGGTGCTCGTGGTGTCCTCCATGCTGCAGAGGAGGGTGAAATAAACGTACACGGGGTGAGTCAACATGCATGCGCTGCCCTCAACATCTAATGAGGCCCGGATACACAAGGCTCTCGCTGTCCTCGCCCTCGTCTTACCTGCTGGCGGCTTTGTTCTGAAATGAGCGCGGGAATGGGCAGCGCTGTTTTGAACAACTGGGCACAATTTGATTGGCTGAAAATGAGGTTGGTGTACACGACACAAAACAGACTTGAAGCGACACCTCGGCAATTAGGGACAAAAAGGGACCATGAGAGGTGACGCCAACTCGACGCAGATCCGCGTGCTCGATGGGGCCGCGCTGGTAACGTACCAGGCGTAATGGTGCTGGGTATCGCAGAAATGAAGAGCTGACAGATCTTGGGTGTTGTGACTTAGAGGGCGCTCTCGACGGAGCTCAACTCCAGCAAATATGCCATCGACGCGCACAACCGCTCGATCGGAGAGCTCGGCAACCTGTCCGAGGTGCGATCAAGGCTGGAGCTTATTGTGATCTATTATTCCTGATATAATATGCCCTGCGTTTCTGGCTGTTGCACTGCAGCTTCCGAAGCTCTGCTCGCTGGACGTGTCGTTCAACAAGATCACGTCGCTGCGGAACGTCAGTACGGCGAGAGAGCTGCGAGAGCTCAAGATCTACAACAATAAGCTGACCAACACGATCGGACTGAAAGCGTACGTTTACTAGATTGTTAGAGTGCAGTGGGGCCAACTATTGTTGTTGTTTCAAGCAACTCGAGTCTGGAAGGTCTCCAGATGAACGACAACCAGATTGAGCAGATCTCGGGCGATTTCTTAGCTCTTGGGAGACTCAAGAATCTGTGGCTGAACGGCAACCAAATTGCATCCGTCCAGAACCTTCGCGGGTGCAAACTCCTTGTGCACCTGGACTTGGGCCGCAACCGTCTGCAGGGTGCTGTATCCGAGGTTTGTTCCTCGCAAACGTGCTTGGTCGTTGCTACCGTACAGTCTGATTGAGCAATAAGCAACTCTTTTGGTCTTTGCTGTAGGGGCTGGATGCACTCACCAATCTGGAGCAGCTGAACCTGACCGGAAATGAACTAACATCTGTTGGCAACCTCGCTCACCTCACGAAGTTGGAAGAGCTGAACCTGTCAGAAAACAAGCTCACATCGTTGCAAGGCATAATGCCTCCGAATCTAGTTGTAAGTCTTCATGATGTTGTGTGCCATGTTGCTAACTAACTGTTGTGGGTCGCAACTTGGGGTTTCCTCTTCAGGTGCTTCGAGTTAATGGAAACCAGATTTCTGACTTCCAAGGTTTAGTGACACCGCTGGAGAAACTTAACGAGCTTTACGCACAGGACAATGTCATTACGGACTTGGAGCTGCTTCCTACCCGTTGCGCTCAGCTCGAGTCCGTCGACTTACGAAATAACCAGATCACCTTGAGTTCTCAGATTGTGGTCCTAGCAAAGTGCGCGGTACTGCAAGATATTTGGCTGCAGGGAAATCCCTGCTGTTTTTCGAGCAGGTACGCTATGACTACTGAAATTGCAACAAGACTGTCTTACTGATGTAAAACGTTGGTGATGCACCCGGCTTTTGTGCTTGCATCAAGCTATCTTATCGACGTTATGATAGCTTTCCCGGAGTTAAAGACTCTGGATGCGTTCACAGACGCACAGTTGCAGAGTCACCGTGAGAAGTTGAAGAAAGGCATCATCTCCCAAGAAGAATTGCTCAATTCATCAAGATCTTCAACACCTTCATATCGCCCAGGAACGGCATCATCTCGGCCTGGTAGTGCACGAGCACTGACACCCAGTGGAAGGGCGGCGACATCTGATTCCGCTCCTGTTTTCCATACGCCTTCTTCCCGAATCGGTAAGCAGCTCCTTTGATTTTATATTTTGTGCGGTGCCTGACTCGTTTCACTTGTCTACGGATATATATGCAGGTAATCTAACAAAGCTCACAAGTACAGATGAGCTTACCAAAGTCCAGGAGGAGGTACGCGATCGGCTGCAGAAGATAAAACAACTACTCCATCGTGTGGGGAGTAACAGCGAGGAGGCAGCGATCCCCGAGAAAAAGAAGGAGATGAAGGGAGCAATACCTGTCCAGCGACGTTCATCGGCTCCAGTGGACTCGATTTCAGCAGCCATCGCAGCCAAGAAGAGTGGCCCAGCTGCCAAGATGGGAACACGACAAAATCCTGATTCTGATGTTGCAAAGGTCGCTTCCTCGGTATCGTCGCCCACAGTCTCTGTGCGTTCTGCTAGTGACCCAGAGCGGACCCCAAAAATCGTGCATCGAGCACGAACAGTGCAGTCACTGATCAGAAGGTCGTGCATGGACGCGGGTACAGATCCTTTTGAGTCCCTCATGGGTTTCAACAAGCCGGTTATTATTTACACGCCAGCTCATGGCTGTGAGATGGAGACACAAACTGCATTACCGCCAGCACCTCTTTTGTCGGTCTCAAAGTCGGGTTCCCTTCGTGACCCGGAATTCAAATTCCCTTCGGCGCAGGAAAGGAGCCACGAGCACAACAATGACGAGAACACAGCAACGGACGAAACAATTCCAGAGGTCGAGAAGAACGAGATCCCATGGGAGCCTCAGGATGGCGACGCGATCGAGTCTGAAATGAAGAATTATCTTATGCTGCATGCGGCGGACAGCACCCCCTCCAGCGACAACCAGAACATAGCTGAAGAACAGCCCGAAGAGGATGTCCATCCTGCCAAGTTCTGGTCCGATTCTCCTCGATTGGATCCCACCAAGACAGCGGAACGGCGCAAGCCTCCGACCTCGCTTTCTAGAACAGGCTACCGGTCTTTTCGAATGCCCTCACGACCCAGCAGTTCCGATAGCGTAGCTTGACCATGGAGACAGATACCGATATGACATGTAAACGCTGCATTAATGTGAGGATTGAATGCCTACCATAGTACATTATATAGCTCCTGTTATTCTCTCAGTCCAAGAAGCTACTCCGAAGTGTCCATCGCGTTTAAAGATCTCGCCTTGCGCACTGCATTCTCCACGTACCTGGAACACACAGCGACAAGGGATTAGCTTCGTCTCAATTGACCAGTAAGAACCAGCTTTGCCTACCTCAGATTCCTCTCGACAGCGGTCATCTTCGCGTTTAGAACTGCGAGGCGAGCTTTTGTACTCGTATCTGCACGTAACAGGTCACACGCAACCTCAGCAAGTGGAAAAGGCGCTAGGATCTACACCCTGAACAGACGTACGGAAGCGGTTGATAATCTCCACGACGTCCAGCAGCTGAAGTTGCACCCGCTCAATCTGCTCGGCCGTCGCCCAGTCCTCGCGAAGCACGGACGTTCGGGCGCTGCATCACACACACAACAACGTATTAGACTGGAAGGGCCTTCACCGCAAGCATTACAGGCACCCACGCCATGGTATCTCTAAATGGCTTTGGCGCGTCAGCGGCCTTTGATTGGTGCAAGCAACTTCAAGTTGAGGAGTGATGGTCTTCCCTGCGACCGGTGAATCATTCCGCTAATCCACGAGTATGTGGCGGCACGTGGCTCGCTCCCCGCACCTTATCGCTCCATTGAGCCGCTGTACGTCGTCTTGCGCCTTTGGTCGCGATGTGTACGGACTCTTCATCGACGGTGCGTTCGTGTCTGCGTCTGGGACGGGCAACGACGCTCGCTTGGAGGTGGAGAACCCCGCGACAACCGAGCGCCTCGCGTATGTGGCCAATGCTACGGCGGCAGATGTGGATCGTGCTGTAATTAGTGGACAACGCGCGTTTGAAGGGGGGTTGTGGTCTCGGGTCTTGGCTGCAGACCGCGCGAACGTGCTCAATGATATCGCGAAGACGCTGCGGATGAGGATCCCGGAATTTGCGGAGATGGAAAGTTTGCAGACTGGAAGACCGATCAGAGAGATGAAAGCGCAGCTCAAGAGGATTCCAGGTGCAATCATTGTGAGGGGTTCGTGTAGGTGATGCTGTTAAAGACTGACGTTGGAGTGGATGGTGTCAGAATGGTTCGAGTACTTTGCGGCGTTGGCACGGACGTCGGAAGGCACGGTGCCGCCGTTTTCAGGTTCTTATGTGAATTACGTACAGCGTCTACCGCTCGGGACTGTTGGACTGGTTGGTCATTTGGTGATAGAACAAGTGAGAGCACGCTGATACTGAATTCCGGTTGTGTTTGCTGATGCAGATCACACCGTGGAATCATCCGTTGCTCATTGCGGTGAAAAAACTTGCTCCTGCATTGGCAGCAGGCAATTCAGTTGTTGTGAAGCCGTCGGAGTTGGCGCCACTCACTGTCATGCAGCTTGCTGAGCTGTGCCACGAAGCAGGTCTTCCAACAGGAGTGTTTAATTGTGTTCCTGGGCTTGGAGCGGTGTCTGGACAAGCGCTTGCTGAGCATCCGTCAATCAAGAAAATTGATTTCACGGGTGGGACGGCGACGGGGAAACGTGTGGCTGCGACAGCAGGTGGAAACCTGGCTAGCACGACGATGGAGCTAGGCGGGAAGGCGCCAATCGTGGTCTTTGACGATGTTGACGTGGATGAAGTGGTGAATGGAGCAGCATTTGCGTGCTTTATCGCTAGCGGACAAACATGCGTCACAGGCGCGCGCTTGATCGTGCATGAAAGCATTTTTGACGAGATGGTTGACAAGCTAGTAGCAAAAGTACGGTCGATTCGCCTGGGCGACCCGATGAACGACCGAACGCAGATGGGAACTATCATTTCAGAGCCACACCTCTTGCGTATTCATGCAATGGTCGAGCGTGCTAAGCAGGCTGGGGCCACAGTTCTGTGCGGAGGACGGCGTGCTCCCGACCTCAAGGTACATTCAATCGTTGCTATGTTTATGGACCGGGTCAGCTGACTCACTTTTTGTGCAGGGATACTTCTATGAGCCGACGGTGATCACAAACGTTACTTCAAACATGGAAATTGTCCAAGAGGAAGTGTTTGGTCCTGTTGTGGCTGCGTATTCCTTTAAGGTGAGTTTTCCGAAGAGCTCACGTGCCGTTATAGGGGCTTAATTGCGATGATTGACTTCGGCTTGCTGTTGACTCTAGGACGAAGATGAAGCTCTTAAGCTTGCAAATGATTCACGCTTTGGACTTGGCGCTGCTGTGTGGACGAATAACATCAAGCGTGCCCACCGCGTGGCGAGCAGCTTGGAAGCAGGGATCATTTGGGTAAATGATCACCATCGCAACGACCCATCGAGCCCCTGGGGAGGTGTGAAGGACAGTGGAGTTGGGTAAGTGCAGCACCATGCGCTGAATGGCAGGGTTATCAGGACCTTGTTATTGACGTTTACTTGCAGGAGGGAGAATGGCCTTGAGGCGTATCGATCGTACTCGCAGGTTAAAAGTGTGATGGTCGGCTTTGGCAACGAAAAGTTTGACTGGTTCGTTGACGACACGGTTCGGTACGGATGATCAGCAGTAGCTTAGCGTACTACTTAAGTAGGTCGTCGTGCTTACGTAGCAGCTTGTGCGGTCCTCGCAAGCGTAAAGCATGAAGCACCACTGATGAAGGTGCACTTCAACTTGAATGGTACACTGTGCCACCACCACATATCGTACTTACCACGAGTTTTGTTCGTCACAATTTACTTGGAACCCACACCTGATTCCGATGTGGGGAACGTCGGCTCCGGCGGCACCTGCAGCCGCTCCTACGGCCCCAGCGCCCATGACAGCTAACAACGCCATCTTCCTGATCTGTAAGCTCCCCCGTGACACCTTCTCGAGCTTCCACCTCTCTATAGAAGCGAAGTTACACCCATCTAACCTCCGTTCCGTTTACTTGTGTCGCAGTGCTCGGCATGTTCCTCATGGCGACGCTTCTTCCTGTGTTGGTGGCAACATTACTCCGGATGATTGCGCTTGTGGGCGCCTTCCTCTTCGCCGCTGCGTGCACCAATCCGTCGGACCAGTCGTTCGCTGTGTGGATTAGCCAGCAGAACGAACCCGCGGACCTGGTGCCTGACTCGTCGCTGGGCGTGTCCAAGTGGTTCTCGGCCGTGTACCAGACGGCTAAGTCGCTGGTGCGCAATGAGTCGCTCACCTGGCGCTTTCACAATGCGCTGGTCTTCAGTGTCGTCTTTGTGCCGTCCCGAGAGCGCCACGCCTTGGGGATATTCGGGACATGGCGCTGGGCGGACGATTCTGGCGACTTTGTCAAGGCTCTGTGTCGTGCGCCGTGGGTGCAAAAGGTTTCTCGTGGAGGAGTAACGTCTGGCATTGAGAAGTACCTCGTGGGAGGCTCTGGGTCGGCTCCTGTGAGTGACGACGGTGGGCTCAGGCGGAGACGAGGTGCAGCGTCGACGGGGTTCCAGACGGGTGTGGAGGGGTCGGAGACCGAGTCGCACCGACACCTAAAAGCGAAGGCCTTGCAGTGCAAAGTCCGCAAGGATTGGAAGAATGCGACGGTGTTTTTTCTTGAAGCCGCGAAGGGTGCGGGCGGTGTGCTGACACGAGGAAATTACGAACTGGAAGCGGCCTGGTGCACATTGGAACAGGTTGACACGTACCCGAACGGCCAGAGTGAGTTGATTCGCAAGATTCGAAGTGTGTGTGACGAGATGGCTTCTGCTGGGTACTTTGACGAAGCTTCACGCGGCTTGTCGGAGTTGGCGTTGAGACTGAAGCGCAAATTCCCCGTGGATTGCAAGAAGACGGAACTTGCGAAGGAAGTAGCGGAGCTCTACGTGCAGTCCAAGAATGTAGCTGAAGCTGGTGGCAGTGTGCACAGCGCTGCAGAGAACGGGCTGTGGGCAGCGCGGGTGTATGCTGATGCTGGGTTGTGGATGCTCGCCGAGGGGTGTTTTGAAGCAGTCGGTGACATCCGTCGCTCTAACCAACAGTATGCTCTCGCGAATGAGGCGTATGGTGATGCTGTTCTCTGTCGCCTCGGCCAGCTAGATATCGCTGGTGCCGAGGATATGCTCAATCGCTTCACGGAACACATGGGTGATACACACCGCCCATCTGACATGGACTACTTGCTTTCGAGCTTGCTCAAAGCGTGCAACAAGTGGTCTCCGCAAATTCTTGAGACGGCATCCAAGCGTTACGACTCATTGCATCGGTTGGCACCTTGGCAGGTAAGAACTTCGCTTTGTTGTAATAATGTGGTGACTTGCCTAACTGCTTGGTAGTGCAAATGCCTTGCCAATTTGCAGGAGAAAATGAACAATGCGGATCTCCGGTAGATTGGAGCGGACGGTACGGTAGACAACATGAAAACGAGATCAAATGATAATGAGCTTCGCCACCTTCGCTTAACAGTGTCATCATGTCGTGGATTCTGCCATCTCAGTACATAGGAAGGCTCCCTGGGTTGTCAGCGGAGCTGTCGCCGACACCGTGCCTAATCATATAGGACTGGCCTAATGCTGCGTTCGTGTAGAAGTGACTCTTGGTGCCGAGAAAACGGCAGGAAACGCTCACTGCAGTCAGCTCAAATGCATCTTGTGCCCTTCCAGGTGCGCTGAGTCTTGAGTGCTGGCGATGGACTGTGAACTCAAGCGGCGCCCTCTTCTTTTTGACGTCCGGCCAGCTCAGCAGCGACCGCCGCTGGGGGTGATAACCGTGGATGAAAGCGAGAAGCTTCAGCGTAAGCATCGAAGACTTCATCAGCTGGACGGTGACGTCTACGAATGCGAGCGTGGGGCCGAAGAAGATGAAGGCCGCGGTAGTGAACCTATTTTGCCTGCTGGAGCACTCCCCGCTGTATTCAGCCCACGCTCTGTGAAAAGGCCGTATCTCCCGACACCGTCGAATACGCCGAAGTATTTTCGATGGCAGCCGCAGCCAATGCCTCCGCTGAAGCCTTCTCTTGTATTTCCCCATGGCAAACCACTTGCACCTCCCCCGACTGTGCCGTCTCCAAGCGCACAGCGACGACAAAGCAGCTGGAAGATTTCTGTCGATAACACCATACCCACTCCGACATCAAGTCGAGGTGGGGCAGGAGTAAATGGATTTACGTCGGACGATAGGCTCGCCGCAGACGAGTCGCGGGTTGCCCCATGGAAAGGGGAAAATATGTCGGCAGTCGAACTGCCTGTTACCCAAGAAAGCAACCATTACCTTTTCGATGGCCCAGTTACGCCACGGGCGAGCCTAACAACTCCAACAGCAACTATGACCCCATCGACACCAGCTGTATCTTCGATACCATCAACACCGTTGATTTCGACTACTTCACGGCATGACCATTCCCGCCCAGCTACACCACTTCGCCCGAGCGAGGCTACTCCCGGGACTCCTAGCAGTAACCCGATCAACATTGAGTCCACGCCTCCTTCCCCTTCGCCAGTATCGACCAGCTTCTCTGGTATCGGAGCACATTTGGGTGATCCCTGCCCACCTCTGTCGCTGCCTGTTCCAGAGTCAATTCCGATTCGTCTCCAGTCGTTGTCACCTCCGTCTTCAGTACCAGGAGAAATGAACGGACAGGATGATCACGAAATTCTCTCACCTCCACATTCTGCTGATTCGAATTCATTGGCGGCTGTACCCGAGCATCCTACCGCAGATGAAAACGAAATGCAATGTGTTCCGGAGGCTGTGAAACCAGAGCCCGCTAATGACACTCTCGCAACGCCAATTGTGCTCCGCAAAGCGGGTGGCCTACAACCGCAGGTGTTTACCCATCACGTGTTGCGTGGTGTCATCCTCCGCAAGTATCTCCACGTGAGTAACATTGCCCGTAAACTTCGCGAGACCGAGCAACATGCACTGCGTGTGTCCGCTATAGCCCAAGCAAGTGGTGGAAAAACTGCATCAACAACAACAACAACAACGTCTGGTCCAACAAGTGCAAGGCCGCAAAAATCTTTGCAGGATGGCGAATCAGAAGATGGTACCGGATCAGTTGGGGGATCAACTATAATACTTCACCGGCTTGCATCGGTGGATAAAGCTATCAGCCAAACTGCACATCGAATGCGTCTGATGTCCAGCGCAAACATACCTGCTTTGACAGCACAAACTTTGGCCAAGGGCTCGTCGTTACGAACAATAGGCGAAGGGAAACAACTTGTGCCGTCCTCGCCACTTGCTCCGCCAAGGGAGAAATTGCGGCGACGCCCATCCGTTATGCCGGAGATAATTGAAGGTGAATCGGGCGCCATCCCAGTACGTGCAAAGCTGGACCCAACATCGGCTCACATGTTGCGGATTTGCCGCCATGTCATTGCAAAACGAGCAATGAAATCGTTCTTGCGCCAGGAAATGTCAGTGATAACACAAACCGAAGTGGTATTGCGCGATGATACAGCCTTGCAGCGTCGCCCAGCTTCGTCAATGAGTAGCCGCAGTTCGGATAGGCGCAGCGAAACCAACACGAGATTAGCAACTGGAGACAACAAGGTTCCGATCAAAGCGATGGCCCCCGACCTTGTGGAAAGCTTGGCGGCTTATTTGAAGGAAGGCGATCAGCACATGACGGTAGATGAGCTGTTTCTGAAAGCGTTATTGTCGGAGGCGGAGAAGGATTGGAAACGAGCAATTTTACTGGCCTCAGCCTGCGTGGTTATTGAGCGCGAGTTCATCTTAGCAGCTCTTCTTAGAGCGCGCTGCTGTCGTCGACTCGGACTGTGGACTCAAGCTATCAAGGATCTGAGCCATGCCCTGCTACTACGTCCAGAAGACCAGCGACTTTATCTGCTGAGAGCATGTCTGCACAGCAAAATAGGTGACGCTGACAATGCTCTGGCTGATGTGAACCGCGCTCTGGTGTTGCATCCGCAATATACGGAAGCTTTGCTTCTTCGAGCTGAAATTTTTCATCGCGGCCGATCTGTGGGTGCGGCACTACAGGATCTGACGTCTGTATTAGCTTTAGACCGGAGTTGCTGGAGGGCTTATTATGACCGAGCAACGCTGCGTTTGCGTGCCATTGAGGGAGAGGAGCAGAGCCTTGAGTATCATTCTGAACACATGCGCTACGAAGAGTTGGTTGCGGCTATCATCCAAGATTATGTGAATGCGCTTCACAAGGGCTGCACGCTTGTAGAGGTCGTGGAGACAGTCGGCGATCTTACCGTGAGGCTCCTTGAATTCACCGGCGATGTGACTGTGCTACGCCAAGTTATTCGAAACCTCACGCGGCTAGTGCACCTACTTGTTCTTGATCCAAGTGGTGGCTTTGGTAAACCACGGACCCCTAAAACTCCGAGCAACAACAGTGGTTTGGGAACAGGGTCCTCGCACGGAGCAGGAGATTATCGCTCTCTGTCTACGGTAGAACGCGAGCTTTTAGTGGCAGCCATTCACGCTCAGCGAGGACGACTGTACGCGCTCTCAAATGACAAGGTCAACGCGTTGGAGGATTTTGATCATGCCGTGGTGATGGAGTATCACTATCCCGTCGCTCATTTCTACAGAGGTGCCTTCGCAACATTAATGTTAATGAACGACACAACGGGAGCAGGAAAAGATGCTGAGATCGCCGCTGCGCACCATGCCAACAACATGCAGCACCTCTCGCGGTGCCTTTCTTTGGACCCGACTATTGCTGGTGCATACACAGTTCGTGGTGCATTACATCTTCGGGACCTACGCTTCAATAACGCGTTGCAAGACTTTAAGGCGGCTGTCACCACTGATCCGACGTTGTCCGAGGCATGGTTGCAAATCGCTTTGGTGTACCTCAACCATTATCACGATAGCGAAGAATGCATAAAGGCTTGCACAAGTGCGTTGGAGAATGACGCCGGCCTCACTCGTGCAATTTATCTGCGCGGGGAAGCGTATACACGCCAAGGAAATACGGCAGCGGCACTTCGTGACTACACTCGGCTCACGAGAGCCCAACCTAACGACCGCTGGGCGCATCTACTACGTGGAAGGCTTGAGCTACAACTCAAACTAGCCCGACCAGCACTTTACAGCTTCATTCGCTTTGTGGAACATGTGGCAGGGGATTCACCAGCAAGCCGTCAAGGTGTGAGTCCTGCTGAGGGGACGAATCCCTGCGTGGACAATAAACCTATGGCCGATACCAAGGGCGCTCTTCTGCTGTGCGGGCGTGCATTCCAACTTCTGTCACGCTTCCAGAGTGCAGTACATGCCTTTGAGCAGGCAGTGACTGAGAACCCGACGAGCGAAAACCTTGTACTGCTGTCCGAGTCGCTGCACTCGCTAGGTGATACTGAAAACTCGTTACGAGTGAGTGACAAGGTCGTTAGTGCTGACCCGTCCAGCTTCCGGGGATATGTACGGCGCGCTCAATTGCTTGTATCCGTAGGAAAACTCGTTCATGCCATGGCTGAGTACGACCGAGCTATTTCTCTAACACCGAAAGAGGGGCGTGTGTATTACGAACGAGGTGTGGTGCAAATGCAGTTGTACATGCGATGGCGAGTAGCTTACCAGTTTAATTTCGCATCAACCTGGATTGGATCCCCCGATGCAGCGCATAATATGTCTCGATTCGCACCGCGGCTTACAGCACGTGATGTCGAAAGAGAGCTAGGCGCGGATGCCATGAAAGACGAAGTACTGGTCCGCAAAATGATGCAGCAGTTTTTCGTTGGTAGCATCACGGATTTGTCCAAATGCATTCGATTGGAACCCCTCCTCGCAGACGCTTACGTGGATCGTGCCGAGTTAAATGCATTCGGCGAGGAGTACGATCGTGCTTTTCGGGATCTGGAGACAGCAACGGAACGTCAACCGAAACATGCCCGTGCTCACGTGAGTTTGGGTGTACTGAAGTGCCAGTTCGCTGCATACGCCGCCGCGATTGAAGATTTTGATAAAGCCATCAAACTTGAGTCTGCAGCAATCGGAGAAGTGCGTGCGTACGCGCTTTTCAATCGCGGTGTGGCGTATCAAAAGCTTGAGCTTTGGTCTCAAGCCGAGAGATCATATAGCCAAAGCATTGCACTATTTGGACGAGGACGCGACGTGGCTGCACACCGCAATCGTGCAATTGTACGCTGTCACCTCGGAGTTTTTGCCAGCGCATTAGAGGATCTGGAAGAGGTCCAGGAAAGCGCCCCAGATGATGACGAACTTCATGGAGCACTTGGTTTTGCGCTATTGCAACTGAATCGATACGAGGATGCTGCCAAGCACTTCGCCGCCTATGGACGTCTTGGTCGCGACACCTACGTCGATAGCGGAAATGCCTACTTTAATTTGGCCACGAAGACCGAGACCCACCTTGACCAAATGCAACACGCCGCGTATCTTGAACGAGCACGACGATTTTACCTGCGCGCTGCAAGACTGCAGCCTTCCAATGTCGATGTCCGTCTCAATTTGGCAAACTGTTTACGGAAGGAGAGTGCGTTACGAGCAGCCATTGTACAATGTGATGCTATCGCACTAGCCCAGCCACTAAACCATGCGTGTCTTGAGAGCAAGGCGCTTGCACTTTTCCAGCTCCCTGGCCGAGGAGATGACGCTATTGCCTGTATGGATGCTGCTGTACGCTCATGCGTTGCGTCCTCCGCCAACCTGGAAAACATTTTTTACGCTTTTACAAGTGGCACGATTCATCGTAATGCCTTGGAACGCAAAACAATTAGACGCAACGGAGCACGTCGGCAATCCAGCGGGATCGCGGTGGCCTCACCGACCGATGTAAGCAGTGGTACTAGCGCTGCAGCATCGTTGCTTGCACAAATGGAGACCCCCGCTCCCAAAGTCCACCTCACCGGCTCACATGAGCAGATGCTCGCGCTGTACATGCTGAATCGAGGTATAATGCTCGAGAAGATGGGGAATTTGACTCGAGCTCGTCAAGATTTCATCGACGGGTTGCACTTCGATCCGCTGTCGGTGCATGCCCACGTGTGTCTGGGCACGCTGAGTCTCAGGGAGCATAATTTTGAGCAGAGCGCTGCCGAGTTTCAGCGTGCACTTGATCTGGACCCGTCCTCGGGTGTCGCGCACCTCAACCTCGGTGTTGTGTGCTTATGTCGCAACGAGTTGCCTACTGCCCTCGCGCATTTTGACGCTGCCATCGCTCTTATCCCGCGCTGCAGTTACGCGTACGCCAACAAAGCAGTGGCGCTTGCACGCAGTGGCAACATGGCTGGTGCTGAACTTCACTTCAAAAAGGCGATTGAAGAGCTGCCGTCGCGGAAGGAGTTTTACCTGGCACGGGGCAAAATTGTTGCTTTACAAAAGCGTTTACACGACGCGATGGTCGACTTCTCAACAGCGCTATTCCTCGGGTACGACGGTAAACTGTAAACGGTGGGAAATACCATCTCGAACTTCTGTTCCGTAATACCGGAGTGGGGAAGGTTGTATTTCGTGGGTAATATTTTGTTGTGTTGATCGCAGTTCCCACCATTTAATATCTTTAAGGCACTTTTCATGCGCCGATCACGAATGCAATTCATCTTGTTCCTCTTCATCCTTTTCAACACTTTTCCCACCACAGCATGAGTTTTCGGGAACGAATTCCTCATCTGGCGACGGTGAGCGGAGTTGCCACTGGTCTTCACTAAAGCTTCGGTCGAAGCAATTTTGACTCGGATCAATGGGCAAAACTGAAGCTCCGACTTGATCTTCAGTAGTTTCATCTTCACAACTTGAAAAGTGCATTGCAGACACGGGAACACTGAAACTGGCGGAGGTGCTTGCAGTTTTGCTCCGGGGTGAAGGTGCCGGACTTTCGTCCTCAGTCTCCGTCTCCTCCCCATTGAGTCGCCAACTGCGACAGCGAACGATCCCCACTCCAAATCTCGCTCGGTTTGGCCCCACAGCCCATCTACGACTCAACGGGGGACGTCGGGGGGCGTGTCGACGCACTGATGGCCGTGGGGTTAGAGCTTCGGCTTCCACTTGTGCATCAACAACATCTGACAATTCTGGATCAACTTTTGTCACAATTTCCAGGTTTGGCAGTCCGCTGGTTTTCGCTTGTCGAGTGCGAATCTTTTGCGGTTGCGCCAAAACCGCCGCGTCCGAGACGTCGGTCGGGCTGCTGAGCAAAATGCCGCCCGGTTTCTTGCTCTCTTCACTTTTGCGCAATTGCGCTCTTGGCTCTTGAGTTTGCGCGCGGGCAAGTTTGCGCCGCCAGGCGGGGGTCTGCGGCGTGGAGTCGTCCTCTGCGAGCCGACGCTTGTGCCCCACGTTGCGGGTGGCGAGGGACTGCGAGTTCATAGTTTGCACTTGGTGTGGGCGAGAGCGGCTTCGACAATGGCTGGAGTCAGCGCAAATGGGCAGTTAGTTAGCCAGACGTGCAAATAGCAACAGAGTGAGCACCTGGCCCTACATTCTTCAAATGAAAATAAAATACTGTACCGAGTTTTGGGGTACTGGTACTGGTTGTGTTTCCGGTAATGCAGCGGCTTTACTGTCAGATCGATCGTAGTGAGGGAGTGATCACTCCAATGGAAACACGACCAGCCTACCATTTCCACTTGATGCAGATGCCAATATCGACCCCCGGCGAGCTCCCGACAAAGCTGGTTGCACTCGTCCAGCGGGTGTACACCTTTCCCAGTGCACCGTAAAGTTGGCATCCCACGACGTTCACGCTCTTGCGTGATTCACGCAGCGTGAACGTTGTTTAATATCGAACAGACGACCAAGGAGTTTGACATCAATCTGCAAGAGTTAATGACGTGGACAATCTTTTTTAGTTGTTATAATAAATATAATACATGCACTAAGACGTATTCGTTGCCAACAGCGCCAGAATCCTGGTCGGCTTACTGACGTGGCTGGATAGTTAGTTACCCAGGTGCTGATGCCTGTTTAGTATTTGCCAGATAAACTGCAGCGGAGCAACTTGTGTTATGAAGTCCGATTTATGATAAACCCGGCGAATTCTTTCACCTTGCTCTGAAACTTAACCCGATCATCCAAATCCGCAAATATGAGCTACAAGGGAATGCCGACGATTCACTCGCAATGTAGAGGTCTTCAATCACGAGGACCGACCGTATCGCCGAATGTATTGTCGCTGGGTGAGGGTCCTATGAGGATATTCGCTTTTGGATGGGCCGGAAGGAATTGTACAAGCAACTATGTGAGAATAACGGAAATAGTCGCTTCGGCATCCTATACTTCAATGTGCAGGCAGCCTCAATCGTATGGATTCTCTCCGTGACAACTTAGTTGAAATTGCACGCTGCAAAGTCGAACTCCACTCCACTTCAATAATACAAGCACACGAAGGTGGGGAAGTTGGTGCCTGCTCTTCGAGCAGCCAAAGCCTTTTCAAGGACAACTGTTCCTTGAGAAAAATGTTCACAGCGTGGTGCCTCAGGTCATTGTACGCCTGACCACGAAGAAGTTGTAGGGGCAAGACCATCTTGGTTTTAGGAACTAGCTGGTGGTGCAGAGGTTCGTCTTCTTTGCTTCGCCAAGAAATCAGTTTCACTCCGACCTGCCAAAAGGTTAGTCTTGGAGGAATTACCTTATCCGAGTGGATAAGCACTCGGGTGTATTCAAGCGAAGCACAAAAAGCAACCCACTCACTCTGCGCACTCACTGGTTGCCAACACCCGCCAATTAGGCGGGGATGTTTAAGCGAGCGAGCAAGGCGAGAGCAGCAACAAGTAACTGTTTTTTCTTCTTATCCACTTGGATAAGGTAATTCCTCCTTATTAATACTAGTAGCCTAGTTCGGACACGTACACAGCGCGGGAAGGTTGACATCCACTATACTCAAAATACAGTTGCGCCCCCGTATTTGCAACCTCTGATAATAAATGAGCTGCAAAAATGGATCAATAAGAACCTGGAATCACGTCTATTTGGTATGCGAAACTTTATTCAATTCTAGATACTGATACGGTTCATGTTGACGAATATGGAGAGCAGAACTGTAGTTGTTAGGGTAGGCAACCTTTTCCATTCTCAAAACCGGCTGCCTCTGCACCGATAGCCGATTGATTGACGAAGGTTGCAGAAACTAAAAGAACTCCTTTACATTGCAGCTCGAACAGCGACACCGACAGGTCAATTGACGCATTACGAACTCCGTAAAATGTACTACGAAGTATTACGCAGGCGAAACTACCGTAGAGGCGGCTCACGTTTCCGATCCCGTTCGACTTCTTTGCGTTACGGTTCGCCTGATTGCACCCTGCGGATACGGATCAACGTCTTTCGTCGCGAAATTCGTGATCTCTTATTTACCTTCCCGCAGTCCGTCCTTGCCACATTGCCAATTTCCCCACCATGGCGACACGTCGAGCACGGACCTCCCAGCTACTGATCGTTGCCTTCGTTGCGTTGGCTGTTTGCAGCTCCGTTTCGTCGGCCGCGAAATGCTACTACAAGAAGAAGTCTACATCCGCCCCTGCAACCACAACGGCACCAATCGGGTTCGACTACCCTGACACGGACACGCCAACCGTGACGGACTCGCCAAACCAACAAACCACGGACGCCCCGACACAAATAACGACGGACGCGCCCGAGACGCCCGAGGTGACCACCCCTACGCAAATTGCGGATTCCTCCGGATCGAGCAGCACTGGCACGACCGGTTCACTTCCGACGCAAGCTTCCTCCGAGGGATCGAGCGCCGAAACCCCATCAACAGGCTCACTTCCTACTCAAACTTCCTCGGAGGGTTCGAGTGCCGAAACTCCGTCGACGACATCGAACTCAACTGGCGAGCATGCCACCTTCGGTGACATCACCTCGGGCAGTGACAAGTGCGTCGTCGGGAACCCGAATGCCTACATCAGCACGAAGTACGTTGACTGGGTCTGGCAGCAGCGTATGAGTAAGTACGTTCCGGACTTCAAGAACTACATCTTCGACCAGCTCGTGACCAACAAGGGCTCTCTCACTTACTGCGTCCGCTGGGACAGCACTAACAAGCTCTCGAAGAGTGTGGCGTCCAAGTTCGAGGCCATGCTGAACCGCCAGTTCAAGGCTTGGAACGAGTGGTTGATCGGGTACGATTGCTGGCCATTCGAGCAGATTGACGTGAAAATTGTTGGCTGGGCAACCCGTGACGCCTCGCTATTCGATTGGAGTGACGACTCTCTCGGTACGATTTACACGACCGAAAAGGATGCCGACGGCGTTCCTCAGTGTCCCGACGCGTGCTACAAGCACACGGACTTCGCAGCCAACGCCGACACCAGTGCTTGCAAGGGAGAGCCGTTCGATATGTCGTTGTGGCCTACGCTGGGCCAGGGCGGTGGCGCCGGCGGTGACTGGGGTCAGCGTGTGGACGCAGACAACATGCTGGCCACTATCGATGGCGAGGAACTGACGATCGTGGCTCACGAAATCGGCCACGGCTTTGGCCTCCCCGATTTCTACGAGACCACTGACAAGCCTGCACAGGACTTCCCGGTCTGCATCATGGAAGCAGGTTCGTCGCCGACCATCACCCCAGGTGATGGATGGATGCTGCGCCGTGTGCTCGAGCACGTGAAGTCACGCTATAGCTTCTAGGCTCTTAGAATTTACCGTTGTCTGTTTGTACACGGCTATAGCGTCATGCCAGCCACTGGTAGCTGAGCTTTTGCCAATGTGATGTTGTGAAGCAAAATACAAGTTGTATTGAATGTGCATGACCCTTACAGCGAGCAAATAATTCGAGTAGCAACAGTCAGTCTGTCATTTGAGTCCGATTCAGAACGTCACCGAAAACACCTTCACCGAAATTCTCCACCAAAATCACATGCAGTTTCGACAATGTGTTTCCGTTTTTGCGATCAATGGAGTGCACTTGCTGATACATTATATCCCAATAACACATTTCACACCTCCCTGCCTACGTACATGTACAGCCTGGAGCAATCGCTAAGTTATCGCTACAAAATATAGGGGTTCTCCACGTCTGCATTGGCTTTTCAGCAGGATGGACATAACAAAAATGTATCATGTCATGATGAATGGAACGCCTTGGTTACTCATTCAATTTCTAGTACAATCTGGTTTCCGTAGCTCTGAAGCACTTGTCATGTCAGCTCTCGCCCAAGACGGCCACCTTGGTAGCCTTCTAAAGCGAGATGCGAATCGGGCGGCGACCGCACTGGTGGCCGATCGACTGGCTGGCTGACGAGGAAGGAGTACTTTACCTCAGTCCTCGATATAGCGGGCCACGACCACTGTGATGCTGTCGTACGACATGAAGATGACACCCTGTCCCGGGATCACGCGGCCTAGTCGCGGCACAACGCCAGCGTAGAAGGATCCTACGCCTTCATGCAGCAGCATCTGGCGGAAGCAATCAACCGTGTTCTTGTACTTTTGCGCCTGCAGTCCCTGCATCCGCGTCTTCACCACGTCGAACGCTGCAGTACCGTCAAGCCAAGAACCGCATCAATGAGCAAATCATCCCAGCAAAGGCACACGAAACCACCGGTACGTACGATTGTTGCCAAACACGCTAAAGACGCCCGCCGTCATGCCACCGATGAGACTCAAGGACGCACGCTGGGTGCCAGTCAGATTCTGGGCATCGCTGATAATGCCTTGGCGTTCGAGAAACTCCGGGCTCACACGCTTCTGAAACTCGCTGAACCACATGAAGCGCAAGCCTTGGTTCGTTGACTGCACAACAACCGTTAGTGTTTGGCATCTCTAGGACCCCTCACTGCTACGCACCTGCTTCAGGATCGTCGCCCAAAGTCCTTGATAAATACCGCGAATACCCTCCTTTGCCAGGATCATCTTCGTTCCTTCCCACACGCCGGCGTTAGCTCCGATCAATTTGGTCTTGAGCGTCTCAATCTACACACCCACCACGCTTGTCAGTTGTCACACTCGTCTCTAATACTCTACCATTAGTACAAACTTACCGGCGTCGTTGTGACTGTCGCCTCAATGGCACCGGCCATCATACCCGCCCCGAGGTTGCGTACGGCCGACGTTTTGCCGTTCTCATCTGCAAGCTTCCGCTTGATGAAGTCGAAGGCTCCGAACCGGATACCAGCCTTGGGGATGCTGCCGATGAGCACGGGCACCAATCCGCGGTATAGTGACCCGACACCGTCGGTCTGCACGTGGTAGCGGAAGCCGCCGACCATCCCGGTGTACTGCGCGCGCATGGTGCCCAATTGCAGGTTGGTTTTGATCATCTCCATGGGCCAAATGGCGAGCGTCTCAATGCCACCCGCGATTGCACCCGCCGTAGTGGCCACCATGGGGTTCTTGGACTTGGTCACCATTTTGGTAAATGCGTGACGGACTTCAGAACTGAAGCTGGGCGTGGGATAGCCACAAGAATGTTCGACAACCGGCAGACCATCCGACAAGATTTGCACAAACAGTGCCGCCGGAAACGGTAAATAGGACACGGTGTCCGTAAAATAGTATCTACACCTCAAGGCGCATGGCAACCAGTGCAAATTGTAACTGGTATTCGCTACGCGTGATGAACTTTTACGCTTTATCGATGATGTCACTTGGTGTCGGTACCGCTGCACTCTCAAGCCTGCCCAATCTATCAAGTCATGTGAGGCTTGTGAGCGCGCTGTGCAGCCGCTGGACACCCATACGAATCTCGTTTTCGTTGTAGAAGGCGAAAGATAGGCGTGCACAACGCGTCATGGCGGAGCCCGTGGAAACTCCGTCGTCGCCATCGCCGTACAACGTTCCGAGTGAGCATCGCGTGCCAGGAGTGAAAGCGACTCCGTGGTGAGTTGTGGCCTCTTCCAGTAGAACTTCGGTGTGCACACCGTCAGGCAGGTGGAGCCACACGAAGTATCCTCCTGACGGCTCGACAAACGCGACGTCGGGGCAGTGCTCACGTAAAGAACTGCACATGGCGGCCCTGCGGCATCGGAAGACGCTTTTCAAGTGCTCGATGTGAGGTAACAACTGGTCCTGCTCAAGCACTGACCGTACAGACGAAAGCCGCAAGCATGACATGCAACGTCGACGTGTTAGTGAAAGACTAGGAAACCACCGTCAACAATGTACCTACCGGTGTGAACGAGTGCTGCAGTGACAGGATTCTGACCGCCACCACTACGAAGCGCACCGATGGTAGACAGCGCTTGAATTGTATCCGTGCTGCTTTGTGCCCAGCCTGCAAGCCAAATATTATCGCATCCGTAAATACCTGGACGCGCTTGGTGGACAGGAAGAAGGGACCATATTGGCTTCTTACCTAGACGAAGTCCTGGAGCGAGGATTTTTGAGAAGCTGCCGAGCGAGACAACCAATCCGGAGTCGTCATACGACGCGAGGGACGGCAACGCGCCACCATCCAGATGCAACAGGTTGTACGGCTCGTCCGAAATAATGCGAAACCCGTACTTCTGCGCAAGAGCAACTAGACGCTTGCAGCGGTCTGGAGACATCACCGCCCCCGTGGGGTTATGAAAGAACGGAATGGTATACAGGAACGCCGGAACGTCACCAGCAGCCAGCTTATCCTCCAGCACGTCCAACTGCAACCACCGCGTTAGTGAACCGATTTCTGCAACAAACCTAGAGGGACGTACATCGATCCCACCCTCTCCTGCGTGGATGCCCTTCATGTCCAGTCCAAGCTCGCGGAAGATACCGTGCGCCAAGAAGTAGGTCGGCTCCTCCACAAACACACGCTTGCTCGTCTTGGAAAACACCATTGCGGCGTGCGAAATCGCTTGTGAGTTTCCCGCAGTTACCATCAACGTCTCCAGGTCGACAGACTCTGCCCCTGCTAGTGACAGCACAATACATTATTAATCGGTTATCCCTTGAAAAAAAAACTTACCTGTCACCATTTCGGTGACCACCGCTACCTGCCAGAACTTTGGCGATCTCCTCTCGAAACCCAACGAACCCTTTCGCCGCTCCGTATTGCAGCACTACTGGGTCCTGCGTCGGTTTCAATCGGTCCATTGCAGCGCTACGAAGTACGTCGAGAGGCAGCAGGGATGGCGAAGGTTGGCCGATCCCAAAATTGATGACGCTGCTGGACGCGTGCGTTTGAGCGTAGGCCGATGACTGTACCGTCTTCACAGGAGCCAGGTCACGGTTCGAGTGCATAGAGCGAGAGAGCTCTGCGGCTTGTAGTGGGGTGGCGAGGCGTCGTGCAGAGACGGCATTGCGAGAGCTCCAGCGTCGGATCAGCGCAGCCATCTTGATACCTTTGATTCTGAAGTTCGGTGGTGATTTGTGTTTGGTGTGTGGCAGTAGCATTCCTGCTTCAACTTTGACAATTGCTCCCCTATCCCGAACCGTGAACCGTAACCGAACCGGATCTAGGAAGTGGCGAACACGTAAACGTCTTTCAATGTGGAACGGAGCGAGTCTTTCTTACTTGTTTCTACCTGTTTTCCCTCGAACCTTTAAGCATGGGTAGACCGGAAAGATTGATTTTTTATGTATCCCACCCTACCGCTACTTCAGCAAACAGATAAAGTACGCACTAAGTAAGCGCCTTACAACCAGCCACCGTATGATGTAATGATAGTGTGGCGCGCCTCCCTTTGCTGGCTCAAAGCCCCGGAAGCCCTTCCAACGAGTCAATTGGCATAAATTCTCCCGAGAAGACTGAAGCAAAATGGTGATTAAGTAAGTGCACCTGACTTTTATGTGATCGGTCGATAGCAACGGCTGGGGCGACGAAGGCGCAGGTCGGTCAGGCTCCATACAGACAGACAGGAAGGAAACAGCGTACCTAGGACATCGACAGGATCAGCCAGTGACCAGAACGACCTGCTGCCGCCTCTCGCTTCAGCTTGGACAATAGACACAAACCGCAGCGAGACTTAACGGTGATCGGTGACGCTAACGACATGTGCGGCGTTTTGACATCAGGACCGAGACGTGCTCGTTCAGCGAGAGCCGCATCTACCCCGGCCACGGCTCGCGCTACATCCGTCGCGATGGCACGGCTTACGTGTTCATCAACGCCAAGAGCAAGTCGCTCTTCATGCAGCGCAAGAAGGCCACGAAGATCGTGTGGACCCTTGGCTGGCGCCGCATGAACAAGAAGCTCAAGGTTCGTCGTGCAGAGCCTTTTGGTATTAGGATCGTGCGAGCTGCTGCTCACTCTGTGATGCGTCGTAACAGGTTGAGGAGGTCTCCCGTCGTCGTGCTCGCAAGACGACCAAGATCCAGCGTGCTATCGTCGGAGTCTCGGCTGAGGACGTAAGTTGCTGCTATCTAGGATTTCGCGATAGATTAGCAAACTCTAACTGGGTGCATTGACAACAGATCCGCAAGAAGCGCAACCAGAAGCCGGAGGTCCGTGCTGCTGCTCGTGCCGCCCTGAAGGAGGCCAAGGACCGCAGCAAGGCCAAGAAGGCCGTGAGCAAGTCTGAGCACGCCAGCAAGGGAGCCAAGGGCGGCAACGCCCCGCGTGCCCAGAAGAAGTCGGGCAACCGTGGTGCCATCTAAGTCAGTTGATCTGATCGACTGATCACCATGGGAGTCTCGCCACCTCTTGAATGCCAATCATCGACACGGGAAGGCCCTCCTTTTCTGCTTTCGAGCAATGGGCGGACGCTCTGGTGCCTCGTTTTGTCAGGTAGTTTGGACGCAGTCTGTACTACCTAGTTAAGTTGAACGAACGCAATAGAGGTCAGTCTTGGAGGGGGAATCTCGCTTCCTATGCCAATTGTCATCGTCTTCGTTGCCTTCATCGAAATGAACAGATTTTAGAAATGCAGGCATCATTTACGGCAACGTGGAGTTGGTCGACCTGCATCTGGGCACCGCATTACATACCCACGCTAAACGCTGTACCTCCATTATGGAGTCCATGACCATGAGCTAACACACCTCCATCGCGCACCAATCAAATTGCTTGGCCGCTGAAGCCTGTTCAAGCTGATACTCCATTCCGCTCCACCAAAAGTCTCAATTGCTGACCTCATTGCTCTTGTTGCCATGTCGACCGCCACGCCTCCGCCTGCCCCCGCCACCGCTGAAGCCTCCAAGGAGCTCACGAGCAAGGACTACTACTTCGACTCGTACTCGCACTTCGGCATCCATGAGGAGATGCTCAAGGACACGGTGCGCACCAAGGCCTACATGAACGCCATCCTGCAGAGCAAGCATCTGTTCAAGGACAAGGTGGTGCTAGACGTGGGTTGCGGCACGGGCATCCTGTCCATGTTCGCCGCCAAGGCCGGCGCCAAGCATGTGTACGGCGTCGACTGCTCGGGCATCCTGACGCAGGCGCGCGAGATCGTCAAGTCCAACGGCTTCGCCGACCGGATCACGCTCATCCAGGGCAAGATGGAAGAGCTCACGCTGCCCGTGGACAAGGTGGACATCATCATCTCCGAGTGGATGGGCTACTTCCTGCTGTACGAGTCCATGCTGGACACGGTGCTGTACGCCCGGGACAAGTACCTGGTGCCCGGCGGGCTTATGTTCCCGGACCACGCCACGCTCTACATTGGCGCCATTGAGGACGGCGAGTACAAGGCTGAGAAGCTCGACTTCTGGGACAGCGTGTACGGCTTCGACATGAGCTGTATCAAGGAGATAGCCAAGGTGGAGCCGCTGGTGGACACCGTGGGCAACGACGCGCTGCTGACGGACGTGTGCCCCATCCTGGACATTGACCTGACCAAGGTTACCAAGGACGAGCTCGCATTCTCGTCACCTTTCAAGCTCACGACTTTCCGTCAAGACTACTGCCACGCTCTGGTGGCCTACTTTGACTGCACCTTCTCCGCGACGCACAAGAAGCTGAGCTTCTCCACGGGACCGAAGGCGGAATACACGCACTGGAAGCAGACGGTGTTCTACCTGGAGGGCGAGCTTGCCTGCAGCCCCGGTGAAGTGATTGAGGGCGAACTCACATGCAAGCCCAACGCGTCCAACCCGCGCGACCTGGACATCGACATCAGCGTGCACTTTGACGGCGCCAGCGCTTCGTACAACCAACTGCACGAGTTCAAGCTGCGCTAAGTTGACGGAAGGCAGCCCCCAACGCGGGATTCGACAAGATACACTACGTTACGACGCATGCATCTGAGTAGACTAGAAGTTAATCCCATTTGAAAGAAAGATACTCAAACATTTTCATCATCCACGTCCGTACGAATTCATCGCTTGCACTGTATCCGCTTCAGCGCTTCCCCACGCTTGTTTTTCTCTCTATAAATACAGTATCTTCCTTGTTTGACTTGCTGCCTTGGCCTGTACACCACCCAAATGGCTCGTGGACTGGTTTATTGCTGCTCGATGTCCTCCATCTCCATGTCACCATCGGCGTCCTCCTCCTCCGCTTCCTCGACAGAGTCGGCCTCATCATCTTCATAATCGTCCTCCTCCAGGTCGATGTCCTCGTCCATACCATCGGCGGCGGCGTTCCCGTCAATGACAATGTTCGTGTAGTTGTGGTCCAGCTGCGCAGCTGCCTTTACGAGCTCCTCATCGTCCACGAAGTCCATATCCATATCACCACTGGCACCGGGAGCTCCAGAAGTGCCGGTCTGCATGGCACCGAAGCCAGCGCCATTGGGCGCCTGGTTGCTGCCATCCTCCATGGTGTTAGGGTCCTGAGCTCCGGCAGGCGACCAGTCGATGGGGAACCGCGTGACGCGCGGCTTGTCGGCCAGAATGTTGCGCTGCAGCTTGGACACGTCCACGCGGGTGGGCGGGTTCTCCAGCAGGAACGGGTCGGCGTAGTCGTTGTTGACGTAGTAGCCCACCCGCACGAACTCGCGACCCCGGTACGAGCAGGTCACGAGCGCCACAGTGACGCCCACCTTGTCCTCGTCTGGGATCATGTCCGGGTTGGGCGGGTCCGACTGGAACACGAACTTGTTGGTGCCCACGGGCACGGGACCCACCAGCACCTCCTCCAGCACCTGGTCGCGGCTCTCGTCCTCGGCACTGCCGACGTACGTGATCTTCCACTCCAAGTCTGCATTAAATATGCATTAGAAATAAAGTACAATAATTGGGGCGGGGAATTTGACGCACCGGCCTCGAGCGGCTGCGCGCACTCGAACGTAACCTCGAACTGGAAGGGGTTCGTGAAGGCCGTGGGATTGTCCAGCACGGTGATGTTGGTAAGCGTGACGTAGGCCATGACTGCTGCAATGAGGCGCAGGAAGGTTTGGGAATGAGGGGAGGTTCGGCTAGGCTTGGCTCGGCTCGGGAATGAGTTGTCACTCGAGCGCGCCAAAACCAAACGAAAGTGTACCGTGCATGGGTGACTAAGTCCGATATTGCCACAGGTCACTTTCGCGCCCTTTCCTTATGAAGGCAACTTGCATGTATTCGTGGCTTTTGTTCACTAAGTTTCTTTACTGTACTGCGCCATTATATACAAGAAATCAATATTCAAAAAGCTGCCAAAATGTCCAATAGAAATTTGCTGCGGTGTCGTCGTCGGTCAGCTAGCTGTGCACCTGCAGGTTTATATGCCTCATGACTTGCGGAAAAAGCCGTCCAGAGTGAGCTGGTCGACCTTCCTCCGCTTCCTCGCGAGTCGAGGCTGAAAGTCCACGGGAAGACTCGACGGACCAGCGCTGGAAGTAAACGATGGAGACGAGATTGTCACTGTAGCCGGCATAGATGACGGCGCACTGCTTACTTTCTGGACACCATCGCTGGAGTCGAAACATCCGTCCTTCAGCTCGATGATTCGGTCAGAAGAGATTTCACTGGGCGTACTCGTGCTGACGACGGGCGTGGGCGAAGCCATCAGCAAGAGCCGCCCATTCACAGAATAGCTCGAGTTGTCCAAAAACGAGCAATCTCGCTTCACTGAGCGCCGTTGTCTCCAATTCGGCTGGTGCAGCGAACAAAACATGTTAATGCTATCCCGCAGCGACCATATCGAAGCTATACACACAATCACCTTCGATTCTGGCTTTGGACTTCGGATCGAATTGAGGATTGGCGGTCGAGCCGTTGGTTTATTCTTACTTGCAAGGTTTGCCGCAACGTTAAAGCCATCTGAGCATGAGCGTGAAAACACAACGTTAGTTTTCGGAGATTCCACGAAATCAGTTCGGAGGACGACTCCACATCGATGCATCTTAACGTACCGCTAAGCGAGCCCTCACTGTCATCGGAAGCATGACCAATTTCGGCTGTCTTTTCTGGGATGGCTGTGGGTGTCGGTCGAAACCGAGAGTGTGCACTTTCAAAATCACTCACTCCTTGTGGCCGACGGTTAGTTGATGTAGATGCAACAGGGACCGAAGCGGGCCGTGGGGTATAAATAACGTCTGCAACAAGATAATGAGTTTACATCGATGGATCAAATGATAGAAATTTGCTGCTCCACGCACTGTCAAAAACTTCCGATGCTTCTTCCTCAAACTGGTTCACTGAAACCCCATACACAGAAACAAGCACAATCTTTAGGACCACTATCCACTGCTCCCACTTCATTCGCCAGTCAACACCCTTACCATCCGTGACGTCCTCCCATCCACAAGTCTGCATACACTGAGATGCTTGGTTTGCTATATCGTGCCCTGCGTCGCCTACAAATGGCAAAAATCAAATAATGCTTTCATCAGCCCCACGAACTATAGCAACCTGAAACCACCACACACCGTCAAAGTCTTGGCTCGGGTTAATGTCCAAGCTGTCCATATCCGTCGCATTCTGCTCACCATCAATCAATTCCTCGTCCACATGAGTCCACACAGCGTGGCAATAAAACACACAAAAAACTGCTCACGCACATATTCCACAAACGCAGTGAGCTGGTCCTCCATGTCCAGACTCTCTCGCTCGCTGTCTGCTGCATTATAGTCGCTGCTGTCACTTTCTGTGCACTGTTTCTTGCCGTTCAGAAGCTTGCGCTGCTCGTCACGCTTGCGCTTGCGGGCCAGCACCATGGCGGACGCGGACGGTTGCGCCCTGAGCCGCTGCGAGTTCTTACACTTCCAATCGCTGCTGGTGCGTCTGGACGACTCGGCCTCGTCCCGCTGGATGTGCGAGCGCTGCAGCCACGAGCGAGCGCCAGTGCCAGCGCCGCTGCTGGACCCTCGGAAGTCGGCGATCGCGCCTTTGTCCAGCACCCGCGGAAGACGCGTAATCGGGGTGGCCATCATGGCGGCGGGGCACTCGGAGTCGAACTTGGAGGGGCAGCTCTCGCCAACGACGTCGTCTTGCCTCTCCAGGAGCATGCGGCATACACAAACGGAAGAGGAAAATCACTGCTCTCAACGTCCGGTACCACCTGGGTCTAGCAGAAACAGGCGTGCATTTCAGCTAAAACAGTAACGTATACATCTGCCAAGTGAGTGCCGCACTGGAGGGCACTCTAGAGGGGGATATACTGTGACGCTCGGGCTAAGTAACGGTGTCGGCGCCCATTCAAGGCTCACGCTTGCACATCCCTACGAAGTCCAAGTGGTGGTCGGTCAGTTCAACCACAGCGCCATGCTCGTTCCAGAATGTCATAAACTTAATCCGGGGTCCACTATCAACTCTTTAGTACATCTTCTCATCGCTCGGGTCGAAACCGCTGTTGAGCGCGGCTCGGAACTCGTCGTTCGCACGCAGCAACTCGGCGATGCGGTCGTAGCGCTCGGGGTCCTTGCGGATGGGGAAGATGAAGCACTCGGTGTCCAGTTTACCCTTGACGGCCGCCAGCTCCATGGCCTTCTTGGTCTGAAAGACACAAAAGCGTCAACTATACAGCATACAGTACCGCCAACAACTTCACAACGTACCATGGCGTGCACGTGCTCGACCACGAGGTCCTCCATCAGCTCAGCCGTTTCATCCAGCGGCTCAGCCTCGTCCCCGAAGCCGAATAGCATGTGCTTGACTGCAGTTATCAATAGTATGTTAGTCTCTTCGCTCCCTGCCCAACGGCCTCAATTGCGTCCACCTACTACTCTCCACCAGCTCCCCACGCACAAATGGTTTGAGCGCCGCTTGGGCCGCGTGTGCATCGGTGCCCGAGCCGTTGGCCGCCGCCGTATCGATCGCTACACGCTTCGCCGGGGAACTGCTCGCCCTGGCGCCGGCGCCAACGTCACTGGTTTTGCGCTTGCGCGACTTGGCCGCCGCCTTCTTCTTCGCGCCGTTGGCCTCAGTCTTGCTCATGCTAAAATACACTGTACAGCTACAATTGCCAGTGACCATCACTCTAGCGATATACTATTGGCTGAAAAGCGGTAAGAGATCGAGTGACTTGACCACGCTGATTGGCCCGTTAAAGATAGCTTCAAGTTGCACTGCAATCTAACGTCACTCTCATATTTGCCGCCTAGGAGAGACATGGGCAACAAGTCGTCGATTCTGAGGAGCTCCTCACGCGCCGACGAGTCCAATGCCACCCCGCGCGTGGCAGTAGGCGGACCCGCCCCGTCACCGGCCGTGGCGGACATCCAACAGCCAGGAGCGCCGCCCAGCGGGCCCGTCGCCAAGCTGCTGACTGCCAACATCGCGAGTATTAGACCGGTGGAGCAGACATCGCGTCCGCCTACACCACTGGATCAGAAGTAGGAGGTGCAATTAATTGGTTTAGGTTTAGTATTTTGTGCTGAAGTTTTTGGGTGTTGAAGGATCACAAACGCGCTCAGGGAGCGGTGGGTGGAGCGGGCGCATCACGACAAAGACAAGTAGGAGAGAGGATGGTTCGAAGCATGTTACTGGCACTAACTTTTGCAAATTGGTGCTTGTCTGCAGCCAGTTTACGAGGATTCTGCTTAAGTTGCCTCAGGCTGCGGTGTGTAGTGGGCTTGTAAGCTCGATGATGAGAGTGAGAGAGCTGACGGTGTGGTGATGGTGTTGTTGGGACCTTGCAGGATGCCTTTAATAGTGTGCGCACTACATTCCACGCATTTGACAAGGAAAAGAAAGGCTACATTGAGTTTAGCGACCTCTCGAGAGTATTTGAGCAGCTAGGCGCCAACTTCTCGGGAGAAGAAATTGGTCAAGTGTTCCAGGAGTCAGATATGATGGAGAACGGAAAGTTGACGTTTAAGGAGTTTCTCGTGTGCCTTGCGATCGGCTTCGTTCTTCACGTACGTATTTTACCATTCGATTCTGTAGGAGGAAAAGTTTTGCTCAGCCAGAGCCGACGCATCTCATACTGACGATGTTTTCAATGTGATGACATACAGAAAATCCCTTCTCTAGAGGGCGAACAAAAGCAGGAACTCAGCATTTTCTACTCCCCCATGTACATGCACTCTACGCTGTGATGACCTTCCTAGGGCGCGTCTCACTTATTTTCTTTTTCGCACAAAGGTCTCGAACCGGCAGCAACAAGACTTCAACAGCTGGCCCAAGGCGATCGATTTTGTTCGGAGAGGTGAGATACCTACCTATCTTGACACAAGCGTAATTGTTGCTAGGCAAAATATTTACGTTTTCGTTCCTTCGTTTAACACATTGTGTAGGGAAACAAGCTGCGGATCGCGTTCCAGCTGGCCGTGGATGCATTCCTGTGGTTTGACGTAGATGGAAATGGTGTGATTAATCGGTAAGTCGGACAACCTCCTTGATGGCAATGCTCTGTCGGATCAGTATATATTGACTTCTGTGCTTTGTACAGCGTCGAGATGGCGACCAAACTGCAAAGTTCAATGGCTCTGCACTCTCCAACGAAAAAAATGTCCACTCGAGAGCTCAACAAAGGTGAGTTATCTTTGTATTGCCCCTATGGTTCTTGGCTGACTTTGTGCTGAATACGATTGGTAGACACGAGTGACGACTCGAGCAACCAGGCTATCTGGGAACAGCGATTCATGGAAATGGACTGGAATGGAGATGGCAACATTCATTTCAAGGAGTTCTTGATGGCTTTTGAATCCTGGATGGGGCTTGAAGATGATGATAGCACGATCGCAAATGCCGTCCATTAGTTCCAAGACTGCTCAACTGAACTGGTCCGCTGGCAAAAGTAAGGTAATATCTCCAGATGGGATTCTTATTAAATAATGCATTCTGCTGGCCAAAGTATCGTTGCCGACGAACGCACTTACCACATTTTGGAGTAACTATGTTTGTTTTCATCTTCATCGGCCATACCATATCCAGAGCTCTAGTTTTCGTAACGGTTGTTGTCAAACTCGATCGTGAAAACCTCAACTCTGTGTCTAGCCTGTGCGCGCGATGCACTGGCGATGGGGGCCAAACATCGGTCTCGAACCACAGGAATGCGTCTGGAATGCGCATCACAGGTTGAAACAAAGTTATTCTCTTCAGTCAGTTATCCGCACAATAACTGCCACTTACATCTTCACTCAGCATCATCGAGGTAGCACAAGTAGAAGTGGTAGCCCCCCCCCCCCCCCCCCCCCCCCCCAACACACACACACACACTCTGCCCACCAATGTTATTGTTCCTGTCAACGCTGGCATTTCCGTCGCTTGTGGCTGTGGGTCAAGTAGCAGCGGATACATCAACCGATTAGAATTTCAAACTTTGATATGTGGTGGTGTGCTGGGTTCGTAACTCTTTGCTTGGGGACTCTTACCAACGACGTGTCGGTGCAGCTTGAAACCTCGATGGCAAGGGCACGGCATCGCAAATTACTTCATGCTGGTACAGATTCCGGGGACGATCCAACGAGCTAGTCGATCTGGGACCGCCTGGAATCACAGTGGAACGATCGATTTCAACAAGTTCCTTATGGCATTTGAGTCTTGGGTCGTTGACGGTTACGACAACGATAAAGAGGAAAATCAAACACACTGCGAGATTGAAGACAAGACTTCAACTTCTGTCGAATCCACTGCCTACTAGACCGCCTCTGGAGCTAATACACACGCTTATACTTGTACAACGAAGCACTGCAAGGCGAAGAAAATGCATTTCTTTGCTATTAAATATGTTGCATTGCTTCGCACCTTCGCTTGGATCTCGAGACCATTTCATATGCGGGTTTCTGCACGCAGCTAGTGGATTGCACAAAAAATGCTGTCCAAAAGCTTTGTCGATGGACAGATTACACGCACCGGAAGACCCTGCGAGGTCGCTTTGGAATCTGGTTAGGCAGTGCTGGAACAAGGGAATCGCTAGGCAGCTGCGGCACGTGTTCCAGCAACCCCCACGGGTCCACGGCTGCGTATTCCAGTTTGTCGCCCTTCTTGCTAGCATCGCTTAGCGTCGAGGATGTCGCAGAACAACCTACGAATGCATTTGCTGCCCCGAACAAGTTCATCGGGCGTGGCAACACGGACCAAACACGTCTCTTGAGCTCATCCGGCAGCTGCAAAGCTTCTACGAGTTCCTGTAATTGGTGCGTCAAAAACATTGTCAGTCGGCTAACCATGCTACACCTACCAATAGAAGCGACAGCAAGATACTTACGAATTGCTTGTCATGCAGAACAGAGGCGTTGACAACCGGAATGAGGTCTAGAATCCAGCTGAAGAGGGAAATCCCGGGGCCCGTGGAGACAACCGACGTTCCTAGCAACGCAAACAGCGTTTTCACTATGCGATCGCGATAGCAAATAGTCAAAACAGCATGCTTGCTGGGCCCGATCACACCCACAAGCTGTAGTCGCACAGCCAGCTTGCACCGCAGTCGACGCTGAAATAGGCTGTTGCGCTCTTGTTGCTTATCGTAAAGCGTACAACCTTCGTACAACCATTCGAGCTGAGTAGCAAGCGACATCATGTAGCGCGGCAAAAAGGCATTGCCTGGCGGCGTGCACATGATACCGCCAACGAGATGCACAACCGACGTCGTGTTCAGCTGTCGTGCGAACTTGTCCAGTTGCGTATGCTTAACATCATCTTCGAGAATCTGTAAGATCTTCGCAATCACTGACCCCATTGCACGCCTCGAAATACTGCACACCGTGGCAGCATACAAGGACGCCACCGCTGAATCTTGGGCTTCTCGTGCTGCTTCAAGCATGCGAGCTTCGCATGGAGTCAGTGCATTCTGCATCGCTGCTACAGTCATTGGCAGTGGTGCTGGTGGTGCTCTCTTTTTGAGCACATCGTTTGGACCTGGTGTGCCTCCGTGGTGTTTCCCGTCACCGCCTTCTCCGTGGTGCACATGAAGTGGAGTGCCATAGAGTTTGGGCGTAGCCAGGGGTGATGATGATGAAAGCGTGGTAATAGTCGCGGATGTCGTTTGTGGCACTGGCACGGATGACGACGTCGAAGAAGATGATGTCAACGAAGTCGATCCTACCCCGGGAGGCGGGCGCGAGCTGCGCTTGAGCGTGCGCAGTACGATCAGGCTCGATAAAATCTCGGTGGCGCTACTTGCCTCGTCAAATCCTAATTCGAACTCGAGATCATCCTCGTCAGCCTCTTCTTCTCCATCTGAAAAGTTGCTACCCAGTAGACTGCCGCCAAATGAAGTCTGTCTTTCTGGTGCAGTCGATTTGCCGTCGACAAAGCCATTCACTGCGGCTGCTACAGCACCTTCGCCATTATCCACAGCTGCTCGCTTGCTCGAACGCGTAGACAGCTCCCCCTGAGGAGCTTTTCGTTTGTTAGGTCCGGTCTGGTGCTGGTTTTGAGTTTGATGGTGTCGTGAACGTCGTTTACTGCGTTTGACTTTCTGCTGTTGCCGACTCATTTGCAAGTCGAGGTAGATGGAGCCGCCACGATGGAGTGTCCAGACGTTCATCTGATCAATGATTTGGTCCACCTTGAGCAATTGCACTTGTCCATGTCCGTCCTCAGCAGGCGATGTGGGGGGCCGGAAAAAGTGCGTCAGCAAAACCGCAGTGTGCCACTGCTTTTTGTGATAAACCGGAAGAATGTGCTTTTCGCGGGCTTCTTTCGTATCGTGGAAGATTGTATCGCGAACAATGCCGTCCGATGTCAAGTTGAACAGCGTGAGACTTGCCAGTGTGCCACGTTCCTCGCGCTTCCGCAATAAGTTGTCCTCCATTTGGTATGAGATCTGGCACAGCAGGAAGCACAACGGGAACATCAAGCAAGCGGGTACCTGTGTGCGCAGGAAGCGCAGGTGGTATTTCGTCTGCATTGCCGTTACATTCACAAGTTGTCAGTATCGTGCATTTTGAGCAAGAAAGAGTACGATCTCGTCTGAATGCATGTGTAGCATACAACAACTCACCAATGGTTCGTCAAACATCACCAGCTTCTGCGGATCAAGCAGAAGATTCTGAGGGGGCTCGGAGAAGAGCTGGAAAACAAGAGCCATGGCGAGTAGCTGCGTCGGCAAGTTGGGCGGTGGATCACGCGAGGCGCGGCGCTGGGTTCACAACAGACAGCAAAGGAAAACGTTAGCTGTTGTTCAATGCACGGCAGTGAAGTGGAAGCAAAGCCATACCAATCTTGGAAAGAGTGGCACGAGCACCAATCGGAGCACCTGGGAGAGATCCAGTACTTTATGCACTACAAGAGACACAAGGAAGCTCTTGAGGCCATATTGCAGGCGGTCCAGGCGGCCCTTTTGGTTGAGCGCAAACGCCTCCTTGCTGTTATCAGCATTCAAAAACGGGTTCCGTGAGCGCTTGGGCGTATCGCTACCAGCAAAACCGGGAAGAACTTCCTTCTGCAACCACACAACCAAGGTGTTTGAGAACTTTTCGTTGAACTCCTCACCGTTGTCAGGATGTTGTTCCACAACCTCACGTATAAGGCGCACGCAGCGGTGCACGTAATGAGGCGTGGTGATGGGTCGCTTGCAGTTTGACTTCACCCGTGCCGATATGTTTGCCATCCACTTGTCCATAGCCTCGCTCAGCACAGCTCGGAAGAAGAACACGTAATTAGGCGTGCGCCGCTCCCGCGTGGCATTCGCATTAGTAGAGCCCACAGAAGAGGACGTCATGCTCATATTGATGGCGGCCACCGCAAAGTCGATGGCACTGTCACGGCACTTCGCTTCAGCCGCAGGGGTAGCTTCGCTTACAACCTCTTCCCACGATAAGCTTGCGTAGCTGGGTTCAAAGGCTGCCACAGACTCAGTAGATGCCGAGGATTCATGCATGCTGTTAGGACTTTGTAGCGGAGTGCTGCTCCCAGCACCAGGTGTCGCTGGGGTCTGCTTGCCATCAGCACCAGGGCCATCAAAGGATCTGGCCTGTAAAGCTTTGAACGACCGTGACAGCGCACTCTTTAGCTCCGGAGGGAGCACCTCACGGGGTGGTGGAATACGCACGATCGGGTTCGTAGCTTCTAGCGACAACTCTTTAGTCTTTTGACTCCCGTTAGCTCCATTCGCATTGGCTGCGCCATTCGCTGTGCCGCCTGCTGTAGCCGCGTCTTGGTTCTTTCTTGCGGTCTCAGCGATTGGCTTGAGCAGCGCAATCGGCAGGTCCAACTTTGCAATCTCTTTCTTCTTGATATGTGCATAGTACATCTTGCAAAAGAACTGAGCTACGTTTCCAGCCTTATCGTCAGCATTTTTCGGGATACAGTGAAAGCGATCCACGAATGACTGAAGCAGGAACGGTATCTGGTCCGTGGCACAGAATGCAAGCTCATGGCGTTCGATCATGGCCAGGACTACATTCTTGACAAGGAAGCACGGAGAGCGCCGAAGGAAGTGCACGAGTACCTCAAGAAGTGCCAGAATATCCACGATTTCGAGCACAAGGCACACGAGCCGCATCACCTGCTCCACACTTCCGTAGTCCGAAAACCGGAAAAACGTGGCCTCTTCGTAAATATTGTGCAGAAACCAGCGTGTGAACCGTCCTTTGTCGTGCCCACACATAGTCTTCACTGCTGAAACTAACTCGCCCACTTTACCCTGGTACTCCACCTCCTTCAGTACTCGGTTTGTATCTCCAGAACTAGAAATACCTGCTGCAGGAGCTCCAGGGGTTCCAGCAGCCGTTGTGTCATTAGCCTGGCCGTGCGTGTGAAACACGTAGATGCAAAGTGATTGGGCACGTTCCAGTGTCTTCGAGTAATTAAAGTGCTCACGACGGAGTTCCATGACTTCGAGCCAGCGTAAATAGTTCAGTTCGGCATCATAGCCTTCGCCTGGCATCATTGGCACGCACGTCGGTAGCGGGAACGGACTCCTTGGAAGCTGCCATAGATATAATTTGAGTCGGTCGCTCGAGGAAAGCAGGTGGACGTCATTAGACTTGTATCCTCGCCCTGGTGAGCATTCGATGTTGTACGCAGTGTGAACCACTGGTGCCGACTCTCTCCTTTTGGCAATTCCACCGTTACCACCAGCTCCTGCAGCTAAAGTTAACAACGGGCTGTTGCTCATACTCGCCGCTGCCTCATTGCAACAGGATGCAAATTCCACAAAACTCGCAACACTGAACAGCCGACGCCGAACGAGCAGACAGAACAGCTCGATAACCTGAGTGACCTCTGTAATGGCCTTCGGCTCGTAACGCTGCAAGAAGTTTTGCAGAGCGCTCTGAAGCACAACTTGGTGGTCCTTCGGTCCGCAGTGTGGTAATAGCCCCTTACTGTTAAATTAATTACAGACACGCACGTCAGCAAGAATACACATCTAGCTCCAGAACAAGTCACGATTGAGTTAAGCACGTACTCTTTGCCGTATTCCAGAAGTGCGTTGCTGTGCATTTCGATCAACGCAAGCGCAAATAGGTACCGGTACTCTGCAGGTCGTTGATTTGTCACTGCCCACTCGCAGACAAGGAAGAGTGCAGCTACATCGACAGGGAGCTCCGCAGTGGGCCCACTGCAGCTTGGGCTCACAGTGGGGAGTGGGCTGAACACTTCGCTATACACACGGTGCAAATCTGAGGTTGAGTCCACGCGATGAAAACGATCTAGGGTCTGCAGGATCTGTGCCTCATTTCGCATGGTAGCTGCAAGCACCTGGCCCCCACCCACAGAACTTAGAGACGGACATGCCTGCTGTAGACGAAGAATACGCCCAGCAACCTCTCGGTTCTTTCGCTGACAAGAGTCAATACAAGACTGGATAGCGGTCGTGCCGTACACGTCACGATTGAAGAATCGATCGGTGAATATGAAGGCCGGCCACAACGGAGACGCTGGACACGCATGCAACAAATTAGAATGGTCTCACTTTCCAAGCAGAGCCAGCTCGACACACACTTACCATTATCTTCAAGACGAACGAGAACATCATTGCCATTGAGCAAGATATCACGTAGCAACTGGCACAGAGCCACTAGAAGCTCTTCCTGGAGTGCGCTTCCTGTCGTTTCTGGAGGCACAGGGCAACCAGGAGGTAGCAGATAGCGCATATGCTGCAAAACTGTCTTCACAAGCAATAGAACAGCATCTGCGGAAAGCAATATTTCTGGCAGAAGTTTTTGCACCACAGACATTAGCTCCATAATGCCATTCACTCCGAGTGCCAGCACGGCCGAACATCGAGTTGGGCCATTTGTTCCGCGTTGTGATCTTGGCGTTAGGGATTTTTGCAGCAGCGACAGGAGACCATCAAAGTAGTGCGCACGGTCTAAAAGTCCCATCTTGAACTGATACTCCGACAGCTTCAGCACATACGACCACTTTTCATGCCACGACAGTGGCGTTGATGGCGAAATGTCAATTCCACCGCTGCCGTGGGGAGCTACATGTCCTGAATTTGATGGCGGTGATTGTGTCTCGCCATGACGCAATCTTGGGGCCAATTGAGTGCGCCTTACAGGCCCGCTACTGGTGCCTGCTAAAGGTAGCGACAACCCACTGTTGTTGCTAGCTATTTGGTTGCCATTCACCGCCGGTCTGGAGTTTGGATCCACCGATCTGCTATCAGCCCCTGTACTCGATTCCAGGGCTGCCTGGCGCGCTAATGAATGCAAGTAATCCACAAGCTTGTCGGTCCACCCCTGATTTCGCCGCTGATTTCTCCTCGGACTAAAAAACCAGTCACCTGTTCGGAGAGCGCTATCGCGCTCAAGCTCTCGCATCTCCGTGTACACGACATTTATCCGCACAAACCACGTCGCCTCAGCGTATCCGGGACGATACCTCACCACAAACTCAAGCAGGGGACACTTTGATACGCCCGGCACTGCCCGCCACTGTTGGAATGGCACTCCGTATGCCTGCGTAAGCTCGGCAGCAGTGCGAGCCCCACTCGAGAGGTCGCTCATCCAGATATGGCACGTGCGGTCATCTACCCGGCGCACATGACGCATCAAATAGTTCGTAAACGCCCGCTGTACAACCGCAGCAGCCCCATCTTCATTTCCTGCCGCAACAGTGCTCTTGGCTTCCTCGGCATCATCTCGTAATCGTACAATGGCACGCGTCGCCCTCGTGAGATCGTCAAAAATGGCCAACTTCTTCTCCGCAAACGTCGAATACTGCATATGCCACTGCTGGTTAAATCCTCTCGGCAGAGGACTCACAAACGCCGCATTGCGCAGCGCATGAAAACGGAATTTCTCCTCTGGGAAGTTGGCGTTCGTCGGGAAAACGCTTGGGAACATGGCCAATTTGTCCGTCAAGTACGGGTGCTCCGCGTCCTGTTCAACCGCAACAAAAAAATACGTCATCTGTCAAAAAAACTAGACCACAAAACCTACTACAAACCCTACCTTCATGTACTTGGTGTCCATGCCGATGACGCGAACGGCCGCATCCGCAGGCGGCAGGTCGCCCCGCCTGGCGCCCGTCCGGTGCATCAGCAGCAGGTTCTTCCGCTCGCGCAGCCGCAGCGCCGGACTGCCGGACACACCGAAGGCGCTGCGACTACCGCCGCTGTTGCGTCGCTCCCTGGCGTCTCGAGAGCGCGAGCGCGGGCGGTTGCGGCCATCTCTGTCTCTGTCTCGATCTCTGTCCCGGTCCCGGTCGCGGTCCCTCGAGGACGCGCCTCCCGTTGCGTTGGATGAGCTGCGACGCGGCAGTCCGCGGCCCGAGGAGCCGGACGACGACTGGTAGCTGCGCCCGCCGTGCGAAGAAGAGCCGCGGTCCTTGTAAGCGCCGGCAGAGCGGCTGCTGGTTTTGCCGTCGCTCGCGTGGTAAGTCTCCATCGCTCACCCACGTACGTATACGGGCACCGTGAGCGTCTCCGGTGTGAAGGCCGCAACAGTCCAAATGCATGGCTCCTCTATTTGTCGGCCCCCCTCCGCACCACACGAAATGTACATCAAGTTGGAAGGGGTGACGGAAAGCGTAGTCTTAGTCAGGAATCGATGCCTCGAGCTGCACGGAAGTGTGCGAGCTTGAATTGGTGGGCCGGTCCGCTGTCTTATCACAACGAAAATGGGAATGCAATGCTTGCGGCTCCTTGGTGTTTCGTTTGATCATACGTCGCCCCGCCGGAAGTTAGCTATCAACACAAGTTCACTGTGTATGTTTTGCACATGGCTCATGAGCAAACGTCCATTGCAGTAATGCAGTAATACAGCCGTACCACTCGCGCCATCTCAGTTCTGGCCTTCGCTCTTGCCTCGATCAAGGCTGACAGTCTGGAACCGCCACAAAATGTCGACATACGGATGTTTGCCACTAGAAGTTTCAGTTGATGTACGCGCACCGAAATTTCAATATTCGGCAGAGTCGATACTCACTCTACAAGTATCCTGCCCATGACGCGAGGTGAGCAGCAGCATTTGCTGCCCCGGGGCGATGACACCAACGTGCAGTTGTCCGTGCGAGAAGCTCTGATGACGAGCAGGCCCACGCCCAAGCGACGAGATCCGCGCGCTCGCTCCTGCGCGGCGCTGCGCAGCGACGTGTGGACCCTACTGCACTACCGCACGTCGCTCAAAAAGCGTTCGGGGCTGCAGCGCGCGTCCTACATATTGGAGCTGTGCGTGCTCGTGCTCATCACACTCAACGTGGTGCTGGCCATGTATGTATCGGCCTCACCGCTCGGTCCTGCGCGTACGTTGGAAGGTTACAAGCTGCAGGAGGCGTGGTGGAGAGTTGATACAGTGTTGTTGATGTTTGTATGCAGCGGTGACGACGACGGATTGGTACGAATTGTTCTTGTACGTGTCGACGGCACTGTTCACGGTGGAGTACGTGCTGCGCCTGTGGTCGTGCGTGGAGGACGACCGATTCACTCATCCACTCTGCGGGAGGCTGAAGTGGATGCTGCGACCTATGTCGATGATCGACCTCATTGTGCTCATCCCATTCTACGTGGAGATATTGCTGGAGAAACAGGAGTACGTGGTAGGTAGATGTGCAAGATTAGAGTGAATGGGTACTGATGCGTTGGATTGCTTGTGCTTGCAGGGTGGTTGTGTCATCGCGGGGTGTTTTGACGCTGCGAGGCTTTCGCCTTCTGCGCATCATGTCGTTCTTGCACCTCGAGCGATCTTATCAAGCGATGAAGAATCTGCGTGAGATTTTTGCGGCGAAGAAGGAGGAGCTTGGTGTCGTGAGCTATCTCACCATTGTCATTTTGCTTACGTCGTCGACTACCATGTGAGTGTAGATGAAGTTTGCTGGTGTGTGTACGCTGCCAACGCTCGTTTCGTGTGTGTCATAGCTTCTTTCTCGAGAATCCAGCGCAACCTGAAGTGTTTTCGAGCATTGGAACGTGCGGGTGGTGGGCCATTGAGACCATCACATCTCTCGGTTATGGCGACATTGTACCAATCACCGCGGCGGGCCGAGCTTTCTCGTCTTTGCTGGCACTTTTCGGTATCATTTTGTTTACGATCCCCGGTGCAGTGTTGGGCTCTGGCTTCGTTGAGGTAATGCTCAAAAAGCAGGAGCAAAAGAGCGAACAAGCGATGGAGGAATCCATTCGCATTTCGCTGACCCGAGAGCTGCGCTCGCTCAGCTCCAATAACATCGCTTTTGCAGGTGCGTGCGTTCGTTGCACTCAACCAGGATATCGTGCATGCTCATACTTACAAACGCTGGCTTGGACTCTGTGCTGTACAGGCGGTTTGGACTCCCCGAAAATGGATTTGGATTCTCCCGTGACTCGACAAGCGTCGGGCTCCTTTTCACTTCCACCGCGGTCTTTTTCGACCCCACACAACTATTCTCCGTTCGTGGCGCCTGCACCCCCAATTGTGCGCCTTCAAGAACAAGTCGACAAACTCACCGCCACGCAGGTTCGATTCACTCTGCTCAACATTGCGATCCCATCCGACCACCAAAAGCTAACAATTTTCATTTGTCTTTCTTGCAGGTTCAACTCCAAGCGCAACTAAGCCGCCAAGAAACGCAGTTGCAGGCTATCATGTCAATGCTAGCGCAATCGTTGGCGCAGTCGCAACCGAAAGAGAATGCAGTGCCACCATTCAGCGCAATAGTGCCACCCAAGTAGGCATTCCCAAAATGTACCCATCTGTGCCAAATGGTAGCCATCTGCAACCCAAAAACCGTTTTTCATCGAATCAGCGCTCTCGATTTTATCATTCCATTCGTGACCGCCAATATGCAGAGTGCGCGGCGTCCAGCTCTTGCCTCCACCTCCTCCTTCTCTAACAACCTCCTGTGTGCCTTCCTATTGCACAGACCCGCACGAAGAGAAGCAGAAGGCGCTGCTGCAGCGCATCACGGGCTCCGTGGCTCGTCTTCACGAGGTGCTGAAGGAAATTAACACGCAAATTGAGGTGCGTTGGGCCTTTTCGACACTTTTTCTCCGACACTGCAGCTCACAATTGGGATATTATGCTTATAAACTTTAGAAAAGCGACTCGTTCCGGGAAGAATTGACCCTCACGTGTCAAGTGTGGAAGGGCTACGAGAGCCGCGTGCAGTCGCACTGTGACACGGCTGCCGCTGCAACTCAGCAGCGGTAAAGTCACGGGCGAATCCTTCTTCTAACCAGCAGAACACCATTTTCTACATGTTGCAATGATATTTTATTCCTCAAATTTTAGTGCCGTACGACTCTTGTTGCATTTTAGTGCAGCGTCGTTTTTGAGTCTGTTTTGGCTGATTTTCTGGATGTTTCGAGGTCTCGCTGGGCTCGGAGCTCGGCAGCGCGTTCCAACATCTGCCAGCGCTCACTGAAGCGGCCTCGGATGACGTTCTCTTCGGTGATCAGCTTCTTCTGCGTGTAGCTCCTGACCACCTTGTCAGCAGACTGGCATTCGCCATGTACGTGTAAGTTTGATACCAACGGGAGCTATTGGACACAGCACCGACCTTTTTGCCTGTTTGCTTGTGGAGGGTCCTCGTCGAGATGCTTTTGACTAAATTTGTGACGGCTTCGTGGCGCTCTGTAATGAGAGAAGACTGCTCCTGTTCCCACAGTTCCTCCAGAGCACTTTTAGCCTCATCTCGTCCTGCACATTATTGAGTTGTGGTGAGCAGGAAGTAGGCGCTACACACCAAAGCAGGTACGTACTCTTTGTTGAGACTGCTATGCTGTACCGCAATTCAAGCAACAGCTGATCTGTACCAGGTGCAGCTGAGACCTTCTGGGTTTGTTCCTTCAATTGTTGCCCAGCGACGTGCGCTTGACTGAAAGCAGTCAGGTAGGCTTGAACCAGAGGCTCACGTTGCGATTCAGTCTGTACCCACGTTTCCAGCCATTTTTTATTTTCTATCTCCGACGTGGCAGTAGTGTCATCTGAAGTTTTGGTAGAGCTCTGCTCTTCATTCACCGGAGATGCCGAGATCTTACGGCTTGGACTCCCGGGTAGGATGGAGGGTCGAGGTGCGGCACTTCCTGATTGGCGTTGACTAGCCTGAAGCCGGCTGCTTGCGAGTTCAAATACGTCCTTGTCGCCACTTAACAATTTCGCCCGCTTCTTGGTGACAGTCGACCAGTAGTTTACTCCTAGACTCTGTCCCACGGTTAGACATGGTAAATGCTATGGCGCCCTGCACTAACAAAAGAAGCATAACTTGCCTTCGTGCGCGCTCTTGTTTGCAGATCGAAAATCGGTTTGAACAAGTTGGTCTTGCTTGAGCACATGGCTAGAAAAACGTCTGCAAGCGAGACAAATAAAAGCATTAGTTGCTGTTTGATTTCCTTCGTGTACTCACCAATACGGACCAAGCGTTATGACCCCGTTCTCGTTTGAAGTCATGGATTTCAGCTGGCTCTTCACTATGCTAGGGAGGGTGTCCGTGTGATACAGAAGACGAAAGAGGCTCTCGCATTCCGCAGCATCTAATGTTCCATTGTGATCATCATCTATAGCATGAACGAATGAAAATCATTAGTGCGGCCGTATTAATTAATCTGTGTGTACTACGAACTCACCATAAAGTCGAAAGACGTGCGTATAAATGTCTTGCGAAGACATTGTGCAAAAGTTCCACATGTTTAGCACAAAATCTTGGACATTACATTAGCGTCATCCTGTACAGGTTTATCATAATCCATCTTACCATCAAACGCCACACCACGGGCAGGAGTCTGTTTCCCCAAGTTGCTAAACACCAGATCCGAGAACGCAGTATGCCGAAGCTCGAAAAAGCGGTGGAACTCTTCCAAGTCGATTGATTTACTTCCGCTGAGCGATTCAAACAGCATACGTCAGCCCCCGTCTTTACCATTCATATTCATACACTCAGCCGTATTGTTACTCAGTGTCCATAGCTGCGAAGAGTTGATAGAACTTCAGACCCGTAGTGGGCTTATCAACTACTAGTACGAATCAATTCACAATAAATCAGTGAGTCCATCGCGAGTCTCTTCATGAGTCAGTTATATGGCATATTACTCTCGAGTGCCTCCATGGCCGCAGCCACCACTGGATTCTTCATTTGAATAGCATACTGTTCTTCTTGCTGCGTTTGTGTCTGAGCACTCAGTTTGCTGTCGCTGCCTCCCATGAATTAGGCTCGACCCAGCCTTTCACTAATTTTCCATACCCGTACCGCCACGAATACCGAACTATTTTTTTACATGTCCACGAACCGAAATGGTCGTACGAGGTGTTGCCCTATATCTGGACATCCAAGAACCGTTATATCGAGCTGCACACTCTTGTTGAAGCAGTCTGTCGGGTGCATGTCCTCATTTCGACCCAACTGGGGTATTTCTCCATTGTCGGAGGAGAACGCATTTCGACTGCGGCTTGAGCGCTTGAACGAGTCGCGCCAGTTTGAATTGCTAGAAGGTGAAGAGATGTCTTCGAATTCGTTCGTAAGCAGCATCAGTCACATTGTCCTGTCTTCTAAACCCACACCGAAGGAATCCCAAGACGGTAATAAGTCTTTTCGCTCAGTGGTCCTCGGTACCAATGAGCAATCCCAACCGTTCCTGTCGAATGCTGTCAAGACTGCTATCTACACACCTTTCAACTTTCTCCCGAAGAATATGTTCAAGCAGTTCACGCGGTTCTCCAATATATATTTCCTCGTGATTACAGTGTTGCAATTACTGCCACAAGTGACATCTTCCAACGGCGTGCCTACGATGATTGTCCCGCTGATGTTTATTATCGTGGTTAGTGGTGTTCGAGATATCATGGAAGACATACAGCGCCATCGAGCGGATGCTGACCAGAACCGAGCTCAAATACGAAAGTTATCTTTTACAAGAGAACAAACGATCGCGTTTAAACTGGGGACGTGCGAAGAACTGAAGGTGGGAGAGCTGGTCCGAGTTGGAGAGAACGAAGAATTACCGGCTGACCTTGCTTTGATTGCGTCGGGTTCTCCAAATGGAGAATGTTACGTGATGACGGCAAACTTAGACGGTGAATCTTCACTCAAACCTCGCTTCGTGCATCCAGAGCTGTGTCGTCCGCCGTATCGTGACTGCTTCTCAAGCGATGGCCAGCACTTGACCCCGCAAGCAACGACGCAATTATCAGCAATTCACATCGACTGTGAGCCACCGAATCGATGCATCGACAAATTCAAGGGATCGCTGGTTTTATCGGAGACACGCTCAGCAAGCTTGGACATTTCACACGTTCTATTGCGTGGCACTCATCTAAAAGACACGCCTTGGGTCGTTGGTGTCGTTATATACACCGGTGATGATACTCGAGTGCGCCAAAATGCTTCCGAGACGCCAATCAAGTCGAGCTGGCTGAGCCACTTCATCAACCAGGTCACAATTTGGATCGTTGTCGTGCAAATCATTATTTTGATTATCGCAGTAGTTGTTGAGTCGCAGCTTGTGAGCTCGCCGAGCGTGCAGCGCAATCCATACATTCCTACGGATATCAAGGACAGCACGCTGGTGGATTACATTTGGCTGTTCCTAGCTTACATGCTGCTTTTCTCGAACTTCGTGCCCATTTCGCTGCAAGTCACAATCGATTTTACACGGTATTTCCAAGCGCGAGCAATCACGAACGACCCTGGCATGCGCTTGACTCCGAGTCGACCTTCATTAATCACGTCAAACCACGGAACAGACAAAAAGCATGTCGTCTGCGTCCAGTCTTCCGAGTTGAACGAGGAACTTGGCCTCGTCGAACACATTTTCACAGACAAGACAGGAACACTAACCTGCAACCGAATGACCTTCCGTTCATGCCACGTGGCAGGCGAAACATTCGACTTTGACGAGCAGGATGGCTCATTACTGATTGTGGAGGAGGAACTTCACGAGTCAATCGTGGGTGCATCGGAAGAAGAATCTACAGGACCTCCGTCTCGTCGAAGAAACACTATAGCGCTCTCATCATTTCCGATCAAGAGCACGCCAATGCAGCGATTTTTGTTAAACCTTGCTGTAAACAACTCGATTTGGCCTAGTTCGGCGTCCGCACTGCAAGTGGGCCAGAAAGCAAAGCCTGTTGCAATGGAATACACTGGTCCATCGCCGGACGAGCGCGCGTTGGTTATCGCTGCAGCACAAGCTGGTGTGGAACTTCGGGAGCGCAACAACACACGCGTTGTGGCTCGCGTGAATGGGAACGATTCTTCAATGGAGATACTGCAGTCGTTTGAATTTACAAGTGATCGCAAAAAGAGCTCGATCGTCTTTCGAGAATCGTCAGGGAAGATCATTTTGATGACTAAAGGAGCAGACTCGGTGATTTTGGCAGCGCTGAGCGAGTCTGCGAACAAACCGAGTGCTGTGCTGCAAGCTAAAGACCAGATGAAGCTCTATTCTGCTAATGGACTGCGAGTACTCTGTATTGCTGAGCGCGAGATCAGTGCAGACGAGTATCGGTCCTGGAACTCGCGCTACCTGGCACTCAAACAAAGTTCTGCTCGTGGGGCATCAGAGGAAGACCTGACTAAAATCATCGCAGAACTGGAACGTCGCCTTGTGCTCGTTGGAGTGTCAGCCATTGAGGATAAAATTCAAGTAGGAGCCCCAGAGGCACTCGAAAAGTTCCGAGCAGCAGGCATTAGGGTCTGGATGCTCACTGGGGACCGTGCCGACACAGCAACCAATGTAGCGCATGCTGTTCGTTTGGTGTCCGCTGAGATGCGATTGCTTCGATTGTGCGAAAGCGCAAGCTCATGGATGGAAGGGTCAAAGCATGATGCCGTCGATTTTCTCCATAAAGAACTCCGTAGGGCTCGTGACGATACCAGGGGCAAAAGTGCCACAACCAAAAGTGGAGCCAAAGACAGACAAGGGCTAGCTCTTTTGATCGATGATATGGTGGTGGAAGCGATAACTGGCTTCGGCATCGAAAAGGAATTTCTGGAGTTGTGCATGGAGTGCGAATCTGTGCTCTGTGCCCGCATCAGCCCAAAGCAGAAGCAGCTGATTGTGGGAATGGTGCGCAGCTTTTGCCCCGACAAGGTAACACTGGCAATAGGTGACGGTGCCAACGATGTGCCCATGATCCAGGGCGCTCACATCGGCGTCGGTATTGCCGGCGAGGAAGGCCACCAAGCTTCAGATTCTAGTGACTACTCGCTACCAGCTTTTCGATTTCTACAGCGCCTTGTACTCGTCCACGGTCGTGGCATGAATCGGCGCATCGCTGTGTTGACCCAGTACGTCTTCTACAAGAACGTGCTGCTAGTGCTCCCGCAATTCTTCTTCGGTGCCTATTGCCTCTACTCGGGCCAGAGCACATATTTCGATACCCTATTGCAGCTTTTCAACATTGGGTTCACGGCACTTCCCGTGCTTGTCTTTTCGGTGAAAGACGACGACATATCTGCACGAACGGTTCTCTTCTACCCGAGACTCTACCAGGACGGCTTTCACCACGTCTTCCTCAACCGCAAACGCTTTGCCTACTGGATGTTTGAAGCCGTGCTGGGCTCGGCATTGATCATCTTGATCCCTGCAGAATTGCTACCCCTCGCTTCGTGGTCTGGAACGGGGAAAGACAACGACCTGTGGGCACTCGGTATGGCCCAAAATCTCGCGGTTGTCGTCCTCGCTAGTGCCCGTCTACTGCTCGAAGCAACCAGCAGCTCCCGTGTGCTACTCGTGCTTGCGACGGTCTCCGTACTGTTTTGGTGGCTCGTGACATTTGTAATCTCGTCCATGACGGCGTTCGGGCGAGAGTTTTACGGTATCCTATACGTCGGTGCAATCACGAATGGACTACTGCTCACACTCTTCTGCTCCATTACGGGGCTCACCGCAGCATTCCTACCAAAGGCGTGGCTCGTTTTCTTCGCACCCGAGCCTCGTACGATTTGTCGTGAACGTGACCAAATGCTGGTCGACTTTTGTAAGAAGAGGAGCTTCGAGACCATCTTCCCCATTGATCAAGACAACATTTGAGCGACCTATAGCACTAGGTAGAAATCATTGCATACATCCCTAAAGCAATTGCAAGACGAGAATACACCCCACTCGAAAAAGGTTTGCCAAGTGAGCTGAACGAAACGACTCGACCCAAAACGGATGACGGATTGCACACCGTATTCCAACCTATTGCGCTGCTTCATCTCCGCCTACGTGTGAACGTCACAATAGAAAAAGCTTCGAGAACTCGTCGCAGGAAGTTGGCGAAAGTGACGAGTTGAAATTTCCTGCTGAGCACTGGATGGAGGCAGTGGAGATTTACTATGAACCGAAGCGCACCGTCACGAGTTGACGATTCCGAGTCCCCTGGACCACTAAGCTCACTTGCTCGCCACGCAAAACCGCGTGCGTTGACGGCTGGACTATTATTCACCAAAAGTGCGTCTCATAAATCGCAGATCGCCCCAGCTCCTGAAAATGCTCGACATCAGCGCCAGGCCCAGTCCCTGGACCGACAGACGTCGTCTGGCACGTCACCTTCTGTCATGGCACCCTCGGACTGGTGGGGGACAATGCGGCGAGGATCATTCACAGGCACAATTCCCAATCATGTATCACGTGTGGGGTCCGTTGGTCGCTTGTCGTCTACATCATCGATGAATAATAACCGCGGATCAGTGGGTCGAGATGGAAAGCCTACCCTTCGCAAACAGCGGTCGGCTTTAGCTTCACAACCGAGCCCCCCAGGCCCCCGGCTTCGCATCCTCATTTGGCTTTCACAGGCCTACCACAACTACAAGCGACCACTAAGCTTCATTTTGGACCCACCACTTCTGGACCCACGCAGCAACGAAAAGCTCGCGTGGGACGCTGTGATCATGCTCGTCGTTCTGTATAGCGCCATTATTGTGCCCGTGCAAGTGGGGTTTCCGGAAATACAACTAGGTGCTGTTGCACGGACGATAGCGATTATCTCGGATGTACTGTTTTTCGTGGACGTGGTGCACAACTTTTTGGTGGGATACTACCCAGACGACGACGAAAACATAGTTCGGGATCGGCGGCTTATTGCAAAGCGATACCTTGCCTCGTGGTTTCTCCCGGATGTACTTGCCTTTATCCCTCTTGATTACTTCCTTGTACAAAGCGATTCTACTGTTCCCGGCGTCAATAGCAACGGCGATAGCATCACAAGTAGTAACGCACAGGTCCTCTCGTTGCGACTCACGCGACTAGTTCGGCTTCTACGCATTACTAAACTAACACGGCTGATCAAGTTGCGCCATTTCGTCGCAAAAGTTGAGGACGCGCTCGACCTGGACGCCGTTTTAGCACGTCTGACAAGACTTATTGGGCAAGTACTGCTGGTGACGCACATTTTTTCGTGCTTCTGGCACCTGATAGGCTTTACGACCGAGGATGAAGGTCACACGTGGATGATTGATGCAGACGTACGATACAAGAGTGTCAGTGAACGCTACGTATACAGCTTTTATTGGGTTGTGGCCACCGTATGTGGAGTGGGCTACGGAGATGTTCACGCAACCAACAAACCAGAAAGACTCTTTGCTATGGGTGTGTCAGTCGTGGGGGCCAGTGGGTTTGGCTTGATTATTGGGAGTCTAACGAAGATTTTAGAGAATTGGCACCGTGAAACTTCAACCCGTGCCCGAAAACTCAGTATGATACAAGCCTTTATTCGCAAAAAACGACTTCCTCGAGCTCTAAAAACTCGACTCATGCGCTACTTTCGCCACTACATCGCCAAGACGAGCGCCTTTGATGAACGCGAACTCCTTTGCGAGTTTTCGTTGTCTCTTCGGGGCGAGATTTTGCATGAGACGTACAGAAACACCTTTTTCCGCATCCCGGCCTTCAAGCGATTGAGCACTCAATTCGTCTTGGATATGGCTATGTTCATCAAGCCGCTTATTGTTGTAAAAGGGGATGTTCTTGCTCGCGAAGGTTTTGTTGGGACCGAAATGTTCATTTTGAATACCGGCATTATTGAAGTTCGACGCACATCCCTAGAAAATGCCGACTGGATAGTTGTGCTGGAAGTTCTCACAGAGCGAGGCGTTTTTGGCGAGTCATCACTGCTTTATTACGCTCCTCACACAAATTCTTACACAGCAAAGGCTACGAGTGATCTTTTCACACTACCTAAAGAAGATTTCGATCGACTAATTGAGGAATTTCCAGATGCTGAGCATGCATTGATGGACTATCATAAAGAACGGAGCGCAATGTACGATCTTGTGTTCGAGCAGACACTTGCTCGCTATCGCGTGTTCATCGTCTCGCAAAACAACGATCCTGTTTCAGGCGTAACTGGACTGGAAAATTTCTACCCAACACTGACAGTACTACTCGATGGAGCGTTGCAAAGTTATCGGTCATTACCCCTCTCTATCCTTCAAGCGCTGGACCTTCAGCTCTCCATGGGCGTTTCAGTCTTCAACTCCTCCACAGAAAAGTTGAACATGATTTGGCTTCTCGCTCAGGACGCCAACTCTGGCGGCTCAAAGTCTCTGTGGCAGCGCTGGAAATGGCTAATACTCACGCCGATCGATCCTTTCCATTGGTCTAAGCTCTCATGGGATGTTTTCACTACCATGCTCCTCATGTACTGCGCTCTTGCTATCCCGTACGAAGCTGCATTTCTCGGCGATAATGGCGAAACACTGTGCCCAGGCATGGATGGTTTGGTCGAATGTGTATTCTCGCTAGACATAATCATCAATATGCGTACAGCAGTGGTAGCGGATCTCCCTAGTGATGGCCACACCGCTGTGTTAGAGCGGCGTACACGGTGGCGAGAGTATCTACGAGGATGGTTTTTCATGGACCTCTTCTCAGCACTACCCATATCGGCAATTATTGCTCTCTCTGATGAATCGATCCAAAACTCGGGTACCTCTGGATCCTCCTGGCTGTTAGCTTTAGTGCATTCATTTCGGCTGCTGAAGCTGTCGCGTGTTTTCAAGTTCATTCACAGACTTCAGCGTGAAGAAAACTCAACAGCTCTTGGGGCAACGATATCTTCACACCACACCATTGCACGAGTCGTACGTCTCGTGTTTCGGGTAAGTTTCATCGCTCACGTATTGGCATGCGGTTACTTCTTCGTAGCGCGCGTTACACGAAGCGCTGGTGGAGTCCAATCGTACTTCCCTCCGGAACAACAAACAAATGGAGAAATGTACGTTTACTTCCTCTACTGGTCAGTGACAACGATGACAACTGTCGGCTACGGAGATACCCCAGCACACAACATTCCTGAGATTATATACGTGTCCGTCGGAGTTCTCGTAGGGGCATCAACGTTTACCTATGTTGTAGGAACTTTGAGCTCAGTGGTCGAAGAGCTAAACGAAGCCTCAGACACATTTCGAACTCGAATGGATCATCTCAAAGCCTACCTCCGCGAAAGAAGAATCTCCCAACCGTTGGCAGAGCGTCTTCGCCGATACTACGAATACTACCTGTTGCAGCGCGATGACGAAAACGAAGAAACAATTCTAGCTGCGCTGTCAGATGACCTTCGTAGTCAACTGGTGCTGCATTTGAACCGGGATGTCGTAAGCAGAATTGGCTTCTTTGCCACGCAGGACGACGCCTGTGTGAGTTATCTCATGGGCATCCTGGATCCAGAATTCTGCACACCAGGTGAATATGTGTTCAAGGAAGGTCAAGTTGGTCGTCACATGTATTTTCTCGTCAAGGGAGTGGCCGAGGTGGTCTTGAAAGCCGGCACGAGCGAGGAACAGGTAGTTGCGACGCTGCTGGAAGGAGGCTACTTCGGCGAGATCGCGATGCTCACACGATCAAAGCGAGCTGCAAGCATTCGCGCAAAGACGTACATGAGTCTGTTTGTGCTCAGCTTGAACGGGCTCGACCGGATATCCCTGCATTATCCTGAGATGGCGCACAACATTATCCAGGAGTTTCGCAACAAGATCACGCACATTAAACAAACGCCCGTAAAGCAGCTGGGCACTCTTGTGCAGGAGGATATAAAGCAGGCACGCGACCGTAGTGGACTGCTTGCAGCTTCGGCTGTAGGCAACTCCAGCAATGTGGACGGAGGGGGTTCCGGGAATGATTCAGAGCTGCGCTCGACACTTGGCGAGTTCGAAAACATTGTGACCCACATTGTCGAGATCTACGGTGGTGGCGACCGTGGCAAACGCAAAGCACTTACATGTGTCATGCAGTACTTGCACAAGTACGAGTTCTCCATCGATGACTTCCTTCAGGCCGCTGAGGAGCTCAACTATGGGACCGTCCAGCCTCCGGCCGGGAAAACCAACGGATATTCCACCTCAGCTGGTGCAGTGCTCAATAGCTTGCAGATGCGGATGCGTCGTCGATCATCTTTCTCCTGAGGTGCTTCTGTAAGCCCTCTCGTCACATGTAGTGTTGTCTTAAGTAGCATTGCCCGAGTTTTGAACCTGACGAAAGATAAATGTAGGTAGCCCTGAAGAAATTAGCGTATTACTCCCAGGACCACTCGCCCACTTACTAATCTTTTCTTCCTCGTTAACGTCTAGAACCACGGCGCAAATCCGACGAAACCCACGCCACCAAAGCATGAAGCAGTTCTGCGTCGTGCTGTCTTAGCTGTTGGTCCACCTCGGACAACGTCCTGGTGCCACTTTGCTGGGTGTTGGCGTGCAAACGTTCCAGGTGTCGAATGAACGTAGCGTGCAAGCGCTCTCGCAGCAGTGCTATCCAGCGCGCTTCGTGAGCACTACTCAGCTCAAATACGACCCAGTCGTCTAGCACGAGCAACCACTTGCTTGTCACTATAGAGCCATCGGCGTTTACCTCCACGTCAGCTTCTTGCTCTTCTACGGTTTGAGTCTCCACGGACCCCATAAGAAGCGCTTGCAGCAAAAAGGATGGCAGCTTCGTACCATACTTTGCGACGCGAGTACGCTCTGATTGCATCATTTCGTGGTACACTAGCCACTCGTCGGGAGGCCCAATCTCGTCAGGCTCAGACCCATGCTTCTTCTTGTGCTTCTGGGAATTAGCAGCGGCCCACGTTACCATAGACGCACCGTCGATCTTCACTTTCACCTTCTCTTTCGAGGTCCAGTTGCGGCTGACGCCACCTGAACGCGTGAACAGTGCATTTGGGAACATGCCGATACTGAGCGCCATCAAGTACGGCGTAACGCTTTCCATCGTAGCAGGCGTTTTTGGCACGGCGGCGGGTACAAGCTGAGTCGCTGGCGACAGGCCTATCGACTCCATATCTTGCTGTAGCTGCTTGTAAATGGAAACAAGCTGCTCCAACGTCTGACGGTGCAGTTTGTTCCGAGCACAAAACGCGTCCTTTGCCTTAAATGAGCCACGAGCTCGCGCGTCAAGATAAGCCTCAAATGCTTTCCAAAGCACAAAATGATCGCTCTGCAGTGGAAGTGCTGGAGGCGACCCATTCCGCGCAAACGCCTTCTTAGAAGCATCCACTTGCCGTTGTTCTTCCGGTGACATGCCAAGAAAGCTAATGAAGGGGTCGCGGTACCCACTCAGTGTGCACGTGGTCTGTAGAATCGCATCAAAGCAGCCGAACGTGTGCCCCCAGAGCAAAAGCTTCGCCATTTGCACAGCAACACCGCCCGTGCAAATGTGCCCCAAATGCCACCCAAGTAACGTCAGCGCCTGGTGGTCTCTTCCCTTGGTCGTTAGTGCGCGCATATCTTCGAGACGCTGTAGCGAAGCATCAATTGAGGTCTCACTAGGCGCGTCCATCGCTTCCAGAAGAAACTTCTTAGCGTCGCGAATATGAAGCTTCTTCTCGAACTGAAGAAGCTTAATTTGCAGTAGCAGCTCCTCCAGGGGCGTCGTAAGCAGCTCTGGAAGCATGAACTGCTTCATGGCTGTTTCATATCGTGCCTTTGAGAAGAGACGGAAGCAAATACCCGCACGCACACGTCCTGCGCGTCCTGTACGTTGGACACAGTTTGCACGGGCAACCCACGTTGTCTGCAGCCCCATCACAAATGATGAGCTCGAAGTTGCGGCAAGCGCATGCGTTTGCTTTGACTTACCGCAATCCACAACAAACACCACATCTTCGATAGTAAGACTGGTTTCTGCGATGTTGGTAGCAAGAACCAGTTTTCGCTTCCCATGCGGCGGCGTCATGAACGCACGGCGTTGCTCCTGCGCTGACAGCCGTGAGTGGAGGAGAGCTATCTCGTACGTTGCTGTCGTTGCCGGAGAGTTGAGTAGAGCACGTTCCATGAACGAAATTTCTTCCCAGCCAGGCAGGAATACAAGAATGGCTCCTTTTCCATCTTCATCTAGCGGGAACGTACGGTTAACCAGGAAGAGAAGCTGGAGCAACAGGTCATAGTCCACTGCTTGATCCCGACGCAATGCATCTTGCTGCTTCATGTATGATAAAAGCAAGGCTTCCTTGGTTGTGCCGTCTACTTCGCCGAGTGCACCTTGTAACACGTCTCCCATGGCAGCAACGGGTATCGCTATAGGCGTAATCTCCGGTTCTGGGGTAGGTGGCATTCCGAAATCAGCACTGGGATCACCAAAGCAGGTCGCGACGTGCATACCGAATGCCTCTTCATCCGCAAAGCCAGTACCGCCGCACAATGGGCATTCAAGGCCACAAGTCGCTGCTGCCATTCCTCCCCCGTTATTACTGCCAGATGCATCACCGACACGGCCGACGCGTGAATCGTCCATGATCGGTAGTGGAGAGGAACGATCTCTCTCGAGTAGTGCGAGGATATCTTCGAGGAATAGTGTAGTCACAGGAAAGTTGGTGCCACCAACCATCTGCAAAACAGGCGCCGGAAAGTCTGGTTGGAAATACTGCGAAAACTTCTCCACCTGGATGGTAGCGCTCATCAGGATAACCTTGAGATCTGGCCTCTGCTTCAGTATCGACGTCTTGATCAAAATGAGCAAGAAGTCCGTGAATTGATCGCGCTCGTGCACTTCGTCCAGGATGATATGGGAAAACCCTCGCGCGAGTGGATCATTGTTGAGCCACTTCAGCAGCGTCCCCGTCGTGCAAAAGATAAGCTTGGATCGCTTCGCATCGAACGACGAGTCGAATCGAATAGCGTGGCCCACTTCCTTGCTGTCCTCACCACGCGGTCCTGAACGCTCACGTGCAACCCGTTCCGCCAGAGAGATGGCACTGATTCGTCGTGGTTGTGTACAAATAATCCTCGTTTCCTGTCCACGTCCTTGCGCCAGAGCATTATCTAGCAGAAACTGCGGAATCTGCGTCGATTTACCGCACCCCGTGTCGCCCGACAGTACGACGATTTGGTTCCTTTCCACGAGCTCCAAAATCTGCTGTCGATATCCATACACCGGCAGTTTGGTGGCTTCCACTGGCGGCGTCCTCAACGTCTTGGGGTCCGTCTCCTTGGACCGACTGGGCAGCGGCTTAAACAGCGGCGCACCTCCTCGTGTCTGCTGTCTCTTGGGCACCGAGGCCAAGGGACTGAGATCCCGCGCACTCCACGGGTCCAGCAGAGCTCCGTCCTTCCCAGGGGCGGGATATCTCTCCATATACTGCGTCACAATAGGAGGGAACCACTCGGCCGTCGAGGCGTTAAGAGACACAGCGGGCAGTCGCAACGAGACCTGCTGCATCGCCGCGTTCTTCTTGACTTTGGCGACGTGGATAAAGCGACCCGCCCCTTTCTTGCCCGAACTCTTGGAGAAGAGTCCATACTTTTGAGCCATCGAGTGGATGTAGCGCCGCTGTGTATTGTCGTAGCTGGACGGGAAGCTCATCTCCGAGCGCGTGCCGTCCTCCACCAGCGCCTGCAGCAGCGCGTGGATCTCCATACAGAAGCTTTCGTCCAGGCTGATGGCGGTCTCTCCGTTGGTATTATTCCCGCCTCGAGGTGCGGAACCCCCGCGGCGATCAGTGGAGAATGTGGAGCAGTTGGGAGGACCGCGGCCTCGACCCCCGCGGCCTCGGCCGCGACCCCGACGGCCACCGCCTCTAGTTCCGTTCCTCTCCATTTTGGCCGTCCGATGGGGAATTATGTTTTTTACATCAAATTACCATATGATATGACCTGTTCATCGCTGTGGCCTTAAACCCAGGTCAGTTTTCGGCATGTTTATTGTCGATCACGGTCACATCATGTACCGTGATCGACAATAAACTAGGTCGAATGGCATTTTGTTGTTGGTGTGGCTCTGATACAAAATGGAGCTCGCGACTATGCTCCCGGCGGCATGCGACGCGTACCCGTTTGTAGCGAACATGACACTAGGTCCTCTAGGTATCGACTACGTCCACGTTCACTACTGCTCGCTGTCAGGTCTTCCGTTCCTCTCGTTCGCACTGCTCCTCCTCTGGCTCGCCTCTCTCTTCTACTTCCGTACGTCTGCCATGACCCCCCCCCCCCCCTAATAACTCGAATGTCTAACGCCCTGCATTTTCTCCACCTCCCAGTGGGCAGTACAGCGGACGGATACTTTTCACCGACGCTCGCGAGTCTGAGCGACCGTCTGCGGGTTCCTCATGACGTGGCGGGCGTCACCTTCCTGGCCTTTGGCAACGGAGCTCCTGACGTTTTCTCGGCGATTGCCGCGTACAGCTCCGGCGTGGGGGAGACGGGAGTCAATGAGCTGCTGGGGGGAGCCATGTTTGTGTCTACGGTGGTGGTTGGGGGGGTGGCAGTGGCGACTGCCGTACAGGTGCAACGCTGGGCCTTTGTGAGGGATGTGGGGGCGTTGATCGCGACCCTGCTGCTGTTTCTACTGCTGGCCATGAGTAGCAGTGGAGGGGACTTGAGGGACACCGCGGTGGCTGCTTTGATGTTCTTGGTGATGTACGGGATCTACGTCGGCAGTGTGGTGTTCCCAGCTTGTGTAGCGCGATACAGAGCAGCTGGAGATGAGATTCGTGACGCCAAGCTGTCGGGTAAAACGTCGTTGATGATTTCGGCATTTTGGCATGCGCTTTCACCGAGAGGCAAGGATGCGAAGCGAGTGCAGCGAGCAGAGCAAAAAGAACACAGATATGCTTTCATCACGAAGTCAGAAACTGAGGTGAATGGCGAGAATGTGAACGGTAAAGATCGTGGAGGTGAAGGCGCTGCTGAGAAGAGTGTGGGGCCTCAGATGCTTGAGATGTCTTCTTTGGGGGGCCTCAGATTTTCGAGTCGCGTGTTTGACGACCATTTTGACGTCGAAGAAGAGGACTCATTGTCTTCGCCATTGATATCTGAAAGGGAGTGCGATCACGATAATCTTGACGAGCTAGTGGTTCCGGAATGGCAGCAGCACCTTCGCTGGAGATGGCGGCTCAAGCGTCGCGTTATCCAAGTGTTCTCAACCAACGAACCCCTAATTGTCAAGGTGCTTTACATCCCGCAAGCAATCCTTGTTCTCGCTCGCGATATCACAGTCCCTCTGTTTGACGACGAATCCTGGTCGCGCCCCATGGCGTGCTTGTCGCCCGTTACTGTTCCTTTGCTGGTCGCGCTGACAAGTGGATACGCCAATGCTGATATCGGCGGCGACAGACATTCGTATCACGTGCCGCTGTGGCAAGCTATTGCGGTCGTGGGTGGCTGCATGAGTGGCATCGTTTCCTTCTTCACGCACCGTTCGCATGCGCCACGATCTCTAAAGGCATCAAGTCTACTACTCTCCCTGGCTTTCGTAGCGTGTGTGTGCTGGATCTATGCTGTGGCGAACGAGCTTATGTCACTCCTGGTAGCGGTGGGTTACATTACCCACGCTAGCAATAGTTTGCTGGGACTGACCGTTCTCGCCTGGGGAAACTCCGTGGGCGATTTGATTACGGATGTCTCAGTGGCTCGAGCTGGGTTTCCTCAAATGGCCATTGCAGGTTGTTTTGGTGGACCAGTGTTCAATATTCTTCTTGGTTTAGGACTGCCCATGGCCTACGCATTCGTGTGTGGACGCAGCGAAGAACTTTCACTGGACATTCATGCCTGGATCTCGTTGGGTTTCCTCTTCGTGTCTCTTACCTCGTCGTTGCTGGTGTTTCGGCATCACAAATATCGCTGTCCACCATGGTATGGCAAGGTTCTCATGATATACTACATCATCTACTCGCTCCTGAATGTAGCTGTTGCATTTAGGATAGTGCTTGCGTAGATTGGGCCAGCTTTTTGTTTGCTAACTAAACGGCGTCTTTAAGCCATCGGAATACTGGATCCGAGTTCACACCCAGTTCATCGCTCAGGTCGTCATCGAACGCATCGTTTCCCTTTCCAATTCCACCATAGCTTTTGTCTCCTTCAAAGTGCGCCCGAGTCGTGGGCTTATCGTGATTCACAGGTTCATGACACCCACCAGAAAGACTACAGTAAAGGAGAAATGTTAAATACTCTACCATGTGAAAGCATAGAGATCAGGCCATCGTGCCACTTACTGCTCGAAATTCCACTCAAACTTGGTGCCTCCGATGCCTACATTCGAGCGTTATCCATATTGTCAAGCTTCGACAAACTTAGTTTCCAAGGCCAATACAATACGTACGTGGATCCGGGTCTGCGGTCTCGCCCTCAACTTCATCCCACTCCGGCCGAACCGTTTTCGTATGAAGCGGCCCAAAATCACCAAGCCACCCGTTGTAGTCTGCGTAATAAGTGCAGCATATTAGCGATCACCTTCTATCGAACACACCCTCAGCCAATACGTGTTCGTACTTCGCTTTGTCTGCTTTGGTCGGATCTCTGATCGTCGTCGCGGTTTCGACGCAGGCTTGCAACCAAGAAACGAGCTGTCCAATGCCGCTGTGCCGTACAGTTCCTCTTTAAGTGGATCCCTATGAGCTGGACGCTGCTGGACAGGATCACTGATGTGTGTACAACAAATCAATTAGTCGCAACGATAGATACCAGCAGCATCAAAAGTGCTGGTGAACTCACGTTGCTGGGTGCTCCACACCAACTGATTCGTGCAGTTCATCACGACCGAATCTGTCCATTAAAGGGCTCTTCATAAAGTCATCAACAATTTCCAACGCCGCAGCGCCTGTCACATCCACAACGGCATAATTAGTCGTACCAAACCCTTCAACGAGCAAAGCACAGCACCGTACCCTTCGTTATCTCACTGAGCGGCATTTTCTTCGGACCAAGACGCCGATCACGCACATCCTGTAACTCTCGTCGAGCATCGTACTCAGCCAACCGGGCACGCGCTAAGGCCTCCGCCATTCTCTGTGATTGTGTCTTCTTCACACGCAAGACCTTCTGCCGGCGGGCATCCAACTCAGGCTGGATCTTGGACTGCACCTGCTGAAGTGAGCGAGGGATTTGTCGTGGTTGGCGCTGCTGGGGTTGAGGATGCAGAGGCCCTCGATTCCGCACCGCCCCTGACTGGATTGGTGTTGTGTTTCCCACTGCAGCACGCGGCTTACTTCCACTCCGCCCCCGTCTACCCTTCTTTGGAAGACTGAGAGGACTCGAAGCAGTACCTTCTCGCCTGGAAATGGTCCCCTGCTTGTCATTGAAGGTCTCTTCTTCTCCAGTGGAAGCACTACTTTCTTCGTCCACTGCACGCCCCATTGAATGGGCGTAGTGCACGCGCTCTGTCACATCTTTGACATTGCTAGAGCCATTGTCAGCTGCAGCTGAGGGTTCTGGGAAGTCTGGCATCTCCACTTCTCCGTCTCTCCACGAGTGTGATGGCTTGGTCCGCACTTCCATCGGCGCACGTTGCTCCCTGGTAGTCGGTCGTGACGCGTTGCGCACGTAAAAGTCTCGTGTCTTCGCTTCATCGTACCCTGCCGTCAATAGAACAGTGATTAGCCCACTTCATAGACTTTATTATGGGCATTCCGCTGCACCTGTAATGGTTCGCAGTTCGTTGCAGCTCATTCCTTTGAGCGAGAAGTTGCGGGCCAGGCACTGCACGCCGTAGCAGAGCGTGATGTCGAGGACCTCCTGGTAGCGGGCCCTCTCGCCCTCGAAGTTGCGCAGATACGTCTCCACGGCCCGCGAACCTCCCGCCATCGCGATTCAAATCAAAATATTGCAAAAGTTTTTCAAATGTGATTTTAAGTGGTGGGGGGAAATGTTAACCCATTATTCCCAAAGGGCGTCCTATAGGTACTTAGCCTCCAGAGTCCGAAGGGGCTAATGCCTGAGCCGGCTATCGCCACGCAACCTTCCCTGCCTCCAGATAGGCACATGGCGACACTAGTAAACTTTTCTGCTACGTCTTGTCTTGAAGCAAACTTGGACGGTGCTCAGTCTCATCATGCAGGTCGCGTGACATGACATCCATGGAGCAGCTCTCGAGTTGACGCAGCATTCTCCTCGAGCCTTACGTCTGCGCTGGGAGGTCCGCAAAGAATAGCATTTTTAGATATGGCGGGTAGCTCCTCGGCAGCGAACAACGGGCTCAGGCCATCGGGGCGGCGGAGCTGTCTGGGTCTCCTTCCACTTGGGCGCGAGACTTGTCTTCATGGTCGATGGTTGGCATGGAGTTGGTATCGATGTTCTCGTCGGGGATCAGTGACTCGGTTGCATTGGACGGAGAGCTGCTATTGGCCCACTTCTGAACGCACCCGTGAGCCAGCACCGAGTGTTGCAGTTGCCTTTTCAAGTGCTGAACGGGGCCGCTCTTCCGACGGAGATTGGGGGGGAAGTTGGATGGGGAAACTCCTCCAGTGGCCTGCGCAAGTGTACTCGACAAAAAGTCATCTGCCGCAGCACCGTACACCTGCATTGTCAAACTTGTTAGATCTCTTCGGACGATATGTCCACACACTCCTCTTACCTTGCGAGCCAACGGGACGAGGTTGAGTAGCATTTGCACTGTCGTGTGCAATTGAAACGTCATTGACTGGTGATTGCGCGCCAGGAGTTGAGCCTCGAGCTGTGCCTCCTGCCTTTGCTTAGTCTCGCTTGCCAGCTGAATTTGGAGCTCCTCCATCCTCGCTTGCAGACTGTTGTGTGCCTGAGCATAGGTCAACGATTTTGTTGATTAAAGTGTCTGTGAAGCACTCGGTTGCTTCTCAAACTTACCTGATCGACGTCTCGAAGCTGTGACTTCGCTGAAAGAAGCGTATGACGCGAGAGTGACTGCTCCTTCTTCATAAACTCTAGTTGTTCCTGTGCGTACTTCACAGACCGAGGCCCCTCCGTGCCGTCGGCCAAAGCATCTTCTGCCTTTTGCTGCAGTGTTTTGCCAACAAAATCGTGTGAAGGGGCTTCGCTGGTCACGAATGGCGGTAACGAGACCCCGTCCTCGATGAGCTGTGATGACAAAGAACAAATCGTGTAAGACACTGGTCGTGTTCAGTCCGGAAAAAAATACCACAAACCAATAGTCGATCGATGCTCCAGCGATAGCTTGGGTTTACGACAAGTGTTCGCTGTAGCAGCAGGCGAAACTCTGGCGCGGCTTCAAAGATAAGTGAGTCGATCACGGCCTCTGTGAGTGAGCATATCAAATGCAGTCCCTGCTCATGACCGATTGATTGGCTCCATGGCGCCAATCGCTCGAGCAGTGTATTCCCAGTAAGAAGCTCATACCTGATGCACGCGAAGCATGGCAGCATCAGTTTCGTTCGATCACCAGGCAAATGTCACTGCTTACGTACACAAGGCACCCGAACTGCCACATATCGGACTCCGCGTTCGGCAAAAATTCCTCCTTGAATACAAAAGCTTTAGCAGCCTCTGGTGGACATGAGCTCAGCGTAATGGCGTGAGAGCCAATCGTGCGCTTCTCGTAAAGCTCTCGGCCAGTGCTCATATTATACAGGCAGAGTCCCCGGTCTTCAAATTGGCCGACATTTTGCAGAGTCTGAAAGCAGATGTACATCCATCAGCATGTTTCGCCAACACAAAGTAGATTTATCGCCAACGTACAATATTTCCGTGAACCATGCGTGCATCACCATGCCAAAAGAGCAGACAGTTAGCAAGCTCCGTAGTTATTGCGCGGACTGCCTCCGTGTCGCACAGCTTTTCCGCTCTTAAGCCTTCCAGGGTGTACAACGGGGCTTCCATTACTACCGCGTAGTCTAAGACTATGGTCACGTCGCTGCTCACATCCACAATAGCGCTATGAGTTAGCACAAACGATCGATTTCTCGGTCATATTTTCTCTCCAGCAAGGGATGCGATTATAAGCGTACCCGTTGTGATCTTCAGGCGTGACGTCAATACTCCGCGGAGTTAGTCGTCTTTTCGCGTTTTCAAACGTCTCGTGCACGGTAGGAGAGTAGTTTACATGATCGTCTCGGATCTCGGCCTATAGGGATGGAAGCACGAAGTCACAAAGGAGGAATCTCCAACCCTAGGAAAATCAAGCACTTCCGAATGTGGAACGATCATACGTACTGCTGTTTTCAGGCGAAGAAGCATTGTTTGTTCGTGGTCCACGAACCCTGCCAACGAATAAAAGTTCACAAGCACTTTCGAGGCCGTATTGGAGTCCATTGCCACATTCGTTTGAACGTAAGCCACTTCAGCACCCTGTGTAAAACAGACGCACTGTCCGTTTACACTCAGGAACTCGTATCGGTGCCGATACGATGCCGGTCCGCAAATCAGTAGTGCGGTGATTTCAGGAGAAGAAGAGGGATTGTCCACCAAGTATTGAATAGGAAGCTTGAAGTCCTGTTGGGAAAAATCATCAGTATTACACTACGAAAAAAAACGCATATGCTGGCCACGAAGTTTACCTGATCTGAGACCAATGCAGCACTTGGCCAACTATCGAAAAGGATCTCGAGCACGCGAGGTGTTACTTTGACATTACTGCAGAGGTAGTGCAAGGGGGTCCGTTCGTCCTGTTTTGATAAAACAAGAAGTTATAACCGGGAGGTGTTCGTGCATGGAATCTAGTGCCTGCACCTTGTCGATTTGATGAACAAGGTCGTGGCCTCGATCGAAGAAAAGCCACAACAGCTCCGGCGAGATCGCTTGATTCATGCACATATAATGAAGAGGCGATCGGCCGTGCTAGAAATGAAATAGGTCATCACACTCAGCCAAGATGACTCTTCCAGTGTCATACAAGGTATCCTTACCGCATCTTGCGTAAAGGAGTCTTCTGAGCACATAAGAAGCATTGTACGCAAGAGATCCGTGGAAATCATCTCGTTCATGCAGAGCAAATGCAAAGCCGTAGCTCCAAACTGAGTATCACAAGGAAATAGCCAAGCAAGTCAGTTACTACAGGCCACCATATGAGCCATGGGTGCAAAAAAGCAAGGTTACCTACCATGTCAGTTTTGGAACAGGAGGAATTTTGGTGGTCAAACGAGAAAATTTCAGTTAGCAGGTCGACGCTACAACGTTCGTTCAAGCAGATAAAGTGGAGGGGTGATAGCTCGTTCTGCGCAGAAAACGATTCAATGGTCAAGCTGTATCAACGAGAACATGGACAAGTTGAACGATACAAACCTTCGCGTTCGAAAATATGCCCGCTGGATAGGCTTGCAACGCCATGCGAAGTAAATCAAGAGTGAGCTTTTCGTTCTGGCACAATATGTGAAGAGGCAGATCCCCGTTCTATTCAAATGAAGGCAAGAAAGGGTAAGTAGTATTAGTGTGACAGAGGTAATGAGAATGATACAAAATTGACCGCAGAGCGAACACGTACGGCATCAGGTAGTGAAGCGGTGTCAGTAACGGTATCAAAAAGCATTCGAATGATGCTCTGGTCTAATTCTCGGCGTTCACAAATCCAGTGAAGAACAGTACGCCCCATCTAAGAGCATCACAGATCATTCACGCGTTAGTATATGCGATAATTTGTTTGTAGAACAAAATACTGTCGGTACCAAATCTCGCATCAACGCCGTGTTAGGGAAACTCTCGATTAAATGACGAAGAATAGGCGTGCTGAGTGGAGTATCGGCCATCACCAAGCAATGCGACGGCGTTTGGCCTCCCTGGATTATCGCAATCATAAACGTAAATCAACCGTCCATCAAGGCGCTATTCAGTCAGACGTACATCATTGATGGCTGCGTAGGCAGAAATTTCCGATCCTAGCTTCTTGACCAAGCCAATATCGCACGAAACGTTTCGACAGAGACAATGCAGTGGCAAGTTCCCGCATGTATCGCGCACGAGTGTGAGCTCCGCAAGCGACGTAGCAAACACTCCAAGTGCCTGCACCGTCACACATGGGTTTTCGCATAAAATATGCAATGGGGTTTGCCCATTCTGCACCCCCAAAAACGGCGAAATCGTTAGACATGTATCCACCTCCACCACAGAATCCTGCCCCCACCTTGTTTCCACAACGAGTCGCCTCCGGGTACGTGTTGATCATCATATTCATCAAATCAACGTATCGATAGTTCGGTCGCAGCGCACAAATATGGTGCAAGGGCAGCCAGTCGTCCTAAAACAGAGCAACAACCAGATCACCAATCATGAGACCGCTGTATACCGACTCTCTCTCCGCGTATAAAGCAGTCTGTCACCTCGTCACCGCGTCGTAGAATACTGGGATCCTTCGTCAAAGCGTCCAGCATCTTCTCCTTGTCTTTGCGAGCCACAGCGTCGGCGAAGAGCTCTGCGCCTGTGTCTTTGCCGCCTGCGGACTGTTGCCTGCGTCTGCTGCTCGTCATCATGGCGCGCATGGACTTGCTGAGGGCGCTGGAGTACGCTGCTCCTGACCAGAGCGGTGTCTTGGTGCCTCTAGTCGCGAACTCGGCGTCCGAGTCCGAGTCCGTCGCCTCCACCATGGTCATCATCTTTATGACTGTCAAGATCCGACGCAGCTCTTCAAGATCGCGTGTTGTGATTGGTGGAAAAAAGGTATTAATCCATTGATGGACTGGGGCGTGGCAGTCCGCCGCATTGCAGCGACTCGAGGGCAAACTGGGACGTCTATTGCCGAGTTCAGGACGCTGTTAGAGCTTGTGGACCATGATGACGTACTAGTGGCGTATGCTGCGAAAGAGGAGCTTAATAATGTCCTTACGGGAGATGAAATGAAGGACGCCATTGAGGTCGTGGAGTAAGTGTGGCAGTAGAATTGAGAAAACGATAGTGCAAAGGCTAATATGTTCAACTTTGCAGAGCTATTACAACAGTGTCGACCACGAGTTGGAGACGAGATGCTGGTGGATTTCGTTTCCAGCTGCTGCAGCAGCTCCTCAAGACGCAAGCTGCACAGCGATGTGACAGTGGTCGAGATGTGGAATATCCCTACTTGAAGGCAGTGCTGAATAATCTGCAGCATGTGGGGGGCATGGTCTGTGATGTGCTCGTGCCTGAGGTCTGTTCTGAAGATGGAGAAGATTGCTCCGCAGGAGTTCCGTACTCGGTTCGATACGAGGCTCTTTTGTTTTTGAGTGATTTCATGAAACGACTTCGCAGCTTGGAGCACGTGGAGGTTTCTCAAAGCGTGGAGTTGAATAAGCATATGAAGATGCTGATGAATAATGCCTTCATGACTATGGACTACGCCTCACAACCCACATTTGTGTCCTGTGCAGTCCAGAGTCTTTTAGGCGATTTCCAAGAGCTGATGGTATCTTGGAAGGAGCAAACACAGGATGAGGACAATGATGACGTGAAAGCTATGTACTTGCAGTGGCTCGATATGAGCTTGCTGTGGTTGACACACTCGTCCTGCACATATGTGGCCGTGCGGCTGCTCAACATAAATGAATCCTCAAATGTGGCGAGCCAAGAGGCCTTTATTGGTCAATCAAGCCGCTATCCGTTCTTACAGCAGTGGCTCCTGTGCTTAAGCCGCATAGGAGTCGCATTTCTGGAAGCTTTGCCGACAAGGGCGATAAGCGCCTGTGAGAAACCAGGGGCGATGAACCTGGCGAGCGGGGCATGTGCTTGGAGTGACGTCCAACTACCGCGCCGACAACAGCTTTTCGCGGTTCTCTCTGAGCAAGATGATGTGATGATTGAAGTATTGAACGGGCTTACGCGGATGGCAGCTCTTGCAGATGCGGGTAGTGAGGTGCCCGACTGCTTAGACCAGCAAGGGCTAGCGTGGCCACCGCACATTCGTGAGCATTTTGCGGCCGAATATGACCCGGACTTACTTTTTGCCGATCTCATGGGTACGCTTGAAGGAGACCACGTAGTCCTGCTCGATCTCCTCGTATCAAATGGTACGGCGTAAGCGCATCGCTCGCGCATCACCCCAAACTAAATTCTAATCAGCGTGTGTGGTGCTTTGTCTCCTCAGAAACTAAAATGCTCGAGTACACCATGAGATACTTGAGGCATTTAAGTGCAGACTGGAATTCGAGCAAGCAAAAACTACAGACTGCTGATCGACTAGAATGTACGATGAGCGTGCTCATTCGATTGCGGCTGGAGATCGATCGGCTCGTAGCTGCAGACTTGTTTCCGTATCGCGCTGGGCCCCTCACGAGGCGATTGCTAGTGATCGAGCAGCTTTACGAAGAACCAAGTGAGGCAAGAAACGATGCAGAGCAATTATAAATTATTTTGTGTTTTAGAGAATTTTCGGCGCGGCTTTGACCCGGCTGGGTAAACATTGCAACAACATACTGGAAACGGACGAAAGTGGCGCCAAGTTGAACAGCAGATCTGAAGACATCAACCACTGAGGAAACCTGGGAGGATCTTAACGCGTCGGGTCTTCGACGCGAATACCTTGCGACTCCAGCTGATCCTTCATGTAATGGAGCTGTTCGACCATCGTTGGCAGCATCGGCTCTGGGATTATGTAAAATCATGCACGTGATCATGTGAGTACTACAAAAATCTACCAGTACGCCAAGAATATTCGATACCCACCTAGCTCTTGCTTTTGGCTCCGCAGAATAGCGGAATTAACTTCATCAGCCACGCGACGACGCTGGGTCTGCTCCAGTAGATGCCCGAGCGGTGAGTCCGATGGGTTCTTAAAGGCAATGACAGACATCGTCCGTTCAATCTCGTGGAGAAACTGAGGCTGCTCCACAACAAGAAGACACAGCAATATCAGCAACCTCCTAGTTAAAAAAACAGCTCTCGACCAACTTACACTCTTCTGGCCGAACGGGGCGAGATTCTTGATGGCAAACTGCAGAGCCTCTTCAATGTTGTGAGCCTTGATCAACTCGATCAGCTCCTGCTTGGCCAGCAAGAAGTCCATGCCGCTATTCTTCTCCAGGAACTCTGGGTCAATACTGGCCAGCTTGCCGCGCGCCTTCTGGATCTGGCCCTTGAGCAGCAGCTGTTGGACGCTCATGCGCTCTTGCACCGACTGTAAGTCCACGTGTGCTAACAACAGTCCCAAACGCAATCATCAGTCAAGTTGAAGGTGCCAAAACACCGGAAAACTCACGTTTGGTGGCTGAATCGCGCCAAAAGGCTTCCGCCACCTCCCGGTAGCCCTTGCCCACCAGGTAGTCCATCACCAGTCGGTGCATGGACCTACATATTCCATTTAAACGTCAGTAACTAAGTCTTAGATACTCACACTTCAACACTTCACCGCACTCTTTGGAGATCCGCATGCGCCGGCGAGACCCGCGTTTCTTGCTGAAACGTCGCTCATTGGCCGGCGTGCCGCCGAAGCCCACGTCAGCTGCGGGTCCGAGGCGGTGGCTAGAGCTGCCGTGCGTCACGTTGCGGCCGTAGCTGCGCATATCTCTTCAAGAAAGTGAAGGTGCTTGGGCGCGAAATCCGAACTGGGGTCGCGCTCTTTTTCTTCGACAATGATTTGCGCTCCCATTGGCCAAAAGCCAGATTGTAACCTTGAAGTTTTTCGAGTTACTCCCTCGGGTTACATTAAGAAAAAACCGTCAATACAGCAAAAAGAAATGCTGAGCATGGGGCGCTCTTCGACGGGCGGCGGAGAGTTCAACATCGCGTTCGTCAACGGACCCATCAAGTTCCAGAGCGAAGAGGGCGTGCTCTACTCCCGCCTCTTCCACATCGTACGCCGCCTTCATCTTTGTCTAAGAGTTACTGTATCATATCATGAAAAACTCAGTAACTTCCCTTATTGTGTTTTTTTATTTATTGAATTGCTGCAGGTGGATACGGACGCGAATGGCTACATTGGAGGAACGGAGGGAGCGGCATTTATTCGACGTGCCCGGCTGATGAATGACGCCAACCGAGAGGTGCAAAGAGCTGAAAAAGTCATAAATATTCGAGATGAACAGCTGACAAAGTTGTATGCAGATCTGGCGCCTGGCGAGCGGGGGCAAGTCGCAGGAGAAGCTGAGCAAGGACTGCTGGTTCGTGGCCATGAAGCTTGTGGCGCTGGTGCAGAGCACTGGTAAGTGCCAAATGCAGAGTCTCTACTCGGGGGAGCCTTTGCCGCTGGCCGACTTCCAGCTCGAGCAGCCAGTGGACAATGTGGTAATGCTGCCTGACTAAATTCGCGAAGTGATGGAAGATTATAATCGGATTGTTGTGGATGAAGCTCCCAGAAGAGACAACCCCAGATTTTGAACGGTTCTTTGTGGTGTCTGTGAGCACACCTGTCGTTGTTGGGTCGGGGTACTCACGCTACACGCAGTACGTGATCTCCACGAAGGTAAGGTTATGAGAATATTTCTTACTGTGGGGTTGCATTGTACATTTCTGATGCATTGAATTGCCGATCGCAGACGAATTGCTCGCATTTCCCGTGCACTACTGCGCAAGTGAAGCGGCGATTTAGTGACTTGGAATGGTTACACCAGCGGTTGCTGGTGCATTTTCGAGGTAAGGCTCAGTAAGAAATACACTAGCCGTGAGTTGAAGACCAAACGACTAATTGTTTGACTTGGTAGGCACGATCATACCCCCGCTCCCCGAGAAACGCTGGACTGGAAACATGGATGCGACGTTTGTTGAAGAGCGCCGCCAAGCTCTAGAGCACTTCATTGTACGTTGGAAATAGCCTTCAACTACACAGTTGTTGTAATTATCTTTCTGACTGTGTATGCCTTGGAGTAGAACGAAGTGTGCAGTCATGAAAAACTATCTCAGACGCTGGAGTTGCAGATCCTCCTTACTGCGAGTACTGAGGTTTGTATTTAATTTTTCTGCAATTACTGGTGGTAGTAAACCCGATACTGAACGATCCTGGTTACAGGGGCTGATTGCTGGAAAAGAGCTGCTGAAAGTGGCATCCATTGCTGCCACGTATGTTCCGACGCCTGCTTCTGTAAGCTCCTTGTGGAGCTCCTTGAAGGACGGCGTGTTTTTGTCTTCAAATGTCCAGCAAGTGGAGATTAAGACCGACGACGACTACGCGAGAGTGGGTCTGACGTTTTTGCCATTTTGCTAAGAAAGTTGGTGGTTTTAACCCATATTTGGTGGTGGCAGATTGGCCAGCATATAGACGAATACGAAAAGCGAATTCGCGAGGTAACGCGATGCTCCGACGTTGTCTACGCCGCTCAGCGTAGTGAAGGGTACGAGATGTCGCGGTTTGGCAGCTACTTGTCTGCCCTGTCGGAGCACGAGAAGAGAGATCCAGACATGAAGCAGCTCGCTGAAGTGTGTTCACCTTGCCGGTTATGGACCATGCACGTGGGTCTACTCAAATCAGGAGTTCTTATGCGACGTATTTTATGATGGCTTATTAGGTCGCTGGTGACCATTTTGAGACCGTATCAAACATTTACCAAGACCAGGTATGTGAAACGAGAGTGAGGGCGATTGGTGTACGGAGCTGACTTCCACGTGTTTATTGTTTTAGCTTGATAAACTGCTGTCAATGTACGTCTCGATTGTCAGGTACCAAGCCGGCAAAGTGGATGCTGTCAAGGTACGAGATCCTTCTGTGATAATCTGGTGATTTTTTTTCCCGCCATAATCATCACTGTGGGTGCCTTTCGTATGTGTTAGACCGTGATGCACAACCGCGAATCAGCGATTCACGAGGTTCAGCAAGCGAATGCAAGTATGCAGCGCAACAAAGAGCGGTTTGCGGCTGCACGAGCAAGTAGCGGCGCAGCGGCGTCTGCGATGCGAGCAGAGCAGAAAATGGCCTCGGTACGCTGCCAACATGGCAATTGTGGACCAGCATGGGTCTGACTTTCTCCTTTGATGCAGGCGGAAGATCGGATGAATCAAGCTAAAGAACAAGTTCAGTTCATCGCAAACAGTCTGAAGGTGGAAACTAGGCGCATGGACACAGGAAAGACAGCAAACCTGAAGACGGCCTTGCTGTCATTGGCGAATTTGGAGCTGGACTATCACGTTCAGGTATGATTGTTTTCTTATGCATGTACTCTTGCCAGGTACTGACAGTGTCTTGTTTCGTAGTCCCGGGCTGCGTGGGAAGGCTTGCGGTCATTCCTAGAGCTGAGCGAAGAAGAAGTCGCCGAGAGTCGACAGCGAGCCCAGTCTCCCATTACGTATAGGAGACCAGGAGAGACGGATTCGGGTCAAATCATCGGGTTGCTGTGAGCAGCTTGGATTTTGTACTATCGTAAGAAATTGTGGGATTCACGTGCAGTTCAGGCGCATTTACACTTCTGCGGGAAAATCTGCAGCATCGGCCGTTTCCTCGACGGATGGTGGGGGACAAGGCACTTCAGATTGTTGCTCAGTCACAGCCTGTGCGTCCCCTTCTCCGGCATGACTACTGCTATCCTCGTTTTCATCCCCGTCGTCATCATATACATGATCATCCATTGCCTCGTCCTCCTCATCCTGGCCCGGTACATCTGTGCCGTCGGCTTCCTCTATGTCGTGCTCTCCGCCGTCGTCGACTTCTCCGTGAGGTCCGAGCGAGTGAAAGCTCATGTCAATAATGCCTCCGCCGTCCTCAAATTGCAGGCCGTCGAAGATCTCCAGATCCTCGTGGAGACTCATGTTTGTAAGCATATCGTCGTCCGCAGCAGCAGCCGAGTCACTCGGACCTGTCGTCGGATGCTCGGATTTGACATCCTCCGAATCCGTCACACCGTCAGCAGACCCGTCCTCTTTCTTAGTCGGGATCGTTTCCGCTTTAACCAACGTTGGGTCGCTTCCAGCAGGCTGAGCCTCTTCCTTTTGGACATCCGAGCCGGCTTCCTTTTTGACAAACTCGTTTTGAGCTGCTGCTTTGGCGATTTTATTTGCCTTCAAAAGTTGCTTCATCCTCACGGTCATTAGAGATTCCAACGAGGCATTGGCGCCCTTCGGAGCAGTTTGCCGCTTGTACATTGCCTCGAGACGTTTAAACTTCGCCTGGGTAGTCGTCCTCACGGTCGCCCCGGATGCAAGCAGTTTGAGCTTTGCCGCGTCTGCTGACTGTTTGCCTACGGTCGCAGCTGAAGGAAGTTTTGGTGCAGCATTTCGTGCCCACTTCTCGAGGAGACGTTGGAAGTCGTATGAAACGGGGCCATACCCTCGGAATTCGGGGGTAAGGAGTGCTTTCGAGCAGGTGACTGTGGCTTTGTACTGGTCCACAGTCGATCCATTTATCTTGCACCAGCTCCCGTTCGGGAGGTGTTTGAACAGCAAGTAGCGCTCGCAGGACGTAATCAGGTTCACGTTCTCCGTGCTTTTAGCTTGACCAAACAGCTTCATACATTGGAGAAACTTCCCCACGACCTCGAATTCGTTGTTTATCATTGCTTGGTTCACGTACGCAGCATTGAAGATGATGTTGATCTCTGGTACGAACAAATCTGGGTTCAGCTGCAGAGTGCCAAAGTTGCTCATTATGTCCAAAAAGCCAAAAATCATTCGCAGTCTGTTCATAACCAATGTACGCATAAACACAAAGTTGGTGGCGGTTAGATTGCGAGCCCTTCCACACGTTGGCAAAAACATAAGTAAGAGTTGCGAGCCACTTAACTGGTCCGTAAACCCAGCCCATTCGACACCGTCAGAGTCAAAGGGCCGAAGCCCCTTGTACAAGGCCCTAACGGTGTGCGTGTGCGCAAAGACGTCCAGTGTTGATGCTCCAAGCGGAACTCCAACTTGTTCTGCAATGAGCGCGCGTAATGAACAGCACAAACGCAAACCATGTCAATAAAGTTCGACTGTATGTGGGTACGAAAGAGATACAGAGAAGCTTACCCGCGTAGAAAGCAGCAAGGAGGGTGCTAATATACTTCGTGAACACTGTCGGGAATACGAGCTTGTGGTTACAGCGTGAACATACGTCGGTCTCGGGTGCGTTGCGGATCCCGCAGATAGCACACAGACTCGAACACCGCACGCTTGGTCCTTCGATGGCAGGGTGCCACCCGAAGTAGTCCATCACCGTAAACTTGCGCGCTTTCATGAGCTCGATTACTTTGGTGTGTAGTCCATGGGCAATACAGGCTCGCTTTAGACTACATAAAGTTATGTGGTTAGTGTATCTTACCGCATTGAAAATGTAAGAGGTGACACCATCCATTACCTGTAGAGGCCAATCATCACCGTGAACACTTCGCGCACATTCAGCATCCACTTGTCAGTAGTGGTGAGCTTCTCCCGTACCCAACGCTGCAAAGAGACCACGAAGCCACAGTTAGCGTATTAAAGCAAACATTGCCGAATATAATATCATCTTGAAAATGCATATGTAGCCCTCACTTGTAAATATGGCTCGACAAACTTTTCGGCGAACGGTTTAATTGGATATCCAGCAATCTGATGTCAGCACAAAATACATTAGTCGATCATTGCTTCAAGCTCGTACATTCCACTTTAGCACATTTGAGGGTGAGTGTGCGCGTACCGATCCAATCTCTCCCAACCGCAAAGATGCTAGATGGCCGAACTTGTCAAAGTTCATGTTTTTGTTGGTCTCCAAGTTCACGCACAAGATCGCTCTTCGAACCTGTCACGCAGAAGTACAAGAAAAAGGTCAATCGTAAAAGTTTGGCGTGACTATTCTACGAAGTGTTTACCCCTCACCGATAGTGCATTTGGTCCACCCTTCGTCAGATCTTCTGGTGATGCACGATTTTGCTGCACGATAAAACAACTTCCGCAGAGTTGACCGACTGCGCATTTACAACCGTGAAATGCACCCAAAACAAACGTTAGGTACCAGAGTTTAACGCTAAAGTGTAATATCGTACCGACAAACGGAACGATCGCGTCCTCACCGATGCATGCGGGGTGTGCATGGAGACCACACCCGCCGTTGCACGTGAAGATGTCGCCCTTTTTGCCACAAACGACGCAAGGCTCTTCGGCTTTGTTTGAGGTCACTGGCGCCGGTGCAGTACCATTATCCATACGTCCTTGCTGCTGCTGCATGAGGTTCTGCATCCCAACAGGAGCACCCGCTTGCTGTTGCTGCTGCGCAGGTTGAAAGTCCATACCCTGACTGCCCAGCAAAGATGCAACGTGGATGTTCGCAGCAGGATTCCCCACTGCTTGCTCCGTCTTGACAGGATTCTGCTGGCCCATCATCCCCGCCATCTGCTGTGCATTGTGCCGTGCTAGTACACAAAATACACGCCAAACCATCAATAAAATACTTCCCCAATGTTATGTCACACGATCCAAGCGATCCTACCTGCCATCGCTGCTGCGAACTGCTGTTGCTGCTGGCGCTGCTGTATCTGCATCTGCATGTGCTGCGCCTGCGTGGTCGGCACGTTTGACGCCATCGACAGCTGCATGGGCATGGACAGCGCCTGCTGCATCACGGGCTGCGATCCCATAAAGAAGAGGCCGCTCTGCTGCTGTGCGCCGCCGAACATGGCGGCCATAGCATCGTCCGACGCCTCCGTGCGCATCTGCTTGGTCACCCGCTCCTCGTCGCTCGCCTCGGCCGTGCGCTTCTGCTGCGTCGCCGCGTCTCCGAGCCCGGCGCTCCCGTTCATCTTGGGGTTTGGACGGAAAAGTAAAGTGGCGAACACCAATAACGTATTTTCTGAAGTATATCGAAACGATACCTAAATAAGGGAGCATTGAGCAAGATGCTGGCCAAGGTGACGCGCGCTTCATTACCGCTGCGCAGCGCCCGCGCGCTGTCTACCGTGGTGGAGGAGGAAGTGCGCAAGTTTAACGCCGCGTCCTCGTACGTCTGCGCTGCAGTGTGTGGCTTCTGTCACTCGCTCTGAGTTTCCTCTTGTTTTGTGGCTGCAGAGACTGGTGGAAGCCCAGGAGCACGACGGGCGTGGGGCCTCTGCACCAGATCAACCCCGTGCGCGTCAAGTATATCCGCAGCCACGCGATCGAGCACTTCGGCAGCTCGAGCGACGACGACCCCACGCCGCTGCGAGGCCTGCGCGTGGCGGACGTGGGCTGCGGCGGCGGCATTCTGTCCGAGGCGCTGAGCCGCATTGGCGGTACCATGGTGTCTGCAGACCCAGGCGAGGACAACATTGCGGCGGCCAAGCAGCACGCAGCGCTGAGTCGCTATACCAGCAGCATCGACTATCGCTGCTGCACGTCTGGTGAGGCTGCGCTGTCTTCTGGTGTTGTTGGTATGAGTTGCTGAAGGTCTTTGTATGGTGAATTCGCAGATGATCTCGTGGCTCAGGGAGAGCAGTTTGACGTCGTGTGCTCGTTGGAGGTCATCGAGCATGTGTCCGACGTGACTGCGTTCTTGCACTCGCTCACGCCACTGGTCAAGGTGCTGTAGGAAGAGGTCGCTTGCAATCCTGGTATGCTTCTTGTCTGATGATTTGGTCTTTATCTCGTTGTCCATTAATTTTCAAGCCGGGTGGCCTGCTCTTCTTGTCGTCTATCAACCGTACGCCGTTGTCCGCTGCACTTGCCATTGGAGCTGCAGAATACGTGATGCAAATTGTTCCGCCAGGTGTGTCACCGCTACAATTATGAGTTGGTCGTGTGTAATGAAAACTGGCAGATCGGTTTGCTCACATCTTGTTCAATTGACGTTCAGGAACGCATGACTGGAACAAGTTTGTCAGGCCTAGTGAGATTGAAGCCGTGCTGAGGGAGGAGGGACTCACTGTTAAGGACTTGTCCGGAATTGTGGGCGATCCCATTTTCCGCAGCTGGCGCATTCACCCGACATGCACTGATATCAACTACGTTATGTGCGCAACCAAGCCTCAGCAATAATTTGCACCAGTGAAACCAGCATCAACAGCAACATGTGTCCCGATGGTCAATGGCTTGTTATCACTAAAAAAAATCAAGTCTTATGCTGCTCCTTATCACTTCGAAGTACGTAGTTTGGTGATCTATCGGTCGTCTTCTTGCTCTCCTTCTTCGTTTATCGATCCATCGTCGGCACGTGCACTGTAGTAACGCTGGGCATTCCAATACGACGCAACTAAAGCTTCGTAGCGCTCATTCTTGACAAGAGAGAGCTGTAGGTCGTGATCATCCAGCGTGGCTTGGTCCTTCAGCATGCGATGAAATAGCCGGTCTCGAGCCGCTTCGGTCGTGGGCCAGTTTGATTCCACAGCCAAGCTCCCTAGCTCCTTCCACTGGTGCTCCAGCGCGTCTACAGTATTGTCAATATAAGTTATTGAGCAACAGAGTTATCATGACGTACTTTCACCGCTAAACTCGACGTGAATATGTGTGTTGCTGTCCTCATCATCGGCATTTAGCTCCAGCTCTTTCAGCTTTCGACTGCGCGCACGTCATTGTCAGAAACCAATGTATGTTTGGGCTGGTATAAGTGAAAATCAAACTCACCGAATGGTCCGAAAGGCGTTGATGGAGATGAAGACAACCGGCACCGAAATTTGCTGAACGGCAACAGCAGCGGCAAGAGAGCTTGCTGCGTGTGGGAAACGCTGGTCACCCATGATGATTCCTGCTGGACGTCTGGCCTCGAAGAAAGCTAATTGCCGCAGTAAAGAGCACCCGTTCGCACTCTTCGGATCTCTCAGTCTGACAGCAATGAAGGCATCCATCATATTCCTAGAATGCACAAGAGGTGACATTCGCATCGGGTCTGTTTCGCACGGGTTTAGAACTCTGGAGTCCGAGAAGATGAGGTCGTGTCTTCCGATGGGGAGGTTCGCTCCCCTAGTGCTCGATGACCCATAGTCTGCAGGCTTGAGAAACTCGTAGGTGTCCGCTATCAGCTCTGTTTCCGCTGAGGTTGCCACAGACACGGAAAGAAATCCTGCACTAGCTGCGTCAATAAGAAATGCCGCAGACTGACGGAGCGGGTCAATATCCTCCGGGTGAACCGCAAAGCGGTCAGCTGCACATGCTGCACTGAATACAAATCGGAGCTGCTGCGATTCTCTCGGACGCACAGAAGCCATTTGCTCAAGAAGACGGGCTCCCGAGTCTGTAGACACCATCACTAGCGGGATGGTAATGGGGTGTGGCAAGGAAGATGCTGGAGGTATGCGCACACGGAGGGGTTTCTCACCCACTCGTTGGACGAAGACCACACCTTTGGCGCCAGCTTCATCCGCGATCGCTGCCTTCTGGTGCATCGGGCACCCAAATACAGTCTGCCGAACACACATTCAAGTGGTCATGAGCTCTCTTCTTACCATTCGACACATAGTCTTAATGACATGAAGTCAAAAAGCAAGCTGCGTACCGGGACGAGAACATACTTGTCAGTGACATTGATCGAAAGCGGAGCGCACGCATCGAAAGGACGAGCCAGAGCCAGCTCTCGGAAGGCACAACTCGGCGGTGCACCATCTGAAGACAATACAGCATAAAGCTTGATCTCTTCAGACTTTTCACCGATACTTGACACCTGCAAAAACAGTTAGAGTTCCCCTAATTCTCCGATGCAGTCGCTAATCGGTTCACAGCCATCGCGCACCACATAGTCGAAGTTCTCTTCATTGGTCGGGTCATAAATGACTGCCGACGCAGTTTCTGCTTCAACAACGCTTTCCTTTATCGCCGCAGCTGGTCGTTGGATGCAGCGGCCGTCGTGAGTCTGGAAGCGCAGCGTGCGTGGCAATTCCGCCATCTGCAGCTCTCCAACCGCCTTCTGCAGCGTGAGACCCTCGAGTGACACCTCATTGACTGCAACGAGTCGATCGCCAATCTCCGCCAGACCGGAGGCCTCCACAGCTCGACCGCGACCTTCAGAGTCCGCTACGAACTCTAGCACTTCCAGCCTTTCACTCAGTCGCAACCCGAGCGGTGCAGTCGTTGCCACCACGACCGCAAACTGCTGTGCTTCCAGTGAACACTTGGAGGAAGTCGCTGCGGTATCACTAGCGATCACATGGACAAGGGTTAACGCTAGAGCGAGTACAAGCGGTAGGAGTCTGCATTCCATGACCAAAGAGATCTTTTGATGGTTTTCTAATCAGCTTGAAGTGACACCATACAAAGATCAAGTGTAGCATATGGCAGGAGGTGTGCACGTCTATTGCTTCGCACCAGCACGCTATCGATAGTTGCGTGAGTATTTGACTTGTCTGGCGAGTTAGAACTCATTCTCGTGGGCCCAAAGCTTGAAGGTGCGATCGAAGCCGCAGGACACAATGTGCTTCTCGTCCGGGGCGAAGTCGGCTGACATGACCTTGCCGTCGTGTCCGCGCAGCGTGGTCATCAACTTCCAGTCACGAGTTCGCCAGAGCTTGATGGAGGAATCGTACGAAGCACTCAATAGCAGCTCACCGGACCCGGGCGAGAAGCGCACGTCGCTCACCAGGTTGCTGTGCGCCGGGAGCATGTATGAACACTTTTGTTGTCGCAAATCCCAGATGCGGACGCTGCGGTCATCACTGCCAGAGGCCAGCTGCACGCCATTGGCAGCAAAGTCCATTGACAAAATTTGCTTAGAGTGGCCCTGCAATGGAAGCACGGCCTTGCCCGAACGTACGTCCCAGACGCGTCCATTTCCATTAAGGTCGCCTGTAGCCGCGAGCGCGCCATCTCTCTGGAACGCGATAGCGTACACCTCCTTGTAATGGCCTTCCTGTAGCAGTAACTCCTGCGCCGTTGCGACGTCCCAGAGTCGCCATGTGTGATCGAAGCTCGTGGTGCCAACATAGTTGCCCAGAGGGTGGAACGCTACCTTACCCAATCGTGCCTTATGCCCCTGCAACACAGCCAAAGGCTCGTTGCGAGCCGCACTCCAGAGTCGTGCGGTGCCGTCAGCAGAACCACTGCACAAGCACACGGAGTCAGCACCATCCGTCATCTCGGAGAAAATATTGCTCGGGTGCCACGCCACTCCCGTGATACGGTCTTCATGCCCGCGAAAGACCTTAACCTCCGCAGCACTCGTTGCATCCCAGACCTTCACGAGACTACTCCACGAGCCCGTAGCGACATGCGCGCCATCGGCCGAGTACCGAACACCGGCGAGTGGCCGCACGTCACCATTCTGACTGCCAATATTCGCCATTTTGAGCGCCGTAGCGTAGAGCTCAGCAGCGTGGTGGTCCACCGTCCGCGCCCGCTCTTCAACACTCATCTGCTTCTCCTGCCTCTCTCGCTTGAGCCGTGCTCCCACAACAGTCGAAGCGTGTGCGAAAATGGCAGTACGCGCCTTCTTGAGCTTCTCGTTCTTTAGGGGCACGTAGAACAACTGATCCATCTGCGGTCTGACTGCTCTGCCAGCAACATGTACAACCTCTTCAGAAGCAGCTCCCGTCTCAGTTCCGCCAGCACCAGGCCCCTGCTTCTGGACATCTGCGAGCACCTGATGCACGAATCCCGTCTCCTCAGCCTCCAGCTCTAACCGCGACAGGATCTCGCGCAGTCGCTCGCGTCGGTCCGCCGGCCGCTCGCCGAACAGCGTGATGGGCTCCCCAAGCTGTCGCAGCCGACGGACTACCTCCTCCACGCTCGTGGGCACTGAAATGTTGCGCGCCCGCTTCTCCGCCTCGATGCGGCGCAGCAGCTGCGCGTGCTTCTCCTGGGCGGCGCGACTGCTCTCCGACAGCTGCAGCACCTCCGTCTCCACGTTGTCCGACACGTTCACGTTACCCGCGCGGATGGCCGCCTCCAGGTTGCTGGCCATACGTTCGCCATTGCGCGCGCTGATGGGCTCCAAGTCACCGGCGCTGGCGTCGATGGCTCCGAAGTAGATGCCCTTCCGCTCGCCCATAGTGAAAATCCTTTTATATCGACTGGAGTGGATAACTAATACCGTAATAATCTTAGGAGAAGTGTATCATAGTACCACAGAGAGTTTCAATTGCAGATTCGTTAACTTTAAAGATCGCATGGTATACGGTGTGCAGGTGCCGGTTGCGGCAGTAGCGTCGCTTGCAGCGCAGCCAGCCTTCTGTGGAGACGACGAGTGGGTGCGCAAGCATATGAAGGCTCGAGATGCCGAGCGCGCGCGACGCAACAGCCCCGACGGCGGCTACACGGCAGTCGAGACTGTGCACTTCAACCGCACTGAGTTCACCAAGCAAATCCAGGTGTGCTGGGGGCGCTTTGATAGCGTTTGAGAGCAGGTTTCTGATGGATTTTATGGTTGGGTAGGAGTTCCTGGACGCAGACGTGAGCGACGGCTTCGTGATCGGCCTCAAGCGCCGCCGAGAATTCGCGCTGCAGCTGTGCGAGGACTACAAGCAGTTCACGGAGGTTCAGAAACTCGAGCTGGTGCTGGCTCTGGCGGTGGATCTGGGGGTGCGAGACCTGGCTCTGATGATGAAAACGCTCCCGTCTATCAAGCGATCTGGCCTGGTGCTGAACGTGGCGGCGGCGGCGCTGGGCTTCAGTCGGAAGAACGACCCCAACATCTCTAAAAGCGTCAAACGCGGGCTCGTGCCGCTTGCCGAACAGTTTTTCCTGATTGTCGGCACGATTCAGCCCGGGCCGCTGTTTCTGCTCAACTTGAGAGTTGATTTGGGTATCTTGATTGCGAGACATCGAGAGAAATTGCCCAAGTCGAGCGTGGAGGCACTGGAGCTATTGGATTTGATCATGCGTGACCTGTTTGCGACACAAGGTAGCATGCGCTTCCGTCGTATCGATCTGTCTTCTGAAGATTTGGCTGCGTTCGTGCTGAAAAATGAGCGTGTGCACCAGATCCGAGGTTGGGCTGACCTGCAGCGTCGCCTTGTTGGCCAGCAACGCTACTGCTTTGGGCTATTCCACATCCACATGCCTCATGCACCACTTGTATTTGTGCAGGTGGTTGTGACTGACCACCTTTGCAGCAATGTTTCTCCTGTCCTGGAGGAGGAAACGCCGTTGGTGAAGAATCCGTCCCATATCATCTTCTACTCCGTATCGACGTCCAACACTGGACTTCGGGGTCTAAATATCGCGAGTCACTTGTTGTTCCTCACGATTCAACGCATGAGCAGTATGTTCCCACAGTGCACCACTGCAGCTACATTATCACCTGTGCCAGGGTTTGCACGATGGTTTAAGGCAGCGCTCGCTAATGGCGATCAACAGTCACAAGCTCCATCAGATGCAAATAATGTGCTGAAAAGGAAACAGCTGAAGGACCACAAACGCCAGCGTTTTGAGCCGCTACAACGAAGTTTTTTTACAACGGAGCAAGCTCAGCGCCTCACCATGAAGTATGGTGTAAACCAGTTGGTGCTGCACAAATGGCTTCTGAAAAAGATTAGCGATCCTGAGTGGCACCTGGATATCGAGTTGGTGGAGAACATTCGGGATGTAATGACTGCTGCATGTGCCCGGTACATACTCTTTGAGCGAAAGCAGGATAAAATTTTGGACCCCGTGGCCAACTTCCACCTTCAAAACGGAGCGCAAGTTGAGCAGATCAACTTTATGGCGGACACCACACCATCGTCGTTGATGACAGCTCTGGGCATGATGATCAATTATCGCTATTGCATGACGTCCATTGATGTGACGTCAATTTCGTATAAACGGAAATCTTTGGCGGCGGTATCTCCTGCGGTAGCTCGGCTTGTTTGGCCAGCCGAAAGCGTCATTCTCGATGGTAAGAGAAAGCTAGTTTATACACGCTGGCGTTATGTTAGCTTAATGCCGGGGTTTGTTCCCATGTATCAGAAATCGAGCGCTTGAAGGACAAGCGTAACACGCCGTTGTTCGCCAAGGTTTTTCGAGCTGGCGACGTGATTAGTGCGCGTGGATCTCTGCCCACGGCCATCTACTTCATCGCGTACGTTGGAATATCTGTTCATCTGTATGATGTCCAAACTTTGAAAAGCCATACTAATTGTATTGTATGTACATACAGATCCGGGAGAGTACGGGTGCACTCTGCACACCCGTACACGCTATGCGAGGGTCACACGTTCGGTGAGCGCGAGTCACTTAACGAGGAACCGGTCGCCTTCACTGTTCGTGCGGAGACGGCGACGCATTTGCTATTGCTGCCGTACAATGATGTGAAGGTTATTCAGCGCGAATCGAGCGAGCTGCGCGATTACGTCGGTAGTGATCCGCGAGTGTGGCAGCAGCAACTGTACATGTCATTCCACGGGAGTAAGCTCTAGCGGAGTACGAAAGCGTGAAGAAAATGAAGTATACTACACAGACGGTGTATAAAAGACTGTGCGCCAAAGCTGCGCGATCATCACCGGCACTTGCTCTGCTTTTCGGCCTTGGCCGGCAAATCCTCCAGACGCAGTGTGCCGTCATTGAGCATCGCGATCTCGCCGCGCGTCAGGAAGCGACCGCCAGGTCCGCGCGGGCGTCGCATGGCGTGTTTATGCCGCGACTGGTGCAGGTACGCCTTCCGCTGGCGATTGCTTCCTAGTTTGGCCTCAAGCTTGGCGCGCTGTTGTCGTCGCACCATGATGCGATGGTACTGCTTGGCGTTCACGTAGACGGGTTCCTCCTCCACAACATCCGGCACCGCGGACGTAGCCGCTCCCTGCGTCCCCAGAGCACGAAATAAGGGCGAGTTCAGCTACAACCCGTCACCCACCAACAGGGCACCACCCCAAGCCGATCGACCCCTTACCAGGAAGTGCGGGGTCATCATCTGGCTGCTGTACAATTGGCGGAGCTGCTCGTTGTTCGGCTGCTGTTGTTGCTGTCGTTCAGGGCGAGCCACACAGCGAACGTCAGTCACCACTTATCAACCTCTAGGATACCAGTGGACGACTCACCATTTGCTGGAGGAATTGCAGCTGTTGGGACTGGTACAACGCGATTTGCGCAGCCTGGGCATCGGTCAAGGCCGCATTCTGCTGCTGCTCGGTCTCATGCTGGGCATCGGACAGCTCCTGGATCTGCATCGGCATCTCGACTGCCTCCATTGCTTGCTGGACTGCGGCACAACACACGTCCATAGTCAGGTGAGCGATGCATCTCACACACGTCGCCGGCAACTTGAAGCTTTCGACCTCGGGGGCGAATGAGCGCGCCGGAAGGATTCTGCCAGCATTGATTGGACGGCTGCGCTGAGAAGCGCCTGTGTGTGCCACATACGGGCCTCCCATTGGTTATAAAACAATACCATCGTATTGGCTATAAATAATATCAAGTTAGCCAATCCGCTTGCGTCCACGAGCCGCCACGTATAGATCGTCCCCCTCATATTCAGCCGGATCCTCTTTCGACGCCAACTTCCCGGCATCCGATCCGTAGGCTTGGGACGATGCTGACCAAGTTCGAGTCCAAGAGCAACCGCGTCAAGGGGCTGGCTTTCCACGTGAGCCGGCCCTGGATCCTCACATCCCTGCACAACGGCGTGATCCAGCTGTGGGACTACCGCATGGGCACGCTGCTCGATCGCTTCGACGAACACGACGGCCCCGTGCGCGGCGTGGATTTCCACCGCACGCAACCGCTGTTCGTATCGGGCGGCGACGACTACAAGCTCAAGGTGTGGGACTACAAGCTGCGCCGCTGCCTGTTCACGCTGCTGGGCCACCTGGACTACATCCGCACGGTGCAGTTCCACCACGAGTACCCGTGGATCTTGAGCTGCAGTGACGACCAGACCATCCGCATCTGGAACTGGCAGTCGCGTTCATGCGTGTCCATCCTCACGGGCCACAACCACTACGTCATGTGCGCGCAGTTCCACCCCAAGGACGACCTCATTGTGTCCGCCTCGCTGGACCAGACTGTGAGGGTCTGGGACACCACGGGTCTCCGGAAGAAGACGGTGCGCGGCGCACCCACCGCCATGGACGACATGGTGGGCCCTCCTACGTCCCGATCCAACAACCACGACATCTTTGGGGCCAGCGACGCCATCGTCAAGTACGTGCTGGAAGGCCACGACCGCGGTGTCAACTGGGCCAGCTTCCACCCAACGCTGCCGCTGATTGTGTCCGGAGCCGACGACCGCCAGGTGAAGCTGTGGCGCATGAACGAGACCAAGGCCTGGGAGGTGGACACCATGCGCGGACACACCAACAACATTTCCTGTGTGCTGTTCCACCCGCGTCACGAGCTCATCATTTCCAACAGTGAGGACCGCTCCATCCGCGTGTGGGATATCTCCAAACGCATGGGCCTGCAGACTTTCCGTCGCGAGAATGACCGCTTCTGGATGCTCGCAGCACACCCCACGCAGAACTTGCTGGCTGCGGGCCATGACTCCGGCATGATTGTGTTTAAGCTGGAGCGTGAGCGTCCGGCCATGGATATCCACGAGGGCCGCGCGTACTACGCCAAGGAGCGCTATGTGCGTATGTACTCGTTCGTTGACGGCAGCGACGTGCCGGTGGCCGCTGTGCGCCGCACGGGCACTGCCGGTACGGGCATAGGCAACTTCCCTCGTCACCTGAACTACAACCCGTACGACCAAAACTCAGGTACCAACAGTGTGCTGATGACCAGCGATGCCGAGGGTGGCTCCTACGAGCTGGTGACGTTCACCCAGGGATCGAGTGGCGATACTTCGGAGTCTAGCCGCGGACCTGGCCTCTTTGCCGTGTTCGTGGCTCGCAACCGCTTCGCTGTGCTGGACAAGTCGCGCCACATTGTGATCAAGAACTTCCAAAACGAGGTGACCAAGAAGATCACGCCGCCCAATGGTACGGCGGACGGTCTGTTCTTTGGCGGTGTGGTGGGCCGCGTGCTGCTCCACATCGACGACAAGATGGTGCTCTACGAGACGCAGAGCCGTCGCGTGCTGGCCGACGTACAGGCGCCGCGTGTGAAGTACGTGGTTTGGAGCCCTAACTATGAGTACGTAGCGCTCATCAGCAAGCACTCTATCGTGCTGGCTGACAAACAGCTGAACCACCTGTCCACCATCACTGAATCGGTGCGTATCAAGAGCGGTATCTGGGCGAACGCCCCTGCTGAGATCTTTGTCTACACAACGCTCAACCACATCAAGTACTCGCTCACGAACGGTGATGCCGGTATTATCCGCACTCTGGATGTTCCGGTGTACCTGACTCATTTGGAGGGCTCTAAGCTCTACTGTCTCGACCGTGAGGCTAAAATGCGTACTATGGCTGTGGACCTTACTGAGTGCGAGTTCAAGATCGCACTGAACAAGAAAAACTACACGGAGGTTATGCGTATGGTGCGCCACTCTAGGCTGTGTGGACAGGCTATCATCTCGTATTTGACGAAGAAGGGTTATCCCGAGGTTGCTCTGCACTTTGTCAATGACGAGAAGACTCGCTTCAAGCTGGCCATTTCATGCGGTAACCTGGAAGTGGCTCTGAACTCTGCCTACGAGCTGGACGACAGTAAGTGCTGGTACCAGCTGGGTGTGGAGGCGCTGCGTCAGGGTAACATCCAGGTCGTGGAGATGGCTTACCAACGTACCAAGAACTTTGAGCGTTTGAGCTTTCTGTATCTTGTCACAGGTAACCGCGATAAGCTTAAAAAGATGCTCAAGATCTCCGAAGTGCGTAATGATATCATGGCCCGCTTCCACAACGCGCTCTATCTGGGCGATGTCGAGGTCCGTGTGATGACTCTGGAGGCTGCTGGCCAATTTGGTCTGGCACTGCTTACTGCAGCCACGCACGGTCTTGGTGAGCATGTGGAACGCCTGCGTGCTGTGCTGGAGGAGACGAACCCGACCTTCGACGTGGATGCTTTCCTGGCTCGCGAGATGCTGTCGAACCCGACGCTGCTGTCTCCGCCTCCGTGCGTGAGCCGCTTGGAGAACGAGAACTGGGCGCTCGTGGAGATTAACGAACCGACGATCCAGGATCATGCTATTGCTGCTGAGAAGCGCGAGGCCGAGCGTAGCCTGCAACCGCAGCAGCAAGACACGGGTCGCCGCTCGGTGGAGGAGCGCCCTGCCCGCAAATCGTCGATGGATCTTGCACTGGATGCTGCTGGAGATGCCTGGGACATGGATGGCGATCTGGACCTGGACGACTCGTTGACGATTGATGACGGAGCGCTGGGCATGGACTCGGCTGCTTTGGAGAACGACTTTGCCGGTCTCAGCACGGACTCCGGCTTCGTGGCGGCTCCTACTGCTGGCACGAGCCTTGCTGTACAGTGGGTCCGCAGCTCGTCTCTTGCTGCCGACCATGTTGCCGCTGGCTCGTTCCAGACAGCAATGCAGCTGCTGCACCGCCAGATCGGTGTTATTAACTTCGAGCCTCTGAAGCCTGTGTTCCTTCAGGTGTTCTCGGGTGGTGCGGCTTCGCTGCCCACGCAAGGCAACTGCCCCCCGCTGCGCGCTTGGCTGCAGCGTAACGATGCTAACCAGCCTGCCGTGGCGGTGGCTTTCTCGGCACTTGTTGAGGAGCTCAAGCACGCTTACCGTTCGTTCACTGGCGCCAAGTTCGACGATGTGAAGACGCACTGCCAGTCGATCCTGCACGCGATTCCTTTCTTGGCTGTGGATTCCAAGGAAGAGGCCGAAAAGGTCAAGGGTCTGCTTACGGTCTGTCGCGAGTACTTGCTGGCCTGCCGCATCCGTACGGAAGTGGCTGCTGTGCCTCTGGAGAGCGACCCGAAGCGCAACATCGAGCTGAGCGCGTACTTCACGCACTGCGAACTGCAGCTGCCCCACTTGGTACTGACGCTCAAGATCGCCATGACGAACGCGTTCAAGGCTGGCAACTTCATCACGGCGGCTTCGTTCTGCCGGCGGTTGTTGGAGATCCCGGAGGTGTCGCAGCACCCGCGCCACGAGAAGCTGCGTCTGACCGCGCGCAAAGTGCTGCAGAAGGCCGAAAAGGAGGCCCGCAACGAGTACGCAGTGGACTACCAGGATTCGAAGCCCTTCGTGCTGGATGCGCGCAACTTCACGCCCATTTACCTGGGTGAGCAGGATGTGCGCTGCCCGTACTGCGCTGCCGCGTACCACCCGGAGAGCAAGGGCACGCTGTGTGACGTGTGCGGCATCTCGAAGGTCGGCGAAGAGACCATCGGCCTGGTCGTCACCGCCGCGCAGTAAGTTACCAGCACGTAGATGCCAGTCTTCAGCGTGTTTGCAAGACAGCCAGGACGTCAAGACCAAAGGCAACAGTAACACCTAAATCAATGCGTGGCTATTTTATTATTCAGCCGCGTTCCATTTTCGTCCAATCTCAAATTTCCATTAAGGTTTTCTTCCAATCACAGCGTCCCAAATTCAAATTCAAAACTTAGCAAAACTTAGCGCGCAAATCTTTGTCCTTGCGGCCGTTGGTCATAATTCAAATCTCGCTCACCATGCGCCAGCATTTCGCGCAGTTCGACGACGAGCTGCAGGACAGCGACCAGACCATATCGACACCTGCGCGGCACGGAAAGCCACGCGCGCGTCTCCCTACAGTCACGAGCACCAGCAACAACAGCAGCGAGGGCCTGTTCATGCCCGCCCGCCGCCGCTTCCAGTCCTCCGCCTTCTTCTCGGACTCGACGGATGACGATTTCTCGCGGCCATTGGGGCGCAACCAGCTCTCTATGAGCGCCTGCAGTCGACGGGGTGTGACACAGATGAGAAGGTCGCTGCTGCACATGAGTGCAGGCCCTGGAGAGCGCAGAAGACGTAGTGATGGACCACGGGAGAGCGTTCAGGCCCCGAGGCTCCATGTGGACGCCATTCAGTTCCCAGTGACACGCTCTGTGCTGTGGTGAGCAGTTGAGAGGAGATTTTTAGGCTAGCAAAGGTGTTTCAGACTAACTTTTTGTTGTTTCATTGCAGGGATCGACGTCGACTGTCGGCTGCGTCGATTGGCGTGTCTTTAGGACAAGTGCTGCCTAACTTTATTATGGCAGCGGAGGCGCTCAAGGAGATTCACAAATTGTATGGGGAGAAGAGTGCTGCGCGGGCCAATGGAGCGCCGCTGTGCTATTTGTATGGAGATGTCACGCCGCCGAGGGCGAAGAAGGTGTTTCTGGAGGGAGTGAAGCTCAAGAGGGAAGAGGCGCTTGCTGCTGGAGCTTGGTGCATACCGGTGCATCCTGTTCAAGATGGGAGCAATCCGGGACTTTCACAGGAGAGCTATGCTGCCACTATTGCGGCGGTGCAGAGCAGCTATCGCGACGAGTATGGTGACAACGTAGCTTCAAAGCTTCAGCCAAAGCTGCTGGTTTTTCGGTCGTCACCTCACGCATCACAACTGGACTTCCAACTTGAATGCGCCGCTTCACCGGTGCTGTTGAAGTTTTCGCTCGTGAGAAATTTGCCGTTGCTGATGACACCGCTCGCAGCAAGCTTGGCAAGACGCGAATTCAACACTCAGTCGAGTAACATGCGAACTGGATACCTGACGCTTGATCGCACTCGTAAGGCGGTGCCGCTACTGAAAGTAGACTCGCTCGTTTTGCAGCAACCACTTGTGGGTGTTTGGGTATACGGAGTACGGATCGATGACGCCTGGGATGAGGAAACAGCACGTCGTCAACTCGCTGATCCGTTCCTGTACTTCGCTTGCCTTGGCTACTTGATGTCCCGGGCAATTAAAGAGCGCGTGGGGCCTGAGAAGAACACCTTTTTGGTAGCTCTGTACCCTGATGATAGTGGCGGCGTTGTTTCCTTGCCTCGATTTTTCGAGTGTAGTTTTCCTGCGTACCTGTCGCCTCCTGCAAGGCCTCTCCCGATGGAGCTATACTCTCATCGGCGATCCTGCTTAGTAGGAGTGCCGAAATTCTCGACTGACGTTGAGCTTACGCTGTCTGCTTCCCCAACTACCGAATGGGAGGCAGCAAGACGCCAAGCAGAAATCCCTACGGCTCCGCGTTCTGAAGAAACCCAAGACCTCGATTCTGGCGGCACTCAAGCTTTCATTGGCAACGATGCACAGGAACGCTCTCTGACATCACAAGATATTCCGTCTGACGTCGAAGTCCAGGAGCAAAGCGGAAATATAACAAGCGGTTGGACGATCACCGCAGATACCATTCGTAAGAGTGCCCCTGCATATCCAATCGCACACAGCCATGCATCAGAAGAAGACGCGTGCAATGTGCCAACTAGTGCTGAAGTAACGGCGCCGGAAGTCGAAGAGAAGCCAGCAACCCCACCCAGTGATGATGATGCATCTGAGGTGATTCGTACGCATGCTGCTAGAGAGTCTCCACGTACATCCCCACCGAACGAATTGGAAGACGTTGCCGAACCCCGTGAGTGGCGTGGCAACAACAGCGGCAGTTATCGAAGTTGCTGTAAGACTCAACAGCTTCTGACAATTCAACACCAACAGATTCTTGAAAACCAACAGCGACAACTACAAGAGATGCAAGGGCAGATCACCCAGCTTCGCCGTCTTCTGAAAACTGCGAGAAGCCACAACCAAAATGAAGCATATCCTTCTCCAAACGATCATGACTACGATTCGGATGCTAGCAGTTCAAGCATCGGGGCTGTAGCGGACGTTTCTACCACCTTAAGCAGACACGGAAATGGTTACCGGAGCTCTCAGTCGTCGATGGTATCTGCACCTCGCCAAAGTGGTGATGCTCCGTTTTCTGACAAGTCCTCTGTTCATTCTTGGCAAGAAAACGAGAAAGAAGAAATAGGCAACGAAGGAAAATCAGACAGTGATGCCTCGATTAGCTCGCTGGGCTTGTCTTCGATTAGCAATGGCTCAGACGCTGATTTATCGTCACTCTCCTCGTCACTGGTTGATGAACGGCTAAAACGACTTGGAGAAAAGCAGGCTGGCACCAAACAAAATGGCGATGAAGGATTGAATCAATCTCATCTATCGGCAGGCGCAGAGAAGCAGGATGTGGAAGTTCAAACTAACATGAACACCCAAGCAGAGCTACCTAGTGAGGCTGGAGACCAAGTACGTGATGATATCGAGATCGAAACCAGTGCCCGTGATCTATCTTTTGGTGAACTGAGGGCTTCATTGAATGAGAAAGCTACCAGAGACACTGCCAAAGCAGACGTAGCATTTGTCGATCATGATGAAGATTTTGCTGCTACTGGAAACAATTGTTCTATGGTTGAACATCTGCTGTCACCTGACGCATATCTTCGGAAGGTTGGGGGCTTTGTTGACCATCACGGTGGTTGCTTCACGACGCCACCATTGGACTTTCACAGTTTCTGCGTGCCGCGCATCAAATTTTCGATTGAAGGACCTGAATGTTCACCTTCCGATTCGGAAGACGAGGAAGTTCGCCTCATCGAGCAGAAGTACATGCGCTTGATGGCGGCGTGAGCTTCTGCGACTTAAACCTGCCAAGTAGAAGCATTGCCATGTTCGTCAGCAGGTACTTAAAATTAAGCTTTTACATCACCGCTAACCTTGCTCTTCTCTCCAACAATTTTTCTGTTGTGTTCCCGCAGCATTTGTTTCAGAAATGAAAGCTAGGTACCGTACCGTGCGCAGATTTGACGATATAGAGCACCCCCAATTACGGCACCGGCACAAGCAGCTCATCGATAGCTTGCTTGGCATCCGACTGCAATAATGATCCTGAGGCTTGCTGCGGATTCTTCACATACACTAGGAACTCTGAAGGGAGCATGAACACACTAGCCGGCTGGTTCGGTATTGCGGCTTGCACAATGAACCGGAAGCGGTTCAAATTGTAGACACCCGACGCCACAAAACAAGCCTTCAGGTTAATCGTTACGCGGGTGTTAGGCAAGAATTGCGCCACTGTTTTCTTGGTTGCCCCCGTCCAGAAGAAACGTGGTGGTGCACCATGTGGCGGTGAAGCCCCGGAGTATGATACCGAGTGCAACTTGGTCAGCGGCGAAGAAGTAGGGAGCGAGGCCTGGGCTTCTTCGGGATGCAGCATCTCGACTGTGACATCAAGTGGCGTCGAACTGGGCGCTGAATCGTTGCACACTTGCATCATAATGTCCAGCTCAGCGATGCTCAGCCCCGACGTGGATCCAGGATACGTGGAGCTCCGTAGCTCCACTGAGTCCTTGTAGCTGAGCGTCACAGTCAGGGGACACGAGCTTTCGTGGGCAGGTTGACGGATCTTCACCGAGGTTAGATTGGCCTGGCCAATGGCCCGGTGAGGTGCCACTCCAGGAACTTTCTCGCTGTACGATGAGTTGAAATCGGTCGACCACACTAGCACAAGGTGGCCATCTGTGTCCAAATGGGATAGCAACGCGTCTCTCGATGTTGGTTGCGGGTCCCGTTGACGTTTCTGGTCATTGCCATCTTCACCGGCAACACTTTTCAGCGCCTTATTCTCTCGCCTCACACTTTGAATTGTCCGGAAGCCACCACCGCGTTTACCGTCATTACCCGAACCATCACCACCCCCTGTACCGCCAGCCCGAACAAGCTCTCCAGCATGTTCTAGGCACAAAAATTGCTCGATCGGCAAGCTTGCTGATAAATCTGCACCATTTTGCCCTGGAATGAGAGACAACTTGCAACATTCAGGCGTGCTAGTGGTAGAGGCATCGGGTCGACGAATCACGCGGAAGTAGCTCGTACTCGCCTCGAAAAAGCCCAGATGCAGTGCATCACGCACATCCGTGACATGTTGCGATGACGGATGAGCCAAGTTTTCAACTGTCCAGGACTTACTTACGCAAAGTAGCTCTTCCAGTCGAACCACACCGTCCAGTGGTCCAATCATCTCGTGGTGGCCCCCTCGTTGATTTGAAACGGTGACACCAAGAATGTACTCTCCGCAAGCACCAAAGCTAGGCTCAATGGAGTAGGACACATCCACACACGGCTGCAAATTCAGATCCAGCTTAATTTTCAACGTACGTGAAAGTTCCGATTTCGTATGACCTCCCCCTTCGCTCGGTGCAGACTTGTACTCGAATAGGAGAGCTGCATGGCGCCGTCCAGACACTGACCCTCGTGCCCATATAGTCACTTGTCTAGTTTCACCTGGGACAAGAGTCACATCGCTCAAATCCACGACATTACCATTGGCGCCAATGTACCCGCACAGCACTTCTGCGCCACCTGTTCCCGATGCACAGAGCAGCAGATCATTGCAGCAAACTTGCAGATCAGCTAAAGCTGCGGTGCCAGAGTTGAGTAACGAGATATTTAATTTCATGAGTTCGCCGACAAAAGCTTCAGCGGGAACGCCTTCGACTTTCACGCCGAGCCAAGGCATGGACTCAACAACATTGGCAATGAGACTCATGTTTGGTGCACGAGCTCTGGCTTCTCGGTGCGCTCTTGTATCTTGCAACAGAGGACCAGGAATATCGAACGCATGCTCACCTTGGACGTCCCCGCTGCATATCGACCAGCGGACGCCGGTCAAACTGAGCTTCCCACGGATTTTCGGACACACGGCAAGGCGGACGCGCTCCTCACTGCATGGCAAAAGCTGGAGATTTACGCTATCAATTACAATACGCTGTTCACCAGATTCTCGGTTTTCAGGAACGTCAAACGTTGCCGTGTCCTCACCAGCCGTCTCGAACTTCCCGAACAAATGAATATCTTCAACATCCACCGCACACGAAAGTGCATTCTTCATCACGAACTCGACATAGATCTGCTCTCCCAAAACGTAGTTTTCGGGGTTTTGGATGGCAGTGTTCCTCTTGTTGCGGTAACCCGCGTATAGATGAGAAGGTGCAAACCAGCTTCTCGCCTCATCGTTGTTGGCTGACGTAACATATCGATGCAAACGGTTTTGCTTGTCGATCACCTCTTTAAGCTCTTGCCATGTCTCCGCTCCCGAATGATTACCGTCGATGGATCGGTCAATACCAAATGCATTGGTCGACGCGAACACAACTGTCGATTTGTCATCTAATTCAGGCATGCACAAGTCCTTCACAAGAAGCTTCGTGGCACTGCCATCACCACCCTTTACCAAGATCGGCCCACCTCTAGAAAAGGAGGACGTTGAGGCGTCCGCACGTTCAGTCGCCAAAAAATCCTTGACCATCAACCCAAAATCATACAGCATGGCTTCTTGCTGACTTGCCGAGTTGCGCCCAGTTCCAATAAGCTTGAGAAAGAGGTTGATCGAGGCCATGCGGTCGTCTAGTTTGTTCGCCTGTTGCGCAAGCATGAAGTTAATATGGTCTTCGACAAGAAACCAACCACTGCAGTCGTAGATGGCTCGTGCCAGAGAATAGCATCTGGCGGAGTGCTGCTCATGACCCAAGGAATCGTATACGTGGCCTGCCATAACCATTCGGAAGCCGTACTTGCGAAATTTAGGCAGCCGCGCGCGGAGATCACAGAGGGCTGCACGCTCCATAAGGACTGCAGCACAAACACCCTGCTCCATTGTCGAGCCGCGAATTAGCGCTGCCGAGGCATTGTCCATGTAGTCCGTAAACAGACCAGACTTACTCAGGGTATGGTAGATCTCGCCGGCGATAACTGCAGTACGGATGGCCAAGCGCTGGGTCAAAGGAGAGGGTGTTTTGGCATAGATTGCGGTGGCCGAATCCAGTGCGTTCGTCATTTGCATGGGCGAGCCCTTTGTCAGTAGCAAGCAAATCGCGATCATTTCGTTGACATTAGCACAGTGGAACATTGACTTGTCCGACTTGAAATCGTCGCGCACCAAACGATACATCTGCAATGCCAACTCGTAGTCCCGCACCAGAAAAGCTGTGTCAGCCAGCAGGCGAGTCTGCGATTCAATCGAGTCGCTTTTGTAGGTAACACCTCCCGACGTAGCATTGTTCGACGGACGCGAGAAGTCCTTCGGTTTGCGCAGCCACGACTTGAATACGTTCTTCACCCCCTTCTTCATCGCCGAGACTACTTCATTCAGCTGGAAAAGGCGCCCCTCAAGCGACGACAGCATGAACCGCAGTCCAAAGTCACGTACAAACGCCTTTATCTGCGCAACATCATCTCTAGATAGCAGAGTCCCCACTCCGTCGCTGACCTGCGGGAACGTTTCCAGCTGATCCGGGAACAGCGGGGGTTTCACGTACGGGTTCTCCGTCCACGCCGATGCGAATTGTGAAGGCACGGGGGCGTCCTCAACCGGCAGTGAATTCATCCTCAACACGGCGCCATTCGCCGTTGTGATGTTCATACTGCGTAAAATCGCATCTGGGTCGATGGACGTGCCTTCCGTCTCCAAAACATCGTGCACCACCACAAAAAATTTGGGCACCAACGTGGCATCATACAGCCCTTGCTGGAACGGCGGCGGGAGGGTCCTGGGTGTTGTCAGTTCTTCAAAACTGTGGCGAGGGTTCGGGTCCGTGGAGCTCACGACGATCAGCATGGCCACAGGATGGCACAGTAGACTGTACTCCTCGCAGCGGAACGTATCCATGAGCGTGTGCTTGAAGGACTCGTACCAAGGCATGGGGTCGTTGCTGTCCTCATCGGCGCCAATCTCCCGTAAGTATGTGGGCACGTCGTCGACGCTAGTGACCCGCGGGATGTCCAATGCCACGGCGGACGCGGCGTCATGGCGCGGCGGGTGGCGCTTGATGCTGGCGTTCAGCTGCTCGGTGGCCTCGTTCACGCCTAGCGGGCGGAACTGGCTGGCCGCCAGGAAGCGGAAGTTGAAGCGCGCGAGCTGGATCGGGTGCGTCACAGAGCGCAGAGGCGTGTCGGCGTCGTCCAGGCGCGCGAAGCCGTTGAGCAGGTCGGCGATGGACAGGTTGTTCTTCTGCGCGATGCGCTCGGCCTCCGACGTGGCGCTCGTGAGCACCACGGGCGCGAACGTGTCTTGCACCCAGCTCTCCATGGACTCCATGTAGCTTGGAGGGGCCAAGCCAGGAATTGACGCAACGTATTGTGATTCGTGGAAACAATTCTATTTTGGCCAATAATTGGGGCACAATTCGCGGCGATTCAAAAATGTCCGCGCAGCCCAGGCGATGCTGATGTCAAACAACGACGGAGGTACAGCGTGGCGGGCTGCAAGAGTATGGATCGAGCGCGCGGACTGTGTAAGAAGCATGGCGCCATCGGGCGTTGCAAGGTGGAAGGCTGCATGCGCCTCGTCCAGAGCTGGGACCTCTGCGTGGCGCATGGAGGTGGGCGACGATGCGATGTACCTGGATGCAGCACGGAGCCCAGACGCGAGGACTGTGTAAGCGGCACGGTGGTGGGGCGCAGAAAGACTGCGCGAAGAGTTCCCAGGACAGCGGGTATTGCAGGCAGCACGGCGGAGGATACAAGTGCAAGCATGCACGAATTGGGCGCAGATGAATGGTATGTGCGTGAAGCATGGCGGGATGACGAACAGCGGAAGCACTCCCGAGGAGGAGCCCGACGTGAACAACGCTATTGATGTGACGTTGGGTGAAAGTGTGAGCGGTGCGAGAGATGTGCCTGGGAATGAGGCGACATCCTTTGAGACTAGTGTCGACAGCTGTCGCATCGAGGAGTGCACCGCTATCCCTGAGGCGAAGGGTCACTGCCGATTCCACAGTGCTGTAGCTACCTTGGAGCGTGTTGTAACTTGGTGCTCAGCAATGGCTTGTGTCTGACGCATCGGCATGCCCCACCACCACAGCACATACAAATACACAACGGGGACATCACAATACCTGAGAGAGCCTCCGCTGCTGCGCGGAAGATGCGCGCCCAAGTCCCTGCTCGACAACAAGAGCTGCAAGCCCGGCAGTACTGCGACGCGGCCCTATCAGCTCGAACCACCGAGCCACTAGTCATTCTCGGACACGATAGAGAGTCTGCCGTCGACAGCACAAGCGACGACCCGTGCAGCAGACCTGTCATCCAAACGACGGCTGGCTATCAGCAACGGATCGCAGAGCAGTTCTGTAACGGAGTCCTTGCTGCACGAGGCCTTACCGCTACTCAAAATAATGCAATATCCGGGGCTGCTGGAATTTGGCCAACGGAAGTCCGTTGTGTCCGGTGCACGAGGAATGGGCAATGGGCCAGCACTACACGTAACGTATGTACAAGATGGTGCAGTTTGGCATCTTTAGTCCTCACTACTTTCATGTGTGCGTGCTGATCGGCGAAAATTTGTTCCAGCATGTCCTCCAAGGCGAACTCCCATTGAGCCGCTGCAGGTAGCACTGCTTTCCGGGAAGGTGGCGACTGGCCTGATAAAATAGAAACCTGCACTCCATGTCCTGACCATCACTCCTGTTCCATGATTCGCCAATCAGCGGCCAGAATCGTCTTGGGTGACAATCTCACAAAAAGAAACGAAAGAGAAGAGAAGAAGAGATCGCCGAGCAGGACCCGACACGAGCACAGCAAGCGACGCAGTAGAGCGCACCCTAAGCACAGCAGACTACGCACACAGACCCACTGACTGCATCCACCATGACCGCCCACGTGGACACGAACAAGAACGTCAACTGGATGGACTCCCGCGGCTTCTGGACCTTCTACATCTTGCTGCTAGCCTCGCTGTACATGGCGATGCCCATCGTCTTCCCCTCACACGGCGACGCCCTCACGGCGGTGAACGTCATCCATGGCGTGGTACGTTGCGGGCCTCCAGACAAGGACCTCCCTTGAGTATCTTTTCGTGGAACTGTACTGATTTGATTGCGACGTTGCCAGGTCTCGTTCGGGATCATGCACTGGATCAAGGGGTCGCCTGATGACAACTCAATGGGCGACTACCGTGAGCTCACGTTCTACGAGCAGATCGACCAGGGCCACCCGTGGACCAACACGAAGAAGTTTCTCATGATGATCCCCACGTTCCTGTTCCTGGCCGCCTCGGTCGCCACGGATTACGACACGCGCCACCTGCTCATCAATTTCCCCATCTGGGCGACGCTCATCCTGGCCAAGCTGCCGGAGCTCGACCGCGTGCGAATCTTCGGTATCAACTCCACGGTCGGCATTGACGATCACAAGAAGAACTAAGCGAGCACGGGAGCATCTCACGAACAGGCTACGGTGAGGAGGGCAGCGCAAGCTGCGGCTTTTTGCATCAAGTCGGCGCCATGCCAGGAGCGACGACCTCATACTGCGTGAACGATTAGCTGGAGGGGACTGGACGGGGCCGGCGTCTGTCTTGCCTTCTTGAAGTTTGATTTGCTACCTTGCTACGCCGCTGCTTGCAGCGACGAATAAACAAGATTGTCATGATCTCACGCTGATCGAAGGAGCATTTCATGCTCGCATCGCTTTGCTTGCTACGAACTGCAACACTCACGAAAAAATATTCTTCAGTTTTGACAGACCTCGGCCACAGACACGAATGCACTTGATGAAGAAGTACTCTGCAGTTTGCTGACGAAAATCCTTAAAGCGGCCGTACTTATCCAAAACCACACAGCTCACATTACATCTACCGTCGCTCTTCCGCCCGATGTGCAGCGGTAGCTTTTTTTCTTCCTGTTTCTTCCTTTCTCTGCCGATTGCCCTCTCATCTCTCGCGCCCTCTTCCTTCCGGAAGGTGACTTTCGGGGCCTTTGGAGTCGCGATATTTGGAGATCGCATTGACTTTGAAGCTGCAGGATCCATAAGTCAGTAGATAGTAGCTGTGAGGGCTCTAACAGCATCCGCTCTTCGACTTGGAAGCCTGGGGCGGGGTGATAGGGAATGCCTCGCGCTCAGGCTGAGGCGGGTTTTTAGGCAGCCGCTTGGCAATGGCCACGAATAGGTCCTTCACGTTCACAGCCGTCTTTGCTGAGGTCTCCATGTGCAGGATATCGTTGTCCTCGGCGTACTGGTGAGCCTCTTCGAACTCCACCTTACGGCGCGCCTCCAGATCAGCTTTATTGCCAGCCAGAGCGATCACAACATTGGGGTCGCCGCGGCGCTGCAACTCCTTCACCCAAGACTTGGCGCCAGTGAACGAGTCCTTTAAAACAAATACCAACGAAGCAACAACAGCAATACTTTAGCACCATACCGACAATTTTCCAAACCACTGGGCGATGACCAGCTTCGAGCCGTACCTTGTTGGTCACGTCGTACACAACAATAGCTGCCGCGGCACCACGGTAATACATGGGCGCCAAACTGCGGTATCTCTCTGCACAGTCAACGAAGGAAACACGAGTGTTAGCCCACTGTTTCCTCCTTTGCAGAACTTCAGATATCCGCATTGCATCAACACAAGACGCACCTTGCCCTGCGGTATCCCAAATCTCAAACTTGACGGTCAATCCGTCCTCAAGACCGACTGTCTGTGTAAGAAAGGCAGCTAGAAGTCATTTACCGACGGAGCACAAGCAAACATAGTTAGAGAACTCCAACAACTCCACATCTACTTGCGGCACAGCGAGTGCAGATACAATGGCTTCCTCCAGCCTTCTCTTCTTCCTCGCCTACCTCCGATCGTAGGCTCCTGGAACTCGAAGAACTCGTCGCGCACGAACCTCACGACGAGACAGGACTTGCCCACGGCCGTATCGCCCAGCAGCACCAGCTTGAAATGGCACGTTTTGCCTTGAGACATATTGCTGGCCTCTCCTTAATAAAAGTCTCTTGTTTTTCTCTGCGTCCGCTCGCTGACTCGAAGGACCCTCGGGATCCTGTTGTCTACTGCTGCTCTCTGCTCGTCGACTCGGTCGGCGTTGGATTCCCTACGGACGTCGGCGGCGGCCTAGTGGTGCGTTGGCTGCGTTGCGTTGCTGGAAGACTGGGAAGACGCTTTCTTCCTTCCTTCTTGCTTTGGTTCTGCTTCTTTTCTCGCAGAGCACGCGGTACTGACAGCGTTTTTGTATGGATCCCCCAGCCCGCCCGTGGGGCTGAGATGGGAGAAAAGCTTGGTGAACCCGGTACCGAATTCGACGGGGATCGTCGGTACCAGCCGGAAGGGTACACATAGTCCAGGAGCAAAAGAACACAAAAATGGCTGTATTGGTGTGCTGTGTAGGAGGACGCTTGCTACTGTACTTGCCAGTATATCGCTCGTTCGACCTAGCGCTGACTTGATCCGCGCTGTCGTCCTACGGAATGGGCTTGATCTGGACAGCGGCAGCAAACGAAGTGAACAAACAGCTGCGACCACTGGCAGATGACGGGGAGAGCGGCGGATAAGACGCACCTTGAAGTGCAGCGTGATCATTGAGAACACCAGGCACTTGAGATCCTGTACCAGGTAGTAGAGCACGCGCAGCCCTTCCGGGTCCTTGCTATCCTGCACGTCCAGCAGAGAGCCAATCTTCGCGCACTGCAACATTTATAAACCCCACATCGTCAGGTGCACAGGAAACCAAGACAGCAAGTAGCAGTCAATCTAGACGCACCGTGAAGGAAATGTGGTCGTTGCCCAGCACAATCTCCAGCTCCTGCCGTCCGACACGGTCCGGTTCGGGCCACTCCTTGTCATCTTCTCTGTCGAGCCACAGCAGCACGTTCACAGGTCAGCACTCCACGCTGTACTATTGAAACCATATTTACCACTTACTTTGTGATTTCACTATCGCTAATGATCCGCTTCACCTCGTCGATCACCGACTGGGACACAGTCACTAAAACCAGCAGCAGTACGAGCGCACATGACGCATTAATTCCACTCCCCAAATGCGTAGGTAACCATCACCAATACACTGTAAAACAATCAGGCACCTACCTTCTTTGCGAATCATGGAATCTTTCTTGTAGTTGGAGTTGTTGGCGTAGCGGAGCTTCCCGTCAGCGCGGAACTCGAACTCCATGAACTCATGGCCGAACTTGCCGCGGTGGCCGACGCTGTAGGACGCACACACACATTTTGAAAGCGACGACCAGTGCTGTCAGTAACTTATCGACCACCTTTCATGCAGAACTGGGCGCTGTACGCACTAATAGCGCACGTAGAAGTCGTCGTCGCGGGCCATCCTGTCGCTTCCCTTCTGTGCTATAAGTCTACAACTAATATCAGCCAATGAAAGATCAATATAAATACACAATTTCATCCAATGAAATAATCACATCATCGCCGATTCATTGCCTCCCCCGCAGAACGTCGTCCAAAGCGGTGTGTATCCTCCTGTGTCTTGGCTGCTACGTGAATTTAGACAAAGTGTAACGTCGTGCTTGCGTAAGATCCGTGCTATCGTCTTCTAGTGCAGCAAGAACGGTGCGTTGCCGACCTCTACAGCAGCCACAAGGCCAAAAGCAGCACCGAGCACATGTCGGGGAAGGGAACCCCAGTGCCGGACAGTCTCCAGTCTCCTGTGGGAAAACCCAGCAATCCGAAGACACCAGCTAAAGTCGCAGGGAAGAGAAGGGCGGGAGCTGCAGTCAATGGGACTACCAAGAGGGCGACACGTCGAGAACTCAAGAAGTTGACGGAGGTCGATTTGGAGGAGAAGGACGACATCTCCAGAGGTTTGGTTTGCTGCTGCTCAGTGCGGTCACTAGGTGCGCGTTTGTAGACTTAGACGTGCTCATGTGAGTTGTTTTTGAATTGCAGAGATTAAATTGGAGACCACACCCTTTGGAGTGGATGCAGCCAGCGCCTCCATTACGCCCACGAGTCTGCATGATGATTTTGTGAACATGATGAAGACACAAGGTCTAGAGAAGATGGCCACAGAGATTGGACTATTGAAGAATGGCGTGCTGGTTGATTCACAGCCTCCAACTCCGACCGCCACGCCGGTCAAATCTGGAAAGAAGGCAGCCGTGGCAACAACATCGTCGCTGACAAGTTCAACGTTTACCAGCCCGTATGTATGCATGTTTGGATCGCCAATGCAGTTTGGTGCTTGCTAATTGATTCCGTCTTCTGTAAATTCACACCTCTAGCTCACCAGGGAAAAAAAGGAAATACCTGAAAATCAACAAAGGTCTGCGGCATTTCAGCATGAAAGTGTGCCAAAAAGTGGAGGAGAAGCACGTGACATCGTACAATGAAGTCGCTGACGAGCTGGTGCGCGAGTTTGTCACAATGCGTCCAAATGATTCAGTAAGTCGAATTCAGCGACCGTTGTGGATTAATGATGCGGTTGTATCTTACCTTCTGCCTTTGCCTCTGCAGGTGTATGATGAGAAAAATATCCGTCGACGTGTGTACGACGCGTTGAACGTGCTGATGGCAATGGATATCATATCAAAAGAGCGGAAGGAGATCCGATGGAAAGGACTGCCCTCGAATCTACAGCATGACACGGAAATGCTTCTGGTTTGTCCCATACTTGGCAAACTCGTGTGTATCAATGACGAACTTACTGTTCTTGTTGTCAAACTAGGCTGAACGAAACGAGCGTATGAGAAGTGTGGAGCAAAAGAAGCAGCACCTGCAGGACCTTCTTGTGCAGCAAGTTGCTATGAAAAACCTGTTGAAGCGAAACGCGGAACGTAAACGTAAAGAGAGCGAGAAACCTGGGTCGGCGACCGTCACACGCGACGAAGGGCGAGTGTTCTTGCCATTCATCGCTGTCAACACCAGCAAGGACACCGTGATCCAGTGTGAAATGTCGGAAGATCGCCACGATATTTTCTTCAACTTCAGCGCACCGTTCGAAATCCACGACGATGCTGACATCTTGCAGAAGCTGAATCTACACAAGGCGCCTTACGGCGAGCTGAAGCAAATGGTTCCTGATAAACTGCTATCCCACCTTCCAGCCGAGTGTGAAATGAAGAGTGAAGAGTAGATAGCAAGGCAAGTATGCTGCAGATAGGTAGGTAGATTAATAACGCGTGCAATGGCGATCTCGTTTCTGTGGCGAGCCCATCAGTTCCAGTTGGAATTGGGTTCAATTGGTATTTTTGCTGTACTGTCATGTAGCAGCGTCTAGCAAAAAAGGAAATGTTTATTGTCGTCTCCGTCAGTTGGATCTGCAACGTCTGTGTCTTTCATGTGGGCCTGGAGCTTGGCATCGATCTCCTCAACGAACGGTGGTCTTGCTCGTAATTACGTGGCGGTGCGCGAGGTTCGCACAGGATTTTTTCTTCATGTCCGGCCCGCTACCACATCGGCGTAGCTCCGTGCCTTGGAGTCTGATGATTCCGAGTGCCTCTCCTCGGCGAGGAACACCCAGCCTTCCACGTCGGCCGCGCGCGTGAACGCCGTCTCCTGGGACACTTGCTCGCCCGGCTTGCTTGCGGCGGTCTTGCCATTCTGTGCGGAGGAGGTGCTGCCGTTCGTGAAGAAGCGGGTGAGAAGCGAGTCCAGCATGGTAGGTCTGATAATGTGCCGTCTTGCTTGTGCGTGATCTGGTTGTTTGCTTGCGGTTGCGAATGTGAGCTTCTCCGCGGAATCTCTGGAATCTCCAGCAGCTGGAAGTTAAAAGAATTTGTCAAATGTCGGGCAACTTGCCCTCCAAATTGATAGTACGTTTCAGATTCAGAGCGGGACAAAAATTCGTTTTCAGTCATTGAACAAAGTATAGTAAAATCGACAAATTGAGAGCGGTCGTTTGCCAAACCTGTGAAAATGGATGTTTGTTTGGCATATGTTTTCACAGGTTTGGCAAACTTTCCGCTCTGAAATTGTCGACGCCATCAAGTCTCACAGGCGAATTTATCATACAAAACGGACTTATCCATTCAAAAACGAACTTATTCATAAAAACGAACTTATTCATAAAAACGAACTTATCCAAAAGTAGAAAATAAATATTTTTTTGGGGCAAACCACCATGCACTCATCGCCTAGCCCTAAGTGTTCCCCCCGCCGTAGATTTGATACAGAGGTCTTTATTTTTCTTAATGGGATCTGCATCGTCAATTTCAGGATAAAAAATTAAGAAGAAAAAAAAAGAGTTGTCTTACACAAATTTTCTGAGTCTTTGCCATCGGCCAAGCCTTTAAAAGGCTGGGCCGAGGGTCTGCGGAATCTCCAGCAGCTGGAAGTTAAAGGCGAAAGAATTTTGCTACAGCCCATACTTTCTATCAGGGCTAGGTAGAATGCCCAAAAAAATATTTGTTGCAATGCCCCCCCCCCCCCCCCCCCCCCCCCCAAGAATACATTACGGAGGACGGTAATTTATGAAATCCATGTTTTGGCCATGGTGAAACAAGGGAGTTGTCGTTCGCGGAGAAATTAGCTTGCCTCTGTTTAGCGCAGGTGTTTTCAGCGGCAGCAGGAAAGCAATCGTGCTGTCCTCGTGCTTGTCCGCGAGCGTCATATTGAAGTCTGGATCAATTCCACTGGCCGACTTGTACTGCAAACGAGAAAAGGAAAAGCGATTAGATTTGCTGGTTAGCCTCTGCTCTCTCTGCAGCCAAACTCGGGCAATCGCCCGTTAACATGCAAGGACCCGCAACTCTCAGCTTCTCGATCTTTCTTGGTCTCACACCGTGCGGGTCACAACGTGACCTTCAACCACCTTGGTCGCATGGTCCCAATATGCATCCCAACACGCCTCCCTCGAAGTGCACGCATCGCACTCCCTCGATGCACTTCTTGCAGGCCGGTCGGTTCCTCAGTCAGCATCTCCAATACCAACAAGTTGCAGCAGAGTGTTTGTCCAGAGGCTTCGTGAACGTGTACGCAGGGTTCACGTCGCCGTCCACCTTGTGCAACTCGATCGCGCCCTTGGCAACTTGCTCTCTCACATAATGCCAGCGCAACTCGATGTGCCGAGTTCGCCGACTGTACGTAGGGTTTGTCGCTATTACATGGGCGGCTTGATTGTCGATCCCGATCGTCAACTCCACAGTTTTTGATCTCAGAATTGCTTGCAGAATATTGCTTTCTGCCTTAGCCTCCATTGCAGCTTGACACGCCGCAACGTACTCAGCTTCGGCTGTCGAGAGTGCCACAATCGTCTGGCGTCTCGACATCCACAAAACAACCCCTTCTGCCAGTGTAAACGCCAGTCCCGTCGTGCTCTTCCGAGTTGAGGGGTCGCTGGCCCAGTCTCTTTCACAGTAGCAGTCGAGAACGATCTTTGCCGGCATCTCATTGGCTCGGTTGTACGTGATCCCGAAGTTTACAGTGCCAGCTAAGTACTGCAGCATGCGCTTCACTGCGCCGACATGCTTCGTAGACAGCTTCGACACGAACCGACTCAGCCGTCCGACTGCGAGCGCTAGGTCTGGACGCGTTCCTGTTGCAAGATACATCAGCATCCCTATAGCCTGTCGGTAGGAAAAGCTCGTGTCCGATTCTTCTTCTTCGCCAAGCGGAATTAGTCGTGCATTGGTTTCCATCCGGTTTTCAACAGCATGCGCATTCAGGTACCCCGAAAGCCTCCATGATCTCACGCGCATACTTGCTCTGCCTAATCGTAACCCGATCCACCGTTCGCTCGACCTTAACACTAAGGTAGCTTGTGAGCTAACCTTGATCCTTAATGCCATAATCCTTATCAAGCGCTCCAAACAGTTTACACTTCTTTGCTTCGTCATCAGTGACGACCAAGATGTCGTCAACGTAGTCGAGCATCAGCATGATGCTCTCCCCGTCAAGCTTGTAGTTGAGACATGGCTCCGTCAGCGATCGCTGGTATCCATTCTCCAGTAGCTACCCGTTCAACTCCGAGTTCCATTCTCTGCCCGACTGCCTCAGACCATACAACGCCTCCAGCACCACATACATGTGGCTGTCTAGCTCGCAGGAGAATCCATCGATCGACCTCAAGTACGGCCGGACCTTCAGCAGCGCGTTCAAATATGCCGCGTTAATGTCGCCACCGTAGAGGTTCAGATGTAACGCGGCTGCCAGCGCCACCAGCAATCGGAAGGATGACATGCGTACCACAGGTACGAAAGTCTCCACAAAGTCAATGCCCAGTTTTTGGTGGTTACCAAAGACAACAATGCGCGCCTTAAACCAGATCACATAGCCTTGATGGTCAGACTTAACTGCGTACACCCACCGCGTGTTGATTGGCTTACCGTCTTTCGAAACAGTGTGGTGTTGTGATTCACAAAAACTTCGTTAGTGCGGCTTCCACGCAACAACACAACAATTCGCCGAGTCAGGTCGGCGTTGTTGGGCTTGCGCAGGGTTCTGTTGGTTCCTTTTGCGGTTCGGCCCAGCCGGGTCCAGTTGAGGCCCTAGTACCAATCCAAACTCCAGAAGCTCGCCTGAGCGGGGCAGTTTCCGTTTCTCAAACCCTGTGACCTCCATCAAAGGATGGACGTCGGTGCGCTAGAGCTTTTACAGGTCACCGAGCGCAGAGTACACTCAGCTAGAAGATTGCGGTGTCCTGGGTTGTGCAGACCCACCGACTCGTCGATTCGACGAGGTTTGTCTTCGCCGGTAGCGAGAAGAGCCCACCCCGGGCCGACCTTGATCTCTTGGCGCTACCAGTCGATTCCCCTACAAGATATGCCTCTCGGGGAACGACGGCAGACATAATCCAGCCCACGCAGGGACTTACCGGAAAGTATACGCTGTTCTTGGACTTAGAAGATTCTGCTCTGTTTTGTTACCTCTGTGTCCTTTCGGGCTCCCCCCTTTGGTCTCCTATCGATCCTATACAAATACCTAGTGAAATGAAGTCGTTATAGATCTCCCTGTGACTCTTCGCTCAGCTTCCTAATTGATCTTCGCTGAGTCGGGTCGTTATGGATCTCTGCCGACCCTTCGCTCGGATTCCTGATTTATCCTCTTCCACTTGGAATAACTCCCACATGGAATACGCTCGCCGAGTTCCGCTGCTCGCTGAGTCGTGATGCTCGCTGACTCCGATCGATCATTGAGTTCGTCGCTTAAGTGCGAACTTCGGTTAGGTACGACGACCTAACTTAGCTAGACTGGGTGGTCTACCCAAAAATATGAGTTTCCCTACACCACACAGCTTCCTTGGGGATCTCCTCGGTCACACCCTTTGCTTTCAACGCAGCCATTTCTTCTAGCTCTGCTTCACGCCAGAAGTGTAGTAACTCAGATCACATAGCCTCACGATGGTTTCGTGGGATCCTCACGTTGCTAACTCTAATGGATCTTTCGTTCTGGTCGCTATGCTCTGCACCACGTTGGCCACATAGTCGTTCAAGTAGTTCAGTTGTCGACGCTCATGCGCTTCACGCAAACCAGTTCGGGTTCGCTTGGGTTGCTGCTTGTCAGCGCTCTGATCGACTCGTAACTCATCCAATGGCGTCTCGCTGCGATGCGTCCACTTTCCTGTCTGTCTGGGTAGTAGCAGCTCACTTGCAACGCTATCAGCACCGCTATCTGCATCAACAATTTCACCAGCTTCTGACTCGTCCGATCCTGCAGCAGACGCATACTTGCCCATCACAGAATTGTTGTCCGCATCCACCTCAGTTTCACGCTACCTTGCGATAATATCTCCCCTCATCAGCATGCCCCGATACTGCAGCCACTGCCGACCGATGCGAACGAGACATCTTCGATGAATCAGATGCAGCATCTTGTTCTTGCCGCGAGTTCACCTCCTGCGATATGGCATGGTCGTCCACATCAGGCTGGGTCGCTGCTGCAGCAGTGCCCACGTCGCTCGGGATTGCCACTGTCACTCCTCCCGCACTGGGAACAGTAGTTATCACTTGCGGGTTCGGCGTCGCCGCCCTACGCTGTTCACTCCCGGTCATTTCATGTGGCTCGTCATCTTCCGCACCATTCTCGCCTCCCTCGAGACACATAGTTTCAGTCAGTGCCGAACTATCCGACTGCTGATCTGTCGAGTCCTCGACACCAGCTTGTTCAATGTGCAACAAGTCTAACTCAGAGTTCTCCACGGCCACCTCGTGCCGGTCCCGGTACATAACGTCTTCAGTGACTCGTAGATCTGCCACAAACTTCGCCGTACGTTCCTCCGAGAAATAGACCTTGCACTCGATCACATTCTCGGCGTAGCCGAGAACAAAACCAATGTTTGCGTTGTCCTGATGCTTGTGTCTGTCCGGAGATACATGTGTGCCAAAGTCCCAAACTTCCTAATGTGGTGGATATCTGGTTTCACTCCAAACATCATCTCGAAAGGGATGCCCTGGTTCCCCTGGTCGTACACTCGATTCTTCAGATTGACGGCATTCCGCAATGCCTCTGGCCATAGGCTCCTTGGGAACCCAGCGTCCCGCATGGTCGCCTTTGCCATCTCCACGAGAGACTGGCGTGTGCGCTCACACAGATTGAGCTGTGAACTCTTCGGCCCAACCAGTACGTGTTCAATACCTTGAGATTTATACCACTCCTGCATCTGAAGGTTCACGAACTCTCCATCTATATCCGTCAACACCTGCCGAACCTTGTGCTTGATACCTTTGGCGATTTTCTTCCTGCCTGGCGCTCGGCCCACAGGATATACTTCTTAATGTGCTCGTTGACAGTCTCGCTCGACTTGCTATTCAAAATGTGCACCGTGACGGATTGTGAGAAACCATCCATGATCACAAACACGGCCTCAAAGCGATTCCCGTTCTCCTTGCTCGATATAAGCAAATCATCATACACCTGCCTTCAGTTCTCGGTCAAGCTTCTTGCGAAGTGGCGTCTTCTTCTGCTTACCAATATGGCACGCTTCACAATCTTCCTGTGCATTACGCTGAGTCAGCATCAAGCCTTTCACCAAGTCCTTGTCTGCCATGGTCTTTAAGTGCTACGGACAGATGTGTCCCAGTCTTTCATGCCAGAGTCTCAGCGATGCCACACCTTCAGCAGCAGTGAAGCTTGCCAGCAGTCCGTTTGGACGGCCTACATCAGGTTCAGCTGACGACAAGTTCACTTGAAAACCCCAAGTAGTATCGTGCGGCATCGCTATTGCCACCGTTCTTCCTTCATGCTCGAGCCTGACGACCTTGGTTTCTCGATCATAATCGAACTCGAAACCATGCTCCATAGCCAACCGAGGCGAGAGAAGCCCGGCTTCTCTTGGAACGTAGAACATGTCGTTTAGTTAGAGCTCAACTTGCTCTCCGTCGACCTCAATTATCAGCGCAACCGTTCCTACTCCAGCAATGTGCGACGCGAGTAGAGGAGTGACGCCGTGCACGCTCTGAGACTCAGTAGAGTCTTCCGTGAAAGCACAAAAGTCTTCTCTGTTGCCAGTCAGGTGAGTGTTCGAAGCAGTATCAAAATACCACGAGCCACCTCCAATATCATGTGCTCGATCGTATATCATTGATGAGCGTCTGCTTAAACGGCCTTGGGGTCACCTTGGAAGTTCCGTCGACGAAGAGGGTGACACCTTCGTACCTCATTAACCGCATGAGGTCTGGATGAGCGAAGCCGAGCATTCGCCGGTACTGCTGGTGGATCGTGTACGTCACATTGAACTGGAGAAAGTTTCGCTGGTCCGTTGGTGAGACAGTACGCGCCCAGTCTTCTTCAATCGCGCGAAAAACATCACCTCCCGTGGCGTCTCTGCGTAGTCTCTTGATCTGGGTTACAGCCTCCGTCTTGGCGAAAAACCGTACGCCGACCAACTCACCGTGCTTGCGCATCATCTAGTCACGGGCGTTGGCCCAAATACGAGAAGGTGGGAGTCGGTGCTCCTCCAGTGCATGCACGTCGATCAGCTTACGCATCTCCTCTCGCACGTCGATCTCTCGAGCTGTCACACGAGTACATGTGTGCTTGCCCGTAGAGACGACCTCACCGGTCTCGCCGTCCGATGCACTCGGCCGCACAATCAGCCGCGCCTTGCATCCACAGACCTTGTTCTTGCTGCACACGTAGTAGCGAGTTCCGTTACAGCTCTTGTTCTTGTAGTAGTATCGGGAGCCTTGGAATTCCATTGTTCGTTGCGGCTTCAATATGTATAGTAGCACGAGAGGCGAGGAGCGGAGCCTGGAGAGGTTAAGCGGAGCGTTGCGGGGCTTGTAATGACTGGGGAGACCATTTGAGAATGCGGTGTTGATTGATGAGGCACGACACACTTTAGCAGAGCATCAACAACGCAGATAGTCTATATAAGTGGGCAGGGACGACGCAGACAAGGTCAAGAAGACGAGAATGCTATTTCTGAAGGCTGAATGGGGTCACAAACAATGACCGAGGACTGACGAATTAAGGTTTTGGGTAGTTTTCTCAATATGGTGTTAGGAACACCAATCTAACGTATTTGAGGTAAATAACGGTCAATGTATAATAAATAAACAACGGTAATTTACGTTATGCAAGTTTTAGGCTAATAACTAGCCATCCGCTGAGCCGTAAGCTGCGTCACTTATAGAGGTGTGACTGTACAACAATAATTGCAAAATAGTTTGGTAAACTACGCAATATGTAATATATGCTGCGGGTCTGGCCTTATCGGTATTACCGGTTTCTTTCCAAGTCGTTTACGTACGCAACACTAACGTGTGTATATTTGATGTGGCACGCTCTCCCGCCACCACAGTTTACTGCCATCGTGGCTCACGGCAATGGAGACTGCGGACAAGGACCCGCTGCCCGTTGACGCAGACGAAGTGATTGGCGCCAGCCAGAGCTCGAGCCAAAGCACGGAGGCGTCGGTGACGAACTCGCAGGTCAGCGAGGTGACTGATGCCAAGCAGAGGGAGGAGGATGCCGAGATGCCGCTAGCGGCTGCCGAGCAGTCGGGAAACGTAGAGAAGGAGGCGGAGGCGGATTCCAACAAGGAGAAACGTGTAGCGTATGTGTCGGCTAAGAAGAACGAGGAAGATGCGGGAATGACGGGGCCTAGTGATGTGGCAGCTGAGAAGAACGAGGAAGGGACCAAGACGAAGGAGGACGAGCCTGCTGCTGACAGCGCAGAAGCCAAGGAGAATGGCATTGCGGGGGTGGAGGCAGCTGAAAGTGACATGGAGATGACGGATGGACGGAAGGATGAAGAATCAAAGAGCGAAGGCAACGAAGCAACGAAGGAGACTCCAGCTTCTGAGGAAAATAAGGTTGACGACGACGAGGCTATGGAAGAGTCTTCGCAGCCTGCGGCTGCAGCTCCCGAGTCTCCAAATAAAGCTCCTTCCTCTCTGAGTGAAAAGGTCGTGACTCCTGCGAAGTATGCTGCTGCGACTGAGGCGAAAGCGAATGAGGCCGCTGAGGTTGCGGATGCAAAGGCATCGGATCAGGCTGCTGATGTTGAAGATTCCATTAACCAGGATGAATTGTCGAGTCCCAGGCGCAAGAAACCGGTGGAGTCTTGGGCTGAAACGAGCAATGGGGTCGCTACACCAGCACAACCTGCTGCTAAAAAACAAAAGGTGGATGGAATCGATGCGAATATATCTGAAAAGGATGCTAGTGATGCCGCGAAAGACGCTTCTTCGCCGCCCCTAATGATCTCCCGGGACGATATGGCAAAGATGGAAGAGGACAGCGGTCGGCTCAAGTTTGATGTGATTACGAACGATGGTACGGATGAGCACATAATCCAACTTACCACGTTGAAGAATATCTTCGCGAAACAGCTTCCAAAGATGCCAAAGGAGTACATCGTGCGGCTAGTTTTCGACAAGAACCACAAGTCGATGCTTATTCTCAAGAATGGCACCCACGTGATTGGCGGCATCTGTTACCGCCCGTTTGAAAAGAACCACTTTGCAGAGATTGCGTTCTGCGCCATCAACGCTTCGGACCAAGTGAAAGGATACGGCACACGACTGATGAATCATCTGAAAGAGTATGTCAAGACCAAGAACATTACACACTTCCTCACTTATGCCGACAACTACGCTATTGGCTACTTCAAGAAGCAGGGGTTCACTAAAAGTGTGTCTATGGCTCGACCGAACTGGTATGGTTACATCAAGGACTATGACGGCGGAACTCTGATGGAGTGCACAATCCACACCCAGATCAACTATTTAAGGATCACCTCAATGATTCACATGCAGCGCAAGGTACGCTAGGGCTTCGTCTTCTGCAAGATAGGTGGTGTGCTTGCTGGGCAGACAATTGGCTGACTTTTACAAATGATGATTTTGCAGGCAATTCAAGACAAGATCAGAGAGCGTTCTAAATCCCAGACCGTGTATCCTGGCTTGACAAAGTTTGCCGAAGGCAGGCTGATGGATATCTACATGGTTCCTGGCGTCAGTAAGTGGCATGCTGCATACGAACGCACTTAAGTCGGCTGGGTATGCATTGCTGACATGTTATCCGATGTCAACAGAGGAAGCTGGATGGTCGCAAGCAGTGATTCGAAACAACCGTATCGGGTGGGTACTGGTTTGCTCATCTAGCAGCGTCAGTCGGCAGAGTTTCTAATTTTCTTGGTGCTGATTTGTTCACGCAGAACGCGTGACCAAGGCAGCCTGAAGTCACAACTCTCGCAGCTCCTGAAGGCGGTGTCGAACCACCGCAGTGCGTGGCCCTTCCACGAGCCCGTGGACACCTCCGTCGTCGTAGACTACCTCGACCACATCAAGGAGCCCGTGGACCTCCAGCTCATCAGCAAGCGCATCGACAGCGGGACCTACCTCTCCAAGGCGACGTTCAAGGCGGACCTGGAAAAGATGTGCGACAACTGCATGACCTACAACACCCCCGACACCAACTACTACAAGTACGTCAGAATTTGTCCCCCAAACGTTTGTCAACTAACCTTTGTCAATGTTGTACCCGCCAGGGCCGCCATCGATCTCCGAGAGTTCATCCAGTCTCGAATCCAGGTTAGAGATCACATGTAGATGTAGTAGTAACCAGGCAGCACTACCCATCCGCATGGGACAGCAAGCTTGTAATACAGTTCTCTGCTTCTTAACCCCAAAGCAAGCAACGTTGTCTTGAAACGTCTTAAGTACGATCACATACGGTATCTCATAATCCAGACTTCGATAATGGCGAGGCAGAGCGACGAGGCTGTGGACTTGGACGACATCGACTTCGATGAGCTGGACGACTACCTGGAGCTGTTCCAGCAGGACGGCGTGATCAAGGAGGCGCTGTCCAAGGGCGTGGACCTGCGCGAGTACGCGCAGCAGATTGAGGAGGAGCTGCGCGCGGCTGAGGCGGCGTCTGTGGCCCAGTACGTCATGAAGTCCGCGGACATCGTGGAGTTGCACGACGAGGTGCAGGACTGCGACAATCTATTGGCCAAAATGCAGGAGATGCTGCTGGGCTTCCAGGCCGACCTGGGTGGCATCAGCGACGAGATCCGCCACCTGCAGGACGAGTCCATCGGCATGAACGTCAAGCTCAAGAACCGCCGGGAGACGGAGGAGAAGCTGCAGACGTACCTTGACCAGGTTGCGGTGGCCCCGTCACTGGTTAAAACCATCGACGAGGGGGAGGTGAACGAGACCTATCTCCACGCTCTCGTGACGCTCAATGGGAAGCTGCGCTACGCAGCGTTGAGTGAACCGGATGCGACGGGCTCCAGCTTCGACCTCGTGCCCTCGCAGACTGCAGCGTTCTCAGATGTGGACACCCAGCTCAAGAAGCTGCAGGTGCGGGCAATTGCTCGGATCAGAGAGTTCTTGCTGGCCAAAATGAACGAGATCAAGAAGCCCAAGACCAACGTGCAGATGGTGCAGCAGAATACGCTACTGCCCATGAAATACCTGGTGACGTTCTTGGCGGATAACGCGCCGGAGGTGGAGGAGGAGTTCCGGGAAGTGTACGCCGAGGCCATGAGCAAGACGCTGGTGAATGTGTTCCGATCGTACCACACGGGGCTCATGAAGTTCCATGAGGAGGTGGCGACACGCACGGATGTGATTGTTGTGGATGAGCAGTCGTTGAAGGGAATCTTCAGTTCTCGAGTGAACTTGAGCAAGCGCAACGATACGTTCTCTGTTACTGAGCGCGAAAAGGTTTTGGAGACCGCATCGGCGCCTCCGTTGATTCTGCACGTAGCTCAGCAGGAAGGGCTGAAGCTGCCGTATGAAGCTGTTTTTCGCAACGTGCAACAGCACCTGATGGACTCGGCTACGTCGGAATACCTCTTCCTCATTGAATTTTTCAAGCCAAGCAATCAGCAGGAAAATGTATTCCGCAGTCGAGACCTCTTCCTGCGTGTATTCGCTAAAACATTGTCGCTGTGTCTCGAAAACATGGAGAATTACCTCTTCACGTGCTACGATGCCATCGGACTCCTGCTTATGATTCGCCTCACCTACGCACAGCGGTTGGTCATGGAGAAGCGCCGCATTCCGTGTCTAGATGCATACTTCGATCGAGTGTCATTGTTGCTGTGGCCACGATTTAAGGCCGTATTTGATCTCAATCTGATGAGCGTGAAGAATGCGAAAGTGAAGAAAATCGGGCCCATCGACCTCCACCCTCACTTTGTCATTCGTCGTTATGCCGAGTTCGCGTCCTCCATTCTCAGTTTGAGTTTGTACACTCAGCAAGGCCAGTCTTCCAAGGCAGGAGGTGACGACTCTGCCATCTCTAGCGCTCAGATGCACGAAAATGGCGCAGGCGACATGGTGCTCAACAACTTGACTGTCATGCGCGACGAGATCCTGGTTTTGCTGGCTCGGCTGTCCGAGCAGCACACGAATGCCAAGGATAAGTGTGTGTTCCTGATCAACAACTACGACCTCGTGCTTACACATTTTGAGGAGCGACGCGTTATCTCTGACGAGACATCAAAGTTTGAAGAGCTCCTTGCTGGACAGCGCGAGAAGTTCGTTGAAGAGGAGCTCATGGCGTACTACGTGAAGCTGATTCAATTTGTTCGGCAACACGAACAAATCACGCTAGGAAAGGGCGCAAGCGGAACAGCGTCTACAGGGAGTCCACAGGTTGACACGGCACAGATCGAGAAAATTGTGCGTGAATTTGCAGGAACTTGGAAAGCGGGGATTGAAAAGATGAACGGCAACGTGATGACGTATTTCTCCAACTTCCGCAATGGTATGGAAATTCTCAAACAAGTATTGACGCAGCTTCTGCTCTATTACACGCGTTTCGTGGAGATCATCAAGCGGAGCTACCAGCGACCTCCTCCTTTCAACTCGGAGATTGTCACGACACAGGAGATTCTGTACGAAATCAAGAAGTATAGTCGATCCTTTTAGGTTGACCCTCAAGAAAGGTAAGGAAGATCAAGTTGATTCTTGTAATCAATTGCACGAGTTTAAATGTGCAACGTTGTAGGTGCAGAATTGAGCCACGTGCTAACCTCTACCTTCCCTAAACTTCGTCGAGTTGCTACATGTATCGTTTTCTGGTTCCTCTAAAGTCCAACCATAATTGGTGTCGGGTCGATGTTGTAGCCCAGCACAAGCACAATGAGGCTGTAGCCTAGGGTGACGATCAAAGCCATTGAAACGAGCGAAAAGGTCACACCCACGCGCAGGAAGTCTTTCACCTCCAGGTACGGTTGGCCGTGGTCATCCAGAACCAGCAGCGAGTTAATGTTCGGGAAGGACGAGAACGGAAGAGCCATGGCTGTATTAAAAAAAAATGAGCGTTAGGACAAGCAAAAACATATCAACCAGTAGAGTACGCATATCATCCGTACCAGCTGAGATCGCCAGCGCGCAGCAGATCACTGGAATATGAGGGTGTCCGATCTGGATTGCCATCTGCACGATTATCGGCAAAAGGATGATCGAAGCAACCGTGTGCGAGACGAACGTAGTAAGGCAAATCACAAGACTGCATAGGGACACGGTAACCATCCACACGTTCCCGGATGGTAGCGCGTGAATAACTGACTTGCTAAGTGTGTCAAGCAGACCCGATCGTTGCACAGCCTGTAGGGTGTCATGGAGGAAACAAGGTCAGCATATGCATATTGGTGAATCAGTAAAACGCAACAAGAGAGTTTAGACGTACATCTCCCAAGACGTTGCCACCACCAATCAGGAAAAGGATATGCCATGAGAACGAGTTGAAGTCAAACTGGCTTAGCATGCCTGTGCCGAACATCACAAACTACAGGCAAGACAAAAGTATCAGTGATCGTTCAAGAAACATGAACCATAGTGATATCAATCAAGGACGCACCATGAACATCATCGAGATAATGCCTAAGTCACCGAATGTTGCGCTTGTCACCGAGAATGAGGCCCACAAGAAAATCGTAAGTAGTGTCAGCGAAATAACAACAACGTGAAGCCTGCTGATCTTCTGTTTCTGGTCGTAGACGATCTGAGGGATGTAGGTAGCGTCCTGGGGATCCATCACCCACAACAAGAACAGCCAGCACTGTTATGCAAAACCAAATGTTGGGTTAGTTACGTCGTCTCGTCCTACAAGAGAAAAATGTATGCCATCAGCAGCTTACCAAGATCGTGCCAACGGTGCAGAAAGGAACAGCCATTGCCATCCACTGACCAAAGGTAACGGTATACCCAGCCTTCTCCAAAAAGGACACGGCCAGCGTGTTCTGTAGCGAAGAAATTGGGGTCATCATACCTCCCAGGTTGCAGGCGAAGGCCAACCCAATCAGAAGCGTCTTCACATAGGTGCTATTCGTCGGGAAATCCCGAATAATTGGGAGCAAAACCTTGAAATGCGAGAAGCCACGGTCAAGTTGGAACTAAAGGCAAAAGCACAATTGCGAAGTCGCCAGGCTACGTTCACTTACCGACACACACAGCACAGGCGCAGTGTGGTTACTAATCCACATCGATAGGAACAATCCCATAAGCATGATTGCCAGCAGGAACAAGTTCGGGCGCTTCTTGAACCGCCGTTGCAGAAAAGCAGCGATGTACAGCTCAATTTGGCACTTAGCAAATGCCGCTGAGATAGAGTAACTAACAAGTCCCCAACATCACAATCAACATGTCAGCCATGGATCCTCCACACAATTCCCAATGCCCAACAAAGCGTACCCGCCCATAATCAGAATAGTCGTGTGGTTCACAAGCATCGACATCACTTCTTTTGCTGATTGCTCTGATGATTCGACAGCAGCAATACATGATGTCAGACCATAAATTCACCACATCGTTGGTGGAAAAAGTACGTACTCGAAGTCAGCAGTGTGTCGGGGTGTGCCTTGTCATTCAAGATACGCATAAACACCACAAGCGGTGGAACAAGTAACGCCGTGGCAAAGTACGGAAGTGCTTCCGTCACCCACAACGCCGTAATGAAAACCAGCATTGCCAGACATCGCTGCTGCACGTCCTCCCCTGCAAAACAACACACGATACATTTGAGCACGTACGATCTCCAATGCAGCACTTCCTTAGTGCAGTCAGGAGGAGGTTCTTCCTACCCTTCGGAGTGATGCGAACCATCAGCAAGAACACAAAAAGCGCCACGGAGATGCAGAAAGGAACAAGTTTCACCTAGGGATGCACAAAGAAGGCCAACATTCAGTACAGAAGCTTCCCTGTAATACCAAAATGCGAAAGTGACTTACTTTGCGAAGCAGCGAATTCTGGTCGCCCTGCATTCGGCGCATTCGGCGTTCCATGTTCCCGGCCTCCAATTTGTCCCTACCAAACAGTTCCATTTCGCGTTGTCAATATAACTCCTTTAATCCAGCCAACATGATATTCTGCATACTTCGAGGTAAGTCCAAACACGCGACCCAGGAGATCATCAATGTCACCCGACGAGTAAAAGCGCTCATTGGACAGCCGTTGCATGAACGCCTCCTGCGTGCACGACTTGATCGTCTTGTCGAACTGCACCAGCCAACCAACCAGCCATCAGCTACCGACACCGCCTCAAAATCTTAAAATTCAGCGCACCTTCTTGACAATCTTACGGAAGCCCGAGTGATTGATCTGCACGAACGTGCGCAGATCGACGAGCGTGTCGTAAATCTCCTGCAGCGCCGCAAACCCGTGGTCGGCTACAGCAGCAACAACCAAAAGAAGAATCAGCATCTCATCCCCCTCAAATCTCGCGAGAAGAGGACGGCCAACAACTTACCCTGCGAGTGGGTCCTGGAGCGTGTGTGCACGTGTCCAGTGGCCGTCTGCTCATCCGCTAGCATGGCCTCGAACTCCCCCACCGAGTGCTGCAGCGTCACGACCTTGCCCACGTAGAAGTCGTTGACGATCTTGAGGTTGGCGTCCAGCACCTCCCAAAACTGATCCTTGGCGTCCTGCACCTCGTCCACTACAGCCTTGAGCAGTGGGTGCGTCTCGTCCACCACCTGCAGCTGCACGTCGCCCGTGGCGCTGTGGTCCATTTTCTGCTGCAGCTTCTGTTGTTTGTTCTGCTTCTTCTCCAGCTCGAACGCCACGCGCTTGATGAGCCTCTTGAGCCGCTTGTACTGCACATAGTTATCGCGCCACTCCGGGTTCGCCGAGATCTCCAGCTGCTTACCGAACTTCATGGCTGCCTCAAGCGGGGTGGCTGCAGTGCTGCTGGCCGGGCGGTTTGGCTAATGGCTCAGCAAATGAGACGGCGGGAAGTAAAACGGGCGTTGAAGCGCATGATCAGCAACTTAAATTAGTTGAAGCAACTTAGTATATGCTGTCGAGCTTTCGCCTGCTGCGAGTGGTGGGTTTCCGCCATCCAAAAAGGAGCGTGTTTTGTCCAGCGCCGACTAACGTGCGTACAACGAGATTCGCGCTGCTATCGTTGCTGCATCTAGCGGGCGGCGTAGATACTCAGACTAAGTTGCCCGTGGTGCGTCCAGAAGCTAAAGTTGTACATAGTGGTGTGGCGCACACCAAGAAATTGTGAGACACTCACCTCGGCCATTTTGACCACAGCAGCCATGGCGTTCCGACGCGACGTGATGCCGCTGGACAAGATGGTGCTCAAGTTCATCGCCAAGGCGCCGCGGCAGCTGGGCGTGATCCTCAACGAGAAGACGCTGGAGCGTGCGCACCGCATCGGGAAGCCGGCCAAGTCGCGCACGCACAGGGCCAAGCAGGAGGTCATCCGAGCGCTGCTGCGTGGTGGGCGCCTGGGCGACGACACGCTGCCCGCCAGCTTTTTTCACGCCAGCATGACGCGCGTCGAGATCATCGGCGCCAAGATATCCACCCAGTTCATCGAGATGGTGCGGCGGTTGATGCTGGGGAAAGGGAGAGGAGAGAGATTGACGGATGGATGTGTCATTGGCTGTTTGTGCCTTTTAGCTGTCCAAGATTTGTCCGAAGCTGCACTCGGTGAATTTCTCGGGTTGTTTTCGACTCACGGATGACGCCATTGAGCTGCTGCTGAAGAATTGTCCTGGTACGCACTGTTTTGGAGGGATTCGGTGGGTTTGTGTGTCTGACAATGTTGGGTTTGTGGATTGCTGTAGATATTAAGGATCTCAACATTGAGAACTGCCGCAAATTGACGGACGTGACGCTGGATCATTTGCGCAAATTCGCTCCGAAGCTGCAGGTTTGTAAATATTGCTTGTTCAAGTGAACGAGGTGGAGGTATTTTAACGCATTTTGTGCTCGGTTGGGTGGTTTTAGAGCATTGATGTGGGCGGAAACTTCAACATGACCATCCAGGGCATCACAAAGCTTATCGAAAAGCACCCGAACCACTCCAAGTTTGCCCGGGTGCACATCTCGGGCCACCCGGCGACGGATCAGTACGTGCTTAATGAGGACTATGCAAAACGTGTATTGTGATGCTCACGCGTTTTGGTTATTACTTCGTAGGACAATCAAGATTATCATGGCAAAGTGCCGGAAGCTGCACAGCTTAAGTGTCGGCTATTGCGCCATCTCCGATGAGGCCTTGATTTCGTTGCTCAAGAAACGAGAATCGGTATCTCGCTTGTGCTTGCACTGGAACATAGCGATCACGTACGTTTCGTTTGAGAAACCCACTTTATGCTGCGTTCGTGCAGCTCACTTGTTTGCGTTATGGTTCTAGTGACCAACTGCTTCGCTATCTCGGATCTGAGGCTCGAAACTTGCAGGAGCTGAACCTTTGTGGCGTCAAGAGCGTCTCGGCTGACGTAAGTATCTTTGACAATGCCTTGCCTGGTCTACCATGACTGATTCCGTCGTCCTTGTTATTATTCCTTGCGAATTGTGTAGGCCATCGTTGCTGCCATCCATGCAAAAAATGGTGCAAGAACCGATTTGTTAGACCTGGTAGTGCCGCAGCCTTCTCCCGATGAGAATCCTGAACCGGAGCGGAAGCGCCTCAAGAAGATCGACTTTCGCTACACAACGTAGGTCGCATCATTTGGCATGGTGGTGTGAAACGGAGTAGCTAACGGTGACCATGTTTGTGTTATTCTAATAGTATCACCAAGGAAGCCGCCGCAGCTGTGAAAGAGCGCTATCCTGAGCTCCAAGTAACGTTTTGATGCACAAGCATCGCCAGATGCCATGGTTCCGTGCAGCAATACACTTTCCGTGTGAAGTTTTGTTCGTGTTATTCGCTTTTATCAATCACGCAACATGAATTATACGCGCATATCGTTGTCCCTACTCCATGCCATCGTCGTCCACCTCATCCCCCGCGAAATAAATATCACGGCCAGCAGTCTGCTCATCACCGTCCAGGCTAGTACACAGAGTGATGGCCAGCAGTAGCTTCTCCCTCATGGCCTCCTCGCTAGAGTACACAGGTAGCTCGATGTTGAAAAAACACGTGTCGGCCTTGGGGAGGAGTGCATCGTGGTTAACCCCATCGCCCTGCGGAGGGGCCTTGATGAGTAGGCGCGTATGCGTCCGATCAAACTCAGCGTCATCGGCGGGCAGGGTGTCCTGCCCCCACGCAAAGTTAATAAACCGTCGTTTGTTCTCCTCGCTAAAACTCGAAAGTACCTTCCAGAACGTGTCAAGGTGCGGGAACTGCTCTGGACTCATACCAGAAGAGTAGCGCGTGTGACGCTTAAGCAGCTTAACGTCGATTTCAAGGCTGCCACTGACCCATTGCTGAAGCTCAGACCACACACATATTTGCAGCAGCTGAACAGGCACAATCTTGCCAAGGCCACGCAGCATAGCATCCACCTGAGGTTTGCACTCCTGTAAGCGAGTCGCTTTGACGAGGCGAATGTACTCTTTGACGTTTGCCTTCGTCACTGGAAGGTGTTCCCCGCCAGCCTTTAGTTCCACAACAGTACCGTCGCTTAGAGTCGTCGTGAACGAATCGTACAGGATCTCGTCAGGGTCGTCAATAGAAGCGGAAGCTAGTTCCTCGAGGAATTTAAGGCTTTCGCACAGGGAATGGTCCACACTCTCGAGATCTGCAAGTACGAGATTTTGCTTTACCAGCATTTTCCACACCAGTGGTGCGAGGCGAAGGTTCAGTCGCACACCTGTCCGCAGGCAGCAGCCCATTAAAATCCCTACAAACTCGAACATTTGCAGCAACTCTTTAGACGTGCTGCTAGGCTTCGGCATATAGCGCTCCCTAAACTCCCCAGCCTTCATCACATTGTTTTGTGTCGGGATGAACAGCGGGTTGCCACTAGCGAGTAACTCATTCGAGACATCATTAAAGAGTTGGCGGTATGGGCCCCCTTCACCGACAACGTTTTCGCCCGCAAAAATGACGATAAACGACACGAATGGGTCACTCGCACCCGTGGGTCGCTTGGCGCGAAGTAAAGATGGGGGTATAACGCTAAGCTGCTCCATTGTTGCTGCGAACAGAGATCTCTTAGGATCGCGTAGGGCTGACAACGAAGCCGACGCCTCCGAAGCGCTGGCATTAATGCCTCCTCGCTTGCCTGCAACTTTCCGCCGATCAATAGTCACCATGGGTCTCTTAGCATTCGTGTCAACGAAAACTGAGTGCGCCAACGTAGTGTTATCTTGTGTCTGTGCAAAGAAGCGAATTTTTACACCTGGGAAGATCAGCTGTCGAATAGATACAATCCGACTGCGTAGCGAGCTCGGATCACTCCACGGGCGAAGGCTTACGAGAGGTAAAGCTGCCGCCAATAATCTGTTGAGAGATTGGAGAACGGCAAGTCTGAGCCGTAAGTCTCTCGTTTTAAGTGAAGAGAGAAGTGAGTATACGTGCGCGTGCTTTGCGGTCAAATGGCTTGGGCACAACTCCGTTAGCATGAGTACACCCATCCTCCCGCTTAGTTCCCGGCATACTGCAATTAGTTGGCAATCCATCTGATGTGTCCACTTTGCTTGCGCTTCCATTGCATCATCCATCGAAGCGTAGTGGCTGAGCTCGAATTGAAGGTCATACCCCGACGAGCGCATCCACTTATACACCGCAAGAGGTTTCTGCTCTACCTCTGCCACAGCATCCTCTGACACAAATTTGTTCAATCGCTCCTCGGTAGGCAAGTTGTCCCACAAACAGTCTGTCTTCACGCCAACCATCCTAGCGAATGCATCCACTGTAACTTTGCTTTCGGGTGATGAGAAGTACTGAGCGGTCTCTCGTTGAAGAATGCCGCGAAGCTCTGGAGCCATAACGCCCTCATTGGTCGTAACACTTCGGGGTGTTCTCAGGAAGAACCGGTCACATAGGAATTGTGCCACTTGTGAGGGCACTTCATTCGTTTCATCAGCGACGCGAACCATTTCAACAAACCGAGCAGCACTCAACTTGTACGGCATCGCTCCGGTAGAGTCACGATCACACGGCACGACATCACATTCACCTTGGTCATCGTGGTTATCTTCGGGTCTACTGATTGGTGAGGATTCTTGCGGAGGAACCAGATCAGAACTTCGCTCCATTGTGCACGCTTCACAGTTCGAATCTGCCCAACTGTTTACAAATGTGCAAGTTGGGCAAGACCAACCACTCGCAACGACATCTTGCGAGGAGCCTGCTGATTGTTCGGTGGTGTGGGTCTGTGATTGGACCTGCACTTCTCGAGCCAGATTCGCCAGCTCTGGTGGAATCGGAGAGCCGCACGCGGCACACTCCACTTCCGAAAGAGAATTTTCTAATGTACACACACTGCAAGCCCACACATCGTCACCAGGTCCCGCTCCATCCCCAGAATAGCTGTCACTCCCGTCGTTTGATTTACTACTGCAGCTGTCAGGGGGTCGACAAACGGCTTCAATTTTGGTGAGCAATTCCGTATCCTCCGTTGAAGCAATCCCTCCCTCAAACTCAAGCGTTTCCTTCGGAATTCGGGCTAGCAAGTTCGTAATAACATCAGCTCGACCAATATCCACCATAGCGTATCCTAGTGTTAGTCCTTCGTTGTCAACAGGCATATAAAGGATATTGGAAACGATGCCAAAACGCGTTACTGCTGCAGCAGAATACACGTTCTGGTCATCCGATTCGCCACACTCCTCTAGCGCTAAGTGCACAAGAAATCGTGACATGGTCGCTTCCAAGCCAGCAATATTCGAGGTGCGAGGCATGTTCTGCAAAAAAATAATCCTTTCACTGAACAAGTCATGAGAAACAAACGCATCGTGCGCTGTCTGGATTTCCCGAATCGGAGCGCGACCGCAATAGATACGTTTGAAAGCATCAGGTGTCGCAACCTCCCGTTTTCCTTGCGCCAAGACGCGTGAAAACACTGCCATCCGCACAAATTCTTTCCACCACGCGCCGCCAAGTATTGATGATGATCCACCTTTCAGAGACGAAACTTCCTCAATCAACGAAATGAGCTCAGCTAGCTGCTGCGTGTGCTGCGAGTAGAGCCCCTTCTGGGTGGTACGCTCGTTGTCGTACACAAAAGTCAGTTCTTTCACTAACCCCGACAGCTTTGCGATTGGAACGGCGTGCATAGCTCCCTTGCCCAGAGCGAAATTGATCAGTTTTGCAGTGATTTGGTAAACAGCGGTCTTTGCCGTTGACGGTAGGCAAACAGTCGTTGCAATGAGATACTCCACCAAAGCATTCAAGGCAGTAGTTAATACCGTTTCCACTTCGTAATGGGAGAGTTGTACTGACAACAGCTTCTGGTAGATCTCCTCGCACAACCATAAAGCCAACCCAAAATCAGCCGTGAAAGGATCCACTCGAAACTTGTACCGCGCGTACGTGCCCTGGGACATTCGGACATAGCATTTTTCACCTGGAACCACAAGCGGTGGGAGGTAGCTCAATCCATGTTTATCTCCGAAGTAGCCAAACAAGCGATCTGAGCAGCGCTCATCGCGGAAAAACTCGAGACAGCTTCCTGCAGGTAGATCCATAAGCACAGGATGAACTGCAAACGACAGCACTAAGCAGGTCGCGCCAGGCACGTGAATCTGGACCATTGGTTGCGGTGGGCTGTCGCTCGTAACCATGAATGACCTACTTCGCAGGAAGGCACTGGATAAATCAAGGCTGGTATTTAACTCAGCCAGCAGTGCTTCCATCAGCAGGTATCGATACTTCCGTATAGAAAGCGCCGGAAGTACTTCTGGCTGCTGTAGTTTTGGCTGAGTTGGTTTTAGCGACGTGCTAGATCCACTCAAAGGTGGTGATAGGGATGAAGAAGCCGAAGCAGCAACGGAGGAAGTGGTACCACCGGATGCAGCAGCAAGTTTACCAGCGATATCTCTTTGTTTTCCGCGCTTCTTGTGCTTCTTTGCTGGTACCGTCACCATGACGCTGGCGTTTTCATTGTAAGACGTGGACCTGTCCATGACTGGAGGAGGGGGACTCGCAGCAGCACGTTCGAATTGTTTGTTCAGCACTGCCTGTAATATGGTGAGCAATGAAGATCTTGAAGACACTTTTGGCCGCAAGTAAAGATGTCTGCCGCTTTCTGTGGGTCCTCCCAAAGTTGGATCAGACACAATACTTATTTCAGAAGACAGTACTTTCTCCGGACACCCTAGATCTGCTGCCGCTGCAAGCCTAAGCAGATCAGCTAGGTTATAGCTGTTCACCAGGTCATTGGGCAGCGGTGCACCCAGTTGCTTTGTAGGCATTGGTGTATGAGCTGCTGACAGCGAGGACGGCAATGGAAAGGGGGACGAGCTTGTTCTCGCAAGACTTGTTTTCCTGGTCTCTATCGACAGCTTCATAGCGTGATCAGGAGCAACTTGAAGAAGATCAAATACGCTCTTCCGAGCTATGCTGTAAATGAGTTGTTGGTTCATCATCTGTAGCTGCGACCTGCTTGTCTCGAAGTCAGTGACTGATTGTTGTGAGACTGAAGTGACTGTGGACATCAAGCGCAGACTGTCAACATGATACCACCAGTACTCACTAGCTGACGTCAATGGGTTAACCACTTGAAGTAACACCATACCAGACGGGTTAACAACTCGAACAGCCCCAGAGTGGCCTAATGTCCAAAGCATATCTCTCGACCAGCCCGCGACATCCACATTATCTGCAGCAATTACATATCGGCCACCAATTTCCACGTCATCAATTTGCAGTGCTGACCAATCCGTGTCTGGATCCGGGTAACGACAACCCGAAGGTACATGACCATCACACAGCGTAAACGCAATTTTTAGAGCTGCCGCTGCATTGCCTTCACGCAGAGGCTCTCGCAGCTGTGCGAAGAAGTAATCCATCTCGTAGCTCTTGAAAGAGCCCGATACATACGTCTCGATCGCTGGAATTACATTTTTCTCCCAGTACTCCAGCATCTTATTTCGCCCTGAGTGCTGCGGAAGATCCGTGCGTGATGAATACGCGTACAGATTGAAAAAATATTCCGATGGATCAGGCAATGACTGTGAACCATCATTAGCAACCGTTGGAACACAAGCTGTTTCCTCGAGCGCCGATAGTGGAGGGTGGAGTACACACGTTTTTTTGTCACAAGTAGAAAACGAGCTTGATGAAATCGGTCGAGTTGCGAGCGAAAAATGCAATTCTCGTGAGCGAAGCCATTCCATTTGCCAAAGCAAGGCACGCATATCTGCGATGTCTTCGACCTTGAGGTCACGAACGCACATCTGCGCGAGCTGGAAAAGAATGGCCGGGCAATTCCCGTTTGTCTACATCATTCAGATACAACAACAACAACAATTTGTCAGTAAATGTCCATAGCTGGACGCCTCACCGTACATTTTGCACTTACCGAAATCACCTGGTTGTCGAAGAGGGAAGGCCAAGTAGGGGCCATCGAAGAAAACGAATTCATAAGAGCACAAGCCAGTTCCCAACGCAGAAGATATCCAGCAGAGGTAGCGTCATTCGTGTCTCCGTCTCCTCCTTCATGTGTCCACGCGTAAATTTGTTTTACCACAGAGCAAAACGCAACAACAAGCGGTTCAAACGATTGGATGGTCTCCCCATCTAAAGGTATATCGCTGATTGCTCTGACTTCAGTAGCTGCACGTTTGCAAAAGCAAATATCATCATCGGTCCCAGTTAGCCCATTTCGAGTTTCATCTCCAGAAGTATCTACGCTTGCGATTATTATGTCATCGTTGCCAAAGGCGTATGAATAAACTACGCCTGTATGCCCACCTCGAGCCTTGTCGGTAGCGTAGCTCGGCAAGGTAACTCGCCCACCCACTCGTAGGAGCTCCCGGAACCCACCAAGAACTTGAGTTGCACCCAATGCCAAGAAATATGATTCACTTGGCACTCGATTCGAATTGGCCGTCATAGAAAGTTGATGCGGTGCAGCTTCAAGTATTTCAGTCAGTATTTTTACTGTGCTGCTTCGCCATTTCCGCATCATCCGGCGGTTTGAAATTAGTAGACGGACAACAGCGATCAATTCCGAGGCTAAGGTTCGCCCATCTTCAACTCGACGACCATTATGACGTATGTTTGAGTTAGTCACGGCAGCCTTTTTGTTGAACGCATTAATGACATCTCGACCCACTCTTCTTGCTGGACTCTTTTCAGTCGATGCAGATGATCGACGGTGCAAAATCTGCGAAGACCCAGGCTCAAAGGAATATTGCATCCTACTTTCCCAGTCGTGCAACATGTTCACATCCGCAACGTCGTCTGTATGTGCTACAGTCACCAGGAACCCTAGCTGCGCAAGAGCGTTGGCAGTATCACAACATTCTTGTCGACTTCCAGAGGAGTACACAACATAACCTTGTGAGTCAAGCAGCACGCGCAGCAGGTTCCCCTTCCAAGATTTTGAGCCAACCAGCGCTGTCTCTGGAACAACTCCTCCATCTTTTGAGCGTGGCTGCAGTAAATCGCCAGTACCAGCTGTATCAGTTAGGCGTACAAAAGGATGATCCATGTTATGGGTCCGGTTCATGTAACAGGCCGTGCACAAATCGTAGTTGGGGCACGTGAAACACTTGAATCGGAAACCTCGCAAGGGGCTCTGATTACAACCGTCACAGCGCACGCTCGGATGCTTCATCGTGGCTTGCGCAGCCGTGCACTCGGCAACCGCTTCTGCGACAGCTTTGTCTGCAACATTCTTCTCATCACTCATCTCGACAGGAATCTCGAATGAGCTAACATCAGGTTCTCCAATACTGCTCGACGCATCCACCAATTTGTCAACTGCCAATTCGCTTCGAAAAATCACAACACAATGCTCCGTGTCTCTCTTGTGTGTGGCATCGTCCAGGGGAGAATCTGCTTCTACAGCAGCATTACTTCCAAGAGGACTTACAATAGTTCCTACTCGCTCGAGCAATACCTCTTGAATATTCAAGCCGAAAATCATATTGCTTCCAGCTCTACGCTCGGCAAACACAGTCAAATCGAATATCGCATCACCTAATAGCTCCAGTGCATAGCGAATAAATCGAGTGCCTGCCATAGTTAAGTTAGACGAAGCGCTGGGCCTTGTCACGATATCAATTGCGTTCTTAATCCACCATTCGAACTCTTCGGACCAGTCATAAAGAACACCCACTTTATTCGCCATGGTGCACAATAGGCGATAAATCGCTTCGTCCGAAAACAAATCAGTGGAAAGTCGTCTAGTACCAGCATTCGATGATCCGCCACATTGCTCCACACAGTTCAATGCAAAATGTTTATACAAACAGCACAGCTCCTTGAAAACTCGTTCCAACGAGAACTTCCGTGATGCCGATTCGTACATTGAAGCATCACTGTCACAGATCTCTTCCCCAAGCAGTCGCAACAAAACCCATGCAATATCGTACACTTGCCCACGCACCTCTTCTGCATCGGAAACCGCCACAATATCATCTTCAAGATTACGTTCCAATGCATGTGAGCGTATCTCGTCGTCCAGGGCCATGATCAACTTTGAAACTTTCTCTAGTCCAAGAACACGACTTGATATGCTGTCCAAAGAATGCGCACAATTCCAAACATCTGCCAAAGCTACGGCCCTGAAAGCCGGCAGCTCGTCTTTTGACTCTGACACCTTAGCTATTGTCTCTGAATATGAGTGAAGCCTAGGCACATACGAAGTACGTAATAGAAGTAAGTCAGCATCATGCACATTTACCTGAGGTCTTTAACATCAATGACTTACGAAATCATCATTTTCGCGAGGAGGTGAGGGTCAGCTAAAGCACAACCTGAAAATATGCCGTCATCTTGCACCAGGTTGTTCGACGGTACGGCATGCAATACCCGTCCAACAAAGAACTGAGCCATATCCTTGTTGCTTAGACTTGCAAAGGCCTCTTCGCAATAGATCACTCCACTTAATCTAGATTCCAGACGACTTGAGTGAGTTGCTGAGCATTCTTCTAATGATGATGTGAGCAGGGCGCTGGATAAAAATTTGCCCACTTCGGACAAGCATTCTGACACCCCAGAATGGATTGGGTTTGAGGCTGATTCCATATAAGCGTTACCATACTCAACGCATTTTTGCCATCTTGCGAGTAGAAATCGAGCTTTCACTGAAATACCTTGCGCAACAGCTTCATGAGAGCCTGAAGGCAAGTTACAAGCAGTCGAATCGCTTACACGCTGTGCAGGAATTTCCTTAACAAGAAGTTCGTGAATCGACTTCACACATCCCGTCATGTCGTTTCTCTTGAAAATAATGCCCTTGAGCTGGCAAAGTTCCGAAAGTCGATCCAAATTATCTGCGTAGCGCTCCATCAATTCATCCAAACTGACTTTATCCACACACAAGTAGTGCCATTCACTAACGAGTTGAACTTGGCGCAGCATCCACCGCTCCAACTTTCCGAGCTCAACTGCAATATGGTGAAATAATGCGTTTTCGTAATTCGGTGACAGTGCTGTATGATTGTCGACACTTGTGAGCCATGCCTCCAGGTGCTGATAGTTTGACCGAACTAAAAGAACTGCAGCAGCCTCCTGCAAAGATTCGGTCCAGCGAGCTGTTGCATACTGAGGTGGTAGACAGCGAAGTCGCACGTACTTCGAAAGAGTCGCAAAAAATGCATCACCTCGTGGGGTGCGCTTAACGACGTCGTTCACAAGTTTCCACTTACCAGACTTGAGGAGATTGCAAGTGGGAGTTGCCAAGTTAAATAACTGCCGCTGCATCACCCATGGTTGGCACACCTTCTCAATACTTTGCAGAGGAAGCCCACGAAGCAGCTTGTCTCCCATTACACTGCAAGCATTCGCCACAGCGCATCCTATCTCGGGTAGCCACGTCGCAGGTGGGTTATCAAAAAGACCGCGGACAGTGCACTTGAGACCCCATCGTTGTTTGTCCCCGGTTCCACTACGACTCTGTGTTGTCGCGCACAACATGACTGTTGCAGTATTTCCTACGACAGTAAGTCCTCCAGCCGGCCAGTTTCCCCTTGAGTACGATCCAAAGAAGCACCCTCCATCTTCGCCAAAACCGACGTCCCCGTAAGGGAGATGGTCTGCTTGATACCACGCTAGCCCAGATGTGATAAACACGATGTCGGCTTCACCCGATGTTCGACAACGCGGGTCAAACTCGAAGTGCAGTACGCTAGCGCCCGGAATGTGCACAACACGACGGAATATTGGCTGGGTATGATTGTATGGATGTGGCGTCTCAACTATCTGGTACCCTCCAAAGATAGCTGCATCCCTGCATACCGTTCCTGGGCCAGCTGTAGTTCGATTACTTTCATTTGAGGAGATCAGGCTGTCTAGAGCTTTCATCAAGATCAGTAAATCGACTCGGAACTCGTCCGAAAACTGATCAGGAAAGCTCGGAATAAAAGCAACCACCAAAGGCAAAATTGTCCCCACTACAGATGCTCGCAGATTGCAAATACTTGAAGCTTGGTTTGATCCAGGGCGCGGTGATGTTTGGTAGCAACGCAGCATTTCTAGGGATGAGTCAAAGCATGCCCGCGCAAAGCACTCAAACGTAGCGGTTGCTTCTAGCACTTCTTGTCGCACCACTTTGAGCGACACCGTTTGCGTCAGTTCGACGTTCACAGCGTACATTCGGGCACAGCAGTAATTCATAACGCAGTGTAGTGCCTTACTGATTGGAGTCTGGAAGGGGGATCCACTGGCATCAACCACCCACTTTTCCCTTTGCGCGCTGCTGCTTTCGAGCTTAGACAGCGTGAAAAGTATCTCTAGAAATCGAGAAAATGCGGTCTCTTCCGTTGGAACAAAATCGGCAATCGAAATTCGCCCATCATCCATCGGGCTGTACAGAAGCCTTCTCAATAAATCCACGTAGCAATCGCACTTCGTTCGCAACACTAAGGAACTGTGTGGCTCCAGCAAAACTGCGAAGAATGAGTCAGGTAGAATGGGCGTTATGGGTGCATCGCATCGATGGTTAACTTTTTCTGGCGGGGCAGGCATAAGAATCATCTTGCATGCAGAAATGAAAAACTCTGACCGACAACTTGAACAGAAGATACCCTTGCGTATTCCCCAAACCAGCAGGAAGTGCGCGGAGAGTACTATATCCGAACGGTGCGACACAGCTTCCGCGTGCGTCGTTTCGTGCACGTCGCCACCAAATAGACGACTTGAAACATTTCGTAATGAACGCTCAGTATCTTTGAACAGGCGCTGCGTGGCTTCATCACTCGTTTTAATCGCCATTGTGGCGCCAACGAATTCGAACTCCTGAACAGTTTCGGTCATCATGCGCAGCAGGTTGCCTACCAGTCTATAGGTTCCTTCAGGAGCTGTCATCCTCGGTAGATCAAAGCTTTCTTCCAGTGGAGAAAGTAGCTCACAATAATAATTAATCGCTCGCAGAACTTGGAACAACCCTTCGTCGTCAAAGTCTACGCAAAACGGAATAGTATGACCCGGTCGATCCTTCACACCAAGACGCTCTAGCTCCTTCAGTCGAGCCCGAATGTTTTTCAATCGACGGTTTTTTGTTTTCGTACAGGAATCGCCGACCTTGCGTTCGCCCTCCCCTCGAGTTCCAGGCTGTTTATCGCTCGAGCCGGACTCACGGGACGTACGGAATAGTATATCTTGCAATCCTGCGCGAATATGCTTGTATGCCGGAAGTGCGGCTCGCTTTCGCAGCAATTGCGCAAGCAGTGAGATAATTTTTATCCCAGTATCTGCCAGCGTAGCACAGGTTGAGACTGCGCACATTTCAAAGGGCTGGTTTTGAGCGTGATCTACGTATTCCTCCAGGCAGTTAAGATAACCTGAAAATACGAGAATTCGCTGGCGTGCAACGTCGACGCAAGTTGGTGATCCAGCAGGTACTCCCCTGAGAAGTACAGGTTTGTTTGCAATCAATGAACCCGTTTCCAATGAAAAGAACCAGGATGCATCACATGAGTTGGCGGCTAGTTTGGTCTTATCACTGTGTTCATCACCAACTGTGTATAGACCTGGAGGGGAAACAACACAAAGCTGCCCATGGGTTGCGTAGAATGTACCGGCAATCAGTAGCACCGGATCCAGTGCACCCGTTTTAGGTTTTGCCGCAAGCACGACGCTGGAAACCGTGGGAACGACCATGCGCTCTCGAAGATACGCCCCACACGTGTGCAGCCATGCAGACGCTTCATTCAACTGAAGACCATTTCTCCTTAGCGCTACCTGGCACTCCTTGCGTGTATATAGACCGCACCAGAACAAAGCGAGATCATTCACCTTTTGATCTTCCGTCTGCTGCACCTGCCTTTCCTTCTCTTTCTCTTTTTCCTTCTCAGAGATCTCGCGCTCGCTATCAGTAAATAGCGAGACATCGACGGTGGAAAATGGGTCAATACCTTCGGGAGATGTCGATTCGCTAGAAGCTACAAGAAGAGAAGGCTCCGTCACCTCGATTCCACTCTCCAGAATGCCATCATTAGTACGAGTAACTTTGTGTTCTGAAGAAGTGCTCGCAATAGTTGCAGAGCCATCCTCGGCAATATCACCTTCGGAAGTCGCTTTGCTCGGCGGCTTATCAATCACCGTAGCAAATAAGCAAGATTCACACAAGTCGAAGTCACACCCAGAAGTGCACCGGTATCTCTTGGCGGAATTATCTCCAAAGCAGTTGGACGTGCCTCCATCACACATCCACGATGTTTTTGAAGTGCATAATGTGACAGTATGAGAATGAAGCGCAGAGAGTGTTTCAACTCCGCTCTGGGATTCCACTTCTCCGCTTGGCTTGCTGGATCCCTGCTTTCGCAGATCTCCCGACGGTGTCAAGTCCAAGAAGAGATCAATATCGGGCTCCTCGAGTTCCATGATGGAAGTGATCTTGTTTACCTTGTGTCGATACAACACAAATTGATGGCGTGGTAGCGGCCCAGGCTCGTTTTCGCGATCAACCTCTTTTGCCCCAACCTTGGTTTCACTCGAACGATTGTCATTAGGAAGCGGCTTCCGCTCGATAACTTGGTCATCTTTTTCAACCACAACGTACAAATCATAGCATCCTTCTGCACCCCATCGATACGTGTTAACGCGTTGATTCTTGTCCCATCGCACTGTGACGCCACTGCCTTTCACACCTCCCCAAGTGCTGATGCGCTCCACCGTACCAGGACTATCTTTTTCACCATCTTGGGAGGACCACTTCCAGTCAGGCCCACGAACAACGCGATCTCCCACTTGAATGGTGGTACTAGAAGACTGGAGTGGTGACTTTGGATAGCTGTCACTGTTACCGAGCACAGCACTCACAATTTCGCTCACAGGTGTGGACTTCCTGGATTTATGAGTGCGACTTTTGTGCTTGCGACTGCTGCTGGATTTGCCTGACGATGATTTCTTGTGGGTGTCGATACAGCGGATCGTAAACAGGTCAGCACCGTCCGTAACCATAGCATACACGCTGCTCTCAGATGTGCCTTTACCGGTCAGTGCACGATTTGGAGCCAAAACGAGTTCCTGCACATGCTCCAGGTCACTTGATCGGATACGGTCCACACGATGGCCAGGCATAACAATTGTGCGGCAGTAGAGCGAATCACCAATGCAACACAGCCACGATCGCTCCGCGTCGCGGGCGCGAGCATATTCTTTGTTGTGTGCGTAAACGAAATCTCGCACTGTCGTCCCGTGCCCAGTACCAATTTTGAGAAGCCCCGACCGCCCAAAAATGTAAAGGTAGAGACCATCGGTAGCAATGGCATCGCTTGTAGAAGGTTGATACGAGCAAACTTTCCACTGTGCTGACAAATCCCGCGGGAACGTAGCCGCGAGTGTAGGCTCGGCAACGTGTGTTGCCAAAAGCGAACAGTATATATCCAAAAGTCGTTGTAACTCGGGGCGAATCGATCCCTTATCTTCTGCACCTTCATCTCTGAGATAGGTACCGCGTCCCAGTTGAAGGAACTGCAAGGCCGCTTTGGTTAAAAGTGTAAATGATTGCAACTGAACGCCCATCCCAAGTAACCCCAGCAATCCTACAAACACAGACTCCGAGATAGGTGATTGGGCCTCGACAGGTTGCTGACCACCCGAAATCTCCAGTAGCTGAGTAATTTCATCTGCAAACTTGCTAACATCAATCGGCTCGTACATCAAACTTGTCTCGGGTAACTCAGCAAGGCGAGAGAGAAACTCGATAGCTGCATCGACGTCATTGTGCCATTGAAGTGGACTACGGTACGGCAAGTGAGGCCACTTCCGCGGGAACAACTTTGGCACAGTAGTTTCAACTGCGTCCTCCTTTTGAGGAGCGAGAAGCAGCGGCTGCTTCGTCTCCGTTATTGTTTCGGCATCTAAGCAAATTTCCGCTTTCGCATTGTCCAACAGCTCGTATCCTGGCCCACTCTCCAATGCACGCTGGTAACACACCCGCAAAAATTCACTTTGTTTCCGATAACGATAACCATTGGCGCAATGCACACGACGTGCAAACGCAGCAATTGCACGTCTAGCTTTGCGAAATTGCATCTGTTGTCTCATCGACTGCTTTGACGTGTTCGACCAATCACTGCTTCCTGCTCCACCCCCTCGTTGCTTCGGGGGCAAGTACAAGTCGCGAAAAGGATCAAAAATCTGTTCATACTTCGCAGCACCCGCTCCGACAATCTTCCCTCCAGCAGTAGCGGACGTATTATGCGTCTCTGCGTCGCCTTTATCTGCAGAATCTTTCCGTTCTCGCGTCTGTAAGTCCTCCTCCTCTTCTTCAAGCTCGAAGCCGTCCAACGAGTCGTAGTCATCCTCCTCACTGTCGCTCAGCGCGTCGTCGTTGATGCTCTCAAGCTCCGAGAGGATGCTGGTGTTAAGCAGATGGCTGAGTCTCCTGGATGTACGTCTGGACACGACGCTGCTGGCCCTGCGACGGCGTCTGGCGCGGCGGAGGCGACTGCTGTCGCTGCTGTCACTGTCACTGCTGCTGCTGCTCACGTCGCCGCTGCGGATTTCGTTCGTGCCCAGCACCACATCCTCGCTGAAGAAGTGGAAGGTCTCCTCCGTCTCCACGAAGCGTCTGGCGGGCCGCATGGCTCCGACCGGATCCAGCTTCTTTCTTTCCTTCCGTAACGCAATCAACCCACTGACAGACAGGAGAGGAAGAGCGACCAGCCAGATGAAGCGAGCTTAGCTGGCGGGTACTGGCTTGATCTCCTATCCGTGTAGTGCGATAGAAATCACGGCCTTCCTTCCTCACGTCTCACAAGTGTCGACGGGAGGCTTTAGCTTGCTGGCCGCTTCTTTGTGAGTGCCTCTGATACGGTACGATCCGGGCGGAACAACAGTAGACCTAGTGTGGCGCACATAATATCAATCTTTCCGGCCTGGGTCAGCGACCTTCGGCCCATATTAGTTGGGATACTTCATCTTCCGCATCATGGACCCTCCGCCGCCCCCGCCGCCGCCTGCCACGGCTCACGCGGCGCCTCTGCCTCCCAGCGCGTCCTCCCCTGCACCTCCTCCTCCTCCAGGACCACCCCCCTCTTCTTCGGCGGTCAGCACTCCGCCCAGCTCGTCTAAGCCCAGCAGCAGCCACTCGACGTCCCCATCCTCGACGCCCACGGCCAGCAACAGCGCAGCGCCGACGCCCCACTCGAAGCTACTAAACCACCTGCCGCTGGACGTTCCCGATGAGCTGGATCGCAAGTGGTACGCGCACTTCTATCATATGCAGAAGGCCATACAGGGCAAGGACGAGGCCACCGCGCTCACCATCTTGAAGCTGCAGCCGGCCGAGGGCGTCGCGCCGCTACCGTTCCAGCCGGATATTGCGCTACTGTACGCTGTGGTGACGGATCCAACACTGGCCAAGCAGTACCTTCGCTACCTGACGGCGGTGGCCGCCACAGACAACTACAAGAACTGCATGGGCTGGCTGCAGAAGCTTATTGACCTCAAGTTCGTCAAACTGCTGGTCGCATGCCGCAGTCAGTTGCTGTGGCTAGTCCGAGAGCTCGTGCATTTGAATGCGCCGGGTGTGGACAAGGTCATCGTGTGCTTGATGCGTTACCTGACGGGCGGAGACCCGAGTCGAACAACGGTTTGGCTGGCGTCATCCATTATTCGGATTCTGATCGAGCACGAAGCCTGGCTGCTGTCGTGCTCCAGTTTGATCCCGTTTGTTTTTCATACGTTCGCGAGAATTTCACTGGACCACACTGCCCCGCAGCATTCGAGCTTGTTGAAGCAAGAGGTGGAGCTGTGCACTACACTGTGGAACCGCCGCCAGGCGGATGTGGCACAGCTTGGACGGGAGATCGTGCGCGTGCTTAGCGATGCCAAGGATGTACGTGAATTCGTCAACATCATTTATTCTTTTTTAAGGGCAACGTGCTAATGTTTGCTGTTTGCAGGTCCCGGGTATGAACGCTCTTTGGAAACAGTTGCGGAACGTCCGTGACGCTGCTGAAGTTGAAAAGGACGTGACCGTTTACTCTGTGGCACAGTTGATGGCTATTCCGACCCCTCCAAAATACCTTGCCTATCGTTTGAACCCGAAAATGGAGGAATACCTGATTTTTATGATGGTACGTACGCGCTATTGACCTATGTCTGGGAAGTGAATATGAGCTGTACTCATTCATTTTGATTCATTTCGCGATACAGGAGCGTGTGCAAGCTGGATCTGTGACGCGCTACCAAAAGTGGTTTTCCTCGCAGTTTTTGAGCAGTCCGGGATCGGACGCACTCGTACCGGACCTTGTGCGCTACATCTGCGCCGTGTACCACCCTTCCAACCAGATTCTAAGTTCCAAGGTCACCCCGCGTTACCACATTCTCGGGTGGTTATATCTGCTCTGGTACTTGCTTGTCGGTATTGTTCCTTCTGCTGTAATGTGCAAGTGCTGACAGTAGTCCTCTGTGATATTCTTTGCTCACAGCCACGGCAGTAAAACAACAAGTGTGCTGGCTAGAGTTCAACTCGCTATGTTCTTCGACTATTTGTACTTCAAGGCATCGGACAATATCATGGCTGTGGAGCCCACCATTTTGCTTATGGTGCGTGGTTTTTTAGCCCGTGAATACCTGTATTTACAGTGGCTCTGACTTTTGCTTACTGTAATTTTCTCAGGTGAAGTCACTGAAAAGTCATCCCATGGTGACTTTAGCCATGATCCAATTCCTTGTGTTCGCTGTGGAAAAGTTTGCGGCGTCAGCAGTCAACCGAAAGCTGATGCAGAAGGGTGTGTTCACAGCGTTCGCGATGATCTTAAAGCTCGGTGTTGTGCCATCCATCCTTCCGCTCCAGTCTTTTCCCATGTTGCTGTCAAGTGCCCCGGAATTGCAATCGGAGTTACACCGAATCTTCCCGGAGCATTTCCCCTCGGCAGAGAATGCCAAGAAGGCTCAAACACAAGCTTCGCATCCAAGTCCATTTTCAAGTGCTGGTGGAAGCCCTGTCAGTTCACCTGGTCCAGCTGCATCGCCCGTGAGGCAATCACCGGTCCGACAATCACCTGTTCATCAGTCACCAGTACACCAGTCACCAGTTCACCAGTCGCCGGTGCGCCTGTCACCGGTTCGTCAATCACCAGCCCATAGCAGCTCCATTGGAACTGGAAGCCCCGTCACGTCGCCGCTACGATCACAGAGCCCAATACACTCTGACGCAAACATGGGCGGTGGTGGTGGAGCATCGTCTGACACAAATTCTCTTGGTGCACTATCGTTTTTGCCCGACAACCAACAATCGATAAACGCTACAACGGAGACAGACACCCCTAACGATGCACTTGCTTCAACAACTCCAGCGGTCATTATCCCCCCGAAGATGCCTGCGCTTGATGTTCCCGAAAGTGTGATTGCACTGGGAGGCGACGACATCAAGCATTTCCAGGAGGCGATGCCGGAGCCATGCTCACGTCCTACTGAAAGCTTCTTGGAGTGCTTGAACGACATTTTGATTTCGTGGATCCGACAAGACAACGCAGTTGAAATCGCTGCCCCTCTGGGTTCGTTTTTACATACCTCGCTGGAAAGGATTATTGTGTCGTCACGAATTGCACTGAGTGACTCTCCAAAAGCTACGTCTGCTGGAGTGTTTGATTCGATGCTGGACCAAGTACTCAGTGAATCAGCAGAGCTTTTCGTGCCGTTTTTAAAGGCAATGTATGCTCGAGACGTCACGATCTCCTATCGCCTGCTCGCTTTCTGCTGCTCGCGAAGCGATACGAAGAGCACTGAGGTTGCACTGGGCCCTTATTCTGCATTTGTCGAGTCCATCGGTGGCAACTTGGCTCAAAACGTTGTGAAGGACTTGAATTTGAGCCAGCACATTGATGATGCGCGGGCACAGGCTTGCGCACTCCTGGGCCAGCCTCTTGCTTCCTCTGTGTCCAAAGATGAGATGGACGCTGTGAGTGCTACCGCACTTTTCGTGTGTCCCTTCTTGTTCAGAAATATGGAGCACCCGTGCCTCGCCAAGCTCATGGGCCGTAGCGAAGCGCTCGTACAGCTCCTTCTTGGGCTGGTCACACCGACTATGCTGAATGCATTGTGTACGCGTGTGGTTATGCGGGAATTTGCGATTTTCAAGAACCGACTGACCAACATTGTGCTCTCCTCGCTGCAATGGACGTCGTGGGAGCAGTACGGCTTGTGGGATCTCGTTGTTGCGGAGCTTCAGTCCGGGCGCTCGCCAATCGCAGAAAGGAACATGATGGAGGCGGCGCGAAAGGTGTTGGCTTGCGTCAACCCGAAGGAGAGTCCCGAGACAATGACGGGCTTGCTCAAGTGTCTGATCCACTTCAGCCCCGATGCCAGCGTCTTGCAGAGCGTGTTCAACCTTCCTGACACGTACGAAGACTTCCCGTTTGCAGTGCTAGCGTGCTGGATGGACAAGTTCCCGAACGTTGTCACAAGCTACGTTCACAGCGCGTTGGGAAATGCTGGCGACGGCGACCTGTCGAAGAGCAAAGCGTTAGCCGAGATCGTACGGAAGCTGGACCACCTCCAAGACCTGCGCAATCGCACGGATGCATCCGAGAGCGGACGGATCGCTGTTCTCAAGGACGAAGCTATCATTGCCGCATTGAAAAAGCTGCTGCACCAACCACACAATGCGTCCGCAGCTCACGACTTGCACGCATTACAGACATTGCTGCTCGACGAGGAGCCACCACACAAGAAGCCGCGTCTTGCAGGAGACAATTAAGGTCTTAGGTCTCGATAACCCTGCCACGTCAGTGGATGTCACAATATCCCCTCGCTACACTGCCCTCTACATCGAACCTCTCCCACAATCAGAAGGCGAAAAAGAAGGCCGAACAGTGAATAGCCCACGCAAGAGTTTGCAGCCATGGGGATCGCCATGTCCAAGGTATTCGCGGCACTATTCGGCAGCAAGGAGGTGCGCATCCTCATCCTGGGGCTCGACAATGCCGGCAAGACGACCATCCTCTGTACGTCCTGCTGCGAACATAGGGGGAGGACAATAAAGCAGAGACTACTCCGTTTTAGCTGCTAATGAGCCTCTTGTTTCATGGCAATAGACCGTCTACAGGCCGACGAGATCGAGCAGACTGTGCCCACCATCGGCTTTAACATGGAGACGCTGCAGTACAAGAACATCAAGTTCCAGGTGTGGGACCTGGGCGGCCAGACCAGCATCCGGCCCTACTGGCGATGCTATTACCCCAACACGGACGCCCTCATCTACGTCGTGGACTCGGCCGACGTCGACCGCCTCAATATTGCCAAGCAGGAGCTGCACGCCATGCTCGAGGTCAGCCCCGTGGCCACCTAGGTCTTTGTGATGGTTTTTTGCAGAGTGGTGACTGATTGATGCGGTGCTGGCGTGGCCTTAATAGGAAGAAGAACTGAAAGACTCGATTCTACTGGTTTTTGCCAACAAACAGGACCAAAAGGGGGCGCTGAACGCAGCACAGGTGCGTTCTGGGGTGCATTTAGAGTGTTTTGTGTTGCTGATGAGGTGGTGTGGCTGTCATTGGCAGATTTCGGAGGCTATGGGGCTTTCAGACATTCGCAACCGCCAGTGGTCAATCAAGGAGACTACAGCAACACAAGGCTCGGGTCTCTTTGAAGGATTCGACTGGTAAGACTAACGACGACTGTACTTTGTTTACCGGTGTCAGCATAGCGTGTCTAACATAACGTTGTGCCTACTGTTAGGATCGTGACGTGCATAAAGGGCGAATAGGTGTGCGATCACACTAGGCATGTGTTGTCGAGCCTCTCGATGGCGGTGCCCCTGGACACACCGAGAGGTATTTACTCCAGGTGTTCGGTTCTTCAATCGATGCCTCAGGTCGTTGCAGATCCAGGAGTGGAAACGTCGAACAGCAGGTCGTCTTAGCAATAGAAGAAGTACCGAGAAGGGAAAAAAAGGGGGGGTATGGAGCTGGAACAGATAGGTTGGAGAATGAAAGCGCTCGCTCGGATGAACACGACGGGTAGGAGCAAAAAATGGTGAGGAATTTTGTATGAGAATACACTGGTGTTTTGAGTTTTGAACTGTAGGTGTCGTTTCGGAGCACAGCGACTGTTTGGCCGCATGGTGGGCACAGGGCACGTTGGCAACTCGGGTGATGGGGTATGGTACGGCCCACCCGAAAACTGGCCGACAGAGCATTGCCGTGTGCTGTATGCTATCAGCAGGTACGCGCAGCAAGCCCGTAACGTGCATTCGAAAGAGACCTGGATCCGCCAAGTTGCTCTGCTTGTTTTGCTGTACGAAGGTATTGACGCTGGTATCTTACCGTTCGACTACTCGCCGAGCTTGACGTGGCTCACTTTCAAGCGGCATACCGACCGGCGGTGGCTTCGGATCTCCCAAGAAGCAAAATCTGTCATCGACGATCTATGGGAGGCGAAGCTCGTGAATGGGATCAAGCTTTCATCTGTGGACTACCAGCCCGTAACAGCGTATCAAGCCTCCTTCCGGGGACTCTCAATTGTGGAGCAAATGCCGGAGCATTTAAAACAGGAGACCGACACGTTCCTTTACGCACCTGTTCAGACTGCAGAATGGGGTCCAACTCCAGGCGGTCCAAAGGCTCCCCCCCAGCTTTTGCACGTAAGCTACGATGGCTCGGAGTTTCGCCTCGTGACGAGTGACCAGTCCTACACAAGATTGAGTACCATTACTGAGTGCGAGGACGTCTCGTATGTGTCGTCGCCATATATCCCGTCTTGTCTTCGCTCCAGTACGAGCTATCTTGTAGAACCGACAAGCAATAAGCTACGTGCAACTGAGTCCGCACGCGGGTACAACATGATGACGAAGGAAGCGAAGCAGAGTATTCTACTCTCGCAAGTGCACGCCCTTGTCGGGGAATGGCTACCTTTTGGTGCTAACCAGATATCAGCCCTCAACGAGCGTCTAGGTGCCATGGAGCGATGCCAAGGAGGACTCTTCAGCTCGAAGCTTGACTTGCAGCCCACAGAGACGCACTTTGAAGTGACTCCGGGACTAACGCAGGTCAAGATCTTAGATTTCGATGCCATCCGATTCATCAACTTTGAGGCTGAAATCAACTTTCCGGAGAGCGATGGAGTGATCCAGGTTGAGAACTTCGGCATGCATCTACACGTTAGTGGGGCTGTGCTTTACGGTGTCAAGATTGATGCCATCATGAACCACACAGAGCGTTCTATTCCTTTGGACCTGCTTGCACGCTTGCTGGTGGATGTCCACCAAGACTCATCAGGTATTGTCCACGATTTGCTGTCTCGCTACCAGCTCAGCGTACTTGACATGCTTTTCATGGGCAATGCCGATCAGCGCAACAAATACAACCTTATTACGGCTGCGTCGATCGATCCAAAATTGCCAGCCTGCAAGTACTTGGATAAAGGCGAACGCGAGAATGAGCTAAAGCAAGTTCTGGGCGAGATCTACGCGTGCTACGACATCACACGAGACGATGTGCTCTTCCTCGGACGCGATGGCTGTCTACTCAGTGGGCCTGGAGCTGAGCGCTATGAATCACTGCTCACAACTTTCATGGGGCTTAACAGCCGGGAGATCTTCATCCGAAACTTTTTCGTGCGGACGTTCGTACTAAACGACACGCTCGCGAACCTGCGTACATCAATTCGCAGCTACCGCAAGCATGGTAACCATACACTGAAAACGGTGAAAAAATCTCTGAGCGATGCAGCTCGCCACATGATCCTTCTCATTGAGTGTCTGCAGTATCTCCTGGAGTCAGTGGAGGCTCTCGAACTGCCTCCCGTGCCCGTCGATATCGCTGGCTCAAAAATCTATAAGTGTTTACAACTGCTGGAACGGAAGAACAATGTCATTGTGAGATGCAAGGATTCCATCAAGCTTATCGAGCGCCTTCGTACCCAACTGGACACGCTGATCACCAAGTTTGAGGGCATTTCTCGACTTCAACTTACCTACGTCTCGCAGGGATTTGACCTTAACATTCGGCGGCTCACCGATTCTCTTCGCGTCCGCGAGGAGCTCGAGCGCAATCTGGACATAATTCGTGTGATCTTCGCTGGTAATTTGTCGTTCGACGTCATTGATCGTCTCAGTGGAGGTACGTTCAACGTGCCGAATCCAAAATGGTTCCTGGACTGGATCAAAAAGCCGATCATCGATGCTCCACTCGCGTTCGTAGTGATCAACCTACTCTGGTTTGCAATCTTGTGGATGGCTCTGCAAGCGTGGCTCGACCACCGTGTCTTTCAGAATGGCGCCACCCTGGTGATTCGAGCTCACACTGACAAGCGCATCAACCTCACACAGCTGCGACGGCTGCTGAAGAAGCGCAAAGTCCGCCTCGGAGTGTTCGAGTACGAGTCGGGCGGGAGGCCCGAACTGCAGAGCTACAAGTGGGAGGAGCACGGCTTCCCGTCCAAGGACTCGACCACGCACGTGCAGATCGTCGTGGACGAGACCCAGAAGCTGCTCCGCTCCATTCGTCTACAGATCGCATGCCCGCTAGACGAGTCCGTGCCCATCCACTCTCGTCGGCGCAGCATACGTGGCAGTATGCAGAGCCAGAACACGGCGCGTAGAACCTCCCGGCGCCTGCATCCGGCCCCGTCGTCCGTCACAGTCGTGGAGAACAACATCCTCGAGAAGTTCTCGGCCATCCTGCGCGCGGAAGGCGTGTACCAGGAGCGCCACGCCCCACTCGCGCGTCTCGGCAGCCAGATTAACCTGCTCGCTCTAGCGCAAGACTTTGCTGAGCACGACTACAACCGAGAGGTAAGTCGCACTCGCCGTCGACGAGGAGCTGTTGATACAGCAACAGTTGCAAAGGATTTACTGTAGCTATCTTCAAAGGGTAGCCATTTCAACACTAGTATCATACAAAAACCAAGGTAAGAACATAAAAGGTAGAACAAAGACGGAATCGCACTTAACGGGTTTGCCAGAAGAAAGACACGCAGCGACGCTTCATCCGGGAGATAATCGACCATTTATCTGCAGTTCTGTCATGTGCCCAAGCGACCCCCGCGGCGCGACCGTGCCCTCACCGTCTTCCTCCAGTGGCGCCTGGTGCCCCGAGTTCCACCCAACACGTACCGAGTTCGCGTCATTCGCCACCTACATCCGCACAGTCGTCGAGCCGCAGTGCGCCAAAATCGGCATCTGCAAGGTAAAAAGGTTAAAATGCTGCAAAACCCGGCGTTTAATCATCTGACAATCGTGTTTTAACTTTTTCGTTGGGTTGTGCAGATTGTCCCGCCGCGAGGCTGGTTCAGTCGCTCGTACGACATTTCACAGCTCGAGTGCCAGGTCTCAGCTCCTGTGAGCCAACACGTGGCGGGCAAGAAGGGCATCTTCAATGTTGACCTCGTGGAGAGGAAGACCATGAGCCCCGTGGAATTCCAAGCCATGACAGCAACAGCCACGGACAAGGAACCTGAAGGTGTGTCACGTTTCTGCGAGTTCTGGGCAACAAGTGTCATATTGACAGTGTTGGGTATTTTTATTGTGGATTCAGATTCTGATGACCCAATCGAGGTGGAACGGCGGTTCTGGAAGGGGTTGAGAGGAACGATGGATGCTCCTGTGTACGGAGCAGATATTGTGGTCAGGGCTGGGGTTTTGGTGCATATTTTATGGGATATCTCAAGTTATACTGACTGCTATCTTTTGTGCAACGTAGTCTACGCTGTTTGGTGACGCAGACGCATTGTCGTGGAATTTAAACAACCTCAACACGATTTTGCGCACAATCGATCTGCCTGGAGTGACGCAATCCATGCTGTATTTCGGCATGTGGAGGGCAATGTTCGCGTTCCACACGGTGCGTGTGAGGTGAAGCCCCCACTTCAAGCTGTAAATTGCTGACGAGGGTACATTGTGCTTCTGTAACTTCCTTTGTTTGAGCAGGAAGACATGGACCTATACAGCATTAATTACGTTCACACAGGAAAACCCAAGTTTTGGTATGGCGTGCCTCCCGATGCTGGTAAGAACGGCATTGCTTAACAGGTGACTTGTCAAATAGTGTTGGTCTAACAGTTTGTACGTATTCGCAGCCCCTCAGCTAGAAAGAGCTGCACAGTCGATGTTCCCGGAAAAGCACCATGCGTGCAGCCAGGTACTATTGCTACCTTACTTTGTTTTCCATTGTTACCCAGTTCAGCAGTGCTTACCTGGCAATGTTCTTGTTGTGTGAATAATATTTGTAGTTCCTTCGGCACAAGACATCTCTTATATCGCCTGCTCGTCTTCGGGAGTTTGGCGTGCCCTTCTACCGAGCATACCAAAAGCCAGACGAGTTTGTGATCACATTTCCCGCAGCATATCACCAAGGCTTTAATCTCGGTACGATATCTTCCTATATTACGAGGAAAATGTTGGGCTTGCTTGACAATGTTTATCTTTTGTGTGGTAAAAGGTTTTAACATCGCCGAAGCTGTCAATTTTGCGACGCTGCATTGGGTTCCGTTTGGTCTGAGAGCAAAAGTACGAAAACCAGTTACATTTGGATACTGTATGCAGCACTTGTTGCGAGGATCGCTCACCAATCGCTGCTGCAGGTGTGCAAGTGTCTTCCCGACAGCGTGCGGATTGACATGGATTCATTCCTCACGAAGCTGTTTGAAGAGCCCCAACGTGGCCCAGAACTCTTGGGAGAGGACCCCTGGATCTTCAGCTGCAAGTGCAACAAGTATTGCAGCAGTAATAACCCCCATGCTGAAGTGGAGGTGCATTCACTGCTCATGTTGACGAACCGGATACATTGTCTCGTAGTGATAACGCGTGTACGTCTGTTTGCCAGGAACAATGGTTTGAATGCTCAAAGTGCAAGATTTGGACCCACGTCCGCTGCATCCACCCTGATTTCGCAGACAAAGCTGCTGAAGACCTCCCGCAGTCGTTGCTGTGCCATCGGTGCATCGTCGATACCGATGCAGGCAAGCCGCGCGCTCTGTCCAGCGGAGGAGTCGGAAAGCGAAGCGGCACCGCGTCCAAGAGTGCAGTACGGGGCAGTTTGGGCAAGCGGAAGAAAGAAGCTGTAGGTAGCGCCAAGAAAAAGTCAGCGAAAGTACCAGTCTCCGCCAGGATGCTGTCACCTTCAAAGAAGACGAAAAGTGCGGCAACGACGAGTAAATCAAGCGTCACTTCAGTAAAGGGCATGAGCAAGGACAAAGCTACTGTTCGGAAGTTTCTCACGATCAAAGGCTCGACTATTCGCTTTGAGGACACCGAGGCAAGGCGATTGCCCCTGATAGTATTGGGTTTGATGATATGCGAGCCGAGCTGACGCAAATTTCTGTGCGTGTGGTGTTGTACAGGCAAAAGTAGCAGCCGTGGAAGGCAAATACATTCGCATACACTACAAGGTAAGGAAAAAGCAGTACTTGGCACAGTGGTGACATATCGATCTCTCATACGACTGTTTCCATTTTGGCAGGGTGAGTCTGCAGACAAGGATGAGTGGCTGTCAGTAAACTCGAAGGAATTGCAGCAGCGGATCGTAGCGGTGGAGCCACCGGCACCGAAAGCGAAAGACTCGGACCATTTAGATAGGTGAACGTAAAGCATGTTGAAGCTGTATTCTAGCAAAATGTAGCAATCTTTCTATAACGTTTTACCTTGATAAAAGTAAGCAACGCCACTTCCATTCAATATCACCATGGCACGACTCGGCAAGGACATGTCCGTAGGGGAGTACGATCCGGCCACGGGACTAACGCACATCACGCATCAGCGCGGCCGACTACTGTTTAACATGGGCGCGAGTGTGAAGAAGCGGCAGCGCCGAGAGCCCCCGCCAGTCGCAGCCAAAGCGGCGCCTCCTCCAACCTCCACGGGCTCCTTCACGGGGCTGTCTCTCTACCCGGAGGAGGCCAAGTACCTGCTGCAACGAGGGGCGTTGGCCATCTTCCTACTGCCTTCTGAGGGCGAAGGCGCCAAAGAATTGAGCGTCGCCGAGTTCACCGCCACATTGGCCGGGGACGCGCGCGTGTCCCTGGCCTGCATGGAGGTGTACGCCTTCCTCAAGGACCAGAAGCTGCACCCGCGGCGCTGCCTCGAGCCGCTCGCACCCAGTGAAGACGGTCGACGCGTACCTCGACATTTCACTCAGGGCGAGCCGTGCGACGTGGCGTTCGACGTCTGCAGGACGGTCGCAGTTGAAACAAAGGAGCACCAAGATGCATCAGCAGCTGATAAGTCAAGGGCCAAGCTAAAGAAGCAAAAGAAGTTGGTGCTGGTCTTTCGGGTGGTTGTGTGCCGCTTTGGCGACGCCGCTCCAGAGCCGCACAATCTCCGCCAGGCTATTCGACGCAGCGGCTGCAGCAATGGAAACGGAGGCGACACATCGCTGGCGTGCGTCCCAATTCCAGTGAAGCTGGCTGTGGTCCACCATGACCTGAGCGTTCTGCTTTTCGAGATCAGCAGCCAAGTAACTTCAACACAAGCAAGCAAGTAGTTGAGAGGGAACAAGTAGCTGAGAGGGAAAATTGTTTTGATGTTGAATAATAATAATAATAGGGTAGACACTTGTCCTGGAGGGCCCCAGCTTCATTCAACGAGCTACTGCAACCGAGCGCCCGACAGGAAGCTGGGGAGGGGTCTCAAAAAAAAAACTAAAAAACCGGACGGGACGGACAGATGGGACGGCGCTCTACGAGGAAGCTGCAGCACTTGTGACCACCACGATGTCGCCCCTCCCATTTCATGCCTGCTCGTTGGGGGCGAAGTAGCTCGACAGGAACTTCTCCGGGTCCAGCACAAAGTCGTCGTCGTCGAGGCACAAGTCCCCGGCAAAATTCTCGCCGTCCAAAGTGGCAGTGTCCAGCTCTGAAAAGGGCTCGGGGCTGGCGGTCTCAGTGGCTTCAGTCTTGACATCACCACTGGCCGACTTGGCCTCCGTGCTGGAGGTCGAGAACCACTCGAGCTCCTCCTCCGTGAGCTGCAGGAGGTCGTCGTTGTCGATGGAAGCGAGCGTCTGGTCCACGCAGTCGAGCGAATAGTCAGCCAAGGCCCTGTCCTCAGCAAAGTCGAGGATCATGGCTTCAGCAGCAGCGTCGGCGAAATCCATCGGCAGCTGATGCGGCGGTTGCATGCCGGCGTGGCTCTTCAGGTTGCGGCCGAACATAAAGCGCGCGTCCATGGGGTTGCCGAAGAAGACCTTGTTGCCCGAGAGCGACGGCATCTTCTGCTTCGGGGACATGTGCGCGGCCAGAGGTTGCTCGCGGGCGAGGCGCTTAGGCACACTGGGGAGCACCGACGAGTCGCTGTCCGCGTCCGTGTCCATGTCCAGCAGCGAGCACTTGCGCTTGCGCATGAGGTGCATCTTCTTCTTCTGCGAGGTGGGGCTTGCGGGCGACGAGGGGGGCGCCGCACCGGACGCGAAGGCCGCGCGGTCCTGAGCTTCGCGCTCTTTCAGACGCGCCTCCTCCTTCTCGAGCTTCTGGTAGTACTTTTGCGCGTGGGTGCGGATCTGCACCACGGTGCGCGTCTTGATGAGCGTCGCGATCTTCTTCCACGCGCGGTAGGGGAAGGTCTCGAGGCCCTGCAGGAAGAGCTTGTGCTCGGCTTCAGTCCAGCGACCGGTGTTGGCCTTGATGGGCTTGGACCCGCGCGCGACGTCCACCATGTCGTCGTCGTCGTCGTCGGACGCGTCATCGCTCGAGGCGGAGGACGGGATGCACACGCGGTGGCTGGCGAAGACAGGGTTGCTGGACTGCGCCTTGGAGGACGGCGCGGCGGTTGCGGCGGCCAGCTTGGCGGCGGGGTCGCGCGGGGACACGGTGGCCGAGAAGAGCGGCGCGTCGTTGCCCAGCGGGGTCATGGGCGCGTCGCCGCCGCAGAGGAAGGCGTCGTCGACGTGCTGCAGCGAGAGGAGCTTGGGGTGCGATCGCACGCTCTTGAGCACAGCGGCGGAGGCCATAGTGAACGCGTTGAAGAGAAGAGGGTGGGGGAAAGGAGCCTTCGTTTGTTCTAGAAGGATGACGATGCCGAGAGTGATGGTAGCGCACAGCACACAAGAAAAGATACACGTGGACGACAAGACGGCAACGACAACGAAGGCAACAGGCGGGCGGGGTGAGGCGAGCCTTCGGTAGTGAGAGCGGCGGGGAACACACGTGCACAGCTGCAGGCGAAAGCTCAAATGAGCAGGCCGACAATCTTTCCTTTTTTTATGGGGCGCCCCCGTGAGCGAGAGGGCTTGCCGTCCGAGGTGCTAGCAGGCGGTCGGCCAATGGGTTGCTGCTTGAAGCTTTTGAGCCAATCGCAGCCGCGCATGCGACGGAGAGTTCTTCCACGGGTCGCCGGGTCAGTTGATGGAAGGCCGCCGAACCCGGCCCACGAAGCCTCCATAGAAACGCCAGGCTCGCGATGATCATCAGCTCGAGCTCACCGGTTCGGCCTGCCGTTATGGAACAGAAGCCATAAACGCGAGCGGTCATGAAGGCGTTCAACGCGCTCGAATCTCCGTCGTGGCTCACCGCCCGCCTCCCACCTTGGCAAGGCAGCCATCCTGCCATCTGGTCCATCTGCTGGCGTCCATGGGCTCTGGCGTGTGCGGCGCTGGCGAGCGGCAATTCGCCACCGGGCGTTGAAGTGGCCGAAATTTACGCCCGGCTATGCCTGTGCGCGGGGAGACGGGACAGGGTTCGTGGAAAGTTCCGTTACACGTCGACCACTTTTCGGCCAATCGCAGAGCGCCTCGACTGATTTCCGCCGCGCCCTGCGATTGGCGCAAATCACCGCCCACTTCAACGGCCGCGTATCTTTCGGCCAGCGCATCTCCGACGGCGATAGATTGACCTAATACTCTAGCCATGCCGTGCCGTGCCTTGCTGCCGGCACAGCTAGTGTTATGGCCATTTCAGGGGCTCACTGTGAGTGGGGCCATTTTGCATGGCGTACGTCCATCAGCAGCAACACCAGGTCCCTTTTCGCCAGCCGCCCGCCGTCAAGCACTTCAACGTGACGTCACCTGGAGAGTGTTTTTGTTGCACCGTGAAGGGGCGCCAGGGGGCCCCCAATGAGTGGCCAGCATTGCGCGCAGGGGGACGCGTTGAACCCAGCGCTGCCGTCCGTCCATCTCGTCCCATGTGGACCACTGCGGTGGTCGATACCGCCGCCTAATGCCAGCGTGGCTGGAGCCCTTCCGCTGCCTGCCACCGTTGCTGCTGTCATCTCCTTCGTTTACGAGCAATAGACCCGCTCGGTCAGTGAAGGGGCGCGGGCTTTGCCGGCACCGGAGACGGTGGACCGCAGACAGAGACTGTGGCCATCAGTGCGCTCGCGGGCAAGGGCGGACGAGCCCGGCGGTCACAATCGCATTGTGCGATCACCAATTGCGCGCGAAGAGGCACGTGGGAAAAGATACTTTTTTGCGTTACAGTGTCCGCGTTCCACGGAAAATGCGCCGAACAAAACGGCATGCCGCGCTTGAAGTGCCTAAACCTGCAAGGTTCGAATCGAGTGGCACTCAGCGTCTCGAACGCCTGCATTGCAGCCGATGCGGGTCCTGCTGTCGGAGCCAAGCCATCCTAGCCGCTGTTCGCCTAGTGCTGTCACCATCGTTCCCGTGGGCGCTCTACTGCTCGGGCTGGATGTGGGCGATGTCCCAAGGACCGAGAATCTCGCTGCAAGGGGCACAAAAAGAACCAGGCATCGAAAAAGAGTGAGACCGCCATTCGTGCGTCAGGAGCGGCGCATCTCCCTCGGTGCGCAGCTGAAAAAACTGCAGAAAGACATGCTCCGCCAGGCAACACACACAGACGTACTTCTTGGACTCCTGCACGTGCATGAACCAGAGCGGGCACACGAGCGCCAGGAAGAGCACGAAGGCACCCGCGAGCACGCTCAGCAGCGCCGAGAGCTGCCACGTGAGCGCCGACGAGAGCGCGAAGAGCGTGGCCGCCGTCATGAGGTGGGCCCGCTCCGAGTGGCGCTGCATGTAGGTAGACGAACGCAAACGCGTTAGCATAAGACCGCCGCAAGCACCCCCTTCCGAGCAAGCAAAAAGATGGATGCGCACCTTGACCTCGCGCTGGAAAATGGGGAACATAGCGAAGATCTCGATCGCCAACAGCACGAACGCAAACACGTGCTCGTTCGACCTCAGTCGCGAGCCCAGCAGCACCGCCGTGAAGATAGCGGCGTTCAGCGAGATCGTGCCGCTGAACCTGCAGTGCAACACGTAACACGTCAATCGTGCCAGGCGCTAGTGGGACGAGTCGCTACAGCGATCGAGCGACCGATTGGCTCAGTCCTTACCGGCCAATGCCCGAGTTGACGTAGTTGTAGTCGTGCGCGATGAGGTGCAGCAGCCCCAAAAGCGTCGCCAGCGCCCAAATCGTGTCATCCGCATACGACTTCGTGAGCGTCCGCAGCACGGGCGACAAGAGCGATAGCGTAGCGCAGAAGAGCAGACTCGAGCTCAGCATGTCCAGCGTCTCTACAGTCAGCGGAGCACGGTCACTAGCAACCACAGCACAACATCGTCTTCGTCACTTACGCAGAGGCAGGCCGAGGTGGAAGCGCAGCACTGCGAAGCCAGCCACCGCCAGGAACACGTCAATGCCGCCCAGCAGCACGGCGGACACGGCATCTTGACGAACGAACTCGAACACTGACTGACAGCAACCAACAATAGGAAGCCCCCGCGTTCAGTGCCATTCTCTATCGCACACCTATCGCCAGCTACCGCAACACACAAAGAAGATCAAGATGGCGCAGATCTGCTGCGTGATGGCCGCAGCCGAGCGAACCATGCCCCCGTAGTTGAGCTCCCGCACATTTGCTGCAGAGCGAGCAGGCCAGGCTTAAATGTTAGTCGTAGCTGTAATTGCAAGCCCTTCGTTTGTAGCGAACTCACCGTTCGTGCGCATCTGCTCCAGGAACGTCTCATCCACGTAGTTGTCCTCATATGGCTGCGGGGCGTACAGAATCTTCTTCCACTTGGGCTGCTCCATGCACATAACGCGGTTTGTGAGCTCGTGCACCACAGAACAAGCTGCGCTGGAGGAAGGCCCACCTTGATCGCCGCCACCATGTCGGAGAACTCTGTATCTGCATCCCATTGGCTGAAAATGGACGTGGTGCACCGAGCCACCTCTCTATGGGACGACCGCATTCCACGCGAGTGTCGTTGCCCAGTGTGGATGCCAGCGCTGTGTATTGTTGAAACTGGCTGGTGTCGCTAGCTCATTAGGATTTCCAACGGTACTTTTACGCTGTTGACAATGCTGCATGTTGGGGGGTATATAGCGAGCCGCTACTAATTCAACAGGGCAGCACCAACCCAGCAGCCGCCGCCATGGGTCTATCTATACACAGCGAGAGCTTAGCTGCCAACGGGGCAAATTGAAACGATCGGGCGGGGACCGGCCCCCTGTCAGTCACCCTAAAGTAGCGGGTTCCTAAGCGACGGCCATTCCACCTCCGTCATAAATTGGAAACCCATGGATCGCTGGACCCAATGGGCGGCCCTACTTGTCAGGTAGGGCATTAGTTTCCTTACTCATTGAGTTTAAGCCGGATTGCAATAGGGCAAGCCTCACAACGCTATAGCCTGAGCTGTTCCTCACGTACAATAACCGTAGTTAGCATGCCGGCTGGGTAAGGAAGGCGCTTGAAGGCAAGTTGAAGTGGGTGAGTCACCATTGAACAGATCTCAGGATTGAAAGGCGGCAGCAACAGATTGATTGGAAAGCAGCAACAGATTGAAAGGCAAGGCTCAGTAGCTCATCTTCTGTGGGGCCGAGCACCATGGGCAGATGCCAAACTGCTTGACCCACTTGTTCCACGTCTCGCGGTCGGCGATGACCTTGCAGGTGGCGCAGTGCACCGTCGTCTTGGCGGCCACCGGGAACCCCGTGATGATACACGACTCCGACGCCGTCTTGCACTCGGAGCACTGCAGCGCCGCCTCGTAGATGCTGGCCTTGCAGTTCAGGCAAGCGCGCTCTGGGAGCTTCTCAGCCACCTGCTGGTCCATCGAGATCGTAAGCACCCAGTCCCGGATCTCCTCGCGGGCGCTCTCCTCGGCCAGATAGTGCGACTCCGGCAGCGCAAAGTCTAGCGGAGATGGGATATCGGTGCCGATAAAGTCGGTGTTATCCAGGTTGCTGGCATCGCCGTCGTCGATAGCCTCGCACAGATCCAGGTAGCGGTTAAAGTACACAAAGGCAGCACTCAGCCACTTTTTCTTCCTCGCAGCGGTGCCAGCGAGGTAAAACATCTTGTCCGCGGGGAGCACGCCCACAAAGCGTAGCAACGACATACTGATCTTGGCAACGAGATCGTCAAGTCCTGCACTCGATGCCTGGTGCTTGATCGCAAAGAAGTGTGCCACGAGCAACCACTTCTCCATTTTTTGAACTCTCGAGCTTGGGAAGTCCTTACCGTTAGCACGCAGGTCCTTCACGAGCTTTCGCAAGCACTTAACCAGCTCTGGTAATACCGCTTGGTGTTCTGCGTTGTCTTCAATACCGTGGGCGCATCCGAGAGTTTTCTGGACAAGTTTCTCGGTCATGTCCAGCGCATCTGGATCAAGCGGGATGCCGTAGTCAGCAATGGTTTTGATAGCGGCATCCATCTCGTCGTGCTCACACAGCCGAGCGCACCGTAGAACTAAGTACTTAGCCAGTGACCCAGGGCCGTGCTTGGCTGCCGAAGACAGCACTTTGTCCCATTCACCGCGCTGCATCCACGCGTCAAGCGCACTAGTGCCGCGCCCAGCATCGTCACTATCGCCTCCGCCAGCACTGAGCTTCGACTCCTTCTTCTCCGAGGCGTATTGAACCTTGGCATCTGCTGATGGAGTGTACGAGCTGCCAGCCATTTTTGCTTCTGCTGGGTGGTGACCAGCAGATCCGAAGGCGCTAGCTTGTTGCGCACGTTCAAGGCGAGGGAGCAACTCCGGAGCGTGCTGTTCGCAAAGCTTCTGTGCTGCAGCCCAGTTGTTCACGCGCAGAAAGCAATCCAGAGCTTCGTTCATCTTGTCAATAGATTGGAAGTGCTCCGCTGCAGAATCAAAGCGCGACATGCCTAACAAGCGCGATGCCACTTCCTCCACGATCGACTTGTAGCGACTCGGGTCGTGTTTGGCACATAGCTCGATAGCCTTCGCCCACAGCTCTTCTAGCTCTCCAAGGTCGCTGATCTGGTCAACTGAGATCGACAGATATGCGTCAATGGCCTGAACATACTGCTGGGAGGCTACCCACATTTCACAGGCCTCCATAAGCTCCTCTTTCTTCTTCGGGCCACCAGAGAAAATAGCGCGTTGGTGGGCCATGTTGACTTCCATGAGCTTGTGCGGAAGGTGGCGCTTAGCGATTCGCACGGCATCGACCCACATTGCAGCTTCCAAATAAGCAGCGAGTGCCAACTCTGGTTTGCCGGCGCTGAGGAAGAATCCTTCGGCACGCTGGTGCTCCTTGCGCTCGATCCAGAGTCTTGCCTGTGCAATAAAGACGTCTGCAACAGACGCTGGGTCGGCGCTTTCTGCAACCCGCATAGCATTTTGCCAATCTTGCTGGTGCACATACATGTCCAGCGCTTCTCGGGGCTTACCAGCCTTAATGAATTCTTCTTCTGCTTCTTTGAAACGCTCTTCGTCCTCCAAGAACAATGCGTGTTTGAGATGAACTTCCGGTAGCTTCTTAGTAGCACAGTTGCGTGCAAGCTCAAAAGCGTGCTCAAACGCCCCACTTTCAATAGCGTAGTCGATCGCCGGCTCGATAAGTCCCAGACGGGTGAGCAGTTTGGCGCCCTGTTCACCACCCAGGTCCATGGCCCATGCATAGGCCACGCGCTTGGAAGCATTGATGCCGCCGTGGAACTTGGCAACACGGATAGCTTCATCCCACATGTCGTTTGAGCGGTACATGTTGACTGCAGCTTGCCACTCACCAGACTCTGCAAAGTGGTGCTCTGCCTCCTTGTAGTTACCCTCGTGTTCAAGCTGCTGAGCCAAATACATGTGGGTGTCCTTGAGCAGATCCTTGCGGTACTTGGTAACAAGGCGAATCATTTGTTCGTAGTTCTTGTGGTTCTTGTACATGTTGATTGCTAGGTCCGGCTCGTTCACGGTCAGGAAGAGTTTCTCGGCTTCCTTGAGCTTACCAGCACGCTCCATGCGGTGGGCTTGCTCCACGTAGAGCCGCTCAGTCTCGTATTTGTCCAAGTGGTTAAGGGCAACTTGATAGGCAGCGTCCCATTTGTTGGCGCGTGTATACATTTCAACAGCATCTCGAGCAGCGTCAGCCTTGATAAAGCAGCGCTCAGCCTGTTCCAGATTGCCTGCGTCCTGGTAGTGTCGAGCAAGTCGCCGGTAGTATGGCAACGAAACGTCATCCTCCAGATTCTCCACAAGCTGGCTAGCCTTGGCCCACTGCCGTGAATTCAGTGCGGCCTCGACCGCCTTGGTAGGCACATTGCCTTCGATGTAATGATTGATAGCCATGTCCATTTGCTTTTGAGATACAAGGTAGTCGCCCCAGGCCTCTTCAAGTCGCAGCACCTTGTCTGGGAAGTGCTTCCGCGAGAGCTCAACAGCCTTTCGGAAGGCATTAGCTTTGATGAATGCTGCTAGCGCGCGACTCTCCTGCTCCATCTTCTCAAACTGATCACCAGCCTTCTCGAACATGCCAGCCGAGTACAGGGCATCGGCCACAGTCTCTAGAAGCTGCTTGTGATCTCGGCCGAGGTTTCGCTGGTTCAACAGCTGCGCAGCCTTTGCGGGTAAGCCACCCTTCAGGTAAAGACTCACTGCACTCGCATAGTCACCCTCCTTGACCTTAACTGCAGCGGCCTTCTCCTCCTGACGAGATTCCACAAGGTAGTCGTAGTAACTTCTCTTCATCTGCTCACAACCAGCGTGATTCTTTGCCTCCGCCACACGGATAGCATCTTCCCATTTGTGCAAGTGCTGATACATTTCAATAGTTTCATCAACTTGACCCTGAGCCAGCAGCAAGTGCTCAGCGCTGCGGTAGTCGTTCTTGAGCACGGCAAGTTGAGCACGCACTTTCCAGTGAGCAAGTCCGTTGAGGCGGTCTTTTTCCTGCCAGTCCAGCTTGTTGAGCTTTCGCAAGTATCTGGAGCGAGCGACATCTCCTAAAGCTGCGGCGCACCGTTCGGCAATGCGGTGGTCATTCTGCGTTAAAGCTTCCAGGCTCAATTGACTCCACATAGCCTCAGTCTCAGGCGTGAGCTCGAGAGGTTCAAGAATGGACATCGCGTTCACGAGCTGCCCGTCATCTACAGCAGCACCGAAGGCAATCAAGGACTCATCCAGCTGATAGGAGGCCGTATTCATGCCTTCATCCACAATCACCTCAGTGCGCCCATTGCCGCGCTCAATCTGCTCCACGTCACCTTTGATCTGGTAGATGGTAGCTTTGTCAGGCGAACGAATATTATACCAGACCGATAGGTTTCCACGATTCTGCGCTACAACCACATCCGATTCAGGCACCCACTGCACGTAGTTGCAGTAGTTGAGCAGGGTGCTTCGCTTTTGCGTATCGAGATCAAAGAGGTGAAGCTGCCGTCTCTTGTCGCGGAACAGAAGCAAATTTCCGCGCGAGTTGAGCTCCAACCAGTCTACACGGGAATCATGGTTGACAGTGGAGGCAGCACGAGCGTGAAGATCCGTGATGCAGATAGTCTGCAGGTCCAGTAGGTATGCAATTTTCTTGTTCTCCTGGGGCTGTGTCGGATCACCACCATCCTGCGGCATGGGGAGTGGGGGCCGCTCGTTAATGCGCACGCTGAGCAAATGCGTGTTGAGGTGCTCCGTCCTCACAGACCCCAGCAACTCGTTTTGTCCATACTCGATCAGTGACAGTTCACCCGCCTGGTACACAACGCAGACGCTCTCATTGTCCAGCATGTACTTCTCCGCGCCTGTGGACTGCCACTGCACCTCACTAATTCGTGACGTGTCGAGATCTCCGACGAGAATCGTATTGGTCGTGTTACCCACGAGGAACCGATCTTGGAACACGTTTAGCTTGGTAATTTCGCAGCCAAATGCAGAGCGTACAACAACTCGTGCTCCTGTAGCGAGTCGCTTGACAATCACTTGGCTCAACGACACGTACGTGAACCCGAACTTGCCTTTATAGCGGTAGCGGCGCACGCAGGCATCGTACAGATCCAAAGCCCCACACACAGAGCCTACCGCTAGACGGCTGCCGTCATGTTTCCATGCAAGGGCGGTGACCGAGTAGAGATTAGGAATACTTTTACTCCCCACGAGCTCCCAAGATTCAGTTTTATGCTGAAAGTTGAAGGTGTAGAACGAGTCAAAGTTACCCACGACCACAGACTCGCCTGTCGGATTAAACACGCTGCAAGTGAACTCACCGCACTTTTCGTCTCCGGAGTAGTCGAACGTGCGTAGTTGAGCACCATCCTTGTCGTAGAATGACACGCGCCGATCGTTTCCCGCAGCTACGATGCTTTCGCCCCACGAGAGCGCGTAGGGCACGCACGAGTGCACCACAAGCTTAGCGTGCGTGGGGCCTCCTGTCACATCGTCAAAGATGAAGCGATAAATGGCACCGTCGTAGTGCGCCGACAAGATAGCGGTGCCCTCCGGGTTGCTACACACCCGGGACACATAGGACCCGGACGCGTAGAGTGTGGCTGGTTTGTTGCTGCGCAACTGACCAATCTTGACCTTGCCGTCTGCGAGACCGAAGACGATCTCGTTCGGGTGTGTACTTGGCCACGTGAGCGTCGTCACGGAGCTGGGCTGCGCGAACTTGTTGCAGATGCTCTTCTTGTCGCCCCATTCGAGTCCGATTTTGTACACGAACACGATGTTGTCGCTCTGCGCCACTGCGAGCTTGGATGAGTCCGGTGAGAACTCGAGCGCGCGCACAATGTAGTTCTTGTCGCCCTGTTGTGCAAAGTGAGTCGCCAACCACAATAGAGCAGCATACAAGTCTCCATTACCTTATCGGCCGGCTTGGTGGAGAACTTGTCCTTGCGCTCGCCAGTCTGCGCGTCGAACAAATGCACGACGCGGTCCACGGTCACCACTGCGAGTCGCCGGTTGTTGGGCGAAAAGGCAATAGCCGTGACCTTGCACATGCCCTCCGTGGCTTGCAGCAACGACGTCAGATGGCGCAGCTGCATTCTGCTCTCGTCTTCGTCGCCGTGAATCCGAAGTGCCTCTTGGTCATTGCGATCTTGAAGCGACGCACGCGATAATGTAGCCATCTCTAAAATGGCTTCATATCCCCGTTTTACTGCCCCCTCTCTTGAGTGGCCATCATTTGACTGGCTGCGTCATTGCGACGATGGAACTAGAGCAGGCTCGACGTGAGGCGGCGCTGCATGCGCGTCGTCGCGAGGAGCTGGACACGCTCAAGCAGCAGCGAAAGGAGCGCGACAAGACATCGGTGACCGCCAACTTCAGTGGCAAGCAGAAGAAGCAGCAGCTGCGCGCGCGCAAGCAGCGTCTTGCCTCTCGCAGGGACGAGGAGGCGGCGCAGAACCTGCAGAGCGCGCAATACGAGGCGTTCTACGCCGACAAACCGTCGGCAATTGAAAAAGAAGATGCAGACGACGAAGTTGAAGCTTTCCACGCCGAGCCGGACTTTTTCGCGCGTAATAACGACCTGGACAATGATCTCAGCTCCCGTTTAAAGCTCACGGTGGCTCTGGGCAAGAACAACAAGGACACAGTGGGCAAGGAGCTCTCGAGCTTCTTTGTGAAGGAGACCAAGGAGCAGATCCAGTTGAGACTCATGGAGGGCCAACGCCCATTGGATTTGGCCAAGAGAGAGACGCCGCTCCTGGCAACGGTAAGCGGACGTGACCCGATTCTGGACCATCCCAAGCGACCCAAGTGGACTTACAGTATGTCCAAAGAGAAAGGTTCGTTGAGGGTAGTTGTGCATAGATTGAATCTGCATATTGTGCTGTCTTGCTGACTTTTGGTGTCGTTGTCGGGACTGAGTGCAGTGGACAACAACGAGAGTCTCATGTTCGACCAGTGGCTGACCAAGATCCACGACAAATACGACAACGAGCATTTGAACCACTTCGAGCACAATCTGGAGGTCTGGCGTGAGCTCTGGCGTGTTACAGAGCGCGCCACACATGTTGTGGTCGTGGCTGATGTGCGTAACCCGCTGCTGCACATCCCTGCGTCTGTGTATGATCTCGTGACCAAGGAGCTCAAGAAACCGATGGTGGTGGTGCTCAACAAGGTTGATCTGATCCCAACTACCGTGGTCCAGCTTTGGAAACGGTACTTGGCCGGAAAATTCCCGTTAGCGCAACTCGTCTGCTTCTCGTCCCGCTCCAATGCCGTGCACGGCGACAACGACGTCAGTACACGTCGTCGAGTGCTCAGGTAAGAGATCGATTTCGATTATGCTATGGTTTGGAAAGGCGTATCTAACGCTATTTGCAGCAAAAAACTGGAAGTAGGAGACGCGTCGGCTGTCAAGGGAGCGGTGGACATTCTAGTGGCTTGCGGCATTGACTCTGCTGAAGCACAACAACTTGCCGAGGAGCTAAACGCAAGTTTATCTGAACAAGAGACTTTGCAACAACAGTTTGACGCCGTCCAAGAGAAAAAGAAAGCAGGTGGCAAGCGACGTAGTAAGCGCAAACAGAAGAACCGTGTCGCCCGAAATGGAGAGACTGGGGACGACGGCCTTGGCGTTCATGAGTGTCAGCATTGTGGCTGTGATGATGCTGTTGTAGCCTGCATGTCGTGCACATCTGGTAGTCGACCAAGCAAGGCTGATGCTAATGTCAAGGACGAATCAGATGCGATTGCCCGGGGCTACTTGCTGTGCGCTCGGTGCGATCGTGAGGAGCATACCGAGCTTAAGGGTCACTTTCAAATTCGCCTGCAGTCAGCGCTGGCTGCTGTGTCGACAGACCCTACTGTCCCGGGCAGCGCTGGAGCTATTGGCCAGGCCAACACGCCTAAGGTGACCATCGGACTCATTGGCCACCCCAATGTCGGCAAGTCGAGCGTGCTGAATGCATTGGCGGGCAAGAAAATTGTAAGCGTCTCGCACACGCCAGGACACACGAAGAGACTCCAGACCATCCTGATTGCGCCTGAGATCTGTATCTGTGACTGCCCTGGTCTCGTGTTCCCGTTTGCCGGCGTGCCAAAGTATCTCCAGGAGCTCAGCGGATTGTACCCGTACTCACAGGTAAGGCAGGTTGATGTACCTTGTGTTGTGCTCTCTTAATTCCTGCTGAGTCGTGGTGTCTTATTAATGCTGTCAGATTCGAGAACCGTACTCTGCAGTGCGTTTCCTGGCGGACCACGTCGTGTTGGAGAGCATTTTGGACCTGAAACCTCGCACCCAGCTCTTTGATGGTCTCGAAGAAGAACTGGTACGGGTTATCTGTTACTTACAGTTGTTGCTCATGCTAACTGTTTGCTGTGGCTCGCCCAATTTCTGCAGGAATGGACGCCGTGGACGTTATGCGAAGCATACGCTGAAAAGCGCGGCTACCGCACCGACCGTCGTGGTAGACCGGATCACCAGCGTGCTGGGTCGGAGCTGGTGCGCGATACGGTGGATGGAATTCTTCCCCTCTTTTTCCTGCCTCCTGACTATACTGGCAAGGACATCACGCCGGCCAGCATCGCGAAGTACTGCGAGGAGGAAGACGCTTTACTCAAGGCTGGTGATGAGGGTGACGCCGATGCCGATGACGAGGATGAAGAAGATAGCTCAAATGAAGAAGACGAAGACGATTCCTCAGCGGCACAGCCTGCGAAAAGAAAGATTCAACAATCAGAGCCTGCCAACGCATTCAGTCTGTTGGACTCGGACTCGAGCGATGAAGACAGCGAGGAAGAGGATTAAGCTGAGTGGGGTATGGTCTTCTCTACGAAATAGACTTCAGCGCAAGGATATCTTCCGTCTATTCAGCTATCCGATTTGCAACATCTACTTGCTTCTTCATTACCTTTTGCACGTCTGATGGCATTACTTGGTGATATAGTACAGCTTAGCACGTTCCACGTCTTCAATGGGGCACTCTTCGAGCTCCGCGGCCGCATCCGCAATATCCTCCGCAGGTAGTTTAACCTCCTCGAACTTGAGACCGGAGTCAATAATCTGCTTCTGCACCAGATCATGCGTCACGTCAGCGCGAGGGATGTGGCACAGCACGAATGTTCGTTCAACGCCATCCTCTGTCTTCAGTACACGCGTCACCGTGGCAAAAAGAAGCGGCAATAGCTCGCTCTTGTAGAGCACGTCACCCGCAAGCACGACGTCAACATCCGTGAACCCCCCCGGAAACTCCTCCAACAGCGTCTGTGCCGACGGCTCGTCGCCCCAGAACAGCGAGCGAGCCATCACAGCGCCCTCCGCTTCGTTCACCTGCACGTTCTTGGTCAGCAATTCCACCACTTCTTCATCTCCGTCCGTAGCCAGACACTTCACAGCACCGAGCCTCGACGACACGATACTGCAGATGCCGGTGCCAGCTCCGAGCTCCAGCACGCGCTTGCCTTGCACAAGTTCAGGGTGACGCCATATACTACAGCAGCAACAACAACAAAAGTCAGTAAATCTTTGCCAAGAGCCAGCAATACAATTGCAGCATATCCCACCCGAGACAGGAAGTGCGAGCCTGTCCAGAGGCGCGTTCCCGAGATCTCCGTCACGTTGGCGTCCATCTCGGCTAGCATGAAGAGCGACGCGGCCACCGGCAGCTCTTCCATCTGGAACACCTGCACCTCCAGGTCGCCCACAACTACGCGTTTGGTCTCGTACTCCACACATGCCCGCCAATCAGCCTCATCCGATGACGACGAAGCAGCGCGACCGCGCATAGTTGAGGTGTCCGTCATGCTGCCAATCAATTGAGCTCTATGGTCAAAACTAAACTGTAGCCATCTATCTTAAATACGGGACAAAAAAGTCAACTTGCAGTTGTAAGATGGCTACACTGTTTTCTGGTACGTGATATTCGTGTTACTGACTTGGTAGTTGCCTGGAAGAGCTAGCTAGCTACCCGTGGGAATATACTCGCCGTCACTGTTCGCCGTCACTAAGACTCGTCATTCTTCATAGCCTCAAGCAGCAAGTGCTCAAGCGCGAGGAAGAGTTCGTTGGGTGGGCGGCGACTGAGCACACCCAGTTCAATCTCGCCCCGTTGTTCGTCGAACTCGTTGGGTTTAAACGTATATGGGATGCCGGCCCGCTCACATGCGGATTGCACTGCAAGTTCCAGTCTTGAAGGCTGCTGGAAACATCCGTCGCGGGCCATGAAGTTGCCCATCCAGAACAGCGTCTTGCCTCGCGAGGCTGCAAGCTTCAGGAAGAGCGTGCAGATCTTGAGCGTGGTCACACATTCCTCACGGATACCGAGCGTGCGGAGAACCTTAGCGTCTCGCTCGGCGTCTAATGCGGCGATGTACTGCAGAGCTGCAGGCGAGAACGCCACATGAGTCTGCGGGTACGCGAGCCAATCGAAGCGTGCTTCCGATAGATGAAACCAGCTAGGAAGAACGCAGCCGTGATCGATTGGCACCATGGTGTACGGTTTCTTTTCGCCGATGAGAAGAATATTTCCAGGGTGACGATCCGTATTGAACACTCGCACGTCTAGCAGCGCAATTCGATGCACTTGGTCCACCGGCACGAACTCACGCGCTTTCTCGAGGTCGAACGGCATACCGAAGCTCTCCATGCTGCCAATGCTGCTGGCCATGAAGCGCTGTACAGCTCCTTGCTTAGCCCGACCCACGGTTGAAAGGCGCAGTCGAGCAACAGCCGTCGGCGGCACACCGCTGAAGCCGTTGCTGCGTGAATCGAGCACGTAAGCTGCTTCCTCTCGAACAGCTCCTTCTCCAGCAATCAGCCCTTCACGCACGAACTTTTCCTCTTCAGCAGGTTTGAAAAGAGCGAGCTTTTGACCGCTGGATCGAGACTGCACTGCATACACCCCTCCTTCTCCTTCGTTCACAGGATCAGCGATGCCATCTGCCGTGGAGCTCAACTCGGCCACATCCCAGAGCATATTGCGTCGGACGCCACTTCCTGAGCTCAAACGTCGCAGTCTCAGCTTCGCGATAAAACCATCCTTGCCGTGTTGGGCAAGTTCATGAACGTCGACATACACATCCTCGGCGACACTGCTGTGGTTTGTCGAACTGCCACCTAGCTGCGGACTTGAACGCTGCATTCGATGTTGTTGCGGGTGACCAACAAGCAGCTTGTACACTGCAATGTTTTTCTCACCAATCTGGCACCCTAGCTGCAGCTCTTGAGCCACTGCTTGTACCATTCGCTTTTCCTCGTCACTGAAATAGTCTGGAAACATGGTGATGTGGAGGTCTCCGTTAGCACAAAACTCGCGAAGTTCTTGGTAGAGCGATGCGCGCTTAACGATGCATAGCGGTGGTTCCGACAAAGGAAAAACCGCCTTCAGCGGCGACGCCGATGTCGTAGGATGGATAGCACTCGCCTTGGCAGTTGCACGAAGACTGGAAAGTGCGAGCTTCTTGACTGAGCTGCTGAGGTCGTGGAGGTTGTTGTCCTGCTCTTTAGACGTCTTGGTCTGGCTGCAGCAATCCGGTCGAGTCGCAGCGTCCTGCGGTTGATCATCACTCTGATCCTGGTTGACTATCGAGCTAATATCTGCCGTAACGTGACTCTGGTTGTTTGTACACGACTGCAGTTCGTTTTGGTTGCTACGACTTCTCTCTAGAGCTGCAACGCGGGCGTTTTTCTTGCGGATTGCGGGGCTGGAGGGCCATAGCAGCGCCTGACGCCAGATGGAACGCGAGGGTGTAAGTGGATCTTGCGCTTCTCTCGGACTCATCTGTGCGCGAGTGACGAGGTGCAGCAGGTGGCGAGACAGCTTGTTGGACGCTGCTGCTTGGCTGGGATCTTCGCTGCGACGCGCTGAGACCGCCACCATGGCTAGCTCCGTCCCGCAGGCCTAAGGCGGCTGCTCGCCCGCTCGCTAAAGCCTTCTTCACACTGGGCGCGACTCCGAAACGGCCAATAACGACGCAAAACACTCGCACAGCAGCCTGCTGGGACACAAGATCGCTCGCTCCTGCCTTAGGCGACGGGGTTGTGCGCCACGCTTCTTGTTCGGAAGTGGACTCCGTTATGCTCGGGCTTTTCTGGAAGCTAGAAACTCGGCGCTAAATATAACGGCCAGCGGATATAATACCTACGCGGGTTTGAGCAAGCACATGTTGAAGATGCAGCGGACGTTGGACCAGGCGCTTCTTACAGGTCGAAACTCCTCCGCGCATTTGTCGCTGCTCGTCCACGACCAACACGACCAGAGCATATCTGCACGCTCTCTACAATAGGCAGGACTGTCGCCGCTGCAGAGCGAGCGACGTCAAAATTCGTCACTGGAAATGCCGAGAAGACACTGTGTGGAATCGCAGAATCAAGGCGAGCGACGTCCTATACGACCGTGGTCCCTGGCTTCAAATAGCAGTCTCGCACAGTGTCGATTCTTAAGTGGGCCAGATAAATACACAGCACGCAACGAGCTGAGCCGAGGCTTGGGGCATCCGAACGGTATTGCGGAGTTTTACACCGGCAACACGGCGGATCAGGGCATTATCGTTGAAGTTGGCTCACCGCTCACTGGCCAAAACTCCTCTCTCCTTTTCGTCCAATCGTGGTCCGCTCTATTTCGAACACGTGCGCAAGCAGTTTGTACCCCGAAGTGTGCGTTCGGTGGCATCTCTCCAGCGGGTAAACCTGGCTTTCTCCCTCCTCGGTCGTCCTGCCGCAGTATAGTCGCCGGCGTGCGTGGCCTGTGCTCTCCGCGTGCATCACCGAGTGACAACCGGACGCTGGCGCCAGCTCAAGCCGCGGCGCACTCCACTTCACGACGGAAAAGACGAGCGTCCGTGGTCCGCCCCCGCCATCATGATGACACCGTCCAGTATCGCCGGCAGCTTCGGCGGGGCCATCAACCTGACCGCCAGCAGCATCGCGCCCACGTGGAGCACGCAGTTGCCCGCCGGCCGCTCCGCTACCATCACGCTGCAGCAGCTCAGCGGCTTCAGCATGCGCAACTTGTCGGTCTTGGGCACGAGCGGTGACTCGCTGCTCAGCGTCTACTTCAAACTAGGTACTGAACGCCGTTTAAGGCGTATTTCTTGCAGTATGTCGGTGCTTACGAGCTCTGTTGGTGGTTGCAATTTGCAGTCGTGGACGGCCGCGTCATCTACGAGAGCGAGGTGGCGCGCAACACGCTAAACCCCGTGTGGGTCCCGTTCCAGTCCGAGGACGACGAAAGCGACGGACTGGCCGGCGTCGAGACGCTGCTGAGCGGCAGCACGAGATTCGATATCGTGGTGGTGCGTGTGCTCGACCGGAAGGCGTCCCAGCGGTCGAGACGCAAGTCGGGGTCCTTGGGCGACCGACTGTCGTTCGGAGACGATCAGCCCATCAACAACTCGCGGTCTTTCGCGGACGCCAAGCACAGCTTCGACGACGCCGACGACTCGGGAATGAACGACTTGACGGACACCGAGACGCCGACGAACGCGAGCAGCTCTAATGGGAACGCTGCTGCCGATTACGAAGAAGACATTTTGAATTTGAGCTTTGGAGTGCGAGAGCTGGAACCGCTGCCTGTTGTGCTCACCGATCTGACGAACCTGCCACTGAACACTTGCTTGTTCGAGTTCACGGGCCACACGTACGTGCACCGCGAGGTGATTGAATTGCTGGCTGATATGGGCGTGATCGCGCCCAAGCACTCGAGGAGGAAGGGCTCGGCCATTCCGTTGAAGGATTACAGCCTGCATGAAGGCGTGGATGCACTGGAACACATTTTAACTACGAGGCAGAAGATCGCCGAGCTGACCAAAACGAATGCGGAACTGAAGGAGCGGATTCGGAACAAGCTGCTCCACTCTCAACAGCGCATCGCGCGTGAACAGCAGCGCACGGCGCTGGAAGAGCGTGTTCGCCGTGCGCGAGCGCAAGTGGCAGAGAAGCAGCATACACTGGCGCGGCTACAAGCCGTGATGAAGGACGAGCGGAAGACCTTCGAGACCGATATTCACATCCCCAAGGCATTGGTGAGCACCATGCAGATGAGTATGCGCTACAAGGACGAGCGTCAGAACATTCTTGAACGTCGATGCGAGGTGTTACGCGCTGCACACAAAATCCGGTCCCGTCAGGCGATGCTCGTTAAACAGCTCGGCACTGTGTACCCCATCGAGTACGTAGGTGCTGGCGAGTACAGCATCCGCGGTATCCGTATCGCCAACTCAGATCTCACAGGCGGTGGGAGGGCGGATGAGGAGATGATCTCCACCGCTCTAGGCTACATCGCCCACTTGGTGTTCATGCTCAGCAAATACCTGCAAGTGAACCTTCGCTATCGAGTAGTGCCGTACTCGTCGCGGTCTTTCCTCAAGGATGAAATCAATGATTCTCAGGGCGAGTACCCACTCTACAAAAAAGGTGTCGAGAAGGACCGCCACGAGAAAGCAATTCGTTTCCTTCGCAAGAACGTGGAGCAGGTACGAACATTGTTGACTGCCTGGCTATGAATGTGTTTTAACGTTGGTTTATGTGTTCATCAGCTTCTGTTTGCGCGAAGTTTGGATCCGACACAAGAAGCGCCTATCCTGGCTCGGCTAAAGGCGCTCACAGATGCTGAGAGTGCATGGCTAGCAAGCGATCGAAACCTGAGCAGCAACACCAGCAGTAATAACGGTGCTGATACAGGGGCCATCGTTCCTCGCTAGGCTATTGTGTACAAAGGAACTGTGAAGCGAATCATGTGGAAAAAAACAACAACTGAAGCTTGCAGTTCAGCAAAGTGACCACTACAGAAATGGTGGGCGAAATACTAGTTAGACGCTTTTTCTTTTCATTCAGTGTTTTGCACATTGCACGGGTGCTGGAATATCGCATTAGAGCTTTGAGCCGGCAGCATTTTGCGGGTAGTGCGCCTTGTACCAGTGGCGCGCGATGTCCTCCCTCTTGCAGATCCAGACATCTTGGAAGCTCTGGACGTAGTCCAGGAAGCGCAGCAGAGCTGCAATCCGACCCGGTTGTCCCACCACGCGGCAGTGCAGACCAACAGACATCATTTTGGACTTACCCGCACGTCCTTCGGCCAGCAAAACGTCGAAGGCATCCTTCAAGTACGTGAAGAACTGGTCTCCGGAATTGAATCCCTGCGCGGACACGAACTTCATGTCGTTGTTGTTGAGCGTGTAGGGGATCACCAGGTGCGGCCGTCCGAACTGCGTGTTCCAGTACGGCAGGTCGTCATTGTACGCGTCTGCATCGTACAAGAAACCTCCTTCTTCGATCACCAGACGGCGCGTGTTGACGTTCGGCTTGCCCTGGTAAATACCCACCGGGCGTTTGTCCAGTAGCTTTTCATGGATTGCCACGGTCTTGCGAATATGCTCACGCTCCGTTGCCTCGTCCACATTTTGGTAGTCGATCCAGCGGTATCCGTGGCTGGCGACCTCCCATCCTGCGTCCTTCATGGCCTGCGCCGCCTCGGGGTTCTGCTCTAGTGCGAGCCCCACCGCGTAGACCGTGAGCGGCATCTGGCGCTCCGTGAACGCGCGATGGAGCCGCCAGAAGCCCGCGCGGCTGCCGTACTCGTAGAGTGACTCCATGTTCATGTGGCGCTGACCCACGTAGGGCGCGGCGCCCACGATGTCGGACAGCAGGTGCTCCGAGGCCGCATCACCGTTCAGCAAGCAATTCTCGCCGCCTTCCTCGTAGTTGAGAACGAACTGCAGCGCCAATTTCTTGCCGCCGGGCCACTTGGGGTCAAACCCGCGCGCGCCGTAGCCCACGAGGTCTCGCGTCACGCTCATGAGTCGCGATACTGCCAATCGAGGAATGATACCTGAATGTGAAACGATGTTGGTGACGTCGTGCGGATCACGATGGTACTTACTACCTACTTCATGTAACTACTCCACAATATCGTACTTAGAAGAATATGTGAGGTACGTCGCATTTTGGATCGCAAAGCAGAGGGGGGAGAAGGAAAAGGATCGAGAAGCGCAGCACGTAGCTAATCTACTCTTACAGCCATGCCTGGAGACGGATACGACCGCCACATCACCATCTTCTCGCCGGAGGGTCGTCTCTACCAGATTGGTGCGAGGCCGAACCTCGATCACACCCGCTGAACGACGCACTAACCACCTCTTTCCTCATTGCAGAGTATGCCTTCCGCGCCGCCAAGGAGTCTACGCTCACGTCGGTGGCCGTACGCGGCAAGGACAGCGCCGTGTTCGTCACGCAGAAGAAAGTGCAGGTGGGAGAAAGCAGCAAGGAGAGAGATACAAGTCAGAAACTCATGCTGCTGTGTTTATTGTAGGACAAACTGATCGAGCCCGACTCGGTCACGAATGTGTTCCAGATCACGCCGGAGATCGGCTGCCTCATGACGGGCCTCTACGGTGTGTTGATGGCTGCAATCGCTGCAAGTTACAGAATGGGTTACTGACGCTTTCTAACTGTTGACACAGCCGATTCCAAGGCGCAGGTGCAGCGCCTCCGCTTCGAGGCGCACGAGTTCGAGAACAAGTTCGGCTACAAGATCCCGTGCCACGTGCTGGCCAAGCGCATCGCGGACGTTGCCCAAGTGTACACGCAGCACGCGTCCATGCGCGCGTTCGGCGTCATCACAATGCTCGTCAGCGTGGACGAGGAGAAGGGTCCCCAGCTCTTCAAGATCGACCCGGCCGGCCACTTCTGGGGCTACAAGGCCACCTCGGCCGGTGTCAAGGAGCAGGAGGCGCAGAACTACCTGGAGAAGAAGATCAAGGCCAACCCGGCCATGGACTACGAGACGACGCTGCACACGGCCATCACGTGCCTGCAGTCAGTGCTGTCGGCGGACTTCCGCCCCAACGAAATCGAGGTGGGTGTCGTGCTCCAGGGCCAGCGGTTCCGCAAACTGTCGGAAGACGAGATTGAGACGCACTTGACTGCCATCAGTGAGCGCGACTAAATCCAACGCGTTTGCCTGCGTGGGATGTTAAGCCAGGCTCACAAAGGAAGTAAACACGAGGTGCAGATGAACGGTATCGTGTTGGCGTCTCGTTTGTATTGAATCGCTGGGCTACGTGATCAGGTTGCTTTGCTCTGTGCGAGATCTCACCTTGCCATCATTTAGCCATTTGTGCCGGGAGCTGTGCTGGTGAGCTCGGGTTGAGCATTTGCATCGCCAGGATTGTCAGGTTTGTCGTGCATCGTTTCCAAAAATGCAGAAAGTGGAAACGGACGAATATCTGGAACGTCGCTTCACCTTCATCCCGCTCACTCTAACATCAAGACTCGCCGAGCAAAGCCAAGATCGTCTGCATCCAAGCATCATGGACCCTACAGCTAGCATGCCCGCGCCGCCGGCCAAGTCAATCCTCCACTTCATCACGGACAACTCGGGCTGGACCTTCAACTTGATCACCACGCAGTTGATGTGGTGGATCGTGGGCTTCCCCATCGCTGTCGAGTACGGGTATTCAAGCGATGAGTACGATGCGAAGGGGGCGCTTCCGTCAGGTCCCGAGGGTTCCGGCGCCTATGTCGTCACGCTGTTTGTCTGCACCCTCTGTACGACCGTATACTTCACGCGAGTGGTTTCCTACTTCGAGTTGCTCAACCCACCAGCCCCGAAGGAGCACACAGAGTGATCATCCTGCAGACACAGTGGGGGGGGGGGAGGATCTACAACAGGATAATGAGAACATGAATGCCGAAACCTGCTTTTATTTCAACCATTGGTAGTCCTATCAACTCGGCTTGCATTTTAGTGTTTTTCTGCCCGCTCACAGCTTTATCCAGTTCTGGCGACGCTGCGCTAGGTTTGCATATTTTAGATGGATGACGTGCAGGGCCTTGTGCATCATTCTTGCGCTCCTTAGAGCAACTTCCTCAGCGTTCCAGGAGTGAACGTGCTTCGTCGAGAGTCTCGCGGAGGCGAGCTCCGGATACTGCCGGATCCGAAAGAACGAGTAAGGTCTCCGGGACCTAGCGACTGACGCCTTGACGACTTGATTTGACGCACAGGGGCACCGAGTTCGCATTGGCTCACCTTCTGTGCGAAGCGCATGCTACACAACGACTCATCCAACGACGCGTATGTTGGAGACAAATTGGCCATCATGAGCGTCTTGCCGTCGCCAGAGAGCGACGGCTGCAGTGCGTACGTGAGCTTGCTGTTGCGGTATGGGACGTGAGACGACTTCTTGGCGAGAGCCTGAAACACGTCCGCGAGAGCGCTCAGACTCTTGTTAATGGCTTGCGCTTCCTTGAGGCGATCTCCCGTGGCGTGTGATCGGCTTAGCCGCTCGCTACCGGCGAGGTCCACAAGGCTCAAGCTTCCCTCGACCTCGGTGTTTTGAGCCTCGTTGTACCCCTGAATCTTCAGCGCGAAGATGCTGTGACTACGAGACGAGTGCGCGTTCATGTCCGTGCGATCCACCGACCGGTTGCAGGCTGCGAGATTCACGATCTCGTCTACCTGCTCGGTTGCCTGCTCGAACTCGATGAAGACCTCGGTCAGCCCCTCCACGTAGTTCACCCCGCGGTTGTCTGTGCGGATATTGAATTTTCGTGGCTCATTGTCTATGGACAGCAGATCTCGGATAGTTTCGTTGTAGATCTCGTAGAAAGTCACCATCAACGAGAAATTCCATCCCATCGCCGTCAGGTCTTCGCAGCAATTGATAATGAGGTCAATCGATCGCGGGATAATGCCACGCATCTGTGCCTTCCCGCTACCTTGCATGGTGTGTGTCTTGCCAGATCCCGTTTGGCCATAAGCAAAGATGCACACATTGTAGCCATCCATAGCTGACTGGATGAAGTCCGACACATCTTTGAATACAAACTCTTGCGAGTCGGCTTGCCCGTAGATCTTGTCGAACGCGAACGTGTGTGGATTCTCCACGTTCGTTGTGATCGTGGAGGCAAAGGTGTCGCACATAATTGCCGACTCCGGGCTCTCAGCCAACGACTCAGCACCGTCCGAGCGCAGGAACGGGCGCAACCTAACATGCACACGAATGTTGCCGCGCAGCTCCTGGATGGTATTGTGTAGTTTCCGGCGCATTGTTTCGCCTTCGGCGATTTTTATCTCCAGATCAACGATCAAATCTGACTTCTCGGTGATTTCCTGCCGTGCTGCGAGCAAGTCATCTGTCAACTCCTGGACGCGTTGGGTCGCTTCCTCGTCTACACGCGTCGCAGAACTCGTGCTACGGCTGCTGCCATATGTCGATCCACCAACTGCACTGCCAATAGACCCACGTTGGTTGCTTGGCTCAGTTCGTCGCATCAGTCGGTTTTGGTCCTGGAGTAGCTTCATCTCACCCACTAGCGAAATGTTTCGCTTCTCGTAGCGTGCCTGCAGCTCCTCCATCTTTGCTTCATGGGTTGTCTGCAGAGCAACCATTTGGGCGTAAAGTGCTGTGTTCTCCACGGTTAACTGCTCCACGTTAACCTGAAACTGCTCTCGACGATTCTTTTCGTCCTCGAACTTCGCTTCCATGGCAGCCAACTTGTCCTGAAGCAAGTTTTTATCTGCTACCATAGACTTTGATTCACGCACGCGATCGCCATTTTCAGTTTTTAGACTTGACGCCTTTGATTTCATGATCTTGACCGTCTCGTTGAGGCGGGTGATTGTTTTGTTTGCCTGCGCTAGGTCTTCCGTCAGGCCACGGTTCTGCTTGGCCAAGTCTGTCGTCTTCTCCCAGAAGCTATGAGCATTGGATGACTTTTCCTCGTCGTCATCATCCATCTGCTGCTTCCAATATTCCAGCTCAGAGCGAACAGCATCCAGATCCAACTCCAGTTGTCGCTTTTGTTGGTTAAGATGGAGATTCAGCTCTTGAATAGCCTTCAGCTCGTCATCTTTGCCGTGTAGAGTCTCAGTTACCAAGCGCGAGCTGGAGAGCACCGACGCCGAGGATCGTTCACGCTCCTGTGCCAACGCGTGCTCGTGTTCCGCGAGCTGTTCAGCGAAACGAGTCTTCCACTTCTCTTCAATTTTGTCCGTTGCTTTCTTAAGGATTCCTCGCACAAAAGCTGACAGCGGTGAGTCCTCCTGCATTGCCTGCTGAATCTCCTGGCGCTGGCGATCAGCCTCTTCACTAGACATTCTCGGGAAAATGTTCTGCGAAGACGTAGTAGACGCAGTCTCCGAGTCGGAAGTCGGGTGAGGTGACCTGGAAAGTGGTCCATCTCCATGAAAATCTTCCAGATCTAGCTCCGGAAGCAGTCCTTTAGAATTGTCTGTGGGTTTGTTTGGCTCAGCGTTCAGCAGTTGGGTAAGCCGTTCAATTTCGGCAGCAGAATCGTCCACATACTCGTTTTGCTCGAGCGTCCTCCTCTCGAACGCCTCACAGCACCGCATAAGTCCTTCACTATGGGCGCTCAATCTGCGCAGCCCAGCCTTCAGCAGCTTCATTTCCTCAAGCCGTGCCTTCATATTCGCCGTAGTCAGCGCTGAACCGGTAGAAGACGTCGATAAGAACGTCAGAAGCTCCTGCACACCTTTCTCCGCCAGCTCGTGGTCTTCCTTCAGTGCCATGACGGAGTCCTCATTCAATGTGAAGTCCTCTGGAAGCATGGCCATGGAAGGCGCCGTCGCCGGCCACACTTTGTGAGCAGCAGACGTCGGTTTGTGGCGCGCAGGGGACATGGTAACAGAGCTGGTACGCGTGATTTTCCCCGTCGGCGGGGCACCCAACCTCGACGATGCCCTCGACGATGCAGCCGATACAAATGACGCCGCCGTCGCGGACGACGAGATCGACGAGGATGACGACTGCGACCCGAGACTGTTGCGCCGGTCCTCCTTGTTACTCTCCACCAAGTCGTGCAGCGTCTTCCTCCTCTCCGCCGCATTGCTCCTACCTCTCGACACGGAACTCACACTGGCTACACTACTGGCCACACTACTCATGCTGCTGTTGCTGTTCGTCCTCCTGAGGCCGCTGCTTCCGTCGGCAGCAGAGCCTCCCAGCCGCGCCTTCACCGACGCCGAGTACGCGCGTCGGGTCTCGAGTGCGGACGGGCGCTTCACGGTGCCGTCTTCAGTCATGGACCGTGGACCAAAGTCGCTGGCTGTGCCCACGCGCTGCACCTTCTTCTCCAGCGCGCGCGGCGTGGTCCTGGCCGCCATCCCCAGTCTGCTGCTAGTTGACGAGAGCTTAGCGTTGGGTGACGCGGGTGCCGCACTGTTCCTTCTCCCAGGCGTCGGGATGCGCGAGACCTTGGACGGCGTGCGCAGCTTGGAGCCTGGCACGCGGTTTGACGTGGAGATGACGAGGCGCGACGCGCGGGCATCCATCGACGCGTTGTCGTCGTCGGTGGCGCTTGTCCCGTCGTGCTGGGCAGACTCCGTATCCAATACGTCGACGTCGAGCAGCGGCTCGAGCTGCTGGGGCTGTCGCTCCTCCATGGGCGTGAGGATCTCGGCGTTCTGCTGCTGTTTGATCAGGAGAAGACGCGACTCGCGCACAGCAGCCGCTGCAAGCCAGCCGACAGTAACAACACGCAGAGAAAGGCGGCGGGTCCTTCCGATTAACTGTAAGGTTGACCAACCCTGCAGATAAGCTACCTACAACAAGGAGGACACGACGCTCTTACCGGTCTTCTTGGGTCTCTTCTTGCCCACCTTCCGCCCTGCTGGCTAGTGACTGAGTTTTGAGAGTTCGAACTGGAGTCGACCCACCCATGACCGTACTTAGTGGGAGGTTCGATACTTTTCCAAGGTCGAACTGGTGAGGGTTCAGAAAATGAAGAAGACAGCCATTCCAGTGGCTACTGTACTCCTCCATTATAGTGTCCTTCATGGGCCTACAAATCTGTGTCGCGGATGTACCGATTGCCTTCCGACTCCTTGATCTCCGCCCTGTCATCAAGCAAACCACCACGTTAGCGCAAGTTTTACTGCTCTCAACCACATCGCCACCAAACCTGTATCTGCCCATCGTCATGACCGTGCGGTTGCCGCCTTTGTCCGGAGCGAGCGCCGCCGCGTGGTCCTGCTGGTTGTCAGCGTCCTCGCTGGCGAGTGCCGCCGCCATGCCCTTGCCGAAACGTCGACTCACGCCCAGCGCCAGCTTCTCGTCAATCACGCGGATGCACGCGTCGCACACTCGGCAGTCCTCCTCCGCCAGCTTGTTGGGATTAACCTCCTGCTCACAGAAGAAGTAGGCGGTCAGAAACGGATACGCAACGGACTCAGCTATAGTGCACGGCCACCTTGTAGATAAACTTGGTGCGGCTGCCGGAGCATCCGTCGCAGACCACGGCCCCGCAGCGGCGGCAGTGGTGGCGGCGGACCCAGAAGCCGAACTCAGCGCGGCAGAGCATGCACGTGTCCACGGAGACGTCGGGCACCCACTGTCCATCGCTCTGCACACCCCACACAACGAATTAGCAGCGAAAAAGCGGAGGAGAGAGGGAGCTGTGTTTCCTGCACCATGTGCTTGCGCCAGGAGCTGTCCAGCGGGTCCTTGGAGCGCGTCGTAAGCAGTGGCGGCGTCGCGATCTCCTTGGTCATGGTCTTAATGCACCTTTTCAATGTGGATACAGTATGATGCTCAATCAAACCCGTCAAAGGCGATGATCGGTATGAGAAGGGTTTAGGAAAATGGCAAAAGTTGATACTTTAATCAGACTCTGCTGCATCAGCTTCGGATTTTGCCCCCCCTACAACTTCTGTTTCTTGTGAGCGCTTTCGATCTTCTCAAGCTGTGCACCCGTTTGGAACTCGCGATCGCCGGCGTCGCCGAGACCGGGCAGGATGTAGCCATCCTGTCAAGACAACAGCACAGCAGTCGGTCAGAAACATGCGCCAGTATCGGAACATCTTGAAGCCACATCGTAGCTAGCTCGCAGCTGATGCGTACCTCCGAGAGATCGTCATCGATGGCAGCCAGGAAGATTTCCACGTTCGGGTTCTTGGCGCACACCTCCTGCAGACCTTGTTTCGATGCGATTGTGCTCACAATCTTGATCTTCTCGACGCCCCATGTCTTCAAGACTGCCAGCGTCGCGAGGATCGTGCCGGCTGTGCAAAAAGGAGAAAACAAAGTTAGAGATGGGTCCTGCTGTCGAAAGTAGGCCCACACACTCATGACCATGTACCTGTGGCAATGACAGGCTCGAGGATGATCGCGACGTCGGCATTGCACTCCTTCGGGAGCTTGTTGTAGTACTGCACAGGCAGCAGCGACTGCTTGTTACGGTACATTCCTAATATCGAAGCAGACCATCAACTTCCCTCAATCTACCAATCCAAGAAACACAAAATCTTACCAATGTGGTGCACTGTAGCGTTCGGAAGCACATCCAGCATGGGCTCCACCTACAGCAGCAACAAACAGCACTAACGAGTTAGCAAAAGTAAACTTCTTATCCTGTCTAGAGCATCGCCCCCGTACCATTCCCAATCCTGCACGAAGGATCGGCACGAGCGCCACGGACGTGGACAGCTCCGCCCCTTGGTGGTCACCCTTGGGCGTCTTGATCTTCTTCGGGACCGTCTCCAGGTTGTCCGTCGCGTCGTATCTGCATGGCACCTCGTCAGAAATAGCGTTCTGTATCTTAGTCTCCGTGTGCGCGTACCCCAAGTAGAACGTGACCTCTCGCAGCAAGTGGCGGAAGACGCGGCTGTCCGTGCGCTCGTCACGCAGCTTCGTGAGCTTGTGACGCAGCACCGGATGCACCGCGCACCAGACCTTGCTCTCGGGCGCGAGGCCGTATTTCTTGTTGTCCACGCGCGTGTCCACCTTCATCGGATCTTCTCGACTTGTGCACTCGACGGCGGATTCGTTTCTGACAGGAAGAGCCTCGAGGATCTTTTCGCATTCAGCGGTTTTGGCCAATCAGAGGGCGCGAGACCAGGACAACTTCAAGCATGCAACAAAAGGCATACTTGCCTCGTGACGACGTAGTACGTGGCAGGTAAATGCATGCTCTATGAATGCGGTCTCTAGGTCTGTCTGGCCATTTACCACTCGGTCTCGTGGAAGTCCTTGAGGAACTTGCCGAAGAGCACCTCGTCCGAGTTGTAGCCGACGAAAATGGGGTCCAGCACGCGCGCCGCGGCGTCGATCTCGTCGATGGGCGTCTGGAAGTTGGCCGCCTGCGCGTGGGCGTGCGCCTTGGCCAGCGGGTTCTCGTCGTTGATCCAGCTGAGCGTTTTACAACACAAACACAGATCAGTACGTGGATGGCGGCAAATAACAACGGTGAGATGACTTACCCCGTGTCAACCGAGTTCATGTAGATGCGCCGCTTGCTCAGATCCTCAGCGCAAGTACGGGTCATCATATTGAGCGCAGCCTTGGCCATGTTGGTGTGCGGGTGATTGGGCGTCTTGTAGCGGTAGAACTTGCCCTCCATGGCGCTCACGTTGACGATGAACTTCTTCTCCGTCGAGCCACTTTTCTCCAGCAGGGGCACCAGGCGGTTGTTCATGATGAACGGCGCCAGCGTGTTGATGGCGAACACCTCGGCCACTTCCGGCGTGGCAACCTCACCGATGCGAAGTAGCCACGAGTTTCGCGACCGGAGATCCACCTGCTGGCCGTTCACGTCCACAAGGCCCTCCGGGAACGCTTCCGCGTGATCGTCGGGGTGGTCTTCACCAGCAATCAACGGAACCTGCGACTTCAGCGCCGAGGACATGACAACGCTGCCAGTTGCGTTAACAGCCTTGGTCTCCGACGATGCAGGAAGAGACAGCGACTTGACGTGCGACTCAAACTCCTGCTGGTGGCTCATGAGCAACTGAACATCCTTGGTGCTATCCTCGAGCGACTTGCTCTCCTTCTCCACAAGCGGCTTGTAGTAGGTTGGCGGGCGGCGCACGGTCTGGCATGCATTGTGCACGATCATATCCAGACGGGAGTAGCGACTGATGACGAAGTCGCAGAACTGCTCCAAGTGCACCAGGTCACGGAAGTCAATGCCGAAAATCTGAAGGCGGTCCTTGAACGTCTCGTACTCCGGGTGGCGCGCGAATCGCTCCGCGGCATCCTTCGGGAAGCGCGTGGTAGCAATCACCGCTGCGCCAGCGAGCAACAGCTTCACCGCCGCCTGAAATCCAATCTTCACTCGAGAACCCGTGATAAGAGCCACCTTGCCCCGCAGATCCGCAGACTGGAAGCGCTTGGTGAAGTTGAGCTCTGCACACCGCGGGCACAGCTGGTCGTAGAAGTGGTGGATCTTTTCGAATCGGCTCTTGCACGTGTAGCACGAGCGGAACCCCAGCAGTGCACTGGCCTCCTTCTTGTCGACCGCTGCCTGCACGTCACGAGCCTGTTCTACGTCGCTCGTGCAGAGCTTCTGCAACTCTGGCTCTGCGCCGTTGGTCAGCATTACAGTGGAGTGGCACACGTTCTCACCAGCCACACCATCGGCAATCATAGGTAGCGCATTGTCTTTGCCCTGCTGCAGCAATGACTCGAGCTTGGCGATGCGCTCGCGACGCAGCGCCGAGCTGTTGATGTGGCGCTTGTCATGCATCTTGCGCTGGTTATGGCGCGCACGCTTCTCCTCGCGAATGGCTTTGTCCTCGAGGTATTTCTTGCGCCCCACACCACCGAACTTGCGGCCTTCCAAGTACTCGGACACGGGCGCCAGCTTCTTGCGCAAGTCGCGCATGTTGCGCTGCTCCAGGAGCCCCTTGCGCTTGGCCAGCACGTCCAGCACCTGCAACGTGGTCGCCATCTGCCCCTCCGTGAACGGCATCTCCTCCACGGGCCCTGCTGGCGCCTGCGGGTCGCCCTGCGTGGGTGCCGCGGCCTCCATTGGGACGTCCTCTGCTTGCATCGTTTGGCTGAAACGCGACTGACATCGATGGCCCACACAAATGAAATGGGTACATCTGTTTTGGGTACTTAGTTTGGACCCATTAATTTGGATCAATTATTTGGGCTCTTTCGAGCTCAAAATTAGCCCAAATATTTGACCTATTTTAGCGTGGGGACCAGAACCGAGTCCGACGTGAAGGCAGCCAGATATGTCTTTGAGTGCGTTCATGGCTGGTGTGGCGCTCGGCGGGCTGCGCTACGGCGCCGTCAAGTTCCAGCTGCTGGAGCGCGAGAGCGTCGTGCTGTACTCGGTGAACCAGGCGAAGGAGAGCTTCCACGGGGACGCCCACGTACGCTTGCGAAGTCTCCGATGAGGGTCCGAAACGTGTCAATTCCACTAAATATTCATGTACTTTGCAGCAAAAGACGCGTAGCGAGCAGCGATACGAGTCGCTGCCGAGCCGAGAGCACGAGTACTACACGTTCGTGCGCGAGGGCTGGAACTCCAAGGTGTTGATGCTGCGTAACAAGACGTACGAGTTCTTCCAGGCCAAGTGAAGAGAGAGCGGAGGCAGCCGTGTAGATTGCTGTGAGAAGCTCAAGAAACAAAGAGAGTAACACGCAGATCATGTATTGCCGGTGCTGTGCATGGCTCTGACTGATAATTGAGGGGAAACTGCTGTTGTGATCAGACGATGGGGACCCCGTGGCGCTCCATGACGAGCGAGTTCTCCACCATTTGCGCCTGCGTGTCTTGCGCCTGACGCACTAAGTCGTGCATTTTACTGCGGAAGTAGTCCACGCGGGCTTTGCTGCCGCTGTTTGGGAACTCGGGGTCGCTCTTCGTTCGAGCATTCCGGAGCTCGTAATCGAGCCGGCGCTGCGCTTCGTCGATCTTGTCGTTGTCGTCACTGTCGCCATCGAGGCTTTCCTGCTCGACGATATCTCGCCAGCGGGGACTTGACTGCGAGATCTCCGTGCTGAGGTGCATCGCTGGCTCGGACTGTCGTAGCTGGATCAATGGCGCCTGTAGGAAGGTTCGTAGCTCAAGTTCTTTCCTCTTGTCATCCATCGCCATCACCGCCTCACGGGCGCACACCTGGAGGGCCTGTAGCGTCTTCTTCATAGGCAGATCGTCGTCTTCACCGGGATTAATAGCGGCGTCAAAGACAGCAAGAGCACCATAGCGAAAGCGCTTCTTGGAGTCTGTGAGCGGCACGCCAGCATAGAATCTCGCCTGCTGTGGACCCAAGACGATCGGTAGCTGCCGAAAATCGTACCCCGACGAGTGAACGGAGGACTTGCTGTCCAGTGCCCACGTATTCCGTGTAATTACGGGCTTGTGTAGTTGGAGGACCGGATCACAGCAGCGCATGTTCGCCGCTACTTTCATGAGCTTGGCACTACCTTTCACCTTCAGGTAGTAGACAGCCACTTCTCCGGCCTCGACTTCATTCTGCTGGCTCATATCTGCGTGATTCGCTCGAGTAAACAGTGTCAGCGCGACAAACTTGGAGTTTCGCACGGAAGCCGAGTTCTCGCAGAGCTTGAGCAAAATGTCTTCGTACAACTGCAGCGTCTCAAAGCTTCGGTAAACTAAAGGTCTATCTTGTTGGCTTCTGCCAACCACATTGACCGACGGTATGGTGCTTACAGGTTGTTGATTGCTCTTTGCTGAGTTGTTGTCCGCCAGGATACCATTTTTGACGGCGTAGACGGACCTCAGTTGCCATTGACGATCGACTTGTGGCTCAAACTTGTCTTCGTCTTCACTGTCATTGCTTCGATAAGATTGAAAGTGCGTGTGCAACCTCGGTGGCTGGGAATGTGGAGAAAACGAAAAGGTTTCGGATGATGAACGACTGATACCAATCGGTGATGGAGTAGTTGTCTTCGGAGTGTTGGGCGAGGTTGTCACGACCGGCGACTTCATCGTCGACATCATCCGTGTGCCGGCCCACTTGTTCGCGAAGTACCGGCGCTCAATGACAGGGGCTGATACTGGCTTTGGGCAGCTAGCTGCTTGCTCCAACGCTTTTCGCCGTTGGGCTCCATCTACAAACCTCCGTTCAGCCAACTCGCGTGCTTGTGTCCCATTCACACTGTGTTTGCCGTTATACCTATCCAGAGTAGAGCTGCGTCGCCGCTGAGAAATTTCAGAGACTGGAGTCACAGCTACCGCCACGTTCTGCTTTGATATCTCTGCCCCATGAACGATGGTTACGGGAGATCGACGCCTTCGCGTTCTTTCTGGTGGCGCCGAAACATCTGGCTCGGAACTCAAAGGCATATACGACGTCTTCGGCCGCGAGGACGAGTGAACTATGTTGCAACCTGAGCAGATCCGCAGCAGTGTCGGGCCGAACGTGGGTAGATCCACATCCTTGTGAACAGAGCACTCACGGCAAATAACTTCTCCGCACAGTCGACAGTGATGTCGCCGACGAGTCAGTTGGTGAAACCTGCGGCAGCACACGACACACGCAGCTCGCTCAGCGTTGCGTACCCACTGCAAGGTGCGTAAAGACTCGAGGTGCAAACTCATTTTATATGAGTCGACGGCGTTGTTCAAACGATCGATTTGATGGGCCATCTGCTTCACAACGCTCTGAAGTGCTCGGAACTGTCGGTCGCTGCACCGTGTCAGCATAGGTGATGAAAGTGACGATGCGTCAGTGCGATTGCCACCTCTGTCCTGTGCAATGCTCATGTAAAACACGACGTCCGTTTTGTCACTGCTATCTGTAGGATACAAGAGAAATCCGCCAAGTGGAACCTTGCTGCGAACTACGCGGTGCGACTCCAACAGCTCTGGGCAGTGTCGAGTCTCCATCGACCGAAAGAGTTTGTAGGCCACCGGCATCTCATCCAGCGCGTGCAGGCCCTCATGACTGTACCCAACACTTACTTCATCCTCGTCGTTATCCTGATACTTGTTGTTGTTGTTGTAGTGATCGCCATTCATAGTCAATTCATCGACAGAGTGCCGCTTGGTGTACTCTTGAAGGCAAAAATCGCAGTCAGAGACCATGGGGTTGCTACACCGGCACACGAGCCAGCGCACAGCAAGCATCTCGAAGCTATCGTTCGCGTCCTCAGCCAGAAAAGCAGTACCAAGCGTTGAACTGTGGAAAAGCACCGACGTGTCGGCAACGAGGTTACCGTAGATGATTCTGGTGAACGACCGATGCGCTGTTGCCACCGACGCATCCAAAGTCTTGAGCACCATGTTTATTGGTGCATTCACTGTCGTGCTGCTGCGAACGCTGTACGTCACCGGACCGCTATCTTCTGCAGTTTTGGGATCCGCTTCAGTAGAGGCACTCGATGCAGTCGTGCCCCACTTCTTCTTGGGCTCACGCTTGGCCTTCACGGAGCGTTTCTCCCAAAGGAGAACGCCCGTCGACTTCTTCCGAGACTTGACTCGAGTCCAGGATGAAGACGACACCGCGTCTGTTGATTCTTTACCGGGTGCAGCGCACTCCGCCATCAATTGTGGCAACTGCGAGCGTGCCATCTCCATTCCGACGGCTTCTTCCTCTCGTGACATGGTGAACGGCACCACATAGCGACCTTGTCCAGCCGTAGATTCCATCGAATTGCCGTGGTTGGACGTCTCGCCGCGCTCTTCGTCGACTTCACGGAGCTCGTCCCTCATTGCGGCGCACTTGATATCCTGGAATGACAGCGTGCGGCACCCACAACAAATGAAGGGCCGTCTGTCCGTTGTTTCAATGGAAAATTACTCGAAGGTGGCGACGGTTTTTCAGCAGTGGGGAATGCGTTTTGGATGAAGCAAAACATCTTGGTGGTCAGCATTGCCGACGCCCTAAAGCGACTGCGGCTAGGCCGATTGCAGCGCTTTGAAGCCGGAGACAGGTCGAAGAGCTCAACCGTGGAAACGGCTGCTGAGGCGTTCATGTCTTCTTGGTGCTTTCTCGAAGGAGCCGTCCGTGGACACCATCGTCAGCGGCCTCGATGAACCAGCGTGGCGCATACAAGTTGAAGCAAAAGCATTCTATTGCGCGCGCGAACGTCACCAGTTCTAACATACCGTCTAAATCGCCATCTAAAATGTCCTCTCTCTGCATTTCTCGCTGCTGCTTCTTGTTTCTGCGTTATCGGGGTCACCATGCTTGTTGTCTTGTGCCCGCGCTCCTCGGTTGACCGCGCCCTCTTGTGTAGTCTATGTATGGTCCGGTCTCGAGGTCGTCGCATCCCGATCTCGAGATATCGAACGGGTCATCCAGGCTGGGCGGCTGAAATACGTGTGTGCCAGGACGCAAGAGGCTCTAGCTCACCTCCCATCGCTGGCGGCGTTGCCGTATGGCAGTTAATTGGCGTCAGAGTCGATCCCCGCTTTCTTTCCCGAGGGGACGACCTGCTGCAGCCAGATGCGCGTCTTGTAGATAGCAAAGAGATCACGCACGAGCTCGCGGAAGTCGATACGGCTGTAGGACACCCAAACCACAAGCGTTAGAGTGGACACTGCCAAAAGACAGGGCTCGCGAATATCTGAAAGCTAGTCACGTACCGGTCGGCTTCGAAGAAAAATGTCAGTTTGTGACGGTCAAACTGATACTCCGCGTCAATCACATTCATAGGGAGCAAACGCTGGCGCACTTTGCTCTTGCAGACTTCAAACACCTCGTGCTCTTCCTTCCGCTACGTTGACCCCACCACAAATAAAATCAGTATCAATACGCCGCTGCAATGCGAGAGCGTATCCAACAATTCTTACCTGCTCGCTTAGCATGTCACATTCACGCTGACTTGCGACACAAATAATCTTCTTCGTCGGGAGGTCATGGCGCTTGCTGCGCCCCATAGCTTCCTCGCCCGGGCTCCCAGAATCATGCCCACCGCCAAATTTCGACATGTCCGTAGTTCGTTGCACGATACGGCCAATATCTTCACCGCGGTCGGCCTCCACCTACGCGCAGGTACAGCATGGTGTTGATTAGCCTCGAGTCATCAATGCAGGGAACATCTAACCGTACCTTAACATATTCGCCAGGCTTGTAAACGGCACGGCCAGCAAACACCTCCTGTCGCCCTCGCTTAAATTCCACATCGTAGTACGCTTCGGGTGGTGGGGGTGGGTAGTGAGAAGTCCCGTTATTATTGCTGGGACGCACGTCCGGCGGTAGTGGAGGTGCGGCGTCCATGCGGCCGCGAGACCAATCGAAGCCCACGCCGGCCGAGTTGCTGCGACTCAAGGACGGTGGGTATTCCATTGGTGGGGCAGATGCAAAGAGCTGTGAACCCTCCATCGATTGACTACGCACTTGACGTGTCGATGGGTAGTTACCGTACTCGACACTGTACGAGCGCATGCCGCGACCCGAGTTGCTCTGGCGCGATTGGTTCTCCTGCTGTTCACCGTTGTAAGAATCTGGGTAAGGGGGCATTGCGAACGCATCGGAGTACCGGCGATACGGCATTGGGGGCCCATACTGAGGGTGGAGACAGAGAAAAAAGGTTACAACACCCGAGTTCATTAGTGATGTCGACAAATCTAAAACAACAGTCACAAATGAACAAACCTGGTATTGGTGCATCGGAGAGTCCGTGGGGATGCTGACACGCGGGGGGCGAACTCCTGTCAGTGGGGGCTGCGGCTGCCCGGATTGCATCATGCCATTTCCAGCATGGAAGCTGCGAAGTGTGAATTCTTGCCCCATGGCCTGCTGCTGTTGGAGTTGTTGCTGATGGTGAGGTGGAGGCCCGTACTGCTTGTTGCCGAATGGGTTGTACCCGGGGGCACCATACGCCGGAGAGTACGAAAACGACCGGGCACGCAATCGTTGCAGCGGTTCCTGCGGCGGAGGTAGTGGCGGGTTCACCTCGTGGGAACGTCCCAGCGTAAAATCCACCGATGAGGCCCGCGAATCCTTGGTCAATCTGGATGCAAAAAACACAAGAGCGTCAGAACCCGACCTAAAGTTTGTTGGGAGCAATCTCCTTTGCCTCACCTTGGGTGACCCTGATACTCGTCATCAAACTGGTTGTTGACCTCGCTGCAATCATAGCATCAAACTCCAGTCAGTCTTCGTTGCCTACTCATCACTAGCAGCAAAACGTACGTGGAAAGCAACGAGCCGACACTATTCCCACGGAACAGGTCAACGTGAGCACCAGTTCCCTCCCTGTTCAGCGACGACCCAAAGCGGGGCGACGTCATGAGAAACTCTTCGTCCTGCAACTGCCAGGTCTGAGCGTCCTTGCGATTTCCTAGCACCGGCGACTTGACGTGCGCCAGCGACGCCGCGCGTGCTCCACTGCCACTGTCCACGCTGATGCTTCTGGGTGGCCGAGGCAGTTGCGACAGCACTGGAAGACACGCCTCCGCATAGGACGGATCCACGGGCGGCGGGGCGGGCACAACACCCGCTTCCACCTGGTTCGACGGCGAGCCTGTTTCCTGCTGCTGCTCGTCGTCAGACGACGAGTCGTAGAACGACGAGCCTGAGGACGACAGACACGAGCTCACGACGCCCCGGAAGCTGGCGGCGTGCTTCAGCTTGGACTCTCCGCTGCTCCCGAGCCGCCCAAACGTCGACATGACCGTCACGTGCGCGTCCACGGCGCGGAAGTGTTCGTTCTGGTTGTCCGATGAAGGGGGCGACGGGGACCCGGAGCTAGACGAGGACCGCGCTAGCGTCGGCGGTGGGGAGGCCACACGCCGTCCCAGCGGGCGCCAGGCGTCCGTGGGCGGAGACGACGTGGCCTCGTTCATGGACATGCCGCGCGGCTTAGCTTGACGGCGGCCGATGCCAATGTCGTGGTGACTACGCCGCGTCGGCGAGACCGAGCCCAGAGACGCGTCGGCGTCAACGTCGGCGTCGGCAGTGGACAGCGCCATCATGCTCGTGGACAGGAACTCCGACCACTCTTCTTGCGAGGCCGCGCCGCCGCTGAGGTAGTCGAGCGACGAGTGGCGCGTGCGGTGCATCGTGTGGCAGACCCCGACCGGGTGACCACAGAGGGAGGGCGGAAGGGATTTCGCTGCTTGTCTGCTGCTTGCTTTGAAGTTGTGGGAGTGAGGTCGCTGACTCGCGGTTTGTATGGGACCTTTTTCTTCTTCGGAAATGAGCTCGTTTATACGCTGACATACAAAGGTCAAGTGTCGGCCGGGACCGGGCGATCAGGAGGAATATGGAAGGCACTCTAATGGCCTTTTCGGTCGCAGATTCACCGCTACGAAAATGCCCAGAAGGCGGCGACTGAGAATGAGTCTTAGCGATGGCGGTGCTGCCCCGGTCGTGCTTGCACGAGACGGAGGTTGATGCTGCGCATGTCTTTCTTTCGCGGTGTCGGTGCGCAGTGAGGAGATGCCCGACGCCGGGAGGCGCTTCCTGACAGGCAGCACCTCGCCTCGGTGGCATCACGGCGTGCTGGCATGCGTGTCAGCGCCAATGGGGTGCGGACTTCAATTCAAGGATATGTTTTTCAATCGGATTTGCACCAAGAAACGCTCGGGTGAAGGATCGCGACGGCCGCGTTGCTGCCGGTGCTCGCCGACCATGGACGCGTCGGCCTCGCGAGTCCGTCGTGGCATACTCCACCCGCTGAAAGACCGTACGCGACGCCGCGACCACTTTCCAGCCGCGGATAGTGCGGAGACTGCCTGAAGGTCCCGACACCTTGCGCAGTGCAATGCTCCGCCAGGAGTCTACGAGCACGCGCCAACATCGAGAAAGCATTGCACCGACTGCTTGCAAATTGACTTGGCCAAGTCTGGTGGTCATCTTCGGTATCGGCCCTGGTGGCGGTCGTGCGTGCGCTTGCACAGCCTGGTCAACTTCAAGGCCGTGCTGCGCCCAAACTCTCGCCCAGCACCTCGCATCGATCTCAAGCCATCAACCATCACCAACGCCCCTCTCCTGAGCGCTGTGATACTCTCCAGCCGCTCACGATATTCGTCGGGGAAGAATGCAACAAGAAACCCGCGTCCAAAGCTGTAAGCCTCCGCTACGTCATGTTACATGCCGCACCCCAGTGCGTGTCCTTTCAGCGCCAAAAGTTCTTTTTGTGCCGCTTGGCGGGGCAACTTTAAATAGCTGCTCACCTCGCTATCAATAGCCCGACAAGACCCTGGAGGCAGCTCTAACGTCTTCAACTAACGTACACTGCACTCGCCTGCGACTACGGGCAGTCCGTAGGGAACGCAGGCGCCGCCGTCTCAAGCTGCCACCCGCTCAAGTAACACGCCGCCATGACGGGCGAGTCGTCGCCGTCCGCGCCTCCACCGTCGGCCCCGGCTCACCCGCCCTCCAGCGCCTGCAGACCCAAACGCCAGACCTTCTCGCGCTTCCTGCGCCGCTCTCCGTACGGCGAGCGCCGCTCGCGCGCCGTGGCCCCGGCCGACAGCGCTACACACGCGCACTCGGGCTCCGAAGGACACACCAGGAAACGCCGCGGCGCCGGTGCCAACGACCTGACGAAGCGCAGAGAGAGCGGCATCGCTCATGTGCGTACGATGCACCGTGTGCGCCTGGCCGTGGGCGAGTTCATGCGGTTGCTGAGCGTCGAGCTGTTCTTCGTCATGATTGTGCTGTGCTACGGCGTGTTCGTGACGGTGCAGCTCACGATGGCGGACGAAACGCTGCTGTCGTACAAGCTGGCGATCGACGTGACCGACATCACGGTGGGCTCGATCTTGCTGCTCGAGATCCTGCTTAAGGTGTTTGCCTACGGGCTGCACTATCTGCGAGACGTGTGGGCGCTCTTTGACGCGCTAGTGATCGTCATCAGCTTTGTGCTGGGTGTTGTGGCTGCCATGGGCACCACGTCGGCGGTCGTAGTCAAGATTTTGAGACTGCGTGTGATCTTACGAGTGCTCCGAGTGCTCGTAGTGTTCGAGCGGGTAAAGCAGAGATCCAAGTCCATGAACCTCATGCACCTCAATAAAGGCGCCATCACGTCGCCTGTGGAGCATGTGCTGAGGGTACTAAACGAGCTGAGGTTCCACCCGGCCATTCGCCCGTCGTTGCGAGATGGACTGGATTTCGCTATTGACGCCATTAAGAACAACAGACTGTACGATGCAAACGAAGACTTACTCGCAGTCGAAGGGGTTGATAACGACACGCAGAACTGGTTGCGCGGTGAGGTTCTGCGTGTGAACGACACCAACAAAGTGCTGCCCGATGCGGACGATGATGACGATGCGAGCAGTCTGAACCGTAAGCGTCGGAGATCCTCACTGGGGAGCTCCACAGATATAGAGGATGGAGATCACCGCAATGGTGTTGGGAGCACCAGTTCGGATGGTAGTGGGGGTAGAGGGTCCAAGCCCCAGTCGCCGCATCGGCACCACCACGAACACTCGCTCTCGCATGCGAATCGCGGGACGACCATGCGAGATCTCCTTCCAGCGCTGGACTCGGCTTCAGAATTTGAATTGCAGAACCTGCTTCAAGGCTTAAGCTCGTGGAATTTTGACGTCTTCCGGGTGCATGTTGTTTCGGGTGGAAACGCACTGTGCTACATTGGCCACCACCTACTCCGTGACGCACCTTGCCAAGCACTGAACATTGAAAGCAATCTTCTCGTGAACTTCTTGTTGGAGATTCAGCGAGGATACATCGCGACAAACCCGTACCACAATGCGATTCACGCTGCCGATGTGATGCAGACCGTGCACTACTTCTTGATCCAGCCAGAGTTGGGGCCATACCTGCGTCCGCTGGATCGGGCTCTAGCTCTGATCGCCGCTGGCGTCCACGACTTCATGCATGATGGCTTTAACAATGGGTTCCACATCTCCACAGCGTCCGAAATCGCGCTCCGCTACAACGACCACGCAGTGCTAGAGAACTTTCATGTCGCGCAATCCTTTTTGGTGATGAAGAATTCCGACCTTAATGTTTTGGGGCGTCTAGCGCCGGATGATTTTAAGTACGCGCGCGATATGATTATTCAGATGGTGTTAGCAACGGATATGGCCAAGCACTTCGAAGATGTGGCGCTTTTCAAGACGAACATCCTGTCGGCTGCCATGGACGAGGGTGCAGTTTTGGTTAAGAGTGTCGGCGACAAGAAGCTGCTGCTCAAGATGATCCTTCACACTTGTGATGTTTCTAATCCAGCGAAGGAGCGCGAAACCATGCTGCGCTGGACCGACCGCGTTGTGGAAGAGTTCTTTGTCCAGGGAGAGATGGAAAAGCAGCTTGGGCTTCCAGTGTCACCTTTCATGGACCGAGACACCATTGTGCTCAAGAAGATGCAGGTCGGCTTTGCTGATTTCATTGTTTCGCCCCTCTTCAGCGTCTGGGCGCAAATTCTTGTCAACATCAACTCCGTGGCCTACCGTACGTTGCTGTCAAACCGCGAGTTTTGGTCATCGCTCTCGGAAGACTTCAAGCCTCACATGATCAAAGACGTGATTCGCGATCTCGGTGTGCGGCGACAGCGCGACACTTTAACACAAACTACTATCCCCGAAGAACCTGTTTCACCACGTTCACGCCGCAGCGTCACAAACATGCTGCTTGGGACCGATGATGGTTGATCGGACAATGCTTTGATGGTATCCAAGCCCAGCGTGCTATAAACGCTGATGAAGCAGGCTTACTGCGAATCATTATTGAACCTTAGAGCATAGAGCCTACTATTCTGCTAACGCGTAGTACTTGTTGGCGGTGGGATCATAGTAGCAGCGCAAAAGAGGATCATAGACTAACTCAATGGACGAGGCCGAAGGAGTTTGCGGGCGCGATGGTGGTCTCTGTGGCGAGGCTCGCGCTTTTGCAACGGACCGTTTGATCGAAGTTGACGAGGAGCTTCGAGCAGATCTCGGCCTTACGTCCCTAGTCCGTGCAGGTGGCGGAATGAGTGGACTACTGGAACGTTTTGTGCTTGCTTGGGCATTTAACTCGGCTGTCCAGTCCGTCGACTCCAGCAGCCTCTGCAGTCGGCGAGAAGAAAAGGACGACGAGAGTTCAATAGAGTGCGATGACTCAGAAGATCGTTCCTTAGAAGACGATCTGTGCAGCAACTTGCTTCGGTTTGCTGAGGTTGGAGGAGACTTCAGCACTGGTGATTCAACTGAACCCAATCTTGTCCATAATTCTGGGGTCTCGCGAGTGAGTTGGTTCTCTTGAAGCGTTGAATCGATACTTTTCCACTGGCGGGTTTCAGCTGTCGTAGCTGATCTGAGGTGAGAAGCTTCATCGCGGTCGTCGCTTGATTCGGCATCTTCCACAAGATCCTCTGCAGACAAGAAGCGAGGGGCTTAGCGCTAAGAACACCATCAACAAGTTCCGACACTAAACAAGGACACACCGAAATCGAAGCTCGAAGCATCATCGAGGTCACCATCGTGATGTGATGACTTGCTGCTGTTGTGGTCACTTTCTGGTTTGTCTGGGCTTCCCGCGCTCGTAGGACCGACGGAACTTTCGAAGTCACCAACGTCTTTGAGCTCTTTAAGCTCGCGGATTTCCCCATCGCTGGCGCTGAGTTCGCTCGTTCTAAGTTCAATCATAGATAAATTCAATAGAGAAACATAAATACACAATGCACATATTCATGATAGAAACAACAACATAGTACTTACAAGTCCATCGACAGCGCGTCGACCTCATCTTCAATTTCGATATCAGAATTCTCTTCTTGTGCCGCGGGAGTGGTCAAGTGCCAATCCTTGACTTGGTCCACGTGGATTTCTTTTGCATTTCCTTCACATTGCACGTCTACCAGATCTTTCTCGACTATCACCCATTCTTCCCTTTCACTCGTTGCATGAACTCGATCGCGAGACAAGTTGTGTATTTCATCTCTCAATCCGTCGACGTCATCTTCCTTCGCTACTGTGTCTCCGCCGGTTTTTGCTGAGATTAGTCTTGGTTGGTTCAGTGAATCGTCTCCATCATCGTGGCTAATGACTTGAGCCTGTGGTGTTGGTTGTCTCGCTGCTCGTTTGGCCGCAAGGAGCTTAGTGAGCTCCAGCTCATCTGCAGCATTATCTTCAAGTCCTACATTTTCATTGTTCGCGTTGGAGTACTGACGGTCGAGCGACTCGGCGTTCATACTTGCAGAAGCTTCCTTTGTGGCAAGAGGTGGGGCCAACGGCTTCACGTCGTGTAGCAGCGAGTCAAATTCAAACAGTTTGGTCGAGCTTTTCAGAGTCGGGGGCGTCTTTGATTCAACCAAAGATGAGAACGAAAATATAGACTCCTTGTCTGCATTACAACGGGATAACATCAAGATGTCCATGGGCGTGCCATCGCGGCCGTAACGCTGTCTGGCCTCTGGGGAAGAGATCAAGGAACTTTCAGTAGGATCACCACTCAATTCTCGTCTCCAAGACGAACTTAGCTGAATATGATCATCCTCGTCGTCTGAAAGCAATGCTCCATCATCACCATGTAGGTCTCTGTCACGAAGTTGTTGCAGATGCCACTCCCCGCTGTGCAGTGAAGCGTGACGCAGAAACAGCTCGCGGTTGCGCCGGTCTTCCCGCTCGTCATCGTCTTCTAAGCTCGCAAGCTTTTGTTGTATTTCTCCCAGGATGGATTGACGAAGGGCTTGACTCTGCCTTTCTGGCTGTTGGCTTTTATCGTTGGAAGACGACAGCAAGCTAGAGCGAACACTGCTTGATGGTTTCTGACGGAGATCTGGGGACTTGTTTTCTGTCGACACTGCGAATTTTGTCGCCTCTTCCTTCATGCTTTCATATAATCTGCTTTCTTGAGCAGGTGATAAACTCCTAGGCAAGTTGATATCTGCCATTGCAGGGCACCGTTCCTCATCAAAGACCCGACTGCGAGAGCTGGCAGCTGCGATAACCCTTAAAGACGGCGGATCGATCTCCTCCACAGGGCTTGTTTTCTTAGCAATCACCACCTTACCGAACTTTGACTGCGGCTGACGAAGTTTACTGCCTGTGGTGCTCACTTGGACAGGTGTGCGCAAACGCTGCTGCCCCGCGTCGACTGGTTCATCGTCAACTGTCTCCGAATGCGTTGTAGATTCTGGCTGCGTCAACGCTTTGTGCCGATGCAATCCGCTTGTCGGACGCACCGTGCGTACCCGTTGTGCTGATTTGGTCTGAACTTTCACAGGTGCAGTTTGGCTGCGGCGGGAAGACTTCGTAGTTCCGCGCTTGACAGTGCTGTTGTCGGCAGTAACAGCAACACGCTGTATGCCAATGTTGAAACCGGAAGCAGACTCCAATCCAAAATACCGTGTCGGTATTGGCGTTGATCCACTAGCTCCACGCTGCGTCGCGGAGAACACAAACTGTCGGGGGATATCTTGTACGTCCGCATGCTTGATAACCTGTGAGCCGCGCGATGGTGTAGGGGCATCCTTCATCGTAAAAATCCTTTTGAGGCGACAACTGCCTCCAACGCAAATGGACTCCATTGAGCGGTAGCCGGTGTCTGGGAAATGCATCTCCGACAAGGATTGAAGATCGAGCACAAGATTGGTCCACTGGTCTCGAGGCACATCAGCATTGCTCAACGGAAGCTGGACGTGCAGTGCTGTGCGTGCTGTTTCGCGAAATGCTGAGGCCGCGACGAATCGGCGACGCACCTTTTGAAAGTCGGAGAAGCAGATCTCCACAGAAAATGATCGCGTGAATGGCACCAGGAGCTGCAAAACCACAAACCGCTGCGCTAGCCCTAGCGAGGATGACGAGGCTTTAGGCAGCTGCATCTTGGTCTCGGAGCTACCGTCGAGCTGGAACGCATTGCCCCTGATACCCTTGTCGAACGTCTTTGAAATCTTGCCCTGTAGCTTCCACGCGGCGCCAGGCGCCTTGCCCTGTGCACTCAAGAGCTCCACAAAGTCACCGCCTTGGAAATACATTGAAGACATCTCCGATCTTGATCCCTACAAAGCAAAACGAGAAGTGTCCCCTCATTCTTCAGCAGTTTCCATCGGTCCGGTTGTCAAAGAACATGCGGTTAGATTTACAACCAAGGTGTGCTTTCATCACCATGACTTGCTGAAACGACAACCGGAGAGTTCTCACTTGGGCGCTCCTGCTCGTCGTCCTCATCGTCCTGTTGGTGATCTTGTCGGGGACGGCGCTCTTGAGATTGCCATCGCTGCACAAGATTGTGGACATCCTTCATGAGAATAACACGATTCGGAGATTGCTCCTTGAGGAACTCGAACACTCGGCGACGCGTCGCCCCACCCCGCCAAAGCTGCTCCGCCTGCGCTAGAACCTCGGGGTCTTTCACGCGCCGAACCTCGGAATACTGCTGGTAGATCGCTTCCGAGATTTCGTGGTTGTGCTCAGTCAAATGCTTCGTGACTACAACACTCCAGGCGGTCGCGCCGTCGATACGCTGCAGGGTGGCGCACACCTTGGCAGGGCACTCTGTCGCACGGACATTGTGGCTGACGCGTTGACCACTTCCACGGCTTCGGCGCTTCCAGCCGTGTGTGCACAAGAAGGTCTTGGAGTACCATTCATATTGTTCTGGCACAAGGTGAGCCCGAGACAGCCCGTGGACACCTTCTTGCTCAGTCTCCCTGGGATCACCGTTTCTACCCTCACGCACAGCAAGTCCTCGACTAGCAGCAAGTTGACGAAGGCGGGTGTTGCGTGACTTCACCGAGTACGTCGTGCGAACACGATAAAGCTGGAACGTTGCGGCCGAGTACGCGTCCAGGTACTTGTGAAAGGCGTCCCATGTGGGGTATCGGCGCACCAAACGCGGTACGCGCCAAATCACCTCTCCGGTCTCGCTTGCCACTTTTTCAATCTGGACGCTCGACGAAGGTTGCCAGACTCCCTCCGTGTCTTCTGCGTACAACATTGTGTCGTCATCTGCATCGAAACCGGTCTCAGCAAGGGCTAGTGGCTCGTTTGCAGGAATAATCGCAACGTAGTTGCCAGCTCCTGCGATCCGAAAGCACGTACACTGCGCAGCAGAAACCTTCGACGCGACGTCGTTATCCACCGCGATTGCTCCGTATGAGGATCCGTGTACACGACAGGAAACATTTAAGCCTGACTGATGGAATGCACTCGACGTGGCGATCCGGGCATTGTTGACCAGCACAATGTTTGCTGGCGTAGCACTACCTGCCAAGGTAGCTGCGCCATCATTCCCCGCATTGCCTCGTTTGGACTGGGCTGCAGCACTATTACCAGCAATTGCTGCCTGGAGTTGAACGAGTTCGTCGTGCTGCTGATACTGTCGTTTCTCCTCCTCCTGCTGCTCCTGATGCCGTTGCTGGTGGTGCTGCTGAGCTGGAGATTGCATTTGACCTGGCAGGTAAGAGGAAGAGGTGCTGTATGGCAGTAGCACAACTGACGGCACAACCTGTGGAGTCCCACCAACTGACGCAGACATCGCACTAGCAGATTGTTGCATGGTTGTCGCCCCATTTCCACCGACTCCGACTGCATGATTGTTACCAGGTGACTCGAATAGTTGCACATGGCTTACAACTTCTGTCAGCCCAGTTTCTAGCTGTGTAGGAAACATAGGAGGCTGAGGAGCTATTTGACCTCCGCCAGGCTGGTCACTCTGCATGGAGTGATCATCAGCTATTGAGCCATGACCAGGGCTTTGGTATACCTTGCGCTTAACCACAGCACTCTCATTTGACGCATCAATCGCAAGTAGTTCTGGGTCGTAAATTCGGCGGTTCTCGCAATAGTGTTGATACAGCTCACGCGATAAATTGTGATTGTGATCCACTACATGCTTTGTCACCACAACGCGCCAGCAATTGGTAGACGAATCGCTGTTGCTTTCGCCAGACCCATTGTCGATTTCCAGTCTTGCAGTCGGATTCATAAATTGTACGGTGGCGCAAATCTTCACCGGACAGGCCGTTGAGCGCACACCGTGCGCACTGCGCTTTCCTGTTCCACGGTTCCGCTCCTTCCAGCCATGGGTACACGTCAGAGTCTTCGAGTACCATCGCCATGATTCAGGGATTTTACGTGCTCCATTAGCTCCGCTCGAATCCGGATCACTTATGCTGTCGCCGTCATTTTCATCGTTTCCACCTCGCTTCATCTGAGAAATCTTTCTGTTTCTTCCCTTTGCAGAACTTGTCGTTCTCGTGCGGTAAAGCTGGTAAGTGGAGTCAGAGTAAGACTTCAGGCTCGCATGGAAATCATCCCAGGAATTAAACACGGATTCGAGTTTAGGAACACGCACGACGATCTCGCGATGTTCTGCAGGCGACGCAGCCATGTTTTCGGCGCTTGTTTCAGTGGCTATCGTTTCACATTCCATTTCAACAGCCGGATCTGCGCTTTGATAAGGCTGAGCTGGGGTTGAATCAAGTGATGGTGCCGTCACAAGCGCCCGAGCAGTATCACCAGTAGATGCAATTGCCTCGTGGCTCCTGCCATCAGTCTCCTCAACATGGCCATTCAATCTATGGTTGTGCTCCTGCACGTGGCGATTAATCACAACGTTCCATTCACCATCTACGTTGCGCTCCATCCGAGCAAGCAACATAGCTGGGCATGGGCCAGCTTCACCATGCTCACCTGCAAGACGAGAACCCTTGCTTCGTGTTCTGCGCTTCCAACCATACGTGCAAATCAGTAGCTTTGAGAACCATTTGTGCTCCTCTGGTATCAGGCGCGACGTTGGTGATGCTGCAGCAAAACTTGCGTAACTTGTTACGTCATGTCCATCCGGTCCCGCCTTAGTTGCCACGGATGCTAGGATTTTTGAGTTCCTCGCAGCAACTGACACAGTTGATCGTGTGCGAAACACTTGAGCTGTATCAAACGAGTACTGCGCCACGTAGTCATGGAAAGCGTCCCACGACGGATGCACCTTCACCGACACTCGAGGTACACAAAACCCTCCACCATCCATCGCTTTAGAAGGGATCGTCCCCGGTGTCAAAACCATTGTTCCTAGAGGGGGCATCGCAGCTAACGGCGCTCCAGTTCTGGTGCGTGGTCGGATGATAAAGTTGCCGCTACTTGCTTCGGAAAGTGCCACAAGTTGATGATGAGTGGTTCCATTGGAAACAGAAGGCGGAGCTGCTGATTCGGCCACAATAAATGCCATCGACGAGGCTTGTTGTTGATTCTGTGCAGTTGCATCTTCACTGGATGTGAGGATGCGGAACAGCCCAGCTCGTTGATTCGCCTGGTCGATCAAGGATGTCAAGTGGGCATTGACCAAGGTATTGGAGGATGCCGCGGTTCCGGTCGCAGCAGCGGATCCATCGCCAACTACAGCAAGTAGTTCTGGATCGTAGATGCGCCGGTTCTCAGTGTAGTACATATACAGCTCCTTGGATAACTGGTGGTTATGCGTCCGCACGTGCTTGGTCACAACCACTTTCCAGCCATCAGGGCCCGTTCCTCGATGCTGCAGCGTCACGCACATCTTGGCAGGACAACTTGTCGATCTCACCACTCCAGAACCCCGCTTGCCAGTGCCGCGATGGCGGTCTTTCCACCCGTGCGTACACTTCAGCGATTTGGAATACCACTGGAACCGTTCCGGGATCAACGTCCGCTCCGCCGCTTGCTCCACATTCACATCTGCGCCTCCCAGCTCGAACCCCTTCCCCAACAAAGCAGCATGACTTGCAGTAGTGTCTCCTCTCGCTGCGCTCTCTGCAATCTTTAAATTGCGGCGCTTCACCGACGTCGTCGAGCGAATCACGTAGAGTTGGTACGTGGCCTTAGCGTACCCCTTCAGCTCTGTATCAAAGGCCTCCCATGAGTCATAGACCACGTTCAACTCTGGTGCGACCACCATCAACCCCACTGTCGGCATCAGATTTTCATTCCCCTCCAATACCGTCGAAACTTCTGGCCCCATCGCCTCAACCTCCTGTTGAGCGTCTTCTTGAGCTTCTATTGTGACCGCTGGAGCCCCTACAATTGGGTTAGAGCTCTCCGTCATGATAGACTCAGTATGGACTGCAGTTGTCAGTACTGGAGCGTCGCTGGTGGCATTGGACTGGAGATGGAGCTGATGGTCTCCAGTATTAGGAGAGGTTTCGCTGTTCTGTGCGCGCTTGGTAAGGGGTGTGTCGTCCGTTGAGGACAGAGATCGCCCTCGCTTGTTCGTCATCGCCAGCCCCTGTACGAGTAGTGGTTAGTCATGCACTGCGGTGTGTGTCATAGAGGAAGACATGGAGTCTACCTTGATCGGCGATGGTTCGGTGCCTGAGTATGTGTGAGTGGCCACTGGCACCACAAAAAGTTCAGCGGAACTGCGAAAATAGATGTGTACCTGATTGTACCAAACACAACGACTGCAAAAACGGATACTGAAAGGTCGCTATATTTACACGACTCACAATGTTTGACATGGATGTCATTTCTGGCGGTGATTGTAACACTGGACGTGTGCGGACGAACTTAACGATACAATGCCGACCACGACGCCTGCACTGTTTAAAATCGAGATCAATTGGCTGCGGGGGCTCTACATTGCGCTGTTCTTCTGCAACGCCATCTTTGCGACCATGTTCAAGACCATCGGTAGAGGTGAGTGGCCATGATGGGATATATTCTTGCTGGTCAATTTGTCCTCTAACCATTGCTCGTTACAGGCTTACTCTCTTTGTTCGGTACATTCAGCGACTGCGATCAGACCGACAACACATCCTGTCAGGGCAACCAGATGGTCTTCCGTGCCAGCTTCAGCATCTCAATGTTCTTTTTGCTACGCGCACTGCTCAGTCGTTTTGGCTGGGTGCAGCCACGCGCACGTGCTATAAAGATTTTAGTTTGGATCGAACTACCAGTGTTCATCGCACTGCTCGTTGGCTCCTTCTACATCCCGAACGGTGAGTTCTCGTGCATCGGGATGAGCTTCAATGTGCACTCACTCATATCCATGGCGTGTATGATGGTTAGCCTTCTTTGACGGGTATGTGACTTTCACGAGAATCGCATCCGGCTTTTTCATCTTCTTTCAGATCTTCTCGATTGTCAGCGTTTCATGTGAGGCTGAGTTTGTGCTGGGCAACACTACTCTTCTGAAGACTGACTATTCCTTCCCCTTTAGATCAAATACGAGATACGCTGCTAGACGGGATTGAACGCGCCGAAAAAGCCACGGCGCAGGGCGAGGGATTATGCGCCGGAAGTGTGTGCTTGTGGTACGTTACGACAGTTCTGTGATGCAAGGTGCAATAGCTAAAAGATTTGAATTCGTAGGAAAACAACGTTCTTCTCTGTGTGTGCGGGCTCACTTGTCGCCGTGGGTGCTGGCATCGCCTATTTGGTAAGTGTACAACCCTGCCAGAAGTGCATGCTTGTCTTGTTTTCACTCACGAATCGTGCACAACGATGCTCAGTACATACGATATGGTGATTGTTCCCTGGGGGTTGCGTTCACGACCATCACGAGCGTAGCTGCTGGGCTTTTAATCATCGTGTGCGGTAAGCCCTTTTCGGTGTTATTTGGATGGCCAAACCGTGCTCTGACATGTATATCCTTACAGTCTCCAATTGGATGGAGGTGGGCCTGCTACCACCGTGCGCAATCTCAGCCTACTTGGTTCTCATGTGCTGGCAAGCACTGGTTAGTAATCCAGACAAAACCTGTGAGCACCACTATCGCCCAGCACCTTCTCCAGAAGACGAGCAATCGGCAAATACCGACAGTGTGATTGTCAACGCGATGATCGCAGCCTTCGCGATGACGTGGACAAGCTGGCGCACCTCGAGTGCAGCCACCAAGCTGCTTGTTCGCCACAGACGAACACCGCCACAGAGAAATACCCCTATCGCTCGACCGGCTAGTGGCGGATTCGCTGCCGTCGTCGTTATCGACGTGCACACAGCGCAACACCTCGCTGAAAGCCCCACGCTCGCAGCGGGAACAACCGTCCAGCCTTCCCAGCCAACTGGAGAGCTCGTGCATGAGCCGTGGCAGTTCTATAGCATGATGTGTCTCGCTGGACTGTACATGGCCATGGTTCTCACAGACTGGGACTCAGCTAACGGGTACGAAACAATCCTGCATTGCTCTAAACCTGTCATGACGCTAACACTATCACTTTGTACCTTGCGGGATTGCAGCTCATTCAACAACGTCTCCATGTGGGTCAAGATCGTCGCGCAGTGGGTCACTATCCTCCTCTTCTCCTGGACGCTCATCGCGCCCAAACTTTTCCCGGACCGGGACTTCAGCTAAAGTTTACACTTCATTTCCCTTCAAATAGTCCGGCTCAAATCACAAAATATACTTCCCTATACCGGTACCCTACGCCTGGCAAATTCCGATGGGGGCGCAGTTATCTGCAGAACGGCCGTCCACGATGCAGTCGCGCAAGGAGACGGAGGCTGCGGACACTTCCAGCGCCGCCCCGATGGACGCCACACCACAGATCGACGATGCAAATGATGCGCAGGATGTCGACGCGTCCAACGTTGCCTCTGACGTCGCCATGGAGACCGTAGAGCTCGATAAATCTGGGCGCGACTCCGATGCGGCTGTTGGCGCGCTGGACGCCTCGGAAAAAGAATTGCCTGACGCCTCCAACGACGTCACAATGGAGCAGAAACCGGCTGCAGAGCAGACGCTAAAGTGCTGTGAGTGCGATCGCGTGGAAAACGCCTCTCGCGGCGATGAATTGCGCGTGTGCGCGGGCTGCAAAATCGTAGTCCACGAGACCTGCTACGTCGACACGTTACCAGCTGCAGAGAAGACAGAGGAGGGTGAAAATAGTGGAGAGGAGGAAGACGAAGGAATGGAGAGCTCAGACTGGGAGTGTGACTGCTGTCGACGCGGAGTCGAGCGACGGATTACCAAGTGCGTGTATTGCGGGAAGGCAGGTGGCGAGGCAGCGTTAAAGGTGGTGGAGACGGCGGCAGATCCTGCATTTTGGAGTCAATACGGCGAGTTTGACGGCGATAAAGAGGCTTCTGCAGTGGAGATGAAGTTTGGTCACGTGCTGTGTATCAATTGGGATCCACGCCGGTTGGCTGCTCACACGGCCAAGGAGAGCACTTGCAAGCGTGTTGAGCAACCGCTGCAAAAATATGAGTCGGAGAAGGAAACTTCGACAGATAATGCTGATTGTGAGGCTGAGAAAAAGGAGGAGGTTGTGGACGAAGACCTCAAAGAGGGAATACCCGATGTTGGCGAAATATTGATGCGGGAGCTGCCTCCGAGCGAGTGCTGCTTCTGTCACTCGACTGGTGGCGTTCGTACACAATGCCGCCGCGTCAACTGCGCGCGATGTTTTCATGCAATGTGTGCACACCAAGGAAATGGACACGTAGAGCTTCGGACTGCTGGTATTCCTCAATTTCACGCGTACTGTGACCGCCATCGCGAGTGTACCGAAGATATTGGTGATCTATTAGCGAAGTTAATTACGCGTCCCATTCGGCTGCTTGTGGGACGCGATGACATGCGTCGGTTTGGTACTGTTGCGAAGCATATGCCATCGTACACCAGTGCTGCCGCGGTGATTCGCGACCTGGCTTCCTTGGTGGTTGGATACTGCCACAAAGGCCTGCGCACCAGCAAAGTTGAGCCGGCCGACTACAACGTAAAACATCTCCAGGTACTCCAGTTCTTCTTGAGTCACGTCCCACAGCTAGAAAAGGTGTACGCACTGCCACCGACACCTGCTCAAGACATTGTAAACGACAAGAAGCTGTTTCGCAGACTCGAGAAGGCGTTTAACCCGCCGCGGTACTCGACCAAGTACCCTGGCCCGTTTAGCCAGCAGTACACTTGTGATGTGTGTCTAGACCCTTTTCATGAGCGGCAACACCTGTTCTATTGCACCGGTGGTGACGAATCTGCTGTTCTTCACGTCCAGCACTGGAGATGCACGAAGCGCCGGTCCAACATTCGCGAGCGTGAACGGTATTTACCGGTGGCGGGGAATACTACCAAGAAGAAACGAAAGGCGATATCGATCGTGCAGGACGGAGTGCGAAAGGAGATTACGCTGCCTAAGGGTCTCCCAAGCATAACCGATGACATTATTTGCGGTGTCTGCCGAACTCCAGTTGACGCGCGTGGTCTCATTGCGTCCCGCAAGGAAGCAAAGAGGTTGGATTTCGAGAAAAAGGAGAGCAAGTTTGTGCAGAATGGCTGCTACATTAATCCTATCGGTGCCAAAGGGTATTGTGGCTATTCCCACGGCACTGCATCGACTTCTTCCTCTCGCAAACCATCAAAACCGATGGATAGTTGGAAACCAAACGGCAGTGTGTCGGTACAGCATGCAGCAGCCCAGCAGGCACTAGGGCCGCCAAAAATGGATCGGATCAATGTCCAGCGCACGACAAGGTGGCTTGCTTGTGTAGCGCAAATCATACGCCTTGTCGGTGCTCCAACTTCCAAGCCTGCGTCAGCCTCGATTTCGGCTACTTCTACGGCAACTCCTTCACCTGCAAGCAAATCAGTCGCAATTACCGTAAATGGCGGGGCCACCTCGAAGGAAGCGGGTGGAAATACAGTGGCCCCCTCAGCTGCAGATACACCGACAGCACCCGTGAACACAAAACCAGAGACCAATGATGTCGCCAAAGCTACGTCTGGAGCAGAAAAAACTCCAGAACTTACCCTGACTGCTGCTTCTGGCGCGCGATCGCCAAAGTCGGTGGCCAAACCGCTTGTGACACCGGCAGTCCAGGCTCTTTTCAATGAAGCAATGCGCGTCGTGCGTCCCTTCGATTCGTATGCGCTCACGAAATTGGAGACTGCACACGACATGCTCCTCCACCGCAGCGGGCCCGGCGTGGCGGTGCTGCGCATGCTCACGCAGGAGTACACGCGGTTCGTGTTTATCAAGCACACCCGCGCCGTGGAGAAGGCTCGCAACGAGAAGCGCAAGCGCGCGGAGCACGAGGCCCAGGAACACCGTGAGAAAGAGCGCAAGCGCATGAACCTGGAGGCGGAGCGCGCGCTCAAGAAGCAAATGCTTGCAATGCGCAACAAGCAGCGCCAGCACCTCAAGGCCACGCCGTCGAAATGAACACAATGTGTTCTGGGCACCAATAGACCGTAGGAAGAAAGCAACGAGATTCTGTCCAGACCCACTGCGTCTAGTGTTAACTCTGCGCTTAGTCGTCTTCGAACTCGCTGTCCGAGTCGGAGGCGTGTCCGTCCGTTATGTCCATTCCCTGCGCCACCTCCTTCTTGATGACAGCGCTGACCTCGAAGCAGCCTTCGCACACGCTCTGGACGGCGCTCTTGGCGTGCGTGTAGGCCATCTTGAAGCCCGGGTGCGAGTTCTGCGGGATCCACGTGACGAAGAAGAGTTTGCTGGACTTGCGGCCGTCGGACGTGAGAAACTCGTGATCGTACACAGCGTAGCGACAGTCCGAGTCGGGCAGAGCGGCGTTGAAGTCGGCGAATGAGGCGGAGGGCGGCGCCGTGTCGGCCACGACCACCTTGTCGCCGTCGATGCGGAACAGCACGTAGCGGTACTTGCGCCGCATCTTGAGCTGCTTGAATTCGGCCACCACGGCGTCCGTGGGCGCGATGGCGTTGGCCGGCACGTCGTCCTGGTGGCGGATGTACTGGGCCACGCCCGCCGTCTTCATGTGGGGCTCCGCCATGCTGCGATGGAGGAGGAAATGATGATGATGCCTTGAAGAGAAGGGGGATCTGATCCAGGTACGTGTCGGTCACCGAATGGCTGCAGTCACATTGCTGATACTGTACCGGCTAAATCGGTACACTTGCAGTTACGTGGTGCGCAATGACACGCTGCCGACTAAGGACGCCAAGCGGAAAAGCTCTTGACCGCCTCTTTGTCGGCTTCAGCTGCTCATCGACATTTGCCTTCACTCGCACTGATAATAGTGTCGCCATCCAGTCTCGAAGTCGCAGCCCCCACAATGTGGGCCCCCACATGGCTACTCTTTTTGGAGTCTGTTCTACACCTAGCCCTTCTAAGTTTAAGCGCGCTTAAATATTCTTCTTCGGACGACCTTCGCGCGACCTTCCAAACGGAAGGCGCACCGCCGCCAGTGGCTTCCTCCAGGCCTGCAATCGCACTGCGTTTTGGATCGCCAGTTGAGTTTCCCCCCTTCCCAAGGTACGAGCAGCTTCCTTTCCTCAGTAGCTCGACAGATCCTGGTGGTGCAGGCGCAGCACAGCTTCAGATGCAGCACCCCATGCAGGCACAGGCGTTGCAGTCCTAACTGCACCACCAGATCCACCCTCTCCCCCACAAGCAACATCAACTAATGACAATAATTGGCCCCCCCCCTCACACCAGGTTCTTTCCCCAACACACTTACTACAATGGCTGAAGAGGAGCACGATTTCGAGTTCCACTCGACCGACGCCGGTGCCTCGGAGACCTACCCGTCGGAGGCTGGCCAGATCCGCAAGGGCGGCTTCATCATGATCAAGGGCCACCCCTGCAAGGTGGTGAACGTGTCGACCTCCAAGACCGGTAAGCACGGCCACGCCAAGTGTAACTTCACGGCGCTGGACATCTTCACCAACAAGAAATACGAGGACATTGTGCCCTCCACGCACACCACGTCGGTGCCCTTCGTCTCGCGCGCCGAGTACACGCTGCTCGACATCACGGACGACGACTTCTGCTCGCTCATGGACGACTCGGGCGACACGCGTGAGGACATCAAGCTGCCCACGTTCCCGGAGACTTTCGCCGACGAGATCCGCGCGGAGTTTGACGACGGCAAGCAGCTGGTGCTCACTGTCCTGAAGGCTTGCGGCACGGAGCAGATCATTGCCAAGAAGGAGGACCTGGGCGCTTAAGCGCAGCAACGGGTTCGCCCTGCCTGTCAGCCGCCCGCTGGGCCGCGACGGTGGGGGAGACGCATTTGGAGCCTCGTGGACTTCAGCATCAGTCGCGTTTGCCTAATTTCTATATTTTTTGAGGAAAGCGGGCGCTAGTAGAGATGCAGTCGCGTCTCGACTCGGTGTCCTGTTGGGAAGAAGCTGCTGAATGCAAGCGAGGTGCTAAAGTAGTTGAATATTTCTCTCTTTTTCTTGGTATACTTCGGAAGTTGGCTGGGCTCAATTCGTCGTGCGTTGCGTTGATTGACGAGCATGTTTTGTTGGTCGTGAGGGATAGAAGAGACCATGGACCCCGCCGAATGTAGTCACGTCACCTTGTGAAATATCCAAGCAGCAGTTGCTGCGTACATGAATTCTATCATCTAATCTATAGTTCGTCGGTGTCGCCTCGCTTGTTGATTGATTAGGCCAACAGAGCCACTAGCACGAGGGAGAGTGCAAGGTGCGCGACTTCGTACAGCATCTACAAAATGTTATGGGGGACTTGTTAAGCACACCTCCCAACATTGAGAAAGAGTTAGCGTACCTTGGGGGCAAAGACACTCCAGATAAACAAGTGAAAGCGCATGAAGTACACCACGACGCTGGATAGGCATCACAAAGAACCCACATAGACGCGAGGTTAGCACGAGTCATGGCAAAATCTCTCCCTCGCAGGCCTCATACGTGTATACGGCGAACCGAAGTGTCTGGTAGGTGAAGACAGCAAGGCACGCGTTCGTTCTCGTAGTTGTCGAGGCTGACAAGCTCCACACATAAGTTGCTGCCGACGCTTGGACGGATGTTGTGATGTCTAACCACTGGAAAAGATTGACAAAGCACACCAGAGGGCCGGAGAACACGCTGACGAAGGTCAACAAACCGACGAGGCCCTGGGAATATGACGACAGACCGTGATAGGACTGGCTGATATCGATAGTGGTCACCAAGTGCGAGTTTCCTAGCGCGAAGAAAGCTGATTGCGATAGCCACAGTGTCATCCCCGCGACGATGGCCCCACTATGCTGAAGTGTGCTAGCTTGTAACAGCCTCGTTACCGATTCCATCTGCAAACAGAGGAGACAAAGCGTCGGGAGGTTGGTCTCACGTTGGAGGAGCCCAACCAAAAGCCAAGTAATCATTTCCACTTGCGAGAATCGCAGTGCTCGTTCAACCAGCGTCATTAATACACCAAGGGCGACAACAGTGGCGTATACCACGCGCGCACTACTGTCAGCATCCAGTAATATCAATTTTGTCAAGGCATTCGATGCATCTTCTTCGGCATTACTCTGGTCTGAAAGCTCCTTGACTTTGAGAGTTGCCACCATACCAGTTACAAATAGTAGTCCACTGCAAACACTGACAGAGAACTCGAAGAATGATCCCTTCTGTAAACCTGCTCTGGCGTGTTGCACAGTTTTTCGCAGTACAGTTCCACAAATCAAAGCCACACAGACACCAAGAGGCAAAATGTTTGCAGGAAGCACGGGTGCTGTGGACAAAATCGACACTGAATCATCCGTGGCGAACTCGTTTCCAGGTAAGTTGGTGTCAGCCTGAAGTCCGTTAAGTCGCCAGAAATTGATGATTTGATTGCGAGAGCGTAACAATCGTGTTAGCACCAGCATAACTCCAACCCAAACGGTTTTACCACTTGAGCCAGAAGCATCGGCTGACGCCTTTTGCCGTCGCAGTAAAATGGTTCCAAACACAAAAAATAAAGACGTCGTCATAAAGAACGCTATTGCGTGCTCGTTTTCAATCGAGGAACTTGACGACAGACTGGTAATTTGCAGAATGCTGCCAACACCCAAGATGGCAAGTAGGCGCCTTCCATTATGCCCCACTTTAGCCTTCCTCTCCATTTTGACAGCAGTGACAAGCATCGTCAGCGCAATAATACCGCTGAAAAATAGGAAGGCTAGACCGAAGAAAACTGCGGAGCCGTTGTACTCAGTGCCATCGCTTTGCGCGACCATGGCTTGTAGCGCCTCACACGCTTCAAGAACTGCACCTGCGGCCAGATGATCAATGATGATATTGTCTTGATGCCCATGCAGATTCTTGTGAAGCTTGCTCAGTGGGCCCTTGAACTGCTCGTCAAAACTCTCCAACGCAGATGGGTGGAACTTAACCTTAGCCAAAGCGTATAACTGCTGAAAGTTGCGATATAATGCACGCAGGTAGAAAGAACCGTGGTGAAGAGCTGAACCAGATGAGGCGCGAACGACTTCCTTGAGCAACAGGCCGGTGCTATACGGTGGAATAGGTAGTCCAAAAAGCGAAGAGATCGTAGGTACCAGATCCACCTGATTTCGTTTCTGTTTGTACCGCTTGCTTGCCGACGATTGCAAAGCCTCACCATCGCCACGCAGAAACACCAGCAAAGCTGACGATTCCTCCAACGTGGCACCGCCGTGATTTCCCACCTCCGACATGCCATGATCACTGCACAACAAAATTAGTGACGGCCGCGCGGACTCGTCATCATTCATCCTCTTTGCATCCTGTGCACGCACTGACTCCACCACCAACTGTACCACACCGTCCATTTCTTGCAACTTGTCTTTCATTAATGGCGATCTCGGCCCACGCAGATGGCCCACGTGATCCAACCCCAGATAATGCAGCACCAACACGTCCCAATCCCCACTCTTCCCATTCTGCATGGTCGGATCCAGCTCCTCTTTTAAATGCCTCGTGACATTATCATCCACTTCCACCGTATCTCTCGTATAAAACCCTGACGTGCCGTCCGAGCGCTTGAACGTATCGGGGAACAACTTGAGCCACGTGTCGTCGCCGTAAAACACAATGCGTTTCCCACTCGCCGCCAACAGCGTCACCAGATCGGAGTCGTCTCCCAACGCCGCAGAGTTAAAGTTTTTCAGAATATCAATGAACGCCGGGGCTTTGCCCGTCACGAGAGCCTTTAGACGAGGCATAGTCACCGTCGGTACACTGGCGTGTGCAACGTATCCAAGAGCTCGTCCAGAAGTCACCAGACCGCTAGTGAACGGCATGTGAGCGTTTAGCTCTCCCTTTGGCGGCAATGTGTCACCCTTATCACTGCCGTGCATTGCAGCGCTTCCCAGCACCATGTCAGCTCGCAGCGCGTCGATTAACACCACCACGAGGCGGTCATAGGCGGCATCAACCTCCTGCTGGCCGTCCAAACGCGCGTTGTGGCCATTCCAGGCAGAAGAGGGGGCGCTCGAGCTCTGAAAGAAAACCTCATTCAGTCGCAACAAGCCGCTCGAGCACAAATACGCCCCCAGGCCGGCGCACACACACAACAGACGCAACACCAGCGTCGGCGTCATGACGTAACTGCTCAATGCACAGTGTTACACAAAGTGTACACAGGTATGGTATCAGATTGGACTCAGATATGTCCACTTCAACATGGTAATGCGATCATCGATCACTCCTACGCATATCAATCTGAATTGTCATATTGGTAAGAGCAGCTTCGCATCTGGTATGCCCACGAATGGACGAAGATTGACGCCTACGCGAAGTTTCCATTGGAGACACGTTGGTTCTTGGCGGTGGGGTCGTCGGTTCCGAAACGCGACCGTAGCACGTTGTAGCGGCACAAGGCGTCGTCGATGTTGATGTAAGTGCCCTGGAGATGGCGCACGCCATCCGAGCACGGTGTGAACTGCTTCCTTCCGTGCAGGACTCTGCCAAATAAAGCAAAATAACGACGGTGAGAGAGGGTGTATAGAAGAACTGATCGGGTGCCGTACCTGCGCTGGTTAAAGATCACAGTGTCGCCCTGCTTCAGCCTGAACTCGTAGCGATGCCTGCCACCTTCAACGAGCTCATGGAAGACGCGGTAGGCGTCGTAGTACGGCATGACATCATCGAACGGAACCTTTAGCGGTCCCTCGAACGGAGGGCTCCAGTGGACAGCGATCACTTCGTCGCGGTGGTTGAGCTGAATGTGTGGGCGCTGATACTCCATGATCGTTGCCTTCTCGCGGGTGAGGTGGTGCTTCTTAAATGTAGCTGGCACGCGGCAGAACGTGGCAAAGTGCTCAGGGTGAAGACGACGGAATTCCTCCGCAACGGCGAAAACGTCCACAAACGTCGATTCTCCACCTTTCACAGATTCGTCGAAGCGTAGTGCGTGCAGGAACTGGAATCCAGGAGGAGACTCGTAGTACGCCAGATCTACGTGGCTTTTCAAGTAGATAGTGGTGTACGCGATGTTCACCTAGCAACGGTAGGCTCAATCAGATTTTTTGGAAAGTAAGTGAGCTTGTTGTGCATCATGAATACTCACAGGCTTGGGCTCTGCAATCACGTCGAAGACATCGCCGTACTGGAACCTGAGTCAACAATCAACGTCTAGTGAGTCAAGGAGATCACGTTGAGATCACACGTTTGAACGCACGAGTGGGAGACGGGTGAAATGCGCTCAGCGAGAGTCTTGACTGCGCCTGGCACTGTTGGTGTGTTGCGAATGACAGTGAACCCATTTTCAATAACCTGGCGAAGCATCTCGTACAAACCCTCGTCGTTGCTTGTGTCCATCATGCGATCATACTCCGTCGCTGGGACAGGGGCGTCAAGCGCCAAAGGCGTCGTGGTCATATCGTGCGCATGCTGGTCCAGTGCCCAGTCAGAGTAGCTGTTTTCAACCAACCACTTGCACGAGAAGCTCGACTCGTGGCGATCGTTCCATACGATGTTCAGCGTATCGCCTTTGACTGCATCAGCAAGCCAAGTCAATATAAAACACAGTACACATAGAGCACCATATCCCGCACAATGCTCGTACCGAACACTTTGTCGATGTCAAGCTCGTCCTGCTTAATCTCCGCGCAGCTCACAACTCGTTGTCCCGTCGGGTGTCCGCATTCCAGACACTGACACCACGTGCGCAGATGCAGCAGATGGAAGTTACTCCGTTTGCCATCTTGCCAGCGCAGCGTGATGAACTCACGATGCTGCACGTCCACCCCAAGCAGCTACACGCAGTCAACGTCTACGTCAGTCACGATCTTAAAACCACAACACCAGCACAACTCACCTCCTGGGCAATGGACGCGTGCTCTTCGTTGTAGTCCGACACGCTGGATACTTGGCGCCACTGTGTGCAATTGGCCTTGTTCGACGCTGTTACCACAAAAGGGCCATCGAAACAATTTGCGTCAACATATTTTGCAAGATCATGGATGTATTGAAGCGCACCTTGCTGCATCCAGCCGCGCTGAACGATCGGCGCAATGGCTCGAGGCTGCAAGGTTGCTGTGGCTGCAACAGCGCGAGGAAGAGCTCGGGAGAATCGACGCATAATAGACGCAGGAGACAAGCGCTCGCTCCACCGCAAAAACTGAAGTGTGAAGGGAATGCAACTGCCAACAGAAGTTCAAGATGCCACGCTCGTCAGCTGTAATTTCACTTTAGCGCCGCTCGCTGTACGCTAACCTCCTGTCTCTTACTTCCGTTTTCAGAACTTGTTAAACGTACTTGCTCTTGTAGAGATTTGAAACGCAATAAAAATAAGTGACGTTGAAGACGACATGCATTACGATGGACACGGACACTATGCTGGACTTTGTTTGGCTCAAGACCCAACCAATTATTGCAGTGCAAACGATAATAAATCCAAATGGGAATGCCCTCAAGAATACTCCATCTGGACACGAGGTGGGTCCGTGGGCAGGGGGTTGCTCGGAGCGCTACTGTCATGGCCACTACAAGTGATCAAGCGGTTCAGAAACTCACACACTTCGTTGGTGTCACGCAGCGTGAACGAGGCGTCCGTGGACACGCTCTCCTCAGTCACGACGATACCCACGCCCTTGCGGTTGCAGTGCGCCTGGAAGAGCTGGAACGCGTCTTCGTCCGTAGTGTCGTCGCCGATATAAATAGTGTAAACGTCGTCGTGCTCGTCCAGCCCAAGCGCCTGCAGCAGCCATAGCAGCGCCTTGCCCTTGTTCCAGTCGATCTTGGGCTTGAACTCGTACACCATCTTGCCCTCGTTCATCCTGCTCGTTGACAACACGAACAACTCAATACCCTTAAGATGAAAACTACAACAAGTGCTGTCTTACCTGATACGCGGGTGCTGGTCTCTCACTTTGTGCGCCAAACTCGAAATCTGCGGACGTGAAGCAGGACCCACATTTCTGCAAAGCCAAAACCCAATCTTGATTCATCAGCCAAACCCGTCGAACATAACGACACCAAATCTGTACCCACCGGTAGTGCAGCGACACCGAGAAAATGTTGTCCTCCACTTCCGCGCCTGCAACGCCTTTAATTTGGTCCCTCAATTCGTCGCGGACCTCGTGCAGGTCCGTGAGGAACTGTGCAGCCACTTGGTTCTTGATCGAGGTGCCGTCGGGCCCTTCAATGTCGAACCCATGACTACCCGCATAGTACAATTGCGGGATACTCACGAACTTCTGAATCTTGTGCAGCGATCGACCCGATATCACGCCCGTGATGAATTTCTCGCGCAGCTTCTCGAGCGTGTGCTTCATGGCGGGCGACAACAGCGCCAACGCCGGGTCGTTGACAATGGGCGTGAGCGTGCCGTCGTAGTCCAGGAACACCACCAGGCGATGGTCGCGAAAGTGCGACTGCAGCTCGCCGAAGTTGGCCAGCGCGTTCGCGTTCGTCACGGACAGTCGGCGCGGCCGCTCGGTGGCCGCTCCATTGGCGGCGGCAGTGGCGGGCGCGGCCATCACAAGCAGCAATTGGCAATCAGTACCAGACGAACAGCTTGCGAGTGAGCAACTCGACGGCGGAATAGGAAGGCTTCGCTACGAGGTGTGCGATTGGCACATGTCCCCGAGCGCCAATATAGCGGGTGCTCTGAGCGCTGACGACAGCCAATACAGAAAACCGTCTAGTCCTCTATTGGCCAAAAAGAGGCACTACATTTTCCGATTGGACAGAAAAAACTTGATAACGTTCTTGCTTGGGTTGCACCTCGGTGGAGTACACGTACCCGACGGATGCGAGGCGACGCAGCGCCTTTCACGGACAGCGCGCGGGGTCATTTACCAGAGTTTTGCGGCGCATTGAGCGGCAACGGCGACGTGCATCGTTGGACCTTTATGCTGAATTGGCGCGGCACGATTCTGGTGCTTCATGCAACTTGCATAACGCAGCGCCATGTCGCAGTCCGAGCTTCTTTACTCGAGCTTACCGAGGATTACGACGTCGTTGTCTAGAATGTGATAGCGAGGGTGCTGCAGGCGGGGAAATGCCGGCGGAACGGACGTGCTTGGAGCGAGCAAGCTGCCTACTGCGCGGAGACCTCCGATCTGAAGAGCGTACAGCAGGTGATAGTTAGAGAGTGGCAGTATGCGCGGCATTGAACAATATGCGGCAACATACGAAAGTGGGGGCAATGGTAACGACAACGAGGTCGATAAAGTGCCGCTGTGTGGCTTCCTGGAGGCTCGACGTCAAAATTGTAGCGCCACCTTCGACCATGATACTGCTGATCCCGTTCTGTTTTGCCACGCCTGCGGAATGAATCACGACATATCTGTTGGTTAATCGTCAACATCAAGCAGCAAACACAAGACGCACGGAATGCATCGCGAAGATCGACGTGGTAGCGGCCGTCCTCTCCATGCATAGTCTGACATTCCTGGACGCTAGCCCCTAAAGCCTCAAGAGCTTGCTTCCTCTTTAGAATATCTGCAAACAATAACAGAATCTGCGTGAGTAGCAATTGGCTCACGTTTTCGTGCTGGAACTGTACGACTAACGCGTACCAGGATCTTGGGATCCGTGACCAAAAAGTATGATCGGCTTTTCGCACGTCGGCAGTGTAAAGAGCTTGATGGTTGTCGGACAGCGCAGATTTGTGTCGATGATAATCGGTCGCGGGTTACTTCCTGTGCAATCGGAAGTACCGGTATCAGCAACGCTCCTCTCCTCGGGACGGCAGCATGCCACCGCAACGTGCCTTCCGCCAGCCGTGCATTTAACGACGGGTTGTCTGCGATCACAGTCCCAACGCCCACCAAAATCCCATCGTGCAGTGTACGCAGTAAATGTGTCATCTTCATTGACGCTGGTCCACTGAGCAACGTCGGCTTGCCTGGATACAGCCGTCAGCCTCATTGTATTTGAAGTCACCGTCAAGCTCGCACACCTCTCTCCGCAGTCAGGGACCCGTCAATACTCTGCGCATACGTCAGCGTTATGAAAGGCATCATCACCACTTCGTCGTCCTTCATATATTTCAGCCTCCAGCTCCCCTGCGCCTCGTACACCTGACGCCGCACGTCCTGCAGCACAAGGTCGATCATGACACAAATCAAAAGTGAATCTATGTCAAGGCAAAATGTTTGATTTTCACCCAATCACATCGCATCTTCGATATATCTTGCCTTTTGTATGGCTGCGGGCCGCTATCCGTTGGCCGCACGTACGGCTCCATTCACAAGAACTAACCGGCGAAGATGGCGACGGTGCTGGTGCGTAACGTGATGCAGCGCGCCGTGGCGTTCCTGCAGCACAAGATGTTCCCGACGTCACAGATGCCGGCGTTGATTCTGGCGCCCCTGGCACTCAACGGCGCGTCGTCTGCGCTCTCCTCCAACCCGCTGGCCGACGCCATTTGGCTGGCCGCCCCCAAGTCCAAGGTACGACCACTATCGAAACACAGCCACGACAATGGCCTCACTACAGCTATTGCAGCTATATCGAGACCCAGATAAAATACTGTTTCTGTGGTTGGGTGGGAGGAGGAGGCACTGAGTGAGTGGTTGGGTAGGAAGTGAAAATCTAACGGACGATTGTTGCTGCTATAGGTGACGCCGTCCCGCAAGAAGATTAGGAACAACGACCTGAGCAAGCGCCTCAAGAACATCGTGCACTTCCAGGACTGCCCCCTGTGCGGCGAGAAGAAGCTGCGTCACCGGCTTTGCATGAGCTGCTTCAAGAAGGGCAAATACTTTGTGTAAGCGGCGCGCGCTGGCGGCACCAACGTCCCAAACGCATCAGACAGAGAAGGGAGGTCAAAGGATGATGAATATATAGATGTCTGCCCTGCGGACGCCCACGGACACCTCCTCGCCATTACCATTACCATTGCCCTTGCACCCTTCCAATTGGTTCAAAGTCATATTTCCACACCGTTCATTGGTCACGAGATTTTCGATAGGCATCAAGGCTTGGTTACGCAGTGATGGACGACGTGTCCGTTGGGCTCTCGATCAGCGAGATGGAGCACGAGAACGCCTCGTTCCTGGGCGCGTCGGCGTCGGCAGGGGCAGGAGTAGCGCCGCCCAAGCCAGTGCCAGTTCCAGAGCCGGCAACGACCCCACCACCGATCATTCCGCTGCAGCCAACGTCCAATCCGTTCGCTACAACGCCAAAGCCCTCCGTAGTACCTGTCGCAGTAGCTGCAAACGCCGGAGACGACTATTTACACGTGTCCTACCACTGCAAAGCCACCAAGTGCTTCCGTCTCCAATGGGAGGCTGAGAGTGAGCACTAAAGTCCGAGCTAGTGGTGGGAATGACACACTGACATTGGACGTGTCTGTTGCAGTGAACCCACGCTGCCCGCGGCAGACTACGATCGTGATTGAGAATGGGGTCTACATCTTCGATGGGTTTTATTTGTTGTGTCATGGCGACCCGCCCGAGGTGCCAAGGGTGAGTGAACGGAGTTGTTCGAGGAGTGTACCATTTTGTACTAAATGTCTAGTATTGTGGTGTTTCCTTTGCAGTTTGAGTATACTCGTGGAGGGGTCATGTGCAAGATCCATTTCATCCCGGAGGAACTGCCGTCGTCGGTGCGCGGAACCACCGGTAACGATTTGGATGCGGACGTCAACGGAGAGGCTCATCGTTCGTTCTGCGACTCGCTGTTCTTGTTGCAGCGATATGTATTCCAGCAGTTGCTGGGCATTCAACCGGCTCACTTGTTCGGAAAAGTTTTTCCGGACCCAGCCCACGCCACGGGTGATGCGTCCGAGATTTGTGGCGACTACCATTTGGTGCCGCGCTTTATTGCCGTGAACGAAGAGCCACTGCTCCATGTTGAAGACTTGCACTCGCCTAACCGTGTGGGTTATGCTGTGGGACGACTGCTGTCAGTGCAGAAAGTATTGGAGTATCTGGATACAAGTGCTAAGTTTACGGTACATGACTTCCTACTACAGTTCGATCACCGTGAGCTTGTGGATTGCATCGTCTCCACTCGCATCAACGGCCAGCCGAGGGCCTTCCGTGTTGACGAGCTTGTTTCAGTACCGCTGGAAACGGCGGAGGGTAAGATTTCATCTGGCGAGAAGCATAGCGTCGTTACAAAAGATGGACGATACGTGGTGCGTGCAATTGCTCACCGCAGCCAAGGTGCACACAACTACGATGGTGCCAAGGCCAAAAAGAGGATTCGTAAGTGGCAGGAAGAGGGGGCGTTTCTGCAGTTATCGCCTGAGGTTGAGCCCCTATCTGAAGAAGTACGCCCAGTTGAGTGCCATCTTACGGGTATACGGACTGACTTGTTCGAGGTGGGTAGTGCGATGCCAATGGTGCTCAAGTACATTCGTCACTTCAAGCTTCTTACAAGCTTCGAGGCGGCTATGGATCTGAAATTCAAGGACAAGGCGTTACTGCGCCAAGCATTCACCCACGGTTCATACATCGATGTTGGTATGCAGAACGTCAACACAGTAGAGGCGACACGATCGCGCGTGCGACTTGGACACGTGTTCGAGAACGTTGCCTCTCTCAAACGATCACGTAGCATGCTGCTTGATAGCGAAACACCCGTAGCTGGCAAGGCAGCAGGAAATAACGCCACCAAACTGAGGCAGGTTGCGGAAAAACACTTGTCGGGCGATTTCAAGGAGGAATTCCACTCACGATATTTGTGTCCGTATGAACGACTGGAGTTTTTGGGCGACGCTGTTCTTGGATTTCTCGTGGCTTCGTCCGCATTTTTGAAGCTGCCCAATGCTGAGGAAGGTTTCCTTCATCAGACTCGTGTTGATATCGTTAACAATGACAGTCTCGGCAAAATGGCAAAAACAGCAAATTTTGAGTCGCTGCTACTGAGCGCGTTTGACTTATCCAAACTGAATGAAGAGATCAAGGCAAAAATTACGGCTGACTGCTTCGAAGCTCTACTAGGCGCGCTCTACAAAGACCAAGGTATTGTTCCATGCCGTGCACTGCTTGGGAAGCTCATGGGCATGCACGATTCCGAGCTACGTGATCTGTGCTTCCTCACGACCGATGAACTCCTAGTTAAGGCGAAAAAGTTCGTCGATATGGATCGTGCTGCTATCAAACAGTGGAGCAAGTACGCAGAGACACGATTGCTGCATCGTCGTTTTGCGGGGCGCTCTGGCGTGGAAATCACTAATACGCATTTATGGCTTCAAGCGGTCACGCATGCCTCGTTCAAGAAACCTCAAATCGACGATGACGAGTTTATCGGCCATGACCCAAGCTACGAGCGCATCGAATTTCTTGGCGACGCTGTGCTGCAGCTGCTATCATCAGAGTTCCTCGTCGATGCCTTTCCGTACCACCAGGAGCACTTGCTCACTCAGGTACGCTCTTCACTGGTGAAAAATACAAAGCTGGCGATTGTGGCACGTAAAGCTGGCTACGAAGAGTTCATCCGTTTGGGCAGCGAGGTCAAGAAGAACGGCAACTTGTATGTGGAAGACGTGCTAGCTGATGTGTTCGAAGCTACTCTTGGCGCTGTGTACATGGAGAATCCTGGTGATTTAGGGAAAGTTCGCTCAATCTTAGAGCGTTTGCTGTTTCCACGGCTGACGGAAGCTATTCGGCGTCGCCAGTGGATGAATCCGCGCAAGGTGCTTACCCACTACGTGACGCAGTGGAGTCGCTCGAGCGGGCGGCAGATATTGTGCCAATTCAAGAGTATCAAGGCACCCGGGACAACCGGCGAAGCGGGTGTGTTGGTGCCAAAGGACAAAGACAGCGACAGTGAGACGGCAACTGGAGCTGGCAAAAAGAAAAAGAAGAATGAACCGCCTAAACACGCTGTGGCGCTCTACGTGAACGGTTTCCAAGTGTCTCGTGCTCTTGGACGGACCATTTCTGCTGCTCAGGACGCGGCCTGCATGCGGGCTCTAATGCTCTACGGCGTCCGTCTGCATGAAGATTAGGTTGAAGTGCAGGAGGCTGGTAAGCGTTGCTGATGTCAAAGATACCATCACGTACAAGGAAAATGAAAGGAGTTTCTTGTTCGTATTTGCTAGTGAGCACAAAGAATGAAACGCAGTCGCAGTGTCACTATTCTACGGTCTTGTGTGCTGAATGTATAGCCTAACGTGTACTAATCCGCCTCCTAGTCTTTCGTCTCCTCCACAGCTGACGGTGGTGGTCCCGCAGGGAGCGGAGGCTTTTTTCCAGGCGGGAGTGGAGGTGGTTTCGGCTTCGAAACGCCCTCTGGTGTAGGTGGTGGCCCACGGGGCTTGCGCTCACTCTTCCCGTCCCGTCGCTGCTGTCCACCCAACATCTTCACGGCCACGGGGTCATTCTTGCCGTAAAACCGATCCTTGATGTTTTGCTTAGCCAACGGGTCGTCCTTGTCGCGGGGCATCTCGTGAAGATACGGGCACTCGTCGCCTCGATTGCACTCTCCTCGCGCGTAGAACGAGCACAAGTGCGCGCGGTTGCGCTTGTAGTACGGTTCCCGACGCGCCATGCGCAGCAGCGCGCTGTCAGCTGATCCTGAGGCCTTGCCATAGGCTGACACTGCACCCTCCTGCTCCAGCATGCGGCTGTGCTGCTGCGAGAACCACTCGCGGTTGGCGTCACTCTCGGGAACGTTGACGGCCAACTGGGCACCGCCGCCTTCGTCCTTGGCCAGGAAAGCGTCGCGCACTTGCACAGGAAGATGGAACTGCAGGTCCAGCACGCAGGTCTGGCACACGTTCTTCATGCGCGCGCACGTCTGACACACCTCCGTCTTCTTGTAGCGCGCGCGCTTGCCCGGCTTCCAGCGGAAGACCGTGAAGGGGCGCACGCAGATCTTGCACGCACTGCCGTACGCCTCCTTCATCATGCGAACATACGGATTCTCGCCCAGACAGCTCTCGCACAGCAGCGGGAACTCGTCTGACTCCCACGCCGTCTTGGTCGCGTCCGCCTTGATGGCGAAACCACGCTCCCCCATCGTTGATCCAATAGTGACTCCAGTCAATTCGCAATGTAACTTTTCAACCAATCCGTGCCTCAACAGTATTTTCAGCGAATCAAGTCGCATTAGTGTAATCGCACTTAAAAGAGACTTGAAGATACGCTTCATTTGACAAAGTGCGCTGAGGTGCGAGATGGCGTCTGTGCTGCGGCGTTCGGGCGTTGTGCGCCTGGCCAATCGGCGGCTGACGCAGCTGCAAGGAGCGGACGCATCGCGCTTCCTCCAGGCGGTGCTGACCAACGACATGAAGCATGTGACGCGGCGCGGTGACGCGCTCTACGGCGGCTTCCTGAGCTCCAAGGGACGCGTGGTGGGTGATTGCAACGTGCTGCAGCTGGCGGACGACGCGTTCCTGCTGGACTTCGACGAGGAGGTGGCCGAACCGCTGCTCAAGCACTGGAAGCGCTACAAGCTGCGCATGAAAATCAAGATTGAGGACAAGACGGACGCCTTGGCGCTCTACTCCACGGTGCCGGCGGTGGACGAGGCGGACGCGGCGATACACCCGTCGGTTAAAGTGCTGGGCGAGTTGCAGATGCTCAACGCTGGAGAAGACGCCGTCGTGTATGCGGACCCACGTGGAGAACACTTCGGTGTTAGGGCCATCGTCCCTGCTGACGCAACTTGTAAGGAGCTGTGGATAGAGGCTGTGGAGTGGATTACAATTTGCTAACCAGCACTTGTAATTGTAGTGAACTTGCCGGAGGGATATAAGAGGATGGAGACGTCGGCGTACTTGGACCACCGTATCGCTCTTGGAGTCGCAGAAGGGTGAGAGCTAGATTGCAATGCAGTGCGCTATTTTACATATCATGATGCTGACTGCTAGCATTTTATAGCAAGGAGCTAGTGGACGGAATCCCGCTCGAGTGCAACCTCGACTTGCTGCAGGGCGTGTCCTTTCGCAAGGGCTGCTACGTCGGCCAGGAGCTCACGGCTCGCACGCAGTTCAAGGGCAACATTCGCAAGCGGTTAGTACCGGTTGCACTGATCCCTGCTGAGCAGCAGGACGTGATTAAGACACTGTCGGAGCTCGCGTTCAAGCCGTTTGATGAGCCGTCACATGATGCACTACGTGCTTACTTGGCGGATTCCAAGGGGTGGCAGGACGTGAATGCACCGGAAGCAGGTGCCAAGATCGTGGCCACTGGTCAAACAAAAGCAGTCGGAACGATTTTTAACGTCGGCAAGAACGTAAGCTGTGCGGTTGCCATGATGCGACTAGGCAATCTGCTGCCGACAGAATCGGAGGCCGGAGAGACTGTGCCCACCATGAACTTCTCGACGCAGGACGGTGCTTTCCACGCCGTTCCGTACCAACCGGCATGGTGGCCCCAGTTGGACTTGAAGACCGGGAAGATGGTGCTATAGTGATGCAGCGTGGCATACAGCGGCGGCACTCACGCATTTTGTAAACCCATTCAAATAGCAACGAGTTGGTTAAACTGGAGACAAATCACTTTCGGCGTTTTCGCTGCCGTCAGTACTTCAGCAGACGTTCATTCAGGCTCATTTCAATTGAGACCATCAGGAAGCAGTGGCATGAGCATACTTGATGCTGTAGTTCTCTTCATTACCCTTCCGCTGGAATTGTGGTCTGCAGTACGCACCATTTTAAATTGTGCTTTTTAAAAAGCACAATCGTTTCGCAATTTTAGACTTTTTATTTTAGACAAGTCTTCAACCCTGAAGAAGCATGGCGGACCAACAGGATCGAGCACAGCTCCACGCTGCGATCGCCAGTGTCTCCAATGACGCACTCAAGGTGAGTGCTTCTCTGTCCCACACAGCTCACTGCTGCGTGCGTTGCGCTTCAGTCCATTCGAAACTCATTTGAGAAATCCTTGCACACATTGACGCAGGCGTACATGTTAGCGGCGTTGGATGCGTTCGGCGCGTCCAGCAGCTCCACACAATTCAGTTCGTCAGCAACCACAGCCCAGAACGCGAGAGACGAAAGCGATGAAATCGCCATGAAGCTGAGAGAGAAGTCTGTGACTGTGCAGAAACCTCGAGACGCTCTCTTCCTGGCAATCCACGCTCTGCTTCTTGAAGACGGTACAGTACATACGATTGGAGAGGTGCTATGAGGGGTGAAGAGTGGGTGCTGATTGTGGTGCTGCTACTGTCTGTAAGGTTACAAGGTGTCATCGGCTGTGAGCTCCGAGTTCGTGCTGCCTGATAATTGGGACGGCAACAGCGCAAACGGACTGTTCAATGCTGCCTACGTCCACCCGAACGACGACTCGGTGAAGTTTTCTCTACAAGTATGACATCCTGCTGGCGGATGACGCCCATGATCTGTGCGAGGATGTACTCATCGGTTGTACTTGGTGGCTCTTGTTATGATGTTTGCTGTAGGGTTTGTTCGTTGGAGGCAAGTTTGAGGTGTACTTTTCAGACGACAAGGACCACACGCACTCGATTGAGTTGAGGTACGCTGTCTGAACGATGTCTTGGCCGAAAGGTCACTACCGTTCGCTAACCAAACTGCTGCGTGATCGGATAGTGTGGATACATTTGTTGCTTCTGGTGATTCAACGACGCCGGTAGCGGCGGCAGGCTTGCTCCAGAATATGAAGGCGCTGCGGGAGAAATTCACCCCGTTTGCAGATAGCATTCGCCCTGCAAAGAAGAAAACGGCGACCCCCGTGGCCAGCAGCCCGGGTCTTGTGTACTCGCCTGGAGCAGACGGTCGAGACTTTGGCGCTCCAGCTCCTGTCCGTATACCCCCGGTATGTCTTCTACATATTGAGATTCTAGAACCGTGTCAACACTAACTTTTTATTTTTGTAAACATCCTTGCGACGTCCTCTAGGTGGGTGGTGGCGATGCGTTTCCTCCAGGCATAGGTGGTGGCAACCCGGACATGTTGGTTGGCCCTGACCACCCGCTCTTCGGCCATCGTGGAGATCCGTCCATTGGGCCTGTTCCTGGCGCTCGTTTTGATCCGTTCGGGCCGTCCATCGACCCTCTAGGTCCCAGTGGCTTCCGTCCTCCTTCCCGTGGCCCCGCTCCGCCAATGCCATTCGGTGGCCCTGGCCCCGACCACTTGCGCATGCCTCGTGATGACGAAATGGACTCTGGTTTTGACTTCAGTGGTCGTGGCAGTCGCGGCGGCGGCGGATTCTCGCAGCCCTTCGGCTCCAACCACTCCTTCTTCTAAGCAAGCTTGCAGGTAGGCGCTTGGGCTGACAAACTGAAGACAATGCAGAGAGTATCAAATAACCCAGGGTAAGAAGTTGACGTTGATGTCCTCGATCTGTAGCCATGTTCACTTTTAGAGCAAATTGTAAATTGGATATTTCGACAACAAATCAACGATGCAGGAGGACGCAAGCCACTCGCAAGATGCTGCCGCGCTGTCGCTTCCTGAGCTCGTCACGGGCGTCACCGATGCAGATCAAATCGACGACAGCATCCGCATCGATCACCTCAAGTCTCTTACTGAGTTATGCACCGGGACAGTGTCCCCAAGCGACGTCGCACTACTCAAACAGTTGAAGAGCACTTTGGTGGCTGGAAATTTGCAAGCCGCTGACAGCGACGACACGTCGGAGCTGCACACAGCCAAGTGGCAATTGCTTACGAGTTTACTGCACGCTGATGGGCTCGAGTTTCCAGCCTCGGAGGCGGATTTGCAAACGGTTCTGAGCTTGATGGTGACGGATCGGTTCGTGTCTAGTGACGTGCTGACGGCGATGGCTCAATGGTTGGTGCAGCTTGTTAACAGCACCAAGAGATTGGGGTCTTTAGCTACTGACAATCTGCTGGACGTGGAATTATCTGGCGATGAGCAGGACGGGACATTCGTGGAGCTCATTAAGCAAATGTACGTGACGCTGGGGAGCCTGCAGCTTCGACATGGGCTGGCTCAGATTTTGGAGACTTTAGTGACTACGAAGGACCAAGCCAAGCAAGTTGTGAAGACTGGAGTGCTGCGTAGTATTTTGCAGGTAGCATTGGAGCAACCGGCCGATGCACTCGATATTATCTTGGTGCAGAACTTTGTGGTTGTGGGAACTCGAGTGGCGTCGTTTGTGTGCTTCGAATATGCGTCTTCTGAAATGTCGGCTACAAAAGGCACGGAGAAGGATGTTTTGGCTTTGGTTGCCGAGAAACGACGGGACGTGTGTGATCTAGCTGTGGCGCTGATGCTCAGTGGAGTGTCACTCGTGTTTGCCGATGGAGTACGCATGCTGCAGTTGCTAATGGACTGTGCGCCGTGTCGAGCTTTGCTGGCGACAGTGCCGGACCTACGTGGTGCTTTGGAGAAAGCACACATGCTGGTAAGACTAAAAGACAGCAAACTCGCTCGCGACGAGTACTTGAAAGGGCTGTGTGAGGCGCAGTATGAATTGCTAAGTCCCGAGATTGATACGTACGAGCGCCAGCACGGCAGCGTGGTAGGTCTTCCATCAAATGATGGATCTTGTTGCGACGATAGCTGCGGGGAGAAGGCTTTGGAGCTGGCGATGAAGTACAAAACGAAAGGTAATGCTTTCTTCCGGCGTGGAAATTACCCTACGGCTCGCGTGTTCTATCGGCGTGCAATAGCGGTGTTGCGTGCTGCGCAACTTCAAGGAGAGACCTCGCTTCGATCGCTTTCTGTTGATAAACTTTTGGTGCGCTGCGGTATTGGCGCCAGCGTGCAAGTCTGCTCGCGCCAAGGTGGTGACTGGCAGGATGCAATGGTATCCGACGTTGAAGAGAATGGTGCTTCGAGCCAAGTCGAGATACTTTACGATGCTGGTGACCGTGAGGACGAGTGGGTCTCGATCTCTCGCATCCGACTGCGAATGAATACGACCCTGCTTACTGCATTCAACGACCTAGCAGTGGATTGCTCGATGAATATGGGGAAAGCCTTTACTGCACTGGGTGACCATGATCAAGCCGTGCAATGCTTTTCCTATGCGCTTACTCTCCGTGGTGGCAAGCTCATTGCTGCGCTGTACTCTCGAGGAGTGGCTAACATGGCGCGCCGCGATCTCACAGCCGCGCAACAGGATCTCTGGGACGCCAACCAGCAGTGTCGAGTTCAGCAGAAGAACAGCACGAATGGTGGCACAAGTAAGACAAACGCCAGAGACGCGAAGCAGGTGCGTGCATTGCATATGCAAATCGTGGCTGCCTACAAAAAGCTTCAGCAAATGCACGCAAACAAGAAGCGCTTGGACAAGAAGGTCATCAAGCAAATGGTGAAATACTTGTCCACCATCCCTGCTCTTCAAGACGAGTAAAGTGTGTTGCAATAGGGTTGGTAAGAGTGGGCTGCATTCGATGTCTTGTCTCGAATTTGGACCGGAACACGTAGGAACGCATAATGAAGCTTAGTTCTAAAAGAAAAAGATACCATTTTGTGCGCGGTTGAATGCGTTTGAGTTATGCTGGACCAACACGAATACCCTTCGTGGACTGCTCATAGGCGTAAGTTTCCATGAGGATACGCTGTGCCTTGGGGTGCTCAATAAAAATCTGCAGTTCTGAAATGGCACGTTCGACATGCCCTTCCTGGTTGTTGAGGTACGCGTACTCTTCTGCAATGTGCTGGTAGCGCCGCGTGATTTCCGTCATCTGTAGCAAAAACAAATAAGTTCAACCTAATTGGAATCAGTCAGAAATACACAACAATCGTACCCTGGCTTTAGACGGTGTCCGGTAGAATGCCTCCTTCTGCGCATCGATCTCAGCAAAAGCCTTTGCTAGTGGGTCCGCCTGCTGCCCCATCGCTTCATCTTCGTCACCACGCAGGAATCGCGAGACGGACGTCGCAACCTTGCCCAGCCTACCCATAAACTTGGTCGACATTTCCTTGGCTTTCTCTGTCTGCTCGGCACTCAAAAACGGCAGCAACAGCGCCGTCGATCCAGCGGCGCCTGCTCCTGTTTGATCTCGTCCACGTTTGTTCGTACTCGTCTCGCCAATCATGACCCGCAGGTCCTTCACAATTTCATCCGTGTACTGGCTCAGGAACGTGCGGCACGGCAATGCCCGGTCCTTGAAAAACAGCGTCAGCGACTTGCCTCTCTGCGGGGTGATCCGCACCACATCTCGCAGCGAGATGAGGTCCCCAACGTACACGTGGTCGTCATCCAGTGCACCACCTGCTTCTTTCGACGGCATGAGCAGCGCAATATTTCCGGATTGCAGCAGCATGGGCGTCTGTTTCAACGTGGACGTCGTAGGGTCCATCTCCTGGCATGGGTACACTGCTCCACGCACGTCTCTTTTGCGCATCTTCATAGGTTTCTTGCTAGCATGAGAGCTCTCGTGCTTGCTGGGCGAGTTTTTGCCCTGTTTCGTGGCCGCCTTGGCCGGTGTGGGGTCGTCCAGCTGCACCAAGGTGAAGAACTCGTGCACCAGCATGGCCAGCGTCGTGGAAGGGCTCCAATGCTCCAATAACGGCAATTTGAGCAGGAAAACGGGCTCTTCTCCGTCCGATTTGGTAGCTTTCCGTTCGCGCAATTCCGTCGACAGGTACATGGCTCCGTGGTGGATCTCCACTTCGGGTGCCAGAAATGGGTACTGCACGTCACCTTCCGCTAGTCGCGCATCGGAAAACGGCATGCGGATGACCAAATCCGTGCGCGGCACCAATGAGAGCGCGTCTGAGCCGTCTACGAATGGAACGAAGCACTGGAACTCGCCCTCGCAGCGGCCACGGGACTCGGACACCTGCGCGCGCCGCAGCGAGGCACCACGCGGCAACGCGCCGAACACGCGGCACTTCTCGAGTTCGCGGTGTACACGGCTAGACCAGATGTGGCGCTGCCGCGAGGAGGAAGGCGAGTCGGGTGGAGGCGTCTCCATTATGAGGTGAAGTGACGACGTTATTGGGGGGAGATAGCGATTAATGTAGAAAGAAGGCACGGGATTGGTAGAAAATGGAAAAGTAGCGTCGGTACGATTGACACTTGCAGCACATTGCGAGTAGCTGCGCATTGGAAAAAGCTGGTTGCCACAACGCATCTAACCGTTAGTGATGAAGCTTTGCCAAGAAAAATCGCGACACGCTGCAGCACAATTGAATTGAATATACGCCGAAGACGGAGACCGCAGCCACCTGTCGGGTCACTTCGCTTTGACGCGTCCATCTAGATCAGCTCCGCTGCAGACGCACCCTATATACCCCGCCAGCAAAGGCTCCTGTCATCTAGTTCTTCTTGTCCCCGTCCTCGTCCTTGCTCTCGAGTCCCTTAAACAGCGTGGTCTTGTCGTTGCGCAGGTGGTTGAGCTCGTCGATGATGGACGTGAGCAAGTCGTTCTTATCGTCCATCTTAAGGCGGCCGTTGTTCATCATGGAGAGCTTCATGATCTCGAGCGCCTCCCTGTCCGGGTGCTCGGCGGGGATCTGCACGTCCATCTCCGGCAGCTTGACGTCGTCGATGTGGCCCGTGTGGCCCATACGGGTGAACGCCTCCTTGAGGATCTTGTCCAGCTTCTCGCCGCTGGGCGGCTCGCTCGGGATGTTGAGCAGGTCCGTGAACAGGTCCGTGCCGGTCGTGGCGGGCCACGACTTGTCCTCCATCATGGCGGCGGGCTCCTCCCACTCACGATGGAAGTCCTGACTGCCCGCGTTGTCCGAATTGAAGTCCCGGTAGCCACGCTCGCCCGTCGTCTCCATGTACTCTCGGTACGGGTCATACAGGTCACCCGACTCGTCTGCGCCCTCCTTGGGCTCGAAGTCCTCGGGGCGGCGCCGGCGGCCACGGAACGAGTCGTCGTCACCATCGTTGCGGCGCGGGCGGAACGCAAAACCGCGCGCAGTTGCTGCCTGCAGCTGCGGTACACGGGTCGCCTGCTTGGCGGCCGTCCGCACGAGCGCCAGCATGGTCACCATCTCTATGTCAATAGGAAGCTTTGGTCTGTGCCAGCCATCAGGGGCCTCTCGTTTTCGTATATGGTGTGGTGTACATCAAACTAAAGTGGCTTCACCAATACGGGGAAAATTTCGAAGTACTCGGCTGGTGACGGTTCAAGTGCAAGGCGACTTCAAGATGTGGAGTGTGGGAATTCATGGGCGGACGAGTGCGTTCCGTGAGCAACAGCGGCTTTTATTTTCTATAGGAGGAGAGAATATGACCTCGGATGAGAGCGATATGCAGCGCCAATTGCTGATTGAGCTCATGACGCAGGGAAACTGTAGAGCAGTGGTGGTGTACAGTCTGGACGACCGACAAGATCTGCTCGCTGTGCATGAGGCACTCCAGCAGACTTGTGCAGACAACGAGCTGCTGTCGAGGACGCACTTTGCTGTTGTCGCTGCAACCCCGGTAGATTGTGCACTGGAGGATCTTGCAGCGCGTGTCGAGCAAGCGCTCATGACACTGCAGCTTCAGCAACTGGACGTACTGCTGCTTCAAGCGCAGTCGCTGCCGGGGTCGAGTAGCATTCACGAGCGCAAACGCATAGTACTGGAGGCCTGGGGGCACATGATGGCGATCCAGCAGGCAGGGCTGGTACAGCACATCGGCGTCAGCGACTTGAGCGTTCAAGACGTAGATTTCATGCTCACGGCGTACCAGGACAATCCACCAGAAGCCTGGTCGATCGAGGTGCAGCTCCCCGGAATGGCGTCAAAGTCATCAAATCTTGACGTCCCACTTGAAGACATCACTGCGTTTGCCCACGCGCATGGTATTGACGTGTTGGCACGCTTTACCTTCAACTGCCTGGATACTTTCGAGCCTCAAGATTTGCGGGATGGCTGGGATTTGTTGACTCAAAGTCTTGCCGAGAGATATCGCGAGCGGCCGTTCAAGTTCCTGGTAGCCCATGAAAATGAAGGTTCGACGGCATCCTACCACATGGGCTCTCATGCACCCAGTGAAACCACAGTGCTGCAAACCCCGCTGCAGATTGCTGTGCGCTACTTGCTCCAGAAAGGTCTCGTCGTCATCCCGCAAGGATATTATGACTTGCAGCACGACGACCAGGAAAGTGAAGCGCAGGAAGACACGCATCGCGCGATTTTCGGGCCGCTCGCGCATCCCTTCTCGGCATTTCATCCATCTTGTTCCCCGCACAAATTGTACTCCAGCCTGTTGACGCGCAATGATCTAGCTGCAATTGACGGCGTGCTTCACTTGACCACTTCGTTCCCTCTGCCAACCCCACCACGCACACCTATTAGCACAACCGGACGAAGTCGACCCGGCTCCAGACACGATCGACAAAGGAACTTGCCGTCGGCATTTAGCCGCCCGTCAACTGCTGATTGATTCGAGTCGAGACTCAATGTATAAATGTGCCTTTGTTTTTCTTTTCTTCACCGTTCTCTCGTGTCGAAGTAGGCTGTGCATCCCCGCTGTAACCCCACGATAGAATCGAGCGCTATGCTGTCATGAGTCGATCAAGTCGCTGCTGCTCCCGAGTCATTACTTCCTCACGAAAGTATGCAGCTAAGAACTTGTTGCTGCTCAAGAAGCTGCGGAAGGTCTCACCGCCAATTTCCACCACTTTCACGGGTTGTGTACATCGCACACTCGAGTGACGCGTCACAATCTTGCAAGCTCGGGTTTGACCAGATACACCAAGTGGGAAGTAGTCGCCCGGGTGAAGCTCTTCCACAACTACCCCCTCCTTCGCTTTCAGCACTTCAAGCTGGCCGTCCAGTAGGATGAATACCGAGTCACAAGGCTCGCCCTCCTTGTAAATAAAATCACCCGTGTCGAATGTACGCATCTTCACGGACCCCTTGGCAACTTCAACGCACTTGAACAAATGCTGTCGGATGTGACGATGTGCGGTTTTCTCCAGGCGGTTGTTGATTGACTCGTACGTGCCTTTCAAATTCAGGTAGTCATCTGCCACAAGCTGCAGAACTTTGCACGGCGTGTCGCTGCCTTCAGCGCAACGGTATGTGGCAATGCGCGGCAAAAATCGCCCATCAGGACGCACCAGTTCGATCTCACCGAAAAAGGTTCCCTTCGGTAACCGTCTGAGTTTCATCTCCTCATGCCCTGACGTAGTAGGACGAGTCTGGACAAACCCTGGCCACGAAGGACGCGACAACAGCCCAGCAAAACCCTCAGACTGCTCGTACGCCGAGATGCTCGTAATTGGGGCGCCTTCGCCTAACTCGCTGGTGGGGTCAGACCTCTTAATAGGGTTCTTACAGGAGACCTCAACTTCACCATCCAGCAGCAAGTACACGTTATGTGCACCAGCATGTCCTTCACGAATAATGGCCTCTCCGGGACGGTAGGTAGCTGATCGCAGCGTGGAGATGGTCATCTTCACATTGTCGTAGTCGACAGCCTCCACGGTAGAGGCATTATGTTCCGGGTCACCGGTCGCACCGACCAGCATTTCATTCAGCTCGTTTTCGCTCATGTGCTTGCCCAAGCTCTCACTAACACGAGCAAGGTCCTTCTTGGAAATAAATCCCTTTCCTTCCTTGTCGAAGAAATGCAACGTGGAAAGCAATGCGTTTGTTTTCTCGTTCAGCGCTTCGACGCTTGAACTCAACCCCCAAGCGAAACTGCGTTTCACACTTTCAAGCTCTTCGTTGTCACCGTCGTCTATATTGTCATCCATTGCATCAAGAAGGAGAACAGCCAAAATGCTGGCACGCAGGCGACGACGCCCACGCTGGAACTTCTCCAAGAGCTCGACAGAATTTTTCATCGGCTCGTGACTTAGCTGGGATTGATTCCGCAACCATGGATGCTGAAGCGCCTGCTCCGCGCTTAGTCGCTGGTTCGGATCTGTCTCGAGCAGCTTCAGGATCAGATCACGCGCAGAGGGAGAAATAGACTGCCACGCACGGGACTGTGTGCGGAACTTGCCCTTCAAAATTCGTTTTCGGATCTGGAGAGCACAACATTAATGTGAGCAAGATTAAATTCACTTCTTTGCAAACTTCGACCCTTACCTCTTCGTCGGATAAGTTGTTATATGTGTCAAACGGATGGGAGCCGCACAACAGGATGTACAGCACAATGCCCAGCGCAAACATGTCCGCTTTGGGTCCAAAATTGATCGCGTCGGGCCCCGCTTGGCTGTCGAGGTCCTCATCGTTCTCATCAAGCGATACGTCCTCTCCGTTGGCTCTCGCTTTCCTGAGCGCATCCCTGGTATTTCTCCTATGAATCAATGCGCCATGCTCCAGTGTTTCCGGCGCTGCATAAGCTACTGTGCCCATTAGTTGCGAGTCGTAGAAGAAGCGCTCGCCCATACGGAACGACACGCCGAAGTCCACGAGACACATGCGGCCCTTGTGCAGCAAAATATTCTCGGGCTTGATGTCTCCATGCACAATGCCCTTGCGGTGCAAGTACTGCAGCGCATCACATAACTGTCGTATCGTGTTGCTCGCCTGCCGTTCCGAGTACGCTCCGTTGGCAATCAAATGGTCGAATAGCTCTCCGTCCTGCGCCAATTCCTGCACAATAAACCAGCAGTACTCGGTCTCGTACGTGCCCCGTAGCTGCAGAATGTTGGGGTGTTGACCAGCCACACGGAGCACGTCCACTTCGCTCCAGAACTCTCGGGCGGATGTCTCGCTCTTGCTCAGCATCTTGACGGCCACGAGCTCGCCCGTGCGCTTGTCCACCCCTTTCTGCACCACGCAGTAGCCTCCTTCACCCACCACCTCGTCTAGGATATCATAGTCGTCGTGGATGTTGCGTCCGCGCCGGATCGTCTGAGAATGAGCGCTCTCCATGGCGGCATCTGATTCCGAGGCGCTGGCGAGCGCTAGACCGCCCATAACGGCGCCCAGAGCAGCGGCTTGACGCCACCCATGGGAGGCACTGCTCTCCCCATTGTTGTAACTGCTGGAAGCCTTTACAGAGCGCTGGGAACCGGCGTGAACGCTGCGTAATTGCTGCTGAGAGACTGTCAACGCGACTGCTCGGCGCCCTTCGACGTCTCGGGGCGGCAGTAGACGCGGGAGTTTGGAGCGTCGACGCAGCGCCAAGAGAACCTTGAGGCGCGCAGGAGCTTGGGGCATTAGTGGTGAAGGGAGGGGGTAGTGGGCGGACAGAAGGAGAGCGGAGACGCCGGCAGGTGTCCACTCGGTCCTCCAATTCCGACGGAAAAGGGCTTTCTGAGGCCGTGGTGCCCAGAACGACGCGCAAACAGGCGGGACGGTTAATTCGGGTGTAAAATCTGGGTTTTAGCCCGCATACCAACTTCAAGACGTTGGCAGCACCCAACCGAGTCGGACGTCAGCCACCAAACGCTATTTCTAGTGGAATTTCCAACTCTGAGGGCGGGTCTTACGCATTGAGATTGATACATGCAAGCTGTCCATGCACTTGTGATCAATCTCGGACGTGTTGGCTATATGTAGGTCAGTGGCCCAAACTGTGAAATGAAGCCGAAGTCAATGCTGTGAATGCACAAGATGTTGGCGCCGCCATCTTGGAGTTCGTCGATGACGATCACAATGCTCTCTCAATGTGCTCGTAAGCGGTAGCGTGTGGACGACGCGCTGGACGCGGCCGCCGCGTACTGGTGCGAGGTAGACCGTGGCCGGTACTGCTGATCTCAATCTCATCCTCGCCGTCGTTCGCAGGGTAATGATCGGTCGAGACGGCCTCTCATCCCCGTTTTCATAAGTGCTCTCGTCGACGGCGACGATCAAGTCGTCGTGGGGGCGTTCGCCGTCAGGTCTCAGTCCGAGCACGACGACATTTCGTCTTCGCACTTGAATGCCTACTACCCGAAGCGAGCGGGTATTTGGTGTTTCACTGGTCGAAGGCCCTCGGTGCTCAACATCCGCCTGAAGCAGCAGCCTTCGCCGTTGTTGTGCAGTGCATTCAAAACACTGTATTGACGCTACATGTACCTTCACTGTCGTACTCGCACGAGGCAAAGCGGCGTCTACAACAGCGGCGGCAGCTCTAGAAACACCACTTCGACGTGCGTGTCCTTTTCCGATTTCAACGACAACGCACGCATACGCAAACAGCTAGCGTATGAACCAGCATTGGCAATCAAAGTGACGGCGCGGGCAAGGCTCCGAGTCTCCACCAGCGATTCGCCGGCACCGAATGGAAGTCAAATGCGACTTGAGGTCGACCATCGACCATCTGGCTGTGACGCGTCCGGCTCGACCAGCGAGAGCCGGGCGCCGATCAGCGGAGGCCTAGACTTGCCCTCCGAGCATCGAACTTCATTTCCAAATCGGCCACCAGTGGGCTTCGTGCATTGATTGAGTCATGACCGCCGCCGTCGGCAGCCCGCAGCCTGCGGCCTACGACGCGTCTCTCACGACGCCAAATCGCCTGGAGAGGTGAGACATTGAGGCGCTGCGCTGTCTACAGCTCCACGCTCTAACAGTTTGTGTGGCTACTGGCAGACTGCGCGATCACTCGGTTGTGAGCGTCGTGAGCTCCGTGAGCCACGCTGACAATGCGGAGGGCGCCTCGGTGCAGTGGCGGCCGTCGACACTGGCGACTATGAAGGAGGACCCGCGACGACAGCTGACGGTGCTGAGCATCGTCGGTCTCTGCTATTTTTCTGTGTGTGGTGGCCCCATTGGATCGGAGCCAATCATTTCTGGTGAGACTGTGCACTAGGACTTGTGCTGTCGTGGGGGAGGAATTCGCTAACCTTTCTGCACTGCGTTCTGTAGCTGGTGGTCCGTTGCTGGGCCTTATCCTGCTGCTTTTGTTCCCGGTCATCTTGGGTCTACCCATTGCGTACGTGACGGCGGAGCTCAGTACGGCGTTCCCGGAAGATGGAGGCTACACGGTCTGGGTGCTTAATGCCTTTGGTCCCTTCTGGGGATTCCAGACGGGATACTGGGCCTGGATCTCGGGCGTGATCGACAATGCGCTGTACCCAGGACTTGCGGTGTCCACGTTTACGGAGGTGTACGGAGATATTGGCTCGCCGACAGCAGAGTATTTCATCAAGGCAGCTATCGCGCTGGCACTGGCGCTGCCGAACCTCTTGGGAATTCGCATCGTGGGTAACGGAATGGTGGCCTTGTCCATCTTTGTTATGATCCCATTCATTCTACTCTTCGTCTGGGGCCTCGTTAGCGGGCATGACTGGAGCGCGCTTGGGGAGGTTCGTCGCTCCGATATCGTGTATGATTCCAACGGCGACCTTGTGAGCATGTCCGGCAGTTTAGACGTAAGTACCTGTTCGAAGTGGGGGGTTTCGTCAATGTGAATATCTAACTAACTTGTGCTCACTTGAAACAGATTGACTGGTCGACGTTGATCAACACGCTCTTCTGGAACTTCAATGGTGCTGTTGGCATGTCGGTCTTTGGTGGTGAAGTGAGCAATCCCGGACGAACGTACCCCCGCGCCATGCTGATTTCGGTGCTACTTATCGCGCTCACGTATTTGATGCCGCTCTTCGGAGCGATTGTTTTCAACTCTCCGAACTGGACGACATGGGACGACGGGTCCTTCTCGAGCATCGCGTCGGTGCTGGGCGGCACTTTTCTTTCGACCTGGATCATGCTGGCTTCGTTTGCCAGCAATGCTGGCATGTACATTGCCGAGCTCTTTTGCGACTCGTTTCAGATCATGGGCATGGCGCAGAATGATCTTGCACCGGCCTTCCTTGGAGCGTAAGCTTGCTTGAGTTACCAGAGATTTGGAGCGATTTTCCGATACTAACGTATGGATTGTGGACCTTTTCGTACATATGTTGTAGCCGCAACAAACAGTTCAACACGCCGCACAATGCCGTCTTCGCGAGTCTCATCGTCATCTTCGTGCTCATCAAGTTCGACTTTGACGATATTCTCAACATGACGAACGCGCTATCGGCCTTCTATCAGCTCCTCATCTTTGCCGCGTTCATCAAACTGCGCTATACACAGGCGGACCTCAAGCGCCCGTACAAAGGTACGCTCTCGAGGTTTTGGCCAGAATATGTTCTTGTGTTTGACTCGGTCTTCGTTGTTCATGTGCAGTCCCCGGAAGCATCCCTATGCTTGTGGTGGCTCTCTTGATACCCACGGCCCTGCTCCTGTATATCGCTGTGGACGTCTTCTTCACGTTGGCGCCGGCGATGATCGTCCTGGGAGTGACCTTGGCTGGCTTTTTGTATGCCAAATGGAAGAAGTTCACGCTCGCCCAGTTCAACGATCTAAATCTCGACGGATAGCTCGTGTAGCGATCAATCAGTAAGTACAACTAATAATTCAAAGGACATGTAGGAGCCTACCAAATCGCATCCACGTAAAGCTTCTAGCACTGTCGGTGGAAACAGCTTTCCGTTGATACCGCTTGCTGGAGTGCAACATACTCAGTAGTGATTGTCAACTTCAGCACATGAGTGATGTTCAACGTCGACTAGCAAAGCTTGCTCATGTGACTACTGTATTTTTATTTTCAACCGCAAGTTGTAGCTACTGCGACGCCAAGACCGACACGCTGGACGCGTCGACGTGGTACTGGCTCCTTGTTGCCGCATCATCATGCATAGGAATCGGATGACCCATCTCAACGGATGAGGCGCAGGTCCTTGGCTCCGTCCCTAACGACAGATGATCTGCAACTTGCAAAGTGTGGTCGATCCGATAGGACCGTGTAGGACTTGCTGTGACGACTAAAGTAGCTGTCAGCGTTAGTAGCTCTCGCTACGCACCTCTTGGAAGCTGCCGGTGCCGAATACACTGTACTCTGTTGTCTTCTCCAAAATGCTGTGATGGGACTATTGCATTGGCAGTACCAACGCCGTTGAAGTCGCCAATGAACGACAGAATCGAAGTTTCAGCGGCTGTTCAACTTGACTTGAAGCTAAGTTGTTGCTTAGCAACACCGTCGTGACGCACTCTACCAAGCCTGTGAGCAAAGTTGGGCTTTTTTTGCTGTGAATACGAGCGGTGCCGATGGCGAGATTTGAGTCGTAACATCATCAAAGCCCACCAATAAGCCGGCGGTGCAGGTGTGTACACGATTGTACCTTGTTGTTTGGTCGGTCTTGGCGCTTGCGCTTGAAGCTCATTTCCGATTTAACATCCCGCGTTGAAGTTGTCCGTTGCTTGAGCTCCTTGTCTTCGCTGCTTGCATGGCCGCTTCTCAGCCAGAGACGTCCATCTTAAATGCTGCTCACAGTCCCAAGAGCGGAACCTATGACGACCAACTTCTACTGACCCCCCAACGCCTGGGCAGGTGAGGGTGTATGGTATTGTAGTCTTCAATCACGACTCAACTTGTCGCTGTAGGCTGAACGGTCATTCGGTCGTTAGCTCGATGAGTGCCTCCGTGCAGTGGCGCCCGTCGAATCTGGAGCCGACGAAGGAGGACCTCCAACGGAAGTTGACGGTCTTGAGCATCGTCGGTCTCTGCTACTTTTCGGTGTGCGGGGGCCCCATCGGGTCGGAGTACATCATCTCCGGTACGACTGATGACTAACTGGCGTGGAGATAAGCGCTAAGCCTGCCTCGCTCGCTTCTGTTGTCTTGTGCAGCTGGTGGTCCCTTGGTCGGATTGACCTGTCTCCTCCTGTTCCCGTTGATCCTTGGACTTCCGATTGCCTTCGTCACGGCGGAGCTCAGCACTGCATACCCGCACGACGGTAGGGCTTCACTCAGTGCATTCTCGCCGAGGCTTTCACAACTAATCGCTGCTACTTTCCCAGGCGGCTACACGGTCTGGGTGCTCCATGCTTTTGGGCCGTTTTGGGCCTTCCAGACGGGGTACTGGTCGTGGATCTCCGGCGTCATCGACAACGCGATCTACCCGGGGCTTGTCGTAGCTACGTTAACGGAGGTCTACGGACCCATCGGCTCACCGACAGCAGAGTATTTCATCAAAGCAGCCATCGCTGTGCTTTTGGCGCTGCCGAATCTCTTTGGCATCCAAATCGTGGGCAACGGAATGGCAGCTCTATCGGTCTTTGTCATGGTACCATTCGTCGTACTTGCCATTTGGGGCATGATTCGAGCAAGTGACTGGGGCGCGTTGGGTGAAGTCCGTCGCTCCGATATCGTCTACGACGACAACGGTGACTTCGTGAGCATGTCCGGTGGCGTGGATGTAAGTGCAGTGGCCAGGCACTCACCACAATTCAGGCTAGACTTCAGGAAACTCACCCGTGCTCTTTGCATGCCATATAGATTGACTGGTCGACCTTGCTCAACACGCTCTTTTGGAACTTCAATGGTGCGGTCGGCATGTCGGTGTTCGGTGGTGAAGTGAGCAACCCGGGGCGAACGTACCCGCGTGCGATGTTGATGTCTGTACTACTCGTCGCGCTCACGTACGTCGTGCCGCTGTTTGGCGCCACGGTGTTCAACTCGCCGCATTGGACTATGTGGGAAGATGGATCCTTCTCGAGCATCGCGTTGGATTTGGGTGGTGACTTCCTCTCGACATGGATCATGCTAGCATCGTTTGGCAGCAACGCAGGGATGTATATCGCGGAGCTGTTCTGCGACTCGTTTCAGATCATGGGCATGGCGCAGTGCGGGCTCGTCCCGGCGTTCCTCAAAGCGTACGTTGCCGTTCTGCTCTGGAAGTGTGTCACTCAAGACTAACATGCGGGATTCCTTGCAATTTATAGGCGCAACAAAAAATTTAACACGCCGCACAACGCTGTCTTTGCGAGTCTCGTCGTCATCTTCGTGCTCATCAAGTTCGACTTTGACGATATTCTCAACATGACGAACGCGCTGTCGGCCTTTTACCAGATCCTGATCTTTGCTGCGTTCATTAAGCTGCGCTACACACATCCGAACATTGATCGTCCTTTCAAAGGTACGCTCCGCTCAGCAGTTTGCTCGAGCTTAGGTGACTGATTGTTGCTTGTGTGTTTGTAGTCTCCGGAAGCACGCCCATGCTTTGCCTTGGCCTCTTGATCCCTACGGCCCTGCTCGTGTATATTGCTGTGGATGTCTTCTTTACGCTGGCGCCGGCGTTGATTGTCGTTGGTGTTACCCTCGCTGGCCTCCTTTACGGCCATTGGAAGAAGTTTTCGCGTGTCCAGTTCCACGATGTCAGCCTCGAGGCGTAGCTGGTGGGGTTTACTATTGCACACGACAAAGGAATCAACAAATGTACGTACAAGTTTGATAATCCACGGAAATGTAGTAACCAGCCAATTTGCACCTTGTTTTGAGTGCTGGCTGCAGCCTCACGACTTGCTCTCTCATTTATACCTCATTCAGCCTCATGACACCGTCACGCAGCAACTGGCGCATCGACCATCCTGTTGGACGGTTGTGTCCATCGTCCGAATGGCGCCAGGACCAAAAGATCCAGCCGGAGTGTGCCTTGCGAAATGCTTCGAGCTGTGCCGACGCAAACTGCTGCAGTCCAATGCGGTCCTCACACGGGAAGGCACATCCTTGAGCACCCAGACTCCACTCATCGATGAGCAGCCAGTTGCCACCCCACGAGGAAACTTGGTCGCCGTAGCGACGCACAGCTTGAAGCACTTGATCACGGTTCTGCCCTTCATAGCCCCAGATGAAGTACGGGTGCCATTCGTGCCACACGTTGAAGTACTTCGGGTAGCGCATGAAGTCCTCCATGCATGGCGGGTTCTGTTCCGTCAACAGCGGCGCCACAGTCAGCACACAATCGTTACCAGTGGCACGGATCTCCGAGTACGCGCGCTCGTAGTATGCACGCAGCACATGCTGTTCAGTGGGGGCTTCAGGCTCATTCAGCAAGCCAAGACCAAGGAAAGAGGGGCAGTAGCGGTACCGGGAGGCGAGGAACTTTGCCAAGTACACGGTGTTGTCCACGTTCTCCGGATATTGTCCCCAGAATTTGGCGCCACTCTCCACTGCAGCGCTGTGGTCGCGGCCGTTCTGAGAACCTTTAGCCGCGTGGATGTCCACGATCACCGCCATGTCGTGTTCTACACACCAGTGGTTCACCAGTTCGTCCAGGTATCGCAGTGCATGCGGTGCAAACACTCGCCACTCCTGCTTGTTCGGGAAGTCGGTTGGGTCGAAGCCCATGATCCAGTACCCGACCGGCACGCGCACCGTGTTGAGTCCGAAGCGCTTCATCTCGGCAATGTCGTACTCGGTGATCCAAGTGCGGCGATGCTCATCAAAGCGTCGGCCGCCCTCTTCATGGCCCAAGAACTTCATGGTCGCGAACTCTCCTTGGTTCTTGATCTCGTCGGGCACGCCCTGCCACAGACACGAATCCCACGTCATCCAGTGCTCGGCCACAAGCCAGCCGCCGAGGTTCACGCCATGGCACGGGATTTCTCCTCGGCGCAGTCGAGCTTGCAGCGAGTCAGACGCCACACAGGACATCTTCACGCGGGACAAGGCGGGGGGGAGGGTTCCTGTCGAAACTCAAAGTGAGGCCTGGATTGATTTGCAGCGACCACGATATGTGTCTCAAGATCAGCCAGCAATGGTTGATCAGGTTGGCATTGACGCGCTCGTACAGCAAGACGGACACCCCAGTGTTTTGGACGAGTTGATACACTCATTGACTTCGTTGTTGTTGGTTGCTGCGACTTCGCGCTTGCTTTTGATTGAGACGCCGAGGCGCTCTAACATACGTATATGCTTACATGTTCTGGGCCACGAGCTCCGCGGCCGCTTCAAGTCCCGAGAAATAGGCCGCTTGCAACGCGCCTTGGTACTTGGGATCGACAGCCTCGCCCGCGAAGAGCACGCGATTTGCCACCGTTTGCTTTAGCAGGTCCGGGTCTTCTTGAGCGTTCCGCACCGTCACGCAACTGTAGGCGCCCACAGACCACTTGTCTTGATCCCAACTGCAAGAGCCAAAGCAACAACAAACCGTTAGCGTCGTGATGCAACCAATACGACCCGCGCATTAGAATAGCTTACCGAGTGATGAAGTGGTTGACTGGCTTTGGGATGTCGGGTCCAAACGTCTCCTGCATCTGCAAGAAGAGAGCGTGCACGATCTCCTCATCCGTGAAGGAAGTCGAAATGGCGCTCGCGTTGTCACCGATGAGGACGCCCTCCAGTATCGGCACACCCTTCGCGAGGTGGTAGTTGAACACAAGTGGGAAGTAGATCCGGCGGCCGTCTCCTTCACCTGAGCTCTTCTTCTGGAGCTGGCCCATGAACGTGGCGTACTTGGGCCAAAAGACCTCTGGGAACTGCACGAGCACCTTCATGTACTGGCCCATCTTGGATCTCTTAAGCGCGCCCGTTTTGATGGCGGGCAGTTCTGGCTGGAAGTGCAGCTTGCCGCTCTGCAGCATTCCCAGCGAAGTAGCAACGATCACGCGGTCAGTCGTCACGCAACGTCCATCGGTGCACTCGATGACTACCCCAGCTGGACCGTCGTAGTTTATTGCTGCGACTGACACGTTCGTGTGGATGATGCCACGGATGGGCTCGGCTAGGTGATCAATGAAGCGTTCCATCCCCACCGGAACGAGGCAGTGAGCGCCGGGGTCGTCGCCCATGAGGTCGGTCTCGATAAAGGCGTCAAGGTTCAGGTCGTCGGCAGTGAGACCGAACCAGGCCTCCATTAGTCGCAAGAACAGATCCACTTTCTTGCGAGCCTCGACGCCTCCCATGACCTCAACCAGGTCTTGGTCGGTGTCGAGGAGGTGATCCACCACACCGGACAGTGTCTTCTCTCGGTGATCGTCAGCAAGGTCGGACCTCGCGAGCTTTTGCAGTTTGCGCATCAGTAGATCTTGCCACTCCCACGTCTCCTTGGTCTGCTGCTCGCTCAGTTGGCAACTACCGTCATGGAGCAGGAAGTTTGCGCACGAGCCCGGGTGGAGCCATGGATTCCTAGGGCTGATCTCTTTGAAGGAGATGCCAAACTTCTTGGCCAGCGTGGCGAACGGGTTGCCCTCGGTGCCGTGGATCCAGGCAGCACCCACCTCCACATTGACAGGTAGCGAATCGCTGAAGGACTTGGTTTGTACGCGGCCACCGATGCGTGACTGCGCCTCCAGCACGCACACTTCGTTGAAATCGAAGTGACCCGATGAAAGCAGCTCGTTGGCCGCGCTAACACCGGCCAGCCCCGCTCCGATGATCGCCACGCGGTAGGAGCTCTCGAGCGGCGTCTCGGTCGTTTTGGAAGTGACGTTTGGCATGTTTGTTGCCTGGCAAATTGCAGAATGAGGTCTTGGAAAGCGTTGCCGTACCAGGGCACCATGCGTTTGGAGGAGGTGCTGGCGAAGCCGTTGGGATTAGAACACAGCGGTGTAGCGTCTACGGGAAGTAGGAGATATCCGTCGACACGACTTGTGCTTCATGATGATGTTTCGCTTCAGGCGAAGGCGTTGGGTAGTAACAAGATTTGACGACTCGAAAGGAGTGTACACTGTACAATGCACTCGCACGGGCTCGCCGGCGGGACGGCCCCGATCAACATGAGCCCAGGATGGGAGGAGAGGCCTCGGTTTGGCCACACAACTTGCATTCACGCCATCTGCCGGTGATCTCGAGCTTGTCACTTGGAGAAGCGTACCGGCTACTGGTCATTGTGGGGAGCTTGGAGGCCGCTTACGTTACGCGAAGATGACCACCGGATACCTTTGTCGTCAACAGCAAGGAGTGCAACCAGGGATTGACAGTAGAACGATTTGTCTTCCAAATTACTATACCTATATATATATATGTAGTATCTTCCTAGTAGCGCCTACAAAGTTACTATTTAGAACAGTAGCATTGGGTTCTGCATCTAGAATATTATATTAGTAGTCATATAATACATAGATAGTACTATCGTCGACCAGAGAAACGATCAGATCCTGCCCGTCGAGTTCCATACGACGCATCTCTTTTCAATTGTGCTTCAATAGCCCTTGCATCCCTGCGTGCTCGTTGTCCGCTCTTGCGTAGGTTGCTCATGGTAATGCCTCCAGTCGCGAAGACACGCTCTTGATACACGTTGGAAAGAGCTCTGGCCAACCAGACACGAGCCAGTGCTACAATGGATGTGAACCGGACGCTGCCAGATTCGCGAAACCAGTGAAGGATATCCACGTGCTCGCAGACAGCTTCAACACTCCTGCAAACATAGTCTTCCACTTGAAAAAATATAACGCACGAAGCGCAGCAAAATCGCTCGGGCAGGATCCCGGCGTCGTACTGCTCGTGGCTGCATACATGATGGCCCCAAGGCCGCCCACAAACCACACATGCATCCATCGTGGTTAGCTCGGCGTACGAGCAGCTTCATGAAGGGCGTGGTCAAGCTGAAAGAGTGCGGAGGAGTTCTTGGTTTCTGGAAAATCGCAAAATGAGCACACAAGTTAGCCGAGCCGCGCAGTTTTACGGCGAGAAATTTTGTTCCAGCAGTCTTGTGCCACTAACCGCTCGCAAGATGCGGAAGACTGCTTAAGCGGCCCAGTGCGACAAACCGCTCGCTCGTGGAGTGCTTCCCACCAGCACACAGCGGCAACAACGCTCACGCTTGTTATCTCCATCGATATCATCGAACGCTCGCGTTGTCCAATAAGAAAATACCTCCCCTAGTACTCAGATAGTACCAATATTACTCATAATTTGTTCTACTATAAATGAGTCGGTCTGAAGCTACTATCTACTATGGCTTTATGATATTAGGCTGCTAGTAATTAGTAGAATAAATTACTATTAGATGCCGAAATTACTGTCAAATTCTGAGTGCAACATCTGCCGGTTTTTAGGAGACCGAGATTATGTTACGCGAAGCTGACCACAGGCCGATGACCCTGTCAACATGAACGGCTTGTTCCAAGGGTGCTTCGGCTGGGGAGTAACAAACACTAGAACTGCACGACCAAAGAACACGAGGAACTGTTTGTACGCTGCCAATGGGGGTTGTCGTGCAGAGGTTTGCGAATGGTTGTGGCGTCCTTCCTGCTCGGAGGTGGCAGTCGCTGCATGAAAGACATATCGAGGGACGTTCTGGGCCCAACGGACTCGTGGGCCGACAAGGCGTTCAGCGTTTTAGTGCCAACCATAGATCTCGACTTCCGAGTCGTAAATTCCGACAGGAAAGCTACCGCCGCAGCCGATGCTTTTGCAACAGGGTGAATCCACATCAAGCACAAACATGGAATTGCTATAAACTTGTGAGCATTGAGCCTTTCACTTCATGAGCTCTTTGAAATCATCCTGCCGCACAAAGGCAATAAGAACCTCCGCCCACAAAAATAAGCATAGATCAATGCGTAAGCCAACGAACTTGATACAAAATATCCATCGCCACACCTCGACAATCTCCCTGGATCTGTGCCCAAGGCCCAACGCTCAGTATATCTTGCCGCGCGTCGCTATAAGAAAACGAGGTAGGACAAGCAAACTAGCAACGGAAAGTCAACGCACCGTTCATGGCACATTGTTGAGACCGGGTTGACTATTTTAGCCAGTCAAATCATTTAAAAACAGATTTAAACCAATCATGATGCATAGTGTGTCAGTCGCAACTGTGCCGCCGTCTGCTCAATACCTTCGACGTCAACATGGCCCCCACGTCTGCAACTGCCCTGCAAAGTTCGTACCGCGTGGCAGTGATCGGTGCCGGATTGTCCGGCGTGAGCGCTGCCAACGCGCTGCTGGCCTCCAACAAGTTCGCTACGAGCGACATCTGCGTGCTGGAAGCGCAGTCTCGCATCGGTGGCCGCGTCCAGACGCAACCGTTCAGCGACTCGCTACCTGTCAGTGTGGAGGTGGGCGCCGCATGGATCCACGGCACCGACGGCAACCCGTTCTCCGATATGGCGCGCAAGTTTGGTATCGCTTTCAAGGAGGTGAGTCCGCGGAATCCGTGGCTGCACCCCGGTGCATGCAAGAACTTTTTGATCTTCAACGGCTGCGAGCAACTACCGCAGGAGCAAGTGGACGAGACGTGGAAGTGGCAGGATCTGCTCATGGAAAAGCTGCAGGCTCTGGCGAACTCGCCCAATGCCGCTGACCACCAGGAGAAGGCTCTGTCGACCATCGTGGACCACCTTGTGACTTCGGACGGGGAGCTGCGTGAAGCGATGAAAGCTCCGAACGCACGCGCGAGACTGGACGTTTGCTTGAAGTTGATTGAGGTCTGGATGGGGGTGAACGATGATGAAGTGCAACTCGACGACTTTGCACAGACCGAGTTGATTGGGTATGTGTCTGAGGAGAAGGCTATTAATTTCTATCGTAGCTCTGTGCTAACCGCTTCGTGTGTATCACCATTTACTGCTTGATGCGCAAAAGTGACGACCCGGGTGCGCACTGCATTGTTCCTGCGGGAATGGAGCGCTTCATCGACCATTTGGCGGAGCCGGCAAAGGATTCCATCTATACGGATGTCTGTGTCACCTCTATCAACTATGAAGGCGCGGAAGGAGTTATCATCGAATGTAACGATGGACGTCACATTATTGCTGAGCACGTAATTGTGACTTCATCGCTGGGATTCCTCAAGTCTGGCAAGCTGCACTTCCAGCCTGAGCTACCTGCGGCCAAGCTGGGTGCCATTAACCGCTCCAAGATGGGCCAGTACATGAAAATTCTCGTTGAATTCCCGGAGGTCTTTTGGCCGGAGGACTGTACCTTCATCGCCCAGATTAACGACACATCGGCTTCCAGCGAGAGCTCAGAGCGTCGCATCTACTTCCCAGTGGTGTTCAACTACCAATTTGCAAAGGGAGTTCCTATCATCGAGGGCGTACTGGTTGGAGAAAACGCTAGCAAAATCTCCGCTACCTTCACCGATAAGGAGATCGCGCACGCGCTCTTCTTGCAACTGCAAGTTACATTTGGGCCTAACACTCCTGATCTGGTGAACTACTTCATCACTAGGTATGTGCCTTACATGGAGTCGAGATCGTTTGCCTAACGTGGTATCTACGGGTGTGTTGCCAATTGGGCAGATGGGATCAGGACCAGTGGTCGGTGGGTGCCTACAGCTCTCTGACAGTGGACAGCACAGACGAAGACCCGGCGATTCTGCGTGAGACCGTGGCTAACCGCGTTCTGTTTGCGGGCGAGGCTACGGACTACAAGTACCAGGGCGCTCTGCAAGCCGCTTACCTGTCAGGTTAGTACATGTTGATTGCGCTTGTCCGTCTGTACGGACTGGCAACCCTGATGTGTTGTTTTCATTGTTCTGTAGGTCTACAAGCCGCAGCTGAAATCGTTGACTGCAGTAGTAAACAGTGACCTCTCAAGTTTGTTCACCGTCGGCTCCCCACGTACACAACGGGTTTTCCTCCATGTTCCTGCACCAACTTCGCCAGGTAGTATCTGTACCACACAACGAAAGCGGCATTCAACGTGAACAGCCAACCCACATGGTGCGCTGACAGCCAGCTCTCGCATAGACGTACGACGACGCTTTCCTTTTGTGCGTCCATTGAACACAATTCGACATCCCTGACTAACATGAGACAAAGTCAACCACAGCGTCGCCATCTGCAACGAATGCACCACGTCAACCTCGAAAATGTCCGACTCCACAGTCTGCTCTTTCTCTTTCTCTATTGCACGGCAACACCAAGAGCAAAACCTTGTGGGCGCTCACGTTGCAGTTCTCTGTACGACCTCCAGCACTTACCACTCATGCTGCCGCCAGGCTGCAATCGCTTCTCCAGGAAGAACTACTCCCTCTTTTTCTCGGTCCAGCGTCTCCTGACTTCTTCCTCTTCCCCTCGCTGTCGATCGCTTTTGACGCGCCACTCATTGCGCGACGTTGGGCCGCTCGGCCCATTCACTACGAACATCGCTGACAAGAATTGGTCGGGAGCGGTTCCGAAGCCCCAGGCCGCGCCGCAAGATAATACGCCAGCGCCAGCTGAGTGCGGCGTTGATGCTGGCACTTCTGGCGCGGGGAAAGGCGCTTCGGTGTGCGAGCGTCATCCGCCTCAGAAGCCCCAAGATGAACAACAAGGACGTTGCTTTTGTCCAAATACGTACATGTTGGCACACTTCACAAGTGCTTACGATGCACTCCACCTTCTTAAGCGCGCGGCGGTGGCGCACCACTACCACCACAGTGCAGCAACAGCAGCAACTCGCGCAGATTCTTGCCGAACTTCTTCTTGTACACGGGCTTGATGTCGCGCAGCACGATGTGGTAGCGCACCACGGCCCTCACGCATCATAGGAATGCCTTCGTTGACTTCGCTCATGGGCATCTGCTGAACAATGGCGCGCACGTTCAACCACATCCTACTAAGTACATGAAGCAAGCAGAATACTTCGAGGCCCATTGAAGCACCCGTCCTTCTTCCCAGAGCAGCTCGAACTCACGCTTGATCGAATCAAGGTGCGCCTGAGCCGTGCGCGTCTCAAATGTCTCTGCATGGCGGGCTCCATCGAACGCGACCGTGCTGTAGTTGCCTGTGCCTTGTAAAATAAACTCGTTGTTGACGAATCGTCCATTTGTTGTGGACCGTGAAGCTTGGCCACGCGTCCAGTCTTGATCGGGATCCCCGCGTCCTTGAAATTGCGTAGCCAAGTCATGTTTTTCTTGTTTTGGAGCGCGCTTTGCTCGTCGACGATCATGCGAGTGATGCAGCCTTCTGCAAGTGCCTTCACAATGCTCTACCGGTGCCACAACGCCACACCTGAGCTGCAAGCTCTCCCCTCGTTCGTACATAGCGTAGTAATGGGCGACCGTCCGTCGCTTCCAGCCCGGGTGCTCCTCGCAGACGACCTTGATGTCCTTCTTGCCGGTCCGGACGAAAGCAGTGCAGCACCGGGGGATCCAAAACTCCAAAACTCGGGATCCCCAAAACCTCGGAGCACCTTCATCTCCTCTCCATTTCTCTCTCGTCCTCACCGCAGACAAACTCGTGAGCCAGCCACTTGGCCGAAGCTCCAAGCCGCCACGCAGAACAGCTCCGTCTATTGTGGCGATTGTGCAAAAGCGCAACAGTTCGAGTTGCAGAAACCCCCAGGTCCTTTGTGTGTGATGAAAATTACCGCGGGTATCTATCTCAACTTTCCAGTTGTTTTGCAAGGCAACAGACCACATGTGTTGGTCATACTCAACGACGTGTGCTCCGACAATAGGACCACGCAATACAACAGTCTGCTTCCAATTCATCGTCATTCCTCCCACACTCCAATTGCAAAGCTTTCCATCGTCAATATGTCTCCGTCGATAATCGCTATCTCCCAGTGCATGAGTTTGGGGCCTTTGCGTGAAATGAACGTTGACCCCGTTTTCGATCAGTTTTTTTTTTTTTTATCATAGCTGAGCTTGTCTCGGAGATTTGTGCCCGATCAACGAGAACACGAACCGTGGCACGCTTGGAGGCACGGATGATAGCGTCTGTCAGTTCAGGATGCGTCAAAATATACGTAGCAATATCCACTGAGGTCTCTGCGCCGTCGAGCAAATCGATGAGCTTCTGAGGTGCAGCTTGATCGCGAGAAATCCAGTGTAGTTTGTAGTCTACTGTCCTGCTCCATGCGGCCAAATACTCGACGGTCGACCCCCATTATCCTTGCGATGTCCTTGAGCGATTGGTATTGTGTGATGCTGAAGACCTCGTTTCAGCATTTCCACCACGAAACGCATGGGGGGTCCACCGACAGGGTTTACCTGAACTTGGACTCGTCTTGATTGGGCTGGGCGTGGACGATGGAGTCGATCCCGTGCTGCGGGCGTGTCCCGTGCTTCGAAGCAGCTGGGTAATTCTCTCCCCATTCTGGTATCACTTGCGAATCTGGGACTTCTCTGATGGGGTTAGTCGCGGACGGCGTTTCTTGGGCAGCGTACTTCCCAGTTCTGTAGGCATTCGGTATGATGCGTCGTGATGCAAAAGTGTACATCCGAACGGTGGCAAGAGCGATGTTTTTCGGTACACCCGGGACTGGCCGAGGGGACTCCGTTGCGAGCGCGGTGAAGTACTGGGGGTGGTGGGGATGAGTTTCTATCGGGAGTCTGTGGTGCATGGCAAGTGGCATTTCTCCGAGTGGAGGAGGGACCACATTCTCCTGGTGCGCGTCGTGCAGTTCTCGCGTCTCAGACATCTTTTCACAGAAAATTTGACGTGCTAGGAAAAACGGACGTGGCCCGACCTCCGTCCTCCACGTTGATGACATAATAATGCCTCGGAAAGGCCGATCCTCCACGTTGCTGTAAAAATGGCTCGGAACGTCGCAAAGTGGGCAAATTATCCTGCAGTGTAGGATAAGTTGCCCACTTTCGAATTCCCGAGCCAATTAATACAGCAAAATCCGAAAGTGGGCAAAAAATCCTCCGCGTGTGTTGACACCACCTGGAGGGTGGCAATAGTTAGTGTACCTGGTACTATGGCCGCCCGGGGCAAAAATTCCTATAAGTGTATTGACACTGATTGGTTAAATTGGGTTCCCCTGATGAAAAACACATGGGTTTTTGTTCCTCCCGCGTTTATCCCATGTTTTTTCAAAACTTTTTGTTGCCAAAACCTCTGAAAAAATATGCCAACTAATAACTATTTCCACAGGTTTGGCAAACTTTGTTGATCTGATTTTGTCCATTTTATCAAGTCTCGCAGGAAATTGAATCGAGATAGTACTAGGATATTATCCCTGGACAGATTTGTTGTTGGCGGAAAAAGATCACAAATGTCTCTCAAGCGCGCCTTCGTGGCGCTCCAGGAGCGTTTCGTGAGCTCCCTGGCTGTGGCGTGCTGTCCTACCATGGACCTGGTGGCTGTGCTCACCCTAGACCACCATCTCCTCGTTCATGTGCGTCCCCCAGCACGATCGTTGATGATCTTCATGGAAATATCCTTCGGATAATATCCGGATTCTTTTGCTTAACTGTACGTAACTTTTTTTTTTTTTTTTTTCTTAAGCGGACCACGTCGTGGCAAAAGTTGCTGCACATTAAACCATCGGACGTGGCCTTCGAGATGGTGACCTTGGCCTGGAGACCCGACGGACTGCAGCTTGCTGTCGGCTGTGGCGAAGGAGACGTGGCAATTTTCGAGATCGAGTCGGGAGAAACGCTACCTGAACGCCGTAGTAGCAGTCGCCATGAACACTACATTACTGCAATGCACTGGGCTCAGATTAACGAGGTGGAGAGTCCAAGTACAGGCTCAGGCTCACGCAACAAACGGTGTCGTCGGAAGGTCTCGGGGTCTCTGACTGATGCAAGCTCGGGTGACTTTACGTCCCAATCCAAACTCCAATTTCGACGTCGGTCGTCGAGATTTCTGGCAGGTTACAGTGACGAAGTAGTGGGTGAGAACACTGTGCTGGTTACTGCAGATGCTGGTGGTTTTATTGCGTTGTGGTGGATGGGAAGCGTGCTGCTTACCCGTATCGATATAAGGACGCACTTTACTGACGAGGAGGTTCAGAGCATGGAGTCGATGGGACACCAAAGGGGCGATACCAGTGGATTCCGAATCGAGCGCGTGGATCTTGCCCCCGATCTGTCTTTGCTCTTTGTCTTGGTTGTGTTTCCCAGTTGTAGCCAAGGTGGCGATTCAGTGGACGGTGGGTCACAAACGAAGCTGCACCGCATGCTGACTCTGGATATGACAGGCATCGAGCGTATCAACGAGGACGTGGCGCTTGTCGCAAGCACAATAGACCGCGTACACACAATTTTGAATCGGATTGTGACCACCGGTAAACAGATGACCACTGAGTGGAAAAATGCTATGCGCATTTTTGAGCTCAAAATGGGGCTTATCGGCTCTCTTTATGAAAAATACGCATGCGAGGATCCACCACAGGTAGACATGCTATCGGTGGTGGTAAGTGGTATTACAGCGCCTGCTTTGGCACAGTACTTCGCGCAAGATATTCAGGAAATGGCAAGTAGCATATTTGTACCACTTGCCGGGAAAGGCTGACGATTTTTTACAATCACTAACAGTTTGCTGTGTTTTCCTGATCATTAGAGTGTTCACCGCATGCAAAAAGCGCTATTTAGCGGTTGTGATACGCTTAGAACGCTAGTCGACGAGAAGCTGAAATGCGACTTGGTCGACCTACTGTTTCTCATTTCGGAATTGCGTGGTCATGCCAAGTGGAGCTCTAAGGATTACGCCGATAGATTGGGTTTCACAGTTAGCGCACTTGATGACCTTGTCAAGGCAACTCAAGATACTCTCGTGGAATTGGAGACACTCACGTTGGCGATTCACGAAACTCGCCAAGATTTTGCGCTATTATTTCAATGGATCATGGAGCGTATTAGCGTTCACACGAACTCCAATCAGATGGGAGGGGCAACGGGTGCATCCGGTGGAAATGCTAATCGCGACGCTGGTGGTTCGGCAAACGGGTCGAAATCGCTTCTGAACCTGCGCCGCCTATGTGATTTCTTGCAACGTGCTGCCGAGTCTGCCCGACGTTTTCGAACGCAACAGCCAAGCCACAATACGTATAAAGTTGAAACTACGTTTGGTAACCCAGTGTCGCGCCAGCTTTCGGCGCGGCCGGATCCGCCACAAAATAGCGCAGAAAACACGGCAGTTGGTTGTCTTGTTCTTTTCAAGCGTATTGAAGATCAGTGGCTGGTGTTACTCGACGCGATGACAGTGACTTCCGCAAAAACAATAGTGCGTGAAAGGATGGGATGCTTTACCGTTGGCAACACCAGCAGTATCGTCGAAGAATGTCGTGTTCATTTCCGGCAGCCTTATTACGCGCGAAAAAACGATAATATTGCTGGAGATGATCAGAGCGATGAAAACGAAGAGGAAGCGATTGACTGGCACTCCCTGAGGCACTATGGGCCGGTGCGGAATGTGAACGAAAAACGCAGCGCGATATTGATGGGATTTCGACTACAATCAGGCGTTTTGCTGCTGCTGCGGGCATTTCAAGATTGCGACTCCCAGCAGCTTCGATGTGATTCTCCTCCCCGCTTGGCGTGGAGCTCGGCCGTTGTGAGCTTTTCACAAGGCTCTTCCTCAAATCCTGTCACCTGCGAGAGCTTTGACTTTTATGGAGACGTGGCATCAGCAAAAGCCGAACAACTTGCAGTCGTGCTGAATCGCACACCTGATGGCCAAGCGCATCAAGGTATGCTAGCGCCTAAAGTGTTCACTGACAATGCCTTAGCTATGAAAGCCTTGACTAACAATGTTACTCCTGTTTGGTTTAGTGTGGTTATATCTGCTGTCTTACGACAACATTGAGTTCTCGCCAGCAGCGATATCCTCGACGTCCACACTATCATCAAGCTTGTTCAAGGTAGATGGTGCCTGCATATTCTTTCAGCTACAGCATTTCGTGTTGAACGCACATATATTTACTTGCTATATGCTGGCCAAGTATTGGACTGAATCCATGTCGCTTTCCCCTCACAATATGTAGGCACTCTTGACTAAAAGCCCCACTCACAACTTCCGAGCTGACCGTATTCGAGGGAGATCCGTAGGTCCAGCAACACCTAGAAATCCGGGAGCATCGGTGATTGCGACTGCGTCTCGTGGAGTTCTATGCGTCACCTTACCTCCCAGCCGTTTAACGGTATTGGACGCTGAAGACAGCGAAGACGAGGATGACAACGAGAATGAAGAAGTAGGAAACCATAGAGATGAGGAAGACTAGTTTTCAGGTGTGCTACACTTTTAGCACAAAGCAGCTGCTCCAATTGATAAATGCACAGCCTCAGTTTGTCACTGTTCGCTTTTGAGCTCGCCCTGATGCCGTTCGTTGGATTTCGAATCCATCTCCACTTAGTAGCTCGTCAACTAGAGCTGTCACATCGTCCTTGCGCATGGCTGAGTACCGTTCAGAAGGCCGGCGTTGGTTCTTGCCGACCTCACGCAAGGATACACCTGACCTACGAAGAGCACCCGCCGAGGGATTGAATCTTAATCGCGTTGCTCCAGCCGGGCTTGTCCGGTCGCAACCTCCCGATGGGTGTACGGCGGCCAATGTTGTAGCGCTGTTAGGGCGCCTAGCAGATGCATCGATTGCTGCCGCTGTTTCAGCTGAAGCACACGGTGCTGTTGGCGATAATTCACCAGCATTCGCCTCGTTGGTTGCTGTCAATGAAAATGGTTCGACAAGACAAGGCAACACGTTGGAGCTGTCGCTTTGCAGACTACCACTTCCACGACGGATCAGCATTGGTTCGACAGCGGTTTGCTCTGCCGGTTCTTCGACGCGTGCTGCATATGTACTTGCTCCCGAACCAGATGACGGTCGTCCAGTGTTTGGTGCAGATGAGATTGCCCCAAAATCGTACCCGTTGGGCGAAAGGAATGAAGAATGCGGTCGTCCAAGCATCGAAACACCGCTAACACTTGCCCTAATTGATTCTTGGTCCCTACCACGACGGCCGATGTTAAGTTCTGCCACTTGCTCTCGATCTGCGGTAGTGAGGCCGACCGCATCATTATTTTGCCAACCGCTAATGATTTTCTGCTGTTTCGTGATCGACTGCATGACCAGAGAGCGAATCTCGTCCATGACTCGGGGGTATTGAACTTCGAACTCGTCTAGACACTCCCTTGAAAGCAAATACGTTCCTGTCGCACGCATAGCGAACATGTTGTACTGTGCCACCGTTTCGGTCAGAGTTTCCTTGTATCCGAAAAACTCCCCTTCATAAATTTTAGCGATGGTGCCTTGGTGATCAGCACTGATGTTATCCACAGAAGAATGACTTCTACCGCTTGCTGCTGAATGGACATTAGGTACTGGGGAAAAGTGGCGCGGTTTTGCAATGACAGCCCCGCTCATAATGAAAAAGATACCGCTGACAGGGTTGTCTTGATAGATCAATATGTCTCCTTCTAGGAAAAATTGCGGGACGAGTCGTGGCAAAATCAGTGTCAGAAACCACTTTGGCTTCTTGTCAAAGAAGCGAACCTTGGAAACTATACCTCCATTGAGTATCAAGATAAGCTCAGTACGCAGCGAGTAACTGAGAGCATCAAACAGCGAGTTCTCAGCAAAAAATGTTTTCTCGGCATCCACGAACCGCAAATGTTCCTGACAAGCGACGATAAACTCCGATGATACGCCGCGCTCTTTAATGTAAGCATTCACTCGCTGAACCATTTCATGCTCTCGATTCATCAGACTTTTGGAGTTGCTCGCTACCTCTATAACAGTGCCGACCACGTACGCGAAAAGCGTAGTGCCACCAATAAGTACCAAAATGGAGTAGCCCTTTTCGAGGTCATTCACGGCATAGATGTCACCAAAGCCCACAGTCGTCATTGTTGTGATCGCCCAATAAATACTTGCAATGTACTTGGAGAGGATAGAGTCTGGGTCTATAAAAATAACGTTGCCCCACCAGGCATCGTTTTTAGGTCGATCTGCTGACATATAGTACCAAAAACACCCCACGTAGTGAGCAATGATCATTACAGGAGCCAGCAACTTAAGAAGCCGGACGGTGTCGACGTTGATATCGAACTCAGACATCCATTGCGAATTCATCTTGAAAAGCTTGGATAAGCGCATCAAACGTAGCAGCTTAATGAGCTTAAGCGTTCGGATCAGCCTCAACGATCGAATAATCTTTCCTACCGCAACCGCCTCGACGAGGAAATCAAAAGGGATAGTAGACACGACGTCTACGACAAATGTAGTCTTCAGGTAGTGCCTGCGGATTTCATATCGATCCACGATCTCCACGCCGGTGTCGTCAATGTATGTGGTACAAAAGCTAAGAAACACGTCTAGCAAAAACAAAATGTCGGAGCTGCGATCGGTAGCGTAGAAGACGAGAACATCCTCGACGTCAAAGGCTATTCGAAATGGTACCGTTATTGCCGTGATAGAGACCATAATCCCCATCAAAACGTCCCACATAATTCTCAGTTTTGAGTAGTGACGAATGACCGACCAGTGTGTCACAATTTCATCGCCAGCAGTCATGTCCATTCTAGTAACGAAGTCCGATGGCATCGTATGTACATTTATCGACGAGATTGACTTACGATGCCGCTTATGGAGGAAGGTTTCACCCCTGGAAAATGATTCGCGTCGAACGGCACGAACCGACCGCTGCCGTTGCAGCGCTCGCCTCCCTCGACGAGCAGACTCTGCGTACCTTTCACTAAGAATGACAGCCAAATCTTCCAGATATTTCTGCGCTACCGGGCACTTGTCGACCGCTTCGAGAAGATCCTTACTGTACATCGCATACAGCTCTGTCTTTGAGATGGACCGATAGGTATGTGTGTACCGTCGACGAGCATTAACGAGGTACTCAATACCACAAATCTCGCCAGGCGAAAGTGACCCCACAACAAGGTTAGACTGCACGGTCTCCACGGATCCAGATGTGAGGAAATAGAGCTCTTCCCATACGCTTTCGGCATCTACAAGGATTTGGCCTGGTCCAAGAACGATTGGCCTAAGTCGTGGTATTGCGAACACGAAAAATTCAACGGACGTCATACCAAAGAACGGAAACTTCTTCACGAAGGACTCCATGGACGCAGCAAGAATTTCGTACTGGAGACTTCTAGGGAACTGCTGGAGCAAGTAGCCTTCGTCAAAAACTGTGCGGTGGCTCCAGTGAAACTCATACTGTGAGATAACTCGCTGTCGAAGACGTCGCGGAATGCCGCGTTTGAGCAAAAATTCCTTTGTGTCTTGCAGGTTTTGCTTTAGCATAATGCCGCGGGGGTTGTAATTTTCTGTGAGCATTTGGATGTTGGCGATGATCATACCCACGCAAATGGATCCAAGACAGGCCACGAAGATAGAATATAGTCGCTCTCCGTCGGTGATTCCATAGATATCACCATACCCCACGGACATCATAGTATTGGAAACCCAATAAAAACTTACGAGATATGGGCTTTCAAAGCCGTTCTTGTTGATGTTGGTGACCCAGTTTCTCCCCTCAGGATCCCATGTGTAAAACATATACCACCCGCAGGATACGAGGTGAATGATGAAGATGATCATAAGCAAGCTCTTGATCGTCTGAAGAACGTGCGCATTTAGCGCATCTACCTGCACGGCTTGCATCGCTCGTTTTAATCGTAGCAATCTCATTAATTTCAGAAGGCGAAACAGCCGGAAAACTCGGATCAACTTGAGTGTAAGCAGTGAAGATGAAGCTGTAGTGACCACCTGTAAAAATTGGTCCAGAGGAACAGTTGATGCCACGTCGAAAAGGAACCAACTGCGAAGATACCGTTGGCGAATTCTGCGTAGCTCATGTACCAGCACATCTTCATCGTAATATCCGGTGAAGAAGTTGAACACCACGTCCACGGCGAAACTGCTGTCGAAGCAGTAGTTCATCGCTTGCTCCCAATTCTGTACGAGACAGCAAATCAACAAAAATCAAAGGTTAATTAAGCGCAGCACAGCTCACAATGCCACCTCCACGCTTCCTTACCGCGAGCTCAATGCCAAAGCCGATTCGATACGGTATCAGGATGACGCTATAAGAAATAATGAATCCAATCCAGAGATCCCATCTTACTTTCCACGTGGCACGCGGCTGAATGAACCAACGGTCGTACTTGACTTTCTCTGTCTGGATGACCGGCATGAGGTCATTTCGGCGCACCCGTCGCGGTGCTGTATATAATGAGGAATTCGGAAACGATTTCTGGTGTGGAAGCTTCCGTTTACGCGGAATACCTCTTGCCAGTGTGATCGCATTATCATGCACAAAAGTGGCAACGGTGGCGGCTCGCTGAAAGGTCCGCGAACCAAGTGATGATGTTCTGCCGTGGGGAGTGCGATCCACAATTGGTGTTGGGTCTGAATGCGGGTCTTCGATGCTCGATCGCACAGGTGAGTTTGTAAGTGGTCCCAAGCGCACCGTGGCCACGTCCTGAACCTTTTTGCGCCATGGATGGATAAGTGTGCGTTTCATGACCGAGGGTCCGAGCTGTGCTGCTATTGCAATTGTTCTGCTGACGGCACGTCTTGCCCTCTCACGATACGATCAACCAGCATACAGCAGCCAGCATCCACCGATACACTCGACCGCGTACAGCCCCGCACGATACCTGTGCCCAGCTGAGCGCAACGGGATGCAGGTAGATGGAAAGACAGACCTACCGTGGGCTGTTGTGCAGCAGGAAGGGTGGATTGGTTACGCGCTGCACGCATAGGCAAATTTAGCCCGTTTCCTACAGGTTGCTAATAATGAACCGACCCGGTGCCCACCTTCTTCTATTCTCGTCGCTGTCGTAGTGTGCAAAACTTTCACAAAACAAATTGCACAAACGCTTCGCCAATGTGTAAGAGTGAGCACTCGTATTGCCGTCTCGGAGTGTCGTCGCACGACCCAATTGCTTCCTGAAAGTTGCGAGGCGAATCTAAAACGGCATCTTCATGCCCATGCCCTGGGCCATCTTGGTCATGTCGCCTAGTGCGCTGGGGTCCATACCTTGCATCTGCTTCATCATCCGCATCATGTTCTGCGGGCCGCCCATTTGCGCCATCATCTTGGGGTCCATGACCTTGGACAGCTGCTGCATCACAGCGTTCGGGTTGCGGGACATCTGCTTGCCCAACGCCGCGTCACCCGTCTTCATGAGACCACTCTTACCCATGCGGCTCACAACCGTCGCGAACTGCTTGTGGCACTTGAGCAGGAACTCTACTTCATAAAGCTGGCAGCCCGAACCACGAGCGACTCGCGTCTGGCGCGATTCCGAAAGTGGGACGACGCCATCGAGCTCGGCATCCGTCATACTGTCCATCATAAAGAGGAACCGGCGAAGGCGCTTGGAGGCCTCCTCTTCGCCGCCGCCCATGTTCATCATCTGGCTCATGCCCTGCGGCAGTCCAGGGATCATGGACATGACCTTGCTGAGCGGGCCCATCTTCATAACGCTCTGGAACTGCTTGTACATGTCCCGCAGCGTGAACACGCCCTTCTGGAACTTCTCGACCATCTCCTCCTGGTTGTCGAGCATGCCGCTCGTCTTGACCTCCTCCATCAGTCCGCGGATGTCTCCCATGCCCATGAGGCGACTCACGAAGCTCTGGGCGTTGAATGACTCAAAGTCAGCAAAGTGTTCGCCCGTACCATAGAAGATGATGGGCGATCCAGTGGCGGCCACCGCACTCAGCGCACCGCCGCCCTTCGCGTGGCCGTCCAGCTTGGTAATGATCACACTTCCAACATCCACCGTCTCACGGAAGGCGCTCGCCTGGTCAAACACAGCCTGGCCGATGGTTGAGTCCATGACGAACACCACGTCATCCGGCTGCACGGCCGCCGAGACCTCCCTCATCTCGGCGAACAGGTCAGTTTCCTGCTTGTGGCGGCCACTGGTGTCCACGAGGATGAGCTCGTAGTTCTCGGCGCGGAATTGGGCCACACCTTCCTCGGCGATGCGGACCGGGTCGGCCTCCGTGTAGCTGCCGTAGAACGGGATGCGCAATTTGGTGGAGTTCTGCTTGAGCTGGTCGAAGGCTCCGGCGCGGAACGTGTCGGCGCACACCATGCACGTCTTCCAGCCCTTGCGCTGGTAGTGATGGGCGAACTTGGCGATGCTCGTGGTCTTACCGCTGCCTTGCAGGCCCACGAACATGATGACGTTGCTCTGGCCCTTCTTCATCTTGTAGGGCTGCGCCTCGGGCTCCAGCATCTGCACGATCTGGTCTACCACCGACTTCTGGATGAGGCGGCGGCGGTTCGCGCCCGAGCTGGCGTCCTCGAGGCTCACAGCAAGCTTGACGTTGTCGCGCAGCTGGCGCACGAGCTTCACCTGTACGTCGGACTCGAGCAGCGCGCCGCAGATCTCCTTGAGCAGCGCGTTGAACACCTCATCGTCCACGACCGTCGTGCGGTTCAGCTTGGCGAGCGCGCCCTGCAGCTTGGACCCGAGCTCGGCTAGCACCATGATCGCCTGTGTCGTCCTCTTCTCCCTTTTGTTGTTGTCTGGCCAAAACGTAGAAACACTTGATCTTTGTATCCACGGGGTTGTGCTGGCGTTTGTATCTACGAAGGCTCGGGGTATTCGAGAGGTACCATCACTCTCGTTGAGTTTGATATTTGTAAAAGCTGCTATTCTTCAATTTGAGGGGCGTGGATGAACAAGTGGCTGCGCGCGTTGGTGTCGCTCCCTGCTCGCTTCGTGTCTCCCTCTCTGGCTGGTAGAAACTCTGCGGCTGCGTCTTTCGCTTACAATATGTCCAGCAACAACAGCGGCGGCGCTGGAAACCTCTCGGACGCCGAGTGGAAGCAGCGCCTCACGCCCATGCAGTTTCAGGTGCTGCGGCTCAAGGGCACGGAACGCGCCGGCACGGGCGAGTACAACAAGCACCAGGAGCAGGGGGTGTACGTGTGTGCAGGCTGCAAGACGCCCGTGTACACATCCACCACCAAGTTCGACTCGGGTTGCGGCTGGCCCGCCTTCTACGACGCCATCCCCGGCGCCATCAAGGTGCGTTGAAGGCCGCTGCATTAAAGCACCTTTCTAGCAAATGCTCAGGAGTTGTGCTGCCAATTGAATGCAGGCTGTTGCTGACGCTGATGGACGGCGCACGGAGATCATGTGCGCCAAGTGCGACGGGTATGAGAGCTTGAACTGTCCTGGAAGGGTCATGCAGAGTGGAGTTGACCTTGTTGTGCTGATATTTTGAGCAGTCACATGGGCCACGTCTTTAAGGGCGAAGGGTTCAAGAATCCTACGGACGAGCGCCACTGTGTGAACAGCGTGTCGCTCGTGTTTCGCGCGGGTGAGGTTCCTCCTCAGTAAGAGATCGATGTTCGCGCGTTGCTGGTGGTGACGATTAAACCAATGACTGGCAGGGTTGAGTTCGCTGTAAGAGCAGAGGAAAGCTACTGGCATAACGGTAACGCATTAGTATTTGAACGTGTGAGTATGGTCTCTACTATAGCAAACTGTCGTCTTCTTGGTCGCTGGAATCGCCGAAGCAGCTGTCCGCAGTGAGGTGCTCCAGCTCCGCAGGGTGCAACACGTAGCGAAGCTTCCGGGAGGGAGTCGTGGGCAGTATCCAGTCTTTGGTCTTCTCACCGAATACTGCAGTGAAGTTTTTCCGCCACCCTTGGTTGAACGGGAATGCGCGACCGTATTCATGGCATTCGATGGTGGTAGCGCCATGGACCAAGAGGTACGAGTGAACGGCGATGAAGCCTAGCAGACTGATACCCAGGGCACCACCCAGCACGAACCCAACGACAGCCATAGCAGAGAAGTTTGCAGCGCCACGGGGTGCATCCTCACTAAAGAGCGCTGCCTGGAACGGTCCTGCAAGTGCTCTCACGCACATCGAGAGAGCCAAGAACGCGTACACGATGAAGTGGAAGAAAAATTTGTAGTTGCCTTCGCCGACACAATTGGCGACCCATGGGCAGTGATGATCTGCTCATAAGCACGCAGTGAGAACAGTGCCAATATCAATTTTCGACAGCGTACCCATCTTGAGTACGCAACGGTTGCAAAAGCTGCAGTGGTGTGCTCGAAAAGGCTTGAGCAGTTTGCATCGTCGGCACGTGTTCATCGTCGACGGACTCTTGCTGCTTCCTTCCTCCAGCACTTGTTGCATGGCGTCTTTGATGCGCTGCACCACGGTGGGCGTAACATACCCGGGGTCTGCATTGATCCATTTCCACAAGCTCAGCAATGCCCCTCTCCCTACAGCAATGTGTTCGTACCTGTAAATACTACCTTGTAGTACGCGACCAGCATGCACCCGACGACAAAGTGAAAGAGCAGGCCTTCCAGGATCCGCAGCAGCACGAACGCCCCCACAGACCGCTGGAACTCGGGGAGCCAATGCTCCGCAATGAACACATAGTACTCGAGCGCCACGATGGCCGCCACCATCACGACCGGCAGCACGGACACGGAGCGGAGCACTGCACTGCGCAGGCAAGCATCGTCAGGGTCCTCCACCTCCCATGCATTATACACAGACAACACCTAACGCACCTGTCATGAACACGCAGCATTCCTCCTTCGTTTGTACAAACCCTCTAGTATCCGATTGCAATAGCGATCCCCCACGGTCTGGTTATTCGAGTAACGGCCATGGGGAACACGGTGACGCTGCACAGCGCGTGCGAGTACGGGGACCTAGCGGAGGTGCACCGACTGCTCAAGACAGCGACGGCGGAGGAGTTGGAGGCCACGGACGACAGCGGCCGCACACCACTGCTGCTGGCCGTTGCGAGCTTGAAACACCTGCGCGAGCACCAAGAACTGGACGATGACTTCGACGACCTCCACGGTTTCGGAGACAGCGACGAGGAAGAGACCATCACTCCAGCGGAGGGGCAGCTCCAGGAGCAGCAGCAACCGTCCAGTGACAGCGCAGACAGTAGCAGCGAAGCGGACGAGATTGTGGCCGAGGTCAAGGACGACGCGGACCTGGAGCTTTTACCCAAGGAGGCGGAGATCCTGCACCTGCTGCTGCAGCGCCGTGTCAACGTGAACCACAAGGACGAGAATGGCTGGACGGCGCTGCACCACGCGTGTTTCGTGCAGAACGCAGTGGCCATCAAGATGCTCATCCACGCCGGGGCGCAACCCATGAGAGAGAGCTACGGACTGCTGCCACAAGACTTGCTGCAGAGAGGACACATGTCCGAGTGGGTGGCCCAAGCGCAGGAGCTGAAGGAGGCACTGGATCAGATCACAGACAAAAGCGCCTACGCGATGAAACTACTAGCATTCCGGCCGAGCGGCATCGTGCAGCTGGATATGGGCGGACAGGTCGAGAAGGGCTCGTTTGTTACATGTACGTTGCGGCGCTGGTTATTGCCTCTGCGTGGGTATAGTTATTTGTTCTTACGCGTACTCGCGTTTTGATTCAGTGGAGTACGACGTGCCGGAGACACATTCTGTGAAGGATTATATTCAGGTGCTCATTTCAGAAGAAGATTCAGCCGAAATCGAAACGGGTTCCTATCACTACGTCCCCGTTGGCGCACACGGCCAACTTACTATTAGCACAAAGGACATCCCGCCGGCTAGTACGGTGCGCTTCGTGTATGTGAAGAGCGACATTAACACAATGTCCCGCGAGGTGGTGGCTAGTGGCTGTAACGCCGTGGTGCAAGCTTCGGTTGGAGAGATTTTCCAGTACGAGCTGTTCTTGTACGAGCGTGTTGTCGAGGTGGAGAGTATCCCGGAGTTTGAGTTCATCGACCAGCCGCTGATTGTGCTCAAACGCATTGGCATTGTCGTCGGTGAGGATATCGATTGGGTCACTATCCGGCCAGACAATCACATCGTCGCGGTAAATGACATCCGTATCGATGCCATGGAATTTTCGGAGGCCGTGCGTGTTCTCCAGGAGAATAACGGCCGCCAGTGCACGAAGTTGTTAATGCAGAACTATTCGGCCTGCGGTGACTTTATCCCGGAGAAGATTCTTGGTGTGGGTGTCGTCGGCAAGTATGCGTACTTGCACCCAGTCGATGACGAACAAGATCTTGAAAGTAACGAGCAAACTTACAAAGAATGGGTGCGCAATAGCACTAGCGACGAGAACGGTGAAGGCACTGTTGACATTACTTCTGAAGAGGAGGTGAATTTAGGGCCCGTAAGCACGCTCTCGTCGACGATTCAGATGACTGCAGATACAACAACAGAGACACCCCCGCCTCTTTCACCATTGACTCAGACTCCTCCAGCTGAGGAGCGTGTGGTGGTGAGCAAAACAGCCGATGACGGTGACGACCCAGCCTTGATGGATCGGGAGGAGAAGATTTCCGCTTCTTCAACCATAGAGACCGTTGTTCCGCTGCACAACTCGCTACAATTGGTAAGGGCTGACTCATTGCATTGTGTGTTGCCTGCACTTATAACTTCCTTTTATTTGGCAGGTGGCACAACTTCAACATGGTATTGCGATTGGTCATGCGACTAGATGAGCGTTCGTCTAGAAGTAGCATTTACGCATGCAGCGTGTAGTATACGTTGAGATAGCGATCGACTCGTCTAGCCGTGGCAAAGTTGAGTGCACAAGGGGCTTACACTTGACATTTTGAAGACGCAAATCAGAAGGCAGATATACTACAGACGAGCAGCAGACAAACTTTATACCAACCGGGTGATTTATTAACATACGACGCGAGTGTTCATTGGCAAGCAACGTCGCTTCTTCAACCACTAGAGAGTACCACATCGAAGGAGGTCTATAGGGCGGCCACAACCGATAACAACTTTTCTGGAGATTGCATGGACACTCCTCGTGTACTAATGGGAATAGTGGACGGCAAAATGAAAAAAGGTTATGCCAATCCGTGCTCAAATACTCGATGCTGGGCAAATGCTCGGATATCAATTGAGGCCCAATCCACTACACGTCGCACTCAACTATAGTTAGCTTTCTTCCACTCTCACCCTTCTCCGCCATGAATTTCTTGTAAAGCACCGCAGTGGCCTTTTCTGGCGTCCCGTCCTCCGCCTCCTCCATAGCGTCTTTAGGCTCCTTGCCTTCCATGCACCACGCCCTAAAGATTTCTCGAACCCGCGTGTGGTGCTCGATATATTCCTCAATGCGTTCGGGCCATTCAATCAAGTCTTCTGCGAACTCGCTTCTCAGGTGGCGCTTGTGAGAGGTGTTCACGGCGTCGTTGTTGATTGTCTTCGGAAGTTCAGCCTGGCCCACGTCCGTCGAGGCAGCTGCGGTGTGCACTAGGAGGCCGACCGCGGCAACAAGCAGGGCGTTGCACATACGCATCGCGGGAAACGAGGGATTTTGAGTGACTTGAGTGTTCCGGGGCAGATTGCGAAATAGTAACGGGCAGCGAAAGCGAACGACAAACGCGCTCTATCCACACAAGTGATTCCGACTGGACCTGAGAGCGTCCATCGAGCACATCCCATGTTTATATCTTGAGCAAAGTGCTCTCGCTCCCTAAGTAAATGCAATGCAATGAGACGGGCTGCCGCAGTCTGGTCGTCATCCAGAGACGACAGGACTCCTGGCAGGAGACCCGGTTTCTCCGAATGCCGTACAAATACTACAATAACTGTATTCCGATATACTTCCTCTGGATGACAATGATCTCAACAAACGAAAATGATAACAGCGCATGTAGTTCTCGTTGCAACCATCGTTTTGCAGTTCGAGTGTGTAAAATTCACAAAACATACACCACTTTTAGACAGATCAGTCTACTGGCAGTCCACTCCACTACCGGCAATAATATGCGTCCTGCTGCACCACTGGTGGAACGTCCTTCTTGTTGTCGTTTCCGAATCACTCCGTGCGTGATCAGGATCAAAAGGATCCTCTGGTCCAGCGGTATACTATGGCATATTACATTGTAATGCATAGCCAACGGCATATTATGCCGCTGGACCAGAGGACTCGTCTGATCCTGATCACACAACACCGCGATGACCAGGATCGAAAGCGACCATCGGGGTGTCGACATTCCTTAACGTGATATTGCAATATTGTGAGTTCTCGCTGAAAATTTGTCCGGAATTCACAAATTTGATAATCCGCCTACCGGACCGGTACTGTACTTTCATATTCCCCTCGTTTTGTGGCTGGCCACTGAAGGCTGGTGCTCCTTCGATCCTAATGGCGTCTCGCGGCCGCTCTCTGCTGCTTCTCTCGCGCCAGGCGTCGTCTCTGTCGGTGTCGCGCCCATCGACGCTGCTGCAAACTGCTCGGTGGCTGCACACGCAGCCCAGCGCCACGTTCGACGCCGCTAAAGTCAACGGGAAGAGTCCGTCGACCACCGAGACGCCCGCAGCCCCGCGGAGGTCGACGACCAAGCGCTCGACAGACCGGCGGAAGCGCTCAACGGTAGCAGCTCGAGCTAATTCCAAAGCATCAGCTCCCGGCCCCGCCCCCGCTGCCAGCAAACCGGCGGAAAAGGAAGAAAGCAAGAAGCGCCCGCTAATGGCTACGTTTAAGGACGGGAAGCCGTGGATCACGGTCATGGGTCTCGGCGGAGCAGGCAGTAACGCCGTGAACAATATGATCGCGTCGCAGCTGGAAGGCGTCGAGTTCATTGTGGCCAACACGGACTGCCAGGCACTGGGCCGGTCGCTGGCTCCGCACAAGATCACGCTGGGCAAGGACATCACCAAGGGGCTGGGGGCTGGATCTAAGCCGGAGCTGGGCAAACGCTCCGCGGAACAGCAGAAAGGAGAGATCGAGCAGATGCTGCAGGACAGCAACATGCTGTTCATCACGGGCGGCATGGGCGGAGGAACGTGCACAGGAGCAGCGCCCGTTGTGGCTAGTGTAGCGAGGGAGATGGGCATCTTGACGGTCGGTGTGGTGAGCACGCCGTTCCGTTCGGAAGGGCCCAACCGCACGCGTCTGGCTAATGCTGGTGTGAAAGAGCTGTCCAAGTATGTGGACACGCTGATTGTCGTGCCCAACCAGAACTTGCTGGCGCTAGCGGACAAGAGCACGACCATGCTGGAGGCGTTCCGGTATGCAGACGACGTGCTGCTGGAAGGTGTCAAGGGAGTAACGGACCTGATTGTTCGTCCAGGACTCATTAACCTGGACTTTGCCGACATCAAGACTATCCTATCGAATGCAGGCCGTGCCATCATGGGCTCAGGTATTTCTAGTGAGGAAGGTCGCGCTCGGAAAGCAGCAGAGCAGGCGCTGGTGAACCCGTTGCTTGGTGACTTGCCGACTGAATCTGCGCACGGACTATTGGTGACTATTCGTGGCGGTGAGGACGTGACGCTGTTCGAAGTGGACGAAATCATGGAGATCATTCGCAGCCGTGTGCACGACGAAGCCAACATCATCTTCGGCACGTGCTACGACCAGTCGCTGGAGGGTTCTGTGTATGTGTCCATTATTGTTAGTGGAATTCAGACCGACGTCATATCTCCACCCATCGGAGGGGCCCATGTGCCTTTGCAGGAGACGCACAAGCGCTCTGACAGTGCAAAGTCAAAGCCGGATGACGAGGAGAAGCCGGCTGAGCACAAGGGATTGTTCAACCGGTTCTTCTCCCTTTAAATGCGATGACGGCCGACCAGAAAAGCACTTTGCGTGTGGAAGATATTTTGCCTTTCGGTTATCTGGTCAACACTGTTCGCAAACAAATGGTGACCTCGAGTCACGTTACTTATTGTTTAGTTCGAGAGCTCAGCAATAGCACCCTGGAGTTGAGTGCGGCCATACTGCAACAACTCCACATCTCGGTGTTCCATTGAAAGCTTGAGGTTGCCATCAGACTCATCCTTTTCGTAGCCGAGAGCCTTCAAAAAAGCCACGCCACCACCAAGGCTCGCAACGCGCTTGCGGAACGCCGGGTTCTCTAGGTTGATCGTGCGGAACTTCTCCTCTTCGGGTTTCTCCAGCAAGTTCTTCACATACACGTTCAGCGTCTTTAAGGCAGTAAGTCCATCGTTGCCAACGCGGTACTTCTTCAGAATGCCCACGTTTTTCACGACTTGCTCTTTGGGCGACAGCGCAGGGCTCTTCTTCTTCTCTTCCTCTTCCTTCTTAGCAGTTACTTCCAGAGGCGCAACGTCAATGGGAGGGCCACCCAACCGGCCACCGCGCGCGTGACGTTCACGCTTGTCCATCTCGATCTGCTTACGCAGACGTTCGCGCTCACGCTTGGCGTCCTCTTTATCCTTCTTCATCTTCTCCGCCGCAATCTTGCGCTGGATCGCCTCAATCTCCTCGCGGGACTCCAGAAGCCCTTGTCCTTCGGTACGGCGCTTCAGCTCGTTCGCACGCTGGTCCTCCTTCTCCTGCTCCTCGCGCTCAGCGCGCTTTTTGGCAATGCGAGCCTTCAGCTCCTCCACCTTCGCAGCCTTCTCTTCTGGAGTCAGCTCGCGTTTCGGAGCAGTCTTGGACAAGTCCACAAACTTGATGGGCTCATCAATGTCAGCGTCGTCCTGGTGGTCTCCGAGCCAGTTGATAGCCACTTCCAGTCCTCGGTTGTCCGTTGCAAGCAGCGCCTTGCGAGAGCGCAGATCGTCGAAGCCCATTCCTTTCAGCTGCGTCAGCAGGTCCTCGTTCACGGGCGGGGGTACCATCTCATCACCTTCCTCCTTCATCTCCTCGTCATTATCTTTAGGACGACACACTCCAGAAGCCGGATCGCAGACCATGTTAGAGTCCGGCACCGTCGACTTCTTAGGTGTAGGAGCATCCGGGGCGGCCGTAGGGACGCTAGGAACCAAGCTCACGTCGTTGAACCGCTTGAGTCTGGCCTCCCGAGCCTCTGCAGCAGACAGGGGCTTGGCTGCACCGCCTGAGCCGGCGCCCAGCGTCACTCCCGGGGATGCGAAGGGGTTAAAGGCCGACTGGCGCCACTGTTCGATCTTGGCGCGCAGCTGGTTGGGGTCGGCGCCCACGAGCTCGTCCACCTTGCTTTGGTTCACGTAGAAGTGGAAAGTGGGAAAGCCGCGCACGCCCAGCGTGCCGATGAGCGCGCGGTTCTGCGCCTCGTCCACCTCGAGGAACACCACGTCATGGTACTGGTCGCTCAGCTGGTGGTACACGGGCTTGATGTGCTGGCACGGGCCGCACCAGACGGCCGAGAAGTCCACCACCACGAGCTTGCCGCCCGCGCTCTGCATCTGCGAGTTCCAGTCCGAGTCACCGTGCACCGGAATCACGCCCATGGTTCGAAGCTTCTTCCGCTGGGTCTCTGTCTGCTGTTCTGAAAGATTGGCCCCCTTCAAGCATGGTGTTGAGAACACGAATGTAGGGTGGTGTACATAACTGCATATTTCCACACTGAATGGTGTTTTCAACACAACTAATGTGGCACACACACAACTAACATTGCCTGGACATCACGTTTTAATCACGATCTTCGCCATCACAATTGACGGCGATCGTCTTTCCTGCAAAGGCCCGCTGAGTCCTGCCAGCATAGCACTGCAAGACGGTGCTGCAAGTGTTTGTGTTTGCCGCGGCCATCGACTCCGGGCTGCGCTGAATCCTGGCGTAATCACAGTGTTTTTGGGCGCAGCGGCTCCATTTCTCAGCTCGCGCTGCGGTTATGAACCGTCAATCGCCCAGCAACGGGGCGGAATCCATATGTTGCCCAATCAGAGGGGCACACTTTCCGTTTGTAAGGGCGTTGCTTGTTTGGGGGTCTCTTCTACGCCAAAAACAAAAGCCCCATCGTCAACCGCTGGGCAGTTTTCCGCAGTCATTTACCGTCATCTGCGCTTGTGCTTCGGTCGTGTTGAAGGCTTCGTTGTGCGTGCTTCTGCGCCTCCCCCTCGCCCTACTCCCCGTGCAGTCTAAGCCGACGCGTATCTGCTTCCCTGCGCCGCTTTTCCGGTCCCAATAACCCCCCATATTCACTGAATTACACTCCGTATCCCCATGGCGCGCTCGAGCGACACCAAGCAAGCCCTACTGCTGAACCCCGAGTTCTGGACGCCCAAGCAGCTTGAGGAATGGCTCAAGCGCTTCGACGACGGCCGCTACGCGCGCTTTGCGGGCGCACTAAAGGGCCGCAAGGGCGCTGAGGTCGTGCGCTTCACGGCGGCTGATTGGGCGCTGCTGGAGCCGCAGGACCTGGCCACGAGCCTCCGCTTCACGCTACTGGGCATGGTGCAGGTGGCCACGAACGATGACTCACTGGCCATCGTCACGGACTTTGTGCCGCTCGCCAACTCCCCGCGGAGGATCACGAGGGAGTCGCCGCACAAGACGGAGCCGGTCAAATTCCCGCCCATGGTGGAGACTCCATCCGTGCCCGTGATCATATTCATGGTGATCTTCGTTATCCTCATCGTGCTGTGCTTCACGGTGCTGCGTGGGCCGCTGGAAGACATTGGCATTGACTCGGAGAGTCTGCTCACGTATGGGTCCATCCCACTCGTTAGTGTGGTCTTCACGTACTTCCACATTTGGGTGGCGCTGTTCATGACCTTCTACCCGCTCCAGTACACGGGGTGCATGCAGATCCCGGATACCAACACGGGTTTTGGGTGGCAGGGTATTGTCCCGCACAAGGGAGAGAAGATGGCGCGACAGGCCGTGCAGATTATGACGCATCAACTGCTGCAGGTGTCAGAGGTGTTCGCGAGAATTGAGCCGGCGCAAGTCGTAAAGGAGCTGGAACCCATTCTGTTTAATACGATCCACACGGTCGTGGAGGACATGGCGCTCAAGTACAGTCCAGATCTGTGGGCCGTACTGCCAGCCAAGGTGAAGGAAGAGATCGTTGAGAAGGTGAAGGAGGAGTCTCCTGCCCACATCGAGGCTCTCATGGACGAGATCCGCAGCAATATTGAAGATGTTTTCGACTTGGAGGACATGGTGGTGACCAACATGTGCAAAGACAAGCAGCTGCTCGTGAACATGTTCGTGACTTGCGGCTACTCGGAGCTGGCTTTTATTCGCAATTCAGGTGCTTACATGGGAGGACTCTTTGGTCTAATGCAGATGGGCATTTGGTTCGTCTACTCGGACCCGATTGTCGTGTTCCCGGTGATTGGACTGCTTGTGGGCACGATCACGAACTGGTTGGCTCTGAAGATGATCTTTGAGCCCGCGAACCCGAAGAGGTACTGCGGTATTACGTTCCATGGTTTGTTCCTGCGCCGCCAGGACCAAGTTGCTGAGGTCTACGGCAAGATGGTGGCGCGCGACGTCCTGAACTCGCGCAACATCTTTGAAGCCATCCTCAAGGGTCCGTACTCCGATAGGCTGTTCGAGCTCGTGTACGACAACGTTCAGGAGGCTGTGAATGCTGCTACCGAGACGACGCAGAAGATTATTAATTTCAGTATTGGCGAGGAAATGTACGCCAACATTAAAGAGGACGTGACCAACCACATCGTGGAGATCTTCCCTGACAGCCTGCGTCAGATTGAAGGCTACGCCACCATCGCTATGGACTTGGAGGTCACGCTCCGTGAGAAGATGAAACTGCTGACTTCGGAGCAGTTCGAGAACCTGCTTCATCCTATCTTCGAGGAGGACGAGTGGAAGCTGGTTGTCATGGGTGGCGTGTTGGGCGTTGTAATCGGCATCGTCCAAGTCTACCTCATCGAGCACTAATCATGCCAGTAGATGGATTACACGCGGATGCTACGCTTTCAAATACGAAGGGCCATAAAATATGGTGACTTCGAAGTCATTGCCGTAGTCGAGGCGATGAGGTTTTCTTGATGCTTGAAATGGATAAATTATCAATTCACGTGTATTCATTGTTTTCGCTCAAAGTCACATAAGTGAAATCACACGGCGGCGCACCCTCTAATTAGTTGTCGACGCTGAACTGACAAACTGGGCAGACCTTGTTCAGGGACAGCCACGAGTCGACGCAATCGGAGTGATACGAGTGAAAGCACGGCAGCGACTTGATCTCTTCGCCGGCCTCAAAACTGCAGCGGCAGATCAAGCAGCTAAGGAAATGAAAGCTGAGTTAGCAATATCCTCGTTGACGACAAGATGCATCCAAAGACGTACTCTGGGGTGCCACGGTCCTCGTGGTCTTTAGCTGCGGTGAAGGTGTATGTTGGAAGCTGGTTGATTAACGATGCCGGCGCACCACGGCTGCACCAAACAAAAACGAAGATGTAAGAGTGTAAATAATGAAAGGGGACGTCCGTAACATCGTACGTTTGAGAGGTGTAAGGGCGGCGGCCGTGCTGGTCGCGGGCAGGGAGGGGTGCTTCATTGGCTTCTGTCTCAATGCTCACTATGCAGGAAACAAAACGTGAGTTGACGAAGTTATTTGTTAAGTAGTCTTCGCACGTGGTTGTTCAAGCTTACCAATTCGATAATCCAGACTTGGTTGAATGTCTGCTACTGATATTCCACGAACGAACTGGAGCAACAGAGAACTAAATGAGTGTCAAAGGAATCGGCACACTCATAAGAAATCAGTACGTACCTCGTCATCGTAATTGTTTCCTGGAGTATCTGTCAAAGCAGCGAAAGAGCATAGCTGTCAGCCTCAATAATGAAACAGGTTAGGTGTAGTTCAACGTACCGAGATCCGTCTCGTACAAATGCTGCAGCCACCGCGCATACTCCTCATCAAAAGGCATCATTCCTATTGTCACAACCCGCAAAAGACGGCACGTAAGAAACCAAGGCCAATTACAGTGGAGGTGCCAACGCAACGTACCAGCGCCCACGTCAAATGAAGATGGAGCATTTTCATCTAGTGAATGTTGAGTCGCTCCCATTGCGATGACTTTTTCCCGGATAATGTCGGGCAACACGAAGCGGAAGAGGTGGCGTAAAGGTAGCACTTTAGTCTGGCCATGACCAGCATCTACGTGGAAGAGGAGGTAGATGTCCACTCGGTTTCTGAGCGCTTTCCGAACCACGTCGATTTTTTCGAGTGTTAGGTCTCCGAACGGTGTGCGAATACCAGATTGGCCCAGCAAAAATGTGACTGCACTTGGACCGTCGTACCGTATGGCTTTTGCACGACTATCGCGGCGCTGCTGGTCGGCAAACGCGCTGACTTGGCTCACATCTCCGTTTGAATGCGCATGAGCTGGTGCTGAGGCTCCAACAGAATTGATCTCTTCCATCTGTCTAACGGGCAACGGCGCCTCCATTGCGGGAAAAGCACTGGAATCGTGAGAGTACAGAATACGAACCGCAAACTGCTTGGGAAGTGAGAATGTGGACGAAATACAGTCAAAATCACCCTTTTCGAGGTGCAAGGTGGCGACTCCAACATCGTTTGCTTTGAGCCCCGCTTCTCCCTCCACGACTTGCAGCTCTAACAGGATGCTGGCGTGCAGTCTGCACTCAAAAATCATTTCTCCTTGTCGTCCGAAAGGCAAATGATACATCTTTAGCAGAAGGTCGCTGCAGTTCTTAAACTGTCTCCCCACTCGAAACACGTGCATTCCAGTATGAAGATCCACGTCTCGAACTCCATTGACCATGCTGGAAAAGAGAACCCCCTTTTCGTTCTGAATGACAAAGTAAGGTCGACAAATATCTGCCAATGGCGATAAGCCAGCAGCACTTGAACTGGAATCACTTGAACAGTCAGGACTCGACAGCAGATCGATTTGTCGAATGTAAATTGGCCGAGCTGCGGGCGTAACAGCAATACCCGTCAGCTTTTGCTTCTTCTCCTCCAGCGCAGGCGAGTCTGCGCTTTCCACTAACATATTATCTCGCATCTCCAACAATTTGCCGAAGTCTGCAATGTATCTCGCCTGGGGCCTCGGTAACCCACCAGTGTAAGCCGCATTTTTCGGGTCATTACCGCTGAACGTCCGCTGAAGCTTAACAGGCCATGTTTCTGCCATCTTAATGTGCTGCAAGTAGGCACTCAGTAGCTCATTTCCAAAGTTTTCTGGAAACGACGAAGCATCTGTGCAGTAGAGCGTGCAACAGGTGGCGAAAACGCTCATTTGCTCATTGTTTGGCGCAAGCAGAATGGCAACATTCGATGGCTTCAAATCCAGCCACGCTGCCACCGTCGAGGTGACCACGAAACCGGAATGCATTGACGGAATAGGCCCACGGCAATAGGAGATGGAAGCAATCCGTCCATCTGCAACACACAAAAAAATACAGCATTATTAGTCAAGAGTGTACGCACATTTTTGAAACAAGCAGCGCTTACCGCAAAAGTCATCAAACACTAGCGGCTTGTGATGCATCCTCTTCACTCCATCAAACAGTCCGCAGTCAAACACACACGCTCCGTCTTCAAATCTGCATCATCAATAGCACAAAATCATTAAATTTCCACCCCCAACAACCTTCACCAATGTCGAGCACACCCACCTCTTGGACATCTGCGAATCCAACTGCTCTAACACCTTCACCGCCGCGTTCCAATTGCGCGCCGATGTGTACGCCCCAAACAACCGACTGAACGTCGTAATGTGTGGCGGTGCCACACAATAAACCCTACAAAAAAGTATCAACGCAACATAACCATCAGTAACAGTACTCTCCCTATCTATCTGTAAACGTCTCTACCTGGGTGCAATCTGAATGAAGCATCCGTCCTCGCTGGTCTTGGCAAACAGTGCGTACTGCACTGCACTCTGCAGCGAGGCTTGCAGTCTGTAGGTCCAGAGCAGCACTTTGTAAGTATTGGAGGCCGAGTTCTCGCTCTCCTGCTTGACGTCATTTGCGTCGGTGGCCGCTTCAATGGCCTCGAAACTTTCTTGGGCGTCCAACAGCAGCGACGTCCGTGGGACCTGAAGTTTTTCCTCGCTGTCGTCGGCCCCGTTCTCCTCTGCGATCGCCTCCATCGCCGTCACCTCCGTGGGCGACGGAGGCAGCGACAGCTTCAGCAGCAAGCGACGCACTCGCGGATCTTCGGCGATGCGCTCCGAGTTCATGCGGCGGATGAGCACAGAGCCGCGCTCTACCCACGCGAGGCTCTCGGGGAACTGTTCGCTCGCCATGGTCGCAGGTTGTGTACAATATTGGCAGGCGTTGGTGGAGCTTTCGTCGTCCTTCCGACGCTTTGAGAATAATGGGATAGAGTGGGAGCGAACGTTTTTGAAGTTAGCCGACCACACTTGAATTTTGTATGAGCAGAATCAATAATACATCCGCGGCTACAGCACCATGTGGGAGATTGGTAAATGTGCCGATGGGAGTGCCTGTGGGCTCCACTTGATGAGAGATGTCGTCATGTGATCAACCAAACAATGCATTATTAACTGTCAGAAAGCTGGCATCTCTCATTGAAACAATACCGAGCTGCCTGTCTGGCTACTTGCGCGGAGGAGGTGCCACATTCTGCGGCAGGGCCTTACCGTAGCCGGAGCGGAAGGTCGTGCCCATGCTGCCGGCGTCCTCGTTGGCGGGCTTGTTGGAGGGCTTGGCCCACTCCAGCTTGAGGATCAAGTGATCGTAACCGTAGCCCTGCAGCTTGTTCAGAGCCTTCTCGGCATCCTCGCGGTACACGAAGCTGACGAACGCGAAGCCACGCGACTGGAACGTCTCCCGGTCCTTGGCCAGGTACACGCGGGACACGGGGCCGAAGGAGCGGAAGAGCTCCTTGAGGTCGTCCTCGCGGGTGTCAGGCGACACGTTGGTCACACGCAGCGTCGCGCTGTCGTCGCGCGAGTTGTCACCACCCGCGTCGCCGCCAGCGCCAGCCGCACGGCCACGCAGACTAGGCGGAACGTACTTGCTGGAGCCGAAGGCGCCATCCAGAGCGGAGCCACGAGCCGCGGGCTCGCTGGAAGATGCAGCGGCAGAGGTGGGGGCCTCGCCGGCCTCGGCGCGCTTGGCCATGTCCTGCTCGAGCTCCTCCTTGGGGGTGTCCTTGTACGGACACTTGAGCGTCCAATGGTCGCCCACCATGCCACAGTGGCGACACACGACGATGGACGAGTTCTTGACGCCGGCGAAGATGTTCTCCTCCTCCTTCTTCTCGCCAGGCAGGACCTGGTCGGCGTTGGGGTCCTCGAGCGTCACCTCCTCGTACGACCTATACGTCACGTTGCTGCCGTCGCCGTCGTCCAGCGCGTCGCCGAACTTGGGCCACTTCTTGCGTTCTAGCGCGCGCTTGCTCACGCGCTCGACCTCCGTCACCGTCTTGACCTTCTTGGTGATTTTGACCTTGTCGCCGGCCTCGTTCACCTTCCACTCCACGATCTGGCGTACGCCGTGGCTGTCCGGCTCGCTCTCCACGCGCTGCGGCAGTAGGTCGTCGTCCTCATCGCCCCATCGCATGCCCGAGATCGCCATCGTTCCTCTGATGTCTTGCAGGGGGTTCTTGACTGGACGGGCTGAGCCAACCACATACAAGCAACTTTAATGTAGCAACTTAGTTCGTTTCATTATGTTGCGCAAGAGCAACATAGGCTGAACGGACACGTTTGAGACGTTGAAGTGGCAATGCTGTCGCGCGAGGGTTTGCGGCGCGATCTGGAGCGGGAGTGGGCGCTGATTGAAAGTGCGGAGAAGAAGGTTGAGCGGTTGATTTAAATGTAGTGGGGGGATGGCTGTCTGATGGACTGGATTGTGATGCAGCTCGTGGACGAGAAGAAGAAGGTGGTGGCCGAGTGGGTGGGAGTGGAAGATGCACAGCGAGAGTACGATGCCAAGCGTGACGAGTAAGGTGCTTTGATACTGTTATAATTATTGGCTTTTCTGCTTGGTACGCTAATTTGTTCTTGTCTGGCAGATTTGAAATCAACGTGAGTAAGCATTTCAGCTTTTTGTCGGAGGACACGGTTGTGGTCTTCAACGTGGGTGGACAGGTATGTTGAGAATTTTCCCGTGCGAGTATCAACACGCATCTAGGTAACACAATTTGCTGGTGACGTAGCTGTTCAAGTCTACGGTGAAAGTTTGGACTCGCGATCGCTTTTCGATCTTGGCTCAGCTGTGCACGAAAAATCCCGAGCTGCGACCTGACAAGGATGGCTCCTTCTTCTTCGACCGGGATTTCTGGGTGTTTGAGCTGATCGTCGCTTTTCTGCGAGATAATAACCTGCCGGATGCAGTGGTGGAGTTGCGCGAGTTGTACTGCGAGGCCAGCTTTTATAGGTTAGGGCTGCTTCGACACGCTATCGAGGCTCGAATGATCGGAAGCGATGCCATGGCAACCAATGTCCTGGTAGGGCCCAAGGATGTGAGCAAGTCCCCAAAACTCTCCTCTCAACAGGCAACAGAAAAGGAGGAAAGAAAGACTGCTACATCAGCCGGCGATGTCAATGCACCTTCGATTTCCATCAAGTACAGGGAGTTACCTGACCCCTTCGGATTCATTTCAAAGAAATAAAACGAAAAGTTCATTTGCTTCAAGCAATTATCTGCGAGAACAGGCGGTGTACGGAACTTCGATCCGCCAGCCCAGCATGGTCTTCTACATCGGCGCAACAGAGCAAATCCGCACCGTGGCACCATCGTGTACGAGAAGACCATCGCAACCTTCTCACGTCTGGCCTTCCATAACGCGAGCGAACAAGCAGGCAGTGATTTCTCTCGCTAAATGCAACATGCCGTCAACAAATTTTGTGCTACACCAAATTTGTACGACACAAATGTTGTGATATCATATAAATAGTCTAGTCCATAATATAGTCTTTTGTGATCAAAATGCGCTCTCGAGCCAAGGCGTCGACCGAGAGCCGCCACGCACAGCTTGCGGAGGCGCTAGTACTCGTCCTGGCTGCAGGATGGACCACACATCTTGTTCAGAAGGAGGAGTTGCAGCAGGAGAGCGAGCAGGAGGCGTCTCTGCAGGCTGAGCAGCGGCTGCTGCAGGCCGTCACCATGTCGCACATGCTCTTCGTCCTGCACGTCCTGGGCTTTTCTGCCGCCCTGTGGTCTATATGTTGGCCGCAGTCGCTGTCCAAAGCATTACACGCATCCTGCAGGTTTGTTTTGGCACCCAGTATTGTAAATTATTGTCGACAATAAAAAAAATGTTATGCAGGCTGGAGCGCGATGCAGGACTTGTTGTGGGCTGCGTCCTGCCCCCACTGGTGTTGCTGAGTCGACTGCTGGCTGAAATTTACCAAGAAAATTATTTTTCAAGCTTCACTTTTTTCTATGCGTGGACAAGCATCTCCATTGGTGTCAGTGTACTGCTCAAAGTTGCCGTGTTCGGATCCATCACGTCGTTGAGTGTCAATGTCCTGGTGGATGTGGTATTACTGCCAGTGGTGTTCGGATTGATGAGTCCAGTTGAGGCGGAGTGGAGATTTTTGTTGGCGACGGGAGGACGAATCGTGGTGGCTGCTGTACTGGCTGCGGGCTTCAGGTTGCTGCCTCGATCCTTCACTATTGGGGAAGCGGTGCTTGTGGCGCAAGGTGTCGGCATTTGTATTTACGACAGCGTGCTGTTCACTGTCAACAGAGTATGTATGTTGTTCTGTTGGTGATTGTATGGACATGACAGCTAACAGGGTTTACTTTCTGTTCGTTCTCGGTGTAGCTAAATGAATTCGACTTCATCGACTTGCCGCCAAACATCCTCCACTCCTGGCTGCTTTTTGATGTGGACCGACCAAATTATGTGTTGGCACTGCAAGTCGGCATGCTCGGATCGTTGTTGGTATGCGTGGCACTGATTCCACTCCTTCGCGCTTATGGTTCGCCATCACCAACAGTAGTTATTGAGTCGTTGCCTTTTAAAGGCAGCGTCGGCTTTGTACTCATAGCTGCGGTGGTGGTGGGGGGTGTAGTGTATCCCTGGAGCTGTTTCTTGTTGCAGACGTGGAACCCGTTCGCATGGCTTATTGGCTTCCTCACCGAGTCGAACAGTCTGCTGTTATTCTTGCCGCCACGATTCACACTGATGGGATACTGGGCGGCTTGCCTGATCGTTTTGGTCCCATTATTTGCGCTTATTGCGAACCACTTTGCGTTGCGCAACATCGTCGCAAGAAAGCTATTCCACTTCTTGGTGGTATTGATGCTGGGCCCAGCATCGCTGTTTGACGCTCCCATGCTGTCATTAAGCTATGGTGTGGCTCTCAGCGTCTTCTTTCTAATGGAATGTGTGCGTGCGCTGGCACTACCACCCTTCGGCCGCTCCATCGCTGAGTTCATGCGATCGTTTATCGATTCTCGTGAGGCCGGACGTGTCATCTTGACTCACTCGTATCTGCTGCTTGGGTGCGCTTTACCACTTTGGCTTGCGCCTTCTACAGACGCCCCATTTGAACTCGTAATGAATGCTGGTGTTCTTGCCTTGGGAGTCGGAGACGCTATGGGTGCTGTGGTAGGTTCAAGTATCGGAAAACACAAAGTGTTCGGAAGCAAGACGATAGAGGGGTCTGCAGCTGTGTTCATCTCGATGCTGATCGCATCGATGCCACTTCATGATTACCTCGCGCGCTCGGTCAACGGGGAGTTCACTCAGGTATGGGATTATTACTGCCCTCTACTGAGGAGTATGTTTATGCTAAGATTTCTTCAATGCCTGCTTCAGTTAATTTTGCTTTCAGCCGCAATCTTTTTGACGAGCGTTCTTGAGGCCGCGACGGCACAGATTGACAATTTGGTGCTCCCGCTCTTCTTCTACACGGCATGCAACCTAGTAGGTTGCCACGAAGTAGCAGGCTAGCAACCCAGAGTACGCTATTAGATTACTGACCCAAATGAGTACTTTTCGAGCTGTTCCAAGTGAGTTTGTGTGTTCAACCTGTAGGTCGGTCGCTTACTCGAACGTCAAAGAGTGAGCGCGAGCTCCAGACCACCCAAGCCAGTTTTTTTTGATCAAGTACCCGCAGAAATCGTCGACGCTGTGGAGCACTTCACTCTTGTCGGCTGAGTAGGCTTTACAATTTGGTTGGAAATGCTGCTTTGCCCGGCAACCTTGAGGTCTGCCTTTGGTTTTCATTGGTAGGGTGCATTATGCATTGTTTGGAAAGTGTTAACGGTGTTCCCTTCTTGTTACCTGTCTCTGAGGTTGCATGGACGCTCACTCAAAGATTAACGACTGCAACGCAGACTCGAGACCATCCATAGCGTGCACCATGGTGTCCATAGGTCCCGCGTATGAAATACGCATGCCAAGAGGCTCACCCATGTCCGAACCGGGACCCACAGCTACCCCCGTCGTGCGAATGAGGTAATCGCAGAAATCGTCGACGTTGTTCAGCACCTCGCTTTTGTCTTCGGGATACGCCTTTTTCCCCTTGAAATACAACGACATGTCCATGAAGATGTAGAACGACGATGTCGGGTATGCGAACAGCATCTTGGGCATCGCTCGGAGACGCTTGACGACGTACTGGCGCTTCAAATCCAGTCCGTGAAGGTCCCCCGCCATGCGAACCTCTCCTCGGTCAATGCTGGCCAACTCAAGTTTCATGGCTTCGATGGCCATGACTTGACCAACGCTGTTCGCGCAGGAAGTTGTCTGACCCTGCATCAGTTGGCAGGCCTCAATGAAGTGCTTGGGGCCAGCCATGTAACCAATACGCAAGCCGGTCATAGCGTATGCCTTCGAGAAGCCGTTGATGAGGACCGTGCGCTCGTACATCCCTAGAATCATGGCGAAATTCTTGCAGGTGCGCTCAGGGACACCTTCATCCTGGAAGATAAGCTGCTCGTAGATTTCATCGGAAATGACAACGACGTGCTGAAATTGCGGTTTGCGAAGCACGGCGGCAATTCTTTCGAGATGTTCAGGGGTATGCAGCGTACCAGCAGGGTTGCTCGGGTTACAGAGAATCAAGATCTTGGTCTCTGGGTTCGCAGTCAACGTTTTCTCCAACTCCACCGGGTTAACGAGGTAATCTTCCTCCAGTTTGTTTTTCAGAGGGACAAGCTCAGCTTTGACCTGGGTGATAATACCTTCATAGTTTCCCCAGTAAGGTGATGGCAAAATGACCTTGTCACCCGGACGGCAAATTGCCAGGATCACATTGTACAGTGCTTGTTGGGCACCACTACAGATCTGGATTTCTGTTGCTGGGTCGTAGCTGACACCTTTGGTGCGATACAGGTACTTCGTAATGAGCTCACGTAGTTCAGCCATGCCACGCATATCGCAGTACTTGGTTTTGCCTCCCCACAGAGCCTTAACACCAGCCTCCAGTACGGCTTTCGGCGGCGGGAAGTCGGGTTCGCCCACGCAAAGTGAGTACACGGGCTTACCTTCGGCCTCTAGCTGCTTTGTCATCCCAAATATCGCGATGGTCTTCGCAGCGGTTGTGCTATCAAACACTGGGTTCAAAGGATACTTCTGCGCCATCGTCTTCTCCTTCGTCACAGTATCCGATTTCCCTTTCGTCTCTTTTAATGCCCCGCTCGCGTAGCAGCCGAACACGTGAACATACGAGCAAACCGTCCGAAGCTTGGCAATCGCTGTGACCACCTCGGCATCACTCTGACGACCTTTGATGTCCACGTAGAAAATGAACTCGGCCTTGCCAGCGCTGGCGTGCGAGCTGCTCCACGATCGGCTCTCGATCTTGCTCAGGCCGATACCACGAGCGGCGAACACACCAAGTGCACGGTACAATTGGCCGTGCTCATCACCCGACGCGAAAGCAAAAGCGAGTGATGTCTTGCACGCCGAAGCTTTGACCGATGGTTCTTGCTGTGCCTTGGCGGCCATCCAGAACCTCGTGTTCGTGTCCGACGCCTTGGCAGGCCACTCGGACTCGCCCACAACGACCAAGTTGTACTTGATCAGCAGGTCGTAAGTCTCATAGCAGCTGCCATGTGTCGATGTCCCCACGGGCACCACAGTCAATTGGACGTCCTCTTTTTTCACAGCAGCGACGGCGTCTTCGATGGACGCGTAGCCGACAGTCTCGAAGTCGGCGGCAGCGCTCAGCATTTGGGCCGCGGCCTCTTTTGCACCAGCAAAGTCGGGAGTTTCTTGGTAAGCGACTCGCGTGACCGTTCCCACGGCCATGATGAACGATGCTTGCTGTAACGAGAAGGAGGGGGTTGAGGCTGTCGGAGGTGAATTCCGGAATGAACCAAATGAATGATGACCCTGCGACCTGATTACGGATCTTTCCGTGTTGGAGGGGGATGGGCAGACCTTCGTCATCGAGGCGTGATTGGCTATCGGACATGGCTACATTTGGGTGGTCGCCATCCAAACGCGCTGCTGAGATGAGTGAAGACAAGTCTTCATCATGAAGTTCATGTTGCTACAGCCTGTAGCCTACAGGTATCGACTTGCTGCAAGGATCCATTTATATTGAAGTTCATCGCTGCTTGCCACCTACTCGAAGGTCAACGACTTGAGCGCAGATTCTAAACCATCCATAGCGTGTACCATGGTGTCCATGGAACCAGCGTATGAAATGCGTAGTCCATGGGGCTCGCCCATGTCGGAACCGGGGCCCACCGCCACTCCCGTTTTACGGATCAAATAGTCGCAGAAATCGTCGACGTTGTGCAGTTGCTCGCTCTTGCCCGCAGTGTATGCCTTCTTGCCTTCGAAGAGTAGTCCGAGGTCCATGAATACGTAGAACGATGACGTCGGGTACGCGAAGCGCACATTGGGCATTGCGTTCAAGCGCTTAGCAATGTAATGACGCTTGAGATCGAGTCCATGCAGATTCTGTGCAATGCGAAGCTCGCCCCGATCCATCGTCTCCAGTTCCATCTTCATCGCTTCGATGGCCATGACTTGACCGACACTGTTCGCGCACGATGTCAACTGACCTTGCATAAGATAGCACGGCTCGATGAAGTGCTTGGGAGCAGCCATGTAGCCGATGCGCAAGCCCGTCATCGCATACGCCTTCGAGAAGCCATTGATGAGAACTGTGCGCTCGTACATGCCTGGGATTGAAGCAAAACTCTTGCACACACGCTTAGACACGCCTTCATCCTGGTACACAAGCTGCTCGTAGATTTCGTCGGAGATGACAACAATGTGGCGGAACTGCGGTTTACGAAGCACGGCGGCAATCTTTTCCAAGTGCTCGGGGTCGTGAAGAGTGCCAGCCGGGTTGCTCGGGTTACAAAGGATAAGGATCCTGATCTCCGGGTTTGCAGTCAGAGCCTCTTCAAGCTTCACCGTGTTAATGAGGTAGTTTTCTTCCAGCGTGTTTCGCAGCTGAACAAGTTGGGTCTTGACGTGTGCGAGGATGCCTTCATAACTACCCCAGTACGGCGACGGCAGCAGAACCTTGTCACCCGGTCGCAAAATCGCAAGGATGACGTTGTACAGAGCTTGTTGGGCCCCACCACAGACCTGGATCTCCGTCGGGGCGTAGGTCACACCCTTGGCGCGTTGAAGATACGTAGCAATAATCTCTCGCAGATCGGCCATGCCACGCATATCGCAGTACTTGGTCTTGCCTTCCTGAATGGCCTTGATGCCAGCCTCCAGCACCCTCTTGGGCGGTTGGAAGTCAGGCTCGCCCACACACAGCGAGTACACCGGCTTGCCCTCGGCCTCCATCTGCTTCGTCACACCGAACACGGCTAGAGTCTTAGCGATCTTGGTCGTATCAAACACGGGACTCAGCGGGTATTTCTGCGCCATCGTCAATTCTTGCGCAGAAGCATCAGCAACACCGTTCGTCGCTTCCAGTGCACCACTCGTATAGCAGCCAAGCACGCGGACGTACGAGCACATTGCCCGCAGAGCCGCAATCGCGTCGACAACCTTGTCATCACTTTGGCGAGCCTTCACATCCACGTAGAAGATGAACTCGGCCTTGCCAGCACTCGGGTGAGCGCTACTCCACGAGCGGCTCTCAACCTTGCTCAGGTCGATCTCACGGGACGCGAAGAAGCCGAGCGCGGTGTGCAACTGGCCGTGCGCGTTGCCTGACGCGAAGGCAAATACAAGCGACGTCTTGCACGCCGTAGTCTTAAGCGAGGGCTCCCCCGGTGTCTTGGCCACTATCCAAAACCTCGTACCCTTGTCCGACGTCCACTCGCCCACGACTGCCAGGTCGTACTTTAGCAGTAAGTCGTAGGTCTCGTAGCAGCTGCCACGCGAAGTAGTCTCCACGGCAACCACTGCAAACTCGACATCCTCCTTCTTCACTGCAGCTACGGCGTCGAGGATGGAGGAGTAGCCGATGGCCTTGGTCTCGTGCACAGCGCTCAGCATCTGACTCGCAGCCTCCTTGGCGCCGACCGCATCTTCTTGGTAGGCAACGCGCGTCGATGCCCCCACTGCCATTGCTTGTGATCTGGGTGTTGTTGCGCGTGTTAAAGCGAATTCCGGAATGACAAACACCTGAGTCCATGGCGATCCTCGAGCACCAGGGGATACGTGTTGAAGATGGGTACACTACGCGTCCAACATCACGCAACCTCCCGGGACTGTGATTGGCTGACGAAAAGGCGCAAGAACTAGTCGAAACCAAACAGCTCGATGGGATGAGTACTTGTCCGGTGCACCTGAGCTGCTCGCTCTGCAAAGCTGTTCGCCTGGAATTCGTGTGGCGGCGGATCTCTCCTGGTGTTGTATGACGATGTACAGGCCTGCCCAGATACCGAATGCGGGCGAAAGTGCAAGTCGCATCATGAGGTGTGCAATGTATGCGGTGCAAGTGTTGATACTATCAACTTGAAACCATCGCACGCCATCCGTTTACTGCTGCCCACCCTAATGTATTGTTGCATGTATTTCAAAATGCCGTGGTGGCAGTGCAAACAGCACCGGCCAATTTTAGTTCATTCCTTGCCTCTATTTTCGCGAGCAGTGGGAGAACTATAATTGCTTTGAGAAAGCTAAGTAGCCTCGCCGGGGTTCTCTGCAGTTGGCCCGCTGCGTACGTGATATCTCGCCGCAGATATGCCGCACCCGACGACACTTAGCGCCGATGACCTCAAGCGCATGCGAGCGAGCGTGTCACCGCCAGTGCAAAGTGATCGCGAGGCGAGACGCCAGGAGATCAAGCTCAAGTCCGAGCAACGCACAGCCAAGTGGCCAAACACGTTGGAGGCCATGCGCGAGAAGAAGGACCGGTGGAAAAAGGACAAAGAGGATCGCCTGGAAGAGGAACGCAAGAAGATCGATGAGGAGGAGATGCGGCTCCAGCGGGAGGCGCAGACCAAGCAAATCGAACGCGCCAACAGCTTGCTATATGAACAAACTGACCGCATGAAAACGTTGCGAAGCAAACAGCTTCTGGCCGACGTGGTTCATGTGAGTGCATTAAACACATTTGTAGTTAGTGTACGCATTTCCTTGACCTGACACTATGTCTTCGTAGCACCGTACAATTCAGCTCGAGGAGAAGAGGATGTTGAAGGACCAAGACGACCTGACGAATGACCTGTACGATCAGCAGGTGTTTGCCAAGGTCCTAGAGGACGAAGAAGAGGAACAACGGCGAAGAAAGAAGCAGCTGCAAGAAAACGCTAGACTGGCGGTCATCCAGAAGGAACAGCTCGAAGAATACAAGCAGCGCTACATAAATGAGCTTCGTGAGGTAGGAGACTGTGGTGGCTTATTGCTGGGTTCTTGTGCATGAATTCATTCGAAGACCCTTGTGATTTCATCATGATCAGGAAAAACGTGACGGTGAACAAATGAAGAAGCAAGCAGAGCAGGAATACCTAGATGAAATGGAGAAGGAGCGACAGCGAAAGATGCGTCTAAAGCAGGCAAGCGAAGAAACGCAGCTAGCCAACCAACGACTTCGCGCTCATCGAGAAATGCAGAAGGACAAAGAACGCCTTGAGGACGTCAAGCGAGAGGAAGATGAACGCAAGAAGCAGCTACGGGATGCCAAGCGCCAGGATCTTCAGCGTCAGAAAAAAGAGAGTGCCCAGGCACGAAAGCAACGTATGATTGACCTCGCTACGAGAAATTTGGTGAAACTGGAGCAACAGGGTGAGGTGCGTCTACAAAACCAAAGCAAGGAAGTTCAAGCGAAGGAGGACAAGGAGCTGAAAGACAGGGCAGCACGCCGTGCTGCTGAGAAGGACGCCATCGCACGCAGTCGTCGCTACCAACTAGAATGCAAACAGCGCGAGAAAGAGCACGAGGCTCAGGAAGCACTCGAGTCTGTCATTCAATGGGAGCAGTTCGGTCGACGTATTGAGATGCAGGTCAAGCAGGAGGAGCAGGAACAGAGGATGGAAGACCTGCGGCTTGCCGTTGGGCAAAAGCAGCAAGCTGATGCAAGACGCAAGACGCGGAAGGATGAGCGAGTCGCTGCGTTACAGGATAATCAAGAGGCTCGTCGTGCTCTAGACTATGAGACTGATCGCTTCAAGGTGGTGGCCCAGCAAGCACTTGACGAAGCTCGTGAGCGCGGGTTGTCGAACGTGTTCCCCATCCAGAAGGCCCTGGTGGAGAAGCGCATCGACTTGCTGCATGCATCAGGTTTTCGCGTGTAGATTCGATTGCCATAGTTATATATTGAAGCATTGCACACATCTTCTCGCGTTGAGCACTTGATCCGATAGTGGTAACGTATAAGGAATCAGGTTTCATGCTGACTACGAGACGACACTTTGCAGCGCGGTGACTTGTTGCTCAGCTAAGCGAATACCTTCCTTCCGCAGATAGTTGACGATCACACTCACTCGCATGACTTGAAGCTGTGTACACAGCATACGTTCCAAGCAATGATTAGATTATATGTGCACGAAAGAAACCAATAACAGCGTACCCGTTCGGAAAAGATGATGCGCTTCAGCTCCTTGGAAAGATTGAAAATCTCAGCCTTGTTGACATCGTCGATGATGTCCACCTCGCTCTTTTCAATTGTATCGAGCAAAGGCTCGAGCTGCTCGCGCAGCAATTGAAGCATTTGAGTGAAGGATTCATTGCGAGCGAAGTTTTCCCAGCGCTGGAGTTCGCTTCGTTGAACAATGTAGGGTTTGCCAACCTCTTGCTTAGTTCGAAGTAGAGCCTCCCGCCTCTTATATTCTAGATAACTCTTGTTAAACTGTGATCCAACCAACGTCAGTGGCATAGCAGTGTAGCAGGCCCCGAAAATCATTGCAACGACAGCTACGAGTTTTCCTGAGCTCGTCACAGGCTCCATATCACCATAGCCAACTGTAGCTAGCGTGACAATGACAAACCAGAAGGCCGAAAAGAAGTCGTCGAAGCTTGAGATTTGGCCTTTAAAGTTCACGAGAAAGCGCTTTCCAGGTAATGAGCCTTCTAGTTCGGCCGGAAACGTCATATTGTGCTCACCAATGATGCACGCTTGACCGTAGAAGCACTCTTGACCCTTCTCAAGCTCGAACATGATGAAAGACAGTATCGTAGTCACGACCATAAGCATGAAGTACGGGATCGTAAGACGAGCTGAAGTCTTTGAAATCGACTCCCAAAGCACTTTAGTGACAGGAATACTCTGCTGGATTTTGAAGATGCGGAACAAACGTAGCAACCGCAGGAACGTGAGGAAATCCCGCGAGGCTGGCGGAATCACATATATGGGCGTCGTATCAGTGAGGAAGCGCTGTCCTTCGTACACGAAAAACGGAATGAAAGAGGCCATTTCGATAAACACGAGCGGATTCTTGAAAAACGCTCGGTAATCCTCGCATATAAACAGAGCGGCCGCGAACTCGAAGAGATAAGTCAGCGTGAAGAGATACTCCATTGCCACATACCCATTCCCAAACTCGAAGAAGGTCACGTGCAGGTTATCACATTCCCATTTCTTGCAAACACTTGTGCGCCTATCTGCAGGAATGAGGTTTTTATCTTGCCGAAATGGTAGGACGAGATCCAGGTGATCTCGGAAGGATTCCTTGCTCACGTTAGTGCTTAGCACGCTCAAAAGCACTTTGTCCGATCCAGCGCATGAGAGTCTGTCGTCCACAGTGCTACTTCCAAAATTTCCCGGATAGCCGTAGCAGCTTAGATCGGAAAGCTTTTCAGCATCTGAGCAGCCAAAGCGCAGTTTAGTGCTCGGGTCATCCACACTAAAGCAGCCAGGATCGTTGCCTCCGGGATTGATTCCCCCGACGGTCTCACAGTAACGCTGAACCCTACGCTCGCACAAGTAGGTCTGCTCTCCATACGTCTGCAAGTCCGGCATAGTTTGGAAAACCACGATGATCATACTCCAGATGAGGCAGAATTTTACCCAACGCGAGACAGCTCGAGCTAGCAGCGATGATTCTGGGTCTTGAACTGTTATGCGGGCCCATTCCTTCCACGTTGGTGGCGCTGCGACCTCCTCCGACTCGGCAATTATCATATCGCGAACCATCACAGCCAGCTCCTCGCATTTCAGAAAGCAGAGCTCAGTCGTTTGCTTCAGGTCGTCTACAATGCCGCGTAGTTGAGATAAATTGAAATCGTGCGACGTAGCTTCAGTGACAAGCGCCTGCGTGATCAGTGATGTCTCGCCTGTGAGAGCTGCCAAGCGTAGGTAGAGTTTGTTGGGTGCATTATACTTGACAAGGATCTCGTGTTTCTGGTGGGCGTGGTTGTCCCCTGTAGCAGCCGCCAGATCGATATTGGCCGGGGTAGTAACCTGAGCACCAGCCTGCAGTTGTTGAATCTTCTTGACGCTCTCCGCATGCTGTTTCCAAGCTCGGTCGAACTCCGTTCCGATAATGGCTAGAGGCATGGACATGAAAAGCGTGCCAGACATGATAATCATGACAGCGAAGCAGCGACTAGCTACATTGCCTTTGGTTGGTGTGATGTCTCCATAGCCAATAGTGGCCACAGTCACCACCACGAAGTAACCCGTGGTTAGCAAATCCGAGAAGCCAGGCTTGTTGCGGTCGTAGCTCGGGTCTACCATGTACATGACAACCGAGAAAAAGAGCACGATTTCCGTGAAGAAAATGAGAGCCACAGAGATTGGGGCGACACTGGCGCGGATAGCTCGGAGCAAAATGTACGTCCCCGAGTGGTTACGAGCAAGCTTGAAAATGCGCAGCAAGCGGCACAGCCGCATAATGACGAAGCTCTTTTCCTTGCCGAAGATCAAGTCCGTGTAGAACGGGACGATGGCCGCCACATCAAACCAGTTGAAGAAGTCGCGTAGGAAAGGCTTCAGGCGTCGTTCAGTGAGGTATTCGTGCTCGTTCCATAACGAAGGCCAGATGACCAGGCGAATGAACAGTTCGGGGGTGAAAATGACCGTGAAGACCAAGTCGGCGTCGTAGTAGCCGATTTCATTGGGTAGTTTTGGGTATTCTGGCTCGGAGCTGTGGTGGTTCGGTCCGTCGAGCGTCTGCAGGAAGAGGATGAAGCAGCTCGTGAAGGCCGCGCACGCGATGAAAAAGCTGTAGAGCGACGCCCCGCGGGACGAGTTGGGGTCCACCATGAACGCAAAGATCTTCTCGAAGCGGCCGAGCGTCGTGGCGTGCTTGGTGGTGCCCGCCCCGGTGCCTTTGATCATGGACTCGGCATAGAAGGCCGAGTTGACGAGCGCGTCCAGCGACTCCTCCTGAGTGCTGAACGTCGGCGAGATCGCCGCGTACAGAGGCATCTTGGCTGTGACGGGCTAGCCCAGCGACGGCTGGAGAGTTCTAGCCCTACTTGCTTGAGCGGGGAAACCGCCGAGCCCAGCAGCCATGAGGCTGTTACAGTGTGCACCGCGTTCCGGTAGGGAAACGAACGAGCTCAATTGGCGTACGAGCTCAATTGGCGTACGAGCTCATTGTGACGTACTTGATACAGTGGTTGAAGGGATTCAATCCCCATCAGTTGAAGCATTTGAGCAATCGAAGTCCGCTTGGTTGAACCAGCGGCAGGGCTGACGTCAGCACGATTTGAAGCAAGAGCAATTGTCGCGATTCGAGCGCCGCCAAAATGCAGCTTTGCCCAATTTGCGAGCTGCAGCACCCAGCTGGAGGGAAGCAGCGCTGTGACGTGGCGATCACGCCCTATTTAACACGCATTCGTCGCCGCAGCTCAACGCGTTGAAGTTGTCGGGCGCGAATTGCCGCTCCGTCTCTTATTCCTCAGCAGCAAGTCTCCGCAACGAGGGCGTGTCAGTGTGTGTGCATGCGCGAGAGGGGGGGGGGTCGGTATACATTTCCCAAGTCAAAATTCCGCCGGGAATTGCAGCGCATGAGGCATAAATACTTACATCCTGCTCAAATCCACCGCTTTACAGCGATGATGCTCGTATTGTAACAGCCCCATCCCGCAAGAGAGTAAGCTTTGCCATGAACCAGGCAAGGCAAAGCTTGTTCCCTCATGATCCATGGATACGCGCACCACCGCGCAAGAGCAATCTTCCGAGTGTGCTTCCCGCTTATCGAGTGCGCTGCCGCGCACCATTGAAAACCTCTAATCAGATCTACGAGCAGATACATCCTCGGTGGTCTCTCTACGATTCCTCCTGCTCAAAGTCTGCGGCTACTTTCATAAAAAAAAAAATCTTCAGCGCCTCGTACCTGAAAACTGACCATGAAAAGCATAACAACAAGCGGCAGACGGAATCTGGCCACGTTCAACACCACCGCATCGCCTGAAAACAGCACATACTATCAAACCAATTTCACCAGATACACGCACACTTCCTATCACTTGCACAGCATGCAGAACTCCAATCAAGTTCTGGACGAAGCTTCCCCCTCAAACTCGATCGCTTCAAATAGTGCCCCCTGCTGGCAGCTCGAAGCCCACGGATCATTCCATTCCCCGATCTGCCCATCCGACCGGAAGAGAGACCATGAAGGGCGAGGTGAAGGTGGCGTACCAGGGCATGCCCGGCGCGTACTCGGAGAAGGCGACGCGCCAGCTGCTGGGGGCGTCGGCCAACGTCGTGGCCGTGGGCTACCCGTCCTTCGAGGAGGCGTTCCAGGCCGTGCAGCGCGACGACGCCGACTTTGGTGTGCTGCCCATCGAGAACTCGCTGGGCGGCAGCATCCACGCCAACTACGACCTGCTTCTCAAGTACGGCCTGCATATTGTGGGCGAGTACGACTTGCGCGTGGAGCACTCGTTGCTGGCGCTGCCGGGCGTGCACAAGAGCGACATTAAGACGGTCATCAGCCACCCGCAGGCGCTGGCCCAGTGCGCCTACACCATCGCGGCCATGGGCGCCAATCCCCGGGCCGAGTACGACACGGCCGGCAGCGCCAAGATGCTGGCCGACAATCAGTGGAAGGACACGGCCGCTGTGGCCAGCGACCTAGCCGCCGAGTACTACGGTCTGCAGGTTCTGCAGCGCAATGTGGAGGACGACGCCGGCAACTTCACTCGCTTCTTACTGCTGAGCAAGAAGGAGGACCTAGGCCTGGACGCCAAGGTGGACACAGAGTTCAAGACGTCGCTGGTATTCTCGTTCGTGGACGGCAACGAGCAGGGCCAGCTCTACAAGGCGCTGTCGGCCTTCTCACTGCGTGACATTGACATGTCCAAGATCGAGAGCAGGCCGTGGGGACACACGGCCGAGCAGCAGCTGCAAGACACGAGGCAGTCCGAGGACTTCTCGCTCTCGGCCGAGAGCGTGCGCAGGAAGTACAGCTACTTGTTCTACGTGGACCTCATCGGCCACCAGACGGACGAGAATGTCATCAACGCACTCCGTCATCTACGCGAGTTCTGCAAGTTCGTGCGCGTTTTGGGGTCCTACCCGACCAAGGGAAAGCTGCTGGGGGACGTGCGCAGGACGCTGGAAGCGGTCGGCGCCTACCAGGCGAACCCGGTCACGGCGTCGCCTGCCATCATGCCGCAGGAGCACCAGCCCGTGCGCTTGAAAATCGGCATATACGGCTTTGGTAACTTCGGGCAGTTCCTGGCCAAGACGATGGCCAAGTCACACGAGGTACGCGCCACCTCGCGGACAGACTACTCCAGTGTGGCTGTGCAGCTCGGATGCAAGTACTATTCGTCGACGACGCATCTGGAGAAGTTCTTCGAAGGCCTGAATGTTCTGTTGCTGGGCGTCAGCATTTTGTCGTTTGAAAGTGTGCTGAGCAAGATCCCCAAGCACCTGTTGGACAACCTCGTGATTGTGGACGTGCTGTCTGTCAAGACGCACCCGAAGCAAATCATGCTCAAGTATCTGCCCGAGAGCGCAAGCATTTTGTGCACGCACCCGATGTTTGGCCCTGAAAGTGGCAAGTACTCCTGGAGAGGTCTGCCCATGATGTACGAAAAGGTGCGGGTCATATCTGGTGAGCACAATCACGTCATGGACAACTTCCTGCGCATCTTCGAGACGGAAATGTGCCGCATGCTGGAAATGACGGGTGAGTCCCACGACGAGTACGCTGCCAGCAGCCAGTTCTTGACGCACTTGACTGGACGAATCCTCAGCGTCCAGGGTGTGAAAAACACTCCCATCGACACGCGTGGCTTTAAGAACCTTGTTCGACTTGTTGAAGACACGTGCAAGGACAGCTTCGATCTGTTCCAGGGTCTCTACAAGTTCAACCCAAACTCCGAGCAGCAGATTCAAAAATTCCGAGAATCTCTTGATGCGGTAACACTCAAACTTGGCTACAAGCCAACAGCCACGACTTCAATCACTGCACCAAAGACCATGGCGGAGAAGTACCCGCAGAACCCGCTACTGGGCAAGATCGCAGCGTCGAAGACGGTGGTGATCCATGGCATGGCGAAGCAGCTCGAGGCAGAAGGCAAGCAGGTGTGGTCGCTGTGTGTTGGTGAGCCTGACTTCGCCCCCGCGGAGCGCGTGCTGTCGGCCGGCATGTCGGCCATGCAGCAGGGCAAGGTGAAGTACACGGACGTGAAGGGCACGGCGGAGCTGCGTACGCTGATCGCGCAGTATCTGGAGACGTGCAAGGGTCTGAAATACGACCCGCTGACGGAGATCCTGGTGTCGAACGGCGCGAAGCAGACGGTGTACCAGGCGCTGCTGACAATCACCCGACCGGGTGACCAGGTGCTGATCCCGGCGCCGTACTGGGTGAGCTACCCGGAGATGGTGAAGCTCACGGGCGGTGAGCCGGTGATTCTGCAGACCAAGCTGTCCGAGAGCTACCTGATCGACCCGGTGGAGCTGGAGAAGGCTCTGGTGGCGAACCCGCGCGTGAAGTCGCTGATGCTGTGCAACCCAAGCAACCCGGCTGGCACGGTCCACTCGCCAGCGCAGCTGGAGAGCATCGCCGCGGTGCTACGCAAGCCTCAGTTTCGCCACATCTTGGTGATTGCCGACGAGATCTACGAGCAGTTGGTGTACCAGGACGAGGGCGAGGCGCAGCGTGTGCACCAGAGCTTTGCGACGCTGCCGGAGATGTACGAGCGCACGCTGACGGTGAACGGCTTCTCAAAGTCTCACGCGATGCCGGGCCTGCGCATCGGCTACCTCGCGGCCCCGAAGTACTTCGTGCAGGTGTGCACGAAGCTGCAGGGCCAGCTGACGTCGTGCGCAAACTCGGTGGGCCAGGCTGCCGCTGTGGAGGCCATGAAGTTCGAGATGGAGTGTGTGTCGCAGAACAAGGAGCGCATGACGGAGACGCTGGCAATCATGGACGCGAAGCGCAAGTACATTGTGAAGCGTCTGCAGGCGACCCCGCAGCTAGCGTTCGCGTACCCAACGTCGGCGTTCTACGTGTTCATGGACCTGTCATCGTATTTCGAGGGAAAGCAGGGCTTGACGGCGGACAAGAGCGAAGTGGTGAAGGACGCGGACGACTTCTGCGAGTACCTGCTCCGCCACTTCCACGTGGCTCTGGTGCCTGGTTCGGCGTTCGGCGTGAAGAACGGCCTGCGCATCTCGTACGCGTGCTCGATGGAGACGATCGAGCACGCCATGGACGGTGTGGAGCAGGCTCTGAGCGGGCTCATCTTCACTCCGGTGTTGAGCGGTGCTGCATCATCGGCCCCGACGACACCTGCCGTGAGTGGTGGTGCGGCGATTACCCGAGCTCCGTTCCGTACTGATGCTCCGATGGCGGAGAAGTACCCGCAGAACCCGCTACTGGGCAAGATCGCAGCGTCGAAGACGGTGGTGATCCATGGCATGGCGAAGCAGCTCGAGGCAGAAGGCAAGCAGGTGTGGTCGCTGTGTGTTGGTGAGCCTGACTTCGCCCCCGCGGAGCGCGTGCTGTCGGCCGGCATGTCGGCCATGCAGCAGGGCAAGGTGAAGTACACGGACGTGAAGGGCACGGCGGAGCTGCGTACGCTGATCGCGCAGTATCTGGAGACGTGCAAGGGTCTGAAATACGACCCGCTGACGGAGATCCTGGTGTCGAACGGCGCGAAGCAGACGGTGTACCAGGCGCTGCTGACAATCACCCGACCGGGTGACCAGGTGCTGATCCCGGCGCCGTACTGGGTGAGCTACCCGGAGATGGTGAAGCTCACGGGCGGTGAGCCGGTGATTCTGCAGACCAAGCTGTCCGAGAGCTACCTGATCGACCCGGTGGAGCTGGAGAAGGCTCTGGTGGCGAACCCGCGCGTGAAGTCGCTGATGCTGTGCAACCCAAGCAACCCGGCTGGCACGGTCCACTCGCCAGCGCAGCTGGAGAGCATCGCCGCGGTGCTACGCAAGCCTCAGTTTCGCCACATCTTGGTGATTGCCGACGAGATCTACGAGCAGTTGGTGTACCAGGACGAGGGCGAGGCGCAGCGTGTGCACCAGAGCTTTGCGACGCTGCCGGAGATGTACGAGCGCACGCTGACGGTGAACGGCTTCTCAAAGTCTCACGCGATGCCGGGCCTGCGCATCGGCTACCTCGCGGCCCCGAAGTACTTCGTGCAGGTGTGCACGAAGCTGCAGGGCCAGCTGACGTCGTGCGCAAACTCGGTGGGCCAGGCTGCCGCTGTGGAGGCCATGAAGTTCGAGATGGAGTGTGTGTCGCAGAACAAGGAGCGCATGACGGAGACGCTGGCAATCATGGACGCGAAGCGCAAGTACATTGTGAAGCGTCTGCAGGCGACCCCGCAGCTAGCGTTCGCGTACCCAACGTCGGCGTTCTACGTGTTCATGGACCTGTCATCGTATTTCGAGGGAAAGCAGGGCTTGACGGCGGACAAGAGCGAAGTGGTGAAGGACGCGGACGACTTCTGCGAGTACCTGCTCCGCCACTTCCACGTGGCTCTGGTGCCTGGTTCGGCGTTCGGCGTGAAGAACGGCCTGCGCATCTCGTACGCGTGCTCGATGGAGACGATCGAGCACGCCATGGACGGCGTGGAGCAGGCTCTGAGCGGGCTCATCTTCACGCCGGTGTTGAGCGGTGCTGCATCATCGGCCCCGACGACACCTGCCGTGAGTGGTGGTGCGGCGATTACCCGAGCTCCGTTCCGTACTGATGCTCCGATGGCGGAGAAGTACCCGCAGAACCCGCTACTGGGCAAGATCGCAGCGTCGAAGACGGTGGTGATCCATGGCATGGCGAAGCAGCTCGAGGCAGAAGGCAAGCAGGTGTGGTCGCTGTGTGTTGGTGAGCCTGACTTCGCCCCCGCGGAGCGCGTGCTGTCGGCCGGCATGTCGGCCATGCAGCAGGGCAAGGTGAAGTACACGGACGTGAAGGGCACGGCGGAGCTGCGTACGCTGATCGCGCAGTATCTGGAGACGTGCAAGGGTCTGAAATACGACCCGCTGACGGAGATCCTGGTGTCGAACGGCGCGAAGCAGACGGTGTACCAGGCGCTGCTGACAATCACCCGACCGGGTGACCAGGTGCTGATCCCGGCGCCGTACTGGGTGAGCTACCCGGAGATGGTGAAGCTCACGGGCGGTGAGCCGGTGATTCTGCAGACCAAGCTGTCCGAGAGCTACCTGATCGACCCGGTGGAGCTGGAGAAGGCTCTGGTGGCGAACCCGCGCGTGAAGTCGCTGATGCTGTGCAACCCAAGCAACCCGGCTGGCACGGTCCACTCGCCAGCGCAGCTGGAGAGCATCGCCGCGGTGCTACGCAAGCCTCAGTTTCGCCACATCTTGGTGATTGCCGACGAGATCTACGAGCAGTTGGTGTACCAGGACGAGGGCGAGGCGCAGCGTGTGCACCAGAGCTTTGCGACGCTGCCGGAGATGTACGAGCGCACGCTGACGGTGAACGGCTTCTCAAAGTCTCACGCGATGCCGGGCCTGCGCATCGGCTACCTCGCGGCCCCGAAGTACTTCGTGCAGGTGTGCACGAAGCTGCAGGGCCAGCTGACGTCGTGCGCAAACTCGGTGGGCCAGGCTGCCGCTGTGGAGGCCATGAAGTTCGAGATGGAGTGTGTGTCGCAGAACAAGGAGCGCATGACGGAGACGCTGGCAATCATGGACGCGAAGCGCAAGTACATTGTGAAGCGTCTGCAGGCGACCCCGCAGCTAGCGTTCGCGTACCCAACGTCGGCGTTCTACGTGTTCATGGACCTGTCATCGTATTTCGAGGGAAAGCAGGGCTTGACGGCGGACAAGAGCGAAGTGGTGAAGGACGCGGACGACTTCTGCGAGTACCTGCTCCGCCACTTCCACGTGGCTCTGGTGCCTGGTTCGGCGTTCGGCGTGAAGAACGGCCTGCGCATCTCGTACGCGTGCTCGATGGAGACGATCGAGCACGCCATGGACGGTGTGGAGCAGGCTCTGAGCGGGCTCATCTTCACTCCGGTGTTGAGCGGTGCTGCATCATCGGCCCCGACGACACCTGCCGTGAGTGGTGGTGCGGCGATTACCCGAGCTCCGTTCCGTACTGATGCTCCGATGGCGGAGAAGTACCCGCAGAACCCGCTACTGGGCAAGATCGCAGCGTCGAAGACGGTGGTGATCCATGGCATGGCGAAGCAGCTCGAGGCAGAAGGCAAGCAGGTGTGGTCGCTGTGTGTTGGTGAGCCTGACTTCGCCCCCGCGGAGCGCGTGCTGTCGGCCGGCATGTCGGCCATGCAGCAGGGCAAGGTGAAGTACACGGACGTGAAGGGCACGGCGGAGCTGCGTACGCTGATCGCGCAGTATCTGGAGACGTGCAAGGGTCTGAAATACGACCCGCTGACGGAGATCCTGGTGTCGAACGGCGCGAAGCAGACGGTGTACCAGGCGCTGCTGACAATCACCCGACCGGGTGACCAGGTGCTGATCCCGGCGCCGTACTGGGTGAGCTACCCGGAGATGGTGAAGCTCACGGGCGGTGAGCCGGTGATTCTGCAGACCAAGCTGTCCGAGAGCTACCTGATCGACCCGGTGGAGCTGGAGAAGGCTCTGGTGGCGAACCCGCGCGTGAAGTCGCTGATGCTGTGCAACCCAAGCAACCCGGCTGGCACGGTCCACTCGCCAGCGCAGCTGGAGAGCATCGCCGCGGTGCTACGCAAGCCTCAGTTTCGCCACATCTTGGTGATTGCCGACGAGATCTACGAGCAGTTGGTGTACCAGGACGAGGGCGAGGCGCAGCGTGTGCACCAGAGCTTTGCGACGCTGCCGGAGATGTACGAGCGCACGCTGACGGTGAACGGCTTCTCAAAGTCTCACGCGATGCCGGGCCTGCGCATCGGCTACCTCGCGGCCCCGAAGTACTTCGTGCAGGTGTGCACGAAGCTGCAGGGCCAGCTGACGTCGTGCGCAAACTCGGTGGGCCAGGCTGCCGCTGTGGAGGCCATGAAGTTCGAGATGGAGTGTGTGTCGCAGAACAAGGAGCGCATGACGGAGACGCTGGCAATCATGGACGCGAAGCGCAAGTACATTGTGAAGCGTCTGCAGGCGACCCCGCAGCTAGCGTTCGCGTACCCAACGTCGGCGTTCTACGTGTTCATGGACCTGTCATCGTATTTCGAGGGAAAGCAGGGCTTGACGGCGGACAAGAGCGAAGTGGTGAAGGACGCGGACGACTTCTGCGAGTACCTGCTCCGCCACTTCCACGTGGCTCTGGTGCCTGGTTCGGCGTTCGGCGTGAAGAACGGCCTGCGCATCTCGTACGCGTGCTCGATGGAGACGATCGAGCACGCCATGGACGGTGTGGAGCAGGCTCTGAGCGGGCTCATCTTCACTCCGGTGTTGAGCGGTGCTGCATCATCGGCCCCGACGACACCTGCCGTGAGTGGTGGTGCGGCGATTACCCGAGCTCCGTTCCGTACTGATGCTCCGATGGCGGAGAAGTACCCGCAGAACCCGCTACTGGGCAAGATCGCAGCGTCGAAGACGGTGGTGATCCATGGCATGGCGAAGCAGCTCGAGGCAGAAGGCAAGCAGGTGTGGTCGCTGTGTGTTGGTGAGCCTGACTTCGCCCCCGCGGAGCGCGTGCTGTCGGCCGGCATGTCGGCCATGCAGCAGGGCAAGGTGAAGTACACGGACGTGAAGGGCACGGCGGAGCTGCGTACGCTGATCGCGCAGTATCTGGAGACGTGCAAGGGTCTGAAATACGACCCGCTGACGGAGATCCTGGTGTCGAACGGCGCGAAGCAGACGGTGTACCAGGCGCTGCTGACAATCACCCGACCGGGTGACCAGGTGCTGATCCCGGCGCCGTACTGGGTGAGCTACCCGGAGATGGTGAAGCTCACGGGCGGTGAGCCGGTGATTCTGCAGACCAAGCTGTCCGAGAGCTACCTGATCGACCCGGTGGAGCTGGAGAAGGCTCTGGTGGCGAACCCGCGCGTGAAGTCGCTGATGCTGTGCAACCCAAGCAACCCGGCTGGCACGGTCCACTCGCCAGCGCAGCTGGAGAGCATCGCCGCGGTGCTACGCAAGCCTCAGTTTCGCCACATCTTGGTGATTGCCGACGAGATCTACGAGCAGTTGGTGTACCAGGACGAGGGCGAGGCGCAGCGTGTGCACCAGAGCTTTGCGACGCTGCCGGAGATGTACGAGCGCACGCTGACGGTGAACGGCTTCTCAAAGTCTCACGCGATGCCGGGCCTGCGCATCGGCTACCTCGCGGCCCCGAAGTACTTCGTGCAGGTGTGCACGAAGCTGCAGGGCCAGCTGACGTCGTGCGCAAACTCGGTGGGCCAGGCTGCCGCTGTGGAGGCCATGAAGTTCGAGATGGAGTGTGTGTCGCAGAACAAGGAGCGCATGACGGAGACGCTGGCAATCATGGACGCGAAGCGCAAGTACATTGTGAAGCGTCTGCAGGCGACCCCGCAGCTAGCGTTCGCGTACCCAACGTCGGCGTTCTACGTGTTCATGGACCTGTCATCGTATTTCGAGGGAAAGCAGGGCTTGACGGCGGACAAGAGCGAAGTGGTGAAGGACGCGGACGACTTCTGCGAGTACCTGCTCCGCCACTTCCACGTGGCTCTGGTGCCTGGTTCGGCGTTCGGCGTGAAGAACGGCCTGCGCATCTCGTACGCGTGCTCGATGGAGACGATCGAGCACGCCATGGACGGTGTGGAGCAGGCTCTGAGCGGGCTGACCTTTGAATAGGTTGTGCTACTTTCCTAGGGTGTTTGATTTGTGCATGGATAATACGTAAATGAAGATGAATTTTTTTGCGCTTGGAGAAATTTCTTGATTTGAAAATGATGGAACAGTACAAAATGTGCGTAAGCCTTGAGTAAGCTATGCTGATATCACTGTAGAAGATGTCATGCTTTTTATCGAGATTGAGTCCAACTTCAGTAAATTGGTGATCGTGCCAGCGGTTGTACCGTTTGGCGAGGGCTGCGGTGATCTTTTGGTTTTACGAGGTCATTGCTACGAGTTTCGTTTTCTGGAATGGGATCACAATTCGCGACGAAGCTAACCACGGGTAGTATTTTCAAACTTGACAATTGTTCTGCTGGGTTTCGGTGATAATGTATCGTGCAGTGGTGAATCATCAGGACGAAAGGTGGTGGACAATCGTAAGTGTTTTATCTTCTTGAACACTGAATGTCAAATATCCTACTACTACTACTACTACTTCGAAGTACATAATAGTAGAATTTTAGTGACAACTTATGCTGAACGGCAAACATTGTTAGAAGAGATTTGGCCCCGAAAAGCAACTGTAGCGGGATTAAGCAGCAATAATATTTTCTGCATTGCCAACGCTGATCACGAGCACCAAAAATGCAAGTGCATGTTGAGTTATCTCACGTGCTGTAGCTGGTAGAAGCGCAAAAGGGGTGTTTCCTGTTTTCTCAATTAGAGTTGACGGAAGCTAATTTCACGGCCTCCGTGGGGGCCTTTAGTGCTTGAAGAAGAAGCCGTACATGGTGTACTCACGTCTGTAGTGCTTTTCGATGGCTGGGTCGGCCTTCTTTATCAATCCAGCGATCTGCTCCGAGGTTTTACCAGTGTCTTTCCATTGGGAGAATACGGTCTTCATGTGATTGAAATTGCCAGTGAGCAATCCATCAAGGGTTTGCTTATCGAGTCAGCCACCAAGTTTCTTGTTAGCAAGTAGGTCGTCAACCTTCGCCGGATCAAGCACCTTTTCGCGTTTCTTGGTTTTGAAGAAATCGTCAATTTTCTTCCGGTTGTCGAACTTGATCACCCTTTCCAGCTTGTTGATTCCATAGCTTCTCAGAAACCGCTGGCTATTGACATCGACTCCAGCAGCATTTATCGACGAATGGTCATCGACTGCATTTATCCCCGAGAATTTTGACTGTCTTGCCTCTGTAGCCGCCAAAACACAGCTTGTAAAGAAGGCGGCCATGGCCACAATCAAGAAGTGGCAACGCATGATTAATTTCTTGAGTGGGAAGCCGGGGATATATGACCTGATACAAGTGGCGCAAATTGGAATCTGCATCAAGCAGTTCAAAAGAAACACAAATGTGAAAGCGGAAACGACGGGTGTCTGGTAAACGTCCGAGAGTTGACGCGCAACCACAGCGGGTGGTAAACTTAAGAGATTGACGCCGGTTTACCATCATATACATGTACAGAACCGCACATCGCAAGATCACACGTACTAGTACCCAAGCGCAGGGTAGGTTACTATCGTGCCAATACTGTAGCATCAAACTGGTGCAAACCTTTCGTGCTATGGAATGTTATAAAACGCGCATTGAGTAGTTACCTTGGTAATCGCCGTAGCTGCAATAATCACTGCGAGATCTAGCTAAAGTTGAATATGGTGGCAAAAAGTTAGCTTTATTTCGAAATCTGTTGGTTTCAAACGTACCACAATGCACGCGAACGCACAGAACGATTCGGCGACGCGTGGTTTTAGCATGAGCGCAAACTAGAATCCTAGTTGCGCTTGGCGAATGTACAAAAAATCACTTGAAGTAACCCAAATGCGAATTTTGTACTTCAAGTAGCATACTTTTTCGCTCATACACTCTGCATTCATTTTGCGCCGTTGCAATACATGTACATGTAGAAGGGAATTGCAGCATCTTTCCATATGATAGGCGCCTATGCGATTATTGATTTCCAACTTCCGCCTACATGCAGTTTGTGTTGTACGAAGGACCTGCTGAGTACTATTCCATGCACCGCATCAATATTTGCGAAGAAGCCTCCGATTTTGTTGGAAGTGTTGATATGTTTATCACACGCTGCTAAAACAAACCCTACAAAGCCCGATAGTGTTGCAGTTTAGCTACAACTATTATTTTCTTCATCGTGTGGTGAATATTGATCTGAGTTCAGACTGCATGATCAATGGATGCACGTGAAAATCGGCAGGCTCGTTTTTACGTCAATTGAAGATTTTCTTGGAGCCTCTGGATCAGATTCTGCTCTTGGCAGCATTTCGAAGCGGATTCGTTCGGTAAGTGTTGAAATTCAAGATGAGTGCGCTGTACTTCGCGAAAATGAATCGATCGGACGCGATCCTTTCGATCACCTGGAGCGCAATCGCTTCGTCTGCGTTCCATCGCTTGAATAAGGCCTTCCTTGTGGCTTCATCTTTGAGTGCAGCATTTAGCACCTTCGCGTCGACTAACTCGTCAACTGTCTGGGCAAGCTTGGCAGTCCGCGTAGCCAGATCCCTCCTATATGCATTGAACATCAAAACGAGGCGGCCGTACTTCACAAAAACGTCGTTCTTTGATGACAATCTGTGGATGACCTGCTTGGAGACCGCGGTGTCCGCATTCCACGACTTGAACAGAGATCTCATTTTGGTGAGATCTTCGAGCGCCTCATCGAGTTTCTTCGAGTCAACCAAGTCATCGACATTCTTCACGTCGACTTTCACTGCTCTCTCTTCATCATTCCCCTTGTTGTCAACATCAGTAGCCGCGTCACTTCCCAGGCTCCTCTTGTCGGTCTCGTCCAAATAGACAGCTTCACTCAACGCAACCACGCCAGACGATGCCAGCTTCTGGATCGGTGCCTGGTCCATTTGGGCTCGGGCAGCATTGCTGCTTCCGAAAAGAATGGTCACAGCCGTCAACAGGATGCAGCTTATGCGCATGGTCGGTTCAAAGAGACTGTGTCCTCGTGAGGCTCAGCAGAAACCCTGGCAGAGGCAAATCACAAAATGCATTTCGGAGGCAAATCTTTCGAGCAGTACATCGCAAGCAAAATCACAAGAAATAATGCTGCACTGGCGTTTTGCCGCCCTTATCATCGTACATGTAAGCTTAGGCAATGCTTGGCTGCCTGTGTCAATTCAACACGAACAACTTCCCGAGATATACTAATACAAGCCTGCCGAATACACTGTACCTGTCATAACCATGCCAACCGAGCGTGCTGTAGAATCCACCGTTGGCTGTCTTGTCGGCACGTTTTGGACCCAGTACATCGTTGAGTGGATTACCTGTAGACTGTCGAGCATCCTTCTCTCATCGTCTTCGTTGTCTAAATCGACAGGACCGAGATCGTACCTCTTGACGGACAACAACGTTCAACTCGGCAAAATACATTAGATTGACCCATGTAATCCCTCTACACTAAACTACTTACAATTACGCGAAGACCAGAGACTTCAGCAGGTTCTCCATGCCATCCATCGCATGCGCGATCGCCTCCATCGAACTTGCATACGAAATGCGCATGCCGAACTCGTCGCCGAACTCCGAGCCAGGCACCACGGCGATGTGCAAGTCCTGCAGCAGGTGCGCGCAGAAGTCGTCTACGCTCGAGAGTGCCACGCTCTTGTCGGCGGTGAACGCCTTCTTGCCCTTGAAGTAGCTCGACAGGTCCAGGAACACGTAGAAAGCCGACGTCGGGTACGCGAAGCGCACGTCCGGCATGGCGGTGAGCCGCTTGACGATGTAGCGGCGCTTCGTGTCCAGGTTCTTCATGACCTCCGTGATGCGGCGCTCGCCCTTCTCCATGCACTCCAGCTCGTACTTGAGTGCCTCCACCGCAGCCACCTGACCCACAGTGTTCGGGCACGACGTCAGCTGAGCCTGCAGCAACGTGCACGGGTCGATGTAGTACTTAGGTGCGGCAAGGTAGCCCACACGCAGACCGGTCATGGCGTGCGCCTTGGAGAACCCGTTCACCAGCAGCGTGCGCTCGTACATGCCAGGTAGTGTGGCGAAGCTCACGTGCTTGCGCTCCGGCACGCCCTCGTCCTGGTACAGTAGCTGCTCGTAGATTTCGTCCGAAACGACCACGACGTGGCGGAACTGCGGTTTGCGCAGCACCGCGGCGATCCTCTCCAGGTGCTCGGGGCTGTGCAGCGTGCCGGAGGGGTTGCTTGGGTTGCACAGGATGATGGCCTTGGCGTCTGGGTGTGCCGTCAGCGTCTTCTCCAGCTCCTCCGGGTTGATCAGATAGTTCTCCTCGAGCGTCGTGCGCAGTGGAATGGGCTCCGCGTACACCAGCTTGACGATCTCCGGGTAGTTGAGCCAGTAGGGCGTCGGGATGATCACCTTCTGACCGGGACGGCACACCGTGTACAGCGCCTGGTACACCGACTGCTGCGCGCCGTTCGACACCAGCACCTCCGTGGCCGGGTCGTACCTGAGCCCCTTGGCCTTCTCCAGGTACGTCGAGATGAGGCCGCGCAGCTCCACCAGACCCTTCATGTGCGCGTACTTGATGTTGCCCTCGATCATGGCCTGGGCACCCGCGGCCAGTACGCGCTCGTGCGGATTGTAGTCGGGTTCGCCCACGCACAGCGACCACACCTGCTTTCCTTCGGCCTCCATCTGCTTGGTCTGGCCGTGGATCAGCACGGTCTTGGCGACCGCCACCTTCTGGAACATGGGGTTCAGCGGGTACTTGTCGGCCATGGTGATGTTGGTGCCGGTCTCAATGCGGCCGGTCTTGCGCGAGAGCTCCGCCGACGTCAGGGCCTCCTCGCTCTGCGACGTCGCGTACGAGCCCAAGATGCGCACGAAGGCGCAGATCTCGCTCAGCCGCCGCAACGCCGCAGCCATGTTCGCGTCCGTGAGGTGGCCCTGCACGTCCACGTAGAAGAGGTACTTGTACCGACGAGTGTCCACAGCCTTTTCACCGTGCTGCTGTGGTGCCTGGCCGTCCCATGGCCGACTCTCGATCTTGGTCAGGTCCAGGTCGCGCTGCGAGAAGACCGTGAGCGCGCGGTTCAGCATGCCCTTGGCCGAGCTGTCCTTGAAGCCGAAGACCAGCGACGTCTTGAAGTTCACGCCGGCCGTCTTCTTATCCAGCGCCAGGTCCTCCTTCTTGGACAGCAGCAGGAACCGCGTGTAGGACGTGGGCTCGGCATCCTCAACTGTGGTGGCCTCCTGCAGGTCGTACTCGCCCACGACGTGCAGCCCGTGCTTGAGCAGCAGGTCGTAGCTGGCGTGGATGCTGCCAAGGATGGATGTCTCGATGGGCAGCACGGCGAAGTCCACTTCCTCGTCCTGGACCGCGGTGCACGCATCCTCCGCGCGCTTGTAGGCCACGGCCGAGGCCGAGTTATCGACGAAGTGGCGCGCGGCGCGCTCGGCCTCGCCGCCTTCGTACGCGATCTTGAGTTCCGCTCCCATGGCGTTCGACTTGAAGGGGCTGCGAGGGTGTGCGTTGGAATGTTGAAGCTGCAGGAGCTTGCTGTAATCGGCGCCAAATCGGAAATGAGTGCGTTCGAAGGGGCTACCCGGAGGAGCACAGACATCAACATGCGCGAGGAGGAGGAGGGCACTGCACGACGCGTGACAGCAACCGCGTCATTGGATCCTATAGCGCCGCGCTGAGAGTCCGGCGAGGGACCAAGCGGGCATGACCATCTGCTTCAGTTTTGGCGGCGACCAAGCAAAATGTTTGGTCGCCTATTAAAAAAGCGACCAAACGCTTGATTGGTCGCAGCGGGGCGTTTTTATGGCCTACGCAAAACACCCAGTGGGTTTTTCGCGCGACAAATGCGGAGCCATTTCGATGGTCGCACCGCGTGTAGACGAGAACTGTGTTGGCTTGCAGGGAGAGCTATTGTGCCTTTCCCGACTCTTGGCCCAAAAGGTAGATCCTAAGCAAGAGGGTCAGGTGTATAGGTAGGATTTGCCAAGTTGTCACCGCAGGTGTAATGACTGGAGGCAAGACAAAATATATATTCACCCAATCAAATCACAGTATCTTCGCGAGTATCATCCAATGAATGTAGGAAAAGCAAGTCTAACGAAAGGGAAACTAAAGACCGGATGGCCACGATCCACCGGCCATTTCGTCCTTCATGAGGTCTTCACTAGCATTATCAAAGCGTCCGATATCCGCTGGCGCGGCATTGTTGTACAGTACGTATACAACATTGAAATTACTGTTGTGTCTGAGGTACTAGGAGTTTCCGCCCGAAGTCGTCGCCGTTGGTACCTGCTTTTCAAGATGTCGACGACAATTTGGCTTCACCAAGGTAGCCACAGCAAGTGCAACATCTCGTTCGCGAATATGTACAAACCAGTAACCCAGTCTGCATACTTAAATTTCAATTTGGTTTTGGTCATATTTCTACCACCTGCCTGCAATTTTTAGTGGCTATACCCAGGTCAGTTAGAAGAGCTTTCGTAAGACTGCCTCCTCCTACGTAGGACCTTAAAATGGAGGGCGTTTTGGCAGAAAGGCACAATACATGTATGTTTATGTGTCGGGGCACACAGCACCTTGCACAGAGGAAGTACTAGAGAGCGTAAGCTCTCGGTGAACAACAAGTTCACGGTTCCCGGTCTAAAGGAACCGACTACGACTTAGACGGTAGGTTAAAACTGAATATATTTTATAGGTGAGCCAAGCTTGATCCTTACAAACTCTAAGTCAACAACAGTAAAATATAAACAATCGCCCAATGATTGGCTCACAGTCAACCGGTACCACATATCATTGACACTAACGAAGGACATCCCGTAACTCTTTATTTAACATGGGTACACGTCGGTGTACCCTGTTACATCCTCCCCACTTATCTGAGAATGACACCTTATTCTCCAATCATAAGCGAAATAATTGGGACTCCCAAAGGGGGAATTCCTGGACGCAACCACAGCACGACTGGCGCGCCCTCTCCGACAGTCATTTAGTGACATGTTTCCGCCGCGGACACACGTCACTGAGTGCTTCCGTGCACTAAGGACGAAGTCGGCAGCGAATTTGGCACCCTTATCAATCTGCGTTGCGACGTTAGCAAGAGTACATTTCTTAGACACGGGATGCTGCTCCGTTCAAACTTGCGGTGGCTCTCCTTGACCAGCTGCTGTTCACTTCAGAGGACCTGTGGACCCTCTCTGACACTTCGGGTGTCTTATTTCTCCCGTGTGGATCGACAACATCGCGGGCATCCCATAGCCCAAGGGTGGAGAGGGCTCGCAGATCACCTCCTTTCACGATAGCGGTCTCGCATGGGCCACGCTAGTCACGACTCAGCGCGTGCAGCATCGGCACCGTACATGCGCTCAGGTCATTCGTTGACCAAAAGCATCGTGCTTCGTCGTGGTCATACGACAGCTGCCATTAGCAGCCTGCCCACCACTAAGAGAATTTCACGGGCGCTCTCCTGGTGGGCCCGGACCCGATCTTCCCTGACCCGCATTGGGCCCCTCAGGGGGGAGATCCGCCACTGGCTGATCCAAGTTAGCAGGAATTTGGCGACCTGGAACTGGGGATAAAATCGCATGTGCCCGCGTAAGACGCGGAGGCGATGGTCCTACACTATAGCAAGACGTCGAAGGGCGACGTCACGCTCAATTGTCACCCCCACGCTACTGCCGCCTGTTGAGTATCCAGATCCGCCATCTCTCGCTGTAGGTGTACCACAGTGTCGTGAGCGACGTTGAGGTCGCCTCCTGCGGAAGCAAGTTGTGTGAGTTCGAAGTCAACCAACGGTAAACTGATATGGCTGAACGTACCGAGATCGACCAAGTGGCCTTGAAGCCCGGTAACTTCACTCTGAACGCCCATGAAATCTTGGGTATTCTGATCCAGTTCCGCTCGCGGTCGAACCCGGTCGTCTGATGCAAAATATAGATCTGCCTGTGCCAGATCCCGAGCCGCATTGACCCGCGCCAAGGTTTCGCAGAGGCGTTGAAGCTCCCCGTTAGCAGAAGCGTGCGCCGCGACTAACGCGTGATCCCGCTCGGCTGTCAAGACTACCAAAGCTGTAGACGAACACGGTGCTCTGTGAACAATCAACTGATTTTCGACGTCGTGCAGTCCATCTCGCAGACGTTCCAGGGTGTCTCCCGTGACCCACAGGTCGTGATGTGCGCTCTGGAGGGCGATATCAACCTCACGACATTCTTTCTGAGCCATCTCGGATTCTTCACCAGCCAACTGTGCCTCCCTGGCGAGTTGATCACTGTTTTCCGACTGCTCATCGCGATGACGAGAAACTTGGTCAAATCGGCACTCGAGATTGTAGATCTCGGCAGCTTGTTGGTCCGCGTGCTGGCGAAGCCGTCGTATCGGATCTGACGGATCCCCTCCTGGATAGGAGCGCGTTCGCAGGCGAGCGATCTCGTCTTGTAGGCGGGATATTTCTTCTTGGTGGCAGTCCCAGACCCGCTCGCAGGCTCGGAGATCCTGCGTAGATCGGAGAAGAGCCGGCTGTACGTGCTCCTCGTTGCAGAGGGCTACACCTCGGGCGTCCCTAGCGTTACGAAGCTGAGACGACAACCGAGAAACGCGGTAGGCTAGGCCGCCAACCTGACGACGGAATTGATCCGGGGTCGGAGTAGCCACCACCGGCGAGAAAGGTTGGCCGAGGTTGGTAGACATCAAGACTCTGGCAAGGCGCGGCGCGACCGGAAGCAGACATTGGGACCAGCCTAGACAACGTCGGAATCGTCGGAGAATACTGGGAGCTTGCCCGCAGTGATGCCGTTGGGCGATAACGACTACATGACTACGTTCAGGAGGCGGTTGTGGTTGAGTGCTCCCGGGAAATGTGATCAGAAAAGAACGAGGTAGTCATAGTTCTGAGATAGTGACAGATTAATCGGTTCGATCGACGGATTCGGACCAAGATGACGATACTGTCGAGAAAAGGAACAAAAGTACGAGACGAAAGATGAGTCCCGCTATGGATACCAGATCCGGCGGACAGCCCGGGTGAGCAACTGCACTCAGATCAAGATCCGGGTATATTTGAGATACATCACAATCCGTGAAACTATCGCTAAGGGAAGCGGTGACAGGTCGGTGAAAGTGGTGCGCAAATTGAGGGAGTGATGGCAAACCTGGATCAATCGTCGCTGAGATTGGAGATGCTTTGGGAACCGAGCTGACCAGATCGAGATTAGGCCCTACAGTAAGGTTTGCCCGGATCACGATCTGGTTCGGTAGTGAAGCAGAGGCGGATCCCGGATCTTGGACCTCCGATCGCGCCTGATAGTGGAGCATGGGGTGGTGAGGTATCGCAATCAGGTGATCACATCAAGGTACTCGGTGCGGACGACGACGGAAAGTATAGGGAGATGATAGAAAAGACACATAGTCGGTCGTACAGCGTAGATGTGTGGACGCAGGATAGGACCAATGATGGGATAGGACTTAACCATAGCAAAAAATCTCCGCCCTCCGACTGCCTCCGACGTACACATAGCCCGTTCATTAATTATGTATGACACACAAATATGTATAAAATGTGCAGGATGTAAATCAGGATGTGTATGCCCAGCAGGCGATAGTGTAAGAGCGTTTGTAGGCGGGATAGAAAGCCCTGAAACGACCTGTGGGCCATGAAAACGGTGTTTTTCGTTTATGCATGATTTTCCATACAGATTCGCTACGGAGACTTGCTCACTTGCCACGGCAGATTGGCAAATGAGACCCCAGCCCAAAAATGGCTTTTTATATGATACTTTTTACGCTGACACGTAATTACTCATAACGGTGGTTGGCTGGCAGGTCAGACGTAGGTACAACCTCAAAAACGAGGTTATTTGAGAACTACTGGCCTGGGGCTCCGCAAGTGCCGCCGCACGACAGCCCTCGCCATTCCCTCTTTTATCTCTCGTACGGCACAAGTGCCCCATAACAACCCAGTGCATTTGATTTGGGTTCACTGCATGTTTGTATATAAGCCAATGGGCATCCGCCTCTGCTGACAATGCAAGGCGTGCTGACTCTGCTTCGAGGTTAACATTGCTGTTCCGCGAGGAGGTTAAGCTTTGTGTATGATGCTGCGCTTAGATGTGTGTTTGAGTGCTCTGTAACGAGGTTAACTTTGCTGTTCCAATTGGCGGTTAAGCTTAGTGTTCCATGTAGAGCTATCAATGTCTTTCCTCTGCCACTGATTCTAAAGCACGTAATACGCCCTGTATTAACTCCTTATGCGCTATCTCGTCTATTTTTCCGTTGTGTTGATCGTGTTGTCCTTAACAGCTTCCTCTTCGATGAACTTCTTTCGAACAAGAAGGCGGCGCTCTTTTTCGAAGGCAGCGACGACGGTCTTGCTCAGGTGTTCTCGACACTCCCACGTCGCCTCCCATTCGACGATGTAGTACGTCTGCCGCTTCTCACGCTTCCAATTCAGCAGCTTGCGGACGTAGTGGAGCATCTCTGCTGTCAGGTCTTCTTCAGCGCTCCGCTTCTCCTCTTCGCCCGATCCTTCGTCATCACCTGGATCAGGTGCTGCTAGCCACTAATGTACGTCGTCAATGCCGACGCAACGCTTCTTCCGTTCGACCACGCAAGCGAAGATGACATCAATCGCTTCGGGGAGGAGGTTCGCGGAGGCAACCGTCGTGTTCATGGTAAGTCGAAGGTGACGGTGATGGAAGGTATGGATCTTGGACACCGAAGCTTGACGGAGCGGAGGGAGGGCAGCACTCTGGGCGAGACCGGAGCGGAGACTGGAAACCACTTGAGGGGTAGAACGAAGATTCGAAAGTGATTGATTGAGGTCTTTAGCTCGCTAGCCTTCTCGCTACTCTAGACCTACTGGATAAACACTACTTGATTCTTTACTGGATACTGAGTTACTTCAGCCAATGAGAGAGCGCCACGTCGAAGCCCATCTTGTACCTACAATCTTGTACCCACAGGTGGCGTAATCGACAGTGGCGTAATCGTCGGTGGCGTAATCGGCGTGGGTTCGGATTGGACCGGTTCGGGTTAACCGGTTCACGGTCAACAACCGATACCAAACCGGTAACCCTCCATACCCTCAATACGCCCCCTCAATGCGAAGTCCCATGAATGCCGAGAGCCGCCGTCAGCTCCGTGTGGCGTGGTCCCGCAAGCGCCTTGGTCATGATGTCCGCCAGCATCACAGAAGTCTCGCAATACTCGAGCTTCACTTCACCGCGTTTCACTTCGTCGCGGATGTGGTGGTACTTGATGTCGATGTGCTTGGCGCGGCCGTGGTTCACCGGGTTCTTGGTCATCTTGATGCACGACTGGTTGTCTTCGCGGATCATGAGCTCGGGTCCCGTCTCGTTGGCAGCCGCCAGAATCTCGCACAGCAGGCGATGGATCCACTTGCCCTCTTGGATAGCCAGACTGAGCGCGATGTACTCCGCTTCGCTCGTGGACAGCGACACGCTTGACTGCTTCTTGCTTCCCCAGCTCACAGGCGCACTCATGAGCATGAACGTGTAGCCTGAAGTGGACTTGCGGTCCGCGAGGTCGCCGGCCCAGTCCGCGTACGAGTAGCCACGAAAGTCGATCTTGTCGCCCGGCTTGAAGCAGATGCCATGCGTCTTGATGCCTTGCAGATAGTGAAAGATGCGCTTGGTCGCAACCCAGGGTTCCTCTTGGGGGTTCTCCATGAAGCGCGACACATAGCCAACGGCGTACGCGATGTCCGGGCGCGTGGCGGTCATCAGGTGCATCAGCGCACCAACAGCTTCGTGAAACGGAGCGTTCACCTTGGTCGCCGCGTCGCTTGGAACCAGTCGAGTGCTCATGTCCACCGGACTCACCACGGCCTTGCATTTGTCTATGGCGAAGCGCTTCAGGATGTCGTCCACATATCGCCGCTGACACATGGTCACACTGCCGTCCGGGCCGTCCACCAGCTCGATTCCAAGAACAAACGCGCACTTGCCGCTGTCGGTCATCTCGAAGCGCGTCTTCAGGTCCGTCTTCGTGCGCGAGATCAGCTCGGGCGAACTCCCGGTAATCAGCACGTCGTCCACGTACACCAGCACGAGCACGCAGTGACCGTCCACCACCTTGATGTAGAGGCACGGATCGAAGGCCGACACTTGGAAACCGATAGAGCACATGAACTGGTAGAAGGTCTCGTTCCACACGCGCAAAGCTTGCTTGAGACCGTAGATGGCCTTCACCAGTTCCAGGCAGTCGAAGTCACCATCCAGCTCAACGCCTTCGGGAACCACGCAGAACACCACCTCCTTCATGACCCCGTACAGGAACGCTGTCACGACGTCGAGTTGGTCGAGGGGCCAGCCGAAGTACTTGGCGATCGCGATGATCATGCGCAGCGTCACGTACTTGACCACGGGCGAGAACGTCTCCGTGTAGTCGATGCCGTACTTCTGCTTGAAGCCCTTGGCTACGAGGCACGCCTTGTACTTCTCGATCGAGCCGTCCGCTTTGCGCTTGATGTTGAACACCCACTTGGTGCCGATGGCGCGCTGGCCGCTGGGCAACTTGGCAGCTCGAAACACACCACGCAGTCGCATCGACTTGAGCTCCGCGCGGATCGCCTTGCGCCAGTGCACTTGATCCGGACCGTTCACAGCCTCTTGGAACGTCGTCGGCTCCGATAGATCGGCTGCTGCTTCCACAGCGTTGGCACTGGCACGCCAAAACACTGGAGGCGTCGAGTCGTCGTCTTCATCTTGGTCCCCAGACTTTTCTTCTTCGTCGGGTTCGGCTCGGCGCGAGGAGGATACGTCCGGCGCACTTGCTTCTTCTAAGACAGCTCGGTGGCGAACGGGACGCGATCTTCTGGCAGTGTCGTCGTCGCCACTCGGTCGGCTCTTGCGCTTCCCCGCCTGCTTGAAGCTCACTTGGCGCGGTCCATCGTTGTCGTCCAGGTCGAGCGCGTCCAGGTCCAGCGCAGCATCATCGACGTCTTCATCCGAAGTATGCGCCGAAAGTCCAAAGGCCGACTCATCGAAGTCGACATCGCGACTGACAACCACCTGCCCCGCCTCGATGTCATAAAGTCGATACGCCTTGGACACTTCTTCGTAGCCGAGGAACAGTCCGGCGCGAGCCTTGGGGTCCCACTTGCGCCGCTTTTCCTTCGGCGTCAGGATGTACGTCTGGCATCCGAACACACGCATGTGCTTGACACTTGGCTTGGACTTGTACACGATCTCGAATGGAGTCTTGTGCTCCACCTTGGGTGCCGGCAGGCGGTTCTTCACGTAGATGGCCGTCATGGCCGCCTCAGCCCAGAAACACTTGTCCAACTTGGCGTGATGCAGCATGCTGCGGCCGATCGTGACGATGGTCCGGATGGCGCGTTCTGCCGTGCCGTTTGTCTGGTGCGCGTACGGAACCGTGGTTTGCTGCTCGATGCCTTCGATTTCGTAGAAGGCCTTGAGCGAGTTGGTCGCGAACTCACGAGCTCCGTCGTGCCGCACAAACTTGACCTTCTTGCCGAACTGCGTCTGCACCTTCGTGACGTACGTCTTGATGCAGTCTTCGCTCTCCGACTTGGCACGCAGGCAGAACCCCTTCATGCATCCGCTGGCTTCGTCCACGATCAACAGCAGATACTTGCTGCCACCCAGTGACTCTTCTTCCAAGGGGCCGCAGATGTCGAAGTGGAGCAGCTCGAACGTGTCGTAGCGACGCTTGTCACGGTTGCTTGGGAACGGCTTCTGGACCATTTTGCCTTGCTGGCAGCCGCGACACACGCTTGGTCCACTCAACTTGGAAGGTGCCTTCGCGTCCTTGATCATGTCGTTGTCGACCATCTTGCGAAGCACCTCCACCGGAGCGTGACCCATACGCGCGTGCAGGTCGACCGTCTTGCCACTGGTCGCCGCATTCGCCGATCGCTGAGGCGTCTGGAGCCAGTAGAGGCCATCCACGAGGTTCGCCGCCGCCACCACTTGCTTAGAGGCCTTGTGCGCAACGCGCATCTGGGCGCCGTCGAACACGACTTGGAACAGACCATTCTTGTTGATCTGTGGCACGGAGAGCAGATTCTTGCTCATGCTCGGCACGTACAGCGCGTTTTTGATCTCGATGTCGCGCTCGTCGCCGTTGGGCAAAACCACTCGTTCCACGATGGTCCCCACACCCATGATGGCCGCCTTGTTGCCGTCGGCCACCGAAAGTTCGCCCTCGTTTCGCTCAATCAAATGGGCGAGCTTGGCCTTGTCGTTGCAGATGTGGTGCGTTGCGCCGCTGTCGACCGCCCACATGCCGAGCATATCCTTGCCCGTCGAAATGCCACACTCCAGTGAGACCGCGAACGCCACTCGATCATAGGCGTAGCCGTAGTCGTAGCTGGCGTCGTCGTTCCTCCACTGGGCATTGTTGGCCCCGCGTCCACGGCCATTGCCATTGCCGCGTCTTGGGCCCCGATTCTCGTCCTTCTGCTTGGTCCAGCACTTGTCGATCGTGTGCCCCAATTTCCCGCAGTACGTGCACTGGCGAGACTCTCGGTCGGTGTTGAACGCCTTGGCCGCGTCCTCCGTCTTCACCGTCGCCGTCTTCTCGCCTTGCCGCTTGATGTGCTCATTCGTCAGCACCTTCACGACGTCTTGCGATCGCAGCTCAGCGCTGCTCATCTCCAAGTTCAGCACGACGTTCTCGTAGCTCTTGGGGAGACTGCGCAACAGGCAGATCGCCACGTCCTCGTCCTCCATCTTGGCGCCGATGCTGCTGAGCTTGGCGCTGATGTTGAGGACCTCGTTGCAGTGATGCAACACGTTCCCGCCTTCCGACATCTCCATGCTGAAGAGTTGGCGCTTCAGGTAGATGCGACCAGCCTTCTGCGAACCACCGTACAGCGTCTTCAGGCGCGTCCACGCAACCCACGCTTCCTCGCAGTCGTCGACCACATGGTGGTAGTCCGCGTCCATGTGGAGCAACATCAGTCCGAACGCGATGTTGCTCGACTTGACGTACTCGTCCTTGGGCCGCGAGTCCGTGAAGCTCGGCGTCGTCTCTCGGTTCACGAGATGTCACACCGACTTGGGTCAGGAACACGCCACGCATGTAGCGGTTCCACGTCGCGTAGTTGTCTCCGTTGAACTTGTCGATGGAGACCTTGGTGGAGGCGTCGTGGGCAGAGGACATGGTGCTTGGGCTCATAACCTGATCGAAGGTATGGATCTTGGACACCGAAGCTTGACGGAGCGGAGGGAGGGCAGCACTCTGGGCGAGACCGGAGCGGAGACTGGAAACCACTTGAGGGGTAGAACGAAGATTCGAAAGTGATTGATTGAGGTCTTTAGCTCGCTAGCCTTCTCGCTACTCTAGACCTACTGGATACACACTACTTGATTCTTTACTGGATACTGAGTTACTTCAGCCAATGAGAGAGCGCCACGTCGAAGCCCATCTTGTACCTACAATCTTGTACCCACAGGTGGCGTAATCGACAGTGGCGTAATCGTCGGTGGCGTAATCGGCGTGGGTTCGGATTGGACCGGTTCGGGTTAACCGGTTCACGGTCAACAACCGATACCAAACCGGTAACCCTCCATACCCTCAATAGACGGATTGCCTCATCACTAACCCGGATCTTGTACGCCTTGCGAGCAGCGATGCATAGCGTCTTGAACTCCTTCGCGGAGCTGATGTCGTTCTTCTTGGGCTTGGTTGAAGGCATGGCGGATGTTTCGCTGGTTCGGGTGCAGAACGGAGAGTGAGCATCAGCGTTCTGACACGTGGCGACTGGACGTAAAATGTCCGAGCGTCGTTTCCCATTTCCCATGGAAGCACTCGCGGTGATGATTGGTCCAGAAGTGCGCGCGACAGGGAAGAACGAGGACGAACGGAGAACTGGTACAAGTTCCCACAGCATACTGAGATCAAGTGACTTCCAGAAGTCCTCCCAATGTCGAGTTACTTCCGGAAGTCACGTGTGCCTTCCGAAAGTTCCTTCCTGATGTGACTCGCAGATGACCCAGACGTTGTGGGTGCGGAGGCTGACCAGACGCTCCTGATTTGTACCCACCAAGACCTTTCCAATTTTCCAGTATACAAAGCCCAAGATATTAGCGACCGACCAAGACGACCAGCCGGATATGTTATGCACGAAGAGCCGGCTTGCGACCAGGATGTGCCAGCCTCCCGGATGCTGATTACGCCAAAGAACCCTATAGTGAAACCAAGACAAATGTGCATGTGGAAGACTTCCAGCAGAGACCTTGACAGAAGACTTCTAGCAGAGACTAAAAATAACAGAGAGTTCGTTTTGCCACCAAGGGCGCAAGTGTTTTCCAGGGCCCTTATCAGTTGGCCTGGAAGCACGCTGGGATAACGCCGGACAAGCCGCCGTGTATTTCCGGGGACCCGGGTTCACCCAGCCTGCGTTTGGACGCGTCGTGATCGCGAAGACCGCCGTGGAACTCTCCGAAAGGCTCAAGACCAAATTAGGCGGTGACCGAGTGACGCGCATTCGTACGTGATCTGTCCTATTTCATATTTCAGTTGGGAGTGTGTCCTCTAGACCCCCCATTTCATAGTAATTGCCGTTTCAGGAGGTTGTTAGTAGTCACCCCCCGGAATTTGATCGAATAGACTGCTGTGTGATAGGACTGTATATTGAGTGATCCGGAAGTGGTTTTCCTTTTGGATATATTTGAAAGTTATCTTCTGGAAGGAGTTATAAATCCTCCTTACTGGAAGTGGTGCGCAACAAGGGTGCATCTGGAAGTGACCAGTCTTCCAGGTGAAACACAAGTAGACTGGTGTACGGACCCACTGCTCAAGGGTCTAAAATAATAAGTAGCAGCTGTATATTGTGTATAACTCTCTGTATTTTTTGGTCATCTGGGAAGGCTTTGCTAGTGGTCTAACCCCAGCTGTACTAATTGCGTCGAGAAGTGAACGTACGCACTCTGTATTCTTGTATTCATTTTGATTGTGTAGGAACAACTCATCAGGTGGAGTCCGGTCTTCCGAAGACAAACGACACCTATAGGGATTACACAAGGTCACACGCCAAGCTACTTCCGGAGGTCCCGTACTTTTGGAGGTAGTCTGACCCCATTGGGCTTTCCGAAAGGCGAAGTTTAAGCTTCCTGATCGGCCGAGTCTTCTGGCGCGCGTGCGCTATACACCCTGGACGATAAAGGCGTTCACCCGCCTCGCCTCAGTTCTACATGCGATAATCATGAACTGCAACGACTGGTTGCGGCGACAAAATGTAAGTCTGTTCGCAACTACGTGCTTAAACTAAACCTAGTATGTTGGTGGTGTGCGAAGGAGCAGGATCGACTACGCGGCCGGCGGCTTGAAGTTGCTTCTAATGGCGGACGTGTTCGTTGAGGTGGACAGACTTGTGCAGCTTGCGCATGGACTTCAAAACGTGTTGGGCCCCACAAGCTGTGATCTTGTGCTCGCGGAGATACAACGGCAACTGTATCTCCGCGCTGGTACCAGCTTTCAGGACCTCGTCTCGATACCGCGGTGACTTCTCGTCGAGCTCGAAGCCATCCCGAAGGAACAGCTTCGAGAATGCGACGATCGACTTGGCGTTTGGAATGGGGCCACGCTGGCCTACACCGTTGCCGAGCAAAAGAACTTGTGAAAGGGGGAAACCCAGTGTTCTTCGGTGTGGTCCACACTGGTCACCTTAAGTACGAGTACGCACTCCACACGAGTTGGTGTGTGGCACTCTGCAGCACGTTAAGGAGATGGTGTACACCACACTAGATACGGAGTCGGACTTACCGTAGCGGATCAAATGGGGGCCACCCATTTGGAAGATCGTCAGTTTAGACAGGAGTTCAGTATGCAAATAGTTTACAGTAGTTAGAACCTTACAAGTGAGATTAATACAGACTGTTCAACTCTAACCTGGAAGTTCGCAAGTCGTTTGGTACTCTCGTTACCCGGAAACGACAGGAAGGCAAGCTCACAATAGAGACGCCAGGCGTCTGTTGTGGTTAGCGCGTTAACGCGTTAACGCTTCCTCTAAAGGTTCAGGTGCGTGTGACCCCCGTCACAGCGTTCGACCGCATGTGCTTAGTCGCTGCATCCGTTGAGCTCCACATCCGCGGTTCTTGAGCGTACCAGGAAAACCGAGCATCTTTCAGGTTGGTAGCAGCAGATGTACGCCGACGCTTGGCCTGATGATCGTTGTTGCTTGTTTCTTCACTTGAAATCATTGCTGACGGAGCTTGTTGTTGTTTGTTGTGTATCTTAGCTTCCATGACAGACAGCCGAGTGTCCAGCTTCTGGTTCACTTGAATTAATTGTTCAATCAAGGCTGCTTGTTGAAGAAACATGGGGTGCTTTGTGATAGCTTCCGTGGTATCTTGGTTAGCTGTATGCTTTGCTTCAGATGTTGCCGTTGCGTTCGAGAACAGGAACGACGACCACGTCAGCAGATCGTTGACTGAGAAGCCTTTCTCAACTGTGCAAGCCTCGATGCGTTGAATCGCCAGTCCGGTAGCGTTGAAACTTTTCAAGGGCGGATAGTGCCGCAGCAGATACGCCATGAAGATGTCAATGACGCGCGCGTTCACGTTGTACGGTGGCGACTCCAGGCCGGACAAAACGTTGAAGAGTGCTGCCGCTACGGACTGGATCTTGGACTTGGTATCGGAATCGAATCAATCCAGCGTCAGAAGGCGAACTCTTTGTTCGGGGTCGCGGCCGCTCAAGACTCGTGCAACCCTGTGGTCCTCGGCAGGAGTGTTGAAGATGTACGCAAAGGCCTTGTTCGTCGCCGTCATGTTCCACGTTCCACGGTCAAAAATCCACTGTACGCACATTCCAGTTCCATTTGCATGCTGAGCTCCGCCGCGCCTAAAGAATGCGACGTCAGACGCTCGGCCACGCAAGCTTATTTGGCGACTCGGTCCAGAACGCGATTGACGTAGCTGTGGATCCCAGGAGCAGCATCGGCCGTCTTGCTCTCATCTGACTTCTTGGCCGTTTTGGTGCAGCGGGATCACAGGTTCCGTGTGGTCGATCAAGTCAATCAGAGGCGTAGCGGATGTCAGCGTCGCTCGGGAGACTGTCTGCGGCTCCGAAAATTTGCTCAGAAGCGAAGCCGTCGGAGAAAACTGTGTCACCAGTGCAAGCGCGTTGGCGAGAAGCAGACATGTGGAGAAATCGTCGTCGGGAAAGAGCGAGAGGCCTTGATCTTTCGCAGTCTTGACCCGGATGAAGCGCACGAAGAAGATGTCGCCTGCGCCAATGGACAGGTTGGCCTTGTGAAGCATCGTAAGATCCGACGCACGCCAAAAGCGGAACCAGAGCAGACACAGCAAGGCGGCGTCCTGGTAGTCCGCGGATGTATAAGCCGTCGAATAGAGATCTGCTTGAGCGCGGTCTTTGTGCGGTCTTCGTGCATGCAGGAGCCTTGTTGACAAACGTCCCCGACTCTTTCTTCATACAGTACTGTTCCAGTACTTGTCCCTTCTTCAGCAGAATCTTGTCGATCCCCGCTCGATGCTGAGGGAACTGTTCCAGCAGTCAGGTCAAGTACTCCCAGCGGACGGATTCCTCCTCGAGAAACTTCAGGAGCGAGCGTGCTGCGCATTCCCGAGCAGGCTTTGTGTTGGCCAGCGCGAGGTCGTTGAGGCTCATGTTGGGTCGGAGCTTGTGTGCTATTCTATGAATATACGAATGACTTACAATCTGTAGAGGGATATCAATAACTTCTCTGCTCTCTCCGACACGATACGTCGGAGGTGTGGTTGTGGAGCCTTTACGAATTAGCGAGCTCTCTAATTGGTTAAAGTAGATCGCACAGACTGATTTGATTCGTTATAAGTAAAACAATTGCCAACTCATTCTTCCTATTGGTCGTTAATATACATAGTGAAGTTAAGCGTGATCGGAGATTTGACGATATTCACCCATAAATCAGAATCGAATTTGGCCTGAACTACACGAGTGCTTCGCTTCCACCAAGAAACGGGAATTACATTGGCCGTACAAGGTATTGGCAAAACAAGGAGTAGCTGATCTAGTTGTTGGGTAAACCTGGATAATATATTGGCCAGATCTTACCTACATCAGTGATCTATTTTCAAGCGCAGATCCCAGGTCCGACGGGGTGATTACATGGCCCGAAAGTCTCTCGATTTCTCAACCCCCAGTGTGTAGTGGGTCTGCTTAGACCCACTACTTTAGCTTACACGTGTGCGCACGTGTAGGAGGAAGCGTGGGAGTATTTAACTTAGATTCAGATGCTTGTGTCCACAAGTATACTTAAACTTAGATAAAGGGACCGACCGATAGCTTTGGTGCTAAATGAGAACTGTATTGAATGTTAACTGGATTTCCACCTAAAACTGATATTTCTAATGAGGGGTTCTGTCATCGGATGGCTGGCAGAATCCCTATTTAATGAATAACACTCATTGGTAGAAAGATGTTGCTTTCTACCAGTCATATGTCTTTGCTATGAATGTGGACCACCGTGTGGAGTGATCAACCTGAATGTATCCATTAGTGCGTGTTACACTAAGATAGGGGACCGACTGTGTAGCCCCGCTACACAGAGCCCCCGCTATAGGAAGCGGCAAGAATCGCAAAGGAAGGAGATACCCACACCCCAAAGGCAACCCCCAGAACCGGATCAAGTCCAGGCTGGCATATCAGACCTCGACTGAATCGCTCTGGATCTGGATCCATAACAGGCAGCAGAGCGAAGACTTCCGCAGTGCTATACCCCATCCCCGCGTCCCGCCAGGACAGTCAAGAAACGCACAGCTACATCTCTTCGGAGCACCGAGAGAGCAGATCCAGCTCACGAACGGGTACACAAGGTGAGAATTTCAGCAGATCACGGATCATCGGGGGACCCCCTCCGTTAGTTGGTGTGTGGGCGCAGTTGGGAAGCCGGATCCAGTCTTAACCAGAATTTGAAGGACCCCGCTACATCACAATATGCTGCTGAGTAAGAAGGGAAACATGGTGTAGGGAAACTCATATTTTTAGTGAACCACATGGTCTGGCCCAGTTCGGTACATCGCAGTGCGCACTTAAGCGAAGACTCAGCGAGCGACCGGACTCGGCGAGCGCCAAGGCTCAGAGAGCGGCAGAACTCGGCGAGTGTATACCGTTTGCGAGTTATTCCAAGTGGAAGAGGATAAATCAGGGATCGGAGCGAAGGGTCGGCGGAGAGCCTGAACGACCCGACTCGGCGAGGAAAAGTTAGGGAGCTGAGCGAATAGTCGCATGGAGATCTATAACGACTCCATTTCACTAGGTATTTTTATTGGATCGATTGGAATCCAAAAGGGGGAGTCCGAAAGGGACCCCCCAAAGACGCAGAGATAACAAAGCATCTTCTAAGTCCAAGAACAGCGTAAGCCCCTGCGTGGGTTGGATTATGTCTGCCTTCGTTTCCCGAGAGGCATAGCTTGTCCGGGAATCGACTGGTAGCGCCAAGAGATCGATGTCGGCCGGGGGTGAGCACGTCTCGCTACCAGCGTAAACAAATCTCGTTGAATCGACGATTCGGTGGGTCTGCACAACCCAGTACACCGCAATCTTCTAGCTGAGCGTACTCTGCGCTCGGTGACCTGTAAAAGCGCTCGCGCGCCGACGTCCATCCTTTGGTGGAGGTCACAGGGTTTGAGGAACGGAAGTTGCTCCGCTCAGACGAGCTTCTGGAGTTTGGATTGGTACTCAGCGAGAGAAGAGCCTCGACTGGACCGGGCAGGACCGAGGGGACCAACAGAAAATTGCACAAGCCCAACAACGCCGACCTGACTCGGCGTATTGTTGCGTTGTTGGGTGGAAGCCGTACTAACGAAGTTTTTGTGACTCACAACACCACACGCTGCAGAAATAGACCCGCTGCCCTGATGCATGTTGGGACGTGGCGCAGACCTCCCATGAGGGAGCGATACTTTTTCTGCGAGAGTCCACTTGAGTGGTATGCCGATGCTACGAGATTGTGAGCCTTAGCGATCTTGACAGCTGGAATCGTGACCTGGTGTCAAATTGTAACCCCCAGGACCTTTCAGCTGATGTTCCATGCCTTGAATTTGTCCTCATTGGCGGCCCCACTGCCTAGTATGGTGGGCATAGCGTAGCGCAGTGAGTGTTCCATGTCTCCACACTAGTGGCGACGTTGATTTTGTCATCAACTCAGTGATAGTTTAAGAAACCCGCTTGGGTTTTGCCTGTTGCCATGTCCGCCATGAACAAATGGTATTGTCCCACCGATAACTTCATATTCTCCAGGAGAACCCTTCCATCCGAACGGACATGCAAGCTCAATAACGAGTGCATTCTCGATCTCAGTGCAACCAGCAAAGTGGTGTACGCTGAGGCTGTGAATACTGACGTTGCAAAATATTGGCGTTACATCACCTGCCATGGCCTTGGTCTCGGCGTCAGTGTGTTCCCGCTTGGTTCGTATTATTTCGGAAGCGACCGCATCACCGTGTCGATAGTCGGCCATTGGAATAGTTCCCTGGTCTGTAAAGTCGTTGATCGAGGTACTTTCCGGGGACGATAGATCAAGGATAATCCGTCCAGTCGTCAGCGGATCACCACCCGCTTTGTCGACAATTCCAAATGGGCTGACGAGCTCTTCAGGCCACATCGAATGGAGGTCCAAGCCCCGTACGAGACACCTCCACGCGACTTGCTCCTAGTGTACGTTCTTAAGCGCTGGAGGCTGGGTTTTCGAATGGCAACTTCGCGAGCGACTTCAGCACGTCAGCCATCTTTCTGACGGCCGATGTCGTTTGTTCTAGGCTTGCGCGCATTGAAGTGCGTTGGGTTCACGACTTCCCCGGTGGTGCTGATGGATATATTCCCCAGTCGACTGGGCTCGAGATGACTGACGATCCTCCACTTCCGCGGTGAGATCGACGGGCTTACCTCCAATCGAAGTGAACCCCTTGGGCATCCGATTCATCGCCAGCACGTACGCTTGCGGAGGATGGTAGTCACCGTGGGACCTCCTCGCTTGCTCAAGGAATCAACCACTTGACATTGGCGGACGCTGTCAGCTGGAAGCTTGCCTTGGTCGTTCGGATCGGTCAGCACAGTTAGCGACTGACGCACGCCAGCGACTTGGCTCCTCAACATAGCTTTCGTGTCTTGGTCGAAAGTTGAACTGGGGAACTTGCCGCAGCTCCCCAGAGGGTGACTTGCACGTGATATCTACACCACAACATTATTTTGGTCCATATGTGTAAAACGCCATTTCCTTTTGTGCCTCCAGGAAATGAACCACTCTACATGCTCCTGTACCGAGCAGGAGTAGCGCGTCGATTCCAGATTTTAACACCGGCAAAATCGGATGCGTTTTAGTCTTCACTCGTGCTCCTTGGTGGTACCCTTGTTGCAGCACTTCGAGACGTGTTGGACCACTAGATTGCGTGCTTATTTTTTGCCTGTGCGGGCTATTTTTGTGGGATCGGCAGGAGTACATTGTCGCTGATACGAACTTTGATGTGTACCTTGTATTGTACGTATATACGAAATCGTTCAGCTTCTGCCGAGCGACGTCATAGTCGTGGAGCGATTCATACATTGCAATGGTTCAAAAATGTAAAGATGGGTTAAGAACACGTGGCGGCCGCGCGCAGATCCGATTTTCCTCTCCAAAATCAAGCCCGCTGAAAATACCTTCGCCAGCATGTTCTGCGAATTTTATGAGTTGCGCGTGTCACCATCGGCGTCATCTTCGTAGTCAGGGTCATACGTTGCATCGTCTGAATAGCCGGAAACGTTCGTGTCCGATCCGTTTGATTACGTCAACCCCATTGCAGCCGTTGCAATGCTCACCGCACCTGATATTTCTGGGGATAATGGTATTTGGCCGAGTGGGACTAGAGTTCTGTAAGGTAGTAGCGACTGGTCCGACGCGGACATGATTTCCTCTCAGATCGCCGCTGGATAATGGTCACACTTCCCAAAGATCGCCACCCCTTAAAAGGTCGCTAAGACCTTTGAGAGCAAACGGATGATAATAAAAAGGTCGTTATTAGATGGATTGAAAAACCTTGACAGGTTTTCAGCCCTTAATATCGGTTGCTGAGAAAGAAGAAGCCGTACATGGTATAGACACGTCTGTAGTGCTTTTCGATGGCTGGGTCGGCCTTCTTTATTAATCCAGCGATCTGCTTCGAGATTTTACCAGTGTCTTTCCACTGGGTGGCTCACCAATAAAATATATTCAGTTTTTAACCTACCGTCTAAGTCGTAGTCGGTTCCTTTAGACCGGGAACCGTGAACTTGTTGTTCACCGAGAGCTTACGCTCTCTAGTACTTCCTCTGTGCAAGGTGCTGTGTGCCCCGACACATAAACATACATGTATTGTGCCTTTCTGCCAAAACGCCCTCCATTTTAAGGTCCTACGTAGGAGGAGGCAGTCTTACGAAAGCTCTTCTAACTGACCTGGGTATAGCCACTAAAAATTGCAGGCAGGTGGTAGAAATATGACCAAAACCAAATTGAAATTTAAGTATGCAGACTGGGTTACTGGTTTGTACATATTCGCGAACAAGATGTTGCACTTGCTGTGGCTACCTTGGTGAAGCCAAATTGTCGTCGACATCTTGAAAAGCAGGTACCAACGGCGACGACTTCGGGCGGAAACTCCTAGTACCTCAGACACAACAGTAATTTCAATGTTGTATACGTACTGTACAACAATGCCGCGCCAGCGGATATCGGACGCTTTGATAATGCTAGTGAAGACCTCATGAAGGACGAAATGGCCGGTGGATCGTGGCCATCCGGTCTTTAGTTTCCCTTTCGTTAGACTTGCTTTTCCTACATTCATTGGATGATACTCGCGAAGATACTGTGATTTGATTGGGTGAATATATATTTTGTCTTGCCTCCAGTCATTACACCTGCGGTGACAACTTGGCAAATCCTACCTATACACCTGACCCTCTTGCTTAGGATCTACCTTTTGGGCCAAGAGTCGGGAAAGGCACAATAGCTCTCCCTGCAAGCCAACACAGTTCTCGTCTACACGCGGTGCGACCATCGAAATGGCTCCGCATTTGTCGCGCGAAAAACCCACTGGGTGTTTTGCGTAGGCCATAAAAACGCCCCGCTGCGACCAATCAAGCGTTTGGTCGCTTTTTTAATAGGCGACCAAACATTTTGCTTGGTCGCCGCCAAAACTGAAGCAGATGATCATGCCCGCTTGGTCCCTCGCCGGACTCTCAGCGCGGCGCTATAGGATCCAATGACGCGGTTGCTGTCACGCGTCGTGCAGTGCCCTCCTCCTCCTCGCGCATGTTGATGTCTGTGCTCCTCCGGGTAGCCCCTTCGAACGCACTCATTTCCGATTTGGCGCCGATTACAGCAAGCTCCTGCAGCTTCAACATTCCAACGCACACCCTCGCAGCCCCTTCAAGTCGAACGCCATGGGAGCGGAACTCAAGATCGCGTACGAAGGCGGCGAGGCCGAGCGCGCCGCGCGCCACTTCGTCGATAACTCGGCCTCGGCCGTGGCCTACAAGCGCGCGGAGGATGCGTGCACCGCGGTCCAGGACGAGGAAGTGGACTTCGCCGTGCTGCCCATCGAGACATCCATCCTTGGCAGCATCCACGCCAGCTACGACCTGCTGCTCAAGCACGGGCTGCACGTCGTGGGCGAGTACGACCTGCAGGAGGCCACCCCAGTTGAGGATGCCGAGCCCACGTCCTACACGCGGTTCCTGCTGCTGTCCAAGAAGGAGGACCTGGCGCTGGATAAGAAGACGGCCGGCGTGAACTTCAAGACGTCGCTGGTCTTCGGCTTCAAGGACAGCTCGGCCAAGGGCATGCTGAACCGCGCGCTCACGGTCTTCTCGCAGCGCGACCTGGACCTGACCAAGATCGAGAGTCGGCCATGGGACGGCCAGGCACCACAGCAGCACGGTGAAAAGGCTGTGGACACTCGTCGGTACAAGTACCTCTTCTACGTGGACGTGCAGGGCCACCTCACGGACGCGAACATGGCTGCGGCGTTGCGGCGGCTGAGCGAGATCTGCGCCTTCGTGCGCATCTTGGGCTCGTACGCGACGTCGCAGAGCGAGGAGGCCCTGACGTCGGCGGAGCTCTCGCGCAAGACCGGCCGCATTGAGACCGGCACCAACATCACCATGGCCGACAAGTACCCGCTGAACCCCATGTTCCAGAAGGTGGCGGTCGCCAAGACCGTGCTGATCCACGGCCAGACCAAGCAGATGGAGGCCGAAGGAAAGCAGGTGTGGTCGCTGTGCGTGGGCGAACCCGACTACAATCCGCACGAGCGCGTACTGGCCGCGGGTGCCCAGGCCATGATCGAGGGCAACATCAAGTACGCGCACATGAAGGGTCTGGTGGAGCTGCGCGGCCTCATCTCGACGTACCTGGAGAAGGCCAAGGGGCTCAGGTACGACCCGGCCACGGAGGTGCTGGTGTCGAACGGCGCGCAGCAGTCGGTGTACCAGGCGCTGTACACGGTGTGCCGTCCCGGTCAGAAGGTGATCATCCCGACGCCCTACTGGCTCAACTACCCGGAGATCGTCAAGCTGGTGTACGCGGAGCCCATTCCACTGCGCACGACGCTCGAGGAGAACTATCTGATCAACCCGGAGGAGCTGGAGAAGACGCTGACGGCACACCCAGACGCCAAGGCCATCATCCTGTGCAACCCAAGCAACCCCTCCGGCACGCTGCACAGCCCCGAGCACCTGGAGAGGATCGCCGCGGTGCTGCGCAAACCGCAGTTCCGCCACGTCGTGGTCGTTTCGGACGAAATCTACGAGCAGCTACTGTACCAGGACGAGGGCGTGCCGGAGCGCAAGCACGTGAGCTTCGCCACACTACCTGGCATGTACGAGCGCACGCTGCTGGTGAACGGGTTCTCCAAGGCGCACGCCATGACCGGTCTGCGTGTGGGCTACCTTGCCGCACCTAAGTACTACATCGACCCGTGCACGTTGCTGCAGGCTCAGCTGACGTCGTGCCCGAACACTGTGGGTCAGGTGGCTGCGGTGGAGGCACTCAAGTACGAGCTGGAGTGCATGGAGAAGGGCGAGCGCCGCATCACGGAGGTCATGAAGAACCTGGACACGAAGCGCCGCTACATCGTCAAGCGGCTCACCGCCATGCCGGACGTGCGCTTCGCGTACCCGACGTCGGCTTTCTACGTGTTCCTGGACCTGTCGAGCTACTTCAAGGGCAAGAAGGCGTTCACCGCCGACAAGAGCGTGGCACTCTCGAGCGTAGACGACTTCTGCGCGCACCTGCTGCAGGACTTGCACATCGCCGTGGTGCCTGGCTCGGAGTTCGGCGACGAGTTCGGCATGCGCATTTCGTATGCAAGTTCGATGGAGGCGATCGCGCATGCGATGGATGGCATGGAGAACCTGCTGAAGTCTCTGGTCTTCGCGTAATTGTAAGTAGTTTAGTGTAGAGGGATTACATGGGTCAATCTAATGTATTTTGCCGAGTTGAACGTTGTTGTCCGTCAAGAGGTACGATCTCGGTCCTGTCGATTTAGACAACGAAGACGATGAGAGAAGGATGCTCGACAGTCTACAGGTAATCCACTCAACGATGTACTGGGTCCAAAACGTGCCGACAAGACAGCCAACGGTAGATTCTACAGCACGCTCGGTTGGCATGGTTATGACAGGTACAGTGTATTCGGCAGGCTTGTATTAGTATATCTCGGGAAGTTGTTCGTGTTGAATTGACACAGGCAGCCAAGCATTGCCTAAGCTTACATGTACGATGATAAGGGCGGCAAAACGCCAGTGCAGCATTATTTCTTGTGATTTTGGTTGCGATGTACTGCTCGAAAGATTTGCCTCCGAAATGCATTTTGTGATTTGCCTCTGCCAGGGTTTCTGCTGAGCCTCACGAGGACACAGTCTCTTTGAACCGACCATGCGCATAAGCTGCATCCTGTTGACGGCTGTGACCATTCTTTTCGGAAGCAGCAATGCTGCCCGAGCCCAAATGGACCAGGCACCGATCCAGAAGCTGGCATCGTCTGGCGTGGTTGCGTTGAGTGAAGCTGTCTATTTGGACGAGACCGACAAGAGGAGCCTGGGAAGTGACGCGGCTACTGATGTTGACAACAAGGGGAATGATGAAGAGAGAGCAGTGAAAGTCGACGTGAAGAATGTCGATGCCTTGGTTGACTCGAAGAAACTCGATGAGGCGCTCGAAGATCTCACTAAAATGAGATCTCTGTTCAAGTCGTGGAATGCGGACACCGCGGTCTCCAAGCAGGTCATCCACAGATTGTCATCAAAGAACGACGTTTTTGTGAAGTACGGCCGCCTCGTTTTGATGTTCAATGCATATAGGAGGGATCTGGCTACGCGGACTGCCAAGCTTGCCCAGACAGTTGACGAGTTAGTCGACGCGAAGGTGCTAAATGCTGCACTCAAAGATGAAGCCACAAGGAAGGCCTTATTCAAGCGATGGAACGCAGACGAAGCGATTGCGCTCCAGGTGATCGAAAGGATCGCGTCCGATCGATTCATTTTCGCGAAGTACAGCGCACTCATCTTGAATTTCAACACTTACCGAACGAATCCGCTTCGAAATGCTGCCAAGAGCAGAATCTGATCCAGAGGCTCCAAGAAAACTTCAATACGATTTACACGGTTTGAACTCAACTCAGTATTTACTTCTTACTACAACTCTGTCGGTGGTCGTGAAATTTAGCAATGAGAGATAAATTATCAGTAAATCGCAGTCGTCTTCGTAAATATTGGAATCGGCCCCGACCGAGAACATTCAGCAGGCCTCGAACACACGAAAGCAAAGCAATCCAGCATCGGAGAACTTATAATCTACTACATGTAATAGGAAGTAGCTTGTTGCTGTTGAGATAGATATGACAGTTTGGTGCTTGTGAAACTACATCAACAAAATCTGAAGGAGCAAACTGCACTGATACTTACTTCTGAAGTACTAGCAGGAGGTACCAGCATCCGCCGTACAGACCGATATATTTTTTCCAACTTCAGATTAATGTAGACGATTTCGGACTCACAAGAACCTCGTGCAACTTATTGGGTTTGCCTCACTACATGTTATGCCGGTACGTGTCTCTACATGCAGCAAGCGGGAACCTGATGGCCAAAATCTGTAGGAGGTTACATGGAGTACTGCATTGTCACAAAAAGTAAGTACAGTTCATGTATAGGACAGCAACCAGTGAATGAAGCTGCGTCAGATTATTACATGCGGGCCTCACGCTTCAAGCGAGGAATGCGGATATCAATACGAAAGTCGAATGAAGTTCTTCGATCTACTACTTGTGTTAAGTATGTCCTTGGAGTAGTAACGTTGGTGTTTATCCTTGCTTAGCCTTTTTAGCAGCGCCACCATTTGGCTGAGAAGCCCGCGTAGCAGAGCTCGCAACGGCACGTTTACCGGCTGCTGGGTGGTAGAATCGGATCTCGCTAATCATTCGCTGACGAATCTCCGCAACGTTCATCTTTTTCTCGTCAAATTCGAGCTGGATCGTTCCAGGCGCTACGATCTCTTCTTCGAGCGACCGAATACTTGCCAGATACTTGTGTGATAAGGCTTCGTCCAAAGTTGCGCGCTTCTGTGGGTTCATCTTGAGCATCCACGTGAGCAGGTCAATTGCCTCAGGTTCAGCGCCAGGGTACATCTCCTGCAGGTTGCGCTTTGGCCGGGGTGGCAAGCTACGAAGGTAAAACTGTACGTCGGGGTCTGCGATCTCAGCAATATCCTCTTCCTCCATCGTGCCAAGCACGTCCAAGATCGTGTTTAGTTGATCTCGGCTGTCCTGCGGCAACGCTACTTGTCCTGCACCAGGGCTTAGCGGGAAACATGATACACCAGGGAAAATTGGCTCGCGCTGGTAGTGTGATGGCACACTACTCTTCTGCATGCTCAGCAGCTCAGCAAAGATGCATCCCACCTGCAGCAACACGAAACAAAAAATTAGACTTGCAAATGGTTGGTTGGCTCGTACAGGGCAAAACGCCACCGACGTACCGACCACACGTCGATGGCAGCAGAGTAATCGTGGTCGCGGAAAATAATTTCAGGTGCGCGATACCAACGGGTGACAACATGTTCTGTGAGCTGGCGCTGGATGCGACGCGCAGGGGTTCGTGGGTGGACGCCGACTCCCTGCAGAGTGCTTTCGTCCGGGGTGGAACCATCGCCCAGACGCTTCCGCTTGCGTCCCGTCGTAGACGCTGACGACGAGAGCCCGCGGGCAAGACCAAAATCGCAGATTTTGATGGCGACAGGTGACAGGTTTAATAAAACATTGGCCGGCTTGAGATCGCGGTGCACAATCTCCGCTGAGTGCATGTATTTCAGTGCCTTGAGCAAGTCCAGCAGTAACCAGCGCAAGTGTTCCGCTGTTAGGAACTGTGGCGAATGGAGCAGTTTCTCCAGATCCGACGGCAGGTACTCAAACACGACGAAGAGATCCTGGAAGGTATCAACGTCGACTGGCGCGATAATTTCGCGAATCTGCACAATATTGGGGTGCCGCAGCTGGCGCAGGATACACAATTCCCGAAGGATACGCTTAGCATCGATCGGGTCCGAAAACACGTTTTGGATCTTCTTGATAGCCACGATCTCACCCGTCGGGAGGTGCTTGCAACGCACCACCTGTCCATAACTTCCCTGTCCAAGAACACATTCAATCGAGTAGTTCGGCGCGATTTCACTCCATCCTGGAATCTTGGACGCATTCGACGAAACTGGGGCCGGCACCGTAGCAGGTGCCGCGCTCTGCACCGCAACAGTTGCCACTTGCACTACAGGCACAACAGCATCAGCCACCACCTGCGTTTCCGAAGCTACACACACATCCAACATCAAAACAGTCAGCACCAATCTTCACATAAAGTTCCCTTGCCCCAACGTACGAGTTCCCTGTGTCTGGTCCAGCACCGCAGGCGTCTCGGCCAACGCCTTCTTATCGACCATAGCAAATGGCAAGTGGGTCAAATCCTGGGCTACCACGAGCATCCCAGAGCCCACGGGGTTGCCCACAAGCGGGGTACAGGACCCGAGCAACGTCACTTTTGCTTGTTCTCTGCTCGTAAACTCCAGCATGACGCTGGCAACGGGCGCGCCCCGCACACAGTGAGCCAGCGCGTCCGCCAGCACTTTGGCCGTGGGCGGGGGCACCAGGTACGGCAGCTCCTTGAGCAGGTTGCGGCCCGCCATCTCCTCGCGCGAGTAGCCGCAGAGCTTCACAGCGCAATCGTTCCACAGGATCACGCGCATGACCTCATCCACCACGAAGACCAGCGCCGGAGACGTGTACAGCGACTTGCCCAGACTGGCCAGACTCTCGGTACTCGCGCAGTAGTTCTCCACGCCGGCCACGAAGCTCTGCACGGCCGGCAGCGTCGTGTCCTCGAACTGCTCGCCGATGGTCTGCAGCAGGATCTTGCGCACGACGCTGTTGCGCTTGGCGGGGGCAGCCGCGGCAGCCGTGGAGCGCCCACTGTCTGGGTCCGTGTGAACCGACGAGTCGAAGTGCACCGAGTGCGTCTTGTTACCGTTCATGGCGGCCAAGTGCAGGAGTGGGGGAGCGATCAAGGCGAGTCGAGCGCCGTCTCGCACTTTATTTCGTCGAGTTGCTGGGAGAGACCCCCTCTTTCGTCGCGACATACTGAAGGCGAGTGTATGCGTGTTTGAATGTTTGCAGCGTTTGATTATTACGTTGAGCCAGATGGTGCGGAACTGTACTCGGGAGCCACTTGAGACTTGAGGTGGACACCCCTCCATCTGCGCTTCTCGTGGCTGGTAGCGGCCTGCATGCTGCTAAAGTATCTTTTGCTGCGCTCCATGCATTTCTGAGTTGCGCACATGGGCAGCGCACAATCTGCGACGTGCGCATAAGTGCACGGCACTGCACTGTACTTGGCTGTCGCTCAGCACCGCTCGAAAATCTTGTAGAGATTGGTGAGGCAGGCCACGGGCGTAATGAGCTGCGCGTCGTTCAGTTCGTTGGGCGGACAGAAAGTCGTCGCCTTGGTGGCTGGGAATAGCACGTGCTCCAGCACCAGAGCCTCTCGCTCAGCGTTGCCCGGGTACCGCATCTCGCCGTACCAGCGCGCTACCACTTGGGCTACGTTCTCGAAGCACGGCTCTTCCTCTTCCCAGTTCACTTCGGTGGCCAGATGGAACACAAACTCCGGCAGTGAGTGGATCGACGGCTCGTGGTCGGGTAGCAGCTGCGGCAAAGAGCGCAGCATGCCCTGTGAGTCGATGTCGAGCGAGAAGTACTCGGCCAGCATGGGACCGTTAGCGATCAGTAGCGCTTTGATTTCGCCTGCGAGCTGCTCTCTCGGGCCGTCCTCTTCGTCGTAGCCATTCCTAGGGTTCTTGAGTGCCTCCAGCACTAAATCGTAGATTGGAAACGGTGTCTGCAGGGTTATCGCCCGTGTTTCGCCGAACTGCAGCAGCGCTTGTTGGTAAAACGCATGAAAGGCGACTTCGTCGTGCCGCACGGTGTACAGCTTCGTCCGGTATTGCACTAGCGAGAACTGCTTGTCGACGACGCCCACGAAGCTGTGCTCACGAAAAAGCTGAAAGCAACACGAAACAGATAAGGACCACAATACAGCCCTTGCATATTTGAAATATCCCTACCCGTCCAAGCGCCTTGTTCTTCTTTTGACGCATCAAGATCAGCAAGTTCTGGACACTGGATAGCATTTGAGGAGTCTGGGTTGCTTCCAAACTTCCCCGTCGGTCAGCTTCGCCCTCCGGCTCGGGTTCTATTCATTCGTAATGCACAAAGGGATGTTGGAAAGACACGCACATACACAGGCGGCATCGAAAAGTGCGAACCTTCACTGGATTGGGCTTCAGACAGTTTTCTTTTCCTGGGATTGAGAGGTCTTGCCGCACTGGAGTTACTCTCTATTGAGTCGTCTGGGGTAGCGTCGCGATCCTCTGCTGTACCCTGGGAACTTGACTGAGATAGTTGCGAAAACTGAGTTTTCTGCGACTCGAGGAAGCAGTACTTGTCTATTGTGTTGGAGCGATGGTCAGTGCGCACCAAACGCTGCGGTGCCTAGGCATCGATACGACAAACGCAACAAATGGTTAGGTGGGTACATGTTTCGGATCATAGTCACCGACGACGAAGCTCTCGAAACTTACTAAAGCTGGCTGGTATTTCTTGGACGGCGGTGCAGGCTTTTGGCTTAGGTCCAACTCAATTGAGTCGACAGACCGGTCAGCGTCATCTTCACTGTCACTGTCACTCTTCCTGGTTTTCTCGTCACTTGACTCTGCCTCCTTCATCTTTTTCTCTTCCTCTTCCATTACACTTTCGCGTCGACGCTGTTTCGCCGATGCATCACCGCTCCCTGACGAGATCCCCAGCATGGCAGTGATCGGCTGGACCGAGAAGCTTCGACTTTCATTGCTACCTTTCAACTTTTTTTCGATTGCTTGGCTGATTGAGTCGACGATATCTTCCTCATGAAGGAAGTGAACCTAATAGCATAACAGCTCAGTGTCTGCCACCTCTCAAATGCACGATCAAGCATATGCGCAACGAACCTCTCGTTTCGTCGGATGGACATTTACATCGATGTTGCGAGGAGGGAGCCCCATGCTCAAATAAACAAATGGATGTGTGTTCTTGGGTAAATAAAGCGAGTACACATACTCACAGGCTCGTTTGAGCGCTGGGCACTCGACAAGGCGGTCGTTGATGAAGAGGATGAAGTGGCTCTTTTTCATACTAGCAGTACGGTGTAGGCGAACCCGTGCAATCAACAGTCGGGGTTAACATAAGTCCAAGGAGGTTATGTGCAAATAGAATGACTTACTGATAGTTGGCGTTGCTGATATAACCACGGACTTGGCGCTGCAGGTCCATTGAGCCTCCAGCTGTGGCATCTTTCTCATGTTCAAAGGGTGTAAGTTCGCTTGCAAGCTTGTTGCCGTATATTGTGCGAATCACGTCCAGTTGAGTGAAGCTTTGCGTCGTGTTGACACCACACGAAGCTTCGCGATGCTAGAAAAACACAGTGATCAGAACCTAGAAACACAAGTGGTTTAACAACCAACTAAATCATACCTTCTTGCATACAAACCCCACGTGCTTTGCGCCGAAATGAATTGCATACTTCTGCACCACGTCCAAAATCCGGGTGTACTGCTCCGACGCGTTCTTCAACGCCTGCTTTCTCGTGCTCAAATTGTAAAACAGATCCTCCACCTTTAACGTACAAATCATCAAATCACCAACACCTTTAGTCTCCTTTTTCCTTCTCTCAATTACACCTCTCCGACACCCACCACAATCTGCGTGCCGTTCTTCCCGGCACACGGCTTCGGGTCCTTCGACTCCCCCGGCCTCTTCGCCACCAGCCTCCCATCACGATACGAAGCTCTACAGTCACCACCATAACGCGTCAGCCATTTCAACTCCCTCCTCTGCACCTCAAACCAATTGCAACGTTGCAGATGCTCTCACTTGTACGCGCACGGCTGGTCCGCCGTCCTGGACGTTATCGTCACGTGCGCCACATGGGAAATACTGGCGAGCGCTTCGCCCCGGAAGCCGAAGCTACGGATTTCCCTCAGGTCATCGAAGCTCTTGAGTTTACTGGTGGTGAAGCGCTCGCACACGATCTCCAGGTCCTGGCGCTGGATGCCGCGGCCGTTGTCCTGGATCTGCAGCAACTTCAACCCGCCCTGGCTCACCGTAACCGCCACGTGCGTGGCCCCCGCATCGAGTGCGTTCTCCAGCAGCTCCTTCACGGCGTTCGCAGGTCGATGTACCACCTCTCCGGCCGCGATGCGGTTCACCACGTCCGGGCTCAGACGCTGGATGCGTCGCGGTTCCGCCATGTTGAATTGTGACGTACTTTATCGCGAGAGCAGGCACGATTGGATGAAATGATACCACAGGGGTACACGTACTCTTTAGGGGTACGCTCGTTACAATGACATACAGCTACGATGGTAGCGTTCAGCGTGTACAAGTCGTCCAAGTACGTCTTCGACTGCGTGGCAGCTACGGGCGCGGAGCAGGTGCAGCCGTACCCGACGGTCGATTTAGACGCATTGGAAGCACTCCGGTGAGTTTTTAGCGCTGAAAATGGCGCGTGGAAGGCGCCTCAAGAGGTCGAAATTGTGCCTTCTGACGCACTGGAGCTCCTCCATTTCGGCGGTGCAGACGCAACAGTTGACGCTTCAACCACCGAACAATTGGGAGGGGGCTGACTCTTGTGGTGGATTGGTTGGTGACAGACTGGATGCTGTGGACGTGGTCAAGCGCATGGACTACGCGGAAGTAGACAAACTCGTCGCCTGCTGTCGACAACATGTAAAGCAACGCAGCAGTGTCAGAAACTGGTGGTTTGAGGCCGGGGTTTGACAGAAGAGGATATTGCCAAATGTTGTGGGTTCGATGCATGCAGCCTCCTCAGACGTTGGTGGTGCCAGCGACGCATGGTGATAAAGTTCCGTTCCAGGACTTTACCAAGTACCTGAAAGTCCGGCAGCGGGTGAGACGCGTGGAAGTAGACCTGCTCTACAGAATTAAGGTTTTGACTCGTAGTGTGCAATGTTGTGTGGTGTGCGTGATTTCATAGGCAGGAGTGGTCATGCTTCCCGACGGACGTCTTTTGGTCCTCGCACCTCTGGAAAACAACGACTTGCGGTTGCGCTGCGTGGTTGTAAAAACGAAGCCAACACCGGGGATTTCTGCCTCGTTACCTTCACATGTTACTACACGTATTCGTGTTGACGAGACAGCCCATGTCCGATACACAGCTCCTGAATCGCAGGAGGCGCTCAGCGTGTTGCCCCCTCCTGCAGTAGAGCAATCTGGCGGTAAGCAGCGGCGTGGTAGGGTCCGCTCTCGTAAGCGCAATCGTACGCAGCAAGAAGAGATATCAAGTACGGTGAATGAAGGATCGTCAAGTGAGCCAAAACAAAACAGTCAGGTACTACCTACCTGAGGAGCAACCCAGAAGCAGCCATTATTTGTGACTCACTTGTTGCGTCTTCGCGTAGGCAACAACACCAGGTACAGAATCAGCTGAAGAGTTGGCTATGCTGTACAGTTTGCCGCGGATTGAGAGAGCAACGTACATTGCCCAACTCCGGTATGTGAATCTTTAACTGTACTATTGCACCTGATAACTGACTGTCTCCATTTATGAGTAGACAAGAGTATGAAGCTTTCAATGCGCTCCACTATGATATACTGCGGGATTGGAGTAAATCGGATCCAGCTAGCTGAATGGCGCCAATCTACCTTAGCACGATTGCACTAATAAAGCAAGTGCCAGTGGTACGATTTATTTTAAGTAGTTCCATAAAATATTTGGGTTAATCAGTCTTGAGTTGTTCCCATTTCCGGCTCGCCCGAGCAACGTGGATGTATTATTGCCGCAGCTTAGTTTCCACCGATGCGAGCAAAGATAAGAGAAGATGCGTAGTCTACTCGAAGCGCATTGCCTCCATCGCTTCTAGCTCCTTTGGCACTTTCGATGTAGTAATCTCGATCCCATTCTCCGTGATCTAAGAAATAGCCACACACGCAAAAGCTAAAGTAAGCCCGTGCTCAAAGCGCAATGAAATAAAGCAACACATGCAAAGACGTACCACAACATCATCCTCAATACGAATGCCAATGCCACGGAACTCCTCGGGCAGGTCGAAGTCATTCTTCGGCAAGTAAATACCTGGCTCCACTGTGACCACCATGCCTGGCACTAACGGCCCGCCGCGGGTGATATGCGGCGTGTCGTGGGTGTCCATACCCAGATAGTGACCGATGTGCGTCGGGTTGTACTTCTGGAACTCGCGGATCGCAGAACGCGAGAACGGTCCACTCTTATTCTTCAGAATGCCCAACGCAATCATCCGCTCCATCATAATCTCAACGGAATAGTCATGCAGCTCGTTCAAAGTGATGGGGTCCTTCGACTCGATCTTGTTTCTCAAGTGCGCAATACATCGCTTCTGCACATCCAGCACAAACTCGTACATCGTGACTTGTCCTGAAGAAAGCTCTCCACCCACAGGCCACGTTCGCGTGATGTCACTAGCATAACCACCAGCAACTTCGCATCCCGAGTCAACCAGCACCAAGTCGTGCTCGCGAAGCAAATCGCGCTTTGACAAGTAGTGAATCACTGCGGCGTTCGATCCTGATCCTACCACGTTCGGGAACGCATTCCACAGCGCGCCGTTCTTCTTGACGGACCCCTCGAAAGTCGAGCCCAGCGCCAGCTCCGACACACCTGGCCGCGTATACTTCATCATGTCAATGAACCCTTGCGCACCGATATCCGCCGCAAACCGCATGCGATTTAGTTCATTCTCCGACTTGATCACACGAAGTTGCTCCACGAGAAAATCTCCCGCAAAGAACTTGCTGTGGAATCCCTGCGTGGCCTCCACGAAACTCGGCGAGTATCTCCCCCCATCAGGCTTGAGCACGAAGACCTTGTCCACTCCAGACAGCATCTTGTTCATGGCCCGATTTAAGTCCGTGAGCTGGAAGGCATCGTCCGCCAAGTACCGATCCTTGGCTCCGTCCAGCCCGATCCGAGCGCCATCCCACTGCTCACTGCAACACAGTCACAACCATCAGCGTCACTCACGTCTCATATTGTCCTCCGGTTGGCTACAGCACTACACACCTGTGGCGATCGCGGGGACGCACGAACAGCACGAAGGAGCACTTGTTCTGGCTCTTGAGCAGCACCGCGTGGGCGTCGGGCTCCTCGAGTCCCGTGAGGTACATGAAGTTGCTGTTCTGGTGGAACTCCCACGGGATATCGTGCGTCATGTACTTGACCTCGGCTGCGTTGGTGATGAGCGCCGAGTTGTCTGGCATGGTGGCGAACAGCTTGGCGCGGCGCTCCTGGAACTCCGTGGCGGGCAAGCCTGGCTGCAGACAGCCCGGCTGCACCTCGAACGCGTTGAATGGTTCGCGCTCGTCGGTCGACAGGCCTGCGGCGAAGGTCGACTTGGCTCTGGAGGAGAACGCGCGGGCGCGTTGAGCCACTCTACGCAGCAACATCGGTGCCAAAGTGTCCGAGCAGCTCAATTGAATTCTGCCACCCCCTCGTCCAACTTGAGGTAGGCCTATCTATCGAGATCGGAAATGTTGACAATAGTACCGTGAGATGCATGTCCTAAGCCATCGATAATGGTACGCTGTACCAGTGCGGTCCTGCACTGTTGAGTGGTCCACAGCAAGAAGTTCACTGGTGCGTAGGCATCGCAAATTCCGACGCACAGCTCCGCGACGGTCAGCTCTGAAAGGACCCGGCGAGAGGCAGTAGAGTAGAGGAAGCTTCGTATACAGCAAGCAGGCCAGCCAAGATGCCGCAGCACGAGCATATGGAGATGCATCGCAAGCGCCACGGCGTGCGCATGGATGCTGCCGAGAAGAAGCGCAAGAAAGAGGCTCGTGCCGTCCACACCCGATCGCAGTTCGCCCAGAAGGTGCACGGCCTGCGCGCCAAGCTCTACAACCAGAAGCGCTTCAAGGAGAAGGCCGCCATGAAGAAGACGCTGGCGCTGCACAACGAGCGCACCAACAAGCACGCCAACGACGACGAGATCCCGGACGGCGCCGTGCCGTCCTACTTGCTCGACCGTGAGGGTGTCTCGCGCGCCAAGGTGCTGAGCAACACCGTCAAGCAGAAACGCAAGGAGAAGGCCGGCAAGTGGGACGTGCCGATCCCCAAGGTCAAGCCCATTGCCGATGACGAGATGTTCAAGGTGCTGCGCTCCGGCAAGCGCCGCAACAAGGCCTGGAAGCGCATGATCACCAAGGCCACGTTCGTGGGCGAAAACTTCACGCGCAAGCCGCCAAAGTACGAGCGCTTTATCCGTCCCAGTGCCATGCGCTTCAAGAAGGCTCACGTCACTCACCCGGAGCTTAAGACCACATTCCAGCTGGACATTCTTGGCGTCAAGAAGAACCCGCAGAGCCCGCTGTATACGCAGCTGGGAGTCATGACCAAGGGTACCATCATCGAGGTGAACGTGAGCGAGCTCGGCCTTGTCACTACGTCAGGCAAGGTCGTGTGGGGCAAGTACGCACAGATCACGAACGTGCCGGAGAACGACGGCTGCATCAACGCCGTGCTGCTCGTTTAATTGCCGTTTATAACTATAGATCCCTTTGCAATCATATATCACTTCTCCACTTCATGCTCTGTCGATCACCATGGCATTGTCAGGCCGATACTCACGCTAGCAACGAACCATCCATACTGCAGAGAACACAAACTAAAAAGAAAAGAAAGTTGCAGTGCCGTCGTGTTAGATAGTTTTCGTTTACTTGCGAGGTGAGTTGCTGCTAACATGTCCGGGCATATCTTCGCTGTTGACTGACTTAGCTCGTGTAGTTCTCGATCAAACCGACGTAAGCCAGACCGCTGTCTGCGCAGGCCGCGAGCAACGCGTACTTGCCACCCTCCTTCTGCAGCTTGTTGGACGCTGTGTTCACTAATCTGCTGCCCGTGGCACCGAACGGGTGACCGAGCGCAAGAGAGCCGCCCCACGTGTTCAGCTTCTCCGATGGAACGCGTCCCACAGCCTGGTCAATCCCAAAGAGCTCCTTGCAATACTTGGGCTCTGCCAGAGCGTTCAAGTTGGCCAGCACCTGTCCGGCGAACGCTTCATGGATCTCGAAGTAGTCGATGTCGCTCAACTTCAACTTGTTCTTGGAAAGGATCTCCTGGATGCCGTACGCCGGGCCAAGCAGCAAGGTCTCGAACGGGTCGACACCCACGAAGGTCCAGTCCTTGAGCACCGACTTGGGTGTGTATCCAAGCTCCAGGGCCTTCTCTTCAGACATGATCAGCGTAGCAGCAGCGCCGTCCGTCAAGAACGACGAGTTGGCAGCTGTGTGGGTTCCATGAGGCTTAATGAAGGCTGGCTTCAACGTTGAGATCTTCTCGAGCGTCGAGTTGGGGTTCACTCCGTTCTCCTCGGTGCTGCCCTTGTACGACAAGATCTCTCCTTTGTACTTGCCTTCCACGTGGGCTCTGTATGCCTTCTGGTGGGCGTCAATGGTGTACTGGTCCATCTCTTGTCTCGTGACTCCAAATCTGGTAGCCAACCGGTCACTCGACGAGCCCATGATCTCCCTCGTGTGGAAGTTCTGAATGGCCGGCGCAACCGGCGCAAAGTCCGAGAGCTTCAGTCCCTGTAGCAGCTTCAGTACGCCCATGGGGCCCTTCTTCATGGCCTTGGGGGCGTTGATGAGTCTCTCTCGAATAGGCTTGGAGAAGCGAATGGGCACGTCCGAGAAGGTCTCAACGCCTCCAGCCAAGACGATCTCGGCATGACCCGAGAGGATTTTCTCGGCGCCCGCGCAGATAGCTTGGCTGGAGCTGATGCAGGCTTGCGTGACCGTGTGTGCCGGCACGTTTTTGGGGATTCCGGCGCCCAGCGCCGCCTCTCGGGCTATGTTGGATGTGCCAACCTCCTGGATCACCGTGCCGGCCAGCACGTAGTCGATGCTCTTGGGATCGATGGCCGTCTTGTTGATGAGGCCCTTGAAGGCGTCGCGCATCATGTCGTAGGCGATCACGTCCTTGTAGACGGTGCCAGACTTGGCGAAGGGCAGACGCACGCCGTCCACGACGACGACGCGCTTGGCGGCGCCGTTGGTCGCGGAGCTGAAGAGTGAACGGGAGGAGGACGCGCCCATGGCCAGGAGACCGCGGCGGCTGAACATCGCGAAGGGAGTAAGAAGAGGGCGTCGAGCTGCGAAAATCCGAAGTGACGTTGGATCCTACGAGCTGCTCGCGCCGCTTCATAAATGGTGGCTTCTGATTGGATGAATGAGGTTCACGTTGACTTTTCAGCGGGATGCCGACGTGATTGAAGCGGAAACGGATAAGGTTGACGATGGTACAGGTGGTAACATGCTTACTATCCAATATACTTGGAGCGCGAAGCGAACGAAGCGGCTGGCCCATATATATGAACAGTATGAACTATTGGTACGAGTGGAAGAAGCAGTCGCGGTCGAACTTGTCCGAGTTGATGAGCGAAAAGAGTGAGGACGCCGAGGTGACGGCCATGCCGGACTCGGCCGCCAAAAGGGGCGACGCGCGCCGGATTTCGTCGATAGCCACGTCCAGTGCGTCCGTTCGATCGGCTATGTGCAGACACGGGCGACACACCTGCGCTTTCTCGAAGCGGACCTTCATTGTCGTTTGGTTCTCGTTCGCGAACAGGTTGGGGTCTTCGCGAGGCTTCCAGGCGACTTTCAGGGGCACACGGCACGGCGGACACACGAGTTTCCTGCAAATCGTGCACTCCCTTCTGCCGGACAGGATCATCCGCCCAAGATTGCAGCCGCAAGAGCTGCATTCACTTTTGCTCTTCTTGCTTGCGTCCCTGGGCTGCTTTTTGTTGTTCAACATCCACGCCAGTTTCTTCATCCTCGCGTTCAGAAGAAGTCGCTGGAAGGACAGCAGTGCGTCTGCAATTTGCGTGATGACAATGCTCGTGTAAATCGGATACCGGTAGCCCATAGCGTCGACACATCCCGACATGTAAACCTCGATCAGACCTTCACGTTTCTGGCGGAACAGTCTGCAAAACGAGATGTTTGCGCGTACAATTTGGTGGTCGCCCAGCTCGCGCACTCCTGGCACCTCAACAGAATGCCGCAAATTGAAGCCAACATGTTCGCCCTGATTATCAAGCGCAATCCCCGTCGACTCGAGGTACACAAAGTCTCGCGGTCGAATCACCATACTAACGAACATGGGTCCTCTGCCGATGAGTGACCATTTCACTTGCAGTGATCGTAATGGGTTGCTCGGTGTCGGCGAAATGATCGACGCCAGCTCGGCACAATCCGTCAAGTAATCTCCCGTGCACGCCGACTTGGCCAGCATCTCCTCCCGCGTCGGGTTCAACAGTCCGAACATGAGCTCATTGAGCTCGCCTCTCGTGGTTCCAAACGCCATGAGCGAGTGGATCACAGTCGATGGGGGCGTCGCGGACCATGTTGACTCTCGCTTGAGACTCTCACGCATGGAACGGTCTTCGTACAGCATGACACCGGCCTTGCGTTTGATGGGCTTCCACCTCTTGTCCGCGAGCCCGTTATTATCCAGTCGGAGGCGCTCGAACTCGTCGATCGCCGAGTCCACGATCATTGCCGCAACGTCCTCCATGTTGTCCATGTCTTCCTTGGCCAGTTCCAGCTCGGGGAACGTCCCCGCCGGCAAGCGGAACCTCATGCTGGTTTCGGCGCACCCCACCCACCGATTCTCGTGGCCTTTCAGGTGTGGCGTAATAAACAATGCCGGCGTCTGGCGCTGCAAGAGACGACCGGCGCAACGTCCTCTATGTCCTTTGAGGCTGATGCAATGCCTTCAATACCCTTTACCTGCTTGCAAATTCACGTTGTGATTTGGCCCCACGGTCTCCATTGAGCCATTGCCGAACCGGAACCGATGTTCCTTGATTTACGCAGCCTCCCATTGGACAAAAAGCGGGTGGATATGTTGAAGTTAGGGCGCTCACACGTCACATTTTTGAGGAAGGTATCCGCGGACAGCATCACATGCGACGCCAAGGACCTGCAGCTCTTCCTGGCGAAGACGGCGGACGGAATATGGCTGCGAGATGGCGACCTTGTTGTGCTCGAATTGGAGGGAGGATTCATCCCGACGCACAGGCGATGGTTAATGTTGGGCAGTTGAGGGCGACCTGGACAATTGAAGAGGTGCTGTTAACCAACCAAATGACGATGTGTAGTATTTCCTGCGCGTTCTCGTCCTGGTGTTCTCGAAGAGGGCGAGTTTGAACTCCTACGCCATTATTTTAGCCCAAATAACTGGTTAGAGCGGAAACAGAATGACGCTCTCGCCGTTATCAACTACCGGTCTCTCTGGAAGTGCTATTGTGTGCACCAAAACGGGAATTCCAGTTGGGTATCTTGGTGGTGGGTTTGATGAACGAAGGAAACTTGCCCAGTATCAACCGTACGGCTATACCTTTCATGAATGCCTACTTTGCCTTCTTCGTTACCTCCCGATACTGCCACAGAGGAGCTATGACGAGGTATGTTTTTGAGCTGCAACAATTACTCGACTGACTTGCATGTGATCATTGATTGACGGTCCCAAAGTGAATGAGAGCTGAGGAACCTGGTAAAATGAAGAACCCGAAAATGAACATGTTCGGAATTGAATCCGTTGTATAAATTCGGAACGGGATGCGTTCTGTGAATTCACCACTATTCAAAGCAAGACAGGTCTAACCCCCGTCATATATTAGGAGATGACTACGCTTGGGCTTGTTCGGAGAGTTGACGCAGTCTACGCCTTGGGCGCACAGCCACCCGTAATCTTCCAGCACATTGTGGTCTCGTACATGGACAGCAAGTTCACCAACGTCGCCCACACAATAGCAAACGCCAGATAACCCACCGTGATGATACCCATCGTACGACTGGAGCCGCCTGTGCGCTTCAGCTCCTGCGTCTCAGCCTTCTGGCGAGGCAACAAGGGGAGAAATGCCAACGAAAGCAGCTTCATGCTGTAACAAATCCAGATCGTGATGGTAACATCACGGCGTACCAATGTTGTATCGGCCTGGATGTCCTTCAGCCACACGTGGAACTGCGCGTTGACCAGCTTGGCCATGGAACGACCAAACGGGGTCGTAAGATTCGTAGTGGCAGTCAATAGACCGTACAGAGCACCCTCGTGGCCAGGCTCAGCCAGTTCGACAACAACGTAGGTCGCGATCATGAATCGGATTCCGTCGGGCAGGTACTCAATGACGGGCACACCAAGCCAGAACCACTGGTTGCGAACCACATCCCACACTGTGAACATGGTCATGAAGGCATCAATGGACAGTGCACCACACATGGTGACGATAATGATGGTTCGCCAGTTCCAGTCGAGGCCATATTTGCCTGTGAGAGCAAGTGTCGTAGCGTAAAAGATCGTACCGACGATTGTCATCACACTGTTGTTGAACGGTGTAGCATGGACCCAGTACAGCTTGATGTTGCTGGACGATACAATATTGAAGCTGTTGAAGACGCCCGAGAAGAACTTGTACGCGACGATCTGGTAGATAGCACGCTTCTGAAGCATGCCCCAGAATGAAGACATGTACGCACGGACCGTCGGTTTGTCCGTCACGCGATCCTCGTGTAGCAGGAACCACGACACGAAGGTCAGGGGCGCACAGATGATACCCGAAATGAGCATGAGCTGCTGGAACGAGAGCGAGAAGCTGAACGAACCGGCATACTCCTCTCCGTTCATGAAGAAGGCAATGACCGCAGCCCCGATGGCTGTAAACGAGGTCTTGACGGCGTACACGGCAGTCTGCACACGACCGCGCTGCTCGAGGGGTTCACGCTGGGCGTACTCGACGACCATTGCATCTGCCGCCACTTCACAGAGCAGGTATCCGAAGGAAGCGAGCATCATGGGCACCACGTACTTGCCAGCAGAGTTTGATGCTCTTTCGTTGATGCTGTCAATTTGGGCCTGTGTCCAGTCTTCCTCGTCGATGTCGTGCATCGCAGCGTCGCCGTAGTACGGGTCAGGGATACTCATCGCTGCCATGACGAAGAGAATCGTAATGCAAAATACCCAACCGATGACCATGTACGGGCGACGACGGTAGCCCAGGATCGGGAAGCAGTCACTGATCACACCGAAGAACATCTTGTAGCACCACGGAATCTGCACCAGCACTGTCGCCGAGGTGACGATGGTTCCCTCAGCGTTCAGGTATCCCTGGAGCACGGGGTAGATGACACCAGGGATGATACCGGCAAGGAAGCCAACTCCGGCATACTGGGCCAACAGTCCGATGCACTCCTTGGACATAAGATTGAGCGGCTTGCCCTCGCGAAGTGCTCCATTCTCGAGCTCCGAGTCGATAGGCTTGCCTGGAGATGCCAGATTTGAATACCTGGCTTCGCTTGGGGTGGCCTTGACCTCCGAAAGCCGGCTGAGCCGATCTTCCAGCACTGCCTTGACCGTGTCGTCCGCCACTGTCATTTTGCAAGCAGATTAGCCAACCGAGGCTGTTGGTGTCTTCGAGCACGTCGATTGCGGAATGAGGTCAAATGATCGATTAGCACACACACCCCAATCACCACCAGGATTCCCTCCTTGGGTGATCATCGTCGGTGATCTTCCTGTTCGTTTCGATTCACGCCTTCGGACAACCTAGAGAGCGCTTGCTGATCCTTGAATGGGTGGTCGTCGAGCACTGGTCGAGCACTGTCCACCTCTATCCACGCGTTGGGTTGTGCTCCAACTTGGAGTCCTAGCTTCGAGTCGGACGCTACGCTGCAGCATTTTCGTCGTCGGACAAGCTCGACAGGATGCAACTTGCCCCGACGGCGTTACAAATCTACTGGGATAATTAGTCCAGTTGTCCTCGTTTAATCAGTGGCTACCATCGTCGCGCCGCCGCCGTCGGATAGAGGCGTAGGTTCACCGGTTCACCACCAAGAGTCTTGGCAAGACAGCATTCGCGGGAGCAAGGTGTGGCGTATTTCAGTTCACAAGTCATTTTATCCGGCAACGATCGGCTACAGTACTAGAGTTTCTCTCGTGCAAGAATGGGGGCTTCGGACGAGCAGCAGCAGCTCGTACTTCATGATGAGCCTGATGCAATCAACTACGGCGCTGTACCATCGCAACCCTCGGATGCACCACTAACCACTGCGAAAACGGAAGAACCTGGAGATGTCGTGATGCGAGACGGACCGCCACCGCGGCTGCTGTCACCCGAGGTTTTGGCGCTTCTCATGCAGTACGCCGGCATTGGCTTCGTCAATGGAGTCCTCCCTGCTGTCATCTACCCTGTGTTGCAAGGTTATTTGAATGCTGAAGGAACGATCGTCGTGTCTGCAACTGTGCTGGTACAGCTACCGTGGTCATACAAGCTGTTCCTGGGAGTTTTGAGCGACTGCTTCCCCCTCGGAGGCTTCCGCCGCCGGCCATACATGCTGATAGGGTGGTTGCTGTGTTGCTTCATGCTGTTCACGATTGCAAGCTTTCCGGAGGCTGCTCCATATTATGGAGACCCGATGATGCACTTGATTAGTCCGGATCAATGGACTGAAGCTCAGCGCCAGAGTATCAACACCGACGCACCTGACGCCGCGGGCAAGTACGTGATTCCTATGATGATGGCGTCTTTTGGGTATTTACTCGTGGAGGTGCCGGCCGACGCGGTGGTGATTGAGTACGCGCAGCGCGAGCCCGCCAATACTCGCGGACGGATTCAATCATGGATTCATAGCGTCCGTATGGCCTTCAACGCGCTGGGTGCTCTCGTGGTGGCCGTTGCATTTAACGGCGTCGAGTACGGCGGCTCCTTCGACTTCTCGCTGACGTTCCCACAAATGATGTTCATCCTGGGTTGCTTGTGTCTCCCTCTGGGACCTGCCGCCTGGTTCCTTGTTCACGAAGATGTGGTGCAGCCTCCCAAATTCAGCGCATACATGAGCCGGTTTTGGGGCATTCTGCAGAAGCGAGCTGTGTATCAAGTGGCAGCGTACAAGTTCTTCTCAGGAGTCTTCAACAGCTTTAACATCGTTTCGTCCAGCAATATCAAGCTGTACTGGGTACACGCCACCCCGTTCAACGCAAGTATCATGGCTATCGTTGGCACGTTCGTGTACGCTGGCACGTTGGCGGTGATGGCACAGCGCGGACTTCACTGGAATTGGCACTATGCAATCGCTGCGACTGTCATCTTCGGTGTTGTTACGGACGGTATGATGACAATACTGGTGACATGGGATGTGATTCGTAGCCAGTGGTTCTGGCTCACTGTCCCAGTGATTGGGGACATCCCGCACGCCGTCCGCTTCATCGTGAACAACTACGTTGTGGTGGAGCTCATCGAAAAGGGTTCGGAAGGCGCGTTGTTCGGCCTGCTCACAACCGCCAACCACGTGTCGTCTCCGTTTGGCCGCACGACGGCCAAGTTCATCAACGCACGATTCCACGTGTGGAAGGACGACATCCTGGCCGACACGTACGAGGCGCGCCGTGATGTCACCATTACGATCTGGATTTGCTACGGCATGAAGATGGTGTCCCTCGCGTTCCTTCCTCTGTTGCCAAGCCAGAGGGCTGCGATTCAAGCTCTTCGACGTCAAGGTGGCGTTAGCAAGCGCATGGGCATGTGGATGGTGGGCATTTTGATGTTCGCGCTGGCTTGGCTGACGATGGTGAACGTGCTGAGCATGAACCCTGCGACCAAGTGCTGGAAGATCACGGGCGGTTGCGCTCCGAAGTCACATCACGCCACTCTGTAGTAGCAAGTCGCTCACCATGATTTAACATTTTGAGAAATCATGAGGATCAAGTTTTCACCAGAGTTTGAGTTGTTCAACTACACATGACATTGGGGGTGTCCAAGAGATGTTAATACGTATTCTATTTGTCTGCTTAGGACTTGGGCGCACAGCCACCCGTAATCTTCCAGCACATTGTGGTCTCGTACATGGACAGCAAGTTCACCAACGTCGCCCACACAATAGCAAACGCCAGATAACCCACCGTGATGATACCCATCGTACGACTGGAGCCGCCTGTGCGCTTCAGCTCCTGCGTCTCAGCCTTCTGGCGAGGCAACAAGGGGAGAAATGCCAACGAAAGCAGCTTCATGCTGTAACAAATCCAGATCGTGATGGTAACATCACGGCGTACCAATGTTGTATCGGCCTGGATGTCCTTCAGCCACACGTGGAACTGCGCGTTGACCAGCTTGGCCATGGAACGACCAAACGGGGTCGTAAGATTCGTAGTGGCAGTCAATAGACCGTACAGAGCACCCTCGTGGCCAGGCTCAGCCAGTTCGACAACAACGTAGGTCGCGATCATGAATCGGATTCCGTCGGGCAGGTACTCGATCATAGGCACACCAAGCCAGAACCACTGGTTGCGAACCACATCCCACACTGTGAACATGGTCATGAAGGCATCAATGGACAGTGCACCACACATGGTAACGGCAATGATGGTTCGCCAGTTCCAGTCGAGGCCATATTTGCCTGTGAGAGCCAAGGTGATGGCATAGAAGACCGTGCCCACAATGGTCATAAAACTGTTGTTGAACGGTGTAGCATGGACCCAGTACAGCTTGATGTTGCTGGACGATACAATATTGAAGCTGTTGAAGACGCCCGAGAAGAACTTGTACGCGACGATCTGGTAGATGGCACGCTTCTGCAACAATGTCCAGAACGACGACATGTATTTGCTGACAGACGGCTTGTCCGTCACACGTTCTTCATTCAGCAAGAACCACGATATGAGAACCAGCGGCGCGCAAATGACGCCCGTGATCATCATGAGCTCCTGGAACGAGAGCGAGAAGCTGAACGAACCGGCATATTCCTCTCCGTTCATGAAGAAAGCGATGACAGTAGCACCGATAGCTGTAAACGAGGTCTTGACGACGTACACGGCAGTCTGCACACGACCACGCTGCTCGAGGGGTTCACGCTGAGCGTACTCGACGACCATTGCATCTGCCGCCACTTCACAGAGCAGGTATCCGAAGGAAGCGAGCATCATGGGCACCACGTACTTGCCAGCAGAGTTCGGGGCGCTTTCGTTGATGCTGTCGATTTGATCGTCAGTCCAGTCCTCTTCATCGATCGTGTGCATCGCAGCGTCGCCGTAGTACGGGTCAGGGATACTCATCGCTGCCATGACGAAGAGAATCGTAATGCAAAACAACCAACCAATGACCATGTACGGGCGACGACGGTAGCCCAGGATCGGGAAGCAGTCACTGATCACACCGAAGAACATCTTGTAGCACCACGGAATCTGCACCAGCACTGTCGCCGAGGTGACAGTGGTTCCTTCTGCGTTCAGGTATCCCTGGAGCACGGGGTAGATGACACCAGGGATGATACCGGCAAGGAAGCCGACTCCAGCGTATTGTGCCAACAGTCCGATGCACTCGATGGACATGATCTTGAGTGGTTTTCCCTCGCGAAGGGCTCCGTTCTCCATGTCTGGCTTCGCGTATTTGGCTGGTGTGTTGTGGTTGGCGTACGTCGAATCCTTCGGGTTGCGGTGGATGCTTGAGATGGCGCTGAGGCGCTCCATCTCGATGGAGTGCTTGTTGAGGTCGGCCATCCTGTTGACTGAGGCGGGAAAAGCGGTGTCTCGGAGCTGGCCTATTCAATACTGAACCCGCAGAATGGTTGGCGAAGCCGTACGACTGGCTAAGCGAGCCGACTGACTGACAAAGACCATCGTGCGGGGCAGCATTATTGGGGAGATAGGGTATCCAATGATTGCGCAGAGAGGCTCACAAGGAAGCAAGTCCTGCGTAGCCAGGTCAGAGAGCGGCAGGAAATGCTGCAGTCTGCTTGCCGAAATAGTTACGTGCCAGATTCCCCTCCAAAGTGACCATTTCTCCAGGTCAAATTCGGACGCACCGGCTTGATTAAAGGCTTGAACGGCGGCAGGGATCAGTTCCCACGGATCTGCTCCGCCATGGGGAACCAATGGATCCACGATTTGATCCGATCTATTCGTTGCCATCGGCCTTGATAACATAGCCCATTCTCACCTCAAGCGGTATTGTATTAATGTGCCCGAAAAAATCGACAATCGACCCACCTCTACATTATAATAAATACATTCATGATACTATCCGATATGGCCATAATATCATCTCCAAATGGTTTGGTGGATGCATAACTATGTTAATACATCAATTTCCGTAATTCACAATATCGTAGTAACCGGGTATCCGAGTACAAACACATCAGTATATAAAGGGGATGAAGCGACGTTCTGAGAGCTTATATTATGACATAGATCGACTCTGATTGGCTCGAGGCACGCTTGTTGAAGCTATCGGTCCCATCGCGTGAACGATCATGGTCCGGCTGGACTCGACTCCGCCGTTGTGGCTACGTTGTATGGTGCTCATGAATCGACTGGACAATACGAAGCCGGACGATCTGGGCACTCGGCGAATCCACGCTCGTCTCCGTATCATATCTCCGCGAGGCCGGCTGGTGTGTGCTCGACGGGCTCATTTTCGTGTCGCTGAAAGCCGTACAGACGATGGCGGTGACGTGTACCGGTGTGCCAGTGACTAAAAAACGGCGATTAGACAGACCCGCCGATGGAGATTATAATAGGAGGAGAGCCATTCATCGCAGACTCCATTCGTCTACTTCCTTTCGTGAACATTGAGCGCGATGCCCGTGCGGCAGGAACGCAAGGCTCTCCTCGCTAGCGATGACAAGTCGGGGGCCGTCGTGGTAGACTACGGCACCGTGCCCAAGCAACCTGTAGACGCACCACCACCCTCCAAGCCCAAGACTTTCGACGGTGACCTCGAAGACGGAGCACTGAGAGCTGGACCGCCACCAGAGTTGCTGTCGCCCGAGGTGCTGGCGCTACTCATGCAGTACGCTGGCATTGGATTCGTAAACGGAGTGCTACCCGCCGTCATTTACCCTGTGCTCCAAGGATACCTGAACGTCGAGGGAACAATCGCCGTGTCCGCCACCTTGTTAGTGCAGCTGCCTTGGTCGTATAAGGTTTTCCTCGGGATTTTGAGCGACTGCTTCCCAATCGGAGGTTTCCGCCGCCGTCCGTACATGCTGATAGGGTGGTTGCTATGTTGCTTCATGCTCTTCATGATGGCTGCCTTCCACGAAGCTGCTCCGTATTATGGAGACTCAAGCATGCGTTTGACGAGCCCAGATGAATGGACTGAAGAACAGCGTGCGAGCGTTAACTCCAGTGCTCCTGACGCGGCAGGCAGATACGTTATTCCCATGATGATGGCGGCCTTCGGCTATTTGCTCGTAGAAGTTCCTGCTGACGCTGTCACTATCGAATATTCCCAGCGTGAGCCGGCTAACTCTCGCGGACATCTCCAGTCTTGGATCCACAGTCTCCGCATGGGGTTCAGTGCTCTAGGCGCGGTTCTTGTAGCACTTGCGTTCAACGGCATCGAGTACGGCGGCTCCTTCGACTTCTCGCTGACGTTCCCACAAATGATGTTCATCCTGGGTTGCTTGTGTCTCCCTCTGGGACCTGCCGCCTGGTTCCTCGTGCATGAGAACGAGGTGGAACCGCCAAAGTTCCGCTTGTATATGGCACAATTCTGGGGAGTTCTTCAAAAACGAGCGGTTTACCAGGTAGCGGCGTACAAGTTCTTCTCAGGAGTCTTCAACAGCTTTAACATCGTTTCGTCGAGCAACATCAAGCTGTTCTGGGTTCATGCCACTCCGTTCAACGCCAGCATCATGGCTATTGTCGGTACCTTCACCTACGCGGGCACGCTGGCGGTGATGGCACAGCGCGGACTCCACTGGAATTGGCACATTGCTATCGCCGCAACTGTCATCTTCGGCGTCGTGACCGACTGCATGATGACGATGCTCGTCACGTGGGACGTGATTCGCAGCCAATGGTTCTGGCTTGGTGTTCCTGTTATCGGAGAGGTTCCGCACGCCGTGCGCTTTATTGTGAACAACTACATCGTTGTGGAGCTCATCGAACAAGGCACGGAAGGCGCATTGTACGGCTTATTGACAACCACCAACCACGTCGCGGCTCCCTTCGGCCGCACAACTGCCAAGATCATCAACGCCCACTTCCACGTCTGGAAGGACGACATCCTGGCCGACACGTACGAGACGCGTCGTGACGTGACCTACACGATCTGGATTTGCTACGGCATGAAGCTAGTGTCTCTCATTTTCCTGCCGCTGCTTCCGAACCAAAGGAATGCCACACAAGCGCTTCGTCGCCAAGGAGGCGTGAGCAAGCGCAAGGGCATGTGGATGATAATAATTATCATGGTCGCTCTGGTGTGGCTCACTGTAGTGAACGTGCTGAGCATGGACCCAGAGACTGAGTGCTGGCCGATCACTGGAGGCTGCGCACCGGACGGGTCTGTGGACGACCCACGTCAGGTACCGGTATAAGCGTCCTTCAAGACAGCTCTTATAATGATTCCTACATCCTTCTTGATATACTGGTATGTCATTCGTCGAAACCTTAGCTTTACCTAGAAAAACATCCAATCAAATATCTGATCTCGCCATTATTCGTGTGGCCATGCTGCGTGCCATCAAGACTCTTCGACCTGCATTGACGCGTCGGGTGCACGGCTCGTCGTCGCTGCTACAGGCACCCGACCAAACTGCCAATCCGCCCAGCTCTTTGCAAGATAATGGCAAAGGTCTAGTTCGATTGGCCAAGCTGATGGCTCAGCAAGGGCTTTGCTCTCGACGTGAAGCTGAAGCTTATATTCAAGCAGGGGACGTCTTGGTCAATGGGGAACGAGTGCAGGCCGATTGGCTCAAAGTGCCTGCAGATAGTGACGTTCAGCTGGACTTTCGAGCCCAGAGACACCAGAACAAAAAGGTGACATTAGTGCTGAACAAGCCGTTGGGGTTTGTGTCCTCTCAGCCGGAAGCGAACAAGACGCCGGCCGTTCGACTGCTCACCTTCGAGAACGAGTGTCAGGAGCTCAGCCGTGTCAAGCCGCGGCAAGACATGGAGCCAGTGAATCTCTGGAAGATGGCGGTTTGCGGCCGTCTGGACGTCAACTCGACGGGGGTGTTGCTCTTCACCCAGGACGGGAAAATTGCCAAGAAGCTGTTGGACCCCAAGGGCGGCATCGAAAAGGAGTACCTTGTCCGTGTAGATCTCAATCTGGACCCGATGACGGAAGATATTTGTCAGAGGGTTGAGACGCTGCGCGCAGGTGTGACTTCGGAGGAAGGGATCACATATCGGGCCAAGTCGGTGGACGTGCTGAACGCGAATCAGCTGCGGGTGATCCTCACGGAAGGCAAGAACCGACATATTCGACGCATGTGCGAACATGTAGGGCTGCGCGTGATGGCTCTGAAGCGGGTACGTATTGGAGGTGTCAAACTCGGCAACCTACCTGTTGGTCAGTGGAGATACTTGCAACCTACTGATAAGCTGTAGAATGAAGACAAACGTTGTTTGGCGGACTCATAGAGGAATTGTGTTGGTGCTGGAATATTCCGGGCGCTTCAATTGTGTACTTGAGTACAACGGGTAGCTTACTCGAACTCATGGACACAGGCAGCATCGATCTGTACAACACAAACGCAGTAGTACTCTGGTGTTAGCCCGGATGCAGCTGCTAAGCTAGAGCTGGTTCCAGTACAATACAGCACCTTTTGCTCCTTCGTGAAGAGGACACCTTCCTTCGCCAGCAGTGTGCGTTTCTTTTGAATGCAAGGCGATTCTTCGCCGGTGGCGCCTGAAAAGATGCGTCCCGTGTCAGCAAATCTACGCCCAGCAGCATTCATTTCCTTTCTTTTGTCAAGCCCGCACCTTGGAAACCACCGATACCCAGCGTAGCCGCTACAACGCGGTGGCACGGCACCTCGGGGGCAAATGGATTTTTCTGTAGCGATTTCCACGGCAACACAACAGTCAGCAAACTTGGCATACTGTGGCTCCAGTTCACTCCAAAAAGCAGCGAAAGCCACGCACGCGTAAAGCTTGGCCGACGCATCGCGGGCCGGAGTGGAGTGCGTGGGCTACGCCACCGTACGTGCTCACTTTGCCAGCCGGGATCTGCAACCCACATTTTCACAGCTCCTGTCATTAGATTTAGATTCGGGTGTGCATGTAGGTAGCAGTACGGACTCCGTACCGTCGAAATGAGCTCGTACACTCGGGACTCTATGTCGCATTCCCCAGATAACCACGGACGGTTAGCTGAAAGCCACAAGGTGCCCACACAAAATGCTGCGGATTCTAACCAAACTCGGTGATCTGCTTGCCGCGCCACACAATGTGCTGCGTGGGCTTAGCCTTAGGCTTCGTCGTGATGCCAGGCTTGCGCTGCTGCTGCTGCGTCGTCTTCGCCGGGGTCTTCTTTGACTTGGTGCTACGAACCGTCATCTTACAGTGGCGAAATTGATAGTGTGAGAGTTTCTTATTCTTCAACGTCAGGGGCTGGATATAAGTTGGCGCCAGGTGGTGAAAGTCACGCCGGACTTGGCGCGAAGACCAAAACGGCAGCATTTACGAGGCTAACAGCTATTAGAGCAAGCAAATTTGAATGCAACTGCAGGAACAACCAACAAGAACGTGGGCAATGGTATTCCTTCGATTACCATCGAGTAGCGGGGATTCTCTATAGCCAGGGTGCGCTAATCACTTGACCCAGCTAGCCAGCCTTTGAGTAGCTATCACCTCCCTCCTCTAGCCTGGGCGTGAGAGCCTACCGTCTCTCGACCTCGATGGCGAGACTCACCCACTTCTTCTTGGACGGGCCCTTCTTCTGCTTCTTGTCGGCATCGCCTTCGGCCTCAGCCTCCACCTCGGCCTCACTCTCCGCAGCCGACACCACGACACCAGCAGCGTACTCCTCCTCGATTGCATCGTCCACGCGGACCTTGACCGTGTGCTCGCCCAGCGTCTTGATTGGCGTGGGCAGGTCAATGCGGGCCACGCCGACAATGAGACCGTGCTGCTTCTCCAGCATGTCCGAGATGTTCTGTGCGTTCACCTCGCTGTGCAGCTTGGCGTCGGCCTTGCTCGCCGTGTGGCGCTTGAACACCACATCTACGTTGCTGAGGCGGTGGACGATGTACTCCAGCTCGTGCTCCTTCTCCAGCAGCGACTCGTCCACCGACTCCTTGTCCACTTTGAACTTCTCACGGTTGACGTCTGTGGCATACACCGCCAACTTCTCGGGGTACAAAAAGTTACGCGCGTAGCCAGCCTTCACAGACACTTCGTCGCCGCGGTGGCCGAGGTTGCTCACGTCCTCCTTGAGAACCATATTCACGCGGTGTCTGCCAGCCACAGATTGGCACATAAAACATTAATTTACAGAGCAGTTATAGCGGGAATTTCGAGGTGGTTCTGCGTCGCAAGACGTCCACCTACGCGAAGGAGCGCGCCAGCATGGACTGGACGCCCTGCGGCCGCTGCAGCACCGACACCAGCTTCGTCGTCGAGCGCGCCAGCATCTTGGAGAGTCCCTAACGAAATGATCATCAGAGCCACAAAAAACAAGACGCCATTTTAAGCCAATCATTACACAGTATTCAATCGTATTGAAATGACTGCAGCGAATCTCTTACAAACTTCAAAAACACACCCAAGAAAGGTGGGATGACCGACGCGGCGCTGCGGGCGAGGCGCAGAGACAACGCCAAGCTCATGGAGACGAATCTGTCGCTGCTCATGGACATTCGCGAGGTGAACAACGAGATCGACGAGATGCGGCAGAAGTTGGGAGTCCAGTACGCATCGCTGAGCAAGCGCGGGGTCGCAATCCCCAAAAACGTTTCAGAGCTGCTCAAAGCAACGGGACCCGCTGCAACAAGTGAACCGCAGGCGATAACGCAATAGAAAAAACACTGAAAGTATATCATTCTACTATAAGCACCACGTGTCTAACACTTAACTGTTGTGTCGATGCTTTGAAGAGCACCCTCCCGTGATGACCCAACACTTGGTCTGAGAGCTCATGCTGAACACGTTAACAGTCGTGGACCAGGTGAGTGCTGCCAATAGAACGCCGACCATGCAAAGACCCATCCGTCGGTGGGTTCCTCCGCAGCGACGAAGCTCTTGCGTGGCGGCTTTCTGGCTCGGTAGCAGTGGCAAGAACACCAACGACAGCAACTTCATGCCGTAGCAGATCAGGATTGTGACGGTCACGTCGCGACGGGTTGTGTACGTGTCGGCGATAATATCGTCCTTCCAGACGTGGAACTGCGAGTTGATAAGCCTGGCAGCGGTGCAACCGAAGGGGGTGGCGATATGATTCGTGGTTGATAAAAGACCGAACAGAGCGCCTTCTGATCCCAACTCGATGAGCTCCACAATTACGAGATTATCGACAATGAACTGTACAGCGTGCGGGATGTACTGGATGATTGGAGTGCCGAGCCACAGCCACTGGTTGCACTATGTCCCAAGTGACGATCATTGTCATGAGCAAGTCTGTGAAAATGCCTAACACGACAGTCACTGCGATAGCTACTCGCCAGTTCCAGTTGAGACCGCGTTGCGCCATAACACCGAGCGTTCCTGTGTACACGAAGGTGCCGATGATGGTCATGATACTCGCGTTGAATGGGGTGGTGTGCACCCAGTAGAGTTTGATGTTTCTCAGAGCGACCGGATTGAAGTTGTTGAGCACGCCCGAGAATAAATCGTACGCAGCGAGCTGGCAAACGGCACGTTGCTGCAGGGTCCGCCAAAATCGGGAGATGTAGACACCGAACATGAAAGGCTGAATCTTTTCCTCGCGAACGAAAATCCAAGCAGCGGGTGCTAGCGGGACGCTCAGACAACCGAGAATGAACATCATTTGTGGGAATGATAGCGAGAAGGTGAAGGATACTCCGTACTCAACACCGTTGAACGCAATTGCAACCACGAAGGATCCTAAAGCGTGAAAGCTCATCCGCACACTGTGAATGCAGCCTTGAAGGTGTCCGCACGTAGCCGTCGGCTCTCGCTGTGCGTATTCCACAACAACCGCATCGGCTGGCACCACAACAAGCAGGTATCCAAATGCTGCCAGCATCATTGGGATTACGTACTTACCCGCTGCATCAGGTGCGTTGTAGTTAATACCTTCGCGTTGGGCCTCCGTCCACTGATCTGGGCGGATTGAGTGCATTGCTGGGTCCCCATAATACGGCGCAGTGTCTGATAAACTTGACATCCTGAAGAGTACGCAACAACATAGTGCCCACCCCAGCACAATGTATGGCCGACGACGATATCCAGCGACAGGAAAGCAATCACTCAAAATGCCGAAGAAGACCTTGTACGACCATGGTAAATGAACCAGAACGTTGGCAGACGCCACCGTGGTTCCTTCTGCATTGAGGTAGCCTTGCAAAAACGGGTAGATAACGGCCGGTAGCACTCCACTGACGAACCCGATGCCGGCATACTGTGTCAACAGTCCCAGCACCTCTCTCGACAGTAACCGGGGCGGTGCTCCGATTCGCAAAGCACCATTTTCCAGCTGATTGGGCGATGCAACTGGAGCACGTTTCCGCGCGGGATCGTACCTGGTGGTATTGCTCGTGGGGCTCTCGCGGATGACAGGGAGGAGCTGCTGGCGTTCGTCTGCAACACCCATTTTGTGCGAGTGCGCCGGGTCGAAAGACCTCCGGATTTGCCCCATACTGGGGTGAGATTCAAAGCCCAAGATCCGAGGAATCTTCATCTCTGACTCAATGTCATTGATTCGACGGCCAGCGCTGAGCATTTACGTGGCACGCGCCTTGCGCAATAAATCTTGCGGCGCATGTTAACCTGTCGGCGGGGCTAATGGCGATAAATGGGCTACTCCGTTTGGTTTCATGAAGGGAAATATACTGTCAGTCTCGGTTAAGCGGAGCAAATTGCTCCGAAAGCACAAGGCCTGCACTACGAGGGTATGTCATGTCATGGTCTACCGCACCTGGGGCTGGTAGTCGTCGAGCTTGTCGAGGAGTGTCTTTGAGTAGTGAGGCGAGTAGTACTCGACGATCTCGGGCGGGTAGCAGTTGTTGATTTCGAGGATGTATTCCGTGAGTTTGCCACCTGCAGCTTCGCTGAGCTGCTGCAACAACTCCAAGCCTCCATTCTGCACGAAAGACCGTCGGGCTTCGAGGTCATGCGGTAGCATCTGAGCGAACTGCTTGAGGATGTACTTTTGCACCTTTAGGGGTGCGTCACGCAGTAGCGGTTGCAGTGCTTGCAGATGCGTGCACTTCGCTAGGATACTTTTCAGCGCGCGTTTGGACTTGATCCTGAGATCGTCAGAGCTGTTTGGATGGATCATGCACGCTAGCAAGTGGCGGAGTACGTCGGCCTCGGCCACCGCGCGCGAGTGATCCGGCGTGTGGCGACCAATTTGACCCAGTGTCCAAGCACTGGCAGCCTTGATGTGATCTTCTGGCTCTGAAACCATCGCACTTTTGACGGGGGTGATGCCCTTCGAAGTGATCACTGCGAGCGCCAGCGTTTCCGAGAAGGCCGAAATGTATCCGATCGCCATGATGCCAGGAAGTTTGTTGTTGCCGGACGCCTCCGCTACGTAGTCAACGAGTGCGGATGCACCGCCGGAATTCACAATCAGCTTTGATAGCTCTGGGGTGTGCTTGGCGATTTCACGGATACAAGTGGCAGCGTTCTTACGGACGGTGTGGTCGATGTCCTTGAGGTTGTACAGGATGTTAGGGAAAATCTCGGCCTCGACCACAATTTCAGCCAGATCCACCGAGTGCTTGGAAATCTGCGCCAAGCAGCTGCACACCTGCCTCTTCAGCTTGGCGTCCGGGTGCTGGATCAGAGGAGCTAAGTAGGCCACAGTGCCCGGGTCAACAACTGCCTGCGCTAGCTCGGGCGAGTGCTTGGCGATGTCACTGAGGGCAGACGCTGCCACGCGCTTTAGCGCCACTTCCGGTTCCTGGAGGCAGAGTACGAGCAGCGGCACGGCACCGGCGGCCACCACATGCTGTGCGAGCTCCCCGGTGTGTTGCGCGATGTAGCCGATTGCCCACGCGGCCGCCTCTTTCACTGTCGGGTCGAACTCTTCCAAACACGGCACTAGTGACTCGAGTGCACCGGAATCCACGACGGCTTGTGCTAGTTCCGGGGAGTGCTTGGCCACTGCGCGCAACACGAACGCCGCCGCCTTCTTGTAAAAGCGGTTCTGCTCCGAGAGCGAGTAGACGAGCTGAGGTAGGATTTCGTTGCCCACGACGGCCTCGGCGAGATCGTCGCTGTAGTTGGCGAGGCGTCCGAGCGCCAGCGCTGCGGACTGCTGGATGCTCGGCACGTTGTCCAACAGCAGTGGGCGCAGCAGCTGCATCACGCCTGCGTTCTGCATGACCTCGATGTTCTGCGGTCGTGTGGCTGCTTCCGCTACGGCCTGTACGAACGTGACACGGGCCTTCTGATACACCTCAAAGTGCTGGAGCACGGATGTGGACGCCATACTTTGGTTTTCAGTTCCGTGTGCTGCGTCGGGTGGTCTCTTCGTCTGCGTCGATGAATGAGCAGGAGGAGCTTGCGCCACCTTCGCAAGAACCACGAATAGCTCTGCAACGACTGCAATGGGATTGTACACGATTATTTCAACGACCAGGAGAACACTATAAATGGCGGTGCACAAGCAAATGCCTTGCGAAGCTAGGGTGCTTGGTGTTAACGGAAGGTTGCGATGCGTTGAGGCTTCCCCGCCGCGGGGCAGGGGCATTCGCGCAATGCACATGAACAAAAGGTTGGAGTCAGCTTCAATGTAGCCATTTCCACATCGACTAGCGAAGCCCTAAGTTCACGCATGCAAACTGTCGGCGCTATCCATTTTGCAGATGTCAATCTACCACCAATTTGTTTCAACAGTCTGCTGGTGCTGCTGCTTGTCAACGCTTGCCAACGCTTGCCAACGCTGGTGAAAGCCGTCGGTTGCCGCCGTTGCAGGAACCTCGCGACCAGCCGGCAGCGATTGCGAAGTCTGACCTCCCGCGGTCGTCAGGGCATCAAGGCGCCATCCGTTGCTGGCGGCACTTTCACGCTGGACAAGTTGCCGGCCCTCATTGGCGGCGGGCATTGGGCGAAAGTGACTCGGAATGGGTCCAGGGATACGCCGATTGGGCCTCTTAGAAGTGTCCATTTCGGGCTGACTCTGCTGAATTATGGTGGTCCCAGCGGGGTACGCTGGATTTGGGAGGGGTACGCCAGATTTAGACTGGGTACGCGTGCTTTCTGCGCTGACAGCGTATCCTTTCGCGCCATCCATTGGCCAATCGCAACCACCAATCACAGCACGCATCACTGAACAGCGCAGCACTCGACAAAAGTCTCATCTGGTGTCGCCGTTGACCGCCGCGGGCCGCCCCCGCTCCACACAAGTGGAATCTCCAGCCATGGTGTGCAGCATCGAGGATTCACAGCGCGTGCACTACGCCGAGGTAGTGCTGGACGACTCAGCCACGGCACCGTCCCTGCAGGAACCGAAGAGGTTGGACGTGACGGTCGTGGACATGCGCAACAGCGGATTGGCCGAGGCAACCGAGCAGGCCGCCAGCAAGAGCAGCATCTGGCTGCTGGCCTACTGCTGTATCGGCATCATGGTGTCCTTCACGCTTAACGGTGTGGTGCTCGAGAAGATCACGACGCACCGCGTGTTGGGCGAGCTGTCCATGACGTTCGTGTTCTGCGTCTTCAACTCGGCCGTGGCCGTCGGGCTCAGCCGCGCGCGTAAGGAGAAGCCGTCCACGATGCCCCAGAGCTTCCTGGTCATTGTGGGTGCGCTAGCCTTTGGCTCCACCATCTGCTCCATGGTGGCGCTGCGGTACGTGACGTACATCACGCGCATCCTGGGCAAGTCGTGCAAGTCCATCCCTGTCATGATGATGGGTGTGCTGCTCGGCAAGAAGTACGCTTTCAAGAAGTACGTATCCGTCCTCGTGCTGTCCGTCGGCGTGGCCGTGTTCCTGCTGGGCACGGCCCACGAGAAGCAGCATCGCGCTGGAAAACACCACGAGAGCCACGACAGCCTTCCGGAGCAGGAACGCACGCCCGACATGGTGCTGGGATTCTCGTTGCTCGTACTGTCTCTCATCTTCGACGGCGCCACGGGGGCCCTCGAGGACAAGTTCATGGAGTCCTACCACATTGGCGCTTTCGACCTCATGTACTACGTCAACATCTACAAGGCCTTGTTCTCCGCTGCCGGCATGGTGGTCAACGGCGAGGTGCCTGTGTTTCTCGAATACGTGGTGCCGTCGCTACCGAACCTTATGATGCTCAGCCTCACGGGCGCCTTCGGGCAGGCCTTCATCTTCTTCACTATCAGCAAGTTTGGTGCACTGACCACGGCCATCATCGGCACGTGCCGTAAGGTTCTGAGCATCGTGCTGTCTGTGGTCCTGTTCGGCCACGTCCTGTCGATGGAACAGTCGGTGGGTCTCGGTCTGTCCTTCGCCGGCATTGGCCTCAACTGGGTGAACATCAGGAACTGCTTCGCCAAGCCTTCTTCGTCCCCGACCGCCGCGGCGGAACCCGCTGAGATGGATGACCTGTCCAAGGAGAGTCTCCTGGAGAGCAGCAGCGATGATACCGCCGACTCGGAATCCGACGACCAGGATGTGATCTCGACGCACGACGAACCCGAAGACGAGCAGATATCGGCGGAGACTGCTCGGAAGTTGGAGCTTGTCAATGCTTGGCACCGCCAGACAGTTCGTGAAGTCGAGGCGTCGTCGAGTGATGACGATGCACCTGACGGCGACGACGTTGCTGCGCAGATCGTGTAGATCGGAACTAGCTGGCCTACCTTCGCGAAAACAATATACCCCACCCTATTTACAAGCACCACACTTATTCACTTGCGTCTAACTACTTCATGCAAGTGTACTGCAGTACAAAAGGATATCTGGATGAGTTGGTCGCTGCAAACTATCTGCCTCGCCGGCAACCAACAACAAAGCATGGCGTTTCGTGCGAAATGACCACGTATTTGCCATCGTAAAAGGTCCAGCTTCGGCTCCTTCACTTGCAATGTGCGAGTTGTAAAGCCTCCCCAGCATGGTCCACGACAACGTGGAATAGTTCATCAGTGCCCTAGGAAGGGGTACGCAGCGAGAAGTGAAAGTATCACGAACTGAGGAGTACTATCCGACAGCTGACGTCAGCAAGCAGGCGCAATTTACGATTGGCAAAGAGTCCAGCCCGGTGAATCCAAACAGTCTGCCCGAGTAGGGGCAATTGGCTAGGAAACTGCTTCCACCGACGCGAGCCAAATGAAGCCCAGAACTAGAAACCCAAGGGCACAGCAGTTAGTTCGAGGCTACACCTTCGGTGATGCGTAGATGCGATTGACAGTTCATTGTCGGGCACCTTCTTGAGGCTTGAAGAAGCAAACTACAGTAGCATTACCGTTAATATCGCTGCGGAATCGGTGCCTGCAGCGATGGCATCCCAGCACAAGATCGATTGACTGAGCTCGTTATCAGTGATAACGATGGTCCATCACTCGAGGCTTCACGGGAAAGCTATTATCTGCTGCATTACCAACCTCCTACAACGTCAGCTATCCACCCTTTCGTTTATGCCATCTCGGTGACATGTCCTCGGTAGCTCGTACATGAGAGAGGCAGACGAGTCTATTTAACCTTTATCGGCGACTAGATGTCTGGTTGATCTTTAGCCTGGTTAGCAGCGCCGGTTCCTTTCGGCCCGGTGGCTGTACGGGGCTTGTCCCTACTGGTGACTTCTCTCTGGGTGGTTCGTTCACTTCCTGCTGACACAGCAGGAGGCGCGTTCCTTTGCTGATCGATCCTGGTTGTCTGCGTAGCTCGTACATGTCGAACAAGCCGAAAGCTTTTTACACATCCCAGTGTAGGAATGCCTATTAGTCGTCTGCTCCCTACTCCAGAAAGCTCGTCGGACTCGGAGTCGTTATCAATAGGCCCGAACTCGACTGTGCACGCGGGCAGACACCCACGACAAACATCCTCGGAATGTCCGAGCCGGAAAACGATTTGTAGCGTCGTTGGTGTGTGCTTATGATGGCAAAACGAGTTCATCGTCTGCAATTTGCAATCTTAAGTTTTTGACCACCTCTTGTAGCGTAGTTGCTTTTCGACAGCAGCAGGATGACCAGGCAGGAGCCTGCCAAGTGACCACCCTTGGATGAGCTTCGCTTAATTATTTTTGCGATTTGTCGTTGAGCGGATAGGAGCTCCGGTCCATGCAGACACTTGACTGCATTTTTCAGAGTGAATCCGTTACAAACAGGGCTGGGATCCTTTCGACTACTACTTGAACCCGGGGGTTATGTTTTTCTTGACCTACATTATCATCAAGCTCCTGCTGATGCGGCCATAGTCTCGTTCGTCTACACCTGTGCACAACGAATACTAGTTTTAGTTGCCTTTCGATACAATCTCTGATTATGCAAGCCTCTAATACCACATACCCTGTCGTACTGCTTTGGGCCATCTGTCCTGAAGAGGATTCACTCGAAACTCCGATGATGCTCAGGCTTCACATAGCGGAGGCGTGGATCTGGCTGGCAGCACTGCTGCCTCCTCACACTCCATCGCTCACGAGATGCCTCGTTGGTCGACTGTCACTTTGGTTTTTGCGGCGTCGAGAGAAAGTTATTGTAGCGGGACAGCAGGAACACTGTGAACACGATGACCCCCAACCAGTGCGGAGACAAGGAGGTGCGCACGCCGGTGGTCGAGGACGCGTACTACCAAGACGCCACAGCGCTACGCCTCGATGTCACGACGCCAGCAACCGAGAGCAAGAAGGAGGACGACGACATCCCGCTGGACAAGAACGACCGCCCGATGGTCATGTTCTTTCGGTGGCGCATGAGCCGCAGGAGGCGGCTGTGCATCATCATCGGACTGATCTTGCTGATCCTCCTCATTGTGCTGCTACTCATCTTCCTGGTCGTTATCCCCGCCTTTATCCAGCACTACATGAACGAGGTGGTGCTCACAATCAACTACATGGACGTCACGGACATCCCGAACGATTCGGAGATCGACGTCACCTTCAGCGTGAACCTTCAGCACGACGTTCCCGTTTCGGCCACCACTAACGAGATGACAGCTTCGCTGATCTACGGTGGCGTGGCGTTCGGTACCGTGGGGATCGAAGCGCTGGACATCAAGTCGGGCAGCCAGAACTACAACCTGACCATGAACACGACAATGGTGATCTCCGACATGGACGGATTCAATGCGATGGCCGAGGCCATGATGCAGGACGAGACGGTGCCGATCACAGCTCAGGCAGAGGTCGACGCTCACGCCATGGGCTTATCGTTCAACAACCTGAACTTCGAGCGCACTCTGAGCCTGGTGGGGTTTAACAAGTTCCAGGACTTGGACCCGGAGGTGCAGCACATTGACCTGTGGGGATGCAGCAACGGCATCTACGAAATGGACGTCAACGCATCAGTCAGCAACCCGTCGGCTATGGGTCTGCAGGGTATCGGTGCGCTCAACATGAGCGTGTACTACAACAACACCTACCTGGGATATGCCTACTCGGAGAAGCCGGAGCTGGGAATGCCGCGTGGCCTGAGCAACCAGACTTTCCGCGTTGTCATGTCGGAGGACTCGTCAGCGCTGGAAGGCGTGATTACAGGTTTCTTTAGCGGTGGCATCGAGGTGAACGTCCGTGGCGACAACCCGTACTCGACCGAGTATGAGCAGTTCAAGGAGGCCATCGCCAAAGTCAACATGACTGTGGAGTACGATGACGGACTCAATGATGTGAGCTTCAACACGTCGTGCGTATCCAGCTTCTTGACAGTACTGGGCTATTAGATAGCAGTGCTCGCCACAAGCATGCGGTCGGTGTCGACCCGAGTTTATAATATAGTGTGATCAACGTCCCATATTGTCGGTCAAGTGTTCTTGCGCCATTGATTCAGGTAGGCAGCGTCGGTGTCGTGGCCTACCTTCAGCTTGAGGAAACGACCAACATGGAGCATCAGCTCGTTGGACTCGAGGCTGGCTGAGACATCGTAATCTTGCTGAAGACATTTCGTTCGATCTCCAACCCGCTAAAAGCAGACAGCTCCCGGCGGAGTGGAGTAACGTTTGAAGCAGCAGAGTCGCTAGCCTGATTTTTGCCGTGGTCATCACGAATCGATCCGCCGTATCCCGAGAACATGGATGTTACATCGCCCAGCACGCAGGTAGCATACCGTGAACCGTCCTTCGTGCGACTTAATGTCGATGCCACAGACACGAAGGAGGGGAAGGAGAGCGAGGGCCAAGAGGCCTTGCTTGATTCAGACATCAAGCCGCTCAAGAAGTTCCTTTGGTGGCACATGACCAAGAGGCAGCGTATCCTTGTCATCGTCGGGCTCGTGCTGCTACTGTTGCTCGTACTCTTTTTTATCGTGTGGTTTGCCATAATCCCCGCGGTGATCCGACATTACGCCAGCAGCGTCCAAATGACTCTCAACTACATAGACATCGTGAACATCCCGGACAACGCTACGCTTGCTGTGGATCTGAGCCTGAATATTCAACACGACGTGGGCATCGCTGCCACCACCGACAACACAACCGTCTCGCTACTCTTCGGTGGTGCCGTCTTCGCTACTCTTCCTTTTCCAGGGCTCGGCCTCAAGACAGGCTCGCAGAACTACAACATTACCATCGACGCTGAGATGCCTATTACGGACCAAAGTGCGTTCAACACCATGTCGGACGCCCTCATGAACGAACCCGAAATCACGCTGACAGCCAGCACATCTTTCGATGCCCACGCACTGGGTATGTCCTTCAGCGGGATCAACTTCGAGCGCGAGTTGCCCCTTGAGGGTTTCGCCAGCTTCAGCGACCCGGAGCCCGTGGTCGAGAACATCGAGCTCACCACCTGCACATCGGAGGAGTACCTTATCAACATCAACGTAACGCTGGTCAACACCGCGCGTATGGGTCTGGACGGTATCGGCGCGCTCAACATGAGTCTATACAACGGAAATGAGTACCTGGGCTACGCGCTATCGCAGAAGCCCGAGCTGGGCATTCCTCGGGGCATGAGCGACCAGAGCTACCTCGTCACCGTGGACGCTAACACTGTCTCCATCACCAGCATGGTGTTGCCCGCCCTGACTGGCACGACGCAGTTTTACATTGTTGGAAACAACCCGTACATCACGACGCATGGTCAATTCGTCGAGGCGCTGAACAACGTCAACATGAGCGTGCCGTCCAGCAGCGGCTCATTCTCCGCCATGAACGTCGGCTCATCCTGCAGCCTGGTGTCTTTGCTGGGGTAGGGTGCGGAACGATACGCTATGTGACCAGGTCTACAAATGCGTTTGTACATGACTCGAATCCTGAACACGACACTCTTCTGTTAGTCCAAGTTTCCACGGTAACTTGTCGAGTCTCAAGAAGCAAAAGAGCAGCACCCGGTTGCTAGTGGTTGCTGACCACCACCCTATAGTATTATATTCCGTGTCCTCCTTTCCAGTTTCCTTTTCTGTCTCGAGCAGAACTTGTCGCCTTCCGTCCACGAACCCTTCCGGACGCGAGCTTGGCCACAGACCCCATTGCTTCAACGGACCCTTGGACGTTTAACTGCTCTGGTGTTGCTCAACTTTAGATTTCCATCAGTCTCGCTTCTTCCAAGCAGAAAACCATCTAGTTGGAGCCCGAGATCTTCTCCTTGAAGTCGCCCACCGCCTTGTCCGTCTTGTCCAGAGCTGCCTGTGCGTTGGCGTCGCCCGCGAACGCCAGCTGGCACGTCGTCCAGCTCGAGCCGGCGCCCACACCAGCGCCCAAACCCGTCACTAGTCCACGGCCCGCACCAGAACCTGCGTATCATACAAAAGTTAGTTATATGGACAACAGTCCTGTCCAATGGAGGATCGGGCGACGTACGCGCCAGGACGAGGGACGTGAGGCCGCCAGCCACAAGGCCGGCACCGAAATACAGCGTGAAGTTCTCGAGACACTTGTCCCACTTCTCGGAGATGCGGTACTCGGACGGGATCTCCTTGTTGTCGCTCATGGTGCTCGTCGGCTGCTCTTCCGCTTTGATCCTGCGTTCGGCTCGGACGTGAGGACGGCGAGATACCGCACTTTCAGCCAATCAACACAATGTATTCTACTAAGTACGATATACACCAGCAGACCAGTGAAACCTCGTTGAGAGCAATGGACGAAGAGCGCGCCGTGCTGCTGGGCACGATCCAGGAGCGCCAGAGCGTGGACAACGGCTCGCCCTACGTGTGCAAGGCTGGCGGGACACCTGTACGTACTGTGATGGAAGTATTGCTGAGAATTCCATTGCGTTTGGCTGTAAAATTCGACGTTGATACATTGACACTTGCGACTGTTGATGGGCTTGTGTAGGCTTGGTACTCGGAGCCGCCGTCAGAGGCTAAGACCTTGACATGTACCAAGTGTGGCAAGGGGTTGTTCCTGGTTGCACAAGTGTACGCTCCAGTGGAGACGCACCGGACGCTCTACGTCTTCGGATGCAACTCGATGGCGTGCACTGAAACTCCTGGCAGTTGGAGAGTGCTGCGAGACCAAGCGGAGCTGGTGAAGGAGACTCCAGTGTCAAAGGAAATTGAAAACGTGACGGAGCAGGTCGATAAGGTGAAGCTCGCGTGGGGATCGGATAGTGATGACAGCGACTGGAGCGACGATGAGGACGACAGCAAGACGCAGAGCCAGGGGGCTGGCCTTGTGGACCTGGAAGCTCTGCTGCAGCAGCGTGACGACGCCATGATGGCTACTACAAATACAGCGAAAACAGCTTCAGCGCCTAAGAAGGCGGAGCCCGTAAAGCAAAACGGTCTATCAGGCAACCGAAATGCCTTCCCAGCTCTATCCATTGAAGTGGTCGACGAGCCTTACGAAGACTACACGTCTGAACATGACTTCGCACACGAAAACAAATTACTCGAGCAGTACATGAAGCAAGAGGAAGAGGAAAAGGCAACTGACATTGGAGACCTTCGCACCGTCATCACGAATTCAAAGAAGAAGGGAGGCGCAGCGCAATCGGGCGGTGGTGCATCATCCACAGCAGAGTCTTATGAGAAAACCCCGGCGGGGCAGCGGCATCTGTTGCGCTTCCAAAAGCGTATCAGTCGCTGCCCTCTGCAGTGCCTTCGCTACGACTACGGCGGCGAGCCATTGTGGCCCGTGGTGACCCCGCAGAACCGCAAGATCCCACCTTGCCCTGGTTGCGGCGAAGGGCGGTCATTCGAGATGCAGCTGACGCCGACGATTAATTACTTCCTCAAGGTGGACGAGTATGCAGCAGCCGACTCGAAAAATCCTTTAGGTTCTACTGAAAGTACGGCCGACCCCCCCAAAGCGGTGGTTCCTCCTGGCGGCATGGATTGGCTCAGTCTCCTCGTGTACAGTTGCTCTGCGAGCTGCAATCGGAGCCACGAGGAGTTTGTCCACGTCGTGCCGTCCCCGACATCCTAGAAAACCCAGTACCGTAATACACACGAACACGTTGAGAGGAAGTCTTTATTCTACCTCGTATAAGTATACCTAGTGCTATGTATGCCACACCATATTATGATTTGTTTAAGTTTACGCGTTCAAATGACCTCCAACCGCCCATACTTCCACCAACTATGCGGGCGATGCGCGCTCGACTCCTGCCGCGCACCGGCGTCTCTGGGCATCGCGGCACTTTGAAGCCATTAAACTCGGCTACCTTTGTGCTTGCCAACGCGCTACCAAGTCGTCGCAGCTTCTCGTTCAGCGCCACGTACCCCACGCCCACCGAGTCAGCTGCCATGGATGACACAGACAACAAATCTTCGCCTCGACTGGTCTGCGGCAAGTGCAACACGACGCTGAGCCCCACAAAAGATCTCGTCTTCTTTAAATGGTGGTTTTATCATTATTATGTTTGTTTTATGCGGTGGGAGAATTATTTACTGACGCACTTCATTTAGGAGGAATGGGATTCACGTGTCGAGCGCGACGGATGAGCCACTGAAGAATCTGTTCCCTGAGGACTCGGTGGACGAGGCTGACGCAAGCTGGAAGAAGCACAAGATGTTGTGCATCAAGTGCAATTTCCAGGTCGGCACGCTCGCGCGGATCTTTTCGTCGGACAAAGTCCTGTTCAGTGCGTCCTGCGTGGCAGTGCAGATGCCCGAGGATCAGTCGCCACTGCTGTCGTTGTCGGGATATCCATCGTCGCTGCTGAGCTTTACGATGTGGTCGGAGTTGATTCTGATGGCCGAAACGCAGCCGAAACTCAAGGACCTGCTGCAGATCCGCAGAGTGGACAACATTCAAGAGTACTCGACTGACAATGCCAAGCTCAACCGCAAACTGCTCATGGCCAAGGACTTGCAGGAAATGCTGCATGTGGTGGAGGAGAACGTGCGCTGAGTTTGTGTGTAAGTTGAATGTCGTACTGGAGAATGCTTACGATCGTGTTTGTGCAACAGGCTTTCGTCTTAAACCACTACAATATCCGAACAGCGATTGACCGCGCGGGTCGATTCGTGTCCACGAGGACAACCAGAGCTAACTTGCTGGTAAGATCAGCTTGTAGATCTGTAAGTTATCTGGCTTGCTTGGGCCAAAACTGACCATCTTGCATTGTAACAGGCAGTTAACCACGTCGATGGTTCTAACAAGTCCGAAGCGCCTGAGGATGGCTTGCTTGCACTTCCGTCACCGGCTTTATTCCCGAAGTGGTCTGCTAAACCCGACGCCATCGACACAAAGCGGTAAGTCTTGTATGTGTTTCATATTACCAGCTGAACTGGTTTCTCATTACGCCATTTTCACTGTGTCACTTTTGGGTGCAGGTTTTGGAAGCTGATTGACGAAACTGAAAAGCTCGTGAACTTTGGCATTGCTGCCTTCAAAACCGGCAGTGCGCTATCCAATCTCACGACTGCCCTGATGCGCCTCGGTGTGGGTCGCCCGAAAATTTTACAGTACGTAAGCCTCAAACAAAAAGTGAAAAGAGCATCAGCTAATGCTGTGCATGTCTTGTTATAGAGCTGTAGCGGCTCAGACAGTGTACATGATGAAATCGGACAAGGCAAAAATCAACGCACACGAAGCCTGCATGGTAGTCACTGCAATCGCTCACTTGTTGCCGAGGGAAAACCGCAGAGAGGAGTGGATCTTTGTGGCGCTACAGGCAGCAAGTGAGATGGCGCTAGCTGAGCTAGCTGACGGGAAAACAAGCGCTGAGAACAAGCAGCGAGCAGTAGAAGTGCTTGTTCCGCTCGCACGATCGTTCCTGTTCGTGGAACGCTTTGACGAAAAACTGTTCCGCCGAACTTTTCAGGAGGTCAACTTGGGGGTATTGGATAAGCTTAACATGCCGCCATTCAAGCTGAGGGTACTCAAGTCAAAGCTGTACCAGGTCCACCTGGACTGCGAGCTCCACGACCGACCCAGCAAGCTTCGACTGTCACCGGCGCTGGAAGGTGAATGCAAGCGCGTGTTCGATGCCCATCAGAAGAAGGGCAAGAGTTCGTCGTTCCGCCTGCACCATCTTGTCTCCACCGCGCTGGACGAGATCGGAATCAAAAACGAGACTGCGTATGCTACGGAGACGGGCTATCATCTCGACTTGGTGGCTCGGAAGCAGAAGATTGCGATCGAACTCAACCCTTCGGATTGCTATCAAGCGCTGGAACCAGGCAACGAGGACGATCCTAAAACTTTTGCTTTCGTGGATCTGAAGGCACGGCACCTGGAGCGTTTGGGCTGGACCATCATCCAGCTCCACGCCGACCGATTCCAGCAGCTCGAGACACTGGAGGACCGTGTCATGCACCTTAGTATGCTGTTGGAGATCGCCACTTGCCGCGAGCAGAAGTATTCAAAGGCCAGAAAGTAAGTCCTGAGAGGCGAAGCAGCAAGAACCAAATAAAGGCTCGCGCTAGATAGAGAATCACGTGCAGTAGTCGAGACTGCTATCTCAATACAAACAAAGGTCATGAAGTTTTGCTCGTCAGGTTAGCGCTGGTCTCCTGTAGGCGTGCAAGCCAACCTACAAGTACTAAGGTGCCCGTCCTACTCGGCGTGCTTCGCCTTCTTCTTCTTGTGTTTCTTCTCCTTTTTAACAGACTTCTCTTCTTCTGCGGGCTCTTCCACTGCAGCCATCTTGTTCTTTTTGTGCTTCTTTTTGTGCTTCTTGGACTTGTGCTCCTCGTCAGCGCTGACGACGGCGGCCTCTTCTTCGTCCTCCACAGCAAGGGCCTCGTCAGCGACCTGCTCCAGTTTTCGCTTCTTGCTCTTTTTCGTGGGGGCCTGTTCCTCAGCCTCTTTCGCAGCACGCTTGGCTTTCTTTTTGGCCTTCTTCTCCTTCTTCAGGCGCTTTTTCTCCTTCTTCGAGAGCTCCTCGGACCCCTCGTCGCTGTCCGCCTCTTTTTCCTCCTCCCAGTGTTTGTGCTGGTAGCCGCTCTCTCCCTGGCGCACGAACATGGAATACAGTCCGTTGTTGGGTAGTCCATCGGAGCGCTTGGCACCCTTCCTGCCGCCGGTCGACGCGAAGCCCAAGCCGCCCTATACATGCACAGCCATTGCTAATGAGCCTCGTCCCATTCTCGGCGGAATATCACGCCGTAAAGACGCCATCAGCAATCGGATTCGTCAACGCTCGCTTACCTTCTTGCCGCCCGGGCGCAGCTTCGAGAGCATGTCATGGAGCCGGATGAGCTTCTCGTCCTCCATTATCGGTCGGTCGCGTTAGTCTGTTGCAGGGCCAGTCGACTCGAGTGCGGCAGCTCAGCCAGCCAAAGCTCAGCGAGGAACAAGGCTAGGCGCAGAAACTCTGATCGCCAGCCAGTGGTGACCTCGACCAGTCTGGTGTGGCCAACACCGACGGGTGTTGGACCTTGGTTTAATGGCTTTATTGATACGAACATATGAGTTGGGGTGGCGTGATGAGTAGTGAGTTCAATTTAAAGCATTACCAACATCGCCAGAACGACAGCTATGGTAGCACTAAACTCAGGGAAACCAGGTACCCTTGAAGCGTGGTACACTGTCTTTTCAACCAGACAGTGCACATGCAATGTAACAGGTCCATAATATATGAAGGTTAGCAAATCGCTTTACAGCGTTGTGGTCCTCGACACTTGAAAATCAATTGATGGAGGCTATTATTTTGTGTAGACTCTGCGTCGACACATTTTTCTATGAAACCGTAATGGTGTCATCCCTCTCGGTGGGACGCGCTACATCAGATTTGATACCGCTACCTCCACATACCCTGCCAATACCGATGAAACGACTTTGTTAGGAATCTAGTTGCTGTGCCGAGGTAGACAGATCTCCGCCAGAACTGCGTATTCTGCAGCAAGTGCCCGTTGAACAGAAGAACGAGATACCAATCGCAAGGCTCAAGTGCATCAAGCTATCACGTTTTTTACAGGATTTTGCTAAAAGCGCTTCCAGAAAGCCACCTCACTAAGTGCTACCTTCAAAATTGAATATTACGACTAAGATGATGCAGTTGGGGTGGGAGCATTGATTGCCCATCCCAATCTGCTCCGTCTTCAGCGCTGACACTGCCCGGACACCTTGATAGGCGAGGTCCGAGCCTCGGGCACCGCGTGCAGTTCCTTCAGCCGGCTGACTCGTGTTGTCGGCAGGTCACTTTGCAATTCGCCTTTACCCTCCGAGACGCCCGACTAGTGACAGCAGCATGAACACGAACCACGCCGACTCGGTGCAGACCCCCGTGGCCCAGGCGGTGCACACGCCCGTGGCCGAGGGCGCCCACTACAACGATGAGCCCGCGCTGCGCCTCGACGTGTCAGCACCCGGCGCCGAGTCCAAGAAGGACGACGGCGAGAGCGCTGCGGCCACCGACAAGAACGGCCGTCCACGCGTCAAGTTCTTCAAGTGGCACATGACCCGCACGCAGCGCATTCTGCTTATCAGCGGCTTGGTGATCATCCTTCTCGCCGTGATCCTACTCATCGTGTTCTTGGCCATTATCCCTGCCGTGATCCAGCACTACGTCAACTCGGTGGACCTGACCATCAATTATCTGGACGTCAAGTCCATCCCGAGCGACTCGGACCTCAATGTCGAGTTGAGCCTGAACGTGCAGCACGACATCGCCATTGCCGCCACCACGGATGACATCACAGCCTCGCTCGTGTACGGCGGTGTGGCGTTTGGCTCGGTGGTGATCCCTGGTCTGGATATCAAGACGGGCGCACAGGACTACAACCTGACTGTGGACGGCACGCTGACACTGACCGACGTCGAGACGTTCAACCTCATGGCCGAGGGCCTGGTGGAGGATGCCGAGATCTCGCTCGAGGCCAGTGCTACGATCAAGGCGCACGCTATCGGCCTGACATACGATGGCCTGGACCTGAAGCGCACACTGCCGCTCGAGGGCTTCAACCAGTTCAGCGACCCGGCTCCGGAGATCGACTACATCGATTGGTTCGGCTGCACCAACGACGTGTACCAGATGGACATCAACGTGACGCTGTACAACCCGTCTACCATGGGCCTCAACGGCATTGGCGCGCTCAACCTGAGCCTGTACTACGCCGACAGCTACCTGGGCTATGCCGAGTCGCTCAAGCCCGAGCTGGGCCTGCCGCGTGGCGAGAGCGTACAGCTCTTCCGCGCCACCGTGCCGCAGGACTCGTCGGCTCTGCTCTCCATGGCCATGGGGGTCATTGGCGGCAGCGCACAGTTCTACATCACGGGCGACAACCCGTACTCGACCGAGTACACGCAGTTCGCCGAGGCTATCAGCAAGGTCAACATGAGCGTCGTTTACACTGACGGTCTCTCCAACCTCGGCCTCAACACGTCGTGCAACGTCCTCTCGCTGCTGGGTTAAGAAAGCAATGTATTAGATCATGATAACGATAGCAACGGTGAGCTCCACTTGTAATAGAGTCGCTCCGCCTGCATTCCTCTTTTCGCATTAAGCGCTCGGTTTAACGTATCCGGTAAGCCCACTGCAACGGACGTCTTTGTGAACTCCATCCTTCATTGATCAACACTCAGCTTCATCCCCCAGACCACTTGAGGGCGTGAATCGCTCCTTACCGCTCGTCTACTTTGCGTTGGCGAGCAGAACTCGCACCCACGCGGGGCTACGTATGTCCATCTCATTGTGCAAGCTCCATTGACGTCGCGTGCGTGGACAGCGGTGATTGCTGGATGGACATCTTGATGGAGATGTCGGTGACCGAGTCCCTCTGCAAGGTAGACTCCTTGAAGTTGAACACAGAGGCTGGCTAAAAGAGGCAATCATGGAGCCCGTGATGGATAGTCAGCAGTGCTGCTGGCCCAACACTGCAGCAATGATCGAGAACAGCAACTTTCACTATGGCAAGCAGCTCGTCCTGCATTATTCGCCCGAGGTTACCAATAGCAGACACGTAGTAGTACATAATAGATGGAGCTGTAAAATGGGAATGAAACGGCTTACGACTTCTGCTCGAACGTGAGCTCGTACTCACCAGCGCCGATCTCCACCTTGATGGTTTCGCCGAGAGTAAGCTCGTACGGCTGGTGAGCATCCAACTCCAAGCCGTCGATGCGTGTCCCGTTCGTACTGTCCAAGTCGATGAAAAATATTTTTCCTGTTGTCTCCATTTTGATCTGTAGATCCAGTAAGCAACAATGTTAGTGGATCACGCGTGAAAGCTGCATGTAACATAGGGCCGATATGGCATTCTTACCTCTCCGTGTGACGTTGAAAGCTCCGAGTCCTTCGGCATGCTCAATCCACGAGGCGGGCGGAACTTTCGACCAGTAGACCGGCCCACAAAGCAGGATGAATGTCGTTTCTGCATAAATTCAAGGCCGCTGTTAGCCCTCTAGAACATAATAAGCACTAGGAAAGATTGGCGTACCACGTCAATGTCCATGGAGAATTTCCGCCCTCGATAGGGACCAGTGATGCACTGCACCGCGATTGTAAATGCCCGTGGAATAGCATTGCCGTCTGTTACAGAACACGCAACACCACGAGACTTAGTCGCAACTAGCATTCACTACTTTCCAACAACAAAAAACGTCCGCACCTTTGTCGAGATTCTCCTTCTCAGCCTCGAGAGCATCCAGCAGTGCTTTCTTGCCTGCCTCCAGTTCTCGCCGCAGCTCTTCCGCCCGCATATTCGCTTGCTCCACCAGTCTCTGCAGTAACCAATCCTCACAATGGTCAACGATGCCAGTCAACCACAGGCTCCGCGTCAGCGAACGTACTTTGGACGACGCATGACAGTCCCGCAGTAGAAATCCCTGTACGTCGATCATATCATCCATCTGCTGCTGTGTGACATCATTGTTGTCCTCTTCAAGCGAACTGGAAGCCCTCCCTAGAGCCACAACACAATGAGCCATTTCAAAAACTTAAAGTGCAAACTTTTCGTCGGGTGTTAAGCGTCGACACGCTGCAATTCGGTCAACCCGACTGTGAAATAGTTGAGCAGGTTATTGTACCTCTCTTCATGGAGGGTGCGGCCTCCTGTTCCTCAGTTGCTGCTGCAGCGGCTACGGTGATCGCATGCTTCCGCTTCATCTTGGACGAAGTCAAACTGGAATTTGAAAAAAGTGCGGCAGCGAATCCAACCTGAATATTGTCCAATGGAGTGGCTGATCGATTTTCGACGAATCATGGTCATTTTGAATTGGCAGTTAGGAACAGTTATAACAGTCGGAATGTCGGACGCCCGCCAGAAGAGTGTCGTGGTGAGCAAGCCCATTCTCTATGGGTCGGTGGCCACGTACCTCGGGCGCAAGGCTGAGGAGACCAAGACGCACCGCTGGTCCATCTACCTGCGCGGCGTGGACAACGAGGACCTGTCCTACATGATCAGCAAGGTCGTCATCAGCCTCCACGTGAGCTTCGCTAATCCGGTCCGAGGTGCGTTGTATTTAAAATGTATTTATCTTTAACCGATAGTAACGGATCGTGCTTATCCGCAGTTCTGACGGAACCACCGTACGAGGTTACGGAATTGGGCTGGGGCGAGTTCGAGACGCGCATTCAGATCTACTTCCACGACCCAAACGAGCGGCCGATCAGCATCATCCACTTGCTGGTGCTGTATCCACCCAACAGCCAGCCTGCCAGCACCAAGAAGGTAACTTCAGCTTGCTTCAAGTCTGCACAGCACGTTTTAACGAACACTCCCTTTTGTTGTTGAAGCCCGTGGTGAGCGAGTTTTACGATGAGCTCGTGTTCAATGAGCCGACCGAGTTCTTCTACAAGAAGCTGATGGCTGGACCGGACCGGCAGGCTCCGCCGCTGGCCATGCAGGACCACTTGCCCACCTACTCGGACGTTGAATTGCTCAAGACACTGGCTCGCGGAGAGAGTTTCGTGAAAAAGGAGATTCAGGACACCAAGAACCTGCTGCTGAGTGCCGACATGGAGATCAAAGAGCTCAAGGAGCGCATCGCCGAGCACACCAAGAAGAAAAAGCAGGCTGATAAGCTGGCTGCTACGCACGCAGCACCAGCGTTTCCGTCTATGCCGTGACATTGAATGCCAATCAAGTCGCTGAGTAGTGGCTTTGCTGATCATGTTCATGCCCAAGCACATATTTAAATAGCGAGGAACCCTGTTTTGCTCATTCTTGACTTGTAAATGGGGTGAATCAATTCTGCACCTGCTTGTTGTTATTCGGTGTCGTTGGCATGAGCCAACTAGGTAGCAACTGCGCCACTGCGCAACATGCTTCCTCACACCGTAGAGCGAGCGATAGCAGAGATGATGCGTTGTTCTCGCCGAAAAATTCTCGGTATTCGTATTGCTGCACGGCGAGATCGTCGACTAGCAAGGGCGTAGTTGCCAAGGTCTTTCAGTCTAGCCGCAAGCTAATTGAGATGGTTTACCTCACCGTGCGATTGGAGCGACATTTACCAGTACTAATATATACCGCAACAGCAGTGCTTCTTATTTGATCTCCTGCTGCTGGTGGATCGCCATAGTAAGAGAAGGAAAACTTGATGCGTGCGAGGCGGCAAGTTGGCGAATGAAGTGAAGCTCTCGCTGATCGGCCGCTCGCGCACAAGTGCGGGAAGCGAGGTGCACCTCGGTGTGCGCTTCTTCACGACGGGTTTCCGCGACTTATTTGACTGGCGGCGAGTATGGAGCGACCTGCCATCAACAGAGGTGTCACTCGAGGGGATGGGCAGACAACTTCAACTTGAGAATCTTTTTGACAGCGTTAGTGCCGCTGCTGCTGGCTGCGCGTTTGCTGCCCAGCGGCTGCAGAGCAGGCGTCCAGGCTACTGCTCGGGTTTGTACGCTGTGGCATCTGAAAGGTGCTCGCCGTGGTGATCTCTTTCGTGCGAGCGTAGGCAATGGCGCCGTGCTTCGGCGTCGGAATTTGCCGTAGTGGTCCACTACTAGTGGATCACCTCGCGGAACACAGTCGAGCCACACACAGTTATAGAGCGCTGGTCTCCGTTGCAGTTGGCATCTCATGGCAGGCGCTGCCGGTAGCATCCCCGCTTGAGTTCTGCAGTGTAAGCACCTCGTTGTGCAGCTTGGTATGCCAAGGTGTCGGAAACGCTGCGGTAACGGGCCCCAGAAGCAATGCTGCAGTGGTTGCCAACCACTGGTTGGCAGCGCGCTCGACTAGCGCAGCGAGCAGCTACCTACGCTAGTCAGATGACTCATGCACGCTGCTTAACATCCGACATCGCACCAATATCCGCCACTGCTTGGTGGTCCCCTGGATAGCTGCAGGAAATGGCTTGGGATCGTGACGCACTCGGATCACTGCGATATTTTAACACTTATGAACATCCTGTAGACCGCTGGAACATCGGGTGTTGTGTACGCCTGATGCGCGCCTTCGCCTGCTTGTCTGAAGTGGCCACCTACCTGACCTACTGCAAGAAGGTGTTTGTGCAGGCCTTGCTCAAGGCTAATTGCCACGTTAATTAACAAGCAGAGCTGAAGCAGGCCGGCCACGACTCCCTTTAATTGTGTGTGCGGTCTCCGATGATATTCTGCGAGCCGGCTGCCGTGATCTTTCCCTCGGGATCGGACCCGCCGCATGTCAATGCTGTCGTCTCAGGAGTGCTTGGTGGCAGCAACTTGCTGTCACCCGATTATTTCGAAGCGACCACCGCACGAACGCCAACGAAAGGTGGCGGCGGGCTTGAGCAGCGTCGTGGCAACTTACCATTGGCATGGTCTCCGATGCCAACGGAGGCGTTCAAGTCTCCTCAATGAGGATAACCACAGTGCTGATCTTTGCGTGACAGGCGTGGGCTTGCGCATCCCGCCTCCGTTGAACTCGGCTGACATGGATGCTACCGAGACTCGTAACTTACGAGTTGCCATCGTTTATTTAATTGTCCTTCCGCACGTACAATCCAAGGGTTTTCTGTCCTTGTACTTGTCAGAAGCCCCCCCCCCCCCCCCCCCCCCTGCACCGGAACAGAGCGCTCGCAGCGATATTCAGCTAATATAGCAAAGTACAGCGATGCTGTCTACGCATATCCAGCAAGGTCGTGCACGCCGGCAACCATGCACTCTTGCCAGTACCAGACCCACAAGGCAACGTTCACGTCGAAGTGGATGTCGTTGGCAACAAATCCTCTTCGTTGTGAATTTGACGTTAGCATCCATGTCAGCCGAGTTCAACGGAGGCGGGATGCGCAAGCCCACGCCTGTCACGCAAAGATCAGCACTGTGGTTATCCTCATTGAGGAGACTTGAACGCCTCCGTTGGCATCGGAGACCATGCCAATGGTAAGTTGCCACGACGCTGCTCAAGCCCGCCGCCACCTTTCGTTGGCGTTCGTGCGGTGGTCGCTTCGAAATAATCGGGTGACAGCAAGTTGCTGCCACCAAGCACTCCTGAGACGACAGCATTGACATGCGGCGGGTCCGATCCCGAGGGAAAGATCACGGCAGCCGGCTCGCAGAATATCATCGGAGACCGCACACACAATTAAAGGGAGTCGTGGCCGGCCTGCTTCAGCTCTGCTTGTTAATTAACGTGGCAATTAGCCTTGAGCAAGGCCTGCACAAACACCTTCTTGCAGTAGGTCAGGTAGGTGGCCACTTCAGACAAGCAGGCGAAGGCGCGCATCAGGCGTACACAACACCCGATGTTCCAGCGGTCTACAGGATGTTCATAAGTGTTAAAATATCGCAGTGATCCGAGTGCGTCACGATCCCAAGCCATTTCCTGCAGCTATCCAGGGGACCACCAAGCAGTGGCGGATATTGGTGCGATGTCGGATGTTAAGCAGCGTGCATGAGTCATCTGACTAGCGTAGGTAGCTGCTCGCTGCGCTAGTCGAGCGCGCTGCCAACCAGTGGTTGGCAACCACTGCAGCATTGCTTCTGGGGCCCGTTACCGCAGCGTTTCCGACACCTTGGCATACCAAGCTGCACAACGAGGTGCTTACACTGCAGAACTCAAGCGGGGATGCTACCGGCAGCGCCTGCCATGAGATGCCAACTGCAACGGAGACCAGCGCTCTATAACTGTGTGTGGCTCGACTGTGTTCCGCGAGGTGATCCACTAGTAGTGGACCACTACGGCAAATTCCGACGCCGAAGCACGGCGCCATTGCCTACGCTCGCACGAAAGAGATCACCACGGCGAGCACCTTTCAGATGCCACAGCGTACAAACCCGAGCAGTAGCCTGGACGCCTGCTCTGCAGCCGCTGGGCAGCAAACGCGCAGCCAGCAGCAGCGGCACTAACGCTGTCAAAAAGATTCTCAAGTTGAAGTTGTCTGCCCATCCCCTCGAGTGACACCTCTGTTGATGGCAGGTCGCTCCATACTCGCCGCCAGTCAAATAAGTCGCGGAAACCCGTCGTGAAGAAGCGCACACCGAGGTGCACCTCGCTTCCCGCACTTGTGCGCGAGCGGCCGATCAGCGAGAGCTTCACTTCATTCGCCAACTTGCCGCCTCGCACGCATCAAGTTTTCCTTCTCTTACTATGGCGATCCACCAGCAGCAGGAGATCAAGACGCCCGTGGCCGACTCGCTGCAGAGTCCCGCACGCGCCAACGTGGACCTGGACCACTACCAGTACCAGACGCAACCAGACACGGCCTTCAAGGTGGACGTGGGTGCCAACAGCCAGGACGTCCTGAAGGAGGAGGCCGAGAAGGGCGGCAAGCCGCTCAAGAAGTTCCTGTGGTGGCACATCACCAAGAAGCAGCGGATCCTGGCCATCCTGGGCATCATCCTGGTGCTGCTGGTCGTCCTCATCCTCATCGCGTGGTTCGTGATCGTCAAGGCCGTGTTCCAGCACAACGTCAACAAGATCAAGATGAGTGTCAACTACCTGGACATTAACCAGATCTCAGACCAGACGGTGCTCTCCAGCGAGCTCAGTCTGCATCTGACGCACGACTTGAGCATGAACGCTCGGTCCGACGCCACCACAGCCAAACTGCTGTACGACGGCTCCACGTTCGCCACCTTTGAGTTCCCGGCTCTGACCATCGACAAAGGCGAGCAGGCGTACGATCTTAACATCACCGCGGACTTGACGGTCACGGACGCCGACGCTTTCTCCGCCATGTCGACGGCAGTCATGGACGACGTGTCGGTGGTCTTCGACACGAGCGCCGAAGTCAAGGCACACGCCCTGGGCGTTAGCTACGGCGGACTGGACTTCAAGCGCGAGCTCACGATCGAGGGATTCAACAACTTCCGGGACCCGCTCACGGTCATCGACCACATTGACTTCTGGGGCTGCACGGACGCTGGCTGGACCATGGACATTGACGTCAATGTGACCAACGTCTCGCAGATGGGCTTGAACGGCATCGGGTACCTCAACTTGACGCTGTACGTCAACCAGGACTACCTGGGCTACCTGTCTGGGATGACCCCTGACGTCGGTGTTCCTCGTGGCGAGAGTCAGCAGACATTCAGGCTGTTCGTGGACATTGACAACCGCTCGAACATGGTCGAGATGGTCACGGCGCTCATCGACAACCACGTGCAGTACTTCATCACGGGCGAGAGCAGCTACGCGACTGACTACACGCTGTTTAAGGACGCGCTGGCGGTCATGAACATGAGCATCGTCTACGAGGACAGCACGAGGCGCATTGACCTCAACTCGTCCTGCGACCTCGTGACGCTCCTTACGGACGAATAAGCCATGGTTCCGATCACGTTTTTTGCTACGTAGTAGGCGAAGTAGTTGAGCACGTTGCGCTTGATAAGCAATGTGTATGTCCAAATGATATTGTAAGTTTTCCCGTTCGTACCAGCATCTGAATGCGCTGCCCCGGACGTGAAGTCTGTCCTTCAATAAGACTGGGGGTCGTTCTCTCTTTCACGCCCATCGCGTAGGCCTCACCAAGTTGCCTTCCATCGCACTCCACCGTCCCATTGAAAAACGCTGCCGCACCATCCCGGTGCCACGCCTGGTTCAGAGGCGAACGATGCCATTAAGTCTGGCCTGGTTACCAATGGTAACTTACAATGCACGTCCAGTGTGGCGCCTCTTTCTATTTTTTTCAAGATCGCGCCCTGCTGCTGGTAGTTATTTGAGAAAGCCTGCCCTGCTCGATCGCGGGTGTTGCTGGGCTGAGTTGCCACTGTGAATGGCAGCGCCCCGTGCCAGCCCCAAAGCGTCTTCGGCTCCGTCGTCTTCGTCGGGCCTTGGCAAGTATTTCAGGCGAGCGTCACCTCCGAACCGTTCAGTCGAGCCCCGAGCTGACCAGAAGAAGGTTCCGTCTTCGCCCTCGCAGCAGCCAGAAAGCGAGCGACGGATGCAGCGCAGCGCCGTGTTCGGGTCCTGTGCGCAATCTGTGGGCACCGTGGCCTCGGTGCTTTTCGCAGTGATCAACCGCAGCGGTCACTACGACGAATCGGCTCGAGACAGCACAGTCACTCGCCAGGCCAAGATCCTGTACGTCTCGCTGCTGGAGAGCGTGCAGAAGGAACGAGGCGAGTGGCAGGGCTTCTCGTCCCCCTCGTCATCGGACCCGAACAACAATGGACCGGAAGACACGGAGGTATCGAGTCCTCGGGATCTTCTCACGTCAAGGATTGATGCAAACTCCATCGCCGATCAACTGGGCGTTCTCAATGAGCTGCTTGAAGTGAGCTTTCGCAACCTCATGGGTCCGTTGGTGCCGTTGGAGCTGTACACACGCCACAAGAAGGTGCTGCTGCGTGAGAGTCTGGCTGTACCACCGGCACTCACAACTCTGCTTGCCATCCGCGGCGTATTGGATCACCTGGAGCGGGAAGTTCGGCACTGCCTACTGCGTTTGCTAGCGCTGTGGGACCTCATTGCACTCGTCAGTGGAGAGGTGCAACCGCTGCTGAAAACTATCGCAGACAAGCACCATCACGTGTTCAGCGAGTCCTCCGAGTTCGAAAGCATGGTGAGTTGATGCCCGGACCTGATTTGGTTCGATATATATGGCAATGCTAACGATGTTCGGTCGCTGCTTCGCACAATGTAGACTGCTCGGAAAAGCGAACGGCAGGACACGGTCGCAATCGACCTTTTGCAGATCATGGTGCTTTACCGTGACATTCTATTCAGCGACATCGAGGTTCGATGGAGTTGTGCTTTTGAAGTAGACCTCTTGCTCACACATCTGTGGTGCTGTTGCTTCTACAGTTCATTCTGACTAGACAGGAAATACAGATTAACTCGAGGCTGATCGAAGATGCTCAAATAAGAGCTTGGCCGCCCGAATCGGAGCCCGCTGCTCTGTCGGAAGAAGAAGGTGACCGATTCTCCAGCGATGGGGACGTTAGCAGCAGCATTAGCAGCGACGAAAACCAAGTGCTGCACGATGATCTCGCCGCCGGAATGGAGTGGGGTCAGGGTGCCGCGTTGGGGTCACTGGCGCTTCGATCCCGGGCGTCGTCGTCGTCTGTGACGAGTGTGCAGGAGCACCAAGATGGCGAATCTTACAACGACAAAGATGAAGAAGGTGGATGGTCTATCCCGTCACCAACGCGCTTCAACCATCGGCACCGCCAGGATCAAAAGATGCAGCGATCACACACAATGGCATCTCCTCCCACGTCAGGAGGCGCAGGTCCATTGGTTCCAGTGCCCATGGTCCCGTCAAGCAGCGAAGGCATTCCGCCGCCAAACCGAGCGGACCCCATAGCATTGATACCCAAACCAATTGAGCGGGTCCCTAGTGGACGCCGCCACTCTCAGCGACCAATCTCAGCTACCCCCGATTCACCCACATACAGCGCTATAAGCCACGCAAGTTCCAGCACCAGGACTTCATCTCGGAATCTAAAGCTGCGGACAAAGCAGCGCAGCTCATCATCGACCAACGGCAACAGCAGGATCGATCGGCGGCGGCGCGAAAATCACTGGCAAGACACGGCGAGCAGCGAGTCAAGATCACCTCCGCCTCCGTCCCGCTCTTCGATGCGCCGAAGCACCAGCAAGCGCGTTAGAGGTAGCAAGAATGCGCCGGGCAGTCTCCGCAGGTCATCTGCTCACTCCTCAGAGCAGTCGGTGCAAGACGACACGCACCACCCCCCTCAAGATAAACTCAAGGCAGCGGCCGCAACTCCAAGTTTCCTGTCGCTGGCAGCATCGAGCCTTGCGATCCCCGTGGCTGCTGCAACCCTTTGTGTCATTGCAACCATGGCTACCCTGGCTATCTACGAGATGCGTAGGGCCCCGCGACACTAAGGAGTATTGGTACAAGTATTACATGTAGTGGTGGCCTGGGTCCGAGTGGATTTTCAGCAGAACGAGCACGTACAGCTTAGTGACTAAACTTTAGTCACGAGCAGGTTGTGCCGCCGTCAATCCGTGGCATCCGTGACTAAGCTCTTGAGAATGGGCTGTTACATGTATTACACATGACATTTCACCGTCGTTGTCTGTACGGGTATTACGTTGAAATGTACAATAGTTCATGGCACGGACAGCTGAGCCTCAGCTTGGCGATTCCGCGGTTGCGTAAGTTTGCCAGTAAGCTTACGGCAGATATTACGTTAAACAAAATACCATGCGTGCTTTGCGTTAGCTTTGGGAAGTTGGCATCTGTCCATGGCCATTGGTACAGAACGTGTTGGGAGGATCAACAGAACCATGATCAGAGGAGGTATCAATATGTATAGCTATCTAAACCCGACCCCAGGGCAGGGCAGCATGTGAAAGACCACGAGTGGTGGAGTGCGCTCTGCTGCGTGCTCCGACATTGCCACCATCGAGCTCGATTCGTAATCGAGCAATTGGCTTACGAATCGAGCTAACTGCGACAGCGTCGATAGGCGACACATGTGCGCGGCGATTTGAGATCGTGTGGCGCTGTTCATGCAGCGACGCGACGAGAGCGGATCGTGAACAGGTTTAGAGATCTTGATTGGGCGCCGACAGATGGATCATGCGATGGGGGGTGTCTTCAATGTGAGCGTGCACATGTACCACCAAAAAATCGAGGCCAGCGCAAGTGTCCAACGCAGCGTCGGTGAGACTCAGTCGCTCGCTGAGCGCGACTGCGTGTGACCAGTAGGGGGGGGGGGGGGGGGCAACACATGGTGCTTTCGCCTTATCCTTTCCCCCCGAATTGCGGTCTGCAGCAACGGCGTTCGAACAGCAATACCGTAAGGCGACGGAGTCACAAAACTAACTTCACGCTACGATGGATCGCCGAGACTTCGCGCACCCATCCGTGCCAAGACGATGGCCGTGTCCACTGTCACAGCGGCGGCAACTCGGTCAGTGTCAAACACGCCGTCAGTTTCACGCTGCCCATCGAACCCTTCTGAAGTTGGCGGTGCCTGGGAAACACTGTACGACACCCCACGTAAACGCTGCTGCAACTCGACGAGAACATCCAGAGGGGCACACCGCTCTATGCGCGTAGTGCTCACTGCGAAATGCCCCAGTTGCTGGAGGTTTTGCTCGTTTGACAGGGGCTGAGGATTTGCCACAGCTGTGGCCCCGGGTTCACTCGAACAGCAATGTGCTAACGTGTCTTACCAGGCGAACCTCGCCGTGATCCCAGCGACAACCACGCCTGGGTTATTATGCCGAGTCACGCAGCGTTGACTTGTCCGCAGCAACAGCGGTAAAAATGAGATACGGGCCAACACGAAAGCATATAGTGTTGACAGACCACCGAAACCTCTTTAAATGAATATCATCTTACCTTCAATATTATATATATTCCGTGCGAAACCGGAGACTACCACTACACGACCTCTATCAAGTAGTACACTTCAGTATTAGATTATTGTGTGGTCCTCTACGGCCTTGCCACCGCGGTTTACGGCCGGCAGCTCCGTTCGATCGGTAGAAGCAACACCGGCTGGGTGAACCTCGCAACGCGAATTGTCCAGCGCTGGCCGCATGGGTCCGCTCCTCTCTGTCTCACTTTGCATTCGGCGGCCTCGAGCGCACTCCATCCATCTCACAGCAGGCCCACACGCGGGAACGCAATTGTCGAATTGGCAGTGCACTCGGATCTCGCAAGTCGACCATGACCCCGCGCGCACTCTTCCTGCCTCTGCTGGCGCTCGCGACCAGCTCCAACATGGCCAGCGCCGCCGTCTCCAACTCGGACATTTGCTCCAGCACCGCGTTCCAAGCACTCTCAGGCACTCGCCTGGGCGACAGCCCCATCTTCGTCCGTGCGCTCGTGCAGGGTGACGAAGTGTGCATCGAGTACCAGCTCGACGCGTCCGTAGCCAGCGACGCAACGTGGTTCGGCGTGGGGCCGTCGCGCGACTCCAACATGGTCAGCAGCCCGGCCACCAACGTCATGATGTTCTTCAAGGACGCAGGTGTGCCCACGTCCTACCTGCTGGGCGGCTACGTCAACAGCGACGTGACCGCCGGGAGCGACCAGTCCGCCTTCGTGGTGGGCGAGACCAGCACCACCAGTATGAGCTTCAGCTACCAGCGCACGCTGGCGGCCGCCACCACGTCCGAGGTGGCGCTCTCGGCCTCGGGCGCGACCGACTTCATTTGGGCCTACGGCACCTCGTGGCCCATTTCCACGCACCGGAGCGGCACCAACGGCGCCGCCACCTTCAACGTCGCCGCGGCGTCCGCGGGCTCGTCGGCCGGAGCTACCAGCACTACAGTCGGCTCCAGCACGTCCACGCCCTGGTGCGACGACAAGAACTGCCCGGGTATCGTCGGCGGCATCGCCTTCGCTGTCATGGCCGTGTGCGGCCTGCTGCTCACGGCGGCGCTCAAGACCTCGCCCGTCGGCAAGCTGCTACTGCACCGCACGGTGGCCCCGCCCCCGGTGAAGCTCACGACCAACGCACCTGTAGCCAAGCCCCATACGATGTTCATGCAGACGCTGGCGGACCTCCATCTCGGAGAGCTGCTGGTTATGCTCATCTTCGTCGCTGCGGTGGTCGTGCTCATCGCGCTGCTGAGCGACGAGGACAACTACGTGGTGTCGGGCCAGGTGAGCCTGCTTATCCTCATGTTCCTCATTCTGCCCGTGTCGCGCCTGCCCGTGTGGTCGGTGCTCTTCGGCAGCTCCTTCGAGCGCATCGTCAAGTTCCACCGCTGGCTGGGTGTCATCATGAACGTCGCGGTGATTGTCCACGTCGTGCAGGCCAGCAAGGTTGTCGACCTCACGCTCAACGAGAAGTACCGCGACGTGACCCCTCTGCCGGGTTTCATCGCCTTCATCTGCTTCATCGTGATGATGTTCATGTCGATTGAGTACATCCGTCGCATGTTCTTCGAGGTCTTCTACTTCACGCACCGCGTGCTGTCGATTGTCGGCTTCGTGTTCACCATCCTGCACGCCCCCAAATTCATCGGCCTGGCGCTGTGTGTCCCGCTTGGATTGTACGCTCTTGGTCTGCTGTACCGTTGGTCTAGCGCCTTCACGGGCTCGTACAAGACCTCTGCTTCGGTGCACTCCGGATCGAACTCCACCGCGCTCGTCCTCGAGCCGACTCCGAAGACTGGCAAGATGGCGATGAACGTGAACCCTGGCTCGTACTTCCTGGTGCGCCTGCCGGCTATCTCCGCAACCCAGTGGCACCCGTTCTCGTCCATCGTAACCCCGGACGGCAAGTCGCTTGGTTTCTGCATCAAGGCTATGGGCAACGGCTCCTTCACGCGCAAGCTTATGGAGAAGGCCGGCACGCAATACGAGCTCACAGCTAACCTGTGTGGCCCCTTCGGTAAGATGTCGCTCAACGTGGATCGCTATGATGCGGTGGTGCTTGTCGCCGGTGGTGTGGGCATCACCCCGATGATGAGCCTCATCAACCAGACACGCTTGTTCCCGAATGCCGCCAGCGACTCGGACAAGACCCCCAAGGCAGCGGACTGGTACGTGATATGGTCTGTTCGCGAACCGGAGGACATCCTGATGATGGAGCAGTTCCTGCCGACGCACGCTCAGCTCGACTACGCCGCTCGTGCCAGCATCCAGGACCCCAACATGGCCATTCTTGGCAACAACGCGCCGGCACCTGTCAACATCAACTGGATGTTCCACGTCTCGAATGCTCGTAGTGACGGCGTGGTTACCCGTGCCAACGGCGAGACGTTGTCCTACCGCGGTGGCCAGCCGGTTCTTGACGAGGTGATCAACACAAGTCGCTTCAACGGCCGCAAGGTGACTGTGGTGGCCTGCGGGCCGCCCACCATGACCGTGGAGGCTCAGTCGCTCGCGCGCAACTGCAACTTCGACTTCCACAAAGAGGTCTTCAACTGGTAAGCGACACGCAGCTTCCGTTTGGTTTTAATAGCAGTGAGTTAAGTTGGCCCACGACGTTGTCATCATTGGCTCAAGCAACAAGTCAGTTTAGTAAATCGCCGATCGAAGGCGCCACAATAGTATTCCTTCTTTCCTTCGTACGATAACCTTCATCAGTGTGCTGTCGCATCCGTTCTTCATTCAACATAGTCAAAATCGTCCTTGATGCCGAGCCACTTGTCCACCTAAAAAGCAGCGGGATGTCAGCTTTCCGCCACGCCTTCAATATATTCTGGAGTCCATACCTCTTTGCCCTCAACACCACGTTTCTTGACCACCCACGACTTGAGAGTGTACACATTGTCTGTCGAAGCGCATCAGGTACAGCATATACAATGAGTACTGATGTGGAATCCCTCCAGGCAATACGAAACAGAGCTGGTGCCACGCAAGTACTGTACCTGTCCATCTGTCGGAACCTTCCTTCGCCATACGCACTTTGCGCTCGAGTTGCTCCAGAATCTCCGGGTCGTTCTCCGCCAAGTGCTGCACCTTGGTGCGCAGCACCTGCACTTTGGCCTTCTGTTCCTCCAGTCGACGCAGCTTTTGCACACGCTCTTCCTGCGTCAGAGTCAAAAGCAAACTCACCTCTTCATCAGTAAAATGCTTCACAGACAACAAAAATCGGAGCCAAAAGCTCCGGCTGTATCATTCCCCGAACCGATTCCGGGCGTAGACCCTTCTGCTTCTCAACGTTTTGCTTCACTTTAACCAGCTTGTCCTGCGCTGTTTGGTGACGCTGCTCCAGCTCGCTGAGCTTGCGCCTCCTCGTCTGTGACAGCTTCGACGGGAACGACCAAAAGTAGTTACCCGACCCAATCTACACACAACAGCAACAACAACAAATAGTCAAAACATTTAGCAATCGAGCGATCTCTCGTATATTTATCAGCACCTTGTTACAGTCCACCAACACATCGTCCACCAGCGCCTGGTTCACGTCCTTGACTGTTTGCAGCACTACATTTCCACAATATGCAATAAACAGAATATTTACGTTAGAACATTATTATTGTTAATGTTGATGGAGCTATTGTGGAGCCCGTACCGACGCCAGCTTTGGAGCCGAGCTTCTCCACCTCCTTGAGGTTGAACACCTCCTTGGACTCATGATAGATGCGTAGGATGCGCTCGCGCTTCTCCTGCAGAGACACACCCTTGCGGGGCATAGTCGCTCGGTGGTGGTTTGGACAAAAATTGCTATGCAAAAAGTGGAGTCGAAATTAAGGAGGCAACCACTTTATTACATACCCAGTTTAGGCAAACTGAAGTTCATGTGAGCCTCCAATCATAGCGGCCGTGCGCTGGAGCGTCTCACGAGTATGAAGAAGCAACTCGTCGAGTGTGCCGTCGTTCTGGATCACTAGGTCGGCCTTCGACACCTTATCCTGCTCATAATAGAGGATCGCAAACAACAGTGAGTTCAACCTTTCACTTTTCGAAAAATGGCGAGACCACGTACATGGAGCTTCATCTGTGATTTGATACGCTTTTGGGCATCCTCTAGCGTGACATTGTCGCGCTTCATGAGTCGTGCAAGCTCATTCGTCTCGGAACACGCCACGACAATCGTCGGGTAGCAAAAATACTCCAACAGCTTCGTTTCGAACAGCAGCGGCGCGTCAAACACCACCAGTCGCTTGCGGCAGATCAGACGTTGGTACACGAGTTGCTTGAACATTTCCCAGATGATGTACTTGTGCGTAGCAGAGTTGAGTTTCTTCCGCTGCACCGGGTCACTGAAGATGATTGCTCCCAGTTTCGCGCGGTTGATGGTTGCGTCTTTTTCGTTGAGCACTCCAGTGCCGAAGCAGCGCACAATTTCCTTGTACGCGCCGCGTCCTGGCATCACCACCTCTCTGGCCACCACATCGGCGTCCACAATCACCGCTCCAGCTTCGCGAAAAGCTTTGGAGACTGTACTCTTGCCCGTGGCGATGCCTCCGGTAAGCCCCACGCCGACCAGCGACGCGCCCAGCACCCTTCCACCCAAGTAACTTCCAGCCATCACGACACCTTCGCGAACCGAGAGCTGAATACATCAACACGACCATACCCACGACCAATTGAAGTGAGCTCTACGTCCACGCATTCAGAAAAGTATCAGTTTAGTGCATATATTTAAAAGCCCATCCTACCAACGGTGCAAGCGCCAACGGCGCCAGCGCGAGCAGCCAGCGCTTGAACGAGTGTTTCTGCAGTTTCTCTTTGAGCAACCCCAACGGCACGCCCAGCAACAGACTCAGCGGCGCCAACGCCAGTTCCGCGTTCCGCATAGCTATTAGCAACTCCTGTATCGAAAGTAAATCAGAGTCTTTTCAGCGAATCAAATGGTTTTCAGCGCTTCAAAATTCGACTGCTTGGTGAATCCCATCAGAACTGCAGCAGCCATTTCTGAAGCATGTCCGCCATCAAGCAGTTCCGATCCTCCGAGAGTGCGCCGACCACCTTCGCGCTGGCTGCTCTGGCCCCGCTGCTCAAATTCTTAGACGCCAAAGAGGTTGCTACACTCGTGTGCACTCAGAAAACGGTTGGGCGCGAGGGCTGTGCTGCCATTTGGTTCTGGCTCTACAGTCGCACGAATGCACTGCTGCCGAGCGTGAAGCTGCTGAAGCAACCGCTACATTCCGATACTTTACCAGTTGCAATTGTTATGCCGTTACTGAGGCAATTACAGGCGGTTGCGACGTGTGAGTGACACCTACATTTGTGTAGTTATTGCTACTTTCGATCTGACACATTGTTTGCACTTCACTGCAGACAACTTCGACCTGCACTTTGATGATGTGAGGCATGGGGGTGATGTCTACTTGGCGGAGAATGGAGACCGCTATGTGTCGCATTGGGGACCTAATGGAGGTTCCATGTTTGGTGATCGCACGTGTACTCCGGGGGCAGTGAGTTACTGGGAGTGTATGGGGCTCAGTGAAGGAAGTTACATTGGTGTTGCGGAGGTGGTCACTCAGGGACAAGCAGGGTTCCGGTATTATGGGGTAGATGCACAGCACTTGAAGCGGACACTGTCGCTGCCAACGCCCGCGTGTGATCACATGCCCGCGGTGATGTACTGCGAAGGAGGGTTCATTACGACTGGCTCGTTCAGAGGACCTAAGCCACAGCTCCCCGCTCGAGCGAACTTTTTGGATGCAGACACATTCAAGGAAGAAGATCGAATTGGTGTCATGGTCGATCTGCTTGCCGGATTTCTGCTCTTTGTGCGAAACGGGGAATCGCAGGGCATGCGGATCTCCATTGATCGTGCGAAGAAGTATGTGCCGGTGTTCAGTGCATGTGCGTGCTACAACTTACAGCTACTCCCCGATGTTTCGCCACCGTGGCATTGCGTCTACAACTTTGCTGGAAGTGTGGGTACCACGAACCCAACGGCGGTGGTTGAGTCGCCGAACTCGGCGAAGATTGGAGTTGTTGAATGGGCCTAGGCTGCGACGGTTTGGATCGTAGCTTCACCACGAGCTCGGAGTCCAGGCTCCATGTTACGTATACCCGCGTGCAGCTCACACTTGTAGCTTCATTTGCAAAATGTAAAATACTCGTACTTCGCATACAATACGTACCCGTATCGGATAATACCCCGAGGTGGGCTGGTGGTCCTCATCGCGAGCTTCATTTCCGCAGCTATATCTACAAGTTTTTTTTAAGATTGATGCGCTACAAAAGGATTCCTAATTGAGTCTGTGCTTGTTGAGCTTGTTAGACCGGTATTTAGTAACTTGGAAGTACATGTACATCAGGAGATGGAACTTGCAGTGAAATTCATCGGCGTCGCCACTCCCCATGGCAGGGTGATTAATGGCCACCATGGGTTACCAATTTACAGCAGTATCACGGACGTATCAGAATCAAGAGCGCATTGCCGAGGAAAGTGAGGCAGAAACAAACAACTATTTTACGCATTTGAAGATGAAGCGTACGTGTTACAGCTTCATTTGAGCATTTTTTATCGCGGATATGTGAACACATTAGTCGTCATACTGAGGATAAAATGGCAATCTGCTCACTTGCTGAATGCGTTTAAGCAGTAGATCCCTGGATGGTAACAACAATCTTGCGCTGGTGTCCAGATCCCCATCCGCCAACATTGCGGTGCTCGCACAAGTAGATGCCTTTTAGAAATTATCGAAGTAGCAAACACATGTAAGACCGAGACTTGGCTACACGATGTAAGTTGCCATCTTACCCTGCCACGTGCCGAGGTTGAACTTTCCATTAGTGATCGGGATGTTCACCGAAGCACCGATCAGCGTCGACTTAATGTGCCCTGGCATGTCGTCTGTAACAACATACCCGGACAGTTAGTCATTCTTACACCACTCCCCAGTAAAACAAATAATCCCCACTCACCATCACCCTCGTCCGTGTGACGGAAAAACTCCCTACAAGCAACACAAAACATCAGGAAACAAATGCCGGTAAGTGAAGCAATACGCCCTACTTGTTCCAGGATTCCGGCACGATACGGTTGAGCGCGCCCTCCATGTCCGTCCTGATGAACAGCAACATTTTGTGAGCAATTCCAACAGCGCATAGCTCCGTATCAACTGTTGACGTCTGACTCACCGGACGTCCGGGTCGCAGTTCTCGTTGATACTGAGCGACGCAGACGTGTGTTTGATGAACAAATTGGCCATGCCGACCTTCACACGCGTAAGCTCCGGCAGCTGGCATTGCGTACATTGCAACAATGGTTAGGACCGAATGGGGTGTTTGCGTCAGTGAAGGCTAAAACGTGTTGAACCTGCTTCTCGATCTCGCGTGTCACCACTGTGAAAGGAAACGTTAGGGCGTAGAAAACAAGAAATAGACGCCTTCTACGCACAGTGGAAGCCGCGGCTCGGTGCCGTAAGGCAGATCTCCTTCTGGAACCACGTCGTGCTCATGGTCGTTCACTTGCTGGTTTTGTTGCAAAATGGGATTGACATGGAAAAATTGCCGTCCATGATTGGCTGATAACCCATGTGTCGTACCGGAAAAACTCGTAAAAATGGTAGGGACCCCCGGAAAACATATAAATCTTTATTTTTGTGCGACCTTAGAGCAACTTCAATACTATAATAATGTGCTAAACCTCTACTAACAAATTATGTGTGCAATGCCAATGCAGTTTATTTTTTTAAATTTGGCCAATCAGCGCTGGAACTGGAAATGAACTCTGAGTGGCATGCCTACGCAGTTAGAGGCTACCTCAGACGCTCAGACTTTTCGTCTGCTTGCCTTCTGATGCAAATTTTTCTTCTCCCTTCAGGCTACTCGTCAGGGAAGCCATTGTGTCCATGACACTCTCCGCAAACGAGGGCGACAACGATTCTTCTGCAAGTCCAATTTGGTGCTTTACAGCAGAAAACCCGCTGAAGTTGTGGCGTAGAGTCAACCTCACCACTGCTTCCACCGTATCAGCAGCCCTGACAATGCCGCTGTGTGCATTGCTTTCACCTCTGTTTTCATCGCCAATGTAGCTTCCTTCAGACTCCGTCTTGACACTGCTCAGGCTCATCTCGGATACGCTGCTGGTTTCTGATGTGTCGTCCAAGCTGTTCTTCCGGTCGTAGGCACGAGCCTTCTTCTTCAGGTCGATCATAGCGTCGGACACCGCGTGAATCTTACTGCGGGCAGCGGTGATCTCGCTCTCAGACGGAGTCTCACTCTTGTCGATCTGGTCGGCTACGTGGCGCAGCTCCGAGGCCATGTCCTTCGTGGCTCGAATATCGCTCCTCATGTACGACTTCGCAGTGTTGAGAAAGAATAGTCCGTGGCGCGTGTCGTACTCAGCAAGGTTGCTCTTCAGAGCCTTGAGGCAGAAGGCCGCTTCGTCCGCCGTTTGGATCAGCAACTGCCCCAGCTTGGAAAACTCCGACTTCGTTGCATCGCTGTAGTTTGTCGACTTGCCCATGATTGCGCTCGAATGCTCGTCCGTTGAGTTTTGCTTCGGTCCTGGCGATCAACTTTGGAAATGAGTGACTGAAGGCGCTGTGGAGCTCAGAACCCTGCGCTATGCTTCGCGTTGTCCACTAAAACTCTTCCACAGAAATGGTGGCTGAGTTCGCGACAAGCAACGGTTTGAACGATACCAACGGTTCTCAAGCAAGATGCTGGAGTTGGCAATCGTTACTGTACAAGCAACATATCGGAGAGGCTCCTTGTTCACTTGGGGAAATGCATGGTGCTTACGATTTCGTGGCAATTTGGAATCATCTTGGCAATTGGGGCAGGTCTGCCTGAAGCTATCGCTCTCCTAACTCAATGGGGCATCTGTAGGGATACCGAATCCCGAGATGCAAGTGGGTACCTTCGAGATGCATGTCAAGATTCACGCACAAGTTCGCTGGAATCTCGGCGGTGCCGAGATTCACGAGGGCGTGCTGCTGACCAGATTCATGAGAGCCTTGGACGATGGCCTCAACTCTCTTTCTTTTTGTATGCCGCAGCCGATTCAAGATCGGCCTTGGGCGCCCAGGCGTCATGCTGCATGTTCGTTGTAGTGCGTGTTTTCCGCTTTGGCACTACATCATTAAAAATGTCATTCTCCTTTTTACCTGCTTTCCAACACTTCTCCCAACCACCACTCGACCCACTTCTCCTCTACGCCTCTCATCGACTACCCTCTGCTCTGCGGCTAAGTGCTACCAGAATTGGCGACCAATTGCGCACACGGTCCCAATATTTGGTAGCACTTGTTGGTCAAGTGCCGAAGTGGTGTGGACGTGGTCAACACATCCACTGAAGAATTCGGTGATAACGCGTGCTACGTCAGCCCGTATCGCCTCAAGTTGAAGAGCCTTTGAAGCCGTCTCAAGTACAAGCGCCGCGCCTCCGAGCCCGCTGTGAGAATTACAGTTGTACTCTGGAGCCGATGGATCCAGACATGAATGCCCGCCTGCTGGCGGAAGTGACTACGCTGTTGCGACAACAACAAGAACTGATGACCAAGCTGGTCAATCGCCCTCCGGCTGAGAAGCGTGTGGAAGGCATCTCCATGCCGAAGTACAGCGGCTTGCTCGGTGAGAGCTTGGAACTCTTCCTGGACCAAGCCCGGCTGTTTTTTGAAGCCAAGGATATCGACTATATGCACTCCAGCAACAGTCGCCGGGTCCTGGCGATGATGGTATCGAACCTCCAAGGTCAGGCCGCCGCGTGGTATGTGACCCAACAGAGCAGCATCGACACGATAGATGAACTCGCAGATGCTTTGCGACGCGAGTTTATCCCCGCCGATCTGCAGGAGCGACTTCGCGATGCTCTGTACAAGCTGAAGCAACGCGAAGGGCGTGATCTTGCTGATTACATCACACGTTATCGTCAGCTGATTATGCGAGTAAAGGACATGAGCGAGATCGACAAAATTGCTCTGTTTACGAGAGGCCTAGTGACCCAGACACGAGCTGAGGTTGTCTACCGTCGCTGCACCACGGTTCGCGATGCAATCAGCGTTGCGATGGAGTACGAGCGCGCACACCCACAGCAGCAGCAACATGGCCAAGGGAATCACCGTTTCCGAGGGAGATTCACCGAGCAACGCGAGAACCACGGTCAACGAAGTCACCCCGGACCTGAGCCGATGGAGATTGGCCACGGGCAATTTGTGTCGCGGGACGAGTGTTTTCAACGGAACCTATGCTTTTTCTGTAAGAAGCCAGGCCATCGAATGGCGAACTGTCGTCAGAGAGGCAAAACGGATCGTAGACCAGCAGAAGACGCCGGTGCTATCGCGCGCCACCGTGTTGGCAACATGAAGGAGAGCAATGAGCCAGAGGTTTTTGATCATCTGACCATCAATGCGGCTGGCTTATCGGGATCAGGACGTCACCAGCTGTTGCGAAAACCTGGTAAAGTGGGCAACAACGCGGTGATTATTCTTCTGGACAGCGGGGCGGATCATAATGTGATTCGAAAGGGCCTTAGCACAAACGTGCTTCGCCGTAAACAAGCGAAGGCTGAGCGTTTCGACGGCTCCACGACGACAGTGCAGTGGATCAATGAGGTGCAAGAGTCCATTGACTTTGACGGGTTCATACTTGCTGATATGGTGTTTTCGGAGTGGGACCTACCTCCAAGTCATGATGTCATTTTCGGCAAACCGTTTTTCGACAAGTACAATCCAGTCATCAACTGGAGAACGCACGATGTGCAGCTCGAACCAGAGTTGCAGAGCCTCTGTGCTGCCTTCCAAGCCGAAATGGACTTCTTCGAGGCGGCTGTGAGGGCTGCAGACCCCGACGAGGAACGAAACGCTCAAGAACGGGGCGCTTTCTTTCTAGAAGACGCGAATCCTGATCGCTTGTGCGACGACGACCGCTCTTTTCTTCAAGAACACGAGTTGAGTCCGGACATGGTCGAATGGTTTCAGACCCACCCGACGCCTCGAAGTACTTGGCTCCCGCCTGCACATATCAGTGACACAACCTTTGAGAAGAACCTTCGATTGGGCTCTTATGAGGAAGTGTATAGAGTCAAGGTATCGGCTTTCGCAGCGTCAGAAGTGGTGCCTGGATTCTTGGAGTCCTTATTGGCTGAATATGCAGACGTCTTTCCGACGGAGCTACCGGATGACCTGCCCAAGGAACGTGCCGTCGAGTTTGAGCTCACGATGAAGCCTGGGGCACAGCCGAGCTCACGTGCACCCTTCCGCTTGTCTCGAACGGAGCAGGATGCACTGGATGTGTTCGTACGTGAGCTTCTGCACAAGGGCTGGCTAGAGGTGTCCGATTCTCCGTGGGTCTCCAACATTTTCGGGGTACCAAAGAAGGATGCAACAACGGGGGTGGCACCAAGCCGATCGCAGTGGATTAAGAGCGGAAACAGTGCTCAACCTATTCGTTGGGTGGTGGATTACCGCTACATCAACAGCCAAACCGAAGTACCCAAGATTCCGCTTCCAAGGATTGATGAGTTGTTCGACCAAATGGTTGGATGTGCAGTCTTCTCAACGATCGATTTGGCACAGGGGTACCATCAAATGCGAATTGCCACCACCAGCCGAAAGTACACAGCTTTTCGGACAGACAAAGAGACTTATCATTGGTGTGTGGCTCCGATGGGCCTAAGCGGCATGCCCGGCGTATGGTCCCGGCTTATGAGACTTCTGTTCGGCCGATTCGCTTTCGTGGTCGTCTATCTGGACGATCTGTGCATTTATTCGCACTCGGAGGCGGAACACTGCGAACATCTTCGCGTGGTATTTGATGTGCTTCGCTCTGAACGTTTGTTTGCACGTCGCAGTAAGTGTGTCTTCGGAGCTGCGTCAGTTGACTTCCTGGGTCACACCGTATCCCAAGAAGGTATGTGTGTTGACAAGCGCAAGACACATGCCATTGAGCAGTATCCAGCTCCCACTACGGTCAAGCAGCTACAAAGTTTCCTGGGGTTAGCCGGTTACTATCGTCGTTTTATCTACGGATTCGCCGAAATCGTGCTTCCGCTGAGTGAGCTGGTGAAAAAGGTGGCAACATGGAGGTGGGGGGAGGAACAACAGCGCGCTTTTCTCCAATTGAAGCTACATCTGCAGCAAGCTCCAGTTCTTCAGCTCCCGGACTTCATGAAGCCATTTGTTGTCACCACAGATGCTTCTGGACGTTGCTGTGGCGGTGTGCTGTCGCAGCAGACAGAGGGTCATGATCTTCCGATAGCGTTTTTTTCAAAGAAGTTCTCGGAAGCAGAGCAAAACTGGCCCGTTCACGAGCAGGAACTTTTCGCCATTAAGTTGGCCCTTTCCAAGTGACGACACTACCTGCACGGTCGACCATTTGATGTGTATACGGACAATTCGGCATGCACTTGGTTCATGGCGCACCCACAAGTCTCAGGGAAATTGGCTCGCTGGCTGGACTTTTTCGGTCAGTACACTTTCACGCTGCACCATGTCAAGGGGGAGGCCAATGTAGTGGCGGACGCCCTGTCACGACCTGCTATAACAAAGGCTGAAACTACATCTATGGCGCGCACTCAGAACTATCCTATGGTTCATGATTGTGGTGGTAAATGCCGCGAGATGGAGTATTCTCTTCGTCGACATCAGATTTCCAGCACACAGCTTGGGTTGCTTCAAGACACGGACGCTCGTCTTCTTCTGGACGACGACTTTCGGGGGAGAAGTGGTGTCGCAGTACCAGTGACCGTGCCGCACGAAGTATACTCGATGCATGTCGGGGAGATGACAATCTCAGTGACGAATGTTCACCTTGACGCAGCTACCAAACGGGATTTTGCTCAAGGATACCGCCGTGATTCGCTGTACACAGGGCTAGGAAAGTCATCGCCATCGAAGACTATACCGGCAGGTGAACTCAAGTGGGAACAAGGTCTGGTGTACCTCGAAAATGATGCAGCACTTCGTCGTCTTTGTGTGCCGGACTACAGTAATTTGCGCGTGGCATTGTTGGCAGAATGTCACGATGGCCCAGTATCCGCACACCCGGGCATTCGTCGCACCCAACTCAAACTTTGCCAATGGTACTTCTGGCCTACACTTCTAGCCGATGTCAAACACTACGTGCAGAGCTGTTCGACATGTGCACGCTTCAAGTCGAGCAGTCTACGCAAAAACGGGGAGCTTATGCCGCTACCAGTACCGTCAGAGTGCTGGGAAATAGTCGGTATTGACTTCGTGACGGGACTCCCAGCGTCTTCCGGTTACGACGCGATCATGGTCTGCATAGACCACTTGAGCAAGAGACCGAAGTATACTCCAACCTATACGACTGTGACGGGAGCCCAAGCAGCAGCAATCTTCTTTGAAGTTGTCGTCCGCAACCATGGCCTTCCTGCTGCGATCGTGAGCGATCGCGATCCAAAGTTCACAGGGTCGTTCTGGCAGGAGCTCATGTGCATCATGGGGGTCAAACTTCGAATGACAACAGCCTTCAGAGCACAAGCGGACGGACAAACCGAGCGCCAGAATCGAGTGCTTGAAGACGGACTCCGGTGCATGGTTTCGCTTCACGGTACAAACTGGTCAGACGTACTATCTACGGTGGAGTATGCTCACGCCACGTTGGTGAGCGCATCAACGAAAATGTCTCCGTTTCAAATCGACACGGGGCGCGTGGCTCGTACTCCAGGGGTAACGACGGAAACAAGGAACGACTATGCTGCCAACTTCATCCAAGAGCGCCAGAAGATTATTGACAAGGCTCAGAAGAATCTACTTGAAGCGAAGGCTCGACAAAAGACTTATTATGACCAAGGTCGCAGTGGTGTGCAGTTTCAAGAAGGCGAGTGGGTTTATCTGAGCACACGCAATTTGCCTCTAGCTCACGCGGCGCGTGGAACACGCATCGATAAGGACAAGTTGGCTGCGCGCTTCGTGGGACCATTCCAGATCATCAACATGCTGAACAAGAACGTAGCCAAGTTGAAATTGCCGAAATCGATGAGTCGCCTGCACAACAGCTTCAACGTAGACGTATTGCGCCACGTCGTGGAGTCTCCAGCAGAATTTCTGAGTCGACCGCTACCGAAGGTGTCTCCGGTGCACTTTTCACCGGATAATGACGACGGTGATCTTCATGTGATTGAGCGGTTGGTAAAGCAGCGAAACCGTCGTCGCAAGCGGCAGTATTTGGTTCATTGGCAAAGCTTGCCGGACACTGAGGATACCTGGGAAAATGAAACCCACATTCGCCACGTCGTGCACTGGAAGCATTTGCTGAAGGAACTACGAGCTCGCCGGCGCTAGCTCTTCGAGGGGAGGATGTAGGGATACCGAATCCCGAGATGCAAGTGGGTACCTTCGAGATGCATGTCAAGATTCACGCACAAGTTCGCTGGAATCTCGGCGGTGCCGAGATTCACGAGGGCGTGCTGCTGACCAGATTCATGAGAGCCTTGGACGATGGCCTCAACTCTCTTTCTTTTTGTATGCCGCAGCCGATTCAAGATCGGCCTTGGGCGCCCAGGCGTCATGCTGCATGTTCGTTGTAGTGCGTGTTTTCCGCTTTGGCACTACATCATTAAAAATGTCATTCTCCTTTTTACCTGCTTTCCAACACTTCTCCCAACCACCACTCGACCCACTTCTCCTCTACGCCTCTCATCGACTACCCTCTGCTCTGCGGCTAAGTGCTACCAGAATTGGCGACCAATTGCGCACACGGTCCCAATAGCATCCCTAATCGTCGCACTGAGACAGTCAAATTTTGGATGAATTTCAATTATCCACGCCCGCATTGTTCATTCCAAAAAAGCATTTGAAGGCCACACGCCAACAACAGGCAGCATGGGCAAGCCCGCCGCACCTGCAAAAGAGGAGTTCTCCAAGCTGCAGACGCAGCTGCACCAAAGTGCTCAGGACACGTTGACCTACTTGGAAACACTCAAGCACAACCTCGGTAACTACGACCACAAATACCACCTGCACCTTTCAAGCTCGGCGACGGCGTTCTTCGACGACGGCCTTGACCACGCCAAAGACGCAGTGAAGGAACTCAGGCACGCGGCCGCCCACATCCACAAGGATGCCGGTGTGGCCGAGGTTGATACCGCTCGTAGGGCCATGGAGCAGGTTTTCAACGCACTGGCCGACCTGCACAAGGTGGCCAACGCTTACGATGCGGAGCACCCGATGCCTAATAGCAAGCACAATGACAAGAAGCCCACAACGTCCGAGAAGGTGGAGTGGCTGGTAAGCACGACGCGGGACGCCTCATTCAGCGGCTTCGCACCTTTGCAGCGACAGATTGTCGAAGTGCAGGTTGCGATCGGCGTGATCGAAAAGCCCTCAATCAAGGCCCGTGCAAAAGAGACCGTACACCACGTTACCGACAAGATCAAGGGTGAGTTCAAGTCAAGCCCAAGGCCAAAGGCAGAGCAGCAGGCTGAGGCTTCCGCTCACAACGTGTAATATCTGGGCATGTAGCTTACGCAATGCACTGCTAGAAGCACGTTAACGTACTTGTCGACGTAATGAACACACCACTTCAAAATAGTCTCTATTGATTATAGTACGTCAGCGCCACAGAACGCTAGGACTCTGCTTCATGTACCTTTATCGGACCGTAGTGGTCTCTTGCTCGGATGGTGCGGTCGCTGGTACCGTCGTAGTATCGGAAGGAGCTGCAGGTGGAATATTCGTCACGGCATTGGTGACACCGTGGAGGAAGTGCTGAGTGTAGTAGCGCGTGCGCAGTAGAGCCTGGAGGTCAGCGGCATCCCGACGACGCTCAGCGAAGTGCAATGCCAAACCTCCCACACGAGCACCAAAGTGCAGCAGAAGGCGTGCAACCTTGACATCACCCAGTAGTGCTGCTGCATCTAGCGGGCTCGTACCGTTGTGCTTTGTTACGGCAGCGCTCGCACCTCCAAGTAGCAAAGCCTTCACGACAGCACTGCGACCACGGTGCACTGCTGCAAAGAGCGCTGTTGCACCACTGGTGGTCTGGAGATCGCGTACTGCACCGGCATCCAGAAGGAATTGAACGAGCCTGAGGTGGCCTTCTTCGCCGGCAATATACAAGGCGGTGAGTCCCGATCGGGTCTGGTCATTCAGACGAGCTCCGCAGCGTAGCAATGCTCGGGAAACGGCCTTCCGCCCCATGCGTGCTGCAATATGCATTGCTGTGGACATGTCGTCCATCTTTGCGTGGACGTCGGCACCCGCATGAACGAGTAGCCGAACAAGGTGATCGTGGCCCTCCTGCGAAGCAATATACAGGCACGACACGCCACCTTGGGGTCGGCGGAAACTGGGATCAGCGCCACGCGCCAATAGCAGTGATGCGATCGCGACATGCCCCATTTGGCACGCTAGGTAGAGCGGCGATACATTCTCGTCCATGAGCACATTGGCGTTCAGCTCTGTGAGCAGCAACAGGTCCGAAACTACAAACAGATGGCCTCCCTCGCAGGCCAAGAACAACGCTTGAACGAGTTGCTGCTTGCGGATGCGACCTCGAACTTGTCCCTCATCCTCGGCTTGTTTCTCTGCTGCAAGTAGCCTCAAGACCGTTGATCGGTGGCCATTCTTGGCGGCAGCACACAGCGCAGTTGCACCACCAGCGACGGCATAATCCCTTCGGGCGTTGGCATCGAGCAGCATGTCCACTAGGATGTCCCAACCGTGCTCGCTTGCCAGATACAGAGGTGACGCCAAGCTCAGAGAACGTGTGTTAACGTCGCCTCCTGCTCTCAGCAATAACCGTGTTGCTTCTGTGAGTCCGTTGGCTACCGCTAGGCTCAGCGGCGAGTGTCCATCGGCGTCAGTATTCTCCAAGTCATACGCGATACCATTTGGCTGGCCTTGTGCTGCAGCCAGAATCACTGGTATCACGCGCGTCCTCCCGCTAGCGCACGCATACAGCAGCGGTGACATCAACGCCACGCCGTCTTCCTCTTCGTCGCCAGAGTTCACATCGCCAACATCACTGTTACCAGTCAGGAGCAACGGGACATCCAGCACCGCACGTAACCCACTCGACACTATTGTGCGTTCGAAAGCTCCAGCTTTGTTTCCACGGGGTCTGCGGCACCACCGGCTGAATTCATCGAGAAGAGCAGGCAGGAGCGGCAAATCGACCAGCTCGTTACTCACCAGCATCTGCAGTTCTCGCAGCAAAGAGTTCAACTCGGGGGTTTGCTGGAAGAATGTGCGGTGAGCTGGCGTGTGTAAAGCACTCAAACACTGGAGCGTCGGGAAATGAGCCTCGACACGTGCGATGAAGGCACGAGTCACACTTGTGTCGTCCAGGTTGATATTCGTAAGCGACGGGTGTGATCCTGTGAGCTGCTGAGATGGCGAAGTTTGAGCGGCAAACAGCTCCCCAGTGACTCTTTTGCATCGGCGCACAGACACTGAGCGTAGCCGAAGCGACTGGGCATTGAGCACGGCGAGCAAACCAAAATCCGAAATCTCAAGGCAATCGTCAGCAACGAGCTCCTCGAGGTGAGCCCAGAAACACGATGTCAGCACAAGCAGGTCGCGGTCTGCTAGCGAGCGCTGGCCTGACAGATCGAGTCGACGAACGCGGCTGTAGCTTTGCAGGACACCGTGACACGCTCGATCAAGGGTGCGCGTGCATACAGGCGAGCTTCGAGCTGACAAATCAAGTTGATCCAGCACTAAAGTCTGCACGCGTCGTCGCCATGACTGACTGATCTGTCGGATGAGTTGGTGCTCTCGTACGTTGAGGAACGAAAGTACCAAGCACAGCAAAGCTTCCTCCTGCAACGCGCCCTCCAATTCGCCACATCGCCGCCGAGGAGAGAGCGGCGAAAGCGACGCGAACGCGAGATTGCAGCAGTTTGACAGCCCCTTGTTCTGTGTCGGATGGACTTCGAGACCCGAAGGTGCAGCAGTACACAGCACTCGGTGCTTCCGTGGTCGTCCGAAGAAGTTGGCATCGTGGCTGGCGGCCGTGACCGCGGTGCTGGCAACGGGTTCGCTATCCATGGTCGTGGGGGGCGAGTCGTCGGACCTTACAGCGGACACGTGCTGGAACGAGCGCTTCATGGCGAATGAGAAGCTTGTTGTTCGTTAACTTGGTGACGCGGGGAGCCAGCCAGCCAGATGGAGAGGTTGGTGTCGCGCGAGAGAGTGAGGAGTGAGAGCGTTGAGATGGAGGCCTGTCGACTTTGGACTTGGATAGGGTCAGGTCAGTGGTCCTCGACCCCCGTCCAGCTTCTGGAGCTGGGCAGGGAACGTCGTAATGCTCAATTGAACCAGGCCTCCCCGCCAGCAATAGACTGCAGAAAACAGAGGAAGATTGGTGGATAGATGTCTATCAGTGTCGTTGGAGTGCCGTCGTTCACTGCGTTGAGGCTGGAGGGCTGGAATAAGAGGCATGAGGAGGATGTATCTGCACTATTCATACATTGGTGCAAGCATCCCTGTCAGCCTTGGTGGCGTCTAGAACCAAAGACGTTCGCCGAAAATACTCTAACCGCAAGTGCTCGAGTATTGTGCAAATTCACCTTCAGGAACACGTCGTCTTGCTGCCTTGGTCGACGATTTTAGATAGATACTAGTTTTGGTTCGCAAAATGTGCAAGATGACTATTGACTACTTCAGCAGATTGTATCCGTGTCGAAGCACATGAGCCTCGAACACATTGCTGCAGGAAGTGCAAGGTATCCATCCATCTCGAGAGGAGTCCAATGTTGTAAAAAGAAAACGCGAAAAGTGCTGGTTGATGCTGAACGCACGATTTAGACCTCAACTTCTCATCGTCTTTAGCGCAGCTCCACCGAATATATCAGAGCGGCGATCAGAGCTTGAGGTCGTAGTGCTGCCCCGTGAGGCTCCGGTACCGACTGTAGCGCTCGGTGGCGACTTCGGTTCGCCCTCGCCCGAGCGTGAGCAGCGCCACCCGCTTGGCCACCTCAGCGTCATCGGGTACGAGCACCAGCACGCGCTGGAAATGTGTGAGCGCCTCAGTGGGTCGTCCTAGCTGCTCGTACACACGGGCAATATTCCGGTGCAGACCCGGGTCCTGTGGGGACAGCTGCAGCGCCGTCGTGCTGTGGCCCAGCGCCTCCGTGTACTTGCCTCGCTTAGCTTGTAGAGCCGCCAAATTGCAGTACGCGGGAGGAAACGTCGGCCAGCGCGCAATCGTTTGGCACAGCAGCGTCTCCGCTTCCTGAAGCTGACCCTCTTGAATTCGCGCGAGCGCCAACTCGTTCGTGACCTCGGGTCCTCCTTGCCGTGTTAGCCACGCGATCCGCGCGTGTCGAGTGTGCGACTCCTGGTCGCCACTAGCTCTTGCCAACACTGCCAAGTGGTGGTGCGCACTCACATCCATCGGGTTCTCATCAATCTTCCGCTGGAAATGCTGCATCGCCTCCAAACGCTTCATGCCAACGTCCGCGGAAAAAGGCAACTATCCTCCCTAAATGGCTACACTCTCCACATGGCTCCATTCTTTTTCCCGTCTAAAAACAGCGACATACTTTATTCCAGTCAAAGTCCTCAAAGTAAAATCTGGCGCCATTTCAAACTAGAAATGGGGGCGAAAGGCGTTGAGTCCAAGAGCGACGACGAGAGCGACGTGGAGCAGTACGAGCTCACGGAGGACGAGGATGAGCAGGAGGAGAAGCAGCAGCATCCGGTCAAGCAGGAGCAGCCGCCCTCAGACTCGGCCAAGCGCGGCACGGGCAAGCGCAAGCGCTCGCTGTCCCAGAATGACGAGGAGGAGATCGCTCGCCGACGTCGCCACCGCCGCTCGCTCGCGTTCCAGCAGCGCCGCCGGTCGTTGACGCCCAGTGAGCGGAAGGCGGCGGCCGCGGGGGCTCCAGGGGGTGCCAGCGCCGCCCCCGCGCAGAGCAAACAGTACATCAGTGATATGTACTCGACCATTATCAAGATGTCGTCGGAGAACGTAAGACTGGAGTATAGGGGGGTAGTGGAAGTAAAACTGATGTTGTGCTATTTGATGTAGAAAATTAACGTCAAGAACTCGTGGTCGCTGCACTTGATTGACCACATGGAGGATATTCTGGACTCGTCCAAGTATGATGAGATGGGATATTTTATTTGAAGGAATTGAAGACTGAGAGTTTTTTGTGATGGGTTGATGAAGGAAAATTGCGGCGGACGGAGATGCAGGGGATGACGACACGTACAACTTCCAGAAGGCGAGCTGCACGCTGGATGCGAGTATTAAGATTTACTCGTACCGAGTGGATGATACGTGGAACTCGTCGTATAAGATCCTGGAGAACTTGTCACGCACGGAACAGAAGCATGGTGCGGAAACGAGCGACGGGGAAGGTGCGACCACTGCGGCTCGCAAGACGAGGAAGACGCATGCGCGTACGATTGAGAAGAATCTCAACAATATCAACCTCAAGAGCTACGATACGGAGTGTGAGGCCGACCCGCTGTTCCACAAGATGTCCCAGTCGTTTGATGAGGGAGGTGCAAAGGGTATGCTGCTGGCCAACCTCAGCGTGTACGACGGTTGCAAAATTCTGTTGAACTCATCCGATGTCAGTGTGGTTACGCGCAAGCCAATCCACGACGATGCAACTAAGGCAGAAAAAGAGGATGCTGCAAAGACAAAGGATGCTGCGAATGAAGCCGAAGTTGCTAATGTAAACGATGAGGCTGACTCGGCCAAGGGTGAAGCTGGAAGCGTAGAAGAGCAAAAAAACAAAGAGGTTGACGTGGATAATGAGAGTACTGCCGAGAAAGATGGGGAGGTTGAAAATGCAAAGACAGATGAAGACAAAGACGTGAAGAGCAAGATTAATGAAGAGGAATCCGATGGAGACGTGGATATAGAGGACAAGGAGAAGGAGGATGCTGCCATGGAGGAGAATGAGAAAGGAAACGGCGATTTTTTGGAAGGTGTTACCACAGAGGAAGACCAGGGCAAAGATAAGGAAGATTCCACGGAGGAGGCCGCCGAGGGTGCGCCAGCCAAGGAAAGTAACAGCTCTGACACACCCCAAGAGGAAGAAAACTCCAGCAAACCTCCTGATGTAAAAGAGCGAATTAGTCTGTCCCTATTTGGCAGTCTACCCTGCATTGACGAGGACGTCCAGGACCTAAGCGTTTGTCCACCGCTGTACCGGATGTACGACCAGTTAGATGAGTTATACGGAGACGAATCCCGTCACAAGCTCGGTATCAAGAACGGCTTTTTGCTGAAGACGCCAGTGAAGGGCCGACGGCAGACATTGGATAAGAATGATTTCGTCGCAATGAACCTGGGTGGTATCATGGAAGGTGCCAGTGAAGATGAATCGGACGGAGAGGGCGCAACAGAAGACACCCCTGTAGATTTTGCTGACGACTATGTGGATTGTGATGATGCTGACGAAGAAGTTGGCGACACTGCATGTAGTGGAGAGGCAGAAAAACCTGTCGAAGCCGAGTCTGTCGACGATGTGGACATGTCGGATAAAGACATGTCGGATAAAGACATCATCGACTTGGCTGGAAGCGAGGATCTTTCCGATGATGGCATCGAAGGGGGCTCCAAAACGCTCGACAAAGAGTCATCACTTACTTCAACTGCTGCGGACTTCTTTCGTGGCAAGGTGAACGAGAATCTGCCAGATAATTACGAAAACAATCTGTTCTCGCAAATGATCGAGTCTGCTCTAGTTCGTTCAGCAGCATTGGATGGTGAACAAGGAGGAGACGACCAGGATGGCAAGAACGACTATTCGTACTTCGATGTGAAGATGCTACGTAACTGGGCAGGTCCCGGGCATTGGAAATTCCCTGCAGCTCGCAAAATCCAGATGAAGCAACGTGAGAAAGAGGTGGAAAAGGAAGGAGTTGCTGGTGTCAATGGAGAGGTTGATGATGATGGTGTTGTGATCAAGGCTGAGTCGACTGAACGTCCTCCTGAGCGCCTACGGAAGGGAAGCACCGCTGGCGTGGATAAAAAAACGGCAGCAATGGTAGACTTCTTTGGGGAAATACCAGATTTGGCGAGACTAAAGGCCCCGAAAACCGCCTCCAGCTTGGAGGTCTCAAAGGGCAACCTGAAGAAGCAAGCGGATAACGCCTCCGATCTGGTGTTGCCTGTGGACACGCACATTAAGCTTGATCTGTTTTTCCGGCACTTCCTGAAGGAAAGATCTCGGTTCTTTAGAAAGCGCGGCAACGGCGTCTTGGATGCTACCCATCGGGAAGCTGCTTCGGCAAACAGTTTTGAATTCGGAGATAACAGCGTTGACACACCTGACGATAGCGATCGGGAACAACACTTCACCTACAATGAGGATTGTGCTGGCTTCGAGGGTGAATACGATGACGAAGATGAAGGTACTACTGAGGCTGATGACCCTGGTACAGAAGCTTTGTATTCTGTAGAAGATTTGGTACAGGCTGATCGCGTGGTAGAGAAGATTGGTGTGCACTATGAACGCTTTGCCAAGCGTGTGGATGTGAAGAAACTGAAGGGCAGTATCTGGGACCACTTGGAAAAAAAGGTTATCAGGACTGATGAAAAGGCGGGCGCTGATGGTACTGCTGTAGCCAACGGCAACGTCCAAGAAGCTGACAACGCTGAAAAGGCTAGCGACGCTGATCAGGCTGTCACATTCAATGAAAGTGGCAAGCGTCCACGTGAACCCGAGATCGATGAAAAGGATGAAGGTGAATTCGAGACGACTTTCGAAAATGTGGTTGAGAACGTCGCGGGCAAGGTACGAAAAAAGCGATGGATCTCCTAATGTTTGCGTTGGTGTAATGTTGCTAACACCGTGGTGTGTTGCATGTTTCGTTCAGGTGCCTTCGAACGTAACGGTGTCCTTCTACTTTATCTGCATGCTCCATCTTGCTAATGAGAAGGGTCTGAAGCTGGTCGGCCAGGAGGATCTGCGCAACTTCCAAATTCGCAAGGATGACCTGTAAAATCATGTGTCGGACCGGATTGCGTAGCACCGAACAGAAAAGGCAGAACCTTTTAACGCCGAGGTAAATTCGGCGTTGAATGTATATCATGGTTGTGTAAGTTCAAATAGATAAAGGAATCGCGTCCCGGTTCATTACAGCTTCCAACCGCGCGACACAGGCTTACCTCCGCTCGACAATTTCGATCCCCTCGAACTTCTGGAGTCCAAGGACGATTCGCTTTCCGCGTCGGAGGTGGCACCATCATCACTCAGCAGCCCCACGGTCTCCGAGGCATAAAGGTCCTTCGGGTGTATCAGATCATACTTCTTCTTGGCTTTGAGCGTGGCTGCACCAGGCTTGAACGGAGTTGGTAGCACAACAGGCATGACCTCGTTGAAGTCACGCATGGCGTCTTCAAAAGCAAGATGGTCCGCCAAGATGCTCGTTCGCAGTGCCGGGTTCCCATGCACGTATGGCTGATACGGGAACGCGCGGTGGTGTGCCAGTGCGACGAAGCACATTTCGAAGCAGATAAGCAGATTCTGGATGCCCGTGGTGACATTCTCGACGCTCCATGACCCGAGTTCGTGGATGATCTGGAACCGCGAGAGGAAAGCCAGCACCACGCTCTGCCAAAAGGACAGAAACAGCACCGCCTTGATGCACAGGAACTTCGGCACGGGGTTATACGGCGCCAACTGCGTGCTGAGCGCCAAGTAGAACAGCACCAGGTAGTAGAACGCGTACGTGATGGAAGCGTTGACAATCAAGCTTGTGTACAAGTAGCCCTTCTTGGCACTGAAGTTGCCCTGGTCGTACATGCCGTTGATTCTCAGCACGATAGCCACAAAGGCCATCATGGGCTTGACCACCACGAACTGCATCGTCGCCATCTTGCAGTCTCTCAAGAAGCCTGGCCCCATCTGAATAGGCTTGCACCACCTGTTAAAAGGCCACGGGTGCTCCAGATCTGGCAATCCTCTCATAATTGTGATCACTCTCTCATTGCTGCCACCGCCCAAATAGGCGATCATCAGCGCCAGGAACAAGTAGATCACGTAGCCCTCGTACGAGTCGCGCATCAGGTCCAGATACAGTGCCGCGTCCTTGAACCGAAGCGACAGCCACGAGTCCGTCGCGTAGATCGGTATCATCCACAAGATCCCCACAATCTTTAGTAATATTATATAATATTTCAGTAACGAATAAAAAAATAACGTTAGAGCATAATAACCACTTCAGATGAGTGTTGACGCACTTTGCTCTGCACGATGGGTTGCGTGAAATGGCTGAGGTGGCCCCTGATGAGCAGCGCGGACGACACGACCGACGCAGCCACAAACACGCCCGCCACGGCCCACACTAGCCGCTGCACATCTGCCTCGGGCGCTGCCAGCGCGTCTGCAGGAGGCGCCAAATGAACTTCCGCCGTCCAGAACAGCGCCATCAAAAACTGACATCCAAAATGAAACTTGAAGTATAGATTTTACACTACATACACACCAATCACCTGCTATATAGCATATGTAGACACTTGTGTGCAGCCTATAAATGTAAACCACATCGATTACAGTCATTCCGAAGTCATATTGATACATTTTGCGGCGAGAATGAGCTCTTCGTGGCTGCTGCGCCGCTGCGCTTCTCCTCTGGCGGTGGCTCGCGGGCGCGCATGCGCAGCTCCATGCAAGCCTCTGAGGGTGTTGTCGTCCCCGCTGAGCACTTGCAGCGGCTCTCGTCCTCGTAGTGCGTCGTCAAGCTCGTTAGCGGCTACTTCTTCCCCTCTGCTGCCGTCTCGAACGCTACTTCTGCCCGTTGGCAAAGGAAACGCGTCTCCGGTGCTGTCCATGCAGCTGATACGTTTCTATTCGCCTGGGAGGAACCCGTGGCAAAGCGGCAACGACTGGAAGTCCACGTTGAAGACGGGAGGATTGGTACTGCTGGGCACGGGAGCGCTCATCGCTTCTACGTCGTGTATGTTTGTTCTGCAATTGCTATTAACGTGGGGAGATGGTGCTAATGGATTTTTTATTGGTGTTGTTGTAGTGGCGTTCGGGTTGGTCATTGCGGGGGCTGCTGGGTTCGGCATGTACACACTGTACCAGAGGTTCCTCGGTCCGTACCGCTCGCACTTCAGATCGTCGAGTGACCCGTTCAGTGGGGTGAGCTCCAATATTGACGCGTTGAGCAACATGTTCAAGCGTAGTCGTAGTCAACGTCACACCAAGTCGCCAGTGCAGGATGACCTGGACTCGCTGGTGCAAGGGATGCCACTTGTTGTAAGGGGGTTTGTGAAGACGGTGTTCTCGTTCGTAAGCAAAGCGATGCAGAGCTCCATGGAACGTGCTGGTGAACTGCGTCGACGTACGATTGAGCACCTGAAGGCGAACAAGCGCGTACGTGATCAAATGGGAGAGAATGTTAGCGTTGGCGGACCGGAGCAGTGGATGGAGTCGAGTACGTACACTTTTACGCTGATTTTTTGCGATATTGAACGTGGTGGTTTGCTGATTCCGACTTGTTTGTGTGTGCACGAGCAGCTGTAAACGGAGCTGGTCGCGTCGAAGCGGTATTCCCTGTTAACGGGGCATACGGTTCTGCGCGGGTGACCATGAAGGCTACTGTTGGCCAACAAGGTGACCTGAATTTCACAGAACTGAAATGTACGATGGGATTTTTTCAGAGATTCTTGCTAAACGAGGCGGATATCTAACACCATTGTGTTTGACATTGTAGATCGTAACCGTCAGACGGGAGACGTGATCGATTTGTTGCGGGATTCGTATGTGGGCAGTCGGCGGAAGAACATCGTCGATGCTGAATACGTCGACCGGGACGATGAGAAGAATCAGTGGTAAGACGAGAACAGTACCTTCAATGAGACCAAAGAAAAACAATACTCCAACAAGTTAGTGGTCTCAACATTTTTTGAGCGGCGTTGAATACCCACTCCGAACCTTGCGGGGGCGTGATTTTCAATGGTTAGCTTCTAGGGAAGTGTACAAGTGCCCCTTGTGACTGTTCATTGCGAGCAGCCCAGAAATGTTACCATTCTCATTTAGCTCTGGATGGGGCGCTTGGCAATGGGGAACGAGCCAAGGTGCTTCACCGTGCACACTGACTGCAGTTGTTCGACCGCCTGCCGCACTTTGGCGTCATCGATGTGGCCCACGATCTCCACAAAGAAGTCGTAGCCACCCTGTTCTTCACGATAGATGGACTCGAGGCATGTAAGGTTGATGCCGTGGTTCTTCCATACATCCAGCGCACTGAGCAAGGAGCCCACTTCATGCGTAATCTCCATGCTCAAGCACGACTTGTCGTTTCCGGTGGCAGCGGGGTAACCCTTCGACACAACCACAAAGCGGATGAACGATTTGGCTTCGATAGTACCAGTTTCAGACGCAAGCGCGTTGCTCGTATCAACCTGTTCCAGGTTGTGGGCCCTCGCAGCACCCGACGTGGTCACTGCCACCGTCAAGGCTTCGTTGAAGGCACGGCTCGCCGCTTCCGAGACATTGGCAACGGAGACCACTTGAGCGGTCGGCCAACTCTGTTCCGCCTGTGCGAGCAGCCGAGCATCGGTGTCGGTCGGGCAGAACACCTTCGTCACATCGGAGCTCTTGCCAAGCTGCTTATCCTTGGCCGCAAAGATGAACGAGCGCGCAAGCACAATCTCGGCGGACACCTTCAGAGAGCTACGCATCAGCTGCGCTTGTGTCTCTTTGATCATACCCAAACGGGAGTCCTCAATAGGAACTACACCGTAGGCCGTGCGGTTCGCGTTAATATCGTAGAAGACCTTGCTGGCAGACTCAGCCTGAAGCAGCTGGTTCTTCTGAAGCATCTCGCCACCGAAGTGAGCCTGCGCTGCCAGCCAGCAGAACGAGCCCTCGACGCCCGCCACAGCGATTGATGGGTGCGCGACACGCTGCAGCAAGTACTGCACCTGTACTTCCTTCGTAAGCGGCATCACGAAGTCACGGTACAGATCCGAGATAAGCTGCGGGTTCACCTTCCACTCCTTGTCATCCGATGCAGTCGGTGCATTCGGGTCTTGGCCATACGTCGAGGCTTTCAGCTTCACGCGCTCAAGCACCTTCTCCTCAACCGCCAAGTTGGTCAACGCCTGCATGATTCCATCAGCGTCGTTCGCCAGAATGAGCTTGGTGTAGCGCTCCGTCTCCGCCTGGAACTTGGCTTCAGCAATGAACTTGCCGAAATGGATACGCTTACTCAGCGCCTGCAACACCGCAATATCCGCCGTCGCCGTAGAGCCATACTGTTGCAACGAAACAAAGTGATCATTCCCCCAAGTGAGCAACAACTGCGCAGCAACTCAACCACCAATTGGTTACAATCGTACCGCGGTGTCATCACTAGCGAGCGTCGTTAATCCAGGCAAAATCTTCTGCTGGTACACGCTCATGATTTGATCGTTGATGTTGATCCGGTTCGGATTGAGCACCCGCGGGTAGTCAATGATTGGCAGGATGGGCTCCGGCAGGAGGTGCGGGAAGAAGGCGTTTTCGTCCGGAGACGTGTAGCGGCGCGTCAGCGCGTGCAGTTTCTCCGTCTCCAGCAACATAAAGTCCAGCAGACTGCCGTCGAACGTCGTGTACTTGCCCTTCAGGCCTCCGAACGCCGCGCTTTTGCTGCTCGCAACAAAGTCACCATAAAACATCAGTCTATTGCAATGGCAATACCAACACTCAGACTGGCGACGCACCTCTCCTTCATATTTACGTAGACCTCCGGGTTGCCCGGGAATTGGGCACGCTCAATGAGTGCGAAAATGATGGTCTCCTCCTGACTGGAAAAGGGCACATAATGAGGTGTTGACACTTTTTTAATGGGCAGCGTAGGTTTAGCGGTGGTTAGTACCGGATGAGGACATTGCGGAAGTCGTCGAGCTTCACGGGCTTGAGGGGGTCTCCGAACACGACGTTGTGCGAGCTCTGCATGGTGCTGCGCGGGGCTCCTGGTCTCCTGTGGTGGATGTTCTCGGTTGCGCAATTTAGAATATTTAGAATGTTGGGAGGGAAATTAGACAAAAGGGAGCGTCATGGTTGGATGAAAAGATCATGGCTACGTCAAATGCTCATGGCTGTCTGTTGGGCTTCTACTGCTGCTTTGCTGCTCAGTAGCGACGCTGCTTCGCCCTGTTGCGGCGCAAGTAAACATCAGTGAAAGGGGGACAGTGAGTGACCAGCACAGGCGATTGTTTTGCGTACCTGAACTTCCTGGTCGGAAAGCCCGTAGGGTCCAGACGCACGAGCTCCGTGGTCTCATCCAGCGTCTCGGGGATTGACAGGCCACGCTCCACGCGCTTCACCAGCCAAATGTGGAGGGCAGACAATTGCTCATAGTTGCGCAGCATGTTGTTGATCTCCTCCGGGGTCTGCGCCACCAGGTCCACAGCACAGCCAGTAAAACGGTCAGACCCACGCACCAACATCATAACAGGATTACTGTCGTAGGTCAACACCAAGTTGCAATAGTTCTACGTACGTGGCCGGCCTTCTCGGAGATCTTCCTCTTGACCTTACCATTGATGAGGCGCGGATTTTCGCGGTACTCCGGCTACAAACCAGAAGCACAGCGCATAAGCATCAACTGTCTAAAAGCAAACCGCTGCACCGATTGAGCCTACCTCCATCGACTCCAAGATGGCCATAAACACCTTCATCTGCTGGACGGCAGTCTATCATTCAGCAAGAAAAGAGAAACAAAAGCAGTAACAACACTCGTTCATTAGTACTACAGCACCAGTAGCCCAGAGTCAACAGCATCCACTGTACCATCGAAGACACACCGGGGATCATGGATCGCCAACCACTGGCACCGCTCGCCTCAGCGTTTTTCTACCACATTCACCACAAAAACAATAGCACAAACCGCTTCATGAGCCTCTCCAATTGCAACACTAGCAATCACACTCTCCACACTCAAAGTCCCACCTGGAGGTGCTCGTAGAAGCCGTCCAGGTCGAACCTGTCCTTCTGCGAGAGGTCGATCATCTGCTGTTTGTACGCCTCCTCTGCAACGCTCCACACAGCAGTGTCATTAACCACTACACACACTCCTCCTGCCCCCACCAGCCCATCACCCACCCTGCTTGTGCTGGTTGCGCTCCTCCAACTTGCCCGAGACCGACTTCTTGATGTTGGAGAATACGCTCATGGAGCGCAGCTGCGTCTGCGCCGTCGCCTGGGGGGACACACTCGCCCGCACCACAGCCGCCGATTGCGGAGCCTGCCGCATCTGGCGCACCGCCACGCGCATCACGCTCGCTCGCATCGCACTTGCCATCGTCGCCTCAAATTGTTTTTTAGAGTGGCGCCCATGCATTGGCTAAAATGTGATTCTGATGTGGACCACTTCACCTGTTATTCGAGCGTATCATGGTTCAAGCGCCGCCCAGGAAGCGGCCCAAGCGCGTGGTGCCCTTCCTGGAGGCACACGAATACCTCTATGGCGTGCGTGTGGTGGAGCGCGATCCGTTCTCGAACGAGGTTGCTTCCGTGCTCTGCATGTTCTGCGCCGCATTCGGGCGAGAAGACGATCCGCAGGCCGCTGCGCGCCAACGAGCGCGCACACAGAAGCCAAAGTACTGGGGCGGCCCGTGCTTTCGGTCGGACAACTACAAGTCCCACCTGACCATGCAGCACCCAGCGCGATGGAAGCAGTACCAGATGATGCCGGCGGAGCAGAAACGAAGCTACTTTGACGCAGTGCCTGTGCCGCCCAAGCAGCAGCAGCCACGCAGGTCGCTGGACCATGCGGCAGTTGCTACGATAACAGAGCAGACGATGGAGCAGGCTACTACACCCGCAGATGAGAGGATGGAGTCGAAAGATGAGGATCAAAGCTTCGATGCTGCCTCAACAGAATCTTCGGGTGATTCTGGAGCTGCTTCAGTTGAGGATACTGGTGCTTCAGTTGCTGTAGTGCAATCTCCTGCTACTGTTGCTGTTACTGCGGCAGTTCGGTCTCCGGCTGCTGAGGTGTTTCGCCCTGAAGTGGCTGCTGTTGCTCCCCCTGTAGCTCTTGCTGAGGTGTCGGAGCCGGTGGAGTTGGAGGATGAGCATGCAGCGTTGACGTTTTTGCTGGATCGAGATGTGGTGAATGTTGCGTTGGGTGATGTGCTGTTCGAAGCTGGAGAGGTGGTTAATGGGGACGCTGGTAAAGTGTCAGCGCTGTTTGAGAACACGTTGGATCAGTGTGATGAACAGGACCAAGAGATATCGGACGGTACAGCGGAGTATCGTGCCGTGGTGCTGTCGGTGGAAGTTTTCCGACGAGTGGTGGAGTTGTTGGCGCTGGGATTAAGTTTTGATCAGACGGCGGCGATATGTCAAACTGAGGCTGTGGGACGAATACAGGGAAGTCCATGTGCCAGCACTGATGTGGTATCGATAGCACGTATCGCGGTGGGCGCTAATTTACAGGCACTTTCTCGGATATTGCAGCGGGTTTGGGCATTTTCGCTTCATCTGCATAGTGTAGATCGTCGACGACCGGGAGAGTCTGAGTCGCGCATGCACCTTGATGTGCGGCTGCGGGCATGCTGTTCGGGTAATATTGAGGTCTTCCACTTGCTATCACTCCCTATCACGACTAGAGGAGACCCCAGTACTATTGGAGAAATACTCTTCGACAAAACGGCTAGATTTCTTGAGGGTCTTCACAAGCGTTGGCTTCACAAGGTTATTGGCTGCTCTACCGAAGCAGTTGGACCTGACAATACTGACAACAGCTCAGTGGCCAGTGTCGTTGCCTCTACACTTGCTCGGAGAGTCAAGCAGCATGGAATTGCTGAGCTAGTCCGTGTTTCAAGTGCACGACCTCCACTGGATATGATGATCCAACGTTTTATTGACTCAATTCTCTTTGCTGATGGCGCAGAATGGCACAGACATTTTTCTAGGCTATTGGCATATCTCCAACGTCAAACAAGTATTGAAAACGCTGAAGAACTGACTACAGCAGCAGTGGGTCCCTGTCCTCGATTCTCGAACATGCCATGGTGGAGACTGGTCGATGTGGTACGCTGGTTCGATAATGCAAGAGTGCCTATTCAGCGACTACTTGCACGTAGGAATTTGTCCATCGCGCCGCCCCCGACTTGGTGGCTTTATCTCAAGATGATGCTCGTGATCGGCTCGATAGCCATCAAAACGCGGGCTGACCTTCAGGAAGGCTACGCAAATTTGTTGTCACAGCAGCCCCAGCGGATCTCCATGCTCTGCATTGCCCTGGCCGGTGACGTGGGTGTAGATGGGCCACTCCCTGAGTACCAGCGTGCAGCTCTGCGCGATCAGAGCGTCTCGGGCACCGTGATAGGCTCTAACGATGGTATGTTTACTGTGAAGCCCCATTCGATTGTTGCTTTCGTGAGGGGGATGGATAGCTGGGTTGCCGAGCTGTTTGATACACTCAGCGCTGAGGAGCACCAGAAAATCATCGTGACCACTGCTGATAGAGTGCTTGAGCTTGTGCATGGTCTACACGGTCTCACAGAAGAGCTGGAGGAACACAGGGGCAGTAGCACCACTAGTCTTCGTTCTTTCCCACCGGTGCTGCCTCATCAGGTTGCGATGTTGCATCCTGTGGATTTCCAAGAGATCATACGTTTGCATCGCGCGCGACTGACAGTGTCTTTATCGGATGCTGAGCTTGCGGCTATCGAGACTCAACATCATGAGCTGCGAACTGCTGCTACCAGTGAGGCTGCTGTGCGGCAGCTACTTAACTTAAGAGCAGAAGGTCCCGCTGCAAGTTTTTATCAGGCTTGGGAGGTGTTCCGGAGCCGGTGGAGGTTGCTGGCTGAATTTTGCGGTGGTCTTGCGACTGTGTTCCCATCGTCCAAGAGCGATCGCGGCAGGTCGGCAGCGGCAACGTCATCACTTGCGTCCACTGCAACAGGATTGCGAGCGGATTTATCTCTCGAGGCGAGGCTTCAGTGTCAGCAGTTTGCAAGACTGCAGGCTGTGGATGACACGATACATTCGATAGGCTCAGTTGGTACGTGTAGTGGCGCGACGGTTGAATGGTAAAAAGGAGATACTAGTATACTGTAGTATGTAGCAATGTTTTCGTTCAGGCGTGCTTGACAACCACTTCTAGTTCACATCCTCTCGTTATCAATTCAGGCCCCAGCATAAGCTTCGTCAAGGGCAGACACGATGCAGGGAACATCAGAGCATGCGTCAAAAGAAAAGATTAAAGCCAAATGCAAACTAAACTATCTACGCCGTCACGAAAAATAAAAATTAATCGGCAGACTGCAGGACTGCATGTGTTGGAGATGCGGGACGCCACGCTGAAGGAAGCAAGATGTAGACAGGCAGGCAACGCAAAGCAACGCGGGGTCTGGAACCAGGAGGCAGGCATGGCTGCTTACCCCTTCTGGCCGTGGTCAGAGCTTCGAGTTCATCTCTTCTCAATTTTCGTTAAGCTACGACCCCCACCATTTGTGCCTTCCCCATGATCTTGAGCATATTCTTCGTGTATTCCTCACCATCAAAGCAACGACGACCAAAAGTAGCCGCCCAACACCAATGACACAAACAGCAGGAGCCGCAGCTCACCGATCTTCTCCATCTCTACTTCCCTGCACATGCAGAGGAAGCCCGCTGCCGCCTCACCGAATCGCGCATAACCAAACATACGACACTGCAAGACGTCCGCGAAAGCCGAAGGCCTAAGCCAACGACTTAGCCCTGGTGGGCCTCCAGCACGGCCAGAGCCTCCTGGATCTTAGCCTCCAGGGACTCCGGGCTCTCCAGCAGGTGCAGCAGTTCACCGTTGTCCATCTCCAGGAGCATACCCGTGATCTTGCCGGCAAGCTCAGGCTGCTGGCGGTGGATAAGCGGGTACAGACGCTCACCGATCATGTTCTTTTGGATCTCAGGCGAAGCAGCAGCCAGAGCAGCCGACGTCAGCGGCTCCGGGCCAGCGTTCTGGACGGGAGCAGCAGGCGGCATCACACCCTGAGGCGGGACATCGCGAGCCGAGTGGTTGCGAGCGTTAGCCGTGTACTTAAAGTTGCGGCGGTTGGCAGGAGCGCCCTGAGGTCCCTGCGGGCCAGGACCCTGACGGCCACGACGCGGCTGGCCGCGCTGCTGCTGCATGGGCATGCCGTAGCCAGGCATCGGGTAGCCACCCGGAGCGGGGGCGCCAGGCACACGAGCACCGTACGGGATCGGGCCACGCTGGACGCCACGGGGCATCATCTGCTGCGGGTACATGAAACCCTGGCGGGCCTGGGGCGGCATCTGACCGGGCTGGCCGTAGAACATCGGGGCAGCACCGTACATCGGGGGCTGGCCCATCGGCATGCCACGACCCACAACCATGCCAGCGCGCTGCTGGGCATGCTGGGCCTCAAGCTGAGCACGACGCACCTCCTTGCGCTGAGCAAGGGCCACGTACACGGGCTTGCCGGAGATCAGCTTGCCGTTCATTTCGGCCACAGCCTTGTTGGCCTCCTCGGGGGTCGAGAAGCACACGAAGCCGAAGCCACGCGAGTTTCCGTTCGGGTCGCGCATCACACGCGACGACGTAATAGTACCGCACTCGGTGAAAGCCTCACGCAGCTCGTCGTCCGTCAGCTGGTCGTCCAGGTTCTTCACGTACAGGTTGACGCCCTGGTATTTGTTGATGCGCTCCATCTTCAGCTGTTCAAACTTGTTGCGCAGCTCACGCTCGCGCTCCGAGCGCTTCTGAGCCTTGCCCACGTACATTTCGGTCTCCAGGCCCTCGCCAGCCGGGTACGACTTGCCGTTCAGGGCATCCACGGCCTTGTGCGCGGCGTCCGACTCCTCGTAGTTCACGAAGCCAAACCCGCGGTTCTGGTCCGGGTTGGCGTTGTCCTTCATGACAACGGCGCTGAGCACCTTTCCAAAGGGCTCGAACTCCTTGAGCAGCTCAGCATCGGTCCACTGGGTGGGGATGTTCTTGACGTAGCAGTTCGTCCAGTCATCGGCGTCCGGGCGGTCCTGGCGCTTCTGGAAGTGGCCCACAAAGACCTCCGTGCCGGCAATGAGCATGCCGTTAATCTTGGCAATGGCCTCAGTGGCGGCCTCGGCCGTCTCGTAGTGCACGTAGCCGTAGCCCTTACTGTTGCCCGTGGTGTGGTCAATAGCCACCTTGCAGCTGAGGATGTTGCCGAAGAGCGAGAACGTGTCATACAGGGCCTTGTTGTCAATGGACGTGTCCAGGTTCTTGACGAAGATGTTGCCCACGCCCGACTTGCGCAGCGAAGGGTCGCGCTGCGACCACATGATGCGGCACGGAACGCTCTTGATGCTCGTGAAGTTCATCGTGTCCAGGGCTCGCTCCGCGTCGGCCACGTTGTGGAAGTTCACGTAGGCGTAGCCCAGCGAGCGGCGCGTCACGGCGTCGCGGCACACGCGGATGCTGGCCACGGGGCCCACGGCGTTGAAGATTTCGAACAGCAGCGCCTCCGTCACATCCGGGTGGATGTCCCCCACGTACAGCGACGCCGTGTGGAACGGCTGCGCGGCGCCCGTGGCCGCCGAGGTCGAGGCCGTCGACGTGGCTGCGGCCGGAGCGGCGCTGGCCGCGGCGGGAGCAGGGCTGTTGGTCGGGGAAGTCGCGGAGTTGGCCATTGCTGCGGAAAATACAGACAAGAGTCAGCGATTGCGCGGGCGCTACAGCGAGAGTTGGCACGCCGCCGGCGCGGTCATCGATGGCCCAGGCGCGGCGGTACAAGGCCGGTCTGGGGCCATTGCAAGGGGGAAGCGCACATACCTGTCGTTGGCGGAGGGGGAAACCTTTTTTTTTCTTTTTTTATTGAAAGAGAGAGAAAGAGACTGGCAAAAAAATTGGTGGAGCGGAATTCCCCCCCCACATCCGCTTGTGCCCCGTTGCCAGCGGGGTTGAAGGGGACGATGGCCCGTTTCTAGCGTACGGTAGGCCCCTCCGCCACCAGTCATCCAATGTGACGCCCCCGGATTGGCCAAAAAGAAACGGTTTTGTGGTGCACCTGAATTGTAGCCATCTTCTCCGAAGGGGCGCAGGTTAGATCAGGTTGCTGCCGCCGTCGAGACGTGCAGATCAGTAGAGCCCATGGCGTCGTCCATCATCACGCGCGCCGCGGAGTTCTGCTCGTCGCCTAAGTTCGAGCGAGTGTTCGACAACTTTGCCAGGTGGGTGCATGCGGTGTGTCTTGGCCGGCTGGACCTGGCTGAAGTGATCTTGATGGCATGTGGTGACGGGATGTGACGTGGCTGTGGATCTAGGGACCACGCCGATGTGTTCATTGACGCGACAGAGGCCAAGGGGGGCGACGTCGAGCACAAGCATGAGTGCGAGCTGTTGCAGTTGATTGAGGTGGGGGGGAGAGTCTTGCTTGAGGGGCTGATGGTTTGCTGGACAGGTACAAGGAGCTGCACGACCAGTATCTCAAGCTGTTCGAAGAGGAACTGTCGGGTACGGACTAATTCCCTGACTTTTGTTGGCTGAAAGGTATGATACTTCAGCATCAAAGTATTTAATGCTGTTCTATGCTGTGCAGAGTTCGTCGAGTCGGAGGGCGCGACCATCGAAGAGTTTTTCAAGGAGTGCCGGGAGATCCACGACGGACAGTACACGGCGCTCTTCGATGAGCACACCTACGCTTGGTTCGTGGACCATTTGCTGGCCTGCATGGACTACAAGCACTTCTATGGGCTCATGGTCAACGAGGCGCGTCGACTCCACCAGCGCAAGTGAGCTCGGCCTCGCGGGGGAGACGTTAGGCAAGCACAGACAGATGCAAAAGAGGAGGAATCGACCACAGAAAGAGAAATTCATACAGAGCAGTATGCAATATGAACAAAGTGAAAGCTCCGATGGTGTTGGCATGGAGGTGTCTGCGCTCTATTTGATTGGTCATTACTCGAAGCAGTCAATCTGATGGAGAAGCGCTTGTACGTGTGGGGTTCAGGTGCGTGCAGATAGCAGTGCGCTGCTTGCCGTGATAGTGGCCATCTCACTGCAAGATCCTCAGGTGGAACGGGGCAGCTCGGACTGGGAACGGAGGATGACTATGCTCTTCCCCAGCACTGGGAGAATATTCAGGTTCGTTTGATTGGATTGGTAGTTGTTGGCAATGGCGCAGTGTTGACATGGAGGCTGTGGATACCGCAGGCTCAATTGAAATTGGAGACTGTCACTTCCGGTGGTTGCCACAGTGCAGGTTGCTCGACGATCCAGAGATACTGGCACTTTCGTAGATTGGGGATCTCACGATTGAAAGTGTCGTCGTACTTGTAGGAATCGACGATGACGGTCGACTGTTTCTTTGGGGCTCAGATGGGCGAAGTCAGCTAGGGCGAGTCAAATCGGACCAAGAGCAGAACTTCGTGAACACTCCCAGTCACTCAGTTTCACTCGAAAGGGTAGGTTCTGCGGGGGATTAACTGCGAGTGCGTTCCAAAGCTTAACTGGCATCTTTGCCTTTACTTGTGCGGGTGGCAGAGCACTAAGCTAGTAGCTTGCGGGTGGTGGCATACGCTTGCGGTCGTCTCGTCAGAATCCGATGACTACCCGGAAGATCGAGTATTTTCTTGGGGGTCGAATGATCACTATCAGCTGGGCCGCATTCAGAGCTTTGAAGGAGACGAAGTGATGAAGACTACACATATAGTCGAGTTGCCTCCACGATTACAGGTTGCAAGTATTGCTTGTGGCTGGAAGCATTCGCTTCTTGCCACGGTTGAAGGGGAGGTGTTCGCGTGGGGCAGCGGACGTCATGGACAACTCGGACTGGGAGGCGACATCCTGAAAACTGACTGTCCCAAGCGCATCGAGGGCTTGGATGGCGTAGCCATTGTCAAAGTGTTTTGTGGGTGGGAACATTCAGTCTTTCGCTCATTGAACGGGGAGGTGTTCACCTGCGGAAACAACCGCCACGGACAGTTGGGTGTGAAGACTTCTGCTTCAGAAACCCCGCGTGAGAGGAGGAAGCAGGTCAATTCGTTGCCCGCTCGTGTTTTGAACTCTCGAGACAGCAACGCTAGCATCCGCAGTGCTCAAATTGGTTGTGGTTGGCACTTTGTTCTTTGCCTGACCGAAGGTGGAGAACTCGTGGCCTGGGGGAAAGGCAGCCACGGACAGTTAGGTCTCGGGAAGTTTGAAAATGCCAGCGAACCCCAGCTAGTGGCATTTCCCCATTCCATTCGGCAGATTGCGTGTGGCAGTGAGCACTCAATGGTGGTGACAAGTAGCGGAGATTTATACACGTGTGGCTGGGGAGAGCATGGAAATCTTGGTACGTTTGCCGGTCGGTGCCCCATTCGTGTGTCCTCGTGTCTGAACAAATGTTGTGCCTACAGGACATGGCGACAAGACCAACCGTGCCTCACTAGAAAAGGTGGGTTTCTTCGCTACTATCGGTAGTGGCCAAGAGGTCATCAGCGTTGCTGCCGGCGGAGCCGTCTCCCTTGTTGTCACGAGCGAAAGACATCTGTAAAAGCTACTCTTCGTTAGAAACGCCTATTTCGTCGGTCACTCGCAACCAAAGCAACCGTATGGCGCCACCTCATCCTCTAGTTACATGTGCTTGATTGTGCCCTTCAGCTGCTCCTTCTGAATGTCGATCATGCGCACCTGGTGCTCCAGCTCCTCCTTCTCAACTCCGTCACTGCTACGAATCTGCCTCTGCAGGCGCGCCTGTAGCACTCGCAGCGTTGCAAGTTGCTGCTCCAGCTGCGTCTTGGACTTGACATGGCGAGAGGTTATCGTCGAGGAAGCCATCCCCGGTGCAATGAACGGGATCCCAGAAGGAGAAGGGGCCACTCTCGAGTTCAGCATCGACGTTGGCGGGGTCGTCGCCGTCTCCTGCTCCACAATAAACTGCTGCGTCCCCACAACCTCCTGTGCAGCATCAGCCGTAACATTAGAGCCCTCGACCATCTCCTCAAACTCGTTCTCTTCCTCCTCGATGCCCAGCTTCTCGTCTGCCTTCTTCTTGAGCTTCTCCACCAGGAATGACTCGTCCTTGCCCACCACGTACGTGTACAGTCCGTTAGCCAGCACGAGACCGAAGACGACCCAGTAGATACGCATGGGGAGCGACACGGGCTGGTGCGAGCGGTCGCCCCAGTCCGAACCAATGATGCGCGCGAGCGACGAGTCCAGCTCCGCCTCGTGCTTGTCGGCGCCGAAACCTTTGGTCACGCGCACGGTGCCAGGCGTAGCCGAGCGCGTGGACGCGCTCACCACCGATTTCCCTGCCACGCTATTGCCATCGCCACTGGAGCTGCCAGTTTTGAGGCTCGAGCTCCATCGCCGCCCACGCCCACGACCGCCGCCGCCAAGACGACCGCCAAGCCGCCTAAAACGAAACATTTTCGCTGGTTTGTGGCTCATTGCGGCAAAAAGCAACATGGCTACATCTGAGATGTAGCTATGTTGGCTCCTCAAATTTATTAAGAACTAGGTCGCCTTCTTAAAAAACAAACATGTTTTTTTATTAACCTTCCGGCGTTTGTCCCATGGTTTTTTCAATTTGTTTTTGCCAAAACCTCTGAAAAAATATGCAATGGTTTATATGTTTTCACAGGTATGCCAAATCCACGATCTAAAATCCTGGGTCTTTTATTTTCTACGGCGAAAAAACCCTGGGTTGTTCGTCTTTTTTTAACACCCAGTCATGCTCTACACCCTAGGCTTTAGGGTTTCATTCGATGGCGGTCGATTTCTAAACGCATTTCTATCCAAGAGATGGCGGCGCGGGCAACCGATGAGGCGAAGACTGCGGCGGCGGCGGCCAAGCCGCGCGTGCCGACCACGGCGCTGCCCGTGGCGTCGCAGTTCAACCGGCTGGATGAGATGGACCTGAAGGAGGCCAAGCGCCTCGGGCTGCTGCTCGAGAACATCCCCGTGAGCGACGACGCGGGGGCGCCCGAGTTCGGCATCGCGTACGAGAAGAAGGGCGGCACCAAGGCCGCTGGCTGCGCCGCCGACGTGTTCGTCAGCCAAAAGTCGCTGCAGGAGCGGTGCAAGCAGTTTGCCATGCAGCGCGGCTTCCAGCTGATCGTGTCGGGCAGCAGCACGCGCTCCAACGGCGGCGGGAACGTCAAGTACCGCTGCAAGAAGCTGCTCGGTCAGCAGTTCTTCGACCCCAGCACGCCGGCCAACCAACTGCAGTGCCCCTTCTACATCAACGGCTACGGCAAGGACCAGAATTGGAAGATCACCCGGGCCTGCTTCCTGCACAACCACTACAAGTTCATTGGCTGGCGCACGACGCCTTCACTTCCAGCTCAAGTGCCAGCCCACCTGCGAGCACAACTTCGAGCCGCCAATCCCACTCCAGCTCCGGCTGCTGAAGCGGTTAGTGGAGACGTGATGATCGCACCGGGGGGTGATGAGACTGTGCCACTGCAACAGCAGAATTTGTTGGCGCAGGCTGGGGAGCCGGTGGTGATAACGGAGCAGCCCCAACAAGTGAAAAGGCAGCGAAACACGACCATGTCGTTGAAGGCGTTGTGTCGTATAGTGACGGACGAGGTGAGCAAGTTTCCGGCCGCGAACGTGGCCATGGCCAAGCTGGACGGCAAGGCGATCCGACGGATTCTGTTGGGGCAGGGGCATACAATTAACCACATGATGTCTTCGCGAATCAAGAGGCACTTGGAGGAAGCGAGGATCGCCAAAGTCCGCACGTCGTTCCAGAAGCTAGGCGGATATCTGAAGATTGTTGCTGATAAGAACCCGGGCTCGCTTTTTCAAGTGGAGACGGCGGAGAATGGCGCATTCAAGCGGGCGTTGTTTATATCGAGTGCCGCACTGAATGCTGTGAAGTACTGCCGCAAAGTCGTGTCACTAGATCACGTCACGCACAGTGATGAGCTACCAGAAACCGCTATTGGAAAGTTGGATGATGAAGAAAACGACGATACCATTTGCGGCATATACCTGAAGGCGTCGACCAAGGACTTTAACGACGAAGTACTGACTTTCGCGCTTGCCCTAGTGACTGAAGAGAACCAGGAAAACTGGGAGTGGTTCTTGGAGACGCTACAGAGCACACAAGTTGTTGATTGGAACGCGTACACGGTGATTGCAGGCCGCACTCGAGGGCTCCAGAGCGCTATATTCACTGTGTGGCCGCAAGCTTGCCACCACTTTTGCATGCGCCGTATTGTTGAAGATGAGCTTATGACGGCCAAGAAGATCCCGATGACACCCGACAAAAAGCAGAGCATCTTTGATTTGGCACGCAGCGACAGTGAAACCGAGTATGATACCCTTCGCAAGGCGCTTGTCCGCACGAATGAGGCAGCAGTAACATACTTGGATAGTCTCGATCGCAAGAACTGGGTGAAGTATGCATTCCTCGAGGCGTTCCGGCGACCAACGTTCAACGAACTCACGTCGGACCTATCGATGTCTTTGGGAAGCGATGAGCTGTTCTCACAGCACGCAAGCGCGAGCCATATCACTTGGTTCGGCGAAGACCCCGTTGGCAGCTCCCAACCCCTTTTCGCCTTCAATCAGTATTTTATGAAACTTGCCGAGATCTTCCACCGACGCCGCCAGTCTGTCAAAATGCGCCCCGTGCTGGAACTCGTCCCGCTGCGAGACGCACAGCTTCAGCAGATTCTGCAAGGCAGCCAACGCTGTGAGGTACGAAATGCATGATATACATTTTTCTTAGCGCCAGTGCATACTAATCACCATTTCTTCTGCTTCGCTACAGTCAATTCCTTGTGCGAATGGGCTCTACATGGTGCGGTATCTAGGCGCGACGCGATTGAAAATCCCCGATAGCTGGCGCCACGTGAACCTTGTCGGTTGGGAGTGCACGTGCCAGGATTGGCAGGATCAGCAGTTTCCATGCTTGCACGCAATCCACGCCGCTGAGCTAGAACAGCGCCGCATCGACACGCTCTACGACACAAAGCAAAACTCGATTGAGAACTACCTGGCGTGCTATGCAACCTCATTCGCTCCCTGGCCTATGGATGCATCCCCCATCGCGCTGGACACTTCATTGAAGACGCCCCTCGACTTTTTCTTCTCCGAGGACGGTTCAGGTCGACGAAAGCCCGGCCCACGCCCGAAGAGGAGGAGAGAGAATAGAGAGTAGTGCCAATTGTGGTAAGGCTACTTGAGTCGTGTGTAATTGTTCAAAGAAGAAGTACGCCGTAGCAATCTAACGCTTGCTTTCATTTCAAGGTCTAGTCTCTATTCCCCCCATGACCCACACCTCTCTGTGATTTCCCGTCAATAGCCTCCTCGACCTAAGAAGCATGCCGGGCATGTGTAGTGTTCAGCGAACTGGGCAAATGACTCCGGTAGGTGCAGGCAGCCCAGGTGGAACCGGCGCGCACACGATGTACACCTGATAGACGTCGGGGTTTCCTCTCTTGTGATGACATGGTGGCATTCCATGCAGGGCTCTGATTGCAGCGCGCTAACACCTACCCAAATCAACACCAAAACCCAGAGATGATCAGTTGCCAATTGACGCTCATACGCGCTGATGCAAAGCTCGTTCGCTTACCATATTTCTGCTCGTAAAACGACTGCAGTATCTCTTCCATTCGCTGGAGTGTTGGTTCTTCACGCGCCAGCCTGGCGACAAGCTCCTCGATTGAAGCCAACGGGAAAAGATGAGTTTCGTCTTCAAAGTGGAACCTACATGTAGCATAACAAACGGCATCGCCAAGCAAAAGTGTTGATACAAGTGCACGGTAGCGAACCATGTCAATGGCAGTCTATGCTGTTACCTTTTTGCCACCGTGCAGACCTTCTCGACAGAGGCCCAGATTTTAGCAGTGTCACCGTCATTCTTTAATCGATGACGCCACGATTTTGTCAGGTGAAATCGCAGGAAGCGACGAGCGAGGACGTACTTTTCCATGTGATCCAAGTCTTCGGCGCCACTTTCGTCCAGATACTTCTTAACGCGAGATTCCTCGCCCAGCTCCGATAGGCAGCCTTCTTCGCAGTCTAACATATCCTGAAGAGGCTGCACCAGCGGCCAGTACAAAACAGATTCTTGCAATGCCCAGTGAATTGCTGCCCCAAGATCCTGGTGTTCGTACGGCGCCATAGCTGGAAACGTTTTGCCATCCTCATCAAGCAGCACACGATTTTGAAGCACATCACCGCCGCTAACATCCTCACCGAAGTCTTCACTTTCAACAAAAAGCACTCGCAGTTTGAATCGAATGGACGACGATGCCAGTGAAGAGAAAACACTCTGCAAAAACTGGGGCGGAGACGACCGCGACGCGCGTGAAACTAACAGGTTAGCAAACTGGCGGGAAAAATACTCTCCAGATATGCGAATTTCGTGCTGACTGTAGAGATCCCGCCCACCGTAGGCACATCGGTAAATCCTTTTCGACGCATCTGCCACATCCAAGTTCGAGTGTGCGGTATATAATTCAGCAGGGCTTGCCATTACGCGCACAATCTCAAGCAGTACTAGCTCGTCAGATCCAGCATCGAAACTCGAAATCATTGTTTCAACGTGCTCCATGATCGTGCCGTAGCGAGTGAGAATTTTATCCACCATCACTGCAACTTGCTCGTCATCTACGTACTGCAAATTCAGACAGGAGAGATCAAAGCTCCGAAACCGAACATTCTTTTTCGACTTGTTGCCTTTCTTCAAGCTTGACCGCCTCCTTTGTCCTGGCAGCTCAGCCTTCGACGACTTTGGTGACTTGGATGGTGTTGATGACTGCACCCGTGGCGACTTTGATGGAAACGAGAGCTGAGCGAGCTTCTCACACTCCGCGATTCCAAGACAAATCGTAAAGACACTTTCGAGCGGATTCGAATCACTTGACGTAGATTTTGAAATAAACTTGGGCTGTGCGTCGCGGAGCGCATTCAGTGACAACGCAAAGAAGCATCCAGAAATCGTGTCCGTCGCCAGCAATGAGTCGCAAAAAGGCGAAACCAAATCTACAGGCACCTCGGTGGTTGGATCCTGCGTAGGGGATGCAGCGGAATCTGGATTGGCCGCCTCTACTGTTTCGACTATTGCTGATTCTTGCGATTTAAGCGGTAGTGGAGACGTACATGTAGATGACGACATTTTTGCTCGTCGCGAGGGCTGCACCGCGGCAAGTTTAGGCGATTCTGCTTTGATATGTTGAAGCCGTCGACTGCGCCGCACCGGGACCGTGATCGTCACAGAACCTCGCCTCCGTGGCCCAGAAGCAGCTCCAGCTTCCAAAGCATCACCCTTTTGCTTCTCGTCATCTGAGTCAAGACCGTCCAGATTGAAAGCGAAGACGTTGCGGCGAGTCTTCTTGTCCTTCTTGGAGCCCAAGTCCCGACTGAATTTACGGATGCGCTTCGGCGGCTGAGACGCCTTCGTTGGCGTGTCCACAAACTCCCCCCCGGTGTCCTGGTTCTTTATGCTCACAGAGCGCGTGACGCGCTTTTTCTTCTTCAGCAGCGACCTGGCAGCGTCCGAGCCCGTCTCAGCAGCCGATTTCAAGTCTGCGGCGTCCGCAGAGCTCACTCCAGCGCTGCTCACCATATCGGAAGCTTTGTTTACCGGCGTTTCGCCGTCTGCATCCCTCGGGATCGCCGCGTCGGAGGTGGAAATCTTGATTTTGGCCACGCGCCGTCGCAGTTTCCTGACTTCTTTGGATCGCGTGGAAAACGCGGGCGAATCGCCCCAAGGACTAGAGGCGTCATACTGCTGTGTACATGCGGGAGGCGTCGATGGGGGTGACGGGGACGGCTTACGCGGCTTGAGGCGCAGCGGAGCCTCTACGAACCGCCGGTAGATGTCGGACGCGTCCGCCATAACCTTGATAGTAGAGTTCCAAGTAGCAGCCATTAGTACTACAGATTAATATACCGGTATTCTTCCCGGTCAGCGACTTAGTAGTGCTAAGTTAACAGGCCGTTGAAATATTAGTACTAGCTTAAGTTGCAAGCCATTCATCTTTTTTATTTATTTATTATTATATTTATTTAATTTTTTTTTTTTTGGGGGGGGGGGGGAATGTTGGCTCTCGCCCAAACGCTCGGTTCTCGCGAACTAGGGAGAGCGAGGTCGCATCTCGCTCTTCATTCGCAACGATGACATCTCTGAAGGCTTGCGCAGTGGGGCTATAGCACTAGCGACCGCTTAGCGTGAACGCCAAGGAGGCACCAGACACAAGAACGCAGGAACACGACTTGGTTTGCCCACGGAAAGAATGAGATTGAGGAGGAGAAAACCTCGCAGGTGGCAACCCCCTCTTAGTTAAACTATACTATACTAGCCTCAGTATGCCCGTGAGTCAATAGGCCTCATACTAAAGCTAAGTCAGCACTTTGGTTCTCGAACAGCGGAGCTCGACCTGCTACTGCTAGCTCCGACACTCCCACTTCGAGGTCCGCCACAAGTCACTTGGTACTGCTGTCTGTCAACGGCAGAGGCACCACATTGAGGCGCTCGCGCAGTTTGCAGAACTGCGTCGATCCAAGCGGCTTCGTGAAAATATCTCCTAGCATATCCGTCGTAGGACAGTAGCGTACAGCAAAATCTCCACGTTCATACAGATCTCTAACCTTGTGATACTTCAAGTCAACACCCTTGATCTTGTAGTTGCCCTTCGTGGCCATGATCACCTTGATCGTCGACTGATTATCTTGAAACAACACATTCTGGCGATCCCGGCGGAGGTTTAGCTCTTTGCAAAGATTGTGAGCCCACACGATCATCACAGAACACTCAGCGGCTGCAATAAACTCCGTACTGCAGGTATCATCATGCTTGTGGCTCTTGTAAGCATATGTGCAACCGTTCATCTGAAGCACGAAACCCGTGATCGATCTGCGATCATCCTTCTCACTACCAAGATCCGCATCAGCGTAAGCTGTGAAGTGCAAATCAGGGCTAGCGGGTTTCTTCCACAAGACGAGTGCCTTGCAAGTAACGTAGCACCCGCTTAGCCATCACGTAATGTTCCTTGGTGTACTTGCTCATGTACTTGCCAAGGGTTTGCACAGCATTCGCGATCTCAGGGCGTGTACCTTGCACTAGGTACTGAAGACAACCAACCAACTCTCGATATGGTGTGGTAGGGTCGTTAACTCCAGGTTCATCTTCACCAACAGGTTCAGGTAGATCTCCAACAGCTTGCGGAGTAGCCACAGGCCTACAACCTTCCATGCCAAAGCGCCGCAACACTTTGTCAATGTAGCCACGTTGAGAAATCCACAGAGCCTCACCAGGAACATAGGAAATCTGCATGTGCACAAGGTCGGTCACAGGACCCAGGTCTTTGATCTGAAACTTGGCTCGTAGCTCACTCAGAACCAGCTCAATGTTCTCATCAATTCCGACGATAACCAGATCATCCACATACACCGCCACAAATATCGGGCTGCCTTCCACCGAGCGCGTGTAGACGCCGCCGTCCATCTTGGTCCGACGAAAGCCACACTGCCTCAAATATTTGTCTAGCGTCCGATACCAAATCATTGGCGCCGGTTTGAGACCATACAAGCTGCGCAATAACCTGCACACACGCCCAGAACCATCGTCAAAATATTCTGGGATCTCCATGTAGATCTCAACATCATCATTGATCGGGCCATTCAGGAATGCCGTCACGAAGTCCACATGTCGAGCACTCAGCCCGAGATGCAAAGCTAACAGCAGAATGAACTTCACTGCCTAACCGGAGAGTAAGTCTCCCAGAAATCCACTCCATATTTCTGCTGACAGCCCTTGATGGTTATCCGTGCGCGATATCGAGCTACATTGCCCTTGGCATCCCGCTTCCGCATGAACACCCACTTACTAGAGAGCACCTTCTTGCCCTTGGGTCGCTCCACTAGTTCCCACATGTTGTTCCGCATGAGATCTATGTACTCCTTTTCCAACGCTTCGATCCACTTGCCTGCATCGGGCGCAATCAACGCCTCCTGCACAGTCTGCGGCTCCATCAGAGAATTCACCGCCTCAATGACCAAACTAGCAGGCAGATCGACCTCAAAGTCTCTGTACTTTGGGTTCGGATGTCTCACCCTAGTCGAGCGCCGGAATGACTCGGCTGTATCGCGCTCTTCCTCTTCGTCCTCATCGCTCCCACTGTCGCCAAGCGCATGAGCAACTCCACTCATCGGAATCTGAGGATCCCCGGAAGCGATCGGAACTGCCATCTTCTCCTCAAGATCATAATCTTCGCCAGCAGCATCAGCGGGGTCAACCTCATCAACCTCACCGCCAACCACTCTCTCCCCCACCGAAGGTGAGGTTCCTCGTGACGTCCCAGGCTGCTGACCTCTTACAAGATGGCTGTTAGGCACACCCTGCAGGTCCCGCACTTCCTGATCGACATCAGCCTCAGCCCGGAGGGTTAGCCCCACGCACCAACGGCCGATCTCCCACCGCAGTAGGAGGAGTTACCGCAGGGCAACTCAACGGAACTGCCACTGGCACACCAGCACAGACCGGAGTTTCCACTTCAGCGTGAAAAGCAGCAGCTGAATTACCGTCGCAACGGCGGCGCTTCAAAGGATGTTTATCAGAGGCCACAGCAGTCATCACTCACTGGAAGACGAACGAAAGGAATCACAGCAGGCAGAGCACGCGCACGCGCTTTACCATAGCGATTAGCCAGGAGCAGATCCACGTCGCTTCGATCAACAGTCCACTCTTCGTGAAAATCCACTGATCGAACCTCTTGGATATTGCCAGTCAACAAGCTCAGCACACGAAAACTTCCAGAGTGCTTGGCAAAACCCATGAAGAAGCCAGGTTTACCAGGGTTCTCTAGCTTATTCTTGCGAAGCTTCTTCGGCGTGAACACGAACACCACACAGCCCAAGTCCGCAACTTGGAGACGTCAGGCCGCTCCCCGAAGCGTCTGAAGTAGGGCGTCTCGCCGTTCAAAGGCTTCGTTGCCGAAATGTTCCTCACTTCAACAGCAAATCCAAATGCTTCCCCCCACAGAAGGTCCGGCATGTTCGCAGTCGTCAAGATACAGCGCACTGGAGCTGCAACAATACCATTCATCCTCTCCACCAGTCATTCTCTTCTGGACTGTACCCGTTTGTCCAGGTATACTCGATCCCACGAGCAGTGAGAAAGGTGATCCACTTGTTGTTCAGAAGCTCACGGCCTTGGTCAGAGTTGAAGACCTCAATCTTGTTCCCCTGAGCCAACAACCACTTCAGATGAGCTAGCACCACATCCGAGGCGTCTTCCTTTCTTCTCAACAGGAAGCCCCACAAATACCGGCATGCTTCCTCTTGCACAAGTTGGAAGTGTGAGTAGCCATCGTATGTCACAATGCCCATGTAACACATGTCCGACATGATCTTCTGGAACGGTTTGATAGCTCGGCGTGTTTTGACCCTCTTATAGGACATCCGAGTCATCTTCCCCGCTCTACAGCTCCAACACGGAGTATCAACGTCGTCGTATAGCTCATCACTCATCCCAGCAGCCACTTGTTGATGCGCCATCTGCTTCAGTGTAGGCAGGTTCAAGTGAGCGAATCGAAGATTCCAACGCACCAACGAATCAGCGTCATCATGCCCAGCTTCAGCAGCATCAGCACCCATGCAGCCACCAGCAGCAGCGATCTCAGCATCACCAACAACATCGAAGTTTGATTCACGATGCTCTGCACCAGTACACTCAGTACCAGCATCACCAGCAGCAAGCTGACTGCGTTGATGCAGCGAGGGAACATGGTACACAGCGCGTACTGCAGTCTCCAAGCGGTATCTCCCGCGAGACTTCAGCAGCAGCAATTGTAGTCGCCCCTTGGACAACCATGCAACACGCTGAGAATCAGCAAACCCAGTCTTTAAGCTCCACCCGGCTTTCTCCAAGAGATCAAGACTTAGCAAATTGTCGGGAGCCGAAGACTTGTACAGCACAGAATCCAACTGCAAAGACACATCCTGGTGTGGTTGCTTGTTGTTCCGGACAGTTAGCTGCACAATGCCGACCTTTTCATCACCCGAAATTGCACCGTCATAACCTTGAAAGACATGCGCCATATCACTCTGCAATTGCGCCAGCAACTCCTGCCGATTGCACACGTGCACGTCACTTGCAGAGTCTAGCGCCCATTCCACAGCATCTCCACGAGAATAAGTCACAGAGCTAACGGTCAAAGCTTCACGAGAAATGCAACCAACAGTTTCCACCTTTTTCTTCTTGGATTTATCACCATCGGATTTGTTCTGCCAACGCTTCCTTTCTGACGTCGCAAAACCTTTGTCTGCCTTTTCCTCGTCGGAAGAGTCTCGGTAGGGACAGTTCATACGCAAATGACCAACTTCACCGCAGTTGAAGCAAGTCCGGGTATCCCCTTTGCCGCTCTTCTTCCCTTTCTGCTTACCGCCTTGTTTCCCTTCCTTCCTTCCGCCACTACCACCTCGCTTGCGCTTGCCTTTGCCTTGGTTTCTCTTTGCTGCTTTTGCTGTGCAGCCTTCTTGCCACACGCAGCAACACCAACAGGCTTCTGCTCTTCAACGCCAATCTTCTCGTCAAGAGCAGATTCCGCACGCAAAGCGTTCATCACTTGAGTAGCGGTAGGCACTGGGCGATCTGCTCCACCATCGCGCCGTACAACATAGTGCTTGGAGAACTGTCGAACCACATCTCGATGAGTTCGTGCCACATGACCCAGCAAAGTCTCGGCATAGTCCTCGTCACTGGCGCGCTTGCCGTAGTGAAGAAGCTGCCTGCGCAGCGACTCCATCTCACGTAGCCATGAATCCATACCCTTCTCAGAAGAATAGACATCGGAGTAAAACTCAGCTCGCGCGAAAATGTAGTTTGAATATTCCCGCTTTGTTTGCTTATCAACAAAACGGTTCCACATCGCGAAAGCAGTCTCCCCCTGGCAGATCATCTCAGCGTCTTGGGCGGGCACACCTGACAGAATTGCCTCACGAGCAACATTGTCCTTCACCTCAAAGCTCGTCCTCAGCAGTGGATCACTCTGGTTAAATGTCCCATCCACGACGCTCCAGCAATCCATGCGAGTAAGGAAGGTTCGCAACTGCACTGCATACAAGTCAAAACTTCCTTTCATTATCGGCACGTTATCCATCTTCACTGGCGCCGTAGCTATTCCAACTCGCGGCGATCCATAGCCAGGAACCCCACCTAGTCCAGTCGAATATGGTCCGAAGTTGAAGCCACCGATGCCATGTCCACCACCATAGAAGTTCGACACAGCAGGAATGCCAGAGCCACCAACCATGCCGGCACTTGGCAAACTACCACCGCTAACAGCTCCAAACAATCCTCCAGCACTTGCTCCAGGTACAGGTACAGCACCAGTACCAGCAAGTCCGGCCACAGCACCAACAGCGACGCTACTCGCAGTTGCACCGCTACTTGTTGCCGTCGTCGTTAGAACTGGCGCGGAAGACACAGCAGTGGCACCAATAGAAGCCATCGTCACGATCGGTACAGACGCAGCAGACGTGGAAGCTCCTTGACCACTTGAAGTCACAGCTGTAGTGCTCGGCGTTGAGTCCGATCCAGCCATCGATCTTCAATGCTTGATAATAGTCGATTCCAAAGCCCGGCGCGCCTTGGGCTCATAACCTGAAGACTTGCGCAGTGGGGCTATAGCACTAGCGACCGCTTAGCGTGAACGCCAAGGAGGCACCAGACACAAGAACGCAGGAACACGACTTGGTTTGCCCACGGAAAGAATGGGATTGAGGAGGAGAAAACCTCGCAGGTGACAACCCCCTCTTGGTTAAACTATACTATACTAGCCTCAGTATGCCCGTGAGTCAATAGGCCTCATACTAAAGCTAAGTCAGCACTTTGGTTCTCGAACAGCGGAGCTCGACCTGCTACTGCTAGCTCCGACAATCTCCCCCGGATCTCACGAAGACAGCAAAGGCCTTCGAGAGAGCACAGGCAAAGACTCGCGTCGTCAAGGCCTTTCGCGATGGACGTGACTGGAAAGTAGTTGCCAACAACAACGATCTGAACTACCATACTGCTCGGCGAGCTAGTTTAGCTGCCAGGCAACACGGCGGCTTGCGAGCCGTCTCTGTCAAGATGACAGTTGAAGTCATGAGCAAGATCGAAGAATATGTGACCGAAGACTGCAGGCAGACGCTTGAACAGTATTGCGACCGCCTACAGTCTGATTTGGGGACCTATGTGAGCCTCTCATCCGTGCACCGAGGCCTACAAGGCATGCTGTACTCTACCAAGCGCATTCGTATTGAAAAGTCGACCATGAACTCGTCGGTCAACGAAGCCAAGAGGAAGGCGTTTGTTGTATCGCTTAACAAACACATTAAAAAAGGTAATATGATTGTATATAAAGATGAAATGAACTACAATCTGTATCTGTCTCGAGCGGAAATATGGCCACGCATCGGTGAGCGTGCAGTCGTTGAACTTCCACCGTACCAAAGCAAGAATCTACACATTCAAGGCGGGGTTTCTTCTGAATCGAGGGTGCTGCTGCTGAAGACGCACGAAGGTTCAATCAAAAAGGAAGAAAACACCCGCTTTTTAGCGGATTTGTTCATGTCCGCTCTTCGCTCCGATGAGTACAAGAAACTTGAAGCTAGCAAGAAGATCGTTATTGTCACGGACAATGCCCCAGCGAACAACCAAATGGAGGATCTGGCTCGGCAGATGCTTGCCGAAGATGGCATCGTAAATCTCAACACACTGAAGGTGTTGAGACTGGGCCCCCTACAGCCCGATGCTCAACCCCAATCAGGGATGCTGGAACCCGTTAAAGGCAAATATGAAGGCCTTCGTTGCTGAGTGAAAGCATGAGATACTGGTCCGCGGGGAATACGACACGCTTACGGCTCAGCGGATGGCCATACTCAAGAGCGCATTTGAAGCCAAGAAAGCTGTGATTACGGGGCGTCTTGTGTGACAGTACGAGCGTCACTGTCTCCGACATTGCTTCGCCGCAGAGAGAGGTGAAGACATGCAGTTAGGTGCTGAGCGTTTTTACATCTTGCTTGAAAAGAATACAGGAGTATTTTGCAAAAGATGGAAATATCTTTTACTGTTCTGTGAAAATAAAAACTGAACTCATCCCATCTTATGATTATTTGCAACTTGTTTGAAAACCTTTGCAGTTTGACCGAAAAATGGTTTAATTTCAGAGAAACCTCAACATCTACGAAAGGGCACAAGCTTGGATATTCTCCAGCTTTCTCTTCTCCTGGACTAAACAAACAGCTAAGAGCTCCCTTCGGATCCCGGACTCGTCTTTCAGCTGTGTCCATCACGAACAAAATCATGGAGAAGATGAAAAGTCTCACGCAAAAGAACACCGGATGTTCTATAGCTCACTGTTTTTACACTGCACACAAGACACGTTAGCGGCTACTCTCATCTTGCCAAACCAAGATTGTATGTCAGCGTCTGGCAGTGAGTAAGATGTATTGTGCTATGGGACAATTTCGCATAAGAATGCCGCGCACCCAGCGAGTTGGTGAACAAATTGCACCAAAACAGGGGAAAGTGGCGTATGGAACATTGATCAGTTGTATCAGCATATTCGTTTTGTTTCGTATTATTTTTGTCCCTTCACTTTTTTTTGGCTAACGGCATCTATTTGACCTTGTCGGCAGTCATCTATGTTTTGAGTAAATCCGACGATCTCAGAGCTAGAATTCCAAGAACGCGTGATCTACGGGTCATTTCCGCTGCAAACTCGTACCGACGAAGAACGAGCGCGATGCCAGCTACATGTAGTGCTGCAGTAGAAATCCAGTAACGCGGGTTTTAGTAGTCTTAGTAGTCATATTAGTATTAGCACTAACGTAGAATTCGCTGTTTAGTATGATGGAAGGTATGGATCTTGACATCGTAAGCTTGACGGAGCGGAGGGAGGGCAGCACTCTGGGCGAGACCGGAGCGGAGACTGGAAACCACTGGAGGGGTAGAATGAAGATTCGAAAGTTATTGATTGAGGTCTTTAGCTCGCTAGCCTTCTCGCTACTCTAGACCTACTGGATACACACTACTTGATTTACTGAGTTATTTCAGCCAATGAGAGAGCGCCACGTCGAAGCCCATCTTGTACTTACAATCTTGTACCCACAGGTGGCGTAATCGACAGTGGCGTAATCGGCGGTGGCGTAATCGGCGTGGGTTCGGATTGGACCGGTTCGGGTTAACCGGTTCACGGTCAATAACCGATACCAAACCGGTAACCCTCAATACGCCCCCTCAATGCGAAGTCCCATGAATGCCGAGAGCCGCCGTCAGATCCGTGTGGCGTGGTCCCGCAAGCGCCTTGGTCATGATGGCCGCCAGCATCACAGAAGTCTCGCAATACTCGAGCTTCACTTCACCGCGTTTCACTTCGTCGCGGATGCGGTGGTACTTGATGTCGATGTGCTTGGCGCGGCCGTGGTTCACCGGGTTCTTGGTCATCTTGATGCACGACTGGTTGTCTTCGCGGATCATGAGCTCGGGTCCCGTGTCGTTGGCAGCCGCCAGAATCTCGCACAGCAGGCGATGGATCCACTTGCCCTCTTGGATGGCCAGACTGAGCGCAATGTACTCCGCTTCGCTCGTAGAAAGCGACACGCTTGACTGCTTCTTGCTTCCCCAGCTCACAGGCGCACTCATGAGCATGAACGTGTATCCTGAAGTGGACTTGGGGTCCGCGAGGTCGCCGGCCCAGTCCGCGTCCGAGTAGCCACGAAAGTCGATCTTGTCGCCCGGCTTGAAGCAGATGCCATGCGTCTTGGTGCCTTGCAGATAGTGAAAGATGCGCTTGACCGCAACTGAAGCGAGGCGGGTGAGCGCCTTTCTCGTCCAGGGTGTACAGTCGTGCCGGCAGACGAACGAGCTTCGAGAACTCAGACGACCCGAACGCTTCGGGGAGTACCCGTTCCTCTAGGAGGGAGCGTCCGGATGCCGGGGTCAGAATCCCGAATGCAGACAACTAGTGTCTGCCCCGAGATTTGGCGTGTGACCTTGAAGTAAACCCTATCGGTGTCGTTTATCTTCGACGGACCGGGCTTTGACCTTTGGGATGTTCTTCGATAAGGATACGTAGATATGTAGAGAGACTACCAGACGCTAACAGTCCAGAGTATCTTGGCTGGGAGTGGGGTCACGAACAAAGACCTTCTCCAATATAACCAAAAGCAATACAGAAACAACAACAGAGTTTGTTATACACTCACAATATACAGCCTGTCCGAATGAGTTACAGTCCCGGATACAGGTAAATTCGGGATGCCTCCGCGCACCACTCCCGGATGGGAGAAATATACAAGTTCCTTCGAACCACACAGCAATCTACTATCAAAATCCAGGGGGGATTGCTAATAACCTCCCGAATCGTAGGTGAATATGAAATGAAAGCAGTCACTCTAAAGCAACCACAGTCAACTGACAAATGAAATAGGCGGATCAACCCAGGGATACGAGTTCCTGGTCCCCACCTAAATGGGACTTAGACTTAGGTGAGAGTTTTTGCACGGGTTACTCGATCCTTGTGCGGTCTTGGTCGTCCGACACGCCAGCGCTCCCGGGTCGCATCCTCGTAGTAGTCGCTATAGGTCGCAGCAGTCTTCCTCAACGCAGTACGCTCAAAGCAGGGGGGCCGACAAGGCACCACTTCTCACTTCCAACGCAAAACAAACTCTGTTTCTTCTTATCACTATCTTCTTCTTCTGTCTGACTTGGTCTACTGGATTCTTGGCGGTCTCCTTCGTCGTGTCCGCGCACTCGCATTCAGGTTGACTTGGTCTTAGTATGGTGGGTTGCACGTCGAACGTCACGTCGGTCTCCGGAGCGGAGCACACATCACATGTCGACGCTGATATCTTTGGGGTCCCTTGGACTCACTTGCGGTTTGTATGGGGATCTCCAGCACGGTCCATCCCGACGGTGGGACCGGCATTGCGTTTCTCCGGGCTCATCTTGAAACTGGCCCCCTGGCCAGCTGATCGGGCGCCGTGTCACTCGCTGATTGGCTGAGAGCCACGCAGCTTCAACTTCATCCGGGATGTCGATTCATCCGGGAAGTCACTTGTTCATCCGGGATGTCCTCGTCGCTTCGGGATGTCCGTCGCCAACTCGGGTTATACGAGCTCTGCGAGCTCGGATCTCGCTTTCCTTCACGCCTTCGGAGGTATAGGCTTCTGTCATCTTGTGCCTTCATCACTCGGCTCTCCTTCCAGGTTCATCGCTACACAGTCGCTCCAGGCTCGGACTTGGGTGGTTCATTCAGGATGTACGTACTCATCAGGGGCCTGCATGGGTCCAGGTTGCTCGGCCTTGACTGCAGTCTCTAGAAAGCCAGTCCCTCGGGTGACGCACGTGGCTGTATCCCGGATCATCTTCTCTCCCACTTGATTCTGATGGGTACAGGCCGGACGGCGCAGCTGCGAACGAGAAACTCAAGATCGCCTCGTGTCACAACCCAGTGTTCCTCTTGGGGGTTCTCCATGAAGCGCGACACATAGCCAACGGCGTACGCGATGTCCGGGCGCGTGGCGGTCATCAGGTGCATCAGCGCACCAACAGCTTCGCGCAACGGAGCGTTCACCTTGATCGCCGCGTCGCTTGGAACCAGTCGAGTGCTCATGTCCACCGGACTCACCACGACCTTGCACTCGTCCATGGCAAAGCGCTTCAGGATGTCGTCCACGTAGCGACGCTGGCACATGGTCACGCTGCAGTCCGGGCCGTCCACCAGCTCGATCTCAAGAACAAACGCGCACTTGCCGCTGTCGGTCATCTCGAAGCGCGTCTTCAGGTCCGTCTTTGTGTGCGAGATCAGCTCGGGTGAACTCCCGGTAATCAGCACGTCGTCCACGTACACCAGCACTAGCACACAGTGACCGTCCACCACCTTGATGTAGAGGCACGGATTGAAGGCCGACACTTGGAAGTCGATAGAGTACATGAACTCGTCGAAGGTCTCGTTCCACACGCGCGAAGCTTGCTTGAGACCGTAGATGGCCTTCACCAGTTCCAGGCAGTCGAAGTCACCATCCAGCTCAACGCCTTCGGGAACCACGCAGAACACCACCTCCTTCATGACCCCGTACAGGAACGCTGTCACGACGTCGAGTTGGTCGAGGGGCCAGCCGAAGTACTTGGCGATCGCGATGATCATGCGCAGCGTCACGTACTTGACCACGAGCGAGAACGTCTCCGTGTAGTCGATGCCGTACTTCTGCTTGAAGCCCTTGGCCACGAGGCGCGCCTTGTACTTCTCGATCGAGCCGTCCGCTTTGCGCTTGATCTTGAACACCCACTTGGTGCCGATGGCGCGCTGGCAGATGGGCAACTTGGCAGCTCGAAACACACCACGCAGTCGCATCGACTTGAGCTCCGCGCGGATCGCCTTGCGCCAGTGCACTTGATCCGGACCGTTCACAGCCTCTTGGAACGTCGTCGGCTCCGATAGATCGGCTGCTGCTTCCACAGCGTTGGCACTGGCACGCCAAAACACTGGAGGCGTCGAGTCGTCGTCTTCATCTTGGTCCCCAGACTTTTCTTCTTCGTCGGGTTCGGCTTGGCGCGAGGAGGATACATCCGGCGCACTTGCTTCTTCTAAGCCAGCTCGGTGGCGAACGGGGCGCGATCTTCTGGCAGTGTCGTCGTCGCCACTCGGTCGGTACTTGCGCTTCCCCGCCTGCTTGAAACTGGTTTGGCGCGGTCCATCGTTGTCGTCCAGGTCCAGCGCGTCCAGGTCCAGCGCAGCATCATCGACGTCTTCATCCGAAGTATGCGCCGAAAGTCCAAAGGCCGACTCATCGAAGTTGACATCACGACTGACAACCACCTGCCCCGCCTCGATGTCATAAAGTCGATACGCCTTGGACACTTGTTCGTAGCCGAGGAACAGTCCGACCCGAGCCTTGGGGTCCCACTTGCGCCGCTTTTCCTTCGGCGTCAGGATGTACGTCTGGCATCCGAACACACGCATGTGCTTCACACTTGGCTTGGACTTGTACACGATCTCGAATGGAGTCTTGTGCTCCACCTTGGGTGACGGTAGGCGGTTCTTCACGTAGATGGCCGTCATGGCCGCCTCAGCCCAGAAACACTTGTCCAACTGGGTGTGATGCAGTATGCTGCGGCCGATCGTGACGATGGTCCGGATGGCGCGTTCTGCCGTGCCGTTGGTCTGGTGCGCGTACGGAACCGTGGTTTGCAGCTCGATGCCTTCGACGTCGTAGAAGGCCTTGAGCGAGTTGGTCGCGAACTCACGAGCTCCGTCGTGCCGCACAAACTTGACCTTCTTGCCGAACTGCGTCTGCACCCTCGTGACGTACGTCTTGATGCAGTCTTCGCTCTCCGACTTGGCACGCAGGCAGAGCCCCTTCATGCATCCGCTGGCTTCGTCCACGATCAGCAGCAGATACTTGCTGCCACCCAGTGACTCTTCTTCCATGGGGCCGCAGATGTCCAAGTGGAGCAGCTCGAACGTGTCGTAGCGACGCTTGTCACGGTTGCTTGGAAACGGCTTCTGGACCATTTTCCCTTGCTGGCAGCCGCGACATACGCTTGGTCCACTCGACTTAGAAGGTGCCTTTGCGTCCTTGATCATGTCGTTGTCGATCATCTTGCGAAGCACCTCCACCGGAGCGTGACCCATACGCGCGTGCAGGTCGACCGTCTTGCCACTGGTCGCTGCATTCGCCGATCGCTGAGGCGTCTGGAGCCAGTAGAGGCCATCCACGAGGTTCGCCGCCGCCACCACTTGCTTGGAGGCCTTGTGCGCGACGCGCATCTGGGTGCCGTCGAACACGACTTGGAGCAGACCACTCTTGTTGATCTGTGGCACCGAGAGCAGATTCTTGCTAATGCTCGGCACGTACAGCGCGTTCTTGATATCGATGTCGCGCTCGTCGCCGTTGGGCAGAACCACTCGTTCCACGATGGTCCCCACACCGCCTTGTTGCCGTCGGCCACCGAAAGTTCGCCCTCGTTTCGCTCAATCAAATGGGCGAACTTGGCCTTGTCGTTGCAGATGTGGTGCGTTGCGCCGCTGTCGACCGCCCACATGCCGAGCATATCCTTGCCCGTCGAAATACCACACTCCAGTGCGACCGCGACGCCACTCGATCATAGCCGTAGCCGTAGTCGTAGCTGGCGTCGTCGTTTCTCCACTGGGCATTGTTGGCCCCGCATCCACATTGCCGCCGCGTCTTGGGCCCCGATTCTCATCCTTCTGCTTGGTCCAGCACTTGTCGACCGTGTGCCCCAATTTCCCGCAGTACGTGCACTGGCGAGACTCTCGGTCGGTGTTGAACGCCTTGGCCGCGTCCTCAGTTTTCACCGTCGCCGTCTTCTCGCCTCTCCGCTTGATGTGCTCATTCGTCAGCACCTTCACAACGTCTTGCGATCGCAGCTCAGCGCTGCTCATCTCCAAGTTCAGCACGACGTTCTCGTAGCTCTTGGGGAGACTGCGCAACAGGCAGATCGCCACGTCCTCGTCCTCCATCTTGGCGCCGACGCTGCTGAGCTTGGCGCTGATGTTGAGGACCTCGTTGCAGTGATGCAACACGTTCCCGCCTTCCGACATCTCCATGCTGAAGAGTTGGCGCTTCAGGTAGATGCGACCAGCCTTCTGCGAACCACCGTACAGCGTCTTCAGGCGCGTCCACGCAACCCACGCTTCCTCGCAGTCGTCGACCACATGGTGGTAGTCCGCGTCCATGTGGAGCAACATCAGTCCGAACGCGATGTTGCTCGACTTGACGTACTCGTCCTTGCGCCGCGAGTCCGTGAAGCTCGGCGTCGTCTCTCGGTTCACGACATGCCACACCGACTTGGTCAGGAACACGCCACGCATGTAGCGGTTCCACGTCGCGTAGTTGTCTCCGTTGAATTTGTCGATGGAGACCTTGGTGGAAGGGTCGTGGGCAGAGGACATGGTGCTTGGGCTCATAACCTGATGGAAGGTATGGATCTTGACATCGTAAGCTTGACGGAGCGGAGGGAGGGCAGCACTCTGGGCGAGACCGGAGAGGAGACTGGAAACCACTGGAGGGGTAGAATGAAGATTCGAAAGTTATTGATTGAGGTCTTTAGCTCGCTAGCCTTCTCGCTACTCTAGACCTACTGGATACACACTACTTGATTTACTGAGTTATTTCAGCCAATGAGAGAGCGCCACGTCGAAGCCCATCTTGTACTTACAATCTTGTACCCACAGGTGGCGTAATCGACAGTGGCGTAATCGGCGGTGGCGTAATCGGCGGTGGCGTAATCGGCGTGGGTTCGGATTGGACCGGTTCGGGTTAACCGGTTCACGGTCAATAACCGATACCAAACCGGTAACCCTCAATATAGTAGAACTAAAACTAATTCCAAATATAGACCGAGCTCATACTAGTATTAGTACTAAATCCAAGGAAGTCCCACTACTATTAAACCCTGCTCGAAGTATTCACAACGTTTCGCATTTGGAGCTCTTTGCTGCAAAATGGGAAGGTTTAGAGTGTAAGGTCGACGCACTAAGGCCAGCCACCATTAAGCGCATACTGTGTCTCTTTCGTCGTCTCCTGATGAAAGACGGCATTATTAACCGCACGCTATATGGTTCCTGAAAAGTCCTTGTGTATGGGGTTTAATTCGAGATGTCTTCATTCTAGGCTCTCCGCAAATATGCCTTACATGGCATGCCAATGTAGTTGTGTCGCCTGTCACTTGGCCAACAGACGTGAAGGAAGACTGCCGGTAACAGCACGGCAGTTGACGGGGGACGTGGTGTGGAGCAGAGCAGCGATATCTGTGGTTACGGTGTACGACAGACAGCAGACAGTGACGGAGACGAGCTAGCAGGCTGAAGCCACTGACTGACGGTAGTCGTGCGCGTTGAAGTTGCCCGTTCGGAAAATCGTCGGAAAGGAGACGTGCAGGAGCAAGTGCTATCAGGAGTATACAAGAAGGAGAGGCGACACTGGCAAGACAAACGAGAGGCCACGAGGCCACAAAGTTGTTGAGTCAACATGAAGAGGGAGAGGTCCAGGTAAAGTAAAGAGGTGCGTAGGTAGCGGTAGTATAGGCGACGGTGAGGGGGCTACGGTAGATAGGAGGGTCGCCAGTGGCGGGTGCCGGCTCGACCCTCAGTTGCAATTGTGCTCAAGATTGAGAGCATTTAAGACTAGCAGGATAGGTTGCGCCGAAACGCGGGTTACTGAAAGATCAGGTAAGGTGTGGGAGGTAGGGCAGCGTTAAGAGGGCGAGATGCCAGTTGGATGACGCGGACCGTGGTTAGCGACCACGGGGATCAGAGCGAACTGTGTGTTGTTGCTCCGACTGAGAGTCAAAGGGAACTTGTGCGTACGTAAGTGTATCAAGCCCTGGCGTCTATCACTGCATGTGAAATATGGGTTAGTTTGCGGGACACCGCCCAAAGACCCTTCCCGGGGGTGACGGTCGCCGATAATGTGTCCTCCTCTTCGTTCCTATCTGTTAGAGCCAGTAGTGGTCTGGTGGCTAATCGTATTCCTCGCACTGAGGGACTTCACTACCCCATCTTGACTACCTAGGCGCCGACACGACAGCTTTCTGGAATAAGGTCAATTGTAACCGGGGAACTACGACGAGGGCAGGGTACCTGGGAATCAGCTACACCAATGTTTACATAGTGTTTTCAAGCAATGCGATACTGTGTCTGTCCATGACATGTACTTGCAACCGTTCCCCTCGCAAGCGCAAGTTGATATTGGAGCACGCACCTCAGCGTGCATTGTGGTTGATCAGTATGACATTCCCGTGCAGGTACTTGTTCGCGGCTCTCTATATCCTGAACATACCTGCTGAGTGACTTTCAGTTGTGGACGCGTACCGATACTCTGCTTTATTGCGGGCTGCAACAGGAGAAGCCATTCAAAGTAGTGTGCATTCGGTGTATGCTTTAGCAAGTTAAGATTGGTGAGTTGATTGTGTTTGTGAGGTCTCCAGCGCTCGCTTGCCCAGGAACTTGCAAGATAATGATTTGGCTTGTCCTGGGCATCCCATTTTGCAACAACGTGTTCCAAATGCGAAAGCGTTTCTGAATACTTCTGTAATAGGTCGGGCAGAGTGGAGGACTCCGGTGAGTACAGTGAAGGCGATTGGGCGTCTAGCCGGGCGATTGGGAGTCAGTAGCTGACTAGTGAGCACGACAGTGGTGTTGAACGAAGGAGGCTCTCGGGCTGCCTGGTGTTGGGGGTATGCGAGGGACTATCCCATATTCCGAGTACTTCACATAAACCTCTTGTAGAGCTTGATATGATATTACCTAGTCATACATGTGTGTTCCCCACGTAATGTATCCGTTCAGTACTTTGAATGGAGACCAGACTCCACTACATCCCGACACTTTAATATCTCAATCACAACTCAATTTACCTGGTCTAACCCAAACTTCCTCGCCACCGCTGGGAACGAGGAGTGAGTGTGCCACTGTGTCGCTCCAAAATGAGCGAGAACGATTAGTGAGTGAAGTACCTCGGATCGGTGGAGCGGGATCTGGTCGAGGTACCTGAAGCAGTGTGGCTTAAAGCCCCTCGCTGCGGCTTTATTATCACGTGCGATTTGCACAAAAAAAAGCCTGCGGCTATACATCCGTATACATGCATTTCGGATGTTCATGTACGATGAAGTGTATATCTAGGCCTCCATCTGACTCAAATTTTGAAGCCGCGGAAGGCCCCAATTAAGCCCTTTTAGCCGCGCGGCTTAATTGGCCAAATAAAAGCCTTAAAGCCCGAATTAAGCCTGAAGCAGGGAGTAGGCGAGCGTTCACTTTGGAATCAGCGGGCTAGCCAGTAAGTGACTCGGCGAGTAGAGTTGCAAGTAGGGTAGCGCACGGACCCAAAACGAGCGAGTAGGACAAGTAAGGTTGTAGCTAGTCTACAGTCGTACGAGTAATAATTAGGAACGGCACATTGGTGGACGTGCCAGTGTGAGCCAAGTTGAAGTTGACGTCCAAAGCAAGCGGGCGGCGCAGCACTGGAGCATATGAACTGCCCAACGAGCCGGGTAAGATAACATACCCGTTACGCTTCAGAAAAGCCCAGGACGATCACCAGGCAGGCAATGCTCGTGCGTTCCCACCTTTTCGGACCACGGCGGTAAGGCGTACAGGCACAGTGGGCATCATTGACGAGACTGATCTGGATTGTCGAGACCTTTTCGCAGGGTGGTGCCCGCCGTATTGCTGCCGACAAGCGCGTAACTAAAACACAAGGACGCTCGAACCCTGCCTGGCAAGCCGCTCCGCTTGGCGATGGCGCTGTGCTGAGTCTGGAGAGGTCAATAGATTTGTAGACGAATCTGCGAGTAAAACAGTGGCGATAATCGCATTCGCGGCGAAGGCACGGGAGTACAGTACACTATATGCTGCTTCGGCCAGCAAGCAAGCAAAGATCACTGCGCCGCGCGGATATGTACATGTACTGCACGGGATGATGTGCATTGCGTCGAGGCAAGCACGATCGCCTGTGGTTCATCTTGCTGCTGCCCAGGAGAGCTCACTTTAGTACACGTCGTCGAAAAGGACTTCTAATCCTTTTGCTGTGCATGTACATGTAGCCAGGCGGCGCCTTTGCTACCAAAACGTATTCGTCTTGGTCGCAGCTCCAACTCTTTCGGGCTAAATAACTGCGACCACGACGTGTGTGTGGTCTCACTGTGGCCATATGCTTCTGGATACCCGATTGCAAGCGAATATGCCGTAGTCGACGAACAGAGGCGTTCGTGTGGATGGCACGGAAAATATCCGCACACCGAGTCTGTCGCGAGGCAGTCCGCGGTTTAAGCGACAAGATCACGTGGGGGTTTGTAGCGGTGGTTAATTCTGTGATGGCCTGCCATGCGGGTTTCCACGTGCGCACCGCAGAGACCATTGGCCCTCGAGATGCAAAAGGCAACGGCACGTGGCAATCCGGCCCCGCCATCAGCAAGCGCGTCCACTGCCGAATCGGCAAGTCGTTGTCTTCGCCACGCAACTTGCGCAAGTTTTGCAGCGCGGGTACCGCGCTGGGTCAAGACCCGCCTGATGTGTGCGCGGAAACAGAGCAAGTGCTTGAAGCTCCAGCTGCTCGCCACTCAAGATTTGCTACAGTTCATATGCCTCCCGCCAGGCCAGCCAAATCGCTGGTTTGGTAATTGGCAAAAGCACTCCCACGTCAGCCGGCTGGACAGCCCTCCCCACCTGATCCTCCTGCTGCCATTCTGCATTTTGCGCGCTCCAGCTCACTCCGGACTCCGCTCGACAGCCATGCAACGCCACATCCTGCGCCGCCTGCCTCGCACGATCGCCCGCAGTGCTGCTGCCGCCAAGGCCTCGTCGGCCAGCCTGCTGTCCCGCCAGTTCTCCGCGCAGGCGCCGGTGAAGCAGACCAACCTGTTCATCAACAACAAGTTCACGCCGTCGTCGTCGGGTGCCACCTTCGACACCTTCAACCCCGCCACGGAGGAGAAAATTGCGTCAATTGCTGAGGCCACCACCGCCGATGTCGACGCCGCTGTGGACGCTGCTCGCGCTGCCTTCAACGGCCCGTGGCGCACCATGGACGCTTCCGAGCGTGGCCGTTTGATGCACCGCCTCGCGGACCTCATTGAGGAGCACGGCGACGAGCTCGCCCACCTCGAGTCCATCGACGCTGGCAAGCCCTCCTTCCTGACACGTGTGCTGGACGTGCAGGCCTGCTTGAACGTGCTCCGCTACTACGCTGGATGGGCGGACAAGATCCACGGCTCCACCATCCCGATCTCGGGCCCGTACCTGTGCTACACGAAGCAAGAGCCCGTGGGTGTGTGCGGCCAGATTATCCCGTGGAACTTCCCCATGATCATGATGTCCTGGAAGCTGGGCCCGGCCCTTGCTACGGGCAACACGGTCGTGCTCAAGCCCGCTGAGCAGACGTCGCTGACTGCTCTGCGCGTTGCGGAGCTCATTGTCGAGGCTGGCTTCCCCGAGGGCGTAGTGAACATCGTGACGGGCGGCGGTGCCACTGTTGGTGCCCACCTTGCGCAGCACCCCAAGGTCGATAAGATTGCGTTCACGGGCTCCACCGAGACGGGCATGACCATCATGCGCACGTCGCACGTGGACAATCTCAAGCGCATTACGCTTGAGCTGGGCGGCAAGTCTGCGAACATCATCCTCGACGACGCTGACATTGACAAGGCCATCCAGCAGTCGCAGATGGGTCTGTTCCTGAACGCTGGCCAGGTGTGCATCTCCGGCAGCCGCGTGTACGTGCAAGAGGGCATCTACGAGGAGTTTGTGCGCCGCTCGGGCGAGGCCGCGCGGAGCATGAAGATCGGTGACCCGTTGGACCTGAGCACGCAGCACGGCCCGCAGATTGACGGCACGCAGTTCAACAAGATCCTGGGCTACGTCGAGTCCGGTAAGAAGGAAGGAGCCCGCCTCGTGTGCGGCGGCAAACGCTGGGGCGACAAGGGCTACTTCATCGAGCCAACAGTGTTTGCCGACGTGACGGAGGACATGGCCATCGCCCGTGAGGAGATCTTCGGCCCGGTGATGTCGATTATCAAGTTTAAGACCATTGACGAGGTCATCGAGCGCGCCAACAACTCGGAGTTCGGCCTGGGCGCCGGCGTGGTGACGTCCAACCTGGACAACGCGATCAAGATCTCCAACGGCGTGCGCGCCGGCACTGTGTACGTGAACTGCTACACGGTGATCGAGGCCAACACGCCGTTCGGCGGCTTTAAGAATTCTGGCATCGGCCGCGAGCAGGGCGAGCTGGGCCTGCGCAACTACCTCGAGAACAAGACTGTCATCATCAAGCGTCCGGACGACTCCATGCCCTAAGTTGGCAGTGGCGGCAGCCCTAGAAAGCAGACAACAAACACACCCATCGACGTGCAGTAAAGATATAAACAACGAGCGTCAATTTTGCCATGACAACTTCAACTTGGGCCATACATGAATCAAATCAAATAAATGTGTGACTTACACACTATTATGTTGTCGGACACTGAATTTCAGCGCACGTGATTGAACCTTTTTTCGACGAATCAGGCACTTCTGAAAAAAACATACTTGACTTAAGTATGCCGGAAAAAGACATGCTGTTTCCACCCAACAAGGAGCCGTTGGTCATGCCATTGGCCGAAAATAGCTCCCTCTTCCGCGCTATTTTCGGCCAATGATGTTCTCCTCTCCCGGCCGAGTGGTTTCCTGGTCAGTTCCCATTCGACACCGTTGGCCCTCAAGCGCCGACGCCCCCGCCCTCCGAGAGAAAGCCCAGACGACCCCTCGTCCGCGCGTCCTCTCTGCCTCGACAGTCCTCACCGACAGCTCGACGTCCCAGCGCCCGGCGACCCTCACAACGTGGCTTCAGTGCATGCGTTTGCAAATCCCGTGCGACCAGTTTGATTCGAGTGCGTCGACTTGGAAACGAAAGAGACAGGAAGTTGTGCGTCATCCCCCGGATCATCCCCTCCGCCACCATTCCTCGTCCATACCTGCAGCTGAGCACGTGATCTCGCTCACGTTACAACAGGACCAGTCGCTCTTCTTTAGCTAACCAAGAGCCTCCCACCTCCCAACAAAACCCCGCCAAGATGTCGTTCATGAACATTGCAGGAACGCAGTCGGTCGACGACCCAGAGTACCGCTACAAGATGCCGCGACTGCTAGCCAAGATCGAGGGTCGTGGCAACGGTATCAAGACGCTGGTGGTCAACTGTGCTGACATTGCCACGTCGCTCCACCGCTCCACCGCCGAAGTGTGCAAGTTCTTCGGCTGTGAGCTCGGCGCGCAGTCCAAGTACGACGAGAAGACGGACCGTGCCATCGTGAACGGCGCTTTTGAGGCTGGCATGATGCAGCAGCACCTGTCCAAATACATCGAGGGCTTCGTACTGTGCCCCGGATGCCGTCTGCCGGAGACCAAGTACAAGTTCAAGGGCCAGTTGATCTTCCACAAGTGCTACGCCTGCGGAGCCGTGGAGCCCGTGGACATGAACCACAAGCTCACGACCTTCATCTTCAAGGAGCACACGGCTGCCAAGCGCGGCAGCAAGGACGACAAGAAGAAGCTCAAGAAAGAGAAGAAGGAGAAGAAGAAGTCCCACGACGAGCCCGAGGATGAGTCCGCTACCAAGGAAAAGAAGGAGAAGAAGGAGAAGAAGGAAAAGAAGGAGAAGAAGGACAAAAAGGACAAAAAGGACAAGAAGAAAAAACACCACAAGGACAAGCACTCGGACAAGGAGGCCTCGGGCGCCGAGGACGAGGAGGACGACGAGGTGGTGTGGCACACGGACCTGTCCGCAGAGGCTGTGGCTGCCCGTGCTGCTGAAGCCGAGGCCATCGAAGCCGCTGCCGCGGCTGCCATGCAGGCAGAGGAGGTTGTGGCTACGCTGGACAACCTGCAGGTGGACGACGAGAACGCTCTGGACTCGGCCGTGTCGAACCTGCAGCGCTACCTGGCCGAGAGCCACTCGGAGACGGAGATCTTCGAGGAGCTGTGCCGCCAGCAGACCTACTCGGCTCTTCCCGTCACGGACCGTCTGGTCGTGTTTTTCCGCTCGGCCTTCACGAAGCAGGTCCTGGCGAGCAACCAGGTTGCCAAATACGCGCCTGTGCTGGAACAAATCATCGACGGTCAGCACTCGCAGTACCAACTGTTGGCTCTGACTGAGCACTTCTGCGCCGTGGAGCACCCGGAGCTGCTGTCCTCGTACCCGATCCTGCTGAAGCTGCTGTACGACGAGGACCTTCTGGAGGAGGAGTGCCTTGTGGCCTGGGCCAACAACGGTGTCCGCAAGGAATATGCGCACTGGGCTGTCACGGATGACCTCGCTGCGAAGTTGAAGGCCCTGCTGCAGCCCTTCATTGAGTGGCTGGAGAACGCCGAAGAGGAGAGTGAGGTTGAGAGCGACGACGAGTAATTTGTCGGCCCCGGTCACGATTCACGTTCGACGCAAATTTGGAGTTGTATTTCGCCCGTGTGCACTACCTGAGCGACCAATTCAGCACTTGCATAACTTCTCTCTTTACTTTTCAGGCCGACGACTTCACCCTGTGTGAGCGCGTGCGTCTCTCAAGAAGTTGATTGGCTACTTCGATGCATTTTTCGATCAAGCGCGAGTCGATCGCTACTCATAACTCATGAATGAAATCTGCCTCGTGCTAACTCTTTTGAATCTCAGTCTATTTGGTTGAGGGCAGCGTGAATATCTGTAGCGATATTGTCTACGATTGTGGAAATCTCTTTCTCTAGGGCGGCAGACGCATCAGACGACAAGACCTTTTCTTCGTTTTTTTCGACATCGCTTCGCAGCAGGAGTGCAGATGCTACTGCGTCGCATGTGAACGATTGCGTGGCTTTCGCCTCGATCAAGGACCGGTGGAAGCGCTGGAACTTTCCCTACCCAAACAGTACAGCACAGTAAGTGAGCAGTAGAAAACGATTCGGTTAGTGTCGAACCAGTACCTTGCAGTATTCGACGCCGATACTAAATACGGGCTTGCCCGACGCGATGGCCTCCGTAGTCATTGAAATCGAGTCTGGCGTGGTTACGATGCAAGTCGCCGTGGAGAGCAGTGCGTAGTACGGATTCCGACCCTCAGTGCCATTCCACACCAGCAGTTGTCCTGGCACCGGAAAACGACTCTGCAGTCCGTGACGGACGATACGTTGAACATTCTTCGGCGTCCGCCGCGAGAACGTCACCAGCACTGCCACATCCTCTTCAGTTGAAAGCACATCCACAAACTCACCAACCATCCTCTCTGCATCCAGCTCCGTGAAGGCGAACCCACTACAAGGCCCCCCCAGCAGCCACACAACGCGCGTCCTTCTACCCTGCAGACTCTCATCCATTTCCTCGCTCCATTCGCTGCCATGTTGCTGTAATAGCTCCGGCGTGATGTCGTGCACCGTCCCCGACGTTAGATAGAGGTTCGCAGCACCACCTTTTCCACCTGGGAAATCGTGTCTGGGCGCCACCACAGCGTCGAACCATGAGAGCGGCACGCGTGGGTGCTGGATCTGCACGTTGAACGTCCTGCGAGGCTCCAGCTGCTTCAGCACAGCACAGAGCGCCACCGTACTCCTCCCACAGCCGATAATGACGTCCAGAGCTCGTGGGTTCTTCTGCACAGGGAACATGCGACTTGTGTCTTGCTCCTTGTAGCCGAACAGCGCGTTCCGAGTAACTTGAGCGCCGAAAATTTGCAGCACCGGCGGAAGCAGACGCGAGCTCCCGAGCGTCACACGCACACACTCCACGCGCGGGCAGCACACCTGCGACCTGTAGATCGAGCTTTCGCTCAGCAACTTGTCACGCAGCCTAGCCCCGAGCGCCAGCGCCTGCTTTTCGGCGCCCGCCGCGCCATTCCCGAGCACCAGCAGCCGCACGCCGCGCATCAAAGTGACCATCACTCCAAACGTTCGGTGGTAGGAGTCGCGTGCTGCCCAATCTTCTGTCCCGATTTATTTATTTACATACACTCTTGGAGCCACTTGGCTACTGGACCAGAGGAGAGACGACGATGGCTTCCGCTCCCGACGCCTTCGAGATCCTGCGCGTGACGCGGCACCTGCCCGTTGTGGAGAAAGAGCTGGTCTTCGGTAAGCGATCGACGGACGCAGCGGCCGCGCGCTCAACGGCGGGCGCGGCGTGGGGCAAGAGCGCGCGCAAGTGGGTGGCTCCTTCCGCCGCCTCCCGCGAATTCGGCGACGCCATGCCGCGGGAGCTGCGCACGCTGGTGGCCGCGTCCTTCGACATTTTCGCGCGCGTGCAGCAGCAGACGCATCAGCTGGGTGCGTTCGGCATCGCGCGCGCCAGCCGCGAGTACCGCGAGGCCCTCAAGACGTGCATCTTCGCGCTGGAAGACCGACTGGAGGAGAGAAAAGACACCAGTGCAGAGGAGGAGGAGAAATTTTTGGACCTGCTCAAGGTGTCGCTGGCCATTTGGCACTTGTGCGAGCTGCTGCTGCTCCGCGGAGGAGTCAGAGGAGCGGACAGAACGCTGGCCTATGACCTGGGGATGTGGCTGCAGGAACACTACTGCAGTACGCTGCTGGAAAATACGGAGGGTGACAGCGTGCGACTGAAGAAGGAGCAGAAACCCGAGCAAGACCCGGCCTTCTGGAGCACGATCCAGTCCTTGGTGATGGCGGGAAGTGGGGTAAGTGCGTGGACTCTGCTGGCCACGCACTCGAGCTACAAGTCGCTGTTTTCTCGGGATGCTGCGTCACTCACGGGAGCGTCGATGAAGGCGTCGTTTCAGGCGGTGCAAAGGCTGCTGCTGTCGATGCCTGGAAGTACGGGGAGCTCGCACATGAACATGGAACAAGATGGCCCCGTGGAGTGGAAGAACTGGCACGATGCCTGCCAGTACTTGCTTAACACAGACGGATACATCAAGTCGAACGCCGGATTGACAACGCTGCTGGAGATTATGGTGGCCAAGGAGGACGTGCTAAAGAGCCACGCCACCACTTGGTACGAGCTAATGATGGCACGGCTGTTCTTGGATGAGCCTAAGACGATTGCGCATCGCTTTGAGTATCTAATGGCCAACTGCTTCCGCGCCTACAACAGTGATAAGACGAGTATGGGCAACTTCGATTGTATTATCCTGGCCATTTTGGAATATGACGTCCAGAGTGCTTTGCAGGACATCATTGCGCTTGGATTCTCGTGGATGGCTGCTCATCTGGCAGACTTGCTGCAGAAAAATAACGTCATCATAGCCGATGAATTGTTGCCGCAAGCGGAGTGCACACTGCGAGAGCGCTTCCTGCTGGAGTATGCCATGGAAATCGGTGCGAGCAGTGGTATGTGGCAATTTGCCGTGCGGTACTATGAGTACTGCCCCAAGTTCGGAGCAATTGCTATTCGATCTGCTTTGGAGCGTGAACCCCTTCCAACTGACTACAAGGCTGAGCGTCTTCTTGCGTACTGCCATGGTAAAAAGGTTCTGACACAGACTCAACGACGCATTTCAATCATGAGAGCACAGGAATCCATAGCAAAGAAGACATACGCATCAGCTCTTCAGTGGATGCTGCGCGGAAACCATCTGGATGATGTGGATGCTCTGTGCGATGATATTTTGGAAGAATGTAACAACTCCAGCTCGTTGACTCCTTTGCATGAAGCGGTGCAGTTTATGGTTGGGCACCCCGAGTTTGCCCGCCCACAGAAACTAGCGTGGCTGGTGCGGTACCGCGAGTTCCACTTGGTGCTCGACGACTGCGAGTCATTGCAGCAACAACTGAGAACTGGTGATTTCTCGGACAATAGGAGTGAGCGTGCAGGCCTGGAAACCAAGCTGCGTTTTGTCTCTATGGAAGCTGCCAAGCGCCTTGACTGGTTGTTTAGCTCAGCTGAGGCTCCTAAGTCACTGCGCTCTGAAGTGCTGAAACAAGCCGAGCATTTGCTGAAGGAATCACCGACTGTGTTTGGATCGCGACATCTGTATTCGCTCATGGCGTACCTGCAGCAATTGGACCGTTCGTTTGACCGCCAAAACTTTTACGCGTCGGGCTCGAACAAGCAGCTGAAAGAACGCATCGAAAGTTTGATTTCTCGAAACCTCGCTGAAGCGATGCTGCAAGAAGCTAGTGCATGTGGTACTGCCTCGACCGTGAGTGCCCCAAACAGTCAAGCAAATGCTGCGCTAGTTAGCCAGCAAACTTATTTGATCGCAGATGCATCTTTCACGCTGATGGAAGATTAACTGGAGCCTTTTAGTTTGTTTGGTGGTCGTGTTGTTGAGGTGCTGTAATATTCGCTCGAATCACTGCAATTCGCAAACGATATCTACTACTGCCTGACGAACGCTCGGTGGTAACGAAGGCTTTAGGCGCAGTGATCCAATTTCAGGAACTGAGTTGGTGCGTGTAAGATGCGCTGCTTGTTAGAAGGAACCCATAACAACAAAATCAAGAGTACAGGATCGCCCTCTTAGCTATTTCGTTACTATCAGATTGGACGGTTTTCTGAGTGGCAGGGAACGAAGTATCTATAGAGTGACACTTATTGAGCGTTGAGCATTTGATCGACCAAGGCAGCGATCACTTTCGAAAAACCGCACACCTGATCGTGACTTTTCAAGAGCGAAACAAATCAGCGAGGACATGAATGGGTGGTGTCGAGTTGAGGCGCGATTTCTCTAGCAGAAACGAGCGAGTGGTCATAGTCTATGACTCATAGACCACTGGTCTAACCAAAACGTCGCGCGTTAGCATATCAACAGTGACTACTGCAGTGAAAAAAGGCAGATTCCAGCAGCGTTGCAGCTTTTCAGAGTTTTTATCGCGGGATCAAGCTTGAGAGTGCAGCTAGTGATCGTCAGCGAGACATCCTAGATCACTTGGTTTGCGCTCAGGATGCCGCAGGTTTCAGTGGTACCGCTATGCACCAATGTTGTTGACGCAAGCTTCCACTTGCAGTACACTTGGGCGTTTAGATGAGGGATATTGGACCACAGCATGAATGTCGAACACCACTTGGCGAGGTGTGTCTTTGTCAGGCGATGGTCTGAACATGCCCACCGCCGCCAACCAACCGATGAACGATTCGATCAGCAATGGACACACGGAGACGACGACAATCAACTAATTTGGCCTCTTATTATTTGTCGTCGAATGCAACACCACCGCTAGTCTGCTGAAAGCATGTGACGACTTGCGATCGATGAGCAGGAAGACACATGAGCCCGTACCGCTTCACTCTGTTCAAATTCAACATTTGTATCATGGTAAGTAAAGACGATGGAAGGCAATGTCGAACACACAAGCTCTAGTTCCTGACTTACTTGATTTCTCTCCAAGCAAGTCGAGTACGTCTGACATGAAGTCACCGCCCTCGCGTTTGAATTTGAAAGCAGCTTCAACAGCGTCCTTGAACACTTTGACCACATTTGTCCCGTCCGCGGCTGAGACAAAGCTGAACTCGAGGTTGTGCGTCTCGGCGAATTTGAACTTCTTGTTTGTTACCTGAAACGCGCCAAGAAACAGAAAGTCGTGAGCTACTTCAAGAAGTGTCGTTGACATTGTACACAGCGATTGCGGGAAACTCGTATGCACTGACGTTCATGTCGACGTCAATCTTGTTGGCGACTAGAAAGCATGGGATACTCTCGCAGTACTCGCGCAGCTCCTTGTACCAGTTAGCCAGGTTTTGATACGTCACCTTTCGCGTGACATCAAAAACCTACGTGTACCCATGGAATAGCACGCCTCAGCTACCATCAAGGAGAGTGTTCTCTCAGCGAGTCTCACCAAGATGCAAGCTGTTGCTCCGTAGTAGTATGACGGGTGCATGCTTGAGAATCGCTCTTGCCCGGCCGTGTCCCAGAAATCTGCCCAAACAACCATTGCGAGCACACGGGCGTGAGCTCAGCCCACAGACCTTCATGTTTAAAGCCAAGAACGCACCAACTTTCACCGTGCGCTTCCCGTTCTCCCCATCCAGCTCCACCTCCTTGCGAAACAGCGTCAGCGCAAACGTCGACAGCTACAAGTCCATACAATGAGTGTCTGGAAACCCAACAACTAGGAAGTGGATGTGCACGCACCTGTCGCGGCTGGTACTCATTCATCATGAAGCGTTCGACCAACTTCGACTTGCCCACGGCCGAGTCGCCGAGCAGAATGACCTACGGAGCACAGCTGTTAGCAGCATCAATTACACCGATACGTTCCGCCACTCACTTTCACGTCGGGCTCACCCAAGCTGTCCTCCAGTACCTCGATGGCTGCCATTGCCATGGTTGGGATTTTGAAGAGACGCGCAAAGACCTCTACAAACTGTCAAATTAGTGTATTCAACATAAGTTAATGTACTACACATAGACGTCGTGATCCACTCACAAGGCGCCAAAACCAGAGCGACCATGACGGAGCTGGCGACGGAGCACGTGCGCATGCTGGACGCCGGCAGGCTGCGTGTGGCGCACGAGTCGCCGCTCACCACGAGCTTCTTTGCACCCGTGGCCTCCCGTAAAACGCAGTTGCTGCAGCACGGCAACGCGTTCGGCCTGAGCTTCGTGGCGACCGAGAAAGGTGCGCGTCATGGAGTGCGGAGTTGATTCCTCTATTTTTGTATTTGATACAATGGGGACCTCACATTTGATATGAACCACACAGGCTTTGTGATGACCAATAATGACGAGCTGGAGGCCTCGTGCGCCGACTACACGAAGCGGCGACAGGAGGCCATGGATCACGGACAGAAGCTCACACTGGAGGAGATCCACGCCGTGCCAGCGACCAAGGAGGTCCAGCTACCGTCCATTTCCTACTGGATCGCGCTCTCCCCGGACGAGCTGACGGTCGCTGTAGCGTACGGAGAATCCGTGTCGCTCTTTGAGGTCGCGCATATTGTGGAGGCGGTACGACACGCAGTTGTTCGCTGCTGGAGTTCAATACTGTGCAATTTGTGCTGATTTATTTGTCTTGGACGTTGTGCAGACGGCGCCAGCACCCTTTCACACGTTCTCCAAGCTGCAGGCGCAGGAGATTGCGTGGTGCACAAACACAACAAGTGAACGGCTGGCGGTCTTGACGGTGGAGAAGCAGGTATTCGTGTGTACTCTTGCAGGAGGTAAAGAGGTCATTGAGACACAGATCGATGCGTCGTCCGGTACGTGGCGTAACAGTTGAAAAATCCTGGTTGATGTTGAAGCTAACGTTTGATTTTGGTTTGGGTACAATTCAGTTTCCTGGTCTCCGTCGGGCGAACAGATTGCTGTTGGCTTGGTGGATGGAACAATTGGCGTCTACGGACGGGATACGCTTCAGATTCTTCGATCTATCGGCCAGCCAGAGTGCTGTTCCGACGAAGGACTTGAAGGTAAGACAAATGTGGCACAAATAATCGCTTTGGTAAAGTGGTACGAGCAATGTTATTGATAATGTTTTATTTCTTTTGTAGTGCACCACGTAAACTGGGCGGAGGAGAATCTGATTCTGGTTGGATACCAAAAGTATGACGAAGGAATGGAGGAAACTACCGCTCTTGCTTGTATCTACGAAAACGACGAATTTGTGGAGCTAGACGAGGTTGTCGGTTTTTTCGATGTGGAGAACCGACGACACCAGTATTTCTCTGTGTTCTTATCGGATTGGTATGATGTTGTCTTGAAATTATTAGAATGGGATCAGTGTGCTAACTATGAATGCTGCTGTGCAGGCGAATGTTCTTCATTGGTTGCTCTCTGAGCGCAGATATCGAGTTACTTGTTTCAGACCCGGACGGTGGCGACTGGGCACTGTGGAAGCCGCTGGAAAAGTATCAAGCACGCCTTCCCATGAACGCCAATGACGAAGAATCCTTTCCCACGGGTCTTGCTCTCAATTTGAATTCGACCTCGCCAGTTCCTGTTGATGAAGATGCATTTCCGCCTGTCCCCATTGTTTCATGTACCAACACTGAAGGACTCTTGGTCAACTTTGGGTTTGTTGACACAACAGTGCACGACGTACTTGAGTTTGTCAAGAGCCCAGTGTCGTTTGAAAAGAAAGTGACTCGTGTTGCTGCAGTTAAGGAGGAGCCCAAGGAAGCATCTGACTCACCTCCAGGATCTCCAACTGGAAATCCTGCAGAAGCTAAAACCAAAATGGCTGCACCTGCAAAGCAGGCAATCTCGCACGAATACGGACAGAACGACGAGAACGAGTTTGCCGAATCCGACGGCGAGTCTAGTGACGAAGAAGAGGAACGGAAAGAGGAGGAAGAAAAGGCCAGAAATGCTTTCCGCTCGGTTGCGTCTGATGGATCTGACTTCATTGTGTCGGAGCTGTTTCCGAATCTGTTCAAGACTCTCGGAGCAACGTACGATGAAGAAGAACATGCGAGCACACTGGAACGTCTCGAAAAGGACGGGAAGGTGTACGAGGCCGACTTTATTCCGTGGTACGTGAATTGGATTTTCGGCGATGACGAGTCAGATTCGGATGGAGATGACGTGCCTTCAGCGTCGGTGGTGGAACCCACTGAAATGAAATCGAAGGAGGAAATCGCAGCAGCATTTTCAAAGTTCACAGCCAAGGAGGGAAGCTGGAAGTGTGCAGTATGCATGGTGAACAATAACCCGGATGCGGTGAAGTGCAGCGCTTGCGAAACACCAAACCCAGCTGCACCGAAGGTGGGTGCTGTAACACCGGCGAGTGCTACGTCTGCAGGTTCGATCGGTTCCGGTGGTTTTTCTTTCCCAGCTGCCACGGGAGATGCATCAAAGCTGTCGTCGTTTTCTTTTGGTGCGACTCCAGGCACGAGCTCGAAATCTGGTGGTACAAGCAAGCCTGCTGGCTTTTCTTTCGGCGATAAGGCAGCAACGACAGGCTTTAGCTTCCCGAGTAGCAAACCTGGATCAGGTTTCAGCTTTCCGACTAGCACGAAGCCTGCGACAGAGTTAAGCTTTGGAGATGCTTTGAGTTGTTCTACTAGTGCACCGGCGACCAGTTTTAGTTTTGGGAATTCTTCAAGTGTTGGAATCAATGGGTCTGGTTCAAGGGGTAGTGTTCCTGCTATTGCTGTATCATCAGCGCAGCCTTCGTCATCGAATAAGACCATCTCGCATGAATATGGGCAGAACGATGAAAACGAGTTCGCTGAGTCTGATGGAGAGGACAGTGACGAGGAAGTGGAGCGCAAGGAGGAGGAAGACAAGGCTAGAAATGCGTTTCGCTCGATTATGCCCGATGGATCTGAGTTTATCACTTCAGACCAATTCCCCAAATTGTTCAAAACCCTTGGAGCAACTTATGACGAAGAAGGACACGCGACTACACTAAAGCGCCTTGAGCGGAACGGCAAAGTCTACGAGATTGACTTCATTTCCTGGTACATCGATTGGATATTCGGCGGTGACTTATCTGACTCCGAAAACGAAAATGATCCTGTACCTGCACAGAAAGCAATCTCGCACGAATACGGACAGAACGACGAGAACGAGTTTGCCGAATCCGACGGCGAGTCTAGTGACGAAGAAGAGGAACGGAAAGAGGAGGAAGAAAAGGCCAGAAATGCTTTCCGCTCGGTTGCGTCTGATGGATCTGACTTCATTGTGTCGGAGCTGTTTCCGAATCTGTTCAAGACTCTCGGAGCAACGTACGATGAAGAAGAACATGCGAGCACACTGGAACGTCTCGAAAAGGACGGGAAGGTGTACGAGGCCGACTTTATTCCGTGGTACGTGAATTGGATTTTCGGCGATGACGAGTCAGATTCGGATGAAGATGACGTGCCTTCAGCGTCGGTGGTGGAACCCACTGAAATGAAATCGAAGGAGGAAATCGCAGCAGCATTTTCAAAGTTCACAGCCAAGGAGGGAAGCTGGAAGTGTGCAGTATGCATGGTGAACAATAACCCGGATGCGGTGAAGTGCAGCGCTTGCGAAACACCAAACCCAGCTGCACCGAAGGTGGGTGCTGTAACACCGGCGAGTGCTACGTCTGCAGGTTCGATCGGTTCCGGTGGTTTTTCTTTCCCAGCTGCCACGGGAGATGCATCAAAGCTGTCGTCGTTTTCTTTTGGTGCGACTCCAGGCACGAGCTCGAAATCTGGTGGTACAAGCAAGCCTGCTGGCTTTTCTTTCGGCGATAAGGCAGCAACGACAGGCTTTAGCTTCCCGAGTAGCAAACCTGGATCAGGTTTCAGCTTTCCGACTAGCACGAAGCCTGCGACAGAGTTAAGCTTTGGAGATGCTGCTAGCTCTACAGCTTCTGAATCTACTGGTGTCAGTGGATATCCGCCTGATACGACGGCAAAGCCGAAGCCCCCAGCATTTGGTGCGGCGAACGGCAGTTGTTACCCTCCTGACACAACTTCAAAGCCAAAGCCTCCTGCGTTTGGTGCAAGTGGAAGCGGATACCCACCGGATACTACGTCAAAGCCAAAACCTCCTGCATTTGGCGCAGCAAGTGGAAGTGGATACCCGCCTGACACAATTGCAAAGCCAAAGCCTCCTGCGTTTGGTGCTAGTGGAAGTGGTTACCCACCGGATACTACGTCAAAGCCAAAACCTCCTGCATTTGGCGCAGCAAGTGGAAGTGGATACCCGCCTGACACAACTGCAAAGCCAAAGCCTCCTGCGTTTGGTGCTAGTGGAAGTGGTTACCCACCGGATACTACGTCAAAGCCAAAACCTCCTGCACTTGGCGCAGCAAGTGGAAGTGGATACCCGCCTGACACAACTGCAAAGCCAAAGCCTCCTGCGTTTGGTGCTAGTGGAAGTGGTTACCCACCGGATACTACGTCAAAGCCAAAACCTCCTGCACTTGGCGCAGCAAGTGGAAGTGGATACCCGCCTGACACAACTGCAAAGCCAAAGCCTCCTGCGTTTGGTGCTAGTGGAAGTGGTTACCCACCGGATACTACGTCAAAGCCAAAACCTCCTGCACTTGGCGCAGCAAGTGGAAGTGGATACCCGCCTGACACAACTGCAAAGCCAAAGCCTCCTGCGTTTGGTGCTAGTGGAAGTGGTTACCCACCGGATACTACGTCAAAGCCAAAACCTCCTGCACTTGGCGCAGCAAGTGGAAGTGGATACCCGCCTGACACAACTGCAAAGCCAAAGCCTCCTGCGTTTGGTGCTAGTGGAAGTGGTTACCCACCGGATACTACGTCAAAGCCAAAACCTCCTGCACTTGGCGCAGCAAGTGGAAGTGGATACCCGCCTGACACAACTGCAAAGCCAAAGCCTCCTGCGTTTGGTGCTAGTGGAAGTGGTTACCCACCGGATACTACGTCAAAGCCAAAACCTCCTGCACTTGGCGCAGCAAGTGGAAGTGGATACCCGCCTGACACAACTGCAAAGCCAAAGCCTCCTGCATTTGGTGCCGTGAGTCGCAGTGGTTACCCGCCTGATACGACCGCGAAGCCGAAGCCTCCGGCTTTTGGTGATACCAGCAGCAGCATTAGGAGCACCAGCAGTGGTTACCCACCCGACACCTCGACGAAACCAAAGCCTCCAATGTTCGGGCAATCGACTGCTTCCGACAAGACAACTTCCTCGTTCGGCTTTGGTTCTTTTGGAAAAAATCTTTTCGGATCGACGCCGGGTTCCTCAGATACTTCTGCTCCAATTGGGAATTCGTCTAGCACAGCTACTCCAACAAAGGCAAATTCTTTGTTTGGGAGTGCATTCGGTGCTAGTACGGCTGTTGAAAAAGCTCCCGACACGTCTTCCTCTCCATTTGGTGTTTTACCGAAAGCAAAATCGAAGAGGACGTTTTCCTTTGGAGCAGAGAGTGAGGAGGTCTCCTCGAAAACTGACACCACGCGACCAAGCTTTTCCTTTGACAGTGTGTCTTCGACTCTAGATACCACGAGAAAAAGCGACAGATGTGAGGACCGGCCTCAAACAAAGCGCACTTTGAAGTTTGGAGATACGAGCGCTCTTGCAACAAAAACGATTTCCATTCCATCCACGATGATTCAAACAAAACCGGTTGCAGCCCCTGTAAAGGCTGGTAAGGGTACACCATCGTCGAGAATGGAAGGTCAGCTATGGAAACTGATCATTGATTTCGACAAATCCTTACAGCGAGTCAACGAGAGCTCGAAGAATATTTCGTCTAAAGACTCTGAGTTTTCGAAGACACTTTTGAAGAAAATGGACAAGCTACGCACTCAGATTTCGAGTCTCTGTGATGAGATTAATAACCTGGACGAGTCGCGAGATCAGATCGAGAAGGATGTTCTATTTGTTATCGGTAACGACGGTGATGTGCACGAGCAGCTTGAATATGGTCGCGAAATTCTGAATAGTTTCAATGATGAGGCTCTCAAAAGGACACTAGAAGAGCAACCACTTGACCAGCGCTCGAAGGAAACTCGGGAATCACTCAAAGGAAAATTGAATGAGGTAGAAACGTGCTGTCTTGAGCTCGACAGTCACCTCACCTCGTCGAAGATCGGTGCTGATTGTGCGGTGTCGTCGGCGCATTTATTCCGTGTGCTAAAGCAGACTTACGACAACTCGAAGATGCAGTACAACAAGGCATGCAAGCTTGCGGAACATTTAGAAAAGCTGAGTTTGCGTGGAAACCGAATGCGTCAGACTAACGGTGTTAGTGGGATGTCTTCAGTTGAAACAGAGGTTCACCCCGTGGTATCCAAGGCGGAGATGATGCAGATGATTGTGGAGGCTGAACAGCGTAGCCAAAATGTGCGCCGTAATTTCTTGTCTCTATGCAACAACGTGGTCACTCCTCGTGATGTTTTCTCGACCCCGCGGCGTAAGTTGGCACCTCCAACGTCGTCCGACTCTTCGGCATCCCCACTCCGGACTAAAGCCTGTAGCAAGTTGATGCCGAAGACACAGCTAAGCGTTGCTTCCCCAATGAGCTCAGCAAAGCAGTCGTCAAGGTCTGTATCATTCAAGGAAACCCCAGTAAAGTCAGGATCGAAGTTGTTCTCGCTGGCAGAAGCTATGACGCCGAAGGAGGAGCCGGCCAAGCTTGTACAGACCCCACAGCCAGCAAAGGCTAGTGTTGGAGTAGGCAAGGCCCCGCAACGACCCAGCCTAGGTGCCCCAGCTACTGAGGCGAAGCCCTCCTCAACGGTCTCATCTACTGCTCCGAAGTCCAATGTGTTTAGTTTCCCAAAGTCATCGAAGGACAGTGCGAATTCGTTTAGTGCGCCTGCGACAAAGGAGGAGACCACATCGACATCAGCGCAGTTCAGTGGGTTTGGAATCAACTCGCCGACGGTAAAGCCTAAACCAAAGGCTGACACAAAGGCGACACCTGCTTTCTCATTAGGAGGCCAAAATGCCCCAGGATCATCCTCCGCTTTCAGCTTTGGATCAAAGGACTCGAAGATCACAGCCCAGCAGCCTTCTATAGCATCTGCTTCGACGGACTACAAAACGCTTTTGGAAAAGTTCTACAAGGTGCACAACCCGTCTAAGAGTGGCACCGTGATTGAAAAGGCTTTGACAACATATAAGGGCAGGGAGGAGGACCTGTTCACTCGACTGTTTACGATGTATGTTCCGGACTCGACACCTGAAGATGTCAAGAAGTATTTAAATGGGGGCCCTGTTCCTCCGAAATCCGAGTCCGCGGCTGCATCTTCGAAGCGCCCCGCACCAGCTAACGCAGCATCCAAGAGTCCATTTGGCGGGCTCGGAGCACAAGCTACTACACCGAAGGGTACCGCCACGAATCCCAGTCCGTTTGGCACTTCCCCGTCCGCGTTCAGTCTTGGTCCCTCAGCAAACAAGTCGTCTGGCTTTGGTGCGTTCGGATCCGCAGCGACAAGTTCTTCTACAACACCGTTGGCGACTGCTACTGCTTCTCCATTTGGAAAGCCTGCTGTGGACTATCGCCAGAGATTGGTGGAGTTCTATCAAAAATATAACCCGGACAAGCTCAGCAGTGTGGATGCTACGCTTCAGAAGTACAAGGGAAATGAGGAGAAACTCTTCCAGAATCTCGCTGTGAAGTACAAGGTGAATGGTGCAAATGGAGTCCAGCCTGCAAGCCCAGCCATGCCTGCAGCTAGTCCTTTCGGCAAGCCAGGTTCGTTCTCATCCCCCGGCTCTACTAGCGCAGTGGCTTTCGGCTCAGCTACTTCAGTTGGTTTCGGTGCAGCAAAACCTGCCCCCGCGGCGTCTCCGTTTGGTTCTGCTACTCAGACCTCCAGTGGTTTTGGCCCTGCTGGCGGGAGCGGATTTGGAGGTGGATTTCAGTCGGCTGCTGCTACGACTCCGTCGTTCGGTGCACCCACTCCTTTTGGCGCAGCGGCCGGCGGATTTGGAGCTGCTACCAGTGGTGTCAACTATCGCGAGAAACTTGCGGCATTCTATCAACAACATAACCCGGGCAAGTTGAGCTCCGTGGATGCGACGCTGGAAAAGTACAAGGGCCGCGAAGACCACCTTTTCGCGATGCTAGAGCAGAAGTACGTCAAGAAGACGCCTACAGCTTCGGCCACGGGAGGCTTTGGTGGCATTCCTAGCACCACGACGTTCGGCGGTGGCAGCGGTTTCGGCGCGCCGTCGACGTTGGGAGCTGCACCGCCTGCGTTCGGATCGGCTTCGACGTTGGGAGGACCAGCGCAGCCGGCCTTCGGTGCGAGCGCGGGATCAGGCTTTGGGATGGCGTCGCAAATGGGTGGAGGATTTGGGGCTGCTGCCCCGGCAACTCCTAGCGGACCCGCCACTGGGTCAGGATTCAGTACCTTCGGCTCTCAAACCCCGACATTCGGTGGCGCCCCGCAGCAGTCTGGTGGCTTCGGTGCGGCTGCTAACAGCGGAGGCTTTGGCGCGGCTGCTAACAGCGGAGGCTTTGGCGCGGCTGCTAATGGCGGAGGCTTCGGCGCGGCTGCGAACAATGGAGGATTCGGCTCTGGTTTCGGAGGTGGTGCAGCCTCGGGCGGCTTTGGTCAGCCTGTCGCCTTCAGCAACCCCAGCTTCACCCAGATGCGTTGACCCCAAGGAGAGATGCCGCATGAGGTTCCTTGCTTGGTACGACATACTACGTAGTGGTTAGTAAACGGGATACAATGGCATCAATCCGTTGAACATGTTGCACTAGTCAAGTTTGAAGCTGCAGATGCCTATGACTACCGGATAGTCACCAAATTACCAGGTAGTCATTATTTCGGTCCGCGCGGGGCAGCCAATCATTCTGATCAGGCCCGAAGGCAAGATAACGCGTTCATTATCCAAACGGACTTCAGCCGACTAGTGTCCTCGCGCTGAGTGGCATGTGTGTGTACTGAGCGGTGAAGCCCATGGCTCTCGACCGCTCGCAGTCCTATTTGCGACAGACTTGGCGTTGCCTCCTCATGCAGCCAGGTCTTACAAACGACTGCAAAAGCGAACGTTTATACCAGCGACCCGTCCCGTTGAGTTTGCAGCCTTGTTTCCCCCAAAGAGGCTGCGCAATTACGGATGAAACATCTCCTATCGAAACCTACATGTTCTATCCCTTCATCTGAAGCTTCATCTTGGCTCACTACCAACACCACAACCATACTTCACATGTCAAGCACACATTGTACAAGCTAAAAAAATAAACGCGCGAGATAGATTTCTTTCGGCTTCAAATACTCAATACACGGAGAGACAAGCTGAGCTCCTCTGTAAAAGCCATCCTCCACCGATTCAGCACTTGCTGTGAGCATACGCCGCATTTGTACCAGCAGAGGCGTCCGATCGCTTTTTTTCTTCACCTTCAACGCGTTTGTTCACTGGCCACGAGACTGGGGAAGGGGATGTTGAACGAATGGACCGACCCTCTCTCTGCTGCGTGCTCGTACGTTGTCCGTTAGCTTAAGCCTCTTCGCACCACTTGTTCTCCTCGCGGATCTGCGCCTCCTCCTCTGGCGTGAAGTCGTTGACGATGTTGAACGTCTCGCGGATCTCCTGGGGCGTCTTTCCCTTAATCATGCTGGCCACCTTAGCGCACGCCAAGTCCAGCAGGCTCTTGATGTCCATGTAGTTGGCGGCCAGGATGAGCTCGAACAGGATCTCCTGCTCGATGTCCACGAAGTTGGCGTCCCAGTCCGATACCACGTCATGCATGTCGGCGCTCTTGAGCGGCTTCTCGATCTCGCGCATGGGGCTGTTGTGGTGCTGGCTACAGAACTCGATCACCTTGGACAGCACAGGGCTCTTGACGTTCGGCAGCGGGATCTCTTGCACCTCGTCATCGTCCGCGTCATCTGCACAACCAACTAATCGTTAGTACACACAAGTACACAGTTTCTTGTTTGGGGGAATCTTTTTTTCCATGATGGGTTGACGCACCCGAGATGAGCGTCTTAACGAGCTCGCTCATGGCCGCGACACTGCGGGACACCTCGAAGCTGTCGCCGTCCATGGACACGAGGTTCACCTTGCGCAGGTCCTCCTGAGCGGGAGCGTCCTGGGCGGGGGCGGCGGCGTCCGACATTTTTTACTTGCGTTTGGTATGCAGAACGGGAGCTTTCACTCGACTCTTCGACGGTGGGAATGAGCCTCGCGCCAGAGCCACGCAATTCAACGTTTGTTTACGCGTATAATACGTACTATACGCGTCGTTTTCTCTGGGTCCATTCCAATCTTCACCTCTTTATAAGGCACATCCATCTCTTGTACAGTGAAGGTCTTATACTTGAACTTGTGTCCTAGTGGCTCACTACGCGCTGGCGGTGGCGCATGGAGCTCATATCGGAGCTCTCAGTGGTTTCCGACTCCACCAGCATCCGCGCTGCCATGGCCCGTGCACTGTCATGTTTGGCGTGCTCCCTCTCTCGTCGCAGCCTCTCGGCGACGTCTCTGGGGACGGAGGGCACGACGCAGGCCAGCCACACCTTGACCAGAAGCAGCGAGTGCTCAATGCCGAAGACGATCCAGACTTTCTGCGTGCCAGTGACGGACGGGAACGCGCGCTCCAGCAGTGACGTGGAGTACGCCAAGTGGAAGCAGTTGGTGAGCACGGCCAGCACGCTCATGATCTGCAGCACGTGCAGCCACACGCCGATGCCGCTGGCCTTGTGCGCGAGCGGGCGCTGCCGGGTGTGGCACAGCTTGAACGCGTCCGTGCGCAACTCCAGCAAGTTGTTAAGCAGCGCGAGGAGCGGCGCCAACGGGAAGGCTAGCGAGAAGAACGACACGTAGCCGAACTGCACCAGCATCTCCGTGTAGTCCTCGAACGTGTCGTACCGCTTGAGGCCAGCCTCTTCCCACGCACGGTCGGAGGCTTGCTCTAGGCGGACGCACTGCTCGTGGATCACAGCATTGCTGCTCATCATCGCCTCTGCTGCCAGTCTTGTCGTTGTCGCTGTATTATTACGATGGAGATTGGGACCTCGAGGACCAGCAGTAGCTGCACCGATGCCGTTAAACACGGTGGACTCGTTGAACTGCTGGTTGGTAGCACGCTTTTTCGCGCGAGCATCGAGCCGACGACGTACAAACGGGTAGAGCGTTTCCATGACGTTTTTCCAGAGCTGTCCAGTTACCATGAACGAGGCCAGCTGGATTGCGACTCGAACCATGCCGTCGGATTTCGAAATCTCTCCGTCGGTGCTGGGAGTGGATGCATCCTCGGCTTGCGGTGCGAAGGCGTAGTAATACAGCGAGGCGAAGACGTGCACAAACCGGAAGGAAAAGACCTTCAGAATGAGGTGGCTCTGATACCTGGACTCGGTGCGGTGATTCTCCCAGTTGTTGAGCGACCGCGCTGCTCGCGTGAATGTAGCATCTAATACTGGGATCAGGAGACCATAAAGCACGGGAGTCAACAAAAGGTAGATCCAGAAATCCCATCGCACACCTAGCTGTGCTAGAGCTTGGAGATCTTCCAAAGTAATCGTCCCCGATTTCGTTACTTTCTGGGCGATCTGAGCGGCTTCGTGCTTGGTTGCTAGCGATTCAGCTTCAAGTCGATCACGAGTGGAGAAAGCGAAGTATGAGACCGTCACCACTGCAACGATACTTCCAGTCACGCACGGTATCGAGACGCTATACTTTAGCAGCCGTTTCCAGAGTGCATATTGCCTTTCAACCGGTTTCTGATCGTCGCTGTCTTTATCATCGCGTGGCTCGCTGTTATCACCATAGAATTCAGGCCGGGTGACTTCTTCATCTTCATACCCCCAGGTACCCCACCGGTATGCCAAGGCTGCTGCCCTTCGTCGCCATGCAATAATGAAAGCTGATGTCCATAATGCCATGAAGAGTGCGTAGATTGGTGCTGCAGGATGATCGAGGTGGTGTGAACGTACTTGCAGCACAAAAAGCACAACGCCAGCAACGCTTGGGACCACGAGCCAGCGAGTATACATTTCCATCCACGCGAAGTAAAAAGCAACGCGTTCACCAAAGTACTGTGCAACATCGTCAAGCGGTTGCTGGAGTACACCTTGAAGGATCGAGCATTTTGGTGTTGAATCGTGCTGATGCTTGCTTGACAGTAGTGATGCCCGCCAAAATGTCACCCAGCGAGTTTTGAGTAATGTTAGATCTTGCTTGTGCAGCGGGTACATCTGCAACACGTATCTTGTGGCGATAGGGCAGGACTCGCTAAGCCCTGCACCTCCATCACTCTCCGAGGCTGTTAGCAATGCGTGTACAATGCTTTGTTTCTCGCTGTCGAGAAAATTGATGCACTTTCGAACAGGGTCAAAGTCGGCGAAACTTGAGCGCAATTCACAGGAGAATACCATCCAGACCTGGTCAAAACGTCTTTGCTTTCGAAGTCGCAGCCGTTCCGCGCCAAGTTCCAATACACGTTGCGGAGCTCGCACTTTAAGCAACGATTGTTTCCCGTCCAAAGAGAGAAGGCGCTTAACGTGCAGACCTGTGCGCCTTACCCGATTGACAATCACGGCTCGGATGTTTGAGAAGTCAACTTTAGTACTCGGCTTCAAGGTCATTGTTGACTTTACAGCAGCTCCAGCAGTCTCAGGCAAATCGAAGTGCTCTTCGTACTTGGAAGGCTTCAGCAAAATGGCAAAATCAAACTCGTCCTCCTGTCGCGAAAGCTTCCCGATACGCTCGGGCATGCCACTTCCCTTAAAGCTGCTATCATCACCTGTGCGTTCATCACTGGGTCTTCGACTCAACTCACGGCAATGATTTCGTTCAGGATACTTTCCAGCTGGAAAGCTACAATTTTGAGTGGGCTCCTGTCTCTCTGAATTGTCATTAGCTGGTTCTGTATCGAAAGTGGGGGAGACGATTGAAGGCTCCGCGACAGAACATTTTACACTTGACTCTCGGTCTTCATCTGCCGTCTGGAAAAATAGCGTGTGTGCTTGCTTGGCCGGCGTTGATGTCGCGACGATGCAAGAGGTACTGCGTTGGTGAGAAGGAGAAGGTTGAGACTGATGCCGATGGTGTGATTGCTTTCGGCGAAGTAGTGGCAAGACTGGAGGTTCTCTGGTTTTTGGAGATTCAGATAGTATCAACACATTTTGCGGTGGCTGATCACTGCTTGACGTGCTTGATCCAGCGTCTACGTCTTGAGCATCAGGCGTGGACCCCAATTCGGTAGTTTTTGTAATGCTGTAGCGATCAACCGCTGGTGGCTGGTTGGGCTGAGCGAGTATATTGTCAGTTTCTTCCTTTTGCTGTTGTTGGCGCTTCTGTTGAGTTTGTTGTCGAAGATGTTTTTGTATGGCTTCGTTGGAACGAAGGTGCCGAAAAGGACTTCGTGCTGGGCGACGGTCAGCCTTGCTCGGGTCACGAGTCCGTTCATCGAGTACTGCAATAACTGTGTGTGGCTGAGTTGCGCTCGTATCCAACTGCTGCTTACCAGCACCTCGCTGATTCTCGTATTTTACGTGTTGTAGCTGGTTTCCTAGCGCAGTTTTCCACGGTCGTCCATACAAACCCGGAGCAAAAGGTGCAGCTCGCGGTCGTTGAGCTGTGACCATGGTAGGGTCGTTTGATAATCGTTTCGTTAGTGTGCGTCCTGCTGTCAGCACTGAAGAAGCTGGTGGGTTTCTTGTTGGCGGAAGCCCAATCTCCTCCAATGCCTGGGTGACAGCAGTCGCAGCTTTAGTTGGTGATGACTGACTTGCCATATTGATGCCTTTGTGACTGTCAGTCGTAGAATGATTCACCACTCGGGCTGAGCGCTATCGGAAATGGCTTTGGACGTGGCCTGGCGATACCGTTGAGGAGTTTTCATGCCAATGGGTTGTGCATAGTAACGAAGAAATGGTTTCGCATTTGTAAGGTGTCCGGAAATACACGATCGGGATCTGGGAACTACTTGCTGTGATCATTTCAATACTCCTGTGGTGGAAAGACTGGGCAGTTCCGTCAGACCACGGCGAATTCCCACTATGAATTCATCGGCACCAGTGAGATGCCCAGTTGGAGGAAGAACTCCGGAGGGCACACTGACAGCTCATCGTCGACGCGTAAGTCGACTGGAAAATGCGTTGGAAGATGCAAGAGACAACAAGGGATATTCACCGTATTGCACACCTCGACGAGTACAGCAACGAGTTAAGTCGGAAATCGACAACACGACAGTAGACCAGCTTCAAACCGTTTATGACCGTGTCGAACTGCGCAACAGTTTACTGGTACCTTCACCCGCACACGTATCAATGCTTTCCTCGACACAACACCAGCTTGCAGAGCAGGCTGTCCAAGGTTTTGTAGATACAATGCGCTGTGTGGCAGATACAGTTGATGCACAAGACAAAGTCAACCTTGAACGGGCCTTGACAAACGATATACTGGCCTTCAAATGCAACTCTGACTCCAGAGATCTGCGGCCCCTTTCGACTGATCGAAAACAAAACCATGAAGCAGAGACACTGAACCAATTGGATGGAATAACGAATTGGTACTCTGTGGGCAAAGAAATCGGTCGGGGCACTTTTGGTCGTGTACGCTTAGCCCACCACCGACTTAGTGGCACACCTGTTGCAATCAAAAGCTATGCCCGTTTACATGGTGCCAGGTCGTGCTTAGCCGTGGACGCTATCGGAAAGCGAGTTATTGGTGACTCGGGCGGAGATGCACTTGAGTGGCGCCGTGTTCGGCAGGAAGTCAGCGTACTATCGAGGTTGCGTGCGCATCCAAATATCATGCGGTTTGTCGAAGTTTTCGAAACACCAACACGAATACACGCCGTCACAGAACTTGTGCAAGGTGCCAGTCTGTGCGATATTCTACGGCGTGCTCCAGGTCAGCGTCTGACAGAAACTCGAGCTAAACTCGTTTTTCGGCAACTTACAGCTGCAGTCGAAGTACTGCATGCGCAATGCGTGATTCACCGCGATTTGAAACTTGAAAATGTGCTGCTCGATGAAAACTCCGGACACGCTACAGTGATCGATTTTGGTTTCAGCGATTTCGAGGAGATAATCGAGCCTCAAGCAACGCATCCTGCTGATAACAATCCACCGAAGAAGCAGTTGAAAAAGAAAAACTTTTGCGGGACGCCGTCATACATGGCTCCGGAGGTTGTTGCAAGCGAACGATACGATGGTAGACCTGTCGATGTTTGGAGCCTTGGCGTTTTACTGTACGTGATGCTCTGCGGCAAGTTCCCATTCCAGGGTGTAAGTTTTCACCAACTCTACCAGAAGCTTCGCAGTGGTGCACACCAACTGGTACTACCGCCAGTTCTCTCGATCGAGGCTCGTGCCTTGCTCCAATCCGTGTTGACTGTAGATCCAGGAAAACGACCGAGCGCCAGTGAATTGTCCCGTTGCTCGTGGTTACAGGGCAGGGAAAACCCGCAATTGATTCCACTACAACCTCAAAATGCATTGAGTTTATGGTTTGAGTCGTGGCCAGGGGCGAAACAGGCCATCTGCGCGGCGCTCACAGACTTGTACGGCGTACAACTCAATCACTTTGACTTTGATCGGGCCAAAACAGGCCCGCGGCAACACAAACGTCTGAGCGCATTCATCGACCTTGCTACCATAATGTCGTGCTATCACTTCCAGAATATTGCCTTACTGTCAGTGTCGTCAGATGATATTGAGTCGCAGCAAAGGGAGGAGACAAGTACGCAATCCAACGAATCTCATCAAAACGTGTTAGGCACTGATTCATCGTCTGCGCGACACAAACAGCAACTTGAGAAGCTCATTGGTCTAGTGAAGACATCGCTAGCCACAAACTAAGTTTTGTATCCTTCGTGAGACTTTCGATGAAGTTGAACGTTGATATAACAAACCCACTGCTAGGCGTACTGCTATTCTGACACCAAACCCAGAGAAAACCCTTTTCTATTCAGCGCTATTGTACACGAAACAAGATGCTGCTCTAGTAGCAGCCGTGACCACCGACAAGTACGTGACAGGGCGCGAATATTGCCAACATACTTAACACGATCACCCACAAAAATCCAAATCCATAGAGAGCTACGACAACTGCAGCGCCGATCGGTGAGAGGTCATGCCTCATTTCCTCCAGATGACGAGGCCCTTTCGGCAGCAGTCGAGTCGTCAGGAACACTATCGGTATCAAGGGAATGACACTTGTGAGCACTGACAGCTTCCAGACTCCGCCGAAGTTGTGTGGTATCGTCTGTAGATCACTCAGCTCAACGGGCCAAATGTGAAGCAGCATGTTGGATATTGTACCGGCAAAGGCTTGGGCAAGATTGGTTACACTCGTGAGCAGAGCAAACGCCACTCCTTCTTGCCGCTCTGGACAGACTGCAACGAACATTTGAGCCAATGGAAGATACTGAAATCCACGAGCAAACGATTCTCCAGCAGCGTCTCCCATTGCAAACCAGAAAGGAGCAATCCCAAATGCCTCATTCACTTGCAGTACAAGCAGCACGTTGAGAAGCGAAAATCCCGCGACAACGAGCCCCGTTACAAAGTAAACATCATGCCACGGGGCGTCATAATGCGGCAAAATGCGAGTCCGGTAAACGACTATCGAGGCAAAGGTGACAGAGGCTCCAATACCGCTAAGCGCGCCGTATTCGAACGCATTAAAATTGAAGGCAACCTTCAGAAAATTTCCCCATGCAGCATTGTGCACGAAAAAGGCATTTACAAGCACCAAGAAACACACCGTTTGCCAAGTAGCTCGCTGCTGAAGCATGAGCCAAATACCTGCAACTTGTTCTGCCAGCGGGATTGGGCCGTTTTCTTCAGCAGGTTCATAAAGGTATCTCAAAGACGGAAGCACAGTGAACAGCGGGACGAACGCGAGAAAAGCGAACTGTTGCCCCATGGAAACCCCCCAACCCCATTGTGGTTTGTTGCTCAGCATCGCCCCCACCCAGTAGCCCACCATCTCGCTGGCAAAGCGACAGAGGTACACCGTCGTCTGCAGATGCGTCCCCTGCGACTGTTTCTTCGTTTTCGGGTCTTCTTGCTGTAGTTTCGTCTCCATCGATCGTTGCCTCGGTAACTGGTGCTGCAATAGTAAAACTCGATGTGCCACCAATCCATCCGCCATCACATCTGCCATAACAACGCCAACCGTAGCTCCAAGCAGTAACAGTGTGAATGACACGATCGTCAACGAATTCGAGGCGCTGTAAATCGACAGCAGTAAGTTGAAAAATGAAGCCGTGACACAACCGGTCAACAAATACGGCGTGAACCGTTTACCGTAGACGGGAAATACATCCGGCAGCAGTCCAAAGAGCACCTTGAAAGTCCAGGGAAGTGCTCGCACGACCGCCACTGTACTAAGCTGGGCGTCCGAAGCGCCCAACATCCTTGGGAAGTACTCGATATTGGCTTGGGGAAACGAGTACATGAGTCCCGTGCTCATGTACGTCATGGGGATGGCCAACGACTCGAGGCTCCAGACCGATCCAGAGTATTGCTCGGGTAGTAAACTGGACAGCAAGAGACCTTCATCCTGGCTGGTGGTGCGTGTGCGTTTGATGTGGTCGCTTAGGGACACGTAGCACGTTGAGTCGGACTCGCTCAGGGCCTCGTCGGGGGTGGCAACTCCTGGCTTGGCCGCCACTCGCTTCATGATAGGAATGTTGATTGGCAGCAATTATGTCAAGAGATCCTCTCCACACCTCTTCGAGTCCCGCGTATCTTTCATTTCATCCAATCAGATAGAAGTTGACGCTGGTTTCGATAGTCGGCAGGCTGTCGTCGATAATTTGGGAGGCCCACGTGATGCCCGTCGTCCCACATCCCGGCAGCCGCACAAGTCTTGAAAAGCCATTCCCCAGCCGATCGGCACCTGAACGCCAAACCTGTAGTACATTGCCTCGCCTTCGTTACCCCTTTCGCGAGCTATCGCCCTCTAGCAGCAGCAGCAGCTCCACTGCAGGAGCTTCCTTGCAGCATCGTGCTGGACTATACGATAGCGCTGCAGTGCGGGCACCGATCCAACGATGAATGTATCGTGGAGACGCCGAACAAAGAGATGCGGTGTCGAGCGGGGTTTTCTTGCAAATCGCGGCACTCCAACCCGCAACAAACTGACAATGTCAACTTGGCGCACTTGCAACTAAGGAGCGGATGCTCCCAGACTGGAGAAGTCAACTTAGAGCGGCCTGGACACCTCTTTTGATCTAAGTTGCAGCGACTGATGAAATAGCGCTCTAAAGTGCCTCAAACGCGGAGACGTCAAGAGAACATAGCCAAAAATGCTTCCAAAAAGTCCACCACGGAAGGAAAAAAAACCCAGGGTTTTCCATTAAAACCAAATATCAGTTAAATGTTGCATAACGTTGAATAGACCCGCTCTAACGTCATCAGCACACAAACTGAGCAACACGTCACTTCGCATTTTCGTTTGTCGTCGACGAACTCTCAAGACAGAGTTGCATCATGAGCTCCTCTTCCCCAGCTCGTCTCAAACCGTTCGGTCCGTCTCCCACTTCTAATAGTTAACCATCCTGCGTCACTAACCTGTCACTGCCAGGCCAACTGGAGCCGCTGTCTGCCGCCGCTCCGTGGGCCATTTTCCCTCGCAAGAAGCTGGACGTGACATACCGGGACATCGGCGCGGGGATGGCCGCTTGTCTGCAACTGCGGGAGCACCAGCGCCCCGGGTACGAGCAGAAGATCTCAAATTTGTGGGACCCCAGCGGACACGCGATGATCACGCTCTCGGTTCGGTACGAGGAGCTACGAAGCAATTGCAACATTGTGGGAGAAAATGAGAGTTTGTGAGACTGATTGTAAAGTTGTTGTTCTCTGTGGTTAGGACGGGGTTCGATCTGCTGTTGCAGACGCTCAAGTTCGCGCCGGGGACTGAGGTCCTGTGCAGTGCCATCACCATCCCCGACATGCTCTACGTGCTGCGTTACCATGGGTTAGTGCCGGTACCGGTGGATCTGGACCCTGAGACGCTGGCAGTGGATGTGGAGGTGCTGAAGAAGGCGGTGACGCAGGTGAGAGACGGTTGCTTGGGGTTGTGGTGCTGTGGAGCTGATTGTGAGTTTTTGGATGCTGCAGAAAACGAAGATGATGTTGATCGCGCACATCTTTGGGTCGCGATTTCCGCTGGATGAAGCACTGGAGGTGGCGCGCAGTAACAACCTGCTGATTGTGGAGGACTGCGCGCAAGCGTTCATGGGCATGTAGTACACAGGTGAGAGCCGTGCGGATGTCTCGATGTTCAGCTTTGGCACGATCAAGACGGCGACGTCGTTCGGTGGTGCGATTATCCACGTGAAGAACTCTGCTGTGCTGGACGAGATGCATCGTCGTGAGAAGAGGTATGACAGCTTGATCGTGACTTGAAAGCGAGTTGTGCGGTGTACTCTGACAACATGCAATCCTTTTTATTTATTTTGCAGGTACCCATGCCGCACAAACCTGTTCTTCTTCAAGAGACTGGTGAAGTATGGTGTGTTGCATGGTATCTCCACTCCTGCTGTGTATGGACTTTTCCTTCACGCCTGCCGCGCCGTTGGAGGTGCGTATCACTTGGTGTTCAGTTTGGCTGATTGCAACATGCTTGTTCGCTAACGATTCAATGACCTATTTGCTACCTTCCTTTAGCTGATCATGACAAAGTCATCACATCAGCGATCCGTGGCTTCAGCGGTGGAGAGCTCGTGTCTCTGATTCAGTACCGCCCATCCATGGCTCTGTTAGGGCTGATGCATCGACGCCTAACTTGTATGGACGAGCAGTATGTTGCCCTAAGAAAGTAAGTCTGTTTGTGCATTGTTCATGCGATGGTGGTACTGACGATTTGTTTGCTCCGGGTGTATCTAGGTCAAAAAGCGAGCAGCTGGCGAACGCTATCAAAGACCTTCCCAACGTTTCGGTAAATTTCACTTTTATATGTCGCTGCCTCTGTACTCAATGATCTAACGTGTGCGTGTGACTCTCGAATCATGCTCCTTAGATTCCGGGCCACCATGCTGAGAAGCACTACTACTGGCTGTTCCCTGTGTGTGTGCCGTCCCCGGAAGATGTCGTTAACTACATGAACAAGCATGTACGTTTGTGAACCACAGTGTTTTCGGAAAGTGACCTTCTGGTACTCCCAAAACTGACCAACTGACTGCTCTTGACAGGGGTTTGACGTTACCTCGGGTGCTACTCAACTGGCTTACGTGCCAAGGTACGCAACTATATTGCAACTGAGATCAACATTAGCGACTTAAGTATGAACTCGTGGTGCATCTTGTGCAGCCCTCTAGGCCACGAGCACGACCCTGTACACGCCAAAAGCATTATGACGAGGTTCGTTTGCTAGACATCAGATTTTGTTATGATCGGAACTGTTGACGCATTACTTTTTTTACTAAAACTTTTTCTCGCGACCACAGCTTGGTCTACCTGCCAGTAACGCCTGAAACCCCGGACTGGGCGATCGAAAAAATGATGTGCTGTTTCCGTGACGCGCTCCAGTCGTCTAGTAGACTCTAAGCCACTGGACCAAGGTCAGAGGCTAACCAAAAAGCAACTACATGTAGATCAAATTCGGACACCAACTTTTATTGACAAACCAGTTCCGTCGAGTTTCACAATCTGTTTTGCGTTTATAGTTCACACCGATTTTTGCCATCGGAACAATCACTTGATGTGTATTCTTTCGTATGGATTAATAAGTTGTGTGTGGCTATATCTTCTTAATTACCCGGCCAGACTTCTTAGAAAAAAGCGCCCAGAATCGCCGAAAGCGTAGTGAACGACACGACTGACGCCACGAGGGACATTTGAAGTGTAGGTGCTCCACTCGGGGTGGCGGTAACGTTACCAGTTGATGTCGAGGACGAGCCGCTACCGCTGCTGCTGCTTCCAGTGGGGGTTCCACCGACAGTACCCGACCCCGAGCCGGTTGCCCAAGTCCCACTTGACTGTTGGCCAGAGCACGTGAAAGACTGGAGTGCTGTCGGACACCTGGAACTTGCCCGTTCGTCGGAGGGCCACGAGGCAGCGGAAAGTTTAGGAAAACCAGTTGGGCAAGCAGGGAAAGTTGTGCGATCTGTGCCAGGGGTGAATACACTCATACTTGTTTCGCTTGAAATGCTGACGGCCTTGTACTGCGTCGCCAAGTTGTCGTAATTTGGCATGGGCACGTACGTGCACTTTGTGGTATTATGGTCGCAGTTCGCAGGCGAGAAGTATCCGAGCCCATAGTTCTGCGGACCATAGCTCGTAAATGGGAAGCCTGAAGCCGGGTCAGAGAGTTTCGAGTTTCCGTTTTCAGTCGAGTACTCGAAGACAAAGCCGCCAGAAAAGACCTTGCGGAAGTCAGACGAGTAGAGCCATCCCGCCTGCAGCCATGTCCGCTGAGCCTCGTAGCCCTTCTCAGTTGGGAAACCTTTGTTCAAGCACCCATACTCTGTCAACATTACAGGAATGGTCATTTTGTACGACGCGAAGTCCGTTTGTAGTTGAAGAAAGCTTTGTGCATCTGCAAGCGTTTTCTGAGTGTTGTCACAGTACTGGTACGCGTTGAGTCCATACCACTCGGCATTTTCGTATTTGTCGGTTGGATCAGTGAGGCAGTTGTAGTACTTGGCGTTGAGCTCACGATTGTTTTTGTCAAGGTTTGGGTCAGCCAAGACAACACCGACGGGAATCTTGCGGATGCTTGAGCACGTTCCGATGAAAGCGCGCATATCACGAATAAATTTCTTTTGACACGGCGCGTTCACGGTAGCATCAGCACCCACGACCTGGTTGACCTCATTTCCGGCACTGAAGGCCTGTAACGCAATACGGTCAGTAAGTGCACCAGCAAAGCAAGCGCAACAGCAAACCGTGGCAAACGTACCAGTACGTTGTCATACTTGGCAAAGGCAAGGATGATCTGCTCTCCACGGGCTTCGAGCGCAGCAGGGTAACACGCGGGGTACGCATCCTTGGTAATCGCGCAATTTGGACAGCTAGCTGCAAGGTCAACGAGGGCGTACATGCCCTTAGCACGCAAAGCACACATGAACTTATCATGCGACTTCGACGGGTCAACCGCATATAGGCGCACAGCATTCGCTCCTGTGGCGGCAAGAAGCTCAATGTCGTCTTTCCAGACGTCGTAGTGGTCGTCCGTGAAAAGGTCAATGTTGTTGTCGTCCAAAGTACCAGCATTCGGTCGAGGGTAGTAGTCGATGCCCTTAACCGCGAACGATGCATTGGTCTTGGCATCGAACATTCGGTAGCCCTTGATCATGATAGGGTTCGTGTAGCTGTCCACATTCGAGACTGCGAAAGCAGCAAGCAGAGCTGCAAGGGTCACAGAGAGCTTCATCCTTGGTGTCTGGGAACTGATGCGTGGTCGGGTCGCTTTTCAACAATGATGAAAGGTGGGGAGACTCCAAGGGCAAGAGCTGATGACCTGGGAACTTAGTTTAGCCTTGAGCCATATCACCACATCGCCCGTGTTATCTTATTCAGACAAGCTTCTTCTTGCCCAACGGATACGTGTGCTGCACTCCTCAAGATAGCGTAGCAAAGCTTTCGTTCTCGTTTTTAGCGACCACGAGCTTTATCTCACCGATCTAATATATGACTTGATGAATCGACCCTCCCTAGACCAGAATACCAGCGAGTGCCGCAACCAGACCAGCAAGCGCAACGGACATGCTCAAAGTCGAGGACGTAGAGCTGGTGTTACCACCATCGGTCGTTCCTGTTCGTGATTCCGCCGTAGTGGAGCTTCCAGTCGCCTCAGCGTCTTCCGATGTCGTTGATGACTGTGTAGAGCTCGAGCCGGCATCGCTGGCCCAGTCGCCACTCGGTTCCTGGCCCGGACACTCGTACTGCTGGGCGGTAGACGGACATGTCAAACTATCAACACTGTCCGCCTCCCACGTAACGTCCGCGAGCGCAGCAAAGCCGTCAGGACATGAAGGCAAAGTGGTCCGGTCAGGGGTGAAGTCATCCTTGGAGCTCTCACCAGAGACATCGGTAGCATTGTACTGTTCCGCCAGGTTGTCGAAGTTGGGCATCGGGTTGTAGACACACGGAACCGACTCATGGTCGCAGTCCTCAGGAGAGAAGTAACCCAGTCCATAGTTCTGCGCTCCATAGCTAGTGAACGGATAGGGCGACGCCTCCTGAGCATTAGCGTTCTCCGTCGAGTACTCGAAGGCAAAACCTCCCGCAAACACATCACGGAACGTGGAGTCAAACAACCAACCAGCCTGAAGCCACGTACGTTGAGCTTCATAGCCGTCCACGGTGGGGAAGCTCGGATTCACACAGCCAAACTCCGTGAGCATGACGGGGATCGTCAAGTCAAAGGACGCAAAGTCCGTCAAGAGTTTTTCAAAGCCCCCGGACGACGCTAACTCGGTAATTGTAGCATCGCAGTACTGGTAGGTATTGAGTCCGTACCACTCGGCATTCTCGTACTTGTCGCTCGAGTCTGTCCTGCAGTTGTAGTACTTGGAGTTCACCTCCCGGTTGTTGTTCGTCGTGTCTGGGTCGGCCATGACCACGCCCACGGGGATGTCCCGGAAGCTCGAACAGCCTCCAAGGAAGGTCCTCATGTCCCGAATAAACTTCTTCTGGCACGGGGCATTGGTCCACGCGTCGTCGACAATGTTGTTCACTTCGTTTCCAGCGCTGAACGCCAGGACATTGTCGTACTGTGCGAACTCCGAGATGATCTGTTCCCCGCGCGTTTTCAGGGCACTAGGATAGCAGGCCGGGTACTCGTCGATAGTAATCGAGCAGTTCTCGCAACTGGCGCCGAGGTCCACGAGTGCGTACATGCCCTTGGCACGCAGTGCACACATGAACAGGTCGTGCGACTGGGAGGGGTCCACGGCGTACAGTCGAACGGCGTTGGCCCCCGCCGCCGCGAGGTACTCGACGTCGGGGCGCCAGATGTCCTCGTTGTCGTCCGTGAACAAGTCGAGGTTGTTGGCGTCCAGGTCGCCCGTGTTGGGGCGAGGGTAGTAGTCGATGCCCTTGACGGCGAAGGCGTCGCCCGTCTTGGCGTCGAACATCTTGTAGCCCTTGACGGTGACGGGGTTCGTGTAGCTCTGCGCCAAGGGCGACAGGGAGGCCAACGCCACAGTGAAAGTTGCAAGGCGCAGCATGGCGGAGTATTCGCCTCGATTACGGTGGGGTGCGCGGCCGGAGGCGAATGGGGAAGTGGCTTGAGAGAGTCGGCATAGGGCATTTGATTCAAAATCACACTGGACAAGCGCTGAACGACTTGAGGTTCAGCGGTTTTATTCCCCTTCGAATTGACGGGTTACTGCACCCCACACATCAAAATCAGAAGCTTGTCTCGGTTGCTTCATGCGTCGATGTATTCTACTTGCTCGTATGCGGTGTGCTGCCGATGTCCAAGACTTGGGCCGGTTGCAAACTTGTCGACCTGTGGAGGTGAACTTGTTCAGGCTCAAATGCACTGCAACTTCAGCGTTACTCACGACTGAACGGTGCAGCTGGTCAGTTGGTGCCATGGCCAGCATGACACCTAAAGGCAACATGGCTCGGTGCACTTTAGAATACAATCTCGTTGCAGCTTGTTTATTGCCTGGGGTCTATCGGTTATCCCTCGCCGACCAGCGCTCGCTTGCGTTTTTCTTCTTCTAGGAACCAACCACGACGCTCAATCTACAGCAGCGTGGCGACCACAGAGACCAGCAGCAGCACCGAGGCCACGGACATGCTCACGGCCGAAGCGTCCGACGAATCGCCGCTGCTCTCGGCGCTACCGCCGCTGGCCGCGCTCGATGTGGTGCCCTCGTAACTGGTCCAGTCGCTGGCGGTTTGGCCCGAGCACTCGTAGTTGAGCACCTCCGATGGGCACGACTCGTCCTCGACGCTCTCCGACTCCCACGTCGAGTCTGCGAGAGCAGAGAAGCCCGACGGGCAGTCCGGGGGGCTCGAGCGGTCCGAGTCGGCCGTGAAGTCGGCGTACGAGGACTCGGACGAGAAGTCCGTGCCGTTGTACTGGGTCGAAAGGTTGTAGAAGTTTGGCATGGGGTTGTACGAGCACATGGTGTCGATCCAGTCGCAGTCCTCAGGCGAGTAGTATCCTAGGCCGTAATTCTGCGCGCCGTACGACGTGAACGGGTACGCCGAAGCGGACGAGCCCGAGCCGTCCGAGTTGGCCAGCTCCGTAGCGTACTCGAAGACGAAGCCGCCCGAAAACACCTCACGGAACGAGTCGCCCAGCAGCCAGCCAGCCTGACGCCACGTGCGCTGCGCCTCGTATTCGCCCACCGTCGGGAAGCTTGGGTTCACGCAGCCGTACTCCGTGAGCATAACTGGGATGGACATGCTGTAGTTGGTGAAGTCCGTCAGCAGCTCCGAGAAGCCATCGGCGTCGGCGAGCTTCGTCACGTCGCCGTCGCAGTACTGGTACGTGTTGAGACCGTACCACTCGGCGTTTTCGTACTTGTCGCTCGAGTCCGTGCGGCAGTTGTAGTACTGGGCGTTGAGCTCACGGTTGTTGGTGGTGGTGTCCGGGTCGGCCATCACAACGCCAACCGGGACGCTACGCATCGTGGACGAGCAGCCGCCGATGAAGGCGCGCATGTCACGGATGAACTTCTTCTGGCACGGGGCATTGGTGGCGGCATCATCCACCAAGTTGTTGATCTCGTTACCGGCGCTGAAGCCCAATGTGTTGTCGTACTGTGCGAACTCGGTGATGATCTGCTGGCCGCGGGTCTTGAGCGCGCCCGGGTAGCAGGCCGGGTACTCGTCCACCGTGATGGAGCAGTTCTCGCAACTGGCGCCCAGGTCTACGAGCGCGTACATGTTGTACTTGCGCAACTCGCACATGAAGTCGTCGTGCGACTTGGACGGATCCACGGCGTACAGCCGCACGGCGTTGGCGCCCGCCTCAGAGAGATACGCGATGTCGTCCTTCCAGATGGAGCTGTTGTCGTCCGTGAAGAAGTCGTAGTTGTTGATGTCGAGCTCGCCCGCGTTGGGGCGCGGGTAGTAGTCGACGCCCTTCACGGCGAAGTAGTCGCCCGTGTTCGAGTCGAACATCTTGTAGTTCTTGATCACGATGGGGTTCGTGTAGCCGCTGACGAACAGGCAGGCGGACGACGCCAGCACCACCACGGTCGCGACCACCTTGGAGAACTGCATGCTGCGAGTCAACCTCTACGTCTACTGAAGACAATACGTCTAGAGAGCTGGGGGAATCTGCCGTTGTGGGGCAAATTGGGGAATGACCGTGTACTGAGCCGTGCACCAAGTGTCCTCGACCGCCTGTTGGTGGTCAAAGCGATCGCCGATCGCGCGTTGGACTGCGGCCGCTTTTCTGCATGGCGCGTTCCGTGTGATCCTTGCGCCAGCTGTGCATTACAGGCAAATCGCCCAGTAGCGAGGCGTGCCGGCGCGATCGATCTCAGGACGCTTGCTGTCCATTTGCGTCTGATGGATTTTCCTGTCGCCGCTGCTGAAATAAGACGCCGCTCCGCCTACTTGAGATCATGCATCGAGTCTCCACTTAACGCCAAAGACAGATGACAATGCAGTGCCCGTCCGAAGCCATTTCTTCAGCCGTCGACCTGCAGGATAATGACTGGCTTTGCACATGCCGCTCGTCAGGATCTGGCAGGCCGACACCAATAGCAAAGTTGGGATCGCCGTCCGCGGGCAGGTGTGCGTGCGATAGCTAGCATGTAAAAGGATCTCTTGCTCGCTGAGTGCACTTGCATCCGCGGTCTACACCTCCTCTTCGTGACGAAGGCCGCGGTCGCGAACCCGTTCGCCACGCGACGACATGGCCGCCACCCTGTCGATCCGCAGTGGATTTTGCTGCATGCTTTCCGTTCGAATTGAGAACGCTTCGTGAACCCCCGACTGAGCATTTCGAAGACCAAGCGAATGAATTCCATCACCTTCAACTCCGCTCCGAATCAAATCTGCGCGAGTCATTCGAGTCACACGCCTGAAATTAATCGCGTGACCGAGCCCAGGCATTGCAGGAGCGGCAGCAAGTCGTCTGGCGAGCACCATCTCAGTGTTGAGCACCCTTGCTTCTATCTCTCAAACGCAAGCTCGAGCCTGCGGGGCGAAACTTCGTACACGATCACATTGGTGGCCATTCTCTCTCTATGTTCTTCTGTTACCGCACAACACCACAACGTCCAGATATTGCTGTCGTGAACTCAGCAACAACTAACGTTAAGCTTTAGTTGTCAAGTTCGCCTCGTGTTTGTCATCGCGCCGCCAAGTATACATTGTGTACCGAACACCACGCAAGATTCCACCGCCGCGCTTTTCAGCTCGCCCTCGGTTGTTGCGCTTCTCGCCCGCATAGTCGCCAGCTGGCGTGTCCGATCGCAGCATCACTAAGAAGACATGACGGTGCGTCTGTCGCTGCTGCCTTCGCGCTGGAACTCGCCCCCATTGCTGAGTTCGGAGCTGGAGACTAACGATGATACAGTTGACACAGTGGATACTAACTTCAAGTGGTTCGTTCCCCTGCTGCCCGTGGCCTTGGGTGCTCAATAGGTAACGGCTACAACGATCAAGGAAGACATGGAGAATCCCGTGAGTACCAAGACGCCAGTGGGTGAGACCCAGGACCAGGTACCCGAGGACAGCGTCGCCGACGAGGAAAGTGCTGGCGCTGACGACGAGCAGGAAGACTCGGTGGAGGAGACGGAGGACGACGTAGCTAATGGGGAAGATGAGGAGGAGGGGGAGGAAGCTGGGGGGCAGGAGGAGGAAGTGGGGCTGTCGTACCTGTACACGAACTTTGATGACGACGAGAACGATGAGGATTTCAAGGTCGACGCAGCAGCTCAAGATGAGGACGAGGAGGAAGACGAGGATGAGGAGGATGCAGCGGAGGATGAGGATGATGATGACGCGGACGATGATGTTGATGAAGACGACGGCGCGGCCGGTGATGAAGAGGAAGACAACGACGAGGAAGATGGCCCGCCAGGTGCGTGCTATTGACCTGATCAACGGCTGCCAAAGCTGACATTGCATGATGTGTTGTTTGCGCACAGCCAAGAAACAAAAGAAATAGCCACTCGTGGTAAAGTAGTTTGTAAGAAACAGCGAGTGGCTTGGATAGGGCCAGCAAGTGTTCAGGGTGAGGCCCACCAAATGTTGCTTCCTCTATTTTGCCTGTTTCCTGTTTTATAGGGCTTTTAGTTCGGAGGCACATTGCTTTCTACGTCAGCATTCATCTCGCTCGGCAATTTTGCCATGTTGTACAGCTGAGTAGTTGGCCAAGGTGAAAGACTTGGGAGTGAATTGAAGTCCGCGGTAATGTCTAGATTATTGATTTCTCCCAGTGCCAATGGTAGTCTGTTCTGGTAAACGACAATAACAACATCCGTTTATCCGACCATGGTACGCTTCCGGCCACGCAGACGCACTTGGGAGAGCTTCTGGAAGATCGCGTCAGAGCGGCGCGACTTCGCCCGGTACGCCCGCAGCACCTCTTCAACCTGCGGCACAAGCAAACCAGTTAGCTACCAAATCTTCGCACCATGCCCCAGGTGTTCGTCAGAACGCACCAAGAGTTCCGAGTTCACGTGCGTGCTGGCAAACGCGCGCTCCATCACGTACAGGTCGACTGCCTTGTCCTCCGGCAACGGCTGCGAGTTGGCCAACCCAAAGTCGATCATCGTCTGTACCGCACCAAATAAATTAGCAACGACACCACCTTATGAACCCCTTCCTCTTCACACGCACCACATCCGTAGCGTCATCGCTGCTCAACATCATGTTGGACGTCGTCAGGTCTCCGTGGACAATGTCCGCGTCGTGCATCTTGGCGATGGCTTCACCGATCTGGTAGGCCATTTTCAGCGCCATTGGACCATACTTTGGGTCTGTACCACCAAATACAGCACCTCGTCAGTCTCTATCTAGCACTGCAATTGCCTGTGGCCCCTCTCTCTCACCAAGTTTGTAAGCTCGACGCAGGTAGTCCTTGAGACTGCCGCCCGGCACTTTTTCCAGGTAGAGGCGGCTCTTGTCCTCGTCCACGAGGAAAATGGCGGGCGTGAGGACCCCAGCCCGGCGGCACTTGAGGATACAGCGCGCCTCCTGCACCAATCGGCGGTGCGACAGCTTCTTGTCCAGCACCGGGAGGCGGTAGCTCTTCTTGACGCGCTCCTTGACGACACAGGAGCGACCAGCAAAGTCCGTTTCGAACACTTTCTGCATAATAAATAACATTGCAACCACATGGGTGAGTGTGATGTCTAGGTGGTAGCGGCGTGACTCGGGGTGGACGCACCGCCTCGGCGCCCTGGCTGATGAGCTGCCACTCAGTCTCGGCCATGCTGCTTGCAGTTTATATGGCGACCGCCAGGACGGGGTTTTAGCCAATGAAAAGGATATGACAACGAGAATCGGCGATTGGATGAAATTAAATAAATAAATGGATCGTATTTTAAATAAAATTTGGTCAATGATAACACAGGAAGTGTGCCGCTCAATAATTCTGTCGTAATTCTAGTCCCATCTCAGCCTTAATTCTGCCTTTTCTTAGCTAATTATATGCTTAATTATGGATAGGCAGACCTTGGACCCTCTCGATCATCGAGTCAATGGGAGACTAACTAAAGACGGAAGAAGCTAACCCAGCCCGACACAAGTGAGAAACAAGGGGCTATCCGCCATTACTGTCCTATCTCCCCTGATGCCATCTAATATATCGTGATCGAAAGAGCTAGGGGAAGAGCTCATAATTAGCTCTAAATACAGGTAGGCCACCATTTTATGGATCTAATTAGGCCTGAATAAGCAACCCACCCCTGCAAGGCACAATAGTTGCAAGTCGGTATATCTGCTGCGCGCGGCACCAATGCCAATACTAGTACAGTTATAGCACCCGCGCTTCCGTGGCTATACTGGTAAACTCACTCGGCGTGAGTTACGATCCGGGATCGGCAGATCCATACGGTCTCGCAAGATTAGAAGTCTGATGTGTCGAGCTCGATTAATTAAAGTGTTTTGCGTCTTCAAGCGCCAAGGCACTTTCTCTAGTGTCCCGCTGCTCGTATTGTTGAGTCCCTCCCTTTCATTGCCCCCACTTCGTAATTTCCCCCGAGGCCCGCGTACCAATCACCTCGGAGCTACCATGTCACTTTGGCGAAGTCCTCTCTTGCAATGTATTGTCTGGAGTTTCGTCGTCCTTGTAGCCATTGGATCCGTTCGAGTCACCGGGGAAACCGAGGCGGCAGAAGTAGCGGAAGTCGACGTGGATGATGATGTGGGCAGGAACGTCGTGGAAATCGTCGAGGCGCGCGGATACTTTGTCGAGACGCACAAGGTGACCACGGCGGATAACTACGTGCTCACCATGTACCGCCTGCCCAAGACGTACGACGAGAGCCAATCCGAAGCTGAGCCCACTGCCAACAAACCAGTCGTGCTTCTGCAGCACGGTCTGCTGGATAGCAGCTTCACGTTTGTCTCCAACTTCCGCAACCAAAGTTTGGCTTTCGTTTTGGTAGATGCAGGGTACGACGTTTGGCTTGCGAACAATCGGGGCACGACGTGGTCCAGGGAGCATCTAACCTACACTGACGACGACGACGAATTCTGGGAGTTTAGTTGGGAAGACATGGGCAAGTACGACCTCCCAGCGGAGATCGACTATGTTCTCAACGAAGCACAAAGCTCGACGTTGAGCTTTGTTGGCCACAGTGAGGGTACTAGCCAAGCGTTCGTGGGGTTCTCTATCGATCAGAAACTCGCGCAAAAGGTGTCGTACTTCGCAGCGTTGGCTCCAGTCGCTTGGACTGGGCAATTGACGGCGAAAATATTCAAGACGATGGCAACGATGCACCTTGAGAAATGGTTTCAAGCGTTCGGCATCTCGGAGTTTTCCACCAAAAGCACGTTCCTCCAAGAAATCATCGGCGGGTTTGCGTGCACAATTGCAGATAAACTTTGCAACTCTGCCGTTTCTCTCGTTGCAGGCCCCTCCGTTAGCACGAACACCTCGCGAATCCCCGTTTACATTTCCCAAACGCCGGCGGGTACCTCGGTGAAGAATATGGCTCACTACGCACAGAATATTCGCGACAACACGTTCGCATCGTACGACTACGGTTGCAAGTGCAAGAGGAATTCGGATATCGTCAAGTGCCCCGTGTCCAAGTGCGAGAACAAGAAGGTATACGGCAGCTTCGACCCGCCCGCATTTCCCATTGGCAAAATGGTGTATCCCCGTACTGGTTTCTATATCGGATCTGCTGACACGATCGCGACGACAGCTGACATTGAAAAGCTCCGCGAGGCGCTCCCATCGGGTACGATCGTGCACGAGCTGGCAGTCCAGGAGTACAGCCACCTGGATTTAACGTGGGCATACAACGCCAACGAAAAGGTGTACCAGGATCTACTCGCGCAGCTTGACAAATACCAAGGGGTTGGCTACGCGAGAGAAACCACCGCGACTGATAGCGCAAGCAGGTCGACCGATAATGATTTGGCGAGCGCCGGAACGGAATCTGAAGAAATCACCGAGTCCAGAACTTCATTTTCGTTCCGCCAGTTAGATTAGATAGGATGTAGGCGACGCTCTCGACGCATCGGCAAACATGTTTTGAGGACGTCATAGAAGATGTGACCTAGGGAACCAGAAATTGGGAGACGCCCGGGGTTGGAGTTGGCCCGAGTAAAGTGTAATGAAAACGTGGTGCACCAGCTTGGGGTGGGCTAGCACGTGTTTTATCCTATTAATCTAGGGAACCATGGTCACAGATATCCTTGCGCGTGCGATATTCTCACGCAGAAAGTTCTCTTATAATTTACCAGTTGGAGGATCATTATTTCGGCAACACCGCGCAGGTTTCGCCGTAAAAATACATTTGGGAATGAGATCATGCACTTGTCCACTAACAAAAAATAGCAAGGGTGCATTGATCAACTCTCGCTCGACTCTTCTCGACACGGATTGCCGACATGAAGCCGAACCAAGTAGCAAATGCGCCACCAGGATCTGTGCCTGTTGCTGATCTTGAACGTGGGTGGGTAGGACAAGAACCCGAGCAAGTGTACCAAGGTGGAGCTCAGCAGTATGCCAGCGTCGTCCCGTTCTCAGAAGACACGCCGCCAATGATGGGGAGCTGGTTAGTTGGTCTCTGTGGCTGCTGCACGGACCTCATTCCCAACTGCTGCATGGCGACGTTTTGCCCGTGCATCTCGCTGGCTCAAATTGCAAAGCGCCTGGGTGTCAGCTCCTACTGCTGCGGACTGTGCCTAAGCTTTCTCTTCGGCTGCGTCTTCACCGCGGGCCTACCATTCTGGATTTGTCACCTTCGCTCTACAACGAGACAGAGGTTCCGGATCCCAGGAAATTGCTGCGGAGACTACATGGAAGCGTGTTGCTGCCCGTGCTGCTCAATCGCTCAAATGGCTACGAGGTCAGCCAGCTACACACCCGGTAGTTGTAGTTTCGGCTCTCTCGACACGCTACCACCGTACAAACGTGTGTAGTGCACTGCAACGCCATCGATCTCATGAGGGTGAGTACGCTAAACCAACAACCAAGCACTCCTGCGTGAGAGTGGGGTGAACAATAATATACGACAACAAAGCTTGATATTTCACTGTTCGTTTTCTGAGCGTCGATGCTGAGCCGACCTACTCAGTAGCTTTTACCTTCGTACAACTGAATCTGCGCGATGAGGTCGTCGTACACGTTTTCGTGCGCATTATCCGCCCACGTGAAATCGATATGGCCGAAATCGATGGTTTTGTCATGAACGATTGTTCCGACCGGAAGCCCAGCGCGCAACTTGTTGATGTCGGTCTCCGTCGCCAGAGTGTCTTGAGCGCCGTTGTAGAACCCCGTACGCGGGTACACCATGTCTTCGATGGGGAATGCTGGTGGGTCGAAGCTGCCGTACTTCACCTTGTTTTCACAGATCAACGTCGAGCACAGACTGATTCCTAGGATGCGAAGGCAACTGCAACCGTAGTCGTACGACGCGAAGGTGTTGTCACGAATGCCTTGCGCATAGTGCGCCATATTTTTCACAGAACTACCCGCTGGTGTCTGGATGACGTACACATGCACACGCGAAGCATTGATGTTGTCAGAGGGGCCACCGATCAAATCGATGAAGCCGTCGCACACCACATCTGCCCATGCGCATGCATATTTGCCCAAGATCCCCTCAAGCACAGGGTTGTTGGGACTGAACTCGCTCACACCGAAAACCTGGAGCCACGAGTCCACGTACGTCTTGGCCAAGGTCACGAGGATTGGCGATGTAGCAGCTCCAGTCCACGCTACCGGCGTGAATGCACCAAAGTAGGAGACCACTTTGGCAAGCTCCTGGTTGTTCGAGAACCCGACAAACGCCTGGGTGGTGCCCTCTGAGTGTCCGATATAACTCAACATCGGCCTTCCCGAGACGCTCAGAGCGTAGTTGATCATGGCCGGCAGGTCATAGTTGCCCATGTCCTCCCACGTGAAGTCCCAGAACTCATCGTCGTCGGTGGTGTAGTCCAAGTGCTCCTTTGACCAGGTGTTGCCTCGGTTGTTGCCCAGCCAGACATCGTAGCCGAGATCAGCGAGGATAAACGCCAAGCTCTGGTTGCGGTAATTGAGGACCCACGTGTACGAGCTGTCTAAGAGACCATGCTGCATGTAGACCACCGGTTTGTCAGCGGCACCAGTTGAACCCGATTGACTTTCGGCGTAGCTCTTGGGCAGGCGGTGCATCGTGAGGACATAGCGATCAGCGGTGGTGACCTTGTGCGTCTCAACCGCGTAGCCTCGGGCTTGGATGATCTGCGGCGTGTTAAGCCCAGCGTCCGGGTCAACGGAAACCTCTTCCTCAGCTTGAATAACCGGATGCAAGACGGACACAGAGCCCAGTAGCACACACAAAAATGCTTGATGAAAGCGCATGCTTGGGCTTGAGCTAGTTGGTCTTTCGCGGAGGAACGCAAATTTGAGAATGAGGCAAGCCACCGACCAGCCAAACCGCTTTGATCTCGGTGTGCTGGAGGCGCAGGTGACGGATCAAAGTTTCGTTTGACCTAGGAAGGATGGGACCCCCGCTACGGACCAGCCCAGGACTACTACTCAGCGGCATTTCCAACGTTGCCTTTCGTTAGTAGACCCCGCGGACGTTGAAGTGGGCGAAGCTTCATCGATATTCAACACGAGCAAGTGACGCACTACGCCTTCAAACATCTATCGCCGTGGGTGGCACCATGCAGAGGGATGCTGCAAGCTATCAGCACGAGCATGGTAGACCAGAATCTAGGGTAATAATTTCGTGAGAATCTTTGCCTTACAAACGGCTTCACGTTGAAGTGGACAGCTCAAGTGGCTCTACCACAACTACAACCAAACAGACTGCGACAGCTTGCAAATGTTATCATCCATAGAATCGTTACGAACTCTTCCTTACTACTCACGGTGTTTGAGTGCACGCAGATACAGTGGAGTTCATGTCCACACATCAGTACCCGACGTCGACGTACTTGGCGATCTGGGTGAGCAAGTCTTGGTAGATTAGCTCGTTGGCATTGTAGCCCCACGTGAAGTCCAAGTGGTTGTACGCGACGCTTTGGTCGGTGAGGATGGTTGCGCTGGTAAGACCTGTGCGAAGTTGATCCACGTCCGTGCTCGTGGCCAGCCAGTCGTTCGAGCCCGTGTAAAGTCCCATTCGCGGGTACTCGATGGCCGAGAGGTCAAAGTTGGGCGGCTCGAACGCGCCGTACACAGTCTTGTTCTTGCAGATGAGCTTCGAGCAGAGGCTGAGTCCCAGAGCCTGCAAGCAGCTGCAGCCGTAGTCGTAGTATCGGAAGGTGTTGTCACGGATCCCCTGCGCGAAGTGCGCCATGTTCTTCACCGATGTCCCTGCAGGGGTCTGCGAGATGTACACCTGCAACCTCGTCGTGTTGACATTATCCGAAGGTCCCGTCAGAGCGTTGATGATGGAGCCACAGGCCTGGTCCACGAAGGCGCACGCGTACTTGGCCAGAATGCCCTGAATCAGCCAGTTGGTCTCCCAGAAAGCACCAACACCCAGGATAGTGAACAGGACGTCCAAGTACGTATCGGCCATGAGCTCAAAGATTGGAGAAGTGATGTGGCCCAGGTACGAGACTGGAGCAAGTGCGCCGAAGTACGACACCTTCTTGGCGAGATCTTGGTCCACTGAGAAGCCAGCGAACGCCTGCATGGTGCCTTCGCTGTGACCCACGTAGCTTAATGTGGAGTGGCCCGTGCTGTCCAGCACGTAGTTGATCATGGCTGGCATGTCGTTCAGCGCCATCTCTTGCCACGAAAATGCCCAATACTCGTCGTCGTCCGTGGTGTACGTCACGTGCTGGTTCGACCACGTTGTGCCGCGGTTGTTGCCGAGCCAGACGTCGTATCCAGCGTCCGCCAGCACAAACGCCAAGCTTTGGTTGCGGAAGTTGCACACGAACGTGAAGCTGCTGTCGAGCAGGCCGTGGATGAGGTACACAGCCGGTTTGTTGGCCGCGGCCGACGCGTTCAGCTGGCTTTCCGTGTACGTCTTGGGCAAGCGATACATGGTGAGGATGTAGTTGTCCGAGGTCGTGACCTTGTGCTCCTCGACGTAATAACCGCGGGCTTCTACGATCTGCATCACGGTGAGTCCGTCGTCGGGGTCCACGTACGCCTCGGCCACTTGTTGTTCGGCTCGAGCAGCCAGGAGCGCCACGCTCCAGGTCAGCAGCAGTGCCAAGCCGCGATACATCGTCATGTCCGTCGTGAGCGGGGCAAATTGCGTTGTGGTGTCCAAGCGACGGCATCCATCAAGGAACTCACTTTCGCGCAGCAAATCACATCTTGAGGGCGACCAGGTGGCGCGCAGTTTTCCAGACGCTTGGATACCTCTCAGCCGGGCCGGCGGGACAAGAGACTCTGTCGGCCACCGGACCAGAAGCACAAAGTGCTGCACTTGTGTCAGCGTGAAAGTCTCCACTTGACGTCATCACGGGAATGTGCATCCGTGACTTATGGAGCAGAAAACGACCGGCAAGATGTGTTCGTCCGCGCAGTTTCGTCAGCGGCGACGTTGAAGTGAAGCTGCCAAAGACACCGGTGTATACACGAGCGAAGATAGCCACGATGTGCGTCCATACGCGTTTCGATGTATCAGGCATCGGCGGCCGAGTTTGTAGCTGCTAGCCTGCTGCAGGCGGCCTGCGTACCGGTACACGCAGCCGAGTAAGTCGCGGTTAGTGACCTCTTTGATCCACAAACGGACACTGCTTTTACATGTATCCGAGGCAGCTTCGGCTACATGTACGAGCCACCGCTTCTTGAAATCGTGGGGTGAGCTAGCCCCGCATCGCTTGAGTAAGGAGCAGTTTCAAATCGGAGGCGGGGGCTTCTCCGCACACGAGTGTGATCGCTGATGGTGTCTGTCATGATGATGCAGCTCTTTAGACCAGGAACCTCGGTAAACACGCAGCAGGAAGCAGTCACGCCAGCTTCGCGCTGGAGCAGGCAGGCTTGACGCAAAATTGGATCCCTGTCGCGTGGTAATCAACGAGCCGCACAATCAGCCGCGATCTTGAAGCGTCGCATGGACTCGAGCGGACGCGGCCGAAAGATACTCCATCGAACCATTCCAACTTCGCTCGAGCACCAAGGAAGACAAGATGCCGCTCGTGCCTCGATACACGTGGGAGGAAGACGCTTCCAGCCTCGCACTGGAGCTGCATCTGCCAGGGACGTCGCTGCGGAACATTGACATCTACGGTAGGGACCGAGATGCGAATGCTCCGTGATCAGGATCCATGCTAAACTGTTGTTTGTGGCTGTATCCCATCACCACACAGTGAGTGATCTGGTGGTGAAAGTCAATGCCGCACCGTACGTGCTGCTTCTGGACCTGCCGGACGCAGTGGACGACGCATCTGCAGCCGTGAAAAGTATCCCGGCGTCGAATTTGCTGAGGATCTCTCTGAAGAAGCAAGTGCACCGAGTGTGGAAGGAGCTGCAGTTTCAAGACACCAAAGCAGCGCTAAGAGAACGACGCGATGCTTCAATGGAGCGCAAACGAGCGAGCGAGACTGCGTTGAGTGAAAAGCGGAAGGAGCGCAGACATCAGGAGGAGAAGGAGACCTTGCGAGCGCAGATGGCTGTTGATGACACCAATCGCCAAATCCTGACCGACCTTAAAGCGGAGGAAAAAGAGAGTGAAGAGGTACTAGCCACGTTTTGTTTCACTGAGCATGCTACATTCTGCTAACAATTTTTGGTTTGATAGCGGAGTTTGTACGAATCGTTTCGAGATCTTCAAGCTCAAAAACAAACGCAAAAACGCGATCACAAGACGAGCAATCAAGATAGTCATACGAAAACGCTAGAAGACGAAGGCCCATCGCCTACAACCAAGAAGTCAGAGAAGAAAGTATCGTTTGCCGCACTGCCCCAGGGAAACGTTGTTCTCGATCGGACGGACAATCAAGAAGATGAAGTGATTGAATTGACTGAAGATGGTATTTTCGACATTTCAAGTGCTGCCAAACCAATAGCGATAGTCGGGGAAGAGTTTCTTGCTGCTGAACTGGATGAAGATCAGTCAGCAGACTCCAACAAATCAACGAAGGCAAGTCGAGATGAAACAATTGAAGCGAACAAGAGATCGAGTGCTCCTGCGGTAGAAGAGGTGGTAGAGCTTCCGCCACCTCGTGAATGCATACAGTCAGAAATCCGCTTTACTCCTCGAGTGTTTCCGACGCCTTCGCGAGAATCCAAGGCTGCAGAGGAGGAGGGCTGGCTTATCAAGAACCGGAAGCACGTCAACTCACACAAGGGTCTCAACCGGTCGTCGGAGTACGATATCAGTGAAACAGACCGTGCGTCGCGTACAAATATGTATGGCATGATCGCAGAGTGCACTGATGCTGACGATTTTATTGATTTGTTACAGCTATGTGGCTGAAGGCAAAAGGTGACGACTTTTTCCATTCAAAGGACTTCCGCAGTGCTACCAATGCGTACGCCGAGGCCATTTCGGCAACACCCAGCGATAACACTGATTTGATTGCAACTTGCCTATCGAATCGCGCGGCATGTTTGCTTCATCTAGGGGAGTTTGAGGTACGATATTTTCTATTCAAACCACGCAGTTAACCACATTGACAACAAACTGGCGGACTCTGTCTCTCTTTACTACCGTGACAGGAATGCATCTCGGATTGCTCAAAAGCGCTTTCATATTTGCCAGATACTCGTACTACGGACGGAAACTCGAGCATGCTGAAACACTACCGCCTCAAGCTAAAACTCTTCGTTCGTCGTGGTAGTGCGAACTGTCGGGCTGGTCAGTACAGCCAGGCTAAAGCAGACTACGGAGTCGCATGCTCGATGGATACGCAGAATCCACAGCTCCGAGACGATTTTATGGAACTTGTTGCGATGGAGAAAGCTCATGAACTCAAACAATCGGGTGACAACATTTTCAGGGAGGGCAGGGATCTCGTCCGAGCTATCCAGCTGTACTCGGACGCGTTGAGGCTGAACCCTCTCTCAATTGCATGTCTGTCGAATCGAGCTGCTTGCTACTTGATGCAACACGCTGTAAAAGAATGCATCGAGGACTGCACGCAAGCGCTAAAACTTCTACAGCAAGACACCAACCCTGTTGGAAATTTGGGTCAAGAGCATGGACTTGCCTTCTTCTCCATCGGTCCTGCCGCTGGGTCGTCTCAGCGGCGTGCGTGGGTTGTCAAGACGCTCGTGAGACGCGGCGCGGCCTACTTATCAATGCAAGATCTGGATAAAGGTGCGTTGCTCTTCTTTGAAAGCTTGAGCTTGACGAGTTCATCTAATTGAAGATTTTTTGCGTCCTATATGCAATCAGCCGAGCAAGACTACGCTGCAAGTGTCGAACTGGATCCATCCAACGAAGCGCTCAAGGCAGATCTGGCGAAGGTTCGGATTGAACGACAGCAGAAAGAGGCGAAGCTTGACGAATCACTGATGAAGCCGCCTCCGCTCCAAGCTTAGCCTGAGTTGCAAAGCTTACGACACAGATCATGCTTTGGTTTTCAATTTCGCAAGATAGAAATAAATCTTGTCCTTCGCCTGAGCTCGTGCTGTTGCGCCTAAAGCAAGCCTAGTGAGAGGTTTGGAAGAGCTACGTTTACGCGCTGACCCCGGCAAGTTGCTTGAGGACTGCACTGACCAGCTTCCTCGTCGACTTCGTTCTCTTCTCGCACAGAACACAAATGGTCAAGCTTCCACACTGGGGTTACTTTAGTGTGTGGTGGTGAAGGAGAAGAACGCACTCCAGCTAACGAAGTTGTGACGACTTGTGCACAGAAGGCAAATAGGTTACCTGCACTTCGCTTGGGCGCTGGTGTATCTCTTCGAGGTGCGCTGCCGACTGAAGGCAGGCCGTCCAGTACAATACAATGTCCACCTAAAGGCTTGAGCCCGATTTCTGCTGGCTGGCTGGGTGGTGATGGCGCGGTGTACTCGACGTAGTTGAAGCCTTTGCCTGGTACACTTTTAGCCCGATTTCGACCGGGTGCAGGAGGAGGGAGGGACTCCATTGCTTCGCTAATGCTGTTCACTTGTATCTCAAAGGATTCGGGAATAGGATCCTGTACCTCAAACGTGTTGCCAGTCGCAATGGGAGATGTTTGGCTCCCGTGAACGTTTGTTGCGAAGTTTGTACCTCCAGTCCAAAGCGTGTATGGCGCATTGGTATGCGGCGAGACCCTGAGCTCAAGATCATGATGTACGGCCGTTGAAGTGCGAAACGGAGGACGTTGGGTGTGTGTTGCTCGCTGCACCTGGCGCACCCAAGTCGATACCCGGGCCAGGACACCTCGGACTTTGCGAGCATTTTCCACCGCCTCTTGCTGTTCGCGCAACACCGCTTGCAATTGCGTTCTCAATCGCTGTTCTATCTCTCTGTGGGTTTCGATAGCGTGCTGTAGCTTCGTCTCCAGGTCACCAATGTGTTGGGCATGCTGCGTTTCCATCACCGCTAATCGTTGCGCGAGAGTCGTCTTTTCATCGCGAAGGCGACGCAGCTCATCATGACCAAGATGAACCTCATGTCTGGCTGGAGATACGCTCAAGTCCTGCTGAAGGCCCTCACTGTCCACCTGCTGAGGTCCATCGTCGTCTTGATTGTTGTCTTCCTCCTCGTGCACCCAATTTATGGTAGACTTGCCGACCACGACGTCCTTGTCTACGGACTTCACCTTGTCCTGCCAATCGACGCCCAGTGCATTCATCGAAAAGAGCGACGCTGCCGCGGGCAAACTCCGTGGGGCGGAGAGGCGGGCGGTAGGTTCTGCCATTGGATACCTAATTGATCGAGTTCCAACTTGCGCCGCACTTGACCAAAGCAGGAGTGGGCAGTGAGGGTTCCGCTAGCACCGCAACTCCGTCGCATGCTCAAATGCAGCGGATAAGATGCCACACGCATGAACGTACAAGGCTGACAAGGATCACAATTCCGTTTGACGGCCACATCGACCAATGGGATCAACTATCTGCACGAACCCCCACAGGAACGAGATCAGAGCATACCGCAGTCCGGAAATAGCGAAGCAAGCGTGTTGGTACATGCATGCACTGCAGTGGACAACGACCATCAATCATTCGAGGCCAACACGCCCGAAATACTTGTACTCACATGCATGTGCAACGCAGGATCTGTCGTTGAAGTTCAGCATTACATCGCTCGCGCTCGTCGCGTTGTAATAGGGTCATTGCCCTCGAGCGCTGAGGTGCTTTACGCCAGATTCCTGTGGTCATCTTACGGCCTCAATTTCGTTCGAGGAGTCGACTGGCAAACCGTCGACGCTTTTCGGTGCTTTGTAGACGGTTTCAACGGTTTTACCAGTCGTCTGCAGGACGCGTGCAATGCGGCGGCGGACAAATCTGCTCGCAGCCTACACTGACCGCATCAAGCGACTGCCGCTTTGCCTGGCTGCCAGCGCCAACGTGGCAGCAGAAGCTGATTGCCAGCGGAGACAAATCTCTCAGCAGCCAGCCCGACCGATCCTCACGTAAGTCGCGCCGTTCGGTTTACGGCAGTGGAAGTCCTTTTCCTACCCGTATATCGTCCCATCGCATCTGAATCATCATTATAAAGAGGGTCCGATCGCGCTATGAGTGGTTTCCACACCTTTACTACCCGTTCATGACGATGAAATATCAGGTATCACAACCCTATGAGTATAACTGCCAGTGGACAGAGTTGGGCCTGGTGGACCGTGAAAGCATTTGACCTCGTCGATTCCTACCGCTTCATCACTTCGCGCATTCCCCGCTCAGTCGCTCTCTAATGCCTCCCATGCTCAACAGCAGCGCCACCCACGCACACGTGTCGCCTCCATCTTCGCCTCGAGTGCGCAAACTGGACGTCGATTGTAGCAACAGCAATGGCAGTCGCGACCTCGGCAGCGTCATGCTCGACACTTTGCAGCAGCGCCTGGCACTCACGTCGCTGCGCTCGCTCATGAGCTGCGCCGGCATCGGCGAGACGGAGCCGTTCAACCTGCCGACGCAGCACCGCATGCTTTGGCGCATGAAGACCAACGCCAACTACTTCCTGACCAACTACCTGCTGCTCACCGTCGGCGTCTTCGCCTTCCTGCTGTACGACTCACGGCAACTGCAATTTCACTGCAGCATTGCAGCAATGAGATGAAGGTACTAGAAGCTGACATGGTCCCTGTGTTGTGCTGCAGGTTGTTCTTCCACCCGATTCAGCTACTGGTGTGTGTCATCGTGGCCTACGGGTGGCACGTGTTTCTCACCAAGAAGGAGATCCCAACGGACAAGTTCGAGGTCTTTGGCCGACGACTCAGCGAGCAGGACATTCTGCTTGCAGCGACAGGATGTACGCTGGCTATATTTTGTCCTGATAGTTGTTGGTGCTGCGGATATGGTTGTGACGATGTTGATGTTTCTTGTGCAGCGACCATGGTGTTCCTGCTCTTCTTCGTGCTGCCGACCGTCATCTTCGCGCTGTCCGTCTCGTACGTCTTAGCTGTCCGCACTACTAGCGCTTTGTGGTGTTGACGGATCTTTGTCATCTCTAACATGCATCGTCTCCCTTCATTTGCAGATCGCTGGCTAGCGCTGCGCACGCTTTGCTGCGCAGCAATCGACTCAAGGACGACTCGGTTGATGCCCGGCAGGGTTCTGCAAGCTCGTCCGAGGTCGAAGAGTTGGTGTAAATGACTGGGCGGAGCCACTCTGTCCCACCTACAATCTAGTTCTATAGCGCGACCGACTAACAGATCCAGACGCTGGCCTCAGGAGGTGAAGTGCAATGGCATATTTCGCCTCCTAGAACCTCTGCATGCGGTACCATCGATACGTTTATTAATCCAAATTACGTCCATACTCTGTTGTTTGAGGTGCTTTCATTCGAGCTGCTTCTTGATGAATCTGACTGTATCGCCCTGCTCGTTGTAGCCCATTTGCCGAGTGTGCATGAGCACATTCGCTAACACTGGGATTTTAAAGACCAGAAACGGGAACGAGAACAGCCCGTACGCAGTCCGTATCCAGTAAAATAATGCCTGTCGCTGCCACGACTCGAACGGCAGCCAGAGCACGAGACCGGCGAGAGCCATGATCACGATGAAAGATACTGTCTCGTATCCGCAGAACTTCATGAGGTACCCACCGCGATTCAAATGCACTTCGTTGCCAAACGCATCGTGGAAGACGTTCAGTTCTCGCAGCTCCATTGATTTCGTACGGAACAATGTTGACTCTTGCGGTCGCTTTGTGTATGGTAAGCGGAAAAACGCCGCCCAAACGAGCACGATCTGCAGCACGAAAAAGCACACTGTCCCTTCACTCAGGGCTGGGCCGCCCTCATTTTGGCAAGCGAGCATGGAGCCTTGCACGACGCACTTCACATACATAAAGATCCCAAATATCATGTGAATGATACCAAGCGTGATAAACTGCGCCACCTTGAAACCTACGATGAACTGGCACAATTGATGCTCGTTCGTCTTGTCCTTGACGATGAACAGAAAAATCCACCACAGCTGGCCCGCCACAGGCAACAGCCCCACACCCGTGTATGCAAGCCACCATGGGTCCTTGAACGACCGCCAAATAGTCTTATCGTGAGGGAACAAGTGATGTAACACGTGTCCGCGAAGACGACGGAACAGGCCAAACCTGGGATTGGTTACTGGAACAACAGCTCCCCGGCCGCTCGATGGCGCGCTTCCGCTGCTGCCACTTTTGTCCTTCGCACTTTTATCCAGCGCACTTGTAGGTGAATCCTGGCCAAACAGATCCCGCGTCTTGCGGAAAATCTCCATCTTGACATCCGGCATGAATTGCTCAATGCCGATGTCAATGTTCGTCTGCAGCATAGTAACAACGCCCAAGTCAGCACTCATCTACCCCTCTTTTCCATCAAACTAACTACACACCTTTAGATAGCTCGGCATATCCGGATCTTTCAGCGCCTGTTTCAATCTTGCCGCCACAATATCCAACGCACTCTCCAGCACTTTCCTAACTGTGCGATGCATGGCAAACTGCACCTCGTCCTTGGTGTCCTTGGCGATATGGTTCAATCTTTTACCCGTCGACACGATCATAGTACTGGTACTACCCACGATTCCGCTCCACGCTGTTGGCAGCTTCTCTGCCGCATCCGCCGCACGCTCCGCCGCGTCCAGTACCTGCTGCTCGGGGAAAATGTCGGGAAACACGCGCTTGTACTCCTGCGCGAAGAGCTGCACGTCTCGCATCAGCAGATCCGTCTCTATGTCCAGACCATCGTCACTGCTGAAGCTGAGTCGTCTCTGCTGCTGCTTCTTGGTCAAGTTGCGCCAAAAGCGCCGCATCTCTAGGCGTTGCTGGGCCGACAGCTGCGGCATCTTCTCCATGGCCTGGAAAAAGAGATCCGACGACACGGGGCGCTCCGCCGACGCAAGCTCCTGGTCCTCCAGCTCCTCGCGCTCCTGTAGGAACGAGAAGACGAACACGCCCGCCGACATGGCCACGGCGCCGTACAGTAGCCGCGCGCGCAGCAGTGAGTCCAGCATGTCGTAAACGGTTCTCTTATGCTGTAAAATTACCTTCAAGCTGGAAGTTGATGTGAAATACATGAATATTGTGGCTGTACGTAAGTGGTAATTTTGGCTCACTTTGCAATTGAAGAAGACGATGGCCGAGTACGCGCAGGAAGTGGCGGAGGCGGAGGAGCTGGTGGCGCGCGCGACGGACGAGGCGCTCACAGGCCCCGAGTGGGCGCTCAACATGGCGCTCTGCGACTGCGCCAACGCGCACCACGCCGTGTACGTGATTATTACGTAAATTGTAAACAAGGTATTGTAAAATAACAGCCAAAAATGTAAATACCAGATGCGACGACATCGTGCGCTTCTTGCAGCGCCGACTGCAGAGCGGCAGCCCAAAGGTGGTGCTGCTGGCGCTGATCCTGACGGAGACTGTGGTCAAGAATGGCCCGCCGGCAATCCACTGCCAAGTGGGGTCGCGGCTCTTCCTGAGCGAGGTGGCGGCGCTGTCGGACGGCAGCTTGGGCGTAGACGTGCAGAACCAAGCGCTGCTACTGATCCGCCAATGGGCCGACGCCTTCAAGGGTGGCGAGCTGCAGGCGTTCCAGGACGTGTACAGGCAGCTCAAGATGCAGGGCGTCGCGTTCCCGGAGGTGGAGAACGACGCGCCGATCTTCACGCCTCCATCGTCCGCAGCTTCAGTTGGTGCTGCTACTGGAGATGAGGGTTATGCAGGAGATGCAGCAGCTGCTGCTGTGGCTGGGGGACGCACGAGAGAGCAGCAGCTGGAGAAGCTGCACGCCGACTTAAAGGTGGTCCAGCAGAAGATCAAGCAGCTGAGGGACCTGCACACCCGTGGACAGACCGGAGAGCAGTTGGAAGACGTGCTGGACTTCCTGCGCCAATGCCAGCCAAGGATGAATACGCTCATTGAAGGGGGTATCATGGGCAAAATCGACGAACACACGCTGGAGGAGTGCCTCAACGTACGTGGTGGAACATACTTTTTGATCATACTGGGATGGGATGAATGATGGTGGTGGCCTGATAAGTATTTTGCTTGTGATGAAAAGGTGAACGATAATTTAATGAAGACCCTGGAAGAGTGCAGCAAGACCAAGACGAACGACATGATGACCTTCGACTCGCCGCCGCGTGCTGCCCGCACTGCTGGACTTTCGGTGGGTGTGGCCGAGCTGAATTTGGATGCAGATAGGACATCGGGTTCCGCAGCTACAGCCCCACGACCTATGCTTTCTCCTCGCTCCACACTCACCACTATGGATGATGGTATGTTGTAGGAGATGCCTTGTGACGACAGATCTGTGGGTAATTAAGTCTACTTCGCTACGTTATACTTGCTGCAATTTGTGTAGACTTCGACGATTTCCTGAGCAAGACAACAGCACAGTAGCAGGCTCAACAGTATTCACACTATCAGGTAGGGCCAAACGCAAGGCGGGTCACGATTCAAGTAAACGCCGCAATGCAGGCGGGATAATCTCATCTATCGCTTTAGCTGGTCGTGCTCAATGGATAGACATGTCTTTGGTGGTGGCTTTAGGCGCTCTCGTCATTATCCATTCCTTCTCCTGCTCCGTGGGCTGTCGCGTCTCGGACGGATTATTATACGCCGACACAAGGCCGGTTGACGGTGTGTAGATGCCGTTGCCGGCATCGTACGACCCGAGCGGCACAACGCGGTTGATGCCGGTATCAAAGTAGTTCAGCTCTCCGGCTGGGAGAATACCTCGGGGTGACACAGACTCCGAGTAGTACTGTCGGTCAGCATCCGTGCAGTAGCCCCAGCCTGTTAGGGCGTATTCCAGTCCGTCCGAGAACGTGAAGGATCCTTCCACTTGCTACACCATATCCGTTAAGGTTAGGCCCAGCACGTCATATCGCCACTAATGCGGTGTCTTACCTTGCCGCACGCCCATTCTCCTTCCAGCTTGCCTTCCGGGAAGAATAGAACTCCGTGGCCGTGGAACTCGCCATTCTGGAACTCGCCTTCGTATCGGTAGCCGTCGGGTAGATGCAGGACCCCCTGGCCGTGATAACGCCCAAACTCCATGCTGCCTTCATACTGCAAGCAACGAAAACAACAACTCAGTCATCATACAGGCACCTTCGTACCAATAATGTTAAACCCAGGCACCTTCGACTGACTGTACTCCATTGCCAGCGCTGGAAAGGTCCGGAAGCGTAACAAAATAATAGTGGCAGACTCCTACTGCACGTATTTGAGCCTCAACTTCCGTCACGAAGCTGCTCTAAACAAGATTAGCATCGCCGTGCTTGGAGTTCTTGTCGCGACCACTAAAAATACTGTCACGCATAAAAGCACTTGTCAGCGGTATCGCCACCGATGCTTGGGAAAAGCCCAACGGCCGCTTGAAGCAAGCGTGCTGGTGAATCTGCTCGCGGAGTACCGCCTTCTAGTTGCACTCGGCACAGTACAGCTCTACCGTCTTCAAGCTGATGGCCAGACTTGCATCTTCTCAGCAAATCTTCAGCGCTGCAGTCTCGTCCTCTGTGCGAGCTGCTCAATGCCCCACCAGGGGTTCGCTTCTTTCGGACGTGAGCTGCTCGCCGTGAAGATCGTTACCAGCAAGTGTGAAGGTGTCTTGCCAATACATATGTAGATAGCTGCACTCGTGACTGCAGTGGTACAGTGGGTGACCGCTGAGGACCGGATCAGACCGCTTCAAGGATGGGTTCCCGATCAAAGGCAACTACATATACGTCACGATGACAACGAGCAGGCTAACTTCAATCAACGTGTTGCCAGAAGACTCGAGAACAGGTACAAAGCTTCTTCCAGCGCTGAGTATGTTCACCAGCCAGGCCTAACTTGACAGGGTCGCGTCCGATCCAAATCGTCCGGTGCACGATCACCATCTTGCCACAGTCACAGTCCTCTCCCCGCTCGCTCATACTAGCGAAACCACGTAGCGACCACATGGCTGGGTGACTTCAACGTACCATCATCGTTGCACCAGACGTCCTCGCCAACACCGCTTGGGTTGCACCGGTCACGTTGGGCTCATCGAAACGTGGCGGTGTGCATGCACCTGGTCTCTGCGCGTGTGATGCTCGAGCGCAAGCACCTTTGCCTTCATCGTAAGGACCATCACAACCTTCACCTCCAGCATGGAAATCGAGGTCTCCATCAAAAGTCTCAATCCATCGCTCATTCTGCATTTGACGTCGTGTCCGACAAGCTGCTACTGCTCTACCTGTCACCTTTTGCTCGCCACTATGAGTTCGCTCCGCTTCCGAGGTCTGGCCCGCTTAATCCTGAGTGTTGGAGTGTTGCTCAGTGTTTTACCGTCCGCGATCGCTGAGGATCAAGTCGTTGAAGCCACCGTGGACCCGGATGTGGGCAAGAGTGTCGTCGAGATCATCGAGGCTCGGGGCTACGAAGTCGAGACGCACAAAGTCACCACCTCCGACGGATACATCCTGACAATGTACCGCATCCCCAAGACGTACGACGAGAGTCAATCGAGCTCCACCGCCGCCGCTAACAAGCCTGCAGTGCATCTGCAACACGGACTGCTCGACAGCAGCTTCACGTTCGTGTCGAACTTCCGAAACCAAAGTCTGGCGTACGTACTCGCGGACGCAGGCTACGACGTGTGGCTTGGCAACAATCGCGGCACGACGTGGTCGAATGAGCACACGACGCTGACGACGGACGATGACGCCTACTGGGAATTCTCGTGGGAGGATATGGGTCTGTACGACCTGCCAGCCATGATCAACTACGTGCTGGACACTACTGGCCGCTCTACGCTTAGCTACGTCGGTCACAGTGAAGGAACCACCCAAGCGTTCGTGGGGTTTTCGGAGAACCAGGAAGTGGCGAAGGTGGTCGACTACTTTGGTGCACTCGCACCTGTAGCCTGGACCGGTCACGCGACGGCGGCGCTCTTCGTGGCGTTGGCCAAATTGAAAGTGGACGTCCTGTTCCTTGATCTGGGCTTCACGAGCTTCTTGCCGCACACCGAGCTGCTCGAGACGTTGCTGTCCAACATCATCTGCACGAACGTGGACGAGATCTGCAACTCGGCGATCGGTCTCATTGCTGGGCCATCTGACAACCTCAACGCTACTCGCATTCCGGTGTATCTGTCGCAAACTCCTGCTGGAACCTCCGTCCAGAATATGGCTCACTACGCCCAAGGCATCCGTGACGACACCTTTGCCAAATACGACTACGGTTGCAGCTGTCTCAAGGCTCTGGGCATCAGTCTCTGCTCGTCCTTGATCTGCGAGAACAAGGTCAAGTACGGCTCCTTCGCTCCTCCAGCATTCCCTGTTGGAAACATGGTCTACCCTCGCACGGGCTTCTACATCGGAGCAACCGACACCTTTGCGACGTCCACGGACATCGAGCAGCTCCGATCTGGGCTTCCGGACGGCACTATCGTGCATGAACAATCCATCGACGCATTCTCGCACCTGGACTTCACGTGGGCCGAGAACGCCAATGAGCTCGTGTACCAGGATCTCTTGGTGCAGCTCAACAAGTACGCTGGCGTGGGGTACTAGAATCGAGATGCCAATACCCGGACCTGATAATTTGTAAGTAAAGTTTCACGTTGAAGGTGTTGATGTTCATAGGAACGTATTTCTCGAATCGCTTGTATTTTCTGGTTGTTCCTAGTGTACTTGCTTGTGATTCTCGATCAACCCCTCAGTCGTAGCCTGGGAGACCTCGGGCTCCTTTTACTAAATAACAAAGCGTGTGGCATCCCAACTGCCTCTCTGCGTTCGACTCGCTTCCGTCGCCTCGAGTACCATGTAGTCTGGTGTTGAGTTCCAGCGCTGTGCTGGTCGAGGAAAGACTCTCTTGCTTCGTGCTACTCAAAATAATGGAGAGAGTCTGGCTTGATAAAGTATACGTTTACCATCCGACAGTCATTGAGCCGACATCATCATCTGAGTCGTCCTCCTGGTCCATCAGGCTCAATGCCTCGCGGAATACCTCGACAGCCTTGTCGTGCTCGCCCTTCGAGTGCAGAATCTTTCCCAGCATCGACAGCGACGCATAGTTCTTGGATGTGAGCGCGAGAGCGCGCCGGATCGCGATCTCAGCATCGTAGTACTCGCCAGCGCCGTGAAGGGCGCGTGCAAGGTTAATCCACACATCCACATCCTTGCGGTTCGCATCCACAGATTTGCGGAATTCCACAACGGCGCTGCTGAACTCGCCGCGATCCAGATAAACCTGTCCAAGGTAGTTGCACGTCTCCGCTAAGTTCACCTCCTTGTCCTCGATCAGCTCGAGCTTCTTTTCAACCTGAACCGAGTACTGACGGTTCCTGCTTTCTTGAATGTCAAAATCGTCCGCCTTGTCGTTAGCGTTGTTGTGGTTTTCGTCGTCCTCATCGTCATCATCCAGCGAGATGCGGTTGATGTCAATAATCCGGTTACCGCGGAGCTCAACCACGTTGGCGTCCACCGAGGTTCGCTCCTTCTTCGCCTCTGCAGCCATTCGCGTTGCATCTTCCAGCTTCTTTTCAATACGAGACTTGGCCAAGGTCAGCTCCTGCACATGGGACTCCAGATCGCGCACCTGGTCCTGCATCTCTTGATACTTTTCGGTCGAGTCGACGTCTGTCCAAGCACGAGGGCGTCGACGAGACTCGTCCTCAACCGGCAAGTCCGACGTCAGGGTGGGATCCTGGCCGGCATTGTTGTCTGCTGAGCTCCCGTCATCCAAGACAATGCGACGCGGAGTGGTGGCAGTGTGGAAGTAGCGGTCCGAGGAATCTGACGGGCTCTGGAATGCCGAGTCGCGGCTGCTCGAGGACGTGTTGGTAAGCGAAACTGTGCTGTTGATGGAGCGCAGTGGCGGTCGAGCTGCCCCCTTGGCTCCGCCTGGCAGCGGCGTGGACTCCTGCCGCCTCATGTTGGGCTCCATCGGAGGCAATCCGCTGTGCCGTCCATGGCCGTACATGTTCACCACAGCCGACGGCGCGCCATTCTCACGGAGATCGTCGTAGCACAGGATACACACGCGCTGCGGCGTCTTGAGACCCAGATGATGCAGGGGAAGACGCTTGTTCGAGTGCGTGCTACACACCGATTCTCCGCACGAGCGGCAGTGGTGACGAGCCTTGAAGTAGCTGAACTTGAGCTGGCAGATGTTGCATCGCTTGTCCAGCCTCCAGCGCGGTGGCAGGGGCACTCCTGCGAGCCCATCCGGCAGTCTCAGGGCGCTGCTCACAGCGTTCACGGCTGATCTGCTGCTAGCCCACTCATCATCCAGCGAGGCTCCTCCCCTGCCACTGCCGAGGTTCGGGAGACTCTTGAAGCTGCTAACGCTCGCCGTGTCGTCCGGGAAGCCTCCGGGCTGATTCAAGAAGGCCTGAAACCTGGCACTCGGGCGGTCGGGCGCTTTGCCGGCGGCCCGGAGCTGTTCCTCCATCTCCACGAGGAACGTGACCTTGTCGTCCGTGAGCTGATAGGCTCTGGCGAGCTCTGCGGGGGTCTCTCCGGTCGGGGTCTCCTCAAAGAGACACGTGGCGACGTCGGGCGCGGCCTGGACGAGCGCGCGCAGTACCTCGAGCTTGGTGGCGGCCTTGACGGCGATATGCAACGGCAGCAGGCCGCCTTTGTTCTTGTGGATCAGCGCAGACGGGGCCACGTCCACTAGCTTCTTGACGACGCGCAGAGGCACGTGCGTGTCAGTGCAGGCCCAGTGCAGCGGCATCATGCCGAAGTCGTCCATGTCGTCGGCGCGCTCGGGCTGCGCCGAGACGAGGCGGTCCAGCGCGCTCCACTCGCTAGACTCGGCCAGCTCCAGTGCCGTCTTGGTGTCCATGGAGGCCTTGGGCTTCATTTGGTCTGCGTCCTGTGCTACCGCTCCCCTCCTTGTGTGGTCTACCGCGCACGCCGCCTGTGGGGTACGAGGTGCTTTCGGTTGTGAGACCGTCGACTGCAGTTGCCGAGAGGGAGAGGAGCTTTGGCTAGAATCGTAATTTCCTATATAGGGGCGGCTGCGCCTCGTCTGAAAATTTACATAACCGGAACGAACGAAATTCGGCCGCTTCCTTTTACGCTGCAAAGGCAACCAGCAGAGCGCAAATTTCACAGCCCCAGATGCCGGCTCATGCTCACGGGCCGGTGACTGGTTTCGCGCTCCAGCTGCTGGAGCTGTCCCAAAGAGAAATCCTCCTATTTTCGCCGCGCTCTTCCACTTTGCTCCGGCCGATTATCGCAGCGGTCGACAGCCTCTCAGCGCCCCTTTTCGGCAAGATTTCTCGTCACTGAAAGGGACACATCAAGTCGGCGATTTGCAAAGCCGAGCGCCGCGGTCGCCGCGCCCTCGATCGAGCAGCGTCCGAGCTACATGCGTCCATGGTTGTGGCGTGTTGAACGCTGGAGCGCATCGAGCGAAGTCGGATGGGCAAGATGGCTTGAGCTATGGCGGAGCTCAAGCCGTGCGATTAATCTGCGAGATGCAAGAGAGGCGCACGCGTCCGCAGATCTGCCGGTACGTGTGCGCGCTAAGACGCAGTCTCGACACCCTCCTCTCGTTTCTTTTTTGCCTGCCCGCCCGAGCAGCGGCATTGTCCAGATTGTTGCCGCTTCTCAGCGAAAACGATGCCGAGCGCTTCAACTTGATGAAGATGATGTAGCGCGACTTGATTGCAATTTTGCGTCGTCATTCAGGAGAAGGGGCAGTGCTGTGTGAGCAAGCCACGCGCTGCCGAGGAACAGGAACGCGCTCGAGCATTGGAACGGCGGCGAATTGCTGCTGCGCACCTGGGTGCCGAGGCCCCAAAGACTGCGCTCCACCCACCACGCCACGAGGCACGCCAGCAGCAGGGTGAGGCAGACAGGATCCTACGCCGAGATGAGGGCGCTCTGGTGGCGCGCACGCCACCTACGATCTCGGAAGGTCTGTCATGCTTATCAAACAATTCAGAACCGCTGTTGGGCGTTACGCTATGGCTACCCTCAACATTCGACCGCCGATATATACACTGCCGCAGTTGAGCCGCGAACATTCCCCAGGCGCGTTAGCAACGGGAACCGGACGGAACGTAGAAAGCGGCCTGGCCTCATGGAGCCATCGAGGCCAGCGCTGCAGCCATCGAGGCCAGCGCTCCGTCCTGCCAGGTCCGGAGCGCGCGTGGTGGAACCGTCCGTCAGCCTTCCAGCGACGCTCTACTCCATTTCCTTGACGACGACCTTTTCTCGGATGTTGGTGTGCGGCACGGCGCCCTCCTTGGCGTGGGCGCGGCGGTTCGCCATCTTCTTCTGCTCGCGGGCGCCGGCCTCGCGCTTGGCGCCCGCCGCCTTCTTGATGGCCTTGGGCACGTGTCGGTGTCTGCAGTTGGTTCAACGATTTCGTTTAACGCGCAGCAGAAGACGCAACAACCAACACGCCATTCGTTAGTGGGACCGATAATGTTTGGCGCATCCTCTCGAGCCTCTTCTGCGTGAGCAGCGCAGCAGCAATAACAACAACAACAGCAGCAACGTACTTGGAGATGCGGCTGATCTCGCGAAGGTGCTGGTAGCGCTCCTTGAGCGACTCGTTGTACTCGAGTTTGCGGCGCTCGCGCGGGTTCACCTAGTCGAACGCAAGAAGTAGAAGATATCAGAGACCAAAACCGTAGAGCGTCCCCGCCACGTCAGCCACTTCAGAGTTGCAAAAACATGTGCGTAACCGACAGCTCCTGCTACTTGGTAGTAGCGGACGTACCTTCGAGAGCTTCTTGGACGCTTCGGCCTTCCAGATGCGAATGTTCGTGTCGTCACTGCCCGACAGGACAAAGTTCGAGTCGGCGCTGAACTTGACGGAGAAGATCCTGTAGGGTGGCAGCACGAAAGCAGCGGCAAGCCAGTGAGCCATTCATCGATACCGACAACCCCCAAGCGAATAAGAAAGCGGCCGCGGCTTCCCAGCTCGAGCGAGTTGTCAGCGTTTCCCTGCTGCCGATCCTTCACTGACGCCAGCGTCCACGCTAGCAGCGAAACGGCTGGTGCCACTCCTGTCAATGAGGCGCCGGGGGTTGCTTCGTCCGACTCATCGACTAGCGGGAAGGTCGCGACAAAAATGAAGTCAAGACGTACCGCTGCATGCGCTGCGTGTGGTAAACCTCGCGGCTCTTAGCGGAGCGCACGTTGAAGATGCGGATCGTCCGGTCATACGAGCCCGCCACAAACTCCCGACCCGTCGGGGAGTACGCCACGTCCATACTGCGCAAGCACGTCACGCAAGACTCGTTAGACTCTACATCACTTTGGCCACTGTGGGAACCTGACTCATCGGTAGTACATACACTGCCGAGACGTGGTCCTTGTGCACTATCATCGCGCGGTTCATCTTGCGCATGTCGAATGTGTACAAGTTGTGGTCTTCGTTGGCCTGGAAGAAACGAGAAAGTGACGCCAGCATTAGCACCTCCAGAAAAGCCCGAGCAGACATCTACCACAGGTGCAAGACACTTACGACTGTGAAGTTCATGGGCTCCATGGGGTTCCATGCCAGCGCGTTGGACCGCATTTCCATGACGATCTTACGCATCGAAGACGCCACGCGGATATCGTACAGCGTGATATTCCGGTCGGAACCTGTGGATGCCAGCAGTGACGCCTCTGCCGGGTTGAAGTGCACCGAGTTGATTGAGTCAGCACCCCACGCGAACTCGTGCGTGGGCGTTGAGCGCGACGGATCCCATACCTGCACCTTGGAGCCGCACGTCGCGAACATGTTCTGAGACCAGTGGTGGTCGATGCCGCTACCAAACACAAATTAAATAATCACAGAACGTCACTACCTCGGCACTTGCAGCTTCCTCTTAACAAGCTCTGTGAATCCACCACGTACAGGAATGGCTCCTTGGAAGTGAAGGTGGCCAGCGCCGTCGGGACATCTTCGTCCTCTTCCTTCACACGCAGTGCCCACTGCTTCACCGTCTTGTCTTCACTGCATGAGTAGAATGTGTTGCCATCGGGAGTCACTGCCAAGCCGCGCACGAAGCCGCGGTGGCCGTACACGTTCCAGACGCACTTGCGGCGGGGCAGGTCCCACACGCGCACCTCTCCATCCGCCGCACCACTCACGAACGCCACCAGACTCTTGGGATTCGTAGCTAGCGCCGTCACACCGTCGCAGTGGCCGTCCAGAGCTCCTACGAACGGCTTGGCGAACATGCGCTCGAGCTTCACAGCGTTCAGAGCACGCGTGTACTCGCGCGGACGCTCGAACGGGTGGAGCGCCGGGTCATAATTGCGGAAAACCTTGAGCTTGTCGGATTGCACCTCTTGCGTGAAGTCCTTCTCCACGCGGGAAATCGTCTTGACCTTCATGGCGGCTGCGCAGGTAGTAGGAAGAGATGTCTGTCCACGAAGCAATGCTAATGGAGTTCGTTCGACTGGACGGCGTCCAATTTCGTCAATAGTGGTCCGTGATTGGCTGATAAGACAATAAGACGATGTGATTGGATGGAAGTGGTGGAACATGCAACTTGAATCAGTATGTTATCGCATCAAAATGGCTCTTCGTCAATACTTTTGAGCGCGTCACAGATGCATCACCGCCACCTTACAGCTTGAACTTCTCGTCCAGCGTGTCTTCACTGAGCATCCACAGTTTGTTGGCGTTCTCTAGTGAGTGGCTCGATTTCGCGCCAGCCTCGAGTGCAGGGTAGCCGCGCATATGCAGGAATCCGTTCGGGCCATAGTACTCTCCGCCCTTGACGCTCTTCATGGTCGCGGCGTACAGAATGGGGAGCGCTCCCATTTGCGAAGTCATGAACGGCACCCACGACAAGAGCCACACGAAGATCTCGGCCAGCCAATTTGGAAATGTGCTGCGGTAGTAGCGGTTCCAGATGTCGCTGTGTGTCAAACCGGGGTGCGCCGCCACTGCCACCACGTTTTCCACCTGCGCGGACTGCAGGCGGCGCTGCAACTCGAAGGTGAAAAGTAAGTTGGCCATCTTGGACGTGAGGTAGTCGCGGAGACTGCCGCGCGTGTGTCCCAGCATCGAGAAGCTCAGGTACATCCACGCGAAGTAGTGCGCGAGACTGCTCACATTGACCACGCGAGACTGGTCCTTCGATTGACGCAGCAAGTCAAGCAGCAAACTCGTCAGGTAGAAGTGTCCGAGGTGGTTGATAGCGAAATGGGCCTCCAGACCGTTTAATGTGTGGCGTTGGGTTGGCACCGACACACCGGCATTGTTGATCAGCAGGTCAAGATGATCGAATTTCTCGTGGAATGCACGCGCGAACTCGCAGACACTGGCGGGGTCACCCACGTCCACCTGCATGAACTCTACCGAGCCAGCAACGTCGGCAGAAAGCTTGGCGATCTCTTCGCGGATCAACTCTTCGGCACGACGCCCACGACCTTCATTGCGGCATGCGAGAATGACGTGCGCTCCATGCGCTGCCAGTGCTTTCGCAGCCTCGAAGCCGATGCCCGAGTTGGCGCCAGTGACGATCGCGAGCTTGTCCTTCTGCGACGGCATCGCCGAACCGTCCCAATTCCTCTCGGTGCTTGTAGCAAGACCCATGATTCTCGAGATCGGAGCTCCTCTGCTTCTGACTCAGAAGTTCTGAGGTGGAGCTTGCGTTTTGGACCCGTCGGTGTGATTTGCTCGCTGCGGCTTTGAACGGCGCTAGAGGCTCCAGTGGAGCAGGTCATCCAGTGCTCAGCAGCATGGCATGCCGTTGGATGAAGCTGCGCTCATGGTTCCAAGCAGCTCACACGTCTTTGCAATATCAGTCAGCGAATCTATGCAGAAACGATGCCGAGGGCTGTCGAGCTTTGTGCGAGCAAGCAGCGTAACACAACGCCAGCACTGAAAGTTCGCTTGCCAGGTGACATCAACCAGCAAGTACATTGCAAAGGCTGCTAAGCGTCGCCTGCAAGTGACCGCATATAACTACAACTGCGCGCTTCACTCCAAGTGAACTTGTCGTCGGCAGAGCTCAGAATCGCTAGTTCGCCAACGTCGTGCCCTGGTTACTCCAATTTACTTTGCGCACTTCCAGCCACGTTACACCTCGAACTTGGCGTCCAGCAGTTCTTCACTCAACGACCACAGCTTCTTGGCATGCTCGAGAGAATGACTGGCCGGGTGTGACGTATCCAACGCCGGGTAGCCCCTCAGAGCCATCAATCCGTTCGGCGCGTAGATTTCACCGCCACGCACGCTCTCCACGGTCGCTGCGTACAGCGTAGGGAGTGCGCCAACCTTCTGAGGGAGGAACGGCAGCAACCACACCGCCCACATGGCCACCCACTGCAGAAATGGCCATCCCGCGAGCTTGGTGCAGATGTACTTGTTCCAGATCTCCGTGTGGCAGACTCCAGGATGCACCACCACGGACAAAACATTGTCAACACCTGCACGTTGCAGTCTTCGCTGCAGTTCATATGTGAACAGCACGTTGGCCATCTTGGACTCGGCATAGTCGCTCATGCTGTTGCCCGGAGTGTGCCCCATCATAGCGAAGTCCAACTTGGCAGCGTGATGCAGTCCACTTGAGACATTCACCACGCGAGCTTGCGTCCTCGACCGTCGTAGCAGGTCCCACAGCAAACTCGTAAGGTAAAAGTGGCCGAGGTGGTTGATGGCAAAGGTACACTCCAAGCCTTTCGAGTTATGATGCGGCGGCGGCGGAACTGCCACTCCGGCGTTGTTTATCAACAGGTCGAGCCGATCGAACTTGGCTCGGAAGGATTGTGCAAAGTCACGGATGCTGGTGACCTCGGCCAAGTCCACCAGCATGAACTCCACTTCGCCAACAGCTTCACCGCCCGGCTGGCTCAGAGCCTGACGGATCGATGCCTCAGCTTGACGACCGTGACTCTCGTTTCGGCACGCGAGCACCACGTGGGCCCCGTGCGTCACCAAAGCTTTGGCCGCTTCGAAGCCGATGCCACAGTTGGCGCCAGTCACGATCGCCACCTTGTCCTTCTGTGAGGGCACGCTGGAGCCGTCCCAGCGGCGAGACGACCCGATGCCCATGATGCTGAGTGCAAGGATTGTGCGTATGGTCGGCAGAGCTCTAAGAAGATCGATACAAATTAACCCCCCGAAGGGCGTCCTATAGGTAGCCTACCGAGTCCGAAGGGGCTAATAACGGCTATCACCATGCAACCCTCCCCACCTCCAGATAGGCACACGGCGACACTAGTAAACTTTTCTGCTTACGTCTTGTCTTGAAGCAAACTTGAGTCTCGTCATGCAGGTCGCGTGACGTGACATCCGTTGAGCAGCCCTCGAGTCGACGTAGCATTCTCCTCAAGCCTTACATCCGCGCTGGGAGGTTCGTCAAGAATAGCATTTTTGGATGTGGCGGGTAGCTCATCAGCAGCGAACAACGGGCTGTCGAATGCGTGCGGCCAGCAATGGTTAGACTTGAGAGCTGCACAGACAGACCATGTCTGGACTGGGCAGCAGCTCTCGATTTGATTTGATCAATGCTTTGCGGCAAGAAATCCTCCGGAGCAAGGCCAGCTCCCCTCGCTAGGGGGTATATCAAGTGCTGTTACATTCAACTCAAATTGCTTGCCTTCTCACCTTCCTCTCTCTTTTGTTCGATGTGACGTTGACTCAGCACACCAGCGCCTTGGACAGATGCTGCACTTCGGAGTGGTTCAACACGAGCTGCACGGACTGTGACTTGCTGACGGTACTACCACCAAACTTCACACGTCCAAGAAGCACTGGCGGGCGCTCCATCTCCGGTGGTTGCCAGCCGAACACGCTCTCGCCACGAGTGATGGCGCTGGTGACATCTTGTCCCCAACCGTCTTCACGCATCGCAGCGCCTACGCGTTCACGAAGAGCGGTCAGATCTCTTTGTGCGCGCGATTGCTGCAGCTTTTCAGCCATGAGCTGAGCATGCGCGGACGACCCGGTGGACGAAGCAGCCTGCTTCAGATCCACCAAACGCGGCATCGACAGCTGAGCCTTCACCTGCCGTGAGAACGTTGCCACCTCCTTCAGCGAGTTCGTCAACCTGTTCGACGGCTTTGCCAGCGAAGTGCGCGTGTTCACCGCAGCGGTTGGGCCAAGCAGCCTCTCCAACCGCTCCTTTGCGAGTGTAGAACGCGCCGTGTGCAGTTCAGTGTGCAGTTGGTGAAAAGCCCGACGGAACGCCTCGGCATCTGCCGCGCCCATGGCCGATCCCTTACCACCTCCAGAAGCCCCACTTCCACCCTTCACGCTACTTCCAGCGTCACTGGAACGCTTCAGCTGCTTACGCAGGTCTCGGTTCAGGGAGTTCAACAACGTTTTCTCCTTGTTTGACTCGTCCAACGCAACATCGAACTGTTCGCGCTCCTTCGCGAGTTGTGTCTCGAGTTGAGTCTTTTCGTTTGACATAGCGGCGACGCTCTCAGTCAGTTGAAGCGCTTGGCTTTCAAGTTTCTGAGCCACCACACGATGTTGGCTGTCAGCGCGCTCGAACTCACGGATACGCTGGTGTAGAGCGTTGCATAGCTCTGTCATCTCCGATAGGTTGCTGCGGAGGGTTGATGCATCCACCAACTCTTGGTGGATGGCTTGCGCACGAATGTGCCACTGCGGGCGGCCGTTAGCCCCATCGGCATGCTCGCTACGAATACGAGGAGCCACCGCATCGGTGAAGGCTCCGCGGCACACCAGCTTGAACAACAATGCCAGCTTCTCTTTGAAGGCTACAGTGTGGTCGTACACAGCTTGCTGCGCAAACTGCACCAGCTCATCTGCTGATTTGGTGTTTTCGAGTAAACCGATGTGGTCGAGCTGCGACTGCAGCGCACTCGACAGCAATTGTGCCTCAGTAGCGTAGCTCTGAATAGAAGCCACAACTTCACCACCTGCAGCCACAAGACCGTCAAGGTCATCGTCCGAGGCTGCCAAATCGATCTCAGCGCGGCGGTAAAACAGTTGTGCCACATTAAGCACCGACAGCAGCTCTCCCAGACACTTGTCCAGTACTGGCATCAGCTCCGTGCGCAGCGCAGCCGTTTGGGCGTCATCGGGCATCTCTGCGCTCGCAAGCAGGCTCTTCGTGGTGCGCAGGAAGGTCACCATCGCAGAGATCGAGAACGCCAACTTGGCCACACTCTTCCTAGCACGCAACTTAACCACTGCACAGCGAGCACCAAAACTCTCTGAGCCCACTGATGAAGCAATCTGAGCAACTCGGCTAGTGTGCCATTCCTCCGAGGTCTGCACGAGGCGATCATACAGTGACGCAACGTCACCGCCACCGCGGATACCATTCAGCAAAGCACCTTCGGAGAAAGCAGACAACGCCGAGTCTAGCACACTCTCCAATGCCGTCGTCTGCGAAGTGTCCAGCGCCGAGCAGCCCTGAGCAAATTCGTCTTCGGTAGTCAAATGGCATTCAAGCATGAACAAATCCTCCTTGGCTTGGCACGAGATTGCCGCCAGTTTGTCGCCAAGGACAAGTTGCTCTACGCTCATGGCTGCGCTTAGCACTCCGTCGTCCTTTTCGTTCTCTTGCGGACCACTTGGTTTTTGTTGTGCGACGGTGTCCAGATCCTTCTTCAAGTGTTGCAGCAAGATATCGGATTTGCCAGCAATTCGTCCAAGAGTCAATCGAACTCGAAGAACCTTTTGGTCAGTTTCTGAGAAAATCGAGCTGGGCACCACGGTGCGCAGAAATGAATTCTCCAGCCTAGCCTGCTCAGCGATGATCTTCTGCTTGGCTGCTTCAGTTTCATGCTCGCGTGCAGCTGCTACCAATGCGCGCAGCCCCATCGTTTGGTTAAGGGCCAGATGGGCTGTATCCTTCAGAGATTCCACTGCACCGCTTTCTGCACGAAGTTTTGCCTTTAGCTGTGCAATCTCCTCACGATGACTGTGTGCAAGATCACGGAAGCGTGCAATGGTGCGTTCCTTGTCCTCAAGGAGAGTCTTCTGCTCCAACGCCGCCTGCTTCAATTCCTGCAGTGATGCACGCTGCGAGTCGATCTCGTCCCGGAGCTTCGCTTCATACTCAGTATGCTGATGCTCCATTTCCTGGTCTACCTCACGCAACAATTCCAATGATTGCACCGTGTTCTCAAGTTCCGCTAATTTCTCACCCAGCGTCAAGTTTTTCTCGGTAAGATCTTCCACCATGGTTTCATACGCGTTAGCAATGTCCAACATCTCCTTGAGCTCCTCCGATTCGCTTTCTAGGTTCTTCTTCTTTGTAGTCTATACAAGCAAAACAGGTTCAATGGAAATAGTGTCAGCACCAGGGTTATTTCAATGATCTCGCACAAACGTTCTCTTACCAGTTCTTCCACCTCCTCTCTCAGGGAGACAAGCTCAGCATTTTCCCGCTGGGCCTGGCGCAGCTTCTTACTGAGATCAGCCTTATCCTCAGAGGCCCGCTCGTGCAAAGTCTTCACAGCAGCACGGAGTTTCTTGTTCTCGTCTGCCAAGTCCCCACTGCTCGCAGAAGACCCCTCTGAGTAGTCAGGCCCCGTGGTGGCCGACAGTGCCATAGCAGCCGTGAGCTTCTCCACCTCCTGTTGCAACTCCTCAGCATGCTCCTCTGCGATTTCCTTGTCCATCTCTACGGTCTCCTTTTCCAAGGTCATCATCTCGATCATGTCCTGAAGCTCAGCCAGCTGCTTCTCGAGTGTCTCCACCTTACGAGCACCGGAGCTCGACTTGGCCACGGCCATAGCAACCTCCTCAGCCTTCTTCTGCTCTGCAGCTGTGAACGCCGCAATGCGTATTTTTTGTTGCGCCACCTCCGCTTCAAGAGACTTAATCTCGGAAGCCTGCGTGGCATTCTCAAGCCGCAGTTCATCCAGCTGCTCTTCGTGCTCGGCCTGTAGCTCAGTAATATGGTCCTCCAACTCGGCCCGCACCGAGCGCACATGTTCTTCCGCCTCTTCCCTGATCATCTCAATCTGCTCCGCGAGCTCTTCCTGCGGGGACAAACCTGCATCACCTTCCTCCTCACCATCGATCGCTTCGTCCATAGTCTCGTCTCCATCAGCATCCACCAGTGCTTCGTCCTGCTGCACTCCCTCCTCCTGTCCCTGTTCTTCCAGCAGTTTAATCTTCTCACTGTTCGCGGTTGCTGCCTCTTTCATCACGGACACACTCTGTCTCAGCTGTTCCACGTGCCTGTTCTTCTGCTCCAGCTCTTCCTCCAGCTTGGAGATCCTGGCTCTGGCTTCAGTCAGCTGGTCGTCCGACGCCGCGCCGCTTCCCGCGGCCGATGCGCCGCCCATTGAGCTGCGTCTGTCCAGCGTTAGTCTCGTCCTCGCAGCAGCCGAGGCCGACGTCGACATACCAGGTCTACTGGTCGGTGTGATCATTGACGCCCGCGTATTGGGTGCCGACGCGCGGGAGCTCGCGGAACTGCTAGGCGCCGGGATGGACGACGACAAGCGACGAGTGGCGCCGTTGCCCACGCCGGACAGCCGACGGCTCAGCGGCGCCTTGGCGCTGCTATTGGTCGACGACAGCACCGTCCTGACCATCGACTTCTTGACGAAGAGCCCGTGGTTGGGCTCGCACGTGAAGTAGACGCGACCGTTGAGCTCTCCGTTGTTCTTGCCCTCGGGCCGCTCCAGCTCGATGCCTACCCACTCGCCGCTGGCGAAGTCCGTCTCGCCTATGAAGCGCACGATGCCCGTCTTGCCGGCACCGAAGGCCACGTGCGCGCCCACCTCCAACTCCATCGCGGTAGTCGGGATCTATCGCAGTGATTGAAAATGAGGGGAAACATAACTGTCGTGTTCGGCACATGAAATGATGTATATGACGTAAATAGGTGTGGTGTACATATGCTGAACCACGGGAGCATCAGATGTGGCCAGCTTGTTGCGCCGATGGCAGATGGAGCTTCGCCTTCGTCAGCTCGACAGGAGACTGCGGGGATTTGCCTCGGTTCGCAAAATTGCTGGCGCTGCGCTCGCTAAAAATGCGGAGGGGCGATGACAGCCCTCATCGCCTTATGCCGAGCAGCAGACTCACTTTTGGTCCACCCCAGGCTAAAACTGGCTTCTGCTCCCACTGTCGCGATTTGTGGCCAATCCAATCTCCGGCTCGCCTCTCATAAAGCAAAAGCGCGCCACTCCAGCCACCGACTGCAACTTGAGCGTGAACCCCATCGCCCGGTCGTGAGCAGTGTCGGAAGTCTTCCAACGCGCAGTTTTTTCTCCGGAGCATTCGTCATTCGCAGATAGAGAAGACTGAGAAGCGGCAGCAGACAGCATGACCGTACGCAGCATCGTGGAGATGTTTGAGAGCATGGCCACTTCCGCGGGTGGGGACTCGCCCGCCCGCGCACTCGAGTCCCCGGGACGCGGCAACGTCTGCGGGTTGGTGACGTATTACGACGGACTAGCGGTGGTCGAGGAGCCCCCGATGCCCGTGGCGGCCAAAACCGTGCGTCTCGTCCTCAATCAGTCTGCCTCGAACGATGCAGAGCCCCATCTTAAGGAGGCAAAGGAGGAGGAGGACAGCCACACAAGCAATCAGGACGTGAACGAGGCCCTGGCAGTCAGCAGCACGTCGCTGCACTTGAGCAAGATCCCGCAGCCCAAATCGCGTGAGTTCCACCTCGCAGCCTGCTCCGTGAGAAAGCCCTCCGTGTATGACGCGTCCCGAAGCCGCACATCATCCTCTAATTCGAGCGACAACAGCCAGCCGTTGCACATGCTTCCGCCAACGCCCGTTTCCGTGCGAGTGCGGGCGCCGTGCACCAGCTACGCCGCGTTCGTCACCAGGATCGAGGGCTCGCAGTCTCGGTTGCTAGACTTTGAGAAGGACGAGCGGTGGCTAGGGCAGGTCGAGACCATGAAGGGCCGCGTGGAGACGCTCAAACGGAGGAATCACATAGCCCTGGCGAGGGAGGTGGCCAGCACCCCGCGCAAGAGCAGGAGTATGAGCGAGTGCAGCGGCGTTTCCACGGCGTCCACGGCGTCGCTGTCGTCCATCGACACGCCCGAGGGCAACTGCCAGCAGATATGAAGCCCCGTCGAGCACAACTAAGTTATTACGTAGTATCTAATGTTAATTAATCTGCGCAAGCTCCCACACACATGCAAGCGTCTAAAGTGTCCATCCAGTCAGCAGTTCAAAATTCAAAATCCGATGGCGGCAATTACGGATTTGCTCAATTAATTGTAAATTGGATTGTGTTTCTGTCCTGCCCTATCCCCCTGGAAATTTTGCAGAAGCCGGCAAAGGAAGAAGCGCCCGAGCCCGCGGTACAGCACCCACCACCTCTTCTTGCTCCACCGCGCGCGTGTGTGCGTACACACCGAGAGACAGCATTCGCAGGATGACCACCGAAGCTACCGCCTCTGTACTGGGAGGCACTGTGCTCAACGCCGGACCCCTGGGCACCGAGTATGTCCACCGCACAGGGGAGAATATATATAATTGGCTAACTTATTATTCTCGCACGCAGCACCACGTATGGCAAGCTGCCGCCACTGAACCCGGAGGACCTGAGGCTGCCGCCCCCGCCGCCGTCCGCGGCCGACAAGGTGACGGACACGGCAAACGCCATCTCCATCAGCGAAGTGTGGGAGGAGATCAAGGCCAAGACGCGAGAAATGTGAGTCCCATGCTGCAGAATTTATTTGTTTTGACCATCTTTGTGACGGAATTGTTTTGTTTTGTTGCTGTTACTTGCCGCAGCATCATGGGCTCGTCGGTGTCTGGCGTGCTGTCGGCCATGCGCATCGTGAACTTGACGATGGCTGGCTGTATGATCGCACTGGCCGTTGGACAGGTGATCCAGTCGGACTCGGCGTTCTCCGTCATGGCGGATGCTCTTTCCGTCATCTACACCATGTACGACGGGGGTTTGAACTCATTGACGCTGTTGTGGTGGTCTGACTTATTGGGTGTTGCGTGCAGTTTCTTTGCGTTGATTTTGGTGGGCTACGAGCTGCGCACGGCGTATATTGACAAGCTGCTGCGTGGCAGCTTTGGCTTCATGTACAGCCCGTGGGGACGGTGTCTCTTCTTGAGCATGTACGTGCCCAATCTTCTGCCCTAGCGGTTAGAGTTTTAGGGGGAAGCTTTAAACTGACGTTGGCTTTGTCGCTGCAGGATCTCCATCTTCCCGTTCGGAATGTGCGGCGTCTACGGCGTGCTCGTGTCGCTCGCTGGCTTCACCAACGCGTACTTCAACTACTTTGTCATCACCAAGCACCCGTCGTTCACGCGCGGCGTCCCGGACTACACGCCGCCTGAGGAGACTCCGTCCGCCAAGGCCACGACGATCAAGGAAGAGGACACGACCGTCTAAGAGTTCTATTCAGCTTCTGATCAAGCGTCCGGTAGTAGACGTGAGCAAAGTCAGACACAGCAATGTAGGCTTCAACTCCCGTGGCTGGCATGCTCTGGACTTGATTGTGCTTGTTACGAGTGTTGGCGGTCGTCCTTGGCGTGAGGCAGACAGTCATGCATATATCTTCATAATTTACTGGAGCGTTCATTCGTACCTGCGCTACCGTATCGCATTCGTCTTCCATCTTGCTTTCGACGAGTCTTTATTGCGATAATTTTCGTTCAATCTCGTTGGCTGATATCCTTGACCGACAGCCTCACAATCAGCAGGACCGCTGGAAATGGCCGAAGAGAAGGGGCTCTGCGAACGCGAATGCAAGAAGCAGGCGTGTGCCATCCAGTTCTGTCTGCAGCGCCGCAATTACCAGGAGAGCAAGTGCGCGGGAGTTATCAAGCGGTACTACGACTGTTGCGCAGCCGCTACAAAAGCAGAGGAGAAGAGTCGGGAGTCCTCCAGTTAGAACCAAACGATGGTGTAGTGTAGCTGCACAAGAGTAGAAGTACTTCGTAGTATAACAGTAAACACTATCCGTTTTACGTAGCAACATTACTCGCTCCTTAGCTTTTGATCCGCTGATGTGATCGTGCTGCACGAAAGCACTTTTCGTCGCACTTGGCCGAGTGTCCACAGCACATGGGAGCTACTGAGCATTAGTGCACTAATAAGGAAAGAAGGACGCGTCAAATAAGCACAGTACTAGGGTGAGCGAAGAGCTGTCGTCAACGACGTACCTCATCATCTCCCATGAAAACAGGACAAACGTCGAAAGCAGGAGTTGAAACAGCAGAAGCAGCGCTTGGACCAGAGTCAAAATTGCAAGCTGCACGCGTGGCTCCTTGAGCACCGAGTGTCTTGGCTGCAGTGACGATTCTGAGTTGCCATCGTCCGTGCTGCTGGCTTTCGAAGGGCTTGCTCGAGCCTTGCTCTTCGTCTTCTTTTTCTGATGACACACGGGTCGCATCAGAACCCGCTTCAGCTTGAGCAGCCTACATATGCTTTCAACCATACCTTTGAGGTCCCTGTCAGCTCCACCAAAAGTTGATCGCGGTCGATGTCCTCCAATATGCCCTGCATCAACTTAGCTCCACGCTGCCGCGTCTTCCTAAATGCGCCATTTGTGTCCGAGTTGAAGCAATGGAGCACCACATACTTCACAGAGAGCAGCACTACCGTGTGCACAAAGACTGTCGCCGCTGTGAGCACGAAAGCTGATTGATCGTAGATCAATCCTCTCTTCTGCGTTGGAAGCAAACTCAGAACGTTAGATCCCCCCCCCCCCCACACACACACACACAAACTACTGCCGCAGATATCAGGCCTTACGTAGTTCAGACAAGTAGAGAAGCACGCAACCAAGAACGTGACTTCAACCGCGGACAAGGCAATCTGTCCTCGAGTAAGCCGGCCCTTAGCAGCCCCCACAAGCTGGATCGATGCAACATCCAGCAGAAATCTAGGAGTGACAAGCCGGCAAACACGATGAGCACGAATACTACCTTGGCGCTACAAACCCTCTTTGTGCCATTGCTTTACTCACACAATGACGAACAGCAGAAACTGCTCCGTGGTCAGTTGCATCTCGACGCGGTAAAATGCAGCCCCCAACGCACTCAACGCTAGAACTACAATTGCAATCCTTGATAAAACTTCTCGTTGACTGCTGCCTCGAAGAGCAACATGTGGTAGCAACATCGTCACGAAGTTCTTCCTCGTCATCCACACTGCAGTGCCAGCCACCAACGTAATCTGAGCAGTCGACACACTCTACAAAAGGACGTAAGACCCAAATCACCATATTTAGTTGCTGCAAAACCTTCAGCTACGATTATTATGACCGATACCTGAGCTACCATGAGCGCATTTTGCACGACGAGCGCCACGAGACTGTGCAGCAGCAAAGTTCGCTCCAACCTCGACGGGATTCGCACCACCTCTTCACTTAATCCACCGTAAATGGTGCGCAACGTCTGTATCGACTTCTCGAGAGCCTCCGGGTCAACTGGAGCATCTCGGCTCACTGCCGCAGACGCACGCTGTGCTGTCGGCGCCGCATGACGTCGCTTCTTGGCCATTTTCGTGAAAATGGATCAAATCTTTATAATTCGCATTTCACTGGCCATAAATCCGGCAGCGATGTCCTTCCATTGGTGCAAAATATACAGTGGGCCAGCACGTCTCACTTTGCACTACGCGCTCAAGCCACCAGAATGCTGCGTCGTGTGGCTCTCTCTTCGCTGCACTGCGCGTCTCGCCACGCGTCCGCCGCGAGTTTCAAGGCTCTGGCTGTTGTGCCAGGGCTGTACAGATCCAGTATTGTACTGACAACGCCGTGTCGCAGCCCGTCGCTGGCCGCGCACTTCTCTTCCGATGCGCCGGTGGCTCCTCCGAGCATGACGGAACACGAGTTCATGGAGCTGGCGGACGAGACGCTGCACGAGATCCAGAGCTGGCTGGACGGCATTGAGGAAATGCTCGAGGAGTCCGACGTCATGTTCTCCGTACGTTGCAGTGCATTGTATCAATAGCAATAAGAGGAGCAGAACACTGACGCTTTGATGCTCCGTGGAACAGCAAGGAGTTCTGAAGATCGATTTGGGCGAGCACGGCACGTGGGTGATTAATCGCCAGGTACCCAACAGGCAGATCTGGTGGTCCTCGCCGGTCAGGTGCGAAGCTAAGCTTACTGTGCTGAATATGCATAGAGACTGATGGCTTTTTGTTCTACATGCAGTGGACCTCGTCGCTACGAGTATGATGGAGAGAGTGGTCACTGGGTGAACACGCGGGACAGGGGCGAGTTGATGGAGCTGCTACGTTCCGAGATCCTGGAAGCAACAGGCATTGAGATCTACACCTGAACTGACGTTACGATGATAGCTAGCTAGCTGGGCTGAGTCGAGCAGTCAACGACGAGGATTAGCAACTTGAAAATGAAGTACAGCTCAGCACCATAGGTGGAGTCAACGCGACTCTGTTTAGAGCATCGCGGTGTTTTATTATGTCTGCTCACTTTGCGCTTTCCGTTTCGATGTGGAATTCACTCGTGCAGCGGTTGATTTTGACCCTCTAGGCCTCTTCGTCCTCGTCCTCTTCGCCAGTCTCGGCCGCTTCTTCTTCTCTATTCGTATCTACTTCGTGCCGCTCGCTCATGTAGTTCTAATTGCACACGTACACGTATTTTTTTGGTAACATGATATCAGCATCATTAGCCATTTAACATGAATGTGCAGCAAATTAGGCCGCTTACCTCAAGCAAAAGACCACGGAAGTATTCTGCAGACGCCTCCAAGGTAGTAGAGGCCAGCAGTCCTTTCCGACGAGATTCGTCCTCTTCCCATTCGGCAACGGCGCGGTCGCGCATTTCCATGACGTGGTCCCGGCGCCTCTTCTCGTTTTCGACCTCCGTCATTTGCCCGTAGTACTCCTTTTCCTGATCACCACAAATTTCCACCCAGCAGCCACCGTATAAGAAGAGGTCGATGGCAAGACTCTGAAAGTTACCATACCTCTTCCGTGCATTTGCGCCACATATCGCCAAATATTTTTCTCGTCTCGGACGCAGAGCGACGTGTCTTGCCCAATACCTCTTTTTGCATTTGGCAGTACACGATGAACGGGTTGATTGGTCGCGGAAGGCGATTTTCCTGCGAATGCAATGAATTGTTAGTTGAAGTAAATGGACACAGGTCGTTGAATATCCAAAGAGGCGTACCTTTGCCACTATTCGCGGAAGCCGTTTTGACCGACCATTTGCTCCTGAGACTATCGGAGTACTTTTCCAAGTTGTTGGCCTGTATAACGAGCGCAGGAATCGCATGTGTGTAAAAAAAAAAACAGACCACAACTCGCAAAATCATCTCGAAAGTGAACGTACGCTCGAGCAGCAGTAAATCTCGCTGATAAATATGTCCTCTCTTCTCTGGACAGCTCACTCAGTACGGGCTGCCACAATTCTGTCACAATAAAACATTGCTCAGTGAGGTCTATTGTTACATGATTCAAACACACAACAGAGAAACAGCACAAATCACAATAAAACTTACTTGCATCATTCGTCTCACGAATGACGTCGTCAAGAGGCGGCATCGTCTCGATATATCCTGAGCCTGACGTTGGTAGCGTGAGACCAGTGCCTTTAACGTGGAAGGGGTTATTTCCAATCCATTTACGTCCGCTCAGTGCGATTCGATAGGCTGTCACTTGCTCGAAGATTGAGAAAACAATCGCCGGCTCGAAGCGCTTGGGCATGTTCAAATCGGAGCAAAGCTGCAAGTACATACTATCGGTTAGTTGATCATTTGTACTGGCACGAGGTTCTAGTACGTTAGGCATACCGTGCTAGCGAAGGCCTGGGCTGCAGCGCTGTCGTTTGAAATATCCCACTCGAACTGATCACGCAGCTATACACATGGAAATTAGGTTAGCGAGTCAAAAGCGCCATCAATAACGTGTCCAGCTAAGCGACATAACGTACGGAGAAGCCGTCGATAATGAGATCTAAGTAGATAGGATATAGCCGCCCACTCTTGGGCTCGGTACTCAGGCAAGAGGTAAAAGTCAAAATTTGTCGTCGAATCGCTTCGGCGATAGCATCCTACACAATGGAAAAAGAGCAACATTAGTATATGCAGTAAAGATCGAGTCATAAGCAATGTAATATACGCACTTTGAGTTTATCACCCATTTTTTCGTCCTGGGCAATTTGAGTTGCAATGGCTTCAGGTGAGCACGTAGTCAGCGCGCTGTAAAACAGCAGACATAAAGCAAGCAGCGTGAGTAAACCGCAATGCAACGCTTCACAGTAAAGCCAGTAGACGTACGCATTGATGAGGAATGTATCCTGGAACCGAACGCCATCCAAATCGACGTCGAGGCGAATCGGGCAGATGAGCTCCGTCTTGGCCAGTCGCCGCGGCTTCCGTACATCAAGCTGATCATTCGTTGACCCTGTATCCGATATTTTCCCTTCCTCCTTCGGCGTAGCAGCTTTCAACTTTGTATCTGCAGCATCCAGAGGCTGTACGATTGCCCTCCGCTTCCGCTTCCTATTGCCTGTAGCTATCTGATCCCCCTCCGCCGCCTTCTGCAAATACACCCATTAGCACGTTGCAACTCACTTCTCGAACCCACCAACGTTCAACCAACCAGTTGCGCAGGCGTCGCATCCGCATGGATAATGCTCCTCCTGTCCCCCACATTGCGTCCAAACTACACTCAGCACCACAACCAGATCCGTCAGCTGCCTCTCCTTCCTGCTACAGCTTCCTCAACATTTTCCAACCTGCGTGGGCGCCGTAGATCGTCTGGAACCTCCGTCCAGCGGCATCAGCGGCTTGGTCGCTGCGCTCTTGAGCGTCTGATGGGCCAGCGCCACGCGATACCTCATCAGCAGCTTGTCCACCGCCGTGTCTGCGATCTAAAACCAATTGCGAGGTGGTTAGCAACCACGTACAGAGCCTGGCATTGACACGCGCGGACGTACGTCGGACGCGGCCTTAAGCCGCCGTGCCTCGGGAGTCAGATACGCACGCAGCTTCTCCACGGGCCAGCCGAGATGCCTCGCCACTTTGTCGTCGGGAACGGCGTAGCGCTGCATGAAGAGTGCTAGGCGGTCGGCTGCCGAGTGCCAGTCGGTCGATCCCCCGCCGCTCATCGTCGTGCAAGCTTCGTATGGAGGGGAGCTCCGAGTCAATGTGGCGGAAGCGGCGGAATGTGGCGCACACCACACTTCCCTGGTGTGGCGGATAGGGCTATGCTAAAATAATGAACACTATCTCGAAAAATGGATGACTGGCAATGACTTATGAGGTCAAGACATTTAAACGAGTTTTCGCGCCGATGCGGGTTTGACCCATTATGACATTGGAAAGATGGGATTGAGACGCGTCGAGTATTCTCCCTTTTATTAAAAAGCGTCTTGGACTCGGCATCGGGCTACAACATGCATGTACAGATTGACGGAGCTTTCTCTGTGACGAGCGCTATCGTCATGCGATCCAGACTTGACAGAGATTTGAACACCACGTCTCACGGGATGTTGTGCACGTTTTGTGCAGTTCCGCAGTTCGCGGCTACTTCGCGGCATCGAATCACAACTTGTTATGAGAAGACAGTTTGGGTCACACTATTTCCCACCGCCAACGTACCATGGCGCCGAATGCTGGGCATAGCCTTCGCTTCCGACTGCTGTTGCTGCTCTTGCCCTTGTTCCGGTTCCTGGCGCTGAGCGATGGCTCGGCGGCTCTCTTGGCTCAGGAACACGAACGGCGAACGCGGAGACCCCAGGGCGTCGAACGATAACGAGCCTGGAACGATGGCGTTCCGGCGACGCGCCACAAGCGACTGTCGGGAGCCTTCGCGAGCTCCTGCTCCTGACGATGCTAGCGTCGAATCCGACTGTGTAGCAGCGTCGTTCTGATCCCGCGTCGACTCGGGAATACTGAAGCCCATCCTCGATCTTCTTTCGCGACGCCGCCTAGAGTGTGGTGTGTATATTCCACACACGACTTCAGTCGCGTGCGAAATTGGGGAATGACTACGCAGTTCAATAGAGTCACGAGAAGAAGCTACCTCACATTCTGCCTGTCAACGGCTGACCCAAAGCTCTATCCGCATTGCGGATTTACCTAGCTTCTTATTCCACGAGCTCTCCATTCCGCTGGTGTCGATCACCGAAATCTAAAACCTCACTAACGCGATAATATGTAGTGATATCATGTTACAAAGTAGATCTGTTCAGTGCCCAATTCGCCATGGCTCCCCGAAATGGCGGTTCGCTGGACGCGCGCAAGGCAATCCTGCTGGGCATGGGCCTGCTCTTCGTGGCCTATTTCATTGTAGTGAACGTGTTCTTCGACTTGTCGGGCCAGAGCCCGCATCTGGCGCAGCAGCAGGACGAACCGCAGCTTCAAGCGCGCGAGTTCGCGGATGAAATGGCTGAAGCGGAAGCTGCAGAGGGGGACACGGCGGCCACCCCCACGTCCACGAGGTCCTGGGAGCCCAACCCGGACCGCAAATATGTGTGGCTGGACGTAGCTATCGACGACGTCTACGTGGGACGCGTCACAGCCGAGTTGTATGCAGATGTGGTGCCCAAGACGGTGGAGAACTTCCGAGCGCTGACGACGGGCGAGAAGGGCCCAGACTACGCGTTCAAGGGCAGCGTGTGTCACCGCATCCTCAAGAACTTCATCGTGCAATGTGGAGACTTCACTACGGGCACAGGCACAGGAGGCCGCAGCATTTATGGCGGCAGATTCGACGACGAGCCCAACGGACTGAGACTCAAGCACTCCAAGCGGTACATTTTGCAGATGGCAAACGCTGGTCCCAACACGAACGGCAGCCAGTTTTGCTTTATGCTGAATGCGGCGCCGCATCTTAATGGCAAGCACGTGGTGTTCGGAGAGGTGGTGGAAGGCTTTGAGGTCGTGGACAAGATGGAGCAAGCTGGTGTGGAGAGGGATGGCATCCCACTGCAGCACAAGGTCAGCTTCACGGATGGAGGCGAGATTCTCTACTAGATGGAAGTGGAAGGGAGCATTCGTAAGTGCAATACTCTTGGGAGAAAGAAGTCGTGGCATTCCTATTTGCTACTCTATGACAAATGGCCCATTGCTTCCGCGAATTCGATGTAGTCGCGCATGGACTCTCTAGACGATACAGGAGTGATGCCGCCGAGGGCTTCTTCAAAGTGATGCATGCACACTCTCTTAGCATCGAGAGACTCTCTGAGGACCAGAAGCGCCGCCTCGCGACAAAGATTCTACGATACACACAACAAGTAACCAGGTTAAAAAGATAGGGTCGTTCCAAAGCCTCACATAGTTTCGCACCTCAAGTTCGGCACCACTGAAATAAGGTGTACGGCTTGCCAGAGTTGGTACATCTACGTCATCGTGCAGCTGCATTGGATGCGAGTGAATACGAAGGATGTCGGCACGGTCAGGCTCTGCAGGTAGGTCGACAAACAGGATTCGGTCAAAGCGTCCAGGACGCATAAGTGCTGCATCAATGCAAGCTGGCCGATTAGTTGCACCGATGACCAAGAGCCCTTCAGCTGACTCGACCCCGTCCATTTCGTTTAGCATCGTGGATAGCACGCGCATGGCAGTCGAGGACCCGCCTTCTCCGCCTCCTGATCCATCGAATTCTCGCTTGGCTACCATCACATCGATTTCGTCGAAGAAGATGATTGCTGGAAGTGCTGCGCGGGCATCACGGAAGACTTGGCGCACAGCAGCCTCGGCGTCCCCGAAAAACGGTGAAAACACTTGAGCCGCAGATAGAGACAGAAAAGTGGCTCCGCTTGAATGAGCTGCTGCGCGCACAATGGAGCTCTTACTACATCCCGGCGGGCCGTAGAGTAACAAACCACGTGGTGGTTTAACTCCAAGGCGAGCAAATGTTTCAGGAAACTTGATAGGCCACTCAAGAGCTTGCTGCAACGCGAGTTTAGTTTCAGCTTGGCCACCGATGCTGTTCCATCCTTGTCTTTCAAAGTCTTTCCTGTAACGTTTTCGCACAGGTGCACGCGATCAGTTCTAGCTTACAACACGAGAAAGCACAATACTTACGTGAATCCATTTGCGCCTCGAAGGGCCGACGGTACAACGGTCTGCATAGCTTGTTCAAAGTCCGCCATGGTCACCTCAAACGTTGGCATCTTCTTCTCATTCCCCTCGTCTTGAGGCAAAAAGGTGAATGTCCGCTTTGCTTCACTTCCTAGTAAGAAGCTGAAATATTCCAGGTCTGACTGATGTAGCTCGCTATCAGCATCTTTGCCGATATCAAGCTGATTGTGTTGCTTAGCGAGAAACCACAGCGGAATGATGGCTGCTGGGTTTGCATGCCAAGCTCGGCCTGCAATTACGGAGCCTAACGCAGACGACGAGCTCTGAACGCCACTGAGAGGCTCTACTCGCCGCTTCCAGTCAGCCCACCATTGTTCCAGTTCACGATCACGAGTAAGAGCTACGAGCTGTCGCGTCGATGCCACCATAGCAGCCTCACGACACAGTGCAGCAATATCTGCACCAACGTAGGCGACTGCCTTTGCTGCTAACGTGTCCAGGAAAGCGTCACATTGCTGTTCAGCATTATCTAGTGAGCCGCTGCTAAGAGCGTACGGTGTTCGATTCAGATGCACCTGGAAAATTTTCTTGCGCAGTGACGTATTCGGTGGGGCAACGAAGATCTCGCGATCAAATCGTCCTGGTCGACGCAATGCCGGGTCTATTGAATTCGGTAGGTTTGTGGCAGCAACAACGACCACATTCTCGCGTGAAAGGCCTCCTTCCACGCCATCCAAGAGCGTTAGCAACTGAGCTACAATGCGGCTGTGCGCAGACGAAGCGCCTCCTCCAGCAGCCTCGCGCTTCGGACAGAGTGCATCTAGCTCATCGATAAAAATTACGCTAGCAGCGTGACGGGCACTGCGAGCATGGATCACTGCCATCTCGAAGGTTGAGCGTAGAGCCTGCTCTGCATCGCCACGTCCACTAGTGAGAATTTCAGATCCGTTAATGACTTGCAGGTTCAGGTCCAACGTCGCGCCTGAAACATCCTGCTCCTGTCGACACTCATGCACTACCGCACGCACAAGTAGTGTCTTGCCTACACCAGGCGGCCCACAAAGCAACACGCCCTTGGGAAATTCTACACCCAGGTCCGAACGCAATCGAGGATGTACCACCGGTAGTAAAATCAGCTCGCGTAGTGCAGCTCGCTCACCCTCCATGCCTCCCATCTTCACTACCTTGGTCTGTTGGGTTTCTGAAGCATCCACATTGGTGTCTCTACTCGTTTCATCTGCACCTTCAGCCTCTCCACTTGCTCTATTAGGCTCTATAAAAGTCACACGAGTCGCTGGTGTCACCCGCGCAAAGTCCGCAGCAGGATACGTCGACACAACACGGAAGGTCAGCACTTGGTCGTCCTGCACATCCAATCCTCTGCTTTCAGCCACAAGACCCTGGGACGTTGGAAGTTTCACCCTTGCTCCTGCACACAGCACAAAGTGACGCTGTAGCGTCTGTTGCAGTAAGGAGCGAGTGTCGGTGTCACGCAGCAACTGGTGCTGGAGTTGAGAGTTAGGTGATGGCAGAAGCTCGAGCGTCACGGCCACAGCGGCGCACAAAGCTTCACGAGAGATCCACAGCAGATCGCAGCCCTGGACTGCATCACTACCACTCGTCTCATTGTTGTGGACAAGTAAATACGCTTGCAACTCCTTGAAAGCCTGCGAGTCTCGTCGTAGCGTCACGGAAGCGTCCGCCAGCGTCTGCTGACTTGGGTTGGGGCCGCCTAGAGGGCTCAACACAACGCGACAGACAGCAAAAAGAGCTTCGCCAACATTGCAAAGCGCATACTGTCCAGATCCACGAGGGCGGGAGCGCAGGATTTCCTGGGACACGCGACAGCGGCACGTGAAGTGGACGCCCGAGGAGGCATTTACGCCATGGCCATCGAATGGCATTTTTAGTCAAATGGCTACATAGCATAGGCAAATTTTGTGTTTCATAAAAAAAAGCACTTTTCGTGAAGTATAACTTTACCAGCTCGGGAAAGTCTATTGTATAGCTAAACGTTGTTTAATAACAACGTATGATATGCCTTGGTTTGTACACAAATGTATTTATCTAAGGCTCAATACTTTGTTATTGATTAAATAGTTTGGTTCCTAGCGAGTAAGTTTTCCCATGTTCGTCAGCGGAGCGCAACGGAGACTCCCACTTTCAAGTTGATCTCTCGGTTATAGGTGCGACCAAGCAATCAAGTCCAGTGAGCCATTGAAGGCATGTGTTAAAATTGGCGACCCTTGTTATTTTACTATTCTCGCGGCTGGGTCACCCGGTGCGGTGAAAGTGATGCACGAGTTTGTTGCCGTGCCGATATCGACAGTCACCATAGCTCGGGACGAACTTTATGGGCGTACTAAACAGATACGACCCAGTGCATGCTGTTATATCAGTGATCTCTACTCCTGATGGACTGGCGTGTCGGAGCTTCCGTATAATATAAAAGTCAGAAGGCTCTGGATCACGAACTATTTTGTGAACCCCAACTCGACAGCATTGTAGGCATATTTGTGTGTACCGTGCCTTCATCTTTGCTGGCTAACTTGCCTTCGTTATTCACATTGTCGTGGTCCTCGCTGAGCGAGTCTGGAGCGATGGCAATTACCATGTCCTTGTATTACGAACTGATTGAGAGCGTCATGCCAAATTCTTTTCGTTTTTTGTATACCAGTAAGTTAGAATGTTTTCACATTATGTTAGGATGCAAGAACGCCGCGTCAAGTGCAACGTCTTAAACCAAGAATCAGTATGCGACGAGTAAAGACGTTGCCTTCGTCTGCAGAAGAGCAACAGCGAAATTGCTGTTCCACGAGTCCGAATAAGGGAGTAAGACTTGAGCACGGGAAACATGAGACAGGGTAACCAAGGTCACCGCTGCAACTCCAGTCGACGAGAAATGGTGTGTATTAAGCTTCGTTATGCTTTAATTTTTCCAGCATTTCTATCAACCCAATAGTCGAAGTACGCGGCCCACTTCAGGTAAACCTCATCGGTCTTCTTTTCTGCGACGGAAAGCTTGGACAAATTCATCTTGGTAAACATCCTGTAGGGATCTGCCTTCTTAGTGTAGAGCTTTGCGAAGAGCGCCAAGTCGTCCACCGCACCGCCACTAAGCATTTTCATGAGCTTCGTATCCTTGTCAGCCCAGTTTTTTAGGCGCTTAAGAATTTTCGCTGTGCCTGACATCCCTCTCTCTTCGTTGTCACTCTTACCAGCGTTCCTGTCGTCTATGTTGTCCGTCCAGTGGTTTCTCAGGGCTCGTCTCGAGTTGCCGTTGGTACGTGTTGTTTCAATCGACTCAGGCGTGTCGGGCGAGGCTCCGCTCGCCAATATTGCCTGGCCCGAGACTGGAGTAGCACCGAAGCTTGCCAGTAGAATAACTACGGGAAGCAGAAGGATGTAGCACGCACGCATTGTGATGATCGAGCTGGCCAGTGTGCTTGACCGGAATGCTAACAAGTGGCCCCGCTGGAGCAAATTCTTGAATGAGGGTAATTGGTCCGCGGTGCGTGCATTACCGCATTCCATGTACTGTACCTCTGTCGTAATAAGTGACGTTTTCTCCTACAATTATAGCCAATAGCAGGTTGTTTTCCAATACCATATGTTTCATGTCAAAAGCTCCTAGATGGGGAACTAATATTAGCCATCATTTTATTACCGTCACCATATCTAAAACACGACAGATAATGCGCCCTAAATTCACCCCACTTTGATTCATTGAGACCTTTACGCATGAAAGTCAGTGCTAGCAACAGTGTATTGTCGGTTACACCTCAACACAAGTCTATAATATTTAGTGTAATTTGTAGCAATTAGATACCAATATTGCCCGTACATTGCAGGACTGGGACCACATAGTGTGTGGCACACACATAAAAATATTACTACGTAGTATTACAGTACGATGTATACGCTACCTACCATATGGGGCCGGGTAAAAGGATGGGACCCGACTTTGGATTTGATCTTGACAAATCGATATTAAAACTACTGTGCAATGAAGGCACGTGAATGTACCGAAGTGGATGGTAGTAAAGTATCGCATCGACCCACCAAAAGTCAATGCAGATAGGACTTGTACCTACAGGGCTCAGCTCGCGCTACAGTACTATTACAGTAGATGTCGCAAACTACAGATACAGTCCGTTTTACAGATCTCTTTCTCAATCTTCCGCCTTTACATGTACTAGTACTAGTAGTAGTACTATATAACCAATGACACGATACCATTCACTAACCCGACAGGTGTCCTTAGGAAACGTGAGAAGATTATCGATTGGGTATAATGTGGTACACGGCGGACCGAGGTGTAAGCTCAGCTCAAGCTGGTGGACCGAGCTACTTTTTAAAGTGGTTGTCACAACGAGAGGGGACTGTACCTCTGAACCCTGCAGACTACCTATCTCTGCACCTAACTGAATCAATCTAATTTTTGGCAGTATCGTTGCCAACGACCTGCACCTTTGATGGGTAGTATATAGCTACATGAACTACATCGCTATATCAGCAACAAGGCTGCAAGCAACGGCTGCCTTCGCGCTGGAAGTGTCAAATGATCCATCAAATAGAAACGCTACCCTGATTAAGTGAGGTCCAAGGTAAGTTTTACGAAGGTCCACATGCAGTGATATAATGGAGCAGATGGTGTTTGCATTCTTTGGATTATGTTTTACTGAGCGATTTAGAGTAAATATTGAAGGCAATACCTGCCTTTTAGCTTGTCGTATGGGCAGTGGTTCATCGACACCAAGTCGAAGCGTGTGCAAACTACTACAGTTTATCTAACCAAACGAGGGTATCTGTTCTGTTGTGACTTAATCTTTTTGTGTATGAAGTTTCCGTAGTATTGGAAGAGGTGCCATTTAATTCAGCGAACCCGGCCAGAGGAATTGGCCTTTTAGTCCGCTCTCGTGGTATGAACCTCTGTTAAAAACTAAATATATTAGTGGGGAGGGTCTTACATGTAGCTGCAAGCCTCTACACTATTGCAGGTCATTGTATGGCATGCGACGCTGAGCCGACAAGTAGGAGTTAAGAAACCACTGCTGAGCCGACAGGCCGGATCAGGTACTTTAGAACTTACTGTTCAGGACTCACAATAGACTTTGGGTTTACAGGGAGCGCCAGCTTCCCTCGCAGTGTGTTTCGCTTGAAGACCCACTATAAATGTAGATTTTAGTGGGGGGGGGGGGGGGGGAAGAGGAAGGGGACCCCGATTGGATTGACGACGACACCTTTAAACGTCGGTAGGCGGCCGTGAACCCAGAGGTATCATATAGCGCAGAGGTGATTGTCGTGTAGTCCATGAGTTGTTTGAATACACGTACTTACAACCATTTACTATTAACCCTTTCGTGGTAAACAGGGGCATTTTGACCCCTTTCATGGTCGAGTCAAAACCTGCGAGGAAATCGACCACGAAAGGGGGCAAAATGCCCCCTTTGACAGAAGTTCAACCTGCACACCACCCACCTTTGTAACAGCCAATCGCATCACTTTCTTCTTTCCCTACCCCCTCGATATTTTACAAGGTGTGGCGCACACCACTGAAATATACGCGTTTAAGTGCGAAAAGGCGCACTTAAGTCCGAGATTGCGTCAGCGTAGCTGAGAAAAATGACACACGCATCGCTCGATTCGTTGAAGCACCGCACATTTACTCCTGTTAGCAACGACTGGCTCTGAGCATTTTCAATATTGAAACCAAGCTGGTCACCCACATCACGGGTAGTGCGTATCTTGTGGTGTCATGCGATCCACTTTCAGTTTCGACGATGACAAGCAGCTCGTTCAGATCGCCCGGACTTACATTGATGCTGGGACGCGGATCGCGTGGAAGGACGTCGCTCGGCGCATGAGACCTACAGGACATTCAGCAGCCGCGCTACGCCAGAGGCTCCAGTCGCTCTTCCGAACATGGGGACGAGATATTGCTCGTTTCCCGTCAAGTTTCTTCACCGAGGTGCGCCGTCCACGTGGTCGCCCTCCAGCAATAACGCTACAGCTTCGGAACCTCGCCGCACATTCTTCGCCAGGTCGATCAAGCCAAGCAGGAGCAACGGCCACTACTACAACTCGTCCAGGCGCGGCACCGCCTCGTAAAGCGCGCCAGTCAGCTGCGGTGTCAAGACCAAGCACAGCAGGAGAAGCGACGAGACCGGTAGCACGACAGGCACCAGCGGCAGTCGCGCCAACCGCTCGTCCTGCTGTGGAACCGCCACACGAAACTCAACAAGTACCGGCACCACCCGTCGGAGGCCCAGCAGGAGAAGCGCCGTCAGCATCTGCCATGCCAGTTCTGTCGCCATCGAGTGCAGAGGAAGCAGTGACTTCAATGTTTGCTGGTGTACCGCGTGGTGCGGTCGGTTATGATGGAGGTAGATCCCATTTGAATGTTGGAGAAGTGCTGCCGTCGGGTGTTACAATACTACTTCGAGAGCTTGGTGATGTCGATTCAAGCGACGTATTTCTCGATATCGGTTCGGGCCTTGGGAATGTCATCGCTCAAGTTGTGCTCGCAACCAAGATGTCAAAGGCGATCGGTATTGAGGTGCGTGCGGATGTCTACAGACTCGGTGTCGAGATGATTTCCAGAAGCCTGCATGGTCGACAAGTCAACGAAAGAGCTGACCTCTACTGCAAGGATATCACCGGCCTTTGTATCTCACGCTTGCCTCCGTACGAACTCGCAACGATCGTGTTTTGGAACAACTTATTGTTTGAGCCTGTCGCGATCGAATACGTGAAACGCGAGCTTGCCGAGATGCTTCGGGCGCGTTTCATCGTATGCACGGCCTCCCTTTGTCCACGACACCGCGAGCCTTGCTTCTCTGCGTTCTGCTCTTCCTTCGAGTTATTCAAAGAGGTAGATATTGCCTGCAGCTGGAAAGCCGAGCCGCTGCGCGCTTACTTTTACCGGTCGTTTGAATCTTACTGAGTTGCGTAATTTCAATAGTGAAATACACACTTCAACATGACATGGTAGACTTTGCTTTCTAGAAAAGTGCATGCAACATTTTCAATACTTACTTCGAGATAAATGCACACACCAATTACAAGTTGATTGAGCGAACTACACTTAGACGGTTTCCAGCGGTTGCTTCTTGTTCTGGGGTCAGGCTGCGTTGACGCATGCTCTCATGTTTGAGCTTGTACAAGTCTGAGCTCGTGCGCACCTTGCCTTTTGCGGAGAATAGCTTGTGTGGAAGATAAAAGCGATGATACTTCTCCCAGCACGTCCATGTCTGCTTCGGACACATGTACGACTTGGTGGTCACGAACACGTGCTGGCAGAGACAAACGGTGTGGAGAACGCAGTAGTCGGTGACCTCCGTGGCGTATCTGTCCTCCCACCTGCACACTGCACACTGCCGTCGCTTCCGATTTGATTCTGGATATAGCTGCTTGGAGGAAACCGCTGAGCACCTCTTCTGTGGGCTACCGAGGCATTCGTCGACACGGCGTCTTCCAGCGATCCAGACTGCACTTGACGGTGACATTGATTCGTCCACCTCTGCCGGTACATCCAACGAGCCTACGTCGGTGTAAAACATGCGTCGTTCACTAGGCGCCTCTTTCCATTTTCCAGACAGTAATTCAGAGCTGAGCTGGGCGATGAAATCGCGATGAGAGTCGCGATCATTAGTCGGTCCGAGTGCCAACTTGCGCGTGAAGTACGCGTTGGAGCGCGCGATATCCACGAGCGCGAGGCCCAGCTTCTTATACCATTTCTTGAAAGAGTGTCCATCCGCTAGAGAGAACCTCCCTCGTACTTGGTCGAGTCTGTCGACGCCCTGCATGTTGGTGTTGTATTCTTTGGTGCACGTTGGGGCGCTAAATGTTCGCTTGTCAGAGCGAACTTGGCGAGCCACAGTAGTGACTGTTGAAGCATCGGCATTGGAAATCACAGTGACAATAGCGCTATCGTACCACGAAGCCGCCACCGTGTTGCGATCAGCAGAAACCGCTTGTCGATAGGTTCCCCGAGTGCAATTTTTCTTCTCAATCACGACGTGTCTTGGAAAGTGTGCGCTGGACTTCCTCACCGTCACACGTCCATACAGCCATTTTAGACGCATAGCATCAAGTAGCTGCACCGACGTGTAGTAGTTGTCGGAGTTGATAATGCGACGGGTGCCATACACTGGCCGAACAACTTCCAGTACACACTGCCGCATCGACGAGGATACTGCTAATTCATCGCTGAGGGCTTGAGCCTCCGCTTGTGTCGTCACACCTGCAAGCCGCTCCGTCACATCGCTCTGACAGTGTAGCCGAAAGTTTAGAGAAATCCACGTGGTAGAGCAGCAGAGCATGTAGAGGCGGAAATGGTACTTCCCTGTTGGCTTCATAGGGTTGTACACAATCAGCGGTTTGCCGTATTTTGACCTGCACGCGACACTTGCTTCATCGAGAGCTAAGTTTCGCCCAGGAGAAACATACTTGGGGCCTGTCATCTTGAGTAGATTGAGCAGCGGTCTGATTCTAGCTGCCTGGTCGTGGTTAGCGTTGTTCACTTCAACGCACTGGAAGCAAAATGATTGTCGAAGCTGCTTGAAGCGACGAATAGGCATGACTGCATCAAGACTAACGGAGTTTCCTCCGAAAATTGCAGTTTCCACCTGCTCTCCCCAGTAGTTGCTGTATTCACCTTTATCCACTAGCTCCATGTAGAACAGCAACCCGAGAAATGTCATGATCTCATCCACAGAAAAAGGTTTGGCCAGTGCAATGTCATGCACACGGGCGTAGCTGTTTGTTTCTCCAAGAACTTGCTGCCAAAACGATACCGGAATGTATGCGAAGAAGCTTGCCGAAGCTGAGTGCTCGAATAGATGCTTGAACTGAGGAAGCAGATATGTTTCAGTACTGCCGTCCGAGTGCTGGAACAAGTCTTCGGGTTCCTTGCTCTGCGCCCCAGGATCGAAACGCATATTCTTTATGGCTTCCACCTCCGCTAGCGTTGTTGGAAGCTCCATCGGTGGATCAAACAACTCCACGCACTCCTCCATGTCATCAATGCTCCCCTCCACTTCAATTTGTTCTCCTTCCTCGACCGCACAGAGGTGGCTCCAGCCTACTCGTGAAGTGCTTCCATGCAAGGATCGGTAGTTAGCGTTCCCGCGCTGAATCATGCTGAGGTTCAAGTGTTCATATTTTCTCTGATACTGCGAGTCTAGCCACTGCACCTGAAACATCGTTCCTTTGACGATCCGACACACGCGCCCGACAAGATACGCACTACCGACACCCGCAAACTTGTCCTTGTCCTTCTTCCGTTTTGTCCAGCCCTCTTTCTCTGGTGAAAATGCCACAAGTGTGTCTACGTACAATCCCGGAATGGGTGGTGGTCGGGTCAGACTGTTTCGACGCGTTCCAGCTGATGGAGTCGCTGGTGAACCTGTTTGTTGAACGTTGCCGGTACGCGCTGAGGAAACGCTGGCCTCGCTGTCACCAGTATCTGTCGCAGGGGCTCCGACGACCGAGGTTTCTCCTGGTTGCGATACACTCTCTGTCGATGCCAGGCTCGATTGCGTCGAGGGAGCCACATTGTCACGAGCTTGACCCAGTGCCTGCACAAGGCTGCGCTTCGGTGAAGCCTTGGACTTTGCCGGACGGGCGCGCTTTCGTGCAGCCTCACTGTCGGTCGTAGTCTTTGGCTTATTCTTTGAGCCCTTCGGTCTGCCCCGCTTTCGCTTCGGCGCCGACGCTGGACCACCTTCGGTATTCTCCATGGCTGGTACAACTTCAACAACACGTTGAGCAGCTCCAGTTGCGTCCTCATCCGGGCTCCGAATGTTGCCATCGCTTCTAGCACTGCCGCTTGCGGAAACCGCTGCCTGACGCAAGTGCCCAAGGTTCTCGCTGCCGCCTCCGCCGGACGCCGCCCCGAGCAAGCGCCCGAGGTTCTCGCTCTCGCTGCCGCCGTCACCAGGCGCTGCCCCGCCTAAGTTATCACTCTGATGACTCTCCATGTTCGTCGGAGGTGTTTCTTGAGACTGAACAGTCAATTGCGATCGTCAACATCTGCCGCTATTTGCATAGTTAAAGCAAGATAAATGCATAACTCGCCGTTTGGAAGCTATGAGCCAAATTACTGATAGAATAGCCAGCTTGGTACTGTAGGTGGTGAAAAGTTACGCACTTCGCACACTCAACTCGTGAAAGAGAACTATCTGTGCAGCGTCGCCAACAGTACGGCGATCGCTGGTCCAGGTGTCGGGCTTCGGTACTTCATGCAATTCGCAAGCATGTCGGACACTCCTGTCCTCTCTCACACACGGATGGCTGACGCCGATAGATTTCAAGTGGGACCTGATATCTTACGGGATCTGGTTCAAGATCTGCCGTCTTACGTCATCACGCCAGTCGGACGAACAGCCAATCAAGTGTTGTAGCGGGGCTACACATTCGGTTCACCTCCTACCTTAGTGCAACATGCACTAAGGCATACATTCAGGTGACCACCACAGGGTGGTCCACATTCATAACAAAAGGCATATGACTGGTAGAAAGTAACACCTTTCTACCAATGAGAGTCATTCAATAGATAGGGGTTCTGCCAGCCATCCAATGGCAGAACCTCTCATTAGAAATATCAGTTTTAGGAGGAAACCCCATTTACAATCAATACAGTTCTCATTTACCACCAAAGCTTCCGTTTGGTTCATTTATCTAGGTTTAAGTATACTTGTGGATACAAGTATACTGAACTTAAGTAATTTACTCCTACGCTTCCTCCTACACGTGCGCACACGTGTAAGCTTAAGTAGTGGGTCTAAGCAGACCCAATACACCTGGTAGCACTTTGTAGTCCGTCCAACGACCGACTAACACGTTCGTATGGAATACGAACGCGGGGCTGAGAACCTGCCCTCGGACAGTAACATGTCCGTGGGTAGCCCAAACACGTCTGCAACGCATGTTGCGCGTGCAGACTGCCCCCACCTGTCGGAACCAGAGTGGGAGGCCCTCCAACGACTGTCAACAGTCATTGGGGAAGCGGCGGTAGCAACGATGTTGCGAACGCTATCACCGACGGAGCAACACGGTGTTGCTCTGGGTTTCATCGTGAAGGAACAGCGTGAAACCGCTGCTCGAACTTCGGTGTCGCCATCGGCCACACCGCGCGTGGAGTCATTAAAACTCCACGTAAGCAGCTACGTTGGAAGAGAGGGCGAACCTCTCCTCCGTTGGCTTGTCGAGGTCGACACTGCCATTACGGCTCGACGTATCGTCGACCCGTTGTCGAAGGTTGCGTTCGCCATGTCATGTCTTGGCGGACGAGCGAGGAGTTGGGCGTACGGACGCCGACTCACAGATCCTACGTGCTTTAGCACGTACGAAGAGTTCAAGGAGGAGCTCAAACTAGCGTTTGAGCCCCCGCAAAACGAGTTCCGATCGAGGGCGGAGTTCCTCGATCTGCAACAGGGCAAGCATGACGTGCATGCTTACGCCCAAAGGGCACGGTACTTGGTCTCGAACATCGTGACCAACCCGATTGACGAGGCGACAAAGGTCGTCACGTTCATGAAGGGCCTTAGAGATGGGCCTGTGAAGACCTATCTCTTCCGAGAGTATCCAAATACTCTCGAGGCTGCAATTGCGCTTGCAATGCAAGAAGAGTTTAGCCTGCGGCAGGCTAAACTGCATGTGAACGCCCCACGGCTAATGCCACGACCGGTGGCAAGGCCGTCGGGAGGTCCCGAACCAATGGACCTCTCGAGTGCGACAGCTGCTGGTTCCCAGCAGCGTCGTGGATCAACGAATGTGCGTTGTTTCCGCTGCGGAAACATCGGTCACTATGCCCGCGAGTGCACAGCACCTGTGCACGCGGCGAGAAGCCGTCGTGGCGATACTGGGTATCGCCACGGGCAATCAAAAAACTAAAGGGACCAGCAGGCGCGGGGCGCCCTGCTGGTGATGCGATCGAGCGTGTCGACATCGGACACGCTGCAATAAAGATCGCTGCCCCCAGTGAGAGTCAATCTCACTGCAAGAAGCAAGATGACAAGCCGAACCTTGTCATCCTGAAGGTAAGCTCGAAGAGAGAGAAGTCTTTTCGTGCTCTAGTGGACTGTGGAGAGTCGAACAACTTTGTTCGACTGCAGAGCCTTCCAAGGCTTGACTTCGAGGAGGTGGAAACACCTCGAAGTCTATTGGAAGTGAGGCTAGCAACGGGTGTCGTTGTTAGGACCGAGAAGCGTATCGTACGCGTACGCTTCTCTTATCAAGAGAAGGAGTTCGTCGACGAGCTTATCGTCCTGGAACTGGACGATAAGTTCGATATGGTGTTGGGCATGCCGTGGCTTGCACGGCATGATCCGGTGATCGACTGGACGAAGCGCACGATCGTGCGCTTCGGGAGCAGCAGCAGCGCGACAGAGAGCGATGGCCCTGTCGGCGCAGCACATGCACCGCGTGGTGCATGCGGCCCTCCACTAGAGACAGCGCGGAATGCGGCTGTCTCCGGTCACCCCAAGCGAACGCCAACGACTGCGAGAGTCGTTGGGAGAAGATGTGAACCGAATCAGCAGGGCCTGGTTCAATCCGATTCGAGAGGGACTCGAAGCGTCCGGGGCGACGCGGTAGTGTCGACAGGTAATGTCGACACACAATTGGTCGAAAGACACTCCGCCGTTAGGCGTAGAGGTAAAGAAGACGCGTCGGCTCTGGGAGCCGACGCTGCAAGCAGTGCGGACGGTTGCAAACGTCCCGCACCGGAAATGCTTGCGAGCTCGCGTGCAGCCGGGCTGCACGACGAAGCGGTGCGCGATCAAGCCGGGCTTGAACGCGTGCGCCCGCGGGTAAAACCCGCCGGCGAATACAAGGAACAACTGTCCACGGCCGGGCCTGGACAAGAAGAAACTCGCGGAGCCGGGCTCCGCACGAGAAGTGAACGGCGCAAGCGAGAAAAGCTGCGCAAGTCTCGGTCAGGGACCGAGACGCTACAAGCAGTGTCTGCCGGGCAGACACAGGAGTTGGAGACGACCGTCGAGACATTGAATGTCTTGACGCGTACGAGTATTGGTCTCCAATACAAGAAGATGAGGCTGAATAATCCTCCGACGTTAGCGTCGGAGTTGATGTCGCTCCCAGTCACAAGCTGGAAGCGTTTCGCTCGCGAACTGCACGATGGACGCATCGAGCAGATCTGCATCCTCTCGGACGTCGAGAGGATGACGTGTGAAGCAGAAGAGCTGAATCAGCTCATCTCTGAGGGCGCGGACGCCCTCAGCGCGAAGTCGAAGAAGGAACGCTTCGACGAGCAAGGCTGGGACTCGCTCAAGGCGAGCCCCTTTTACAAGGTCTTGCGTGAGTACAAGGATGTACTCCCGGACGACATTCCTGCGGAGCTACCGCAGGATAAGGGTGTTCAGCACGAGATTGATCTCGTGCCGGGAACGAAGTACTGCGTCACGCGACAGTGGCCACTGCCGCGTGAGCAAGTCAAGGCAATCGACGACTTCTTTGAAAGTCGTCGCAATGCAGGACAAGTGCGGGAATCGAAGTCCCCGCACAGCGCGCCTACGTTCTGTGTGAAGAAACCACAGGGCGGGTGGCGCATCGTTCATGCGTACAACAAGCTGAACGATGCGACGGTACCGGCACAGACGCCGATACCTCGAAAAGATGTGATCATCGATTCGATGACCTCGAGTACTATCTTCAGTACTCTGGATCTGAGAGACGGGTTCTATCAGATCCTCATGCGTGAGAGTGATATCCCTCTCACGGCGGTAAGCACTCCGAGCGGCATGCTCTGGGAGTGGCTCGTGATGCCGCAGGGGCTGAAGAACGCCCCAGCGACGTTCAACAGGTGCGTCACGCACTTGTTGCGCTCGGTGCGCGACTTCGCACCGAGCTATTTCGACGACGTGTTCATTCACAGCCGGGCTGTGAATGGGAAATCGGATGTGGAGATGCATACAGAGCATCTCCGCAAGTTGCTTGAGCTCATGCGAAAGCACAAGCTCTACGCGAACCTGAAGAAGTGTATCTTCGGGGCAACCGAGATACCCGTACTTGGGTGTCTCGTGGGGAAGAACGGCGTACGCCCTGACCCAGGAAAGGTCAGAGTGATCAATGAATGGCCTACGCCTTCAAACGTAAAGGAACTGCGGCAGTTCCTTGGACTCGCCACGTACTTGTGCAAGTACGTGAGCAACTACGCGGGCAAGATTCGCCCGCTGTCGCAGCTCTTAAAGAAAGAGGCTGCATGGGAATGGACTGCTGATTGTCAGCAGGCCTTCGAAGCAGTCAAGCAGGGCTTGACTGAGGCGCCGATCTTGGCGGTGGCCGACCAAGATCGCCCATTCCACGTTGTGTGCGATGCATCCGATTTCGCGATCGGATGCGCACTGATGCAACTCGATCACGAAGGTCGTGATCGTGTGGTTTACTACCAATCGCGTCAGCTGAAGCCAGCTGAGCGCAATTACCCGGTACATGACAAGGAACTCCTTGCCATGAAGTATGCACTCGCAAAGTTTCGAGTGTATCTACTTGGGAGTAGACCATTCGTGGTCTACACCGACCACGCATCGTTGCGTACGGCGATCAAGTCGCCGCACATATCACAAAGAATGGCACGGTGGCTGTCATTCTTTGCTGAATACAACTTCCAGGTTGAGTACAAACCTGGAAGGTTGAATGTCGTGGCCGACGCGCTTTCGCGTCGACCAGATTATGCGGTGCAAGAGGCCGACGCCAACGCAGTTGGCGTCGTCAGGACGACTACACCCTCGTCGTCCTTGCTGGACGAAGTGAAGGCCGCATACGCACATGATGCGGATGCGAAGCAATTGTTGGAGTACTTCTCCACACCTTCTGACAAGTCTCGTCAGAAGCTGGCCAAACACCTTCGTGCCCGTGTACACCGTTATCGTGTACACAATGGTCTGCTGCTTTACAGCGCAGTCGACGACAACGCAGATCGCATTGTCGTGCCGGATGATCATGAGCTGAAGCTCAAGATCACGTACGAGTATCACGATGCCCCGACATCGGGACATCCTGGCCGTGAGAAGACATATTTGCTTCTCACGCGTGACTTCTATTGGAGTCACCAGTACAAGTGGGTACGCAAGTACGTTCGTGCTTGCGAGGTATGCCAGCGCGTGAAGCCTGCGCCCAACTCGCAGGCTCCGCTTCAATCACTACCGACCCCGTCGGAGTGCTGGCAGTCCATTTCAATGGACTTTGTTTTTGGTCTTCCGCAAGACAACAAGCGGAGGACTGGTATTGTGGTCTTTGTTGACCGCTTCAGCAAGATGGTGCATCTTGCTGCAGTACCAGCCGAGGTGACAGCCAAACAGACGGCATGTCTGTTTGTCGACATGGTGTTTAGACACCATGGTATGCCACTCGACATCGTGTCGGATCGGGATCCGCGCTTTACAGCGCGATTCTGGCAAGAAGTGTTTACACTTCTTGGGACGCAGTTGTCCATGTCGACTGCGGATCACCCGCAGACCGACGGACAAACAGAGCGTGTCAACCGCGTGCTGGTTGACACCATGAAGAGCTACGCGCACTCGTTCCATCAATGGAGCGACTGCTTGCCGATGGCGGAGTTCGCCATCAACAACTCGGTGCATGTCTCGACAGGACACACACCGTTCTACGTGAATGCCATGAGGCACCCACGCGTACCGAGCGTACTCGGTGCGGTAGCTCCTTCCTTAAGTGGGGGAGGATATCCGGTTAATTCAAAACAACCGGATAAGCACGCTGATACAAGCAATGTATCAGCTGTGACGACTCGCGCACGTACTGCGCGCAGTCATGGCGTCGACAACGCAGTGTCTACGACGGGCGTAGACACTTTAAACCACAACGGACATCACGCGCAGGCCGGGCCTGCTGCGAACAAGGAGCACGAACTGAACCAGGGGTTCAGCTCGGATGCAATGGACTTTGTCCAGCGTCGACAAGCCGTAATTCGGTTTGTCCAAGATGCAATAGCAGCTTCTGTCGATCGACAGAAGCTGAATGCCGATAACATCGGCAGGGGAAACACAAATGAATTCAAAGTTGGTTCATTAGTTCTGTTAGCTACGCAGAACCTAGCTAAACATGCAGTTTCCGATTTCGGAGCAAGCAAGCTTGCTCCGCGCTTCATTGGGCCATTCACCGTGTTGGCGAAGCATGGCAACGCGTACACACTGGACATACCGTCCAGCATGCGCTTGCACCCAACGTTTTACGTTGGGCGACTGAAGCCGTACGTGCAGCACGAGTCACCTACGTCTGGTGACTCGCCAAAGCGCTCTCGAGCGCGGCGACGCGCTTCGAGACGCCAGAGAGTCTCGTCCCGACCTCGACCTTTACGTTCGAGGTCGTCTGCGCAACCTCCGCGAGCTGAGCCTTTAACAAGCTCAGCTCCTGACGCAGAGCAGCGAACTGCGACGCTTGGAGACGCTCAACAGCCTCCAAGCGAGACTCAAAGTTTGGTTGACCAAACCCGGGGCGTCTTCCCGCCCCCCCCACCCCCGTTGCGAGACGCACGCGGGGCAACTCGCTGGATCGTCCAGCGAATTGTTGGTCATCGGAACCAGACCCAAGGTCCGGTTCATTTTCGTATTCGTTGGAGAGGATTTCCTCCCCAACACGATACGTGGGAATCACGGAATGTCCTGATGGAGGACATTCCGGAAATGGTGACGGCGTACGAAGGCCGCCACCGCCACCTCCGCCGAAGGGCGTAAAACTTGGGCGAGCGCTGTAGTCGCCTACAGCACTCGGATAAGTGCTGCGATTATCCGCAGCACTAGAAGACGCCTGCGCCTGAAAACTGGCGCGCAGGGTCTTGAGGTCGTCAGGTACACACATGGACGTGTACCCGTTGAAGTCCCGCTCGGTGATGCGTACTGCTCCGGGGTAGCAGTACTCACAAGCAGTGTCATAAGGCACTGCGCAAGGAAGTCCAATACCGACTGCACCATGGTGCAGTCGTTCAAGTTTACCACGCTTCGAGAATTTCTCGTAGCGCTCCCGCGCCTGGCTAATCCGGTCGCGATAGCCAGCGGGGTTCTTGTTGAAGTTTTCAACAAAGGCACTCCAACTTTGACAAAGTGTCTGCCACTCGGGCACTTTGCTTCTGCGAGAAGTCTTCTTGCTCGCAAACCATCGGAGCTCATGGAAGAGCCCGATGTAGTAGTCGCGCCTTTGATTCGTTAACGGATCAAAGTGTACTCGCTTCGCGACGTCATCGTCAACGATGGCGTTGCACGAATACAGCGCGTACAGATTCGGTGGCGCGGTCGCACCGAATCGGCTGCCGATCTCAGACTGAGACGGCATCCACGGCTCACGCACTGGTTCAGTGCGCGAGGCCGCAACAGCAGCGGATGGAGTGGAGTCATCTCCATCCCGCGGAGTCGACAAGGCTCCAGCGGCAGCGAGCGGTGTTCCACTGCCGCTGCGCGAACGCTTCGAGCTCGAAGCGTTCGGGTCGTCCTCGCGTGGACGACGCAGACCCACATTGGGGTCAGTGTGGCCCGGAGACAAGATGTCCTTGTCTCCTTCGAGTTCCCCTTCCTCGACTTCGCTTCCGTAGTCGAGGGGAACTCCCTCTCCACCCGGAGAGTAGATGCCCACTCCGATTTCGACAGCAATGATCTTGCCTGTCTTGTTTCGGATGGCATGTTTCTCATGCCATCTCGAGTGGTATCCAGCAACAGAGAGGCGACTCTCTGTTGCCGCGCTTGTCGGCATCGCCGTCGAGGCGATGCCAGTAGCGGTCGTGGCTGAGGCAGCGGCCGTCGTCGCCTTGGAGGCGACGACAGCACTTGCTGTTGCCGAAGCGGCCGGCGTCTTGGACGAAGACGTCGTTGGCGTGCTCATTGGGAATGAGCACGTGTTCTCCCGAAGAAAATACGGATTGACGTGTCGAGACCGGCACGTCAAATCCTAACGGGGGGATGGTGTAGCGGGGCTACACATTCGGTTCACCTCCTACCTTAGTGCAACATGCACTAAGGCATACATTCAGGTGACCACCACAGGGTGGTCCACATTCATAACAAAAGGCATATGACTGGTAGAAAGTAACACCTTTCTACCAATGAGAGTCATTCAATAGATAGGGGTTCTGCCAGCCATCCAATGGCAGAACCTCTCATTAGAAATATCAGTTTTAGGAGGAAACCCCATTTACAATCAATACAGTTCTCATTTACCACCAAAGCTTCCGTTTGGTTCATTTATCTAGGTTTAAGTATACTTGTGGATACAAGTATACTGAACTTAAGTAATTTACTCCTACGCTTCCTCCTACACGTGCGCACACGTGTAAGCTTAAGTAGTGGGTCTAAGCAGACCCATTACAAGTGTCATGATCGTCAGAAAAGTGGTGGAAACCTTTTTTAGACCAATCAGCAAAATGACCAGCTGCCAGGTGCGGTAGTACCGTGGCGTATGAAAGGGGGCATTTTGCCCCCTTTCATCATAACTTCGCGACCTAGCCCTCCTAAATCCCATCCTCCTTCCACTATCCAGAAAGGACTGCTTCAAGGCGAGTACCGTGGTTTATGAAAGGGGGCAAAATGCCCCCTTTCACAGCTTAACCTCTTAGTTTGTATAGTATACTTTAATTGAGTGAAGACCCAGCGTTCACGAAAGGGTTAAAAAAAGGCATTAACTTACATGTATTAAGAATCGGGCATGCAAAACGCCTGCGACCAGCTCTGCTGTGACGTCGACACTACGATCAGAAGGCAGCCAACCAGCTCAAAGGTCACAACATGTATCCGACGCCATACATCTCGGGAGGTTCCTTGGTTCCAGAGTTAACTTGCCTCAGCGCAATCAACTTTCAATATATGCATTTTATTGGTGGAACTTTTTGCGTCTTTCCATTCGTCAAATCTAACGCGACTTTCAGCCAATCACTGGCGTAGCTTCTCCGCCGCTCATTTCAAGGGGACCAGACCAGCGGAATCACCAAATGCGTGCTGCCAGTTTCCTCGCTCGGCGCATGGCCGCCGTCTCAGGCCGCCGCGCCATGTCCTCGGCGCACGGTCACGGCCACAGCTACCCGCACGGCATGCACTTCCACGTGAGCCCCGTGCACAAGAACCTGGCGCTGGCGTACGGCACGATGCTCTGGCTCTGGGTCTTCTGGCGGGCAAAACAGGACGGTCGCGCTGTGTTGGTACAGACGAAACTATTGCTATATTATAAGTAATTATTGCTAACCTTAATATGGTGCTGTGTTTAATGCAGGGCCTGGAGCACCCGTGGGACCACGGTCACGGCCACCACGAGGCGCACGCCGAGGCGGCGCCCCAGAGCAACTATCTGCTGGTGGACGGCAAGCTCAAGTACGAGCGCTCGGAGATTGGTGCCCTGCCAATGCCTGTGGAAATGGGAGACGAGGACGAGGAGAGTGAAGACGTCATTGACGAACTGCACGACGACGACGACGAGTAAAACACACAGATCTCCGTAGCAAAGCAGGCCTTTTGACAGCGGAGGAAGCGGCACCTTTAAGAGCTGCAGTAGCTGAAAATGGCTCCCCTTTTGCTCGAGGCATGGAGAAATACAACAAAATGAACCTTGGGTTGAAAGGTACCTGATCTGGCAGCACTGATGCAGAGATAGCCAACTGCGATGCGAATAGGCAGCGTGCTTGGAGTCACAACATTGTTTTTTGTGTATATTGGAATAGGTTCACAAAGGAGCCGTCACTTTGAGTTACATGGAGAGCAGTTTCGAGTGTAGCTGCTCAAGATCTTCAGTTGTCCTGTACGTCATTTCTGCCGTTCGTGCTGTAAACCGCTTACGCAGATTTCGGAAGCTGCCGCGGGTGGCCATTTTAGATCGCTTGAACTGCCGTGAATCTTCTCCCAGCGCTGCCTCAATACTGTCCATCTGCAGAAATGCCTCATGGAGTGCCGAGATGTGTTCTACCGTGCGCTTTAACGGTGAAATAGCCCGTTCGGGTACATCGTCTAGAAACGCAACCTTATCCACGATATCCTGGAAGTGCTTTGTGCGTTCATCCAGCGCCTCCTGCTCGAGCTCCAAACGCTGGTTCGAAGCCGATAACGCGCGTAGTCTCAGCCGCAGCGTCTCCAACTGCTTATCTACACCCCGCTCCTCTTTCTCTTCATTAGATAGCAATGCTGTGTCAGCATCATCTTGCAATGTTGCCACGTCTTCTTCTCTGCCCTTCGTCTGCTTCTCCGCTCTAATCTGTGCCACCTCGTCCGCCAGCGCGTCCGGCACCGACACAATATTGCGGCGTACGTACAGCTCGAACTTGTCGAAATTCTTCTCAAACGCGCGGTGTACTTTGGTCATATACTTGCCAGAGCTCTGCAACATATACAGTACCATGAGAACTTAAGCCTCCAACATCTCCCAAGACGAACGCTCTTCCCCCTCACCTTGGCGACGACGTTCAGCTGCTTTGCCTGCTTCTTCTTGCTGCCCGTCGACTCCAGTCTCTGTGCCACACAAAGCCATAAAATATAAGCATAATTTAGAGCGTAAATACCCTCAGAGAGCGACGCAATTCCCACCTGATGCAGCGCATTTTCCACTTCCCCAGTAACTTCCACGACACTTTCGGAGATCTGCTCGGTCACTATAGCGCGTCAATCACGTAGAAATTCGTGTCCATTAGAGATATCAAATTAAGTAGAATACGGGTTGTAGTACGGGGGCGAGTGGGGGGCCTCGGAAGGTAACGTACGCGCTGGCAAGAATCCCGCCAAGATGCCGGTCTCACCCTCGACCATGTTGGCTAAGTACCGGTAACTGAAATTTGAAAAACAACTTGGTGTATAGAACACCAACTACATTTTGATTTCAGCCAATGAAAATGCATCCTATTTCCAAGCAGAAACTATTGTTCGGACTGTGTGTCTCCGTCCAGCGGTCTCTGCTACATATGATGATGTGTGTGGCGTTCCAGCGGGTGGTGCCCCGAGCCTCGGTGGTGCGCCGCTGCTTCTCTTCGCAGACGAAGCTCTGGGAGCTCTTTCCGCCAAGTACGGATCGCTAGGCAATTGCACCGATGTCCAGTGCATTTTTTTTCCTGACTTTTGGTCCCAATTGATGTGCAGCAGAAGTCCTGGTGGCCAAGCCTGAAGCTCCGCAGTACATGATGAACATGAGAGATAACCTCGAGTTTGCACTGGAGCGTATGCGTCTGACGGGAGGTCCTGTGGCGCTGCAGCTGCTGAATCGCAACGCTCGTCGGCCGAGAAAGGTGCGTTCCGGTGCTTTGAGAAGCTGGGTGAAGAGGTGGCTAACGGTTCATGTGTCACCTTCGCACAGGCCAACCACGGCAAGCGTCCTTGCTCACACTACCGCAGACGGTTAAAACGTCTCGGCCGTCGCTCGGACAAATAGACGGACGTGGTACGGAGATGTGGCCCGCTGTGCGGAGGATTTATTCCTAAGGTACATGACGACAGGATGCATAATAGACTGGCAAAAGGTTCGCGTCAGGCGTAGCTGTTGGCCTACTTGATGTCGGGGATTGTGGTCTTGACGACGCTGTCTCCCGTGAGCACGTACATGCGGTCGATCTCACTCTTGAAAAGCTTTTGAGCATCACCGCGGCGAAGTTTGAATGTGGGGGTAAGCAGCTCGTTGTCCACAGTGAAGAGGTCGTGGTGCAGGTAGATTTCGCGCACGCGTTCAAAACCGGCAAGTTTCGCTCGCTTGGAAGCCTCCTCGATTTCTTTCTTCACAATTCCCCTGATCAGGTCGTGGTCGCAGAGCTCCCGGAAAGTAGCGTTCAATAGTCCGTTAGCCTTCGCAACCAAGCGAATTGCTGGTTCGTCCGGCACAATAATGCCCACGACGTGCGAGTGGAAACTGTCTCCCGCCACAAAAATTTGAGCTACGCTTGGACACGTAACTAAAACGTTTTCAATCTTCTCCGGGGCCACGTACTCACCTTGGGACAGCTTGAAGATGTTCTTCTTCCGATCAATGATGCGTAATTGACCCAGCGTCGACCACATCCCGACATCTCCTGTGTGCAACCACCCCTCCGCATCGACCACTTCTGTTGTCTTGTCAGGCTGCTTGAAGTATCCCTTGAATACCGTTGGTCCTCGTACACATATTTCTCCTCGCCCCATGCAAGGCACGGCAGCAGAGCCTTCGCCATGAGTTCGGTCCGTCACCAGGTATCCCATATCGGGGACGGACTCGAGACGGATTTCTGCTGCATTGATAGGTGCGCCGACGAAGCCAGTTGCTAAGTCCTTGAATGGAGTAGCAGTAACACCACCACAAGTCTCAGTCTGCCCGTAACCTTCTACAAGTGTCGCCAGGAGAGCAATTCGGCAAAAGTCCAGCACATCAGGAGATAATGGAGCTGATCCAGAAATGATAAACTTGCACCGGTCGAGTCCAAGGCCAGCTCTGATCTTGTGAAATAGCAAACGATCCCAGAACGCGTGCCGGGAGGTTCCATGTCGCCGCAGGCGACGTAGCTTTGCACGAACTCCCATTGTGAACAAGAAGGCCACAGATTTCTTGCCATTCAGCATTTTGGCGGTGATTGAGTCGTAGATCCGATTGAGCAGCCGAGGAACGGTGACGAAGACGGTTGGGCGTAGTGCCTTTATATCATCGACAAGCTTCAGCGGATTGCCTTGAGAGAAGCCCACCCGACTCCCCCCGCTGAACGAGTTCACCAACGAGGTGCGCTCCATGATATGTGCCAAAGGAAGGTACGACAAATACACGCTCTCTGATGTGAACGCATGCCCACCCGTAAGGCAAAAGTCTTTTATGGCTGTGCAGACGCAAAGTATTCCACCATGTGTGAGCATGGCACCCTTCGGATCGCCTGTGGTTCCGGACGTGTACATGATTGAAGCCATATCTTCACCTGTTGGCAATTCCGGTGCAATTGGGTGTTTTTGGCCCTCTGTTTCGATCACTTCCAGATGAAGCACGTTCAATCCCGCTGCACGAGCGTCACATTCGGCTTCAAATTGTGCATCACCAGTGCACCCGCCCGAAATCACGACATTTTTCAGGTACGGACATTTTGAACTTGCTTGCACTAGTTTGGGCAACTCCGCAGCCGTGCACACAATAGTGGTGATCTCCGTCTGGTTCAGGATAAATTGTGTTGAGTCGGGTCCAAGTGTGTCATAGAGTGCCACGACAACAGCGCTGAATGAGTAAGCCGCATACTCCGCTACAACCCAATCGATAGAATTCTTCATATAAATGGCGAGCATTCGGCTGCCACCTTCCCCACCAATGACGGGCAACAGATCCAGGTGCATCATTCCAGCAGCTGAATTTGTCACCCGTGTTGCAACTTGATCATACGTTAGCCACTCGAAGGGTTGCGCAACGTCATCAACGATAGGCTGCACACCGAGGCATGGCAGTGATCCTTTAGCCTGCGCAGTGCGCACAAAGCTGTGGTACAAACTTGGTGCCTCTGGTCGCGTGAGGCCTACGAACGGGTCGTCTGGGTTTGCAGGGTCTTGAAGCACAGCATCTCGAGGAGCTGCCAATGAACGATAGATTGGACCCGTTATGGCTGTCTCCGTACCCAGCAGCACTTTTGAGTAGCCCAAAGGCGTCGGCATCGTAGGCTTTACACGCACGAGATAGGGCGCAAAGTCGAGATAGGATTCTGAAAGAATTAGTTAGTTAGTGCACAGGACTCAGTACACCCGTCGATTGATGGGCCTTCATCGATGGACAAATATAGTGAGGTAAAACTGGAACAGATCGACATGGCATGAGGCATGAAGATCTTCGTCTATATGTGTGCTGCCAACCTCACCCGAAGTCCTCTAAATCTTGGCGGGCTTCCTTTCCTTAGAATTGATCTGCATTGTAATTGGTCCGTCATTCACCTGCAAGTCATCCACCCCATTAGTCGCTGCAAAGACTACAAAGATACCGCAGTAGCGTTAGCGAACGTACAAGAGCCACCTCCATGTAGGCGCCAAACTCGCCCTCCGACACCTTATCAGCAGCATACTCGCTACGGACGCGGTCACAGAAGGCATCGTAAAACTTCTTCGCCGGCTCGGGGCTCACTGCGAAGACGCACGAAGCAAATTTCAATTATCAAGACATCACTCACCACCCAGCACTTTTTCTTCATGCTCTTCCTCATGTAGGCACCGTACTGGAGAGGTGGAAGTCGGGTTTGTTGCCAGAGAATTGGCCGTGCAGCGTGAACTGACTCACCAGCAGCACCTCGTAATTGTTGCTCTTCAGTGACATCTTCCACGGACGCCCTGACTCCTCCGGCCACAGACGTGCGTTCTGACAGCAATCACACACAAACATGCATCAGCTTTTGACTTGTGACACATTTTTGGGTTGAGAGTATGTACCAGCAGGCGGCGGCAGCACCACTCGGCGTCATCCTCGGTGTCGTCGTGTCCAATGCCGACGAAGCACAGCAACCCCTTGCCAATTTGGCCCACGATCTCGCCCTCCACGCGCACGGAGGCGCTGGTCACGCGCTGCATCACCACCTTCATCTTGCTTCCAAAAGCTAAATGACGACGTACTTGCTCCTTTTCCGCCAATCACTAACTTGCAGTCGCGTTTTTAACCAATACCGATTGGTGACTGCTTGCCATTGATGCGGCGTGCTGTACTAAGCATGGCGACCAGGCCGCGCGAGGTGCTGCTCTTCGGGCTGTCGGCCAACCCACCAACGGGCCGCGCGGGCCACATGGGCGTCGTACAGCATTGCCTCCCGCTGTACGATGAAATCTGGCTGCTGCCCGTGTACCAGCACATTTACTCGAGCAAGAGGGAGCTCGCGCCGTTCGAGCACCGCCTGGAGATGTGTCGCTTGGCGCTCGAGACGCTCCAGCGTGACGGAGACGCCAGCGCGAGGCTCAAAGTCGTGCAGGAGGAGCGCGAGATGTTCGAATACGCAGCCGCAGCCAGCGACAGTCTAGAGCAGCTTCGGCTCGGCAGCATCGACCTGGTGCATTACATGTTGGACAAGCACCCGGACACGAGCTTCACGATGCTGCTGGGCGGCGACACGTACGCGGATCTATTGGCTGGCAAATGGAAGCGAGGGAATGAGCTGATGCAACTGGTCAAGCTACTGGTCGTGGATCGGAAGGGCGTCGCGTCGCCATGGAGAGAGGGACAGACAGCCGACAGAGTCAAGTATTTGCATGTGCCCGAGCTCAGTGACGTGTCGTCCACGATGGTGCGTGCGACTTCAGATCGCGCCGAGCTGGAGAAGCTCCTGGATCCGGCAGTGCTGGACTATATTGTCCAGCACAAGCTATACGCGTTCGCGGCTGCGACGGAATGAGTCGACATACAAGAGTTATAGAAGCGAAATTTGTTCGGGTTGCATTGTGCTGTGCGCTGTCCTGCATAATATCCTCCCGGCAATGTGCTATCGTCTCTCTTGTCTAACGCCGGCAGCGAGTCGCTCTCCTCTTATCTGGCAGCGCGGTCATACACAACATCGGCAGCAGGTCAGGACAGGCCAGTCGACAACCTCCATACAATGGCAGCTCCACGCGTGTCTACCTGGTGGCTGTTCGCATGAAGCACTGGATCCTGGTTCCTCCCTCGTTCAGCGAGCACTGGACGATCTCTCTCTTGAGTCCGCACTTGGCACTCTGCACGTCAATCTCTTTCTCCGTCTCGTCGTCGTACCCGAAGCTCGAGCACATGAGGAACACGCCACCAGACGACAGCAACCTGTCCACGGTCCAGAAGAGCAACGGCACTACTTCGCGTGCGTAGATGACATCGGAGCCTACGATAAGCTCCGTGACTTTATTGCTGCCTGCAGGTCCAGTCTGCAACCTCTCCAGCGCTTCGATCTCCTTGGCGCCATCGGGTCCCCAGCGCAGACTCTGCGTGATGCACGTGGCCTGCGCGCGCTCTTGCTGGCCGGCGTTGTGCTCGATTACCTTGAGCACGCCCGGGTCGTGGTCTGTAAAGATCACGGTAGCTTCGGGTCGCAGCTGAGCCACAGCCAAACCCGTGAGCCCACATCCCGCGCCCAGTTCCACCACGTTCCCTCTCGGGATCGCGTCGCGGTGCGTTGTTAGGTACTCACAGAGCGCGGGCGCCGCGGGCCACACGTAATGGCCAGACTGCAGCGCGCCAGGCTCCTCTTTGGCGTACGTGAGCAGCACTGACACGTCCGCATTGGCGCCGTATTCATAGCGGCACGTCACCTTCTCCAGACACGCGTCGAACATGAAGCCCACGTCCGTAAGCATGCCTTCCGTGCCATCCTCCATCTCCATCGTCTCCATCCTGACGAGCTCAATTTGATTGTGGTCCAATTCGTAAGCCAGCGCCAGTAAAATGCAGAATCACGCAGTTTACGTGGAAAACGTCAAATCCCTTCCCTAAATCATGCATTATGTTGGTTGGGAGGTACATTGTGTGTATTTTGTGTAAGTATTTGGCGGGAAAGGCATTTGTGTTTGTATTTGGCCGGCATGAGCTACCCGCTGCAGAGGCGTCTGCCGCTGGGCGAATTGGACCGGCAGGTGGCGCGTGCGAGCATGCAGATCTGCCACAAGGTTGTCATGCAGCAGCTATACGTATCGCGAGCCGACGCGGCCAAGCAGTGGGTCGTGGTGTCCAACCCGTCAGACGAGTGCGTGGACTTGACCGGCTTCTCGCTGAGCTGCTCGGGCTGCAGCGACATCTTCCACTTCCCGTTCAGATACACGCTGCTGCCAGGTGATGAGGTGACGGTTTGGTGCTCGCCCGGGAGGCTCAAGCTGGACGAGGACAACCTGCTGCAGCCCTATCTCTTTTGGACCAGACGTGACGGCTCTCTTCGACACGAGCCGTTCTTCACGCCTGGAGCGCAGGCCAATGACGTGCTGCTACTAGATCCGTTGCTGGTAGAAGTGGCGTCAATCCGAGTCACTGCGGACGGACGGAAGGAGTTCCGCGTGCTGCACTGCAAGTCGGTGCACTCGCGCACCGTCAGGAGCGAGATTGACACGCGGTTCTGCGTCGGGTGCCTGTCACCTCCCAAGTTCGAGAAACGGACGTCGCGGCCGAGTCCCGAGAGTGGGAAGGTGACGGCACCACCGCCGAATGAACGGGAGGTTTATGTGTTCTCGAGGTATTGGGGCGTCGTCTCCGATAAGTCGCTGTTGGGGCACTTTCTCGCCGTCTTCTTGGTGCCGCTGGTGGAATCGTTTCGAGCGGTGCTGATCTACATCATGATGTGCATGTTCCTGCCAGTGTCCAAGAGTGAATTGGGTCCACAATTACGGCCCAAGGTTACAGCTTTGCTGCTCATGATGCTGGCGTGCGACGTCATTGCGCGGAGACTCATGCTGTGCATCAAGAGCGGGCTGCTGGTTACGATGGCGAGCTTTACGTCGGTCGTGTTGGATCGCATGGCTGTACTGGTGCTATACATGTCGTTGCAAAGACTCTACCCAGCATTGAGTACGTCGTTCCAGTACATGCTAACCGTTGACTTAGGTGTGGGCTGCGTGAATGCTGTTGCAGTGCATGTGCGCTTCCTCGAGGCGCGACGTGACTGGCACCCGTTGTTCAAGCAATTTGCACGTTGGGATCACCGGTCTCGAGGAATCATTTGTGCGTGCGGCATTGGTCGTGAGCTGCTGCTGCACTTACTTCTGCTGCTACCGTTTAGCAACCATCCGTCAACTTTGTGGAAGGCCATCGGATACCTGCTGGTGCCGCTCTTTACAGTAGCCTCGGGCGTCGACTTATTACGCGCGGTTGCCACGCTCCTGCACATGCTCAAGTACCCGATTGTACAAGTAACAACGCGATTGCGATTGCGGCAGCTCCAGCAACGATCGCACATGTATCGCGAGGAATACTACGAAGAAAACTACTTCAGCGATGAAGAGGAGCCTCATAAAGAACAGCCACCGCTTGTGTTCTCCACGCCAAAGACCCTCCGATCTCGATCTCTTCACTCGTATAGTTAGAAATATTTAGCAAAAAGATGCAGCAAGCACAAAATGTGCCTAGACATGACTGGTGGCAGCAATACCTGATAAATTGGTGTGCCTCCTTTCGTCGATACCAACCCAGAGCGGTCATTCTGCCTTCACAAAAGCCCAAATGTATGCAGTACCGTCATGCATTAGCATTACTTGAAGTAAAAGGAGAATCCATCTTCAGCGTCCAGAGCACACCGCACTCCTTGCTTCCTGTCGTCTCCTGTATCCCTTCTGTCCGTTCCTTTCTCCCTGATCTCCAGTCGGCTATTCACCACGAGGAGTCTCGCCTCTGGCCAGCGTCACGCTTCTAAAAGTTGGCGCCCTCAGGCGGCTGCGGCAGGCGTCGGTTCGTAGGTGAAGCCATCTCGGCGCGGATGGCCACGAGCACGTTCTCAATGCCGTTGTTGCGGTGCCAGCTGCCCAGCGCCGCCAGTCGTCGCGGGTCCACACGGCCCGACTGCGGGTCCACGCAGCTCATGCTGATGCGGCTCGTGAAGTGCACCTCGGGCGGCATGTGCGGGTACTGATCACTACAGTGGATTCGCAGGCTGTAAATGCGTCCGTCGTGGCACGTCTGCAATTGCAGCAAGCACAAAAGCCCGCAGATCAGTTAGTACAGACACTAATTCACCCATTTAGTAGCCTTCAACAGCGGAAAACGCACGCCAGCAGGGCCGAGGATGGTCCCGATCCAGTTTGTGAGGAAAATGTCGTCTGCCTGCTCTAATCCGTACGAGATGCTCATGTCGCCATGGCCCTTCTCGCTGTTCTCCAGTTCCTCCAACAGCTTAAAGTTGCGGGGCACTGGTAGTAGCAGCACCAAACCGCAATATAAAGGATCCGTCAGTTTCCTGCACTTTTCAGCACCATCTGGAGCATCTTCGCGCTCCTCTCGAGCTACTTGGATCAACTGCCAACGCACCGATCACCACCTCTGCGCCATGCTTCGCCATTGCCTCCGGACGCGTCACTCGCTGCAAAGCACACGGGAAGAAATGCGGTCAGTAGAGAACTTCTCCAGGGACTTGTAAGGGTCCGTTGCGGGTGTATGAAGGCTCACGAGAGCGCTCAGACGATGCTGTACACAATAGTGGTGCGTTTGGCGGTGGAGGCGTGCTGTGAACCCCTGCAATAACCGTCGAATAGGGACGTGATCTTACCTAGTTCTCGCGGTGCGTCGCTGAGTTCTCGGAAAGTGGTCGCCTCCCCCCTTCCGGTCTATTGCAGCGATTTATTGGCCGAAAAGATGATGTATTTTAACGAATCAGAGTTGAAAGATACACCGAAAAGACAGATGGACAGAATGTGTCCACCATTATCTACATGGACTCTATTTATCTTCGATCCTATCTATCTACAGCTGGAACTCCTTCTCGCGCACCAGGACGGCACGTAGTCGCTCCAGCTCGCTGCGCCAAATTTGAGTCGACGTCATGGCTTGCAACTGCTGCAGCTTGTCCTGCTTGGTGTCGTGCTCCTTCTGCAAGCGGTCCGTGAACTCCTTCGTGAAACTCATGAGTGACGTGTTCAGCAGGTAGTCGTAGTCCTCGCTCGCATTGATCTCGACAGTCTCGGCTGCGTCGTTCTGGACACGACCCACGGCAGCCAAACCAAGATCACCGACGTGGTCAATGGCCTCCTCCTTGAAGGCCGCCGCCGAAGCGAACCCGTTCTCCTTCAGCAGCTCAACAAGTTCGGCCTTGGGAATTCGCTCCTTGAGGATCTTCTGCAGACTGCCAAAGGAGACCTCCTGGATGAAGCGGATGCGGTTGCTCAGGCGAAGCACATCCTTCGTTTGACGCTGCTCCAGATGCTGCTTCCGCTTCGAGTACAGATTGCGTCGAACGCCGTAGAAGTCACGCAAGACATCTTCACTCGTCTCGTACTTGACAAGCTGGCCGTCAGCGTTGAATGCGTGCATATTGCTGGTGCTGAGAGGTGCTTCCAGGCGCAATAACTTGACCAACGCCTCACTGTCGCCAGCATCGTCACTATCATCCTCCTTGGCTGCGTCCGCCGCGTACTTGGCAAGGTCGGAGCGCGTCATGGAGATATCGAAGCGCACATCGCGCTCCGAGTGGTGCTCCGAGAACGACCTGATCGCCTTCTTGCCTATGAGGTCCCACAAGAACTTCTTGTAATCCTCCACCCACTTTCCTACAGGCAACTCGGTCACTCGGAGGGTGGACGTATTCACCTGCTGCACGCTGCCGCGTGACACGAACGAGTGTTTTCCAGTCTGTCGAATATCACCGCTAAATCCCTTGGCCCACGGGGTCATGGAGGCCAACGGTACCGCTGACAGATCATCTCCGGCTTCCTCTGCGTCCAGCAGTTTCAACAGGTTGTCGATCACGAGCACCGGGTGATGGCAGGGGATGGATGAAGACCAACCCGTACCGATCCCCTCCGCGCCATTCACGAGCAGCATCGGGATGATAGGCACGTAGTGCACAGGTTCAACTGGGAAACCATCGTCGTCTGCGTACCGCAGTAGCGCATCGTCCTCCTCGGGAAAGAGCAAGCGAGTGTGCTTTTGGAGCAGCGTGAAGATGTAACGAGGGCTAGCGGCATCCTTGCCTCCTTGCAGACGGGTACCGAATTGACCTGAAGGATACAACAGCGGAAGGTTGTTGGATCCCACGAAATCCTGCGCCATGTTGACAATCGTCGAGTGCAGTGAAGCTTCGCCATGGTGGTAAGCCGTATGCTCACTGCAGTAGCCCGCCAGCTGTGCCACCTTAACCTCGCTCGTTAGCTTACGTTTCAGGCATGCGAAAAGCACCTTACGCTGCGAGATCTTCAGGCCGTCAACCACCGAGGGCAGCGATCGCTGGTTATCTGCATGCGAGAACTGGATGAGCTCGCGGTTCACGAAATCATGGTACGTGACATCACCCGAGCTTGTGTCGAGGAAAGAATCGGGGGAGTACTCATTCAGCAGCCAGGCCTTGCGATCCGCAGCGCGCGCTTTGCTAAACACCATATCCAACGCATCACTGTCATCGTCTCCACTCCAACGAAAGTCTACAAGGTGGTTACCCAGGTCGCTGAAGTATTCGCGTCCTTCAACACTAGTACTTGTACCCAGACCCTTGTAGTACTTGATGGTGTAGTACCTCAGGTCAGTCGGGTCCAGTGCAGCCTTCCACTCGAAGTATTCTGGCAGGCTAAAGAAGCGGCGAGTTTCTAAGCCGCGTTCAGTGCCCACCCGCTTCGAGGAAGGGCTCACCTTAATGATGGGGGTGATGAACTCGCTAATGAAGCTACCTCCCTTCAGCAGCTCCGGCCAGAATGTGTGGAACAGGTTGAAGAGTAGACCCTTGATGTGCGAGCCGTCATGGTCCTGATCTGTCATGGCAATCACACGCCCATAACGCAGTTTTTGACGCGCCTCCTCCGTTCCATAGTGCTCGTCCATGCGGAGACCAAGAATCGTGCAAAGGTGCGCAAACTCGGCATTTTTGCCAAGCTGCGCCACGGTCGCATCACGCACGTTCAGAAGTTTGCCGCGAAGAGGAAACACACCGTACTGATCACGTCCAACCACTGCCAGACCAGCCACGGCCAGTGCCTTGGCAGAATCACCCTCAGTCAAAATCAGCGAGCACTCACTGGAGCGAGGTCCCCCTGCGAGATTAGCGTCCTCAAGCTTAGGAACGTTCACGGATGTGCTTTTCGACCGCGTGGACGACACCTTCTTAAGGAGGGCGGCACGTTGTCTCGCACGGGCACTTTGCACGACGCGCTCCACAATGCCTGAGTCGGAGATAATGAGCTTCAACAGCCTCTCAGAGAGTACGCAGGTCGAGCCATAGGTTGGCGGACGTGAGGACATGTACTCCTTCATCTGCGAGTCGAACGTCGGGTTTTCGATCTGGCAGTTAATGAAGATCGCCATGTGCGGCTTCACCTGCGCAGTGCTGACCGAGAGTTCCGGATACTTCTTGTTCACGTATTCAGCAACACGACGGCATACTTGGTCGCCCACGTAGCCAACGTGAGAGCCACCACGCAGTGATGACATGCCGTTGACAAAACTCACCTGAACAAAACCTACGTCGGAGGGCAGCACACCAACTTCCCACCGCTTGTTCACCCGTGAGTAAATGTAGTCCGAGCTCGAAGATGCTTCATCAACGCTGTCTTTCGGTTTCGTAGCCTTGGGAGCAGGAGCTGTCGTAGTGGAGTGACAGAACGCCTGAATGTATGACTCAAAACCTGAAATGGGCACCTTCTTTCCGTTAAGAGTAACCTCCACATCAGACAAGCAGCCAGCGACATCAAACACGCGCTTCTTCAGCACGCGCGTCATGCTTGCAGTCAGTTTCTCCATTTCAAACTTCTCCAGATCAGGCGAAAACGACACTTTCGTGAAATCCTTGGCGTCCTTGCCCTTAAACTCGGTGATTTCAGGTTCCCCTCGAGTGCGCATATTGTTATGCCATACCTGCTTGTAGCGCAGTCCCATAGAAGAATCCCCTGTCTCAACCACAAAATCTTTACTGAAGATATTCGTCAACTTGGCGCCATATCCATGTCTTCCGCCCGTCAGTCTCGCGTTGGAGTCATCAAAGTTCGATCCCGTCAGCAAATGGCCCAGCACCAGCTCAGGCACGTACACCTTTTCCGTTTTGTGGAACTTGACAGGGATACCCTTGCCGTCATTGTGCACTGAGATCCACGGTCTGTACCCGTTGGCCTTGTTCCCAGGCTCGACCACCACGTCGATATGCCGCATGCTCGGGTCTCGAACTTTGTTGTCCACCGCGTTCACGATGATCTCGTCGAAGATCTTGTACAGTGCTGGCACGTACTCGACCGCTTGCTGCTTCATCCCTAGCCCCCCGTCCTCGCTGGCAGAACTCTCCGGTGGTACCATCCACATCGTGTCCTTCGTCGCCTCCACCGAGCCAATGTACATGCCTGGGCGCAGCAGCACGTGCTCCAGCGGCGTCTTCTTCTGGTAGATGCTCTCCACGCTGCTGAATCTGCGAGAGTCAAGAGCGGACGGTCCAGCAATGGCAAAAGGGCCATTCTGACGGTGCAATAGTAGCAGCCTCTTCGTAATGCTACTGAAGCCGCGAACAGCAGGTCTGGAAGCCGATGTCAGCAATGGCACCGCACATCGTGATGCGCATCGCGCTGCTGTGGAGGCTGCACGCGTCTTCAGGAGTCCGGCGTTGCACGAAACGACAGCACGAAGACTCGACAACGTTTTCTTTGTCGTGGCACCTGCTGCAGTCGGTTGTGCAGTGCTGGCGACGTCACAGAAGGCCCGTCGCCGACCGGCTAGACAGCGCCACATTACGCTCGTTAATGTGTGGAGGATGCTTATCCTTTTTCATCCAATCAGAACGCACATTCTAATACAGAGACTGTTCCTGGACAGGAATGTCACTGTTCTCGCTCCCCCGCCGCCAATCACTTCCGACGCGCGATGGAGACGCCAAAGCGCGCGCGCAAGACGGAGGCTGTGGGTCCTGCGTCGTCCTCGGACACGGACAGCGACCACTTGATAGAGAAGGCGACAGCTGCGCCGTCTCCTTCGTCTGCTCTGGGCAAGCGTAGCCAGGATGACTCGCTGGCGTCAACAGACGCTAAGAAGCAGCGCGTGCGCAAGAGCCAAGAGGATAAGCTAGCGATTCTGCAGTTCCTGGAAGAAGGAGGGACCCACGTGGAGGCCGCCGAACGCTTTACCATGTCTCGAGCGGCACTGGAGAAGCTCGTGAACGAGCAGGACAAGAATCAGATGCAGGACGGCGAGGAACAGGTGACGGAATCAGATATGGCCACGCCCAGTTCTGAGGTCAAGGAGGTGCTGGTGGAGACTGAGGAGGCTGTAGCCGCCTCTGCTGCTGTTCTCAGCGAGGTGTCGCATCCCGTAGAGATGGGGATCACAACGGCGGAGGCGGCGGGGCTCAACGTGGCGGTGGCAGCCTCGACGGCGCAGCAGGTGCCGCCCCCACGGCCGAGGAAAGGGCGTCGTGTCCGCAAGACGAATTTGGAGAAGATGGAGATCTTGGCCTACGTGGACCAAGGGGGGTCGCAGGGAGCCGCCGCCGAGAAGTTTGGCGTGTCCCGCACGGCCGTGACGAAAATGGTGAAGGAACGTGCTGCCATTTCCGCGCAAGCTATGGTGGAGAGTGCGACGAGTAGTCGTAAAGTGCTGCAATATCAGCATAAGCTCAGTGTGATCGAGGACATGTTGTACAAGTGGCAGATGCAGGTCGAGCTGGATGCACCAGCGCTCAAGATCACTGGCGATTTGCTGCAGTCCAAGGCGATGGAGTTCCGCAACAAAATTCTGGCGGACTATAGTAGTGAGCTTTCGGATGAAGTCGTCATGTCGCTGACGGATTTCAAGGCGTCCAACGGATGGCTGCATCGGTACATGCAGCGGCGCAGCATGCGCTCGCTTCCGAAGCAGCAGGCAGTGGCACCCGAGCGATTGAGCTGCGACCAACGTATTCAAAAGATTCGGGAGTTGTTGTTGGCGGCGAATCCAGGCTGCATTTGGACGTTGGACGAACTAGTGTTGCGCCACCGCACCACATCGGCGAGGCTGGACTCGGTTGTGAACATGGATGCCCGCAGCCTGGAGCGTGTCTCTATTGCGATGGCAGCGAGCGCCTCAGGCGAGAAGCTGCACCTGCAAGTCGTTGGAAAGGACCCGAACCCTGATTCGTTAAAGGATGTGGATACGCTTTCGAGCTATGGAGTACAATATCGTGACCACTGCCGCGCTGCGCACGACGCGACTACGATTGTGGACTTCATGCAGGCCATGAATCAAGAGGCAACAGCAAGGAAACAAGTGTGGTTTCTGGTCCTGGACAGCTGTACTGCTCACGTAGCCGCCGCCCATACGTTGAATCCGGCCGGATCATTTCGCTATGGTTTTAGTTTCGACTCGATTGTGCTTCTTTTCCTGCCCCCTGGCCCCTCCAGCGATGCTCACCCCCTTCATCAAGGCGTCCTTAGATCTTTCAAGTTACGATTCCGTCGTGAGATGCTGCAGACACTGCTTCAAGAACATGAACAATGGTCGGCGGCGACAAAGAGCGAACACCGGCAGGGGCAAAGTAATGAGGCTACTCCGAGTGACGGATCTCCTGCTAACGAAGTATTTGATGTTCACGCTCACACGCATCTGCGGAACACGCTGAGCTGGCTGCATAAGGCGTGGGAATCTGTGCCGGACTCATTAATTCGCCATGCCTGGAGCGCATCCCTGTACTTGCCCGCGGTCGTTCCTGGAGACGGTGAGCCTTCAACATCTATTGGTGGAGAGGATGAAATCAAGGCATACAGCGATTTGCTTGCGGAGCTTGGAAAAGTGCCATCACTTCAGAAGACACTGGGGCTCGATTTCGCTGACAACCCCGGGCAATTCATGCTAGAGCTGCTGGATTTTGACAAGTTCGACGCCAATGGAATGAGTGAGCTCGCGAAAGACAACGAAATTGTCATAGATAGTTTGGCATCCCAAGGGCTTCTTCGTGACACGCACAGGACATTGGTGCTGGAAAATATCAAAAGTGATGACCAACCGCTGCTTACGGTTAGCGAGGCCAACTCGACGGCATCTCGGCTCCTGCATTTTATGTCTCAAGACAATGACAACCTATTGACTCTATCGGAACGGCGAACCGGACGGGCAAATCTGTTGATTTTACAGCGCCTGCTCCTGAAAGCCCGTGAGAGGGAGCGCGAGAGAGAGAGCACGACAGACTTCACCGTATAGCTACTGTAGTCAATCTCATGGTGTTGTCCTGCACCTGCCATGGCAAATTGACTGGTTTGTGAGTGTTCAATGGATATTACATTGAGGGTGAATAAATACGACCCCACGGCTGCTCTTTTGCCTGGGCAATGACACTGAAAGGATGCTGCTGTCAGCTCTCGGCAGGTTCGCCTGCTGCCTGAGCACCGCCACTGCCATCTTTATTCTTGTGAAGTACAGGCGCTGAGCTAATTCGTGTCACGCCCTTCGGCTGCGTACTGCCCCCAGTGTTTGTGCCCACGCTGCTTGCAATCGGTGGCAGCTTTTTGCTGTTCGATGGATGCGGCGGACTGGACTCCATGCCGCCGGAACGGCCAGCCCACTCAGCTTCCTTGCGGGCCTGGCGCTTTGCTTCTTCCTGCCGCTTTTTGCGCTCGAGGGCGAGTCGTTCACGCTGTCGTTTCAAAGCCGTAGCCGACAAAGGTCGTCGCGAGAACAAGCGGTTGCTACTGTCGCGATCGTTTGCCGACGCTAAGGATGACTTGGTGCCACCTTGGCCAGCGCCACTGCCTAGTCCTGACAGCTTGAGCTTCAGCGCACTGCCTAGTCCTGCCCCTGTTGATAACTGCGCACCAGCACCTCCAGTGACACGCGTATCATCGGCAAAATCGATAAGGAGGTTCGTGCTGGCGCTGGTAGTTTCTGACTCTGTCTGCTCTCGAACATCCACGACGCACATCGTTTCAACGCCGATAAGCGATGCATGTGCTGATCCGGAGCTCCCAAGTGTTGCAGCGCTTGAGATCTGTGCGTTGACTATGGCTGCTTGGCTTGCTGGAGATGTGGTGCCTAACGCCTCGATCTTGCCACCGGCGTGCACGTACACGTGTTTGATGCGTTCGTTTCGCTCGAGTGCCTCAGCGAGCACCTTGATACCGTCTTTGCCGATGTGGTTATTCCTCAAATCTACTTGACGCAGGCGACAAGTCGAAATGCATAGCACAGCTGCGATGGCACGCGCTCCTTCACTAGAGATGGAGTTGCCTCTCAGCTGGAGCTCACGGACATTGGTCCCATTGCGAAGGAGCGCTGCAATGGCATGCACTTCCTCATCACCTATACCGCTCTCTGGGAGCTTGAGAATACCAGCTGAAGGCGAATTGCGACTATCACTGGGATCGTTGGAGGTTATCAGCGCTCGAGACTTGACCTCATGCACATAGCGCAGAAGTGTCTTGCGTTTGGCGTCTTCTTCAGTGGTAAGCCGTTCTTGCATCCAGCGGGTTTTGCGTGAAAGGTGCACAACTTGGTCGTCTTTTGCCGTAAGCTGCTCCTTCACATCGGCTACTGTGTCGTCACTAATCACGATAGTGGTGAGTAGTGCTGCAATGCGCTCTACCAGAAGCTGCTTGGTGTTGAGACTCTTCTGAGCACGCTTGAGGAAGGCATTGATACCCACTCGCTCAAGAAAGTCGATCGATTGCTGCTGGGCCTTTGGTGTGAAGTTGGTTCGTTTAGCCTTGATCAGTAGCAGTCCGCCGTGCGAGGCACGGCACTCCACAAAGAATCGGCCATTCGCCGCTGCGGCTGCATCGTCTGGGTGGGTGGCCTCTTGGTTTCCTCGTTGATGTGCTTCTCGCTGGTTGTCCGTGTCGATACCCGTGGTCATTGGCACGCCTGACTGCTCCATGGCAAGTGCCATTTCGGCCATTTTCTTTTGTGTTGCTTCAAACTTGATTGTCTGCGCGTCTAGCTCGTCCTGCTTGCACCGGAGAGCCTCAGTGACGACGCGGTTACTTTCAGCAGTAGCATGGAGCTTGTGCGCGAGCTCCGCTCCTTTCTCCTGCAGAGTTGTGAGTTGCGCCTGAAGCTTTTTGGTGTCTTCCTTACTCACGATCTTGGCCTCCTCGTCGGCTTGCATCTTATTGAGAAGGAAGGCCACACGAGAGCTCATGGTCTTGATCTTCTCCTCGAGCTGCTTGCGCTCGTCAGCTTCTTTGAGCTTCGCCTTGACTTCATCACTGCAGCGCAATGACAGTTGTGCGTTGTGCTTTTTGAGTGCCTGGAGTTGCTCAAGCAGCACCTTCTTATCCAGCTCGGACTTGACCCGAGCTTTTCCTTCCTGTGTCCCCTCCTTGAGCAATCGGGCGTTCTTCTTCTTGAGAGCTAGGAGCTCAATCTCCTTCTGTTTGAGCCCATCGATGGCCTTTGTCTTACCGAGCTCAGCCAACTTGAGCCGTTCCAGCAGTTGGAAGACCTTCTCGGCCATCTCACGGAGTTGGTCGGCCGAGTCGCGGTTCTCAGCTTCCATCCGTGAGCGCTCCTGTTCAGCCTTGTCGAGGCGGGTCTGAAGCTCCTGCTTGTCACGCTGGAGATTGCCATTCTCGATGAAGAAGTTTTTGTTGGCATCTATCTGTGCGCGTTTGGCCTTTGCTTCGAGCTGAACCTGCGTTTCAAGCTCCTGATTCCGTGCGTGTAGCTTCCGAGTCTTCTCCTCGGCCGACGCGAGTTGGTCGTCGCTTTGCCGTTTAGCTTCCTCAAGCTGCTGTAGTTTTTCAAGTAGCTGGTATTGCTTCTCCTTGCGAACTCGAAGCTGCTCTTGCAAGGCCTCGAGCTCCACCTGTGTTTTCATCTTCAGCTCGATATTGCAAGCGCGCAACTGATCGCTCTCGTTTCGCAGCAGACGCACTTCCTCAGCACGCATCTGGCCCTCACGAGTAGCTCGAGTGGCCATCTCTTCGTGCGTCTTCGCAGATGCCAATAGTGAAGCGTAGCGGGTCTCCAATGTCTCCAGATCTGCCTTTAGCGCAGTTGTTCTCGAAGATAAGGACGCACTCTGGGCTTCCTCGTGCTCCAGCAGACGCAGAAGCTCCGTGTTGTGATCAGTTAGAACGCGGACTTGGGTTTCGCGTTCTTCGATGCCAGTCTAAGCACGTCTCAGTCAGTCCATGGAGCTCGCTACGACATAAAGTTGGACTTAACCTTACCTGTGCCTTGATTAGCGTAGTTTCGGCGGCGCGAGCTTTGCTTTGCAACTCAAAGTTTTGATCACGAAGGCTACGGTTCTCCTCTTCAAGCCTGAGCTTGTGCATCTTCAGCGTACCGATCTCGTCGTCCATAGTGTTGAGGGAGGTCAGCAGCTGCGCGTTTTGGCTACCGAGGATCTTCATCTGCTCGTCCTTCATGGCGAGTGCCTCCGCCGCGCGGGTCTCCTTGGTACCTTTCTGGGTCATTGACGTCACCATACCCGCTGCATCTGGACCTGGACGCTACAGGTAATAGACTTAGATTGATCCAGAGAACTCAACAAGAGAGGAATCGAGGAGCTCGCACCTCCAAGCCTGCTCGCATGGGCGAGTGGCTCATGATTGGCGATACTTCCACTTAGCAACAAGAAGCAAAGCGTGGCGATGCACACGTCGATCCCCACGTACAGCGTGGCAGAGCCCCCGAGTCTTCCCTTACGCTTGTGGAAAGCGCATTGATAGCGAACCCGGCTAATCATAGCGATCCATTTTGGTCGCTGATGCCTTCTAATTCGAGTCGTACTTCAAGATCGGCTACAAATCTCAGCAAAGGCGCAGTCACAACAGCTTTGTTCTACAATGCAGTGGTCGACTGGACATGAGCTTTGCACCACCAGCGCTAAAATGGAGCTACAGACAATCCTCTCGGTCGTGATATCCTGAGTAGTGATACCCTCCACGGAGAGATATGGGGAGGGCTCCCGATGACCGTCACCATACAAGCACGAGTCAAATATACCTCTACCCTCTAGTTACTGGTTTGTGATACAAAACACGTCATTATCACTATTCAAAGGTGCTTAACTATTGCTAAGGTCCATTTGGTGCAGGACGTCCGAAGAAGTCGAGCATCGACTTTTGCTGCTTGTGGCCTTGTCTACACGCAAGCTCCTCTCTAAATACTCGCTGCATCGTTCGAAGCCCGATAACGTCCCTTGAACGGACCCCCATCGCACCGGCGGTAACGAAAAGTTGTGCTATCCATTGAAGACGCTCCTTCAGCTCCTCTGTGGACAGGTTTTCGGGCGTTGGATAGGTTGAAGAAGTGCTTTCTTCTTCTTCGTCCTCGATACCGCCATCACCGACATCTTGACCGCACCCATTCTCGCGCTCTGAAGACTCGACCCGGCAGAAATCTTCGTCCGTTGGTTCATCCGCGAGGATGTTCTCGTCCGGTGGGTTCAGCAGCTGTCGAGAGAGAGGGGTCTACCAACCATTCCCAACCTCCCAAACGAACCGCGGTTAAGTTCAAATGTACCAATTTTACGGCACATTTCTGCCTTGTAATAACTCCAGCGAGTGATAATGTGGTGGTTCCCGACGCTATCACAAAGGAGAGGATTGTCTGTACAGCAATTGGCAACCCCACACACGCACTTCATTGCACTGCGAGCAAGATCGTGGCGTGCTCGACGCACGTTGTGAGTGGGCCGTTGGGATGGCTACATTCACAATAATGAGCTGATGGCCATCTGTCTCGGCAAATCCCACGCCTGTCAACATGGCGCGTTTCTGTCTCGAAAGGGCCATAATCAAATCGAGCCGTTGATGCCTTCAAAAATGAGGCGCACCAGCGAGTTGGCGAGACTATCCACTCCGCCACGCCCACCTTGCTGTCTAACGGGATCACGCTTTTGCTGGCGGGAATCCCTCGTCGGGTCTGCGTTGCCCTGGCACAGCAATTCAAGTCTGCGTATGACATCAAGAAACGTCCACTACATGTACGGCGTAGCCACCATTGTGCACGTGGCCGCAATCGATGCAGATTGCGGTGCGAGTCCGTTGAGTATCTTGCCGGTGGACACTGCGTGGGTTCATTCTGGAAGTTACTCGCTTGAGGCACCATGACACATTCGTTTGCACCGCCTCACATGTCGGAGCGATTACTACTACCCAAGAGTCCGCCCGCAGCTACTACTAGCGAGACTGAAAGACCGTTCCGCTGCCCCGTCGACCACTGCGAGCGCCGATTCAATCGCAAGTACACGCTCTCGGAGCACCTCAAGACGCACACGGGCGACAAGCCCCACGTATGTCGAGCGCCCGGGTGTGGCAGGCGATTCGCCACGTCAAGCAATCTCTCGCGGCATATGCGCCTTCATGGGCCTCTACCTCTCATGCGCTGCCCTCGCGAAAACTGCTCGCGCACCTTCCTGAGCGACGTCCAGCTCGCGAAGCATCTGAAGCAGCACGACGCACCACGCACACATCCCTGCAGGGTAGCAGGTTGCACCAAGACATTTAGCACAACAGGCAACCTGAACCGGCATTTCAAGAAGCACTGCACGGGAAGCAGGCGCGAGGAGCTCATGCGCTCAGCGTTTGCGAGCTGGGGTGGTGGTTCTCCGATCCGGAGAAGTCTTACAGGGATGATGGAGCAGGGCTGCCGTACAGATGTAGGCGCTGACGTGACGCTGCCGAACCCTGCCCCGATGGAGGCTCCGTGTGACGAACCTTGGAGTCCCGAGACGCTCGAGATCCTAGGGCACATGTTGCTTGGTTGAAGTGGCTTAATTGGCGTTACCGTAGGTGTAATGAATGAACGCGCCTTGCTAAAGTCTTAAACACTAGCTGACTCAGCAAACGAAAACAACTGACGGCACGAACGAAAGTAGAGCCAAAAACTCAGCGTTTTGCTGTTCGAGGCGCGTCTCGATCGCCCAGAAGCATCCTGATGAAAGAGAAAAAGGAATGCGACTGCGGTGACTGGACAAGCATGGCAGCATGGCAAGCATTACTGTACATTCCCACTCGGCATTGCCCAGGCAGCCGAGAGAGACAAGCTTTGCATCGAGCGCCCCAGCCCATGCGCGAACCTGTAAGCACTTGTGTTTTCATTAGCAGGCCGAGTTGAACTGGTCTTGGATTTTCTGCCTGCGATGCCCTGTGACGGGCTTCGCGAGCGGATACCGGAGCTGTCTCTGGGAAACCGTGGCGATCTGCCGGTCACGCAGAGTCGGGTCATGAATGTTGTGTGAGCTACAGCCGGCCATCTGGGATTTCTAACGGGAGCACTGACAGTTGAGACTGTATGGGCCTGATGAGCTGAGGCGTTTTCATCGACATAGCCCGAGCCACGAACGGCGCTGACGAGCAGGCAAATCGCCGGGGCAGAGCGCGTAAGACATCCACCACGCTGCGCTTGTCCAGCGTAAGGCGTGCGAGGTCTCTGATTGCGCGCTCCCAGCCGGAGGGTGGCTACAGGGGACAGTACCGCGGCGCTTTGCTTTCGAACAGCTTATCGGTCTCATTCCCAAACTTGCCCAATACGACAAAGCCAAACGAACAGACCGACAGCAGCAACAAGCATGCAGGACAGCATCGCCATCCAGCTCGATCGCATCGCGATCCCCGTCAAGAGCGTCCTCGACACGACCCCAAACAAACAGGACAGCGGCAGCAGAGCCTTCCAGTGCCCGGACGTGCGCTGCGGGCGCCGATTCAACCGCAAGTACACGCTCACGGAGCACATGAAGACCCACACAGGTGAGCGCCCGCACGTCTGCCGCGCTCGCGGCTGTGGCAAGCGCTTCAGCACCTCAGGCAACCTGTCTCGGCATATGCGTCTACACGGCGCCATCGAGCCCGTGGACTGCCCCGTGAAGGGCTGCACGTGCAAGTTCATGAGCGACATCAAGCTGGCCAAGCACATGCGGTCGCACTACGTGCCCCGGACACACACGTGCAAGGTGCCTGCGTGCGGCAAGTCGTTCAGCACTACTGGCAACCTCAACCGCCACCTGAAGAACCAGCACACACAACAAGAGCGCGAGCAGTACAAAACCCCAGCACCGACATCGCCGTCGATCTCCATTTGCAGCACCCCGACCCAACAAAAGTGCGCTACCCCCACGCGTGAGAGCCCCACCGGAATTGACCAAGAGTGGACAGGCAACGCCTGGGAACTCGCCTCAGAGTCGATGGAAATGGAGCTGCCCGCCCCGTTCGAGACCGCGTGCACGACTCCGTGGACTCCGGAGATGCTAGACATTCTGTCGCAGATGCTGCTCGACTGAGCGGGAGCGCAAACGACAAGGAATAGTGTGTATAGTAAGTTAATGCCATCACTTTGACAACCCCCACGATGTCTTGATAATGGTGGCGCCGACGCCACGCACACGATCGCATCTTGAAACGAAGTAGAACTCCGTTAAACGGAGCCTTGGCCATCTATCTGCATGCGGCCAAAACCGCTCGCCCATGGCAAAGGAGACAGAGAGCTCTGATGCTCTATTGCATATAGCGCTGGAGCAACAATTGCTGCCGTCACATGTACAACACGGACAAATCCCGACGTCCTGCCGTTCTAGTATGCGGAGAATTACTGTCTTCGCTGATGCAGCTTGTCTTTTAGTGCGTGACTTCGTTTAGCTGCCGTCCGGTGACTCACGTACTGTGGATACGGTACTGGCAGGAAATGAAGGGGCTAGCAGGTCAAAGAAGTGTTAACAAAAATATACTTGGCGTCGATGGTCATTGCGTTGTCGAGCAATGAACCTCGAGATAAACATTGCTCTACATGTACTCGCCGAGGAGCCCTCGGGGACGCAGGCCGGTGTGAACTTCACCGGTCTTCACCGTGAAGAGGTTCGCTTTGTGACAGGCGCCATTAAATCCATCAACACCTTTCAAGTGCGTGGCGAGATCAGTGCCATTGCCCACAGCTTGCGATGAGTGTAAATAGCGTCTCGTCATGTCCTTGTCACCAAAGGGGTTGCCTCTTGTGCCACAAGTTGTGGGGGACACCATTTTGGGGGAGTAAGCTTTTTCTGACGTTGATGCCCCCATCGTGTCCACTTTTGACTTTGCTTTGCGTGAGCTATGTGAGCGGGGCGTACCGTAAAGTCTCACCCAATGTTGTTGACGCTGCTCAATTTTGCTCGACACGCGCAAAAAAACTCAGTGGAGTCGCCGTCTGCGAGCCTGCTGCCAACCACGTAGGCGTCTTGACGTACATGTATCTCCGACGTAGAACTTGCTGACTTTGCTGCCGCATGCTGCGATCGTCTGCGTTGAGTCTCCGCTGGACAAAAAGCTGTCCGAATCGACAGACGAGCCTGGATCCACATACGTGTATATGTACCACTGTAGCGTGAGGAGCACATGAGATATTGGCTTAGTGAAACCCATACCTTTTCGGTGTGCTGTTGCTGTTCGTGAGAAGAGCTTGCCGGCAATGGCAATGCCTCGCGCTGCTCGTGGCAAGCAGGCAGAGCAGCGCTGCCATCCCCCTCGCTGGGATCGCTGCTTTGTGGCTTCTCGTGGCGAGCAAATGACATTGACTAAGCCCCTATTTCACTAGTGCGCGCTCAAGAGATGCAATAATTGCGCAGTAATGGACACCCTATTGTAGACGGGCACTTTCACTTATCCAATAAACGTCAACGAATATATTTACTACAGCGAAACACCTTCGTGGGCGGCAGACCCTCCTAAATACAGAAGTCTTTGCGCTTCCTCCTTTAACAACGCACAGTGGGCTCGTGCAGCACGTTCACTAGCGTGTCCAGCATCTCCGAGTTCCACACGTCCTCGAACAGCTCCACGCAGGACTGCGTGGGCGAGTAAATGCCCTGCGGCATCTGCTGTCCGTACGGCGGCAGCATACACTGCTGCTGCTGGACCGTGATCTGCTGCGGCCAGCACGTGGTCACGCGGGGCTTGAAGACGGGCACCGTCGAGCCCAGTACGGGCCACTGCTCTGTACTCGTGGGGCTGCGGTGCAGGAATTGCGGCGGCATCACCTGAGGCGCGGTGACGATCATCTGAGACATCGTCGTAGTCTGCACCTGAATCTGGGGCTCGCCCGCGTGGATGTCCGGGTGCTGGTGCTTGAGGTGGCGGTTTAAGTTTCCCGTCGTGCTGAAGGTCTTGCCACACCCAGGCAATACACAGATCTTGTTCGCCGTGCCGTAGTGGAACTTCATGTGCTTCTCCAGCTTGTTTTGGCTCGGGAACGTGCAGATACAGCCCTGAACCGGGCACGGAAGCGGCTCGATGTAGCCGTGAAGACGTTTGTGACGGGACAAGTTACCAGACGTACTGAAGCGCTTGCCACACGTGCGCACGGGGCAGACATGGGGACGCTCGCCCGTGTGGGTCTTGATGTGCTCGGCAAGCGTGTACTTGCGGTTGAAGCGGCGCGTGCAGCCCGGGTGCGGGCATGCGTGGATGGCCGGTGGGTGTGGGCGCTTCACGCCGACGCTGGGCGCCTTGAATGCGTGCGAGGGCGACAGCACCTTCAGCTGCTGGTTGCCGCTGCGGTTCTCGTTGCTCTGGCCTACCATGTCTATCAATGCGACTCCAGGTCAAAGCGATAATGACGTGTGGACCGGTCTCTGCGGACCGAGCGTCAAGTGGAGCGGCCGCGCTCACCGTGTGACTCGACTCGGCTGGAGCCATCACGTGACCTGAGATCTTTATTTCCATGCCACTGTCATCGAAAGCTCCGCCACCTGGCTGCGTCAGCGCGGAGGTGAGCATACTCGAGCCCCGTTCGGCGCCGTCGATCGCGGCGGTCCCACCTTGCTGACTGCGGCGTTGATGCGGGCACTGAATCGCCTCCAGTCGACGGACGTTGGCAACGAGCGCCCACGGGTAGCGCCTTCAACTGCGGTCGGACTGCTAGGCTGAAGCATTCTTATCCTCGTGGAGGCTGATCCGTTCTGGACGCACGTGATGGATTCCGGGCGGAGGTCGACACTTGTGCGTTAGTCTGCCAAGCAGGACAAGGCGCGTTGGCCACCTCGTTTTCCTTGCCGTCGGCCGGTCTGGTCTGCGAGATACACTTTTACTCGCGTGGATACCTACCGACAGCAGTTTTTCATGTTCGCGCGTCGAACTGCACGCCACGCTCCTACATGGACGTTTGACATCCCCACAGAGCCATTAACGCGGCAGACATGATTCCCGCAGCCTGGTCGATGCCTCAAGGCCATCGGTGGATGCTCATATGGCGACCGCCGTCAGCGAATTTGACTTCTAATACATGTATCCATCTTGGAGATCTTCAACAAGCCGAGCTGCACGTCGGCGACCGATTGTGGCGAATCACCAAGGTGCTTCCGCTTGAAAAAATCCGTGGGGCATCCACCGGATATCCTCTCCCCAACACTCGCAATGCCAACTTTAATGGTTCACAAGACCTTAACTGAAGAGCGCGCGATTTCCGTTCTCAACAAGCACATCAAATGCCATTCGCATGAATGGACTGTATTTTTTCGCGTCGCTACCAATGATATATGCATCAGCATTGACCTGCCTGCTCCTGCTGCTTCTGCTCGACAGTGTCGTCGAGAATGGCTGTTAAGATGTCTAGGAGGTCCTCGTTCCACACACAGTCAAGCAAAGCTATACTAGCTCCGGGGGAAGGAGATGGCCACAATGGCTCAATGGAGGCCTCGGACTCAGTGTCGGACTCGCTGCTGCTAGAGCTGGCGCAGGGGCTCCAACTCTGGGCGCAGAATTTGTCGTCGCTCAATTGAGTGGAGGTTGTCGTGACGGATACTGCGCAGGTGGCGCTCACTCCTCCGTGGTGCTTCTTGAGGTGGCGGTTCAAATTGCCGGTTGTGCTGAACGTGCGGCCGCATGCTTCGACATGGCAAACTTTCACGTCCCCACCGTAGTGGAACTTGAGATGCCGCTCTAGCTTGATAGCGCTCGGGAACACGCAGATGCATCCGTCGATGGGGCAGACCAGTGGGTCAATCTTGCCGTGCAGCCTCTTATGGCGGGACAGGTTGCCTGATGTCGTGAAGGGCTTGCCGCACGAGCGGACAGGGCAGATGTGGGTTCGTTTTCTTGCCAGCAGCTTGCTGGGCTCGGCAAGTCGGGTGCTTTGGTTGTACAGGAATGGGAGAGCTGGATAGCTCTGACACGGTGTCGGCATGGGTTGCACCGGGAAGCTGTAGAACGCTGGGTTCGTGATGTAGTGGGGAGGTTGGAAGTTTATGCTGCTCATGGTGATGGTTTGAGTTGAAATTGTAGAATGAGTCACTGCACGACGTTCTACATGTAGTAGACTGTGTGCATTAGTCTCTATCAGATACAGCACCACCTCGTTGGCATGTGTTTCAGCTTCGAGGGAGAGTGTTCGTAGAGCCAAGAGCATGTGGAAGCCACACTCAAGATATTGCAAACGAAAATCGTGACGAATCCGGTTGGGCTGCGAGACACGCATAGCTCTTGGTTACTGGTAGGCCTAGTCTACCGTAGGCTACAACCTGGACTGCTACATGTATATATGTATTGGATTTTCCACTAGCGGCCGGTGAAGGTGTCTGTCCAAGCACCTGGCTCGTGTGAACCCCGGTTGCAGCTTCCAGTCCTACACTACCAGAAACAAGCAGCAAGAGTCCCTGCGACACCTTGCCCAAGATCCTCTTGACGATGCGTGGAGGGAAGGGTGAGACGCGGAAGCACAAGTTCGCCACGCATTTAGCTGCTGTTTCAACAGTGTAATGCCGTAACCAGGTGGGCATGGATTATGGTTGACCACATTCGTGTTTATAAAGCAACTTCGTTTAGTCAATCGCCACCTGGCCATCGCTGCAGTGACAGCGTGCAGCTTCGCAGCCACGTTTGCAAGACGCGCCTCTCCATCTGGCCTAGTGGTGGCCGATGAGCTCATTTGCTAGAGAAAGTAAGGTCAAGCCAGCGTGTGACGGTCTCAGCAACACAACCTAGCTCATAGCCCAGTGCGCTCGTGTGGTGCAAGGTTTGGATGCTTGGCAGGCAAGGAAGCACCCACCTTTGGCAACTGGTGGTTGTACCTCCCTCTGTTCGCCCGCTCTCACCAAGAGGTTGAAGCGATACAAGTGTCCCCAACTGCCTTTCGCTAAATAGGACTGCAACAAGTTGCACAAGCAAACACACGCGTGTCTGACAAGTTTAAGTTAACAAATAGTTATTATACCGCATCGAGTCAGTTCTTGTTCCTAACACGAGAAGTTGGCCTGGTCATCGAAGATGTTTGCCAAGGTGTCCAACAGCACCGGATTCCAAACGTCTTCAAACAGTCCTGTGGACGATGACGACACCCATGAGGGCACGTCTTCATGAGAGATTGGGTGGGCGGCAGTTGTTGGTAGCGGAAGCCACTGCTCCGCGCTCGTGGGGCTGCTCGCTCCGTGGTTGAGCGGTGACAAATCCGTTGCAACCAATGTCTCTTGCTGCTTCTGGCCGTGCTGGTGCTTGAGGTGGCGGTTTAAGTTTCCCGTCGTGCTGAAGGTCTTGCCACACCCAGGCAATACACAGATCTTGTTCGCCGTGCCGTAGTGGAACTTCATGTGCTTCTCCAGCTTGTTTTGGCTCGGGAACGTGCAGATACAGCCCTGAACCGGGCACGGAAGCGGCTCGATGTAGCCGTGAAGACGTTTGTGACGGGACAAGTTACCAGACGTACTGAAGCGCTTGCCACACGTGCGCACGGGGCAGACATGGGGACGCTCGCCCGTGTGGGTCTTGATGTGCTCCACAAGCGTGCACTTGCGCGTGAACTCGCGATGGCAGCCTGGTTCGGGGCACGCGTGCACCGCTGCGGTCTCGGACAATTGGCGCTTGAGGCTGCACGCCTTGGTGATCGGTTCAGTAGACGACAACATCGGTTCGTCGATGGAGGGCAATATGCTTTGCCAGCTGAGCAACTAATTGCAGAATGAGCATCTCTTCGGCGTCTGAGGTCAGAAGAGCACCATCGAGCTGATCCCGGCGTTGAGACTGAAAAGGGCCTCGTGGCGGGACTTTGGCGTGGACACTCGGATTTGATCGACGTGCGCGACGCCGCCGTACGTGTGTGACACCTAGGTGCAGTCTGCCGAGTGTTGCGAGACCAGCGCCCAGGCATGGACCTTCGTGTGCGTGGCGGAACCGGTCACGACGCCGCCGACCTTGCCACAAACAGCACTACCCAGCTGGCCGCGCAAGTGTCCGCGTTCGTGTCCACCTCGCCACGCCAGTGTCTGCGAGCATAATCTAAGCGATGCCTGCTTGGAGTCATGAGGCAATGCATGGCTGCCATCCTGGCTACACCTATCGCGTGCGTTGCAAAGCTGGGCGGATTGAACTTGTCAGGCTTGGCGGGGAATAATCAGCAGGGGTATTATGATGCCCCCTTCATGCAAAGCCAAGCAAGCGATCATGCAGAGCAAGGCAAGGCGAGCCAAGCAAGAGGCCTTTGCACGCCTTCGAAGGCAATGGATGGATGTTGCTAACTTACATTCGTGTTACTCAATAAAATAGGGTGCCGATTTCGCGGCGTCAAACTAGCAAGTCCTAGAACTGCAGCGGCTCGTCCTCGTCGAGGAAAGACTCGAGCGCTTCGAGCAGGTCCTGGTTCGAAGCAGTCTCTGTGAAGTCCATCTCGGCACTGAGCGCCTCGGACCACAGGTTGAGCTCGTCGAGCGGAGTGGTGGGGATCCACTGCTCGGCGGCGGTCGGGCTGCCAGCGACGGACACATTGGAAGGTGTCGGGCTCATGCAGCCAGAGCTGCTGTGGTGGTGGTTCTTCAGGTGGCGGTTGAGGTTGCCCGTCGTGCTGAAGGTCTTGCCGCAGCCAGGCACCAGACACACCTTGACGTCGCTGCCGTAGTGAAACTTCATGTGCTTCTCCAGCTTGTTGTTGCTCGGGAACGTGCAGATGCAGCCATCCACGGGGCATTTGAGCGGCTCGATGTACCCGTGAAGACGCTTGTGCCTCGACAGGTTGCCGGAAGTGCTGAAGCGCTTGCCACACGTTGGCACCGGGCACAAGTGGGGGCGCTCGCCCGTGTGGGTCTTGATGTGCTCGGCGAGCGTGTACTTGCGGTTGAACTCGCGGTGGCAGCCTGCTTGCGTGCAGCGGTAGACGTTGCTCGAGCTCGAGTTGCTCGAGTCGCTGAGCTGGCGCGCGAGGCTAACCATGCCGGTCTGAGGCTCGAAGGTGGTGAGAGAGCTCATCATGTTCATATTGAGAGGCTTGCGGGTGAAGAGGCAAATTGGAAAGTGAGCTGAGCGAAGGCACGGCGATCCTCCGACGCGGGGGCGGACCGTGGTCCATAGCCGAGCCATCTGTCGTCGAAAGGAGGCGCGTCTTTTTCTATCAGAGCATAGTGAAACCAAGACAACTCTGACTCCCTAGCCGTTACCCCCAATCGAGTCGGAGCACCGCGCTGACGTCTGGGGTCAGCTAGCCGAACGGCGTGTGACAGCGCTCACTGTTCGTAGAGGAAGAGCCACAAGCGAGCAACTCGCATAGCCTGAGATATTGCCGTGCTGCGGAGCCAAGCCAGGACAGTCTCCTGTCCACTTGTGCCGCTGTCACCTTGATGGCGAGTTGCCGTTACTTCGCCTGAGCACAGCGATAAGAAAGCCAAGTCGCACTACACGCTCGATAACTCTCGCCCTATGGATTTTCAGGGGGGCCACCCCCATGCCAACGCGCAGCGAAATGAACGTACACCTGAGATCTAAGGGCGAAGATCCACCTCGGGCTTTGTTGCTGCATTGACAACAAAGGTCGAACCGAGCGGAGACCATGCCGATAAGATGGAGAAATCTAGCGCCGTAGCCACATTGCAGGGACACTCAGCGCTCGTGACGACGCGAGCGAGCACGAAAGTGCAGTTGGTAGCTGTTGCCACAGAACTGGTGTAAGACGATTAATCTTAGTCAAATTATGTACTGTATTTAGCTCTGCGATTGATCCGACAAGCCAAGCTCCTGCACGTGGAAGCGGATGATGTCGTCCACGAGGTTGCTCTTCCGGTCGCTGCAGGAACTGTCGAGTCCCGTCTCGACCAACAGCGCGGAGAGGTTGTCTAGTGTTTCGTCCAGCGCCCCCAGCAGTTCGCCGCTTTCCCGGTTCATATTCGTCGATGTTTCTGCCGGCAGTGGGTTCGTCCCCGTCGACCACGCGCGCTTCAGCCGTGACTGTGGCGCTGCAAACTGTGGGTGCCACGCATCGGTCGTCGTGGGGCTCCGATCGGCGGCCGCCAGTAGCAGCACGCTGATGTCCGCTGCTTCGTCGAGGTGGTGATTCTTCATGTGGCGATTGAGGTTGCCCGTGGTGGTGAAGGTTTTGCCGCATCCGGGCACCTCACAAAGATGCACGGGCCCGCCGTAGTGAAACTTCATGTGCTTTTCAAGCTTGACGTCGCTCTGGAACGTGCAGATGCAGCCCTGCACGGGGCACTTGATGGGCTCGATGTACCCGTGAAGTCGCTTGTGCCTCGACAAGTTCCCGGACGTCGTGAAGCGCTTTGCGCAGGTCCTGACGGGACACACGTGCGGCCGCTCGCCCGTGTGCGTCTTCATGTGTTCGCTCAGTGAGTACTTGCGACTGAACTGGCGGCGGCAGCTGGGCTCTGGACAGCGGTGGAACAGCAGCAGCTCCTCAGCGGAAGTGTCTACCATCGCTTAGGTGTGGAAACGAACAGCAGACTCGGGGGCTGTTTGGGGCTACAGCTGGAAGACTGCAACTAGTAAAGTGAGCATGGCGTGGCGCCGGCTTGATTATGGCGCTTCGATTTGCGCGAGATCTCCTACATGTACTTGACCCCACACTGTTCCGAACTCCTCAAGTCGGCGGCGAGCCCCACGTCGCGATGGCTAGCGCCGATGTTGTTGCCTCGCGGTTGTCTGCATACACACGTAGGCTTTCGCTGCGAACGACAGAGCGTGGTGGCCATGTTGCCCGGCCGGCTTTACATCGTCGCTCGCGACGCTGGTCAGTGATCAGTGGTCACGCGCGTCAACAAGGTGGGCTCACTCGATCGCTTCAACTCTTGCCCGTATGACACAGGCGCGGAGTGGTACCGGTTCGAGTACTGTGCCGGCTCTCTCAGCGTTCGGACAGCGTGAAGATCGGACTCATCCGGTGCTTGGGCGTCGGACTCGCGCGCGTCTGTAGAGGGCGGACTGTGCCGAGCCCCATCGCGGAGAAGCTGACGCTGCTGCCACAGCGTCTTCGCTAGCAGCTCCCCCATCGTTGTGATAGCCGCTTGCCTCCCCGAGAGATCGGGCTTGGTCCACCATCGTCGTTGGAAGGTGCAGGGATTCATGATCTAGCGTGGCGTCTCGACCTCGACGTGGCCCTCTATCGACGCACGTCAGCTGCGCTATGGCCTGCGTCTTGCCGTTCGCGTCCGGGCCGCCGATGAATGCGGCCGTCCTCTGCTCTTCCTGTATTCGAGCGCCAGAGGCCCGCCTCAGCTCTCAATCAAGTGCTGGGTGACGGACTTGCACACCTTTCGACCGGATGGACGTGTGTAGCGTCCGGGAAGTGAAGTGGACACGACGAGGGCATAATCGTGAATCGCGGCGTTGATGCCCCTGCAGTGGCGACAAGCAGCAGGATGTGTTGTGTACTTGCCACTTGCCGGCAGCAGCGCTCGATTCTGCCGCTCACATTTCAGGACGGCGGACAAGCCAGCCGCAGCATGGTCATTGCTGTCGTCGGCTCCGCATCGCGCGTTGCAGTCGGCCATCGACGCGTCCTTCAGAAGCTCGTAGCCGCGCGGCTTTCTCTAGTGCGCATTTTCGCTGATGTCACACGTCTCGCCGACTTGTACACAGCATATCTCAGGACCAGCTGGCCGCGACTGGTGCCATGAGGTCCGCCGTCCTTTTGCCGGTCCCACTTGCGCGCGCTCGACGAGACCCGCACGGGCGTCGTCGGGTTGCCTCGCTGTCCGTCGTTCCACCTCCCCGTCCCCCCCGCATTAGCCGTCGGCATTTCGCCATTTGTTGCTCTCGACATAGACCCCCCCTGGCTCAAGCATGCAAGCCACTTTCGAGCACACCGTCGAGCTCAAACGCCTGTCGTCGGCACCGCTGCCTCAGACTGAGAGCTCCATTGTCACCGACTCGACTCGGGCCAAACCACTGACGCCCACCGCGCACCGCTGCACGGAGCCCGGCTGCGGCCGCCACTTCAACCGCAAGTACACGCTGATTGAGCACATGAAGACGCACACGGGCGAGAAGCCCCACGTGTGCCCCGTCAGAGCGTGCGCCAAACGCTTCAGCACGTCCGGGAACTTGTCGAGGCACAAGCGGCTTCACGGGTACATCGAGCCGCTCGAGTGTCCCGTTGAGGGGTGTCTGAGCGCCTTTCCGAGCAACAACAAGCTCGAGAAGCACATGAAGTTTCACCTTGGCAGCGCCGTCCAGGTGTGCACCATCAACCACTGCGGCAAGACCTTCAGCACCACAGGCAATCTTAACCGCCACGTCAAGCACCAGCACCTGGACGAAGTCTCCACGAGCTCGTCATCTCCGTCCGAGTACAGTGCAGCGAGCCCCACCAGCGCCGAGCAGCAGCCGACGTCCTCCTACACGGCACTCCTACTCGAGAGCAGCATGGAGGTCGCCCAGCCACCCGCCATTGATGTGTCCAGTCTGCCCCAATTCACTTCGGAGCAATGCGCGAGCTTCCGGATGCCCGCTCCTAAGGCTCCGACGACCTGGCACTCGGACGAGATGGTTGACGTGCTCACCAAGATCTTCGACGAGGCTGTAGCTCAACCGGAGCAACCCGAGGACAGTGAGACCCACGGCCAGGTCAGCATCCTCGACGACATGATCAACTTCCATGTCGCTCACATGGCATAAGTTGCGTGTCCTGCGTCTAGATGTAAGAAGTAATAAGTTAAAATGAAAGGACTGCTAACGTACTGGCAGGTCGATGTTTGTCATCGCACGTTTCACTGCTCGCGCTTTTCATTCTGTGCCGTGGCACCGCTGCGGTCCAAAATGCACCCGGCCATACTACCGAAACGATCGCTACTGTAGCGGTCAAGAGGGTCCTATCAAGGTGCAGAAGACACCGGGTTTTCACGGGGAGGACACTGCTGTTGATAACACCACGAGCGTATCCAGAATCAAGCACTGCATTAACTTATTAGATTGACAACTACGGTTCTCGACACTTACAGCTCGATATGCGCGACGTGGAAGTTCACCATGTCGTCCAGCAGGTTCTGCGGCTGCGGCTGAAGTGGTGGCGCTGGCAGCGGCTTCTCCGGGTCCGTGGAGGCGGCCTCCATTTCGTCAAAAATGGACGACAGGACATCGGCGATGCCTGGGTTCCGGGTGCCTCGGGGCGTCATTCCGATTGGAGACGGCAGTTGAGTCGGCATCACCTGCGCCGAGCTGGGGCGAGAGAAGTCGCCGCTCCACCGATTGCTGCCGTAGTACTGCTGAGCAACACCAGGAGCGAAGGCTGGAGGTACCACGTCCATGACTCGTTTCATAGGGTGGCTGACGACGCGCGGACTCGGAAACTGGTAGCCCATGTCCACCGGGTACTGCTGCACCTGTTGCTGAGGAGGGATCTGAACATGGAGCTGCTGTGCAGCCATCAGTGGGGACTGGATCAGGAGCGGGGCGTTGGGCTGCTGCGGCGGAATCGGGCGCAGTGTCTGGTTCGGGTGGTGGTGCTTGGCGTGGCGGTTCAGGTTGCCCGTGGTGCTGAAGGTCTTGCCGCAGTTGCCGATGGTGCACACGTGCACGGGGCTACCGAGGTGGAACTGCATGTGCTTGTCGAGCTTGTTGTCGCTCGGGAACGTGCAGTAGCAGCCCTCGACGGGGCACTCGAGCGGTTGGATGACGCCGTGCAGGCGCTTGTGCCTGGACAGGTTCCCTGAGGTGCTGAAGCGCTTGCTGCAGGACCGCACGGGGCACACGTGCGGCTTCTCGCCCGTGTGGGTCTTCATGTGCTCCACAAGCGTGTATTTGCGATTGAACTGTCGGTCGCAGCCTCGCTGTGGGCACTTATGGGGTTTCTCAGCAGGAGGAGTGGTCGCCGTAGAGGTGGGGGAAGCGCTGGCGTTTGAGCTCGCGTCGGCGGCTGGCTTCTCACTGGCGTCCGAGTACTTGGCGACAGACTCCACGTGCATCATAGCGGTCGATTAGCCAAATGCACGAGATAAAGGCTCGGATGGGCGCTTCAACTGGTGACAGTCGAATATCGTTCGCTCTCCACTGAGGAAAATGGCGCAATGACAGGAGCGGCGGCCGTCAATGATAGCTTGGAGTCGGGTGATGCTCGAGGATCCCTCGGCACATGCGATGCCACTCTGTCAGCCCCGGGGCATTTCTCAAGGCAAGCTCGTTCAAAGAGGGGCGATCACCGCGTGTGACAGCGCTGCCGCCAGCGGCTGGCGGCTGGTCTTCAGCTCGAAGGGAAAGCACCTGCGAACGTATGGAGCGACTAGCGCAAAGCCCTGCTTGGCATCGAGCCGAGACGTCATGCGCACGAGGAAAGGAAGGAGCGCGAATTAACAGTGCTTGGTCGTGTCAACGAAGATAGCGGCAGCAAACATCCGCCAAAGTGCGCCCCGCTCAGCGGCGCCCGCCGCTCGATTGCCGCCTGGTTGCACATCTTGTCCACCGAGACGCTGGGGCATAATCGCAAGAGCGTGCACGATGACGAGAACCAGCCCGCCCTAAAATCCACTGGCACTGACACTGACATTGGCAGTCCGCCATCGTGGCGGCCACATTGACTATCCGCAAGCGAGCCCACTTCCCTCAATCTGCAACTTGGTCGCAATTTCAAGCTTGGATTTCCGAATTAGTTGCCAAATGGGGGTAGTACTTGAACTTTGTATGATGACCATTTTGGTATCCAGACCAGTGAACTCAACAACATCCAGCAACAGCATGGGCGTGACCAAGGAGCTTCTCGCAGAAGGCAACGGTGCGATGCCCGCCAAGGGCGCCTCCGTGACGGTGCACTGCACGGGCTTCGGCAAGGACCGCGACCTGGCGCAAAAGTTCTGGAGCACGAAGGACCCGGGCCAGTCACCTTTCACGTTCAAGGTGGGGCTAGGCCAGGTGATCAAGGGCTGGGACGAAGGCGTGTTGGGCATGAAGCTGGGTGAGAAGGCGCGACTCACGTGCACACCTGACTACGCGTACGGAGCTGGCGGCTTCCCGGCGTGGGGATATCCTTTTCTACCATTTTTTGCATTTTGTGCTGTACTGCGTAGGATTCTACAGCGTCGTAGTGTATCGTTTCGTTCAGTTGGCTGGGTTCCTTAACTGTGTCATTGTGAGTGCACGATTCAGCCCGACTCGACGCTCGTTTTTGAGATCGAAGTCCTCAAGATCGAGTAGGATACAGACGCAGCGTCCCTTTGTTGAAATCATTTTCAAGCTTCGAGGACATGAGGACTAATGGCAAGACAATCCAGGCAAGAGGTTGCAGACAGGAGGAACGGAAGGCAAGCATACTGTGCCATGTTGCGTTGTTTCTTTCGATATACACTCGTACAGGAACAAAAACTGGTGCACTGGAATTGGCTCACAATGAGCCAAGGGTTACAGCGCTGTGCCAGCTTCACGATCACCACTGGGTTTATGTGTACTACTAAGTATTTGCGTATTGCGTAGCTTTGAATTGCCAGCGCGGAAAAGCGCTACATTCATTTGATTGGCTTCGTTTACTCACGACTCACGGAAACATCAGCATCAAGCAAGGATAAAAGCAGGACGCTACCAATGGAGCCAACTCCCATATCCGGTAGAGCCACCGAAGGTCGACAAGCGCTTCAGTAAAATGGACCACGGCGCGGTCGCGTAACAACAACGCCACCACTCACGACACGCCCGCCAGCAACAACAGCCTCGTCGTCAATGTTCACATCGGCTTCGCCGTTCGCCAACTCATCGTCAAGGCCTCGCAGCGCTGAAATGAAGATTATTTGGCAAATACGTCAGCACGAACATTCTTCCTTTGGACCAGTTAATGCCACTTACCGCGATAGCCACCGACACCACCACCGAGTCCTCCGAGGCCAGCCACGTCTCCAGTGTCACCAGCATCCCCAGTGTCACCAGCATCCCCAGTGTCACCAGCATCCCCAGTGTCGTCGTCATTTCCGACACCTCCGAGGTCACCAACTCCGTCGAGCTCTCCCTGTCCAGCCAAAGCACGCTCACCACCGATAACCTTCTGGTGTTTAGCGTGCATCGGTGGAGTTACATGCTTTGCCAGCGACACCGCAAACAGGAGCGAAGCGAGACAGTAGTAGAAGACCTTCATGCTCCTAGCTTGATTTGTAGTGAGGCTGCTGCGAGGTTCGGAAGAAGTTCGAGAGTGAGAGTGCGGCTCAGCACGACCTGGTTTCCAATCCGCCAGTTAGCTCGGAATCGCTGGCGTGTTTGAAGCGTTGCCCCTTCCCAACCTATGTGCGCCTAAATTGCAAGACCAGAGTGCGTACGCATCTCGAAGAATTCAGAGAATTGCGACCTCATTGAACCAAACAAACATGAATTGAAAACACATGCATAAGAAAAAAGCGGGAACTAAAGGCTTCGAAGTTGTCGCTCCACGTTTTTTATCTGCACATGACATTACCATCGAGCTCAAGCAGGCATGATTTTACAGCGCGCAAGTTATAACGTTACCTTTTCATCCCAGTCGGCGATTCGTGCTTGGAATTTGGACTCTTCCTGAGCACATTGCTGCTGCAAGCTGAGTTCCTGGCTACGAAGCTCAAACTCAATGCGTGTTTGCATATCCTCATCGAGCGCACTGGCTTCACAGATATCCTTAGCATATTTCGTTCCATGCTGAAACATACACGAGTGAATTAGATGGTAAACCTGTCACGCCGTAGTAAGTACGAACATTGATGCCTTCAGCTAAGATTTGGCTCAAAGCTTCGGCTTCACGAAGCTCCGCAGTCATTTCTTCTTCTTCCTTGAGCAGTGAATCCCTCTGGCGACGAAGCTTTGCTTGCGCTTTGACGATGCTCTTGTTCTCGAGCTGGTGCTCTCCATATTCAGCCTGAACGTTTTCATTACTCTTTTTCGAATCGGTCAGGGACGCGCGTAAGGTTTTGCTTCGTTCGTCTTGCTTCTCAATATCTTTTGCAAGCGAAGCGATTTCACGGTCTAACCCTTCTGTTGTGTCCTTTGCAGCAACTATCTTGGTGCAGATGTCTTCCAATGTTGCGTTTAGCTGCACAAATGCTCAGCAACTCATCTGAGATCATATGACAACGCAATCTACTTACTTGAGTGTGGTCTGCCTCTAGCAACTTCAGCAGATTCTGCACACAATCAAGCGGTTAGATCGACACTTGTTGATGATAGTAATGATCTTCAAGCCATACCTGTTTCTCATCCAGCTTTTTCTGAGCAGCTTGCGCACTACCACGCTTCGTAGCCAGCTCTTCTGCAAGACGTGTCGTGTCAATCTTTCCTTCACCTCGACGCATGCCGGAGATTGTTTTCGATAGCCCAGATACGGCATTCTGCCAGCATACCCAAATGTTAATAGTGGTAATTACTCGAATGTGTTCTAAGATCCCAACCTCGGTAGCAATTAGTTGCTCATTGCGCGTGTTTAATCTGACAAAACATCACAGAGTGTTGCAACCTTACAAGTTAGCCACGGTAAAACCTCATACATGTTGTACATACCTCTGTTCTAGCTCCTTGCGCTTGACACCGAGGAAATCGATTGCAGACAGTGCGTCTTCGTTCATCATTTGACCTCGTTCGAGCTCTGCTCGTTGGTTACAGAGTATCAGTTGTATCGGCGCTCCGAAAGAACGCAACAAAACATTATCCAGCTTACCAGAAGTGATGAACACAGTCCTGCGGTTTAGCGAGCAAATCTCGTTCTTAGTCTTGAGTCGAAACTTTCTGCGCTTGGCCTTCAACTTGCTCTCGATCTTTCCTGTGGTGACCACGGCCAGGTTCTTTAGCAACAACAAGTTCATTTCATTATATCGAAGAGTATCAGGAATTACCGTTTTCTTCGATAACCCGGAGAGTATCTTCATGTAGGCGCTGAAACACGACCTCGCTTTCCTTTTCCTTGAGGTAGATAGAGCCGCGCAGCTTGTGAGCCTCCTGCTCGCACTCCAACACTTCAATTTCGAGCTTGGTCCTCTTCTCAATGAGCTGCTGTGCCTCTTCTTGCATCTGTGCGATAAACTGCTCGGTGTATCGAATTTTTGCACGGAGCTTTTGGCGAGCAGCGCGCTGTTCTATCGGTTCAGAGCACTCGTTTAAGGAGGCATGGGCTGTCACAAAATAACACTCAACCGAGGTTAGAAACGCTCTCAATCCTGCCCTTGAAGAATGCCCCACAGCGAGCAAACCATTTTGTGTCTCATTGTCCACGGAGCCATTCAGTGACGACAGCTTCTCCTGGTGTGTAGTAACTTCGAGAACGTGGCGCCTCAAGCTGAGCATGGCTGCGTGTTCCTGTTGAAACCTCGACCGAAGCATCTGCACTTCACTCTCACGCTGCAACACAGCATCTACAACATCAATTGGTCAATAAAAATATGGATGTACAACTCACACTCCGATTACCTCGAAATTGTCGATGCTTCGCCTCAGCCGCTGCTCAGTTCACAACGTTTTGGCCAAGACTCAGACATTCGTCACCACCAGTTACATAGATAGCTCGTCCTACCAGTTTGTTTCTCTTCGAGCCTCTTGAGCTCGTTGGTGTCCCCCACCAGCTCTTCCTTAAGCGTCTTGTTGCGTGAACGTTCCTGGGCGATCAGTTCCTGCAATATGTCCAGTATCCCTCTACATTAGGCGGCTTCGTTGTATTGTCTAGGCGCTTTCCACTCACCTTGAAGTGTTTGATGTGAGCGTTCACCGCCGCGACGTTGCGCTCGTTCAGCTTGATGTTCTCCATGAGCTCCATCTCCGCGTGCATCATCTTCACTGCGAACGGAAATCACCTCAAACAGATACGTCAGTAGCGATGAACGCGCTAGAGGTGCTGGGATGAAGATAAACGCACCGATGTACTTGCGGAGCTCACCGATCTCGTCCCACATGAGCGCCGCCTTTGTACTTGCATCATCTGCACGCAGCTTTTCCATCTTTGCTCTTCTTGCTGCCGCTTGCGCACTTGAGTGCGGAATGCGAAATGGATGCGGAATCCAAAGGGAAACTCAAGGACCATCACTCTGTGATCAGGTTGAAGACAACTTCAGCTACAGCAACTTATTCGGATTTCAGTTGCCTATTTCGAGACGTCTTCGTTTGCGGTGGGAAGAGTCGCTACCAGCATCAAACGAGAGGCACGGACGACGTGGAAGCAGCGTAGACGCCATGATTTCAGCTTCGACGGTCGGCACAACGACAGACGTGTGTGCTTTATCGGACCAGGTGAAGAAGTACCGTTCTCGGGTTGTCCAAAATGCCCAGGCAGCAGACAGCGATGCCAAGAATGCCACTTCGGCGACTGTGATCCCGTCGCTACTCCTCATGTGCCTCAAGATCATCTCCGACCGCTTCCGCCTGCAGCCCAAGGCGCAGAATGTGCCCCGCCAGTTCCTACCGGAGGTCATGGCGCGATTGCCATTGGATCTCGACGTTTGCGTGACGGCGCCCAACGTGACGGACGAAAACTACTGGAAGCGCTGCTGCCTCAGCCAAACGCAGTGGAAGAACACCCAGATTGCGGACCATGGACTCACGTGGAAGCAACTCTTCCTAGAGAAATACCTGCAGGATCTTCTTGAGGACTTTGATCCGGCCGGTGACGATCATGACCATTTGATGGCCGTCGTCAAGGCATCCAGCGAGTACATCTTCACCCTTGAGATCGACCAACTGCTCTCGCATCTGGACTTGAACGAGATTTGTGCACAGTTGCACAACTTGACTAGGCTCCGTGTGACCTACGGCGTCAAACAGATCGGGATGAGGTACGAGCGCATGCTGTTTGGCATGAAGATCTCCGACGCAACGAACCTTTCGCACATCATCAAGGCGTCGAACACGCTAACGACGCTGTGGCTGCCTAGCAACCTTTTGGACGACGACCTGCTGCGGATGTTGATGACAGGGCTCGTGAAGAATACCAGTATCACATCACTCGATCTCTCGCACAACAAGCTTACGAATCACGGCGCAAGGTTGCTGTCCAAGCTGCTCGGACCCGAAAGTGTGATAACTACCTTGAAACTCTGCGACAACCAAATTCATGCGGAAGGTGGGCGCTACCTTAGTCGCGGGCTCAAATACAACACCAGTCTCGTCGAACTTGACCTACGACTGAACCGCCTTACCGACGACGGAGGTCGCATGCTTCTGGAAGGCCTCGTGGAGCATACCTCTCTGACTAACTTAAACTTAAGCAGCAACATGCTAAGCAGGGAAAGTGCCGAGGTGCTGGCTGAGATTCTTGGCGACTCGTTCACAGCTCTTCGATCCGTGGACCTGAGCAGCAATGCGTTGAGTGAGAGTGACGGCGACGTACTTCTGCAGGGTTTACAGCAGAACAACACGGTTGTTGCGCTGGACCTGCGCCAAAACACGCAGATCTCCGCTGACGCCGAGTGTCTCGTGAAAATCGCACAAAAAATCCGGCAGAACGAGGTTAATATGAAGACGCCTTCTACCGCACCAGAAGGCAATGGCAGCTCGTAAGTCGCTTGGTGCCCCGTTCCTTGCAGAATACAGCTGAAGAGCGAGTCTCTGAACCACGGCAATTATTCGTCGCATTCTTCTTGCCGTGACACCAGCAGCGCATGAGATAACGAAATATACACGACGCTATCTGTGGCGGCTCCTGCTTCCTCAGCAACTCTCTCTTCACAGCGCCTCACACAAGCGAACATGAGCTGCTTCTTCACCATTTTCGCCACACGACAGAAACTGACGACGTCCACGCGTGCAAATTCCTCCTTGTAGCCTTTCACCACAATCAGCGCTACCGCATGAGCACGCTTGGGGTCATCTAAAGAGCACAGCCACATTAAGCAAGATCCCCGGCAGCATAATTTTCCTCCTCAGGGTGAGCTGACCTTTGTAAATGAGGAAGTCCGCACCGAACTTGGAGCCGAACGTCACGGTGTAGCCTCGTTCCCACAGATCTCGGAAGACTCGTAGCCGAGCATGCCTTTGCGGTGCTGCAGCCAGTCGACAGAACCACAATGAGATCAGCTCACTTATCAAATAGCAATTCAACTCAAAGCCTTACAAAGTCTCCACGTGACAGATTCACTCGACTCGCTAAATTGCCCGACGCCCATCAATTCTTGCGTAATTTCTTGTACTTGTGTTTGTCCTTCGTTAGCAATCAATTCGTTGCCACTGGAGCTCGATGTCGATGCTTCTAGGCGAAGAAATCCGTTTGTGACTCCTACCGCCAACTCTTCAAGTGACAGGCGCAGACGTCGAGGCATTGATGATGCGGCGGGGACGGTGCCCTCAGGCGAGCCGTAGATCCGGCACTCTTGCTGCAGGAAAGCAACATGTACCGCGTCGTCAATGAGTGCGTAGGACGCCTCGGGGTCGCGAACCGCCACCACTGTCGCTGCTACGCAATTCATTGCTATTTTCTGATAGAATTTCATGCACAGGATTGATAAAGTTGGCTATCTAGTGTATCTGATTGGTTTAAATAACTTTATTTTATCCACCGATCCATTTGGCTTACTCGACAGCAATCCCTTCAAGTCGAGGGTTAAGCATGGCCGACGAGATCAAGACGACGACGGTGGAGACGGACGTGATGACGGACGGCGACTCCAAGACGACCACGACGGTCACGCACACCAAGACCTCCTCAACGGGCGAGGTGGCCCCCTCTACAGACGCCTCAGCCTCAGCCCCGACGATCTCTAAGACCGCATCCCTTCTCGGCGCCTACGAATCGTGGGTGGGCAGTCACACAGGTCTGGCTCGCAATGTGGAAACGACGCTGTACGTGGCGCCGCAGCTGGTGCCGGTACGTGGCTTCAACATCGACAGATATCTTGTGGCTTGAAGCTGATTTCTTACCGGTTGTGCTTTTTGCTGTGTATTTGATGTTGCAGAAGCGAGTGATGGAGCCGGAGGTGGCGACACAGTTCGGCTATTCGTTGGTGGGGCTGCTGCATCTGTATCACGACTACGTGCTGTACAAGAAGGAAAATGACGAGAAGGAGCCGCCCACGAACAGTCAAAAGTGAGTTTCAACGTGTTGATGAGGCTGTGAGATGTAAAGCACTGATGGATGCGAACATTTGTGCTTGGTGCTTGCAGATTGACGCGCTTGGTCCGTGTCCCGCTGTCGCTGATCTCGCATGTGCAAGTGCTGGCGGAAGTTATTGCTCGCAAAGTCGGTGGTGACGCAGGCAAATGGCGGTTGATTGTGTGGGTGGAATTCGTCAAGGGTATGCTCCGCCTGGTGCTTCTTGCTCAGCGACGTCGCGCCATGCTTCTGCGTGGTGGCAAGGTTCGTGTGCTCATTGGCTTTAGTTGTGGGTGAGGTTCAGGTAGAATTAAATGATAGTTTTGCAATATGATGCTGCAGTACAAGGGCGTGGAGTCTGTGCCTCGGCCATCGCCGTTTGCGCGGTTCAAGAAGCCCAAGCAGCCAGGTGCGCGTACGGGGAAGACCTTTGGAAAGGGTGAGTAGCTTGACAGAGTCGTTTTCTCCCCACTTGTGCTGACTTTGACGACTTTTTTGGCATGGGTAGCTACTGCAGCGGAACCGGAGCCGTCGACGGAGAAGGACGTCGATGAAGCTCCCAATAAGATCACGTTTGAAGTATGCAGTGAAAGTTCAGGATCCTGGGTGGGATGGTGCTAAAAAGCGTTTGGTGTTATGATGTAGGACGCGACGGTTGAAATCGCCGAAGATGCACGAGATGATCTCCTCGTGGCGGGAGAAGTCTGCCACATTTTACGGCCTGTTGTGTATGCGTTGCTGCGTCGTCGCCGTCCGGAGACTTCGTGGACCCCCGTTCTCGTGTCACTTCTTGTGGAGCTCTCTGGGTGCGTCCAAGTCGATTTCAACAAAAAGGTTGTCGAGTCGTCTTATTGACTTATGGTATGTCATTTCAACGTAGTTTGGCGTTTTCCGCTGCAGCTGTGAAGTCAGTGGCGCCGAAGAATCCTTCCGCGACTGACAACACCAAGGAAGAAATCGCAGCTCGAAAGGTGTGTTCTGTGGTGCCTATGCGACAGGTGGACGCTGGAAGACTTATAAGACGATGTTACTACGCTGTGTGAATTGTGTAGATGGCTCTCCTACTCTACTTACTTCGCGATCCGGTATTCGCAGCCGTCACCAAGCCTGCGGCCGGAAAGGTAGGCTATTGGGTCAGCTGCGGACGAACGTCTCACCAACAGCTCGAGCGCTCACCATTAGCGCTTTGCTTTATTTGCAGGCCGCGGATGTGCTGGATTACGTGCCAGGCGTGGGCAAACTCTTTCGCTTCGGAACGACTGCCGTTCTGGACTACTATCACCAGTTTCACTTCTACACATCTGCCTCGTAGACGTGTATTGCCTGATAGGCTTGGTTCTACCTGCAAAATCGTTCAATATGCTCCGCGCAAATGTATGCTTTCAGACCAGACCTTTTGTGCAGCGTTCAATCAGTTCACTGCATGCAGCTTTCGTTATATGGCCTGCGTCTTCCAGATTCAATTGGTGTTCACTCATATCTTCCATATGACCGTAGATCGCTGCGAAAGAGGCCTAGATTATCGTCTGATGCCATTTACCCATTACAGCCACCCGATAGCCTACTCACCTGGAAACTAGAGAGTAGAATAGCAGATACGCAGAAGTCAGCGTCTCCCGTCGAAGCGTGGTTTCATCAATAACAGAGACCACATCGTCGTCGATTCGAAGCCATTTGTCGGACGCGTCTTCAGCCCTCCGTAAATCGTGATCTGCATGATGCCGCACATAAGCAACATAATGTCCGGAGTCTATTGAGCTCCCTAGATGGGCACACACAGCGACCAACTGGAACTTGACGCGCTTCTCGTCGTCCCGGAAGAAGGAATTCATAGTAAGGTCCAGAAATTCATCACTTCCACACGGAAAGCTCACCGCAGTGTCCACTTTTTCTGTATATCCTCTGAAAGACGTGTGCTTGAATCGTTGCAGCCGAAGTACCAGCACAGGAGGCACACGCTGCAAAAGAATTTGGGTGAGGCGAGTAGTCTTGGCTTGGCAGTAGCCATCGCAATAGACACGGTTCTCCCCGGTCAGTTGTTCAGGATGCCGAAAGTGCTCCAGGCACTCCGCAAGCGTTTTATCACCTTTCCCTGAGGTGATCATAAGCGATATAATTCTGCATGGATAAACCAGAGAAGTTAGTGCAATTATTCGTCAGGAGTGCACAACGAAGCCAGGAGACCCCAACGCACCGTTGTTCTTCGTGAAGACACGTAAGATTCGCACAGCTACAGCATTGCGAGCCTCTCACAGTCTGGCCGGAAAATAGGTCCGTGATCACCGAGGCATTCTGTCTCAAGAAATGGTTCCACCGCACCTCACCAAGGTTTGCTTCACTCCACAAACTCAATTAGCTAAAATCATCACATCTGAAATCCCAAGCTCCACGTACCCACAGCGTGCGTGTACGAGCGCGGATCATTGGGGTCGTAGCCCTTCAGCTTGTTCAAAACTCTCTTCTCCACCTGCAAGAACTGATGTCGCTCTTCATCCTTCCTGTACTCCGGCTCAGCAGGACACCGCAGCAGCTCATGCAGCAGCTCCAGCAGAAACGACAAGAACTCCTCAGCATCCTGCTGCTCCTGTCTCGACGCTGCACTTGACACCAGAACAGTGCATCGACTGACCGCTGACCTGAACCTCCTCATCCTCTGCTGGTTATCCTCTCTGAGTCTGTCCTGACCTGCCCCTCTCGCTTCCACCTCCATCTCCTCACTCTCCACCGGCGAAATGCCTCTCAACAGACTCACGAGCGTCTCGGTCACCAGAAGCTTCTGTACATGGGCGTCGTCCGGCTGCCGCGTCACGTGCAGCTGCGCGCGCATGCGCAGCGCCCGGTCCACGCTCTCCAGGAAGCTCGGGTTGGCTGCCAGACACTGCAGCACGGCGTTCACGAAACACATGTTGCCATTATTGGACAATCCACAGGGTAGCGCCGTCTCCTGCTGCTGAGCGCTGCTGGTCTCTGTAGCTGCGTCACCCGCCTCGTTCTCGACTTCTTGAACGTCCTCGGCCGCGCCGATTCCTAGGCGCATGAGCGGCCTTTGCACCCAGACTTTGAGCCAGTGCCCCAGCCAGTGCGTCACGTGAGTCCACCAGAACAGAAGCAGCCACGAGAAGCGAGCGGACTTGGCGCGCAACGGCGGTGATGATGAGGTCCCGCGCCATTCGGCCATGTCGGCCAAAAAGATGAAAGAAAACCGATTCTCTAAAAGGGTATTGCGGACATTTGATTGGCGGAGAGGTAAGTAAAATAGTAGCTCGACGTATTTTTTTCTCAGCCACACACAATAATGCTGTCACGACGTGCGGCGGCTGTGGCGCTGAGTCGCTCGCTGACTGCGACGCAGACGCGGGGATTCGCTGCCAAGCCCAAGATCCAGTATGTGTACAATGCAATATTCAATAATTTGTCACAGGGCTAATTGGTGTTGGTTGGTGGCAGGATTCCCGTGGACAAGTCGAAGGTTCATGAGACGCCGATCGTGCAGAACTGTGGCGGGAACGTGATGCGGTGGATGGGGCCCGGCAGTCGCTTCCAAATGTACTGCGCGCTGCTGCTGTCAGGGAGTCTCGTGTACCAGGCGGACACCAGCGCCAATATGGTAGAAGTACTGGCCGCTAGTGGCGCCATTTGCAGCGCGTCGGTGACCGTATTTTTTGGCGCCAAGAGGCTGTGCGACAAGGTGGTGACGGACATTGTGTCGTGCCGGAGAGTGGGGGATCCAGGTCGCTGTTAGTTTACTTGGAGGCGGTGGGTGGAGCTGCAGCTGACAGGGTGTGTGAATGCTGCAGAGGAGTTCGTGCGGGTGTCGATCATGGGCGTCGGGGTGAAGGAGGTGCTGGAGGTCTCACCCAAAGGTGTGTGGCTACTGCGGGTGTGAGTTATGTGGGTGGCGCTGATGGTGGTTGATTGTGCCTGTTTCAGACTTGAAGTTGCTTGGTCACGATGGCCTGGACGCGTACAGCTTTGTCTTGGGCGGCCGACGACTTCAACTGGACACGTCCACAGGGGAGTGCTTGAACCGCAAGGCGTTGGATATCTTGATGCAAGGTAGGCCGCTTGTCACCAGGAAGGTTAAGCAAGGCAAGAAAGGATCGCGCAGATAGATCAGCAGATCGATATTTTGCAGTTTCACTTGGAATAGACCTCGTCAACCCGATAACCTATTGACCGAGTGCTGATGCAGCTGCTCAGTTCCCCACAGCTGAGTGAAATCCTCCTGAGTTGAAACGTGAAATCACACAGAAGAGGGATAACGAGCCATGCCCACACACGGTTTTCACTCACTAGACGTACGCGTGCCATCAGGGTAGGACAGTGATGCATCACTTGCTTTAGAACGAAGTATCGTCAGTGTAATTTGAAAAGTTTTGGGCGCTGTGCAGCCAGCAAGAGCGACGCTCGCGGCCACACCTGCCAGGCGTCCCTTCGAAGGTAGGTCCAGTTTTGCAGCCTCCTCCACAGAAGCACTAACAAGACAATGCGGTGTCAACCATGAAGACCAGTTTCATCGGTTCGGAGATTCGTGCGATCGCAACTTCAGATCCGAGTCTGCAAGTCTTGCGTGCAAGCGAAGCATTACCCTTTGAATTATGGACAGCGCGCATGGCTATTGATAAGTCTCCGTCGTGAACGCATAGCAACCCTAGCTAATTGATTAAAGGATTGTTATCGCAGCAATCCTACCAAGAATTTTATGTGCCGAGCAGCCAAGTTGGCCAAGATATCAGCACGAAGTCCAGAGAGGCTTAGCCTTATCAGCCCGACCACGATATCTGATAAATGAGGACGACGATCACTGTGAACGTTTCGGTGGGGTCTTGCGCGTAGACGACAAGTGTCGTGCTGTTGCAGGAGCTCTATAATAACTGAGCCTTGGCTTGCAACAAACCATTGAGAGACTTGTCTCGTGGCAGCAGCTCTTGATCCTGCGTCATGACCGGCTGGGCGTTGGCAACCTTGACAACAACAGCCACTGGACACTGTCACTGTCCAGTGGACAGTGAGCATCCAGCGTAGCCATGTTCTGACTTGTTGAAGCGGGAGCCGGTCTCAACTACAAAAAATCTACGATCGTATCCTCAGGACAAGTACCGTGCATGTACCACGCCGTCCACCCGTTAGTCGATTGCAGCGCGCTTGCACTCGTTGCCGTGCACGTAGCGTTTTCCGTGCAGGGGGTGGACCACCGAATTCCCGAGAGCCACTTTATTCGGCAGCCATGCGGTGGTGCCGAATGGATGGAGCCGCTCCGGCTGCCTGCCCCACCGACACATCGGATGCTGGACACGCATCGGCAGGTGGGGTCAACGTCCTCGTGGTCTCAGCGGGGCAACAGCACCAACGAGTCCTGAGTCTAGGTTTTAGGAAGGGCCGCTGCAGGCTCAAAAATTTCTGACGAAATCACCAAAGTATGTTTATTATAACAAGGCATGGTATAATAGATCGGCCAAGAAGGAGCCGTGTGGGCTCGGACGCTATTGATAGAAGCGGCCAGGAGGCCAGCACCATTGAAGACGCTGCTCGCCTCATGCAACGGCCGCCGCGAGCTCGACGGCAACCCACGCGGTCGCGCTTTGAAAATTGCGCCGACAAGGTCATCTCGTCAAAGCTGTGGGCGTTTCGGCCAAGGTGGCTTCGGCCGAGTATTTTCCACGCCCCGTTGGCCCGCTTGCACACCGGGCGGAGCAAACACGCACTCGTTGCCGTGAATCAGAATATTTAGAGAAGATTTTGGTTGAGAAAAAGAATCGGACAAAGTTTCCCGGTGCGATACGGTGGCCGCAAATTGAGCTAGCAGATCACATTGACACAATCTGCTTGTAATACGACCAAACCACTGAAGTCGAGCGATATTGAATTGAATGGCGAATGATGGCGCTGTCTATTTTGGCCCAGACGTCAGCTCCAGCTGGTGTCCACCCACCCGACGATTGTAACTCGGCGGTTTGGGCAGCTACCCGCCAGCCAGCCATCAGGAGCGTGAATATTCCCTTCCAACGCAACATGTTTTTTAAATCATCATAAGTTGCCGTTGCAGCAACATACCCACGTGCGCAGCTTTATCCCAACATACTGAAACCAAGTAAAACGAAACGTTAATTTTTCATTTTTCGTCCACAGTCGCCATCCGGCCCAAAAATTGATGGGAGCATCTCCCTTGCCCGGCGACAAACTCAGGCAGCTCATTTACCAAAGTGCGCAGTCAAGTGCAAGCCGGTGCTGCAATTGAATTCGAAGGCTCAGTCAACACCGACCGCCACCATTTTCCAACCAGTCACCTTCGACGCGCCCAACATGCTGCTCGTAGACAAGCACCAGCACCCGCAGCTCCTGACCCCGCAGGTCACGGCCAGCCGCAAGCGCAAGATCGTCCTGGACGACGACTGCAGGGAGAAGCGCGCGCGCTGCTCCTGGACGGAGCTCGAATACGAGATGGTTCTGGAGGAAGCCACGTTGCTGCGCGAAGAGCTGGAGCTGCTGCTCTTTGTGGCTTGCGACCTCTGCAGAGACCTCAACTGCGACGCCGCACCAGTGCGCAGCTTCTCGGCATCGCTGGACCAGATCGGAGAGCTCATGACGTCGCCCCAGCCACTCACCGTGCCGCAGATCCGTGAGATGTGCCAGCAAATGCTCGCCATGATGCAGTACCTCTGCCGGGTGCACTACAACCATTTCACACTCGTCGACATGCAGGACCAGCTCAGAGAGTGCCGCAACCGCTTCATGCTCTTCATCTGCAAGAACGCCGCCATGATCGGGCTCTGAAGCAGCATGTAAGCTTAACTTATGAACGTCACTAGGACGTCCTGTATCATACTTCAGGCTAGCAACCAACCACACGTAATATATCGCTCGCTTCAATCGAACTTGTTGTCTAAAATGGAGGAAGCGTTATTGTCGTAAGTGCAGCTCTTGTCAAAGGCTGCATGCAGAGCGCCACGGGCACCGTCGCACAAGACGATTAGGAGTGCGATGCGCGCAAGTTGATTGGGTTTCTAGCTCGCACTTCCAGCGCGAACTGGACGATCGCTCTCAGATGAGCGTCCAGCGTTGAGTTCGTGTTCTCCTCAAACCATGACTGGAAGAACTTTTGCTGACGGCACAGTGAAAAGCAGCATTAGTACACGAACTGGTGGGGGTCGTGCTGCCCGGAAACTTACACACGATTCCAGCCGGTCAAAAAGCTTGTGCAGCGCGCGTAGCTCTCCATCAACTTCGTCGGCAAAGCCAGAAAAGGCACCTCGCGCTAGTTCTGCTTGTGAATCTGAGATGCCAGCGTCCTTCGACGAACTTGTAAGCGCCATTGATTTCACCAACAAGTAGCCCTCACGGAGCTGGTTAAACTCGGCTGTTAATGCGTCCACAGACACGCTCTTGCATTGAAGAACCAAGCTGATCTCCTCGTGAAAGTTCACGAGCTCTCCATTTTCTTCAGTCTGCACAGCAAAGGTTAGTATGCGTGTGTTTTGTTCGCAAATGACGTACCTCGGCCACTTCATGAGCGCTTTAGAACTCGTACCCGGATGAATTCCATGAACGCGTCGAACGCTGTTGTAACCTTTGGATCCTCGTAAGCCTTCGTATGAGCCATCCGAAGCAGCGACTCAAGAGAAAATCTCCTACTGGGTTTCGTGCCTACATCGTTGTTGACGATGTTCCCAAAGTCACGGATGAGTCGCATGACACGGCAGTATTTCTGACTCGAACAGAGCTGGTTCAGCGCGCGAGTTACGAGTATCACCATTTGTCTGCAATGCGGTCACAACCGCTGATAAGAACAACGTGTTCGCAGCGCAAGTGATCAAAACGTACGTCAACTCGTACACGCGAGAAGCGAGCTCTAGTTTTAGTAGGAGACACTGTAGTTTCTCCTTTGGCCTTGGCACCGCGCGGAGCGTCATCAAAAACTGCTCACACTGACAATGCAAAGCAAGTGAGGTCGTTCTCAGCAGATAAACCTTCACAAAACCTGCTCCAAACCCAACAACTTACCATTCCTAAGGATTCAAACTCCCCTGAGTACTCGTCGAGCGCGCGTGCCTCAGCTACGCTTGGCCACATCGCCACAATTGTCTTGATGTCCGTGTCCGAAAGGTACACAGCGGTCAGGATGTTCAAATCGTATGCCACAACATCGAACGGTTTCTTGAGGGGCTTGAGCACCATCTCAAGGTTCAAAGCCTTTTGCCCTGTCAGAATGCGCACATTGCCTGTTTTGTCCGGTCGCTGGACGGTCGAAAGTGCTACGTCCACCGACGCGATTGAGTCACGTTCGGCATTTTCCAACGTGTCGCCAACGTCCTTCACGAAGAGTTCTCGAAGGCGAGCTTGCGATGCCCGAGAGATACGCTCGTCCACGCCTTCTTCGCTCACTTCCATCCAAATCGACCCTCCTGGGGGAGGCGGGGCTCGGTCGGCTTTAGGGACTTGCGTCCAGTGCCACTTGCGGCGTCTAATCCTCGAGAGAGCAACGATATCTGTTGGTAGTTGTTCTGCCGTTCGATCAATGTGTACTGCTCCTTCTGGAACCGGTCCATCCAATCCGGCGGGGTTGATGCCATCCTTGCGCATTGCAGCCTCAACACTTACTCGAGGAACGCCAACTTTAAGCATTTTGCGGAAGCGCTCGAACAGTTCTTCTGGAGACTGTCGATCTGCTGCAGTTGTCGAGGTGCCTTCGCCGTCATTGTCTTCGACTTCCGACTCATTCGCCTGTAAAACACGCCACGCATTCAACTTACTAGAAAATGCAAGCAAGTTGGAAGCTGCGGACAAGTGTCGTGTACCAGCTCATCCGGTTCTACTTCGTCAGACGACCAATTCTCTCGGTATGGCCGTGGTTCGAGGGAGTCACCCTTTCTTGCCCGACACACCAACACCAGCAGCTTGTTAAATGGCACGCCAGAACAGACAGCAATAAATGCTACTTACCCCGATCAAGCGAAGAATGCTTGCTTCAGCTTCGAGCTTCCGAGCGTGTCGGGCCTGGATTTGCGCGAGGAACGCCATTCTGTGAAGTTGCGTCGAACTCGGCAAATTGAAGAATGGGAGCCCCTGGTAGCACCGGCGGCTGCTCCGAAGGAATTCTGCGCGACTGCGCAGACAAGTTGAGGTTAGAAGCTTCGCTCAAGTATGGATTTTATACTTTCCTCTAGCGGTGCCTTTCTCAAAGTTTAAAAAGCTGCATTTTCTGGTCATCTCCATCATCCGAAGCTTGACGCCTACATGCATGCTCAATGGACAGACTGTAGACATCTCGCATTCTTCCAGTCTAAAAGCTTTGTCGTTTTTTTATTTAAACGGCTATGATCTGCCTCTTAGTGCAGTCATTGCCTTGAGTGTGCCTGTCGATCTGGTACTTCTCGTTCAGCAGGTGCGTCTAAAGCCCACCAAAAGCCACGCCAGTTAAGAGTAATATTGGCGCTGCACTTCTTCGAGCACGTCCCGACAGGGAACTACAGCACGCAGCTTGATGCACATCAGGAAGGCGCCAGCAAGCTTGCGGTGCAGGGAATACACTTCCTGCGGAGGAGGTGTCAGACGGCCGTGCATGAACACCTCTGTATGCTGGCCAAGCCGAGTCGTCAGCTTGCTCTTCTGGAAATCGAAAGGCTCGTGCGATCGGAAGGGCTCACCAACCACCATACCCGCAGCAATATGAGCACGCATCATTGCTGGAGACTCGTCGCCAGTGAGGAAGTGCATCTTGATGGAGGAATCAACGAGCGTCTTCTCGTCCTCGTTTGCCGCAGCCCACACAACGTTAAAGTAGTCATCTACGAATGACTTTGGATACTCACGAGCAGCACCAAAGTCCACAAGCCCGATCGTGTCGGTGGACGCGTTATACATAAAATTGCTCCAGTTCGGGTCTGTCTGCATGAAGCGCCAGTTGAAGAGTTCGTGGATCGTGAGGTCGAGGATACGGCGGCCGATGCTGTTTCGCACATCCTGTGAGAGGTGCACAGCCTTGTCAACGGCGACTCCGGAGATCAGCTGCGTCGTCAGAATACGCGACGTACTCAGCTCCCGGTACACACGTGGTACGACGTACTTTTCACCCATACCGTGCTGCGCGATAAGCTTCTTAAAACGCTCCTGGTTCTCCGCCTCATTGGCGTAGTTGCACTCGGCCGTAAGCTCTTCCTTGCCCACACGAATGATCTCATCAATGTACAGTCCACGCGGCAGGATGTTGGTGTATGTCACTAGTCTCTTGAGGTTGAGCAGGTCACTGCCAATAGACTCAGCCACGCCCGGGTATTGAATCTTGATGGCCACACGATCGCCGTTCAAAAGGGTCGCACGGTGCACCTAGCCAAGCACAACCACAAACTTCTCACCAAACTGTTCACCAAAGGAAATAAACAGCCACATCGGATACCTGCCCAATGGATGCGGCCGCGATAGGAACGTCGTCGAACTCCTGAAACTTGCTGCGCCAGTCTTCGCCGAGCTCACTCTCGAGCTGCTGGTGCAGCTGGTCCTTCGGCATCACATGCGCACTACAGCAAGCAACAAGTAGCAATACCTCAGTGAGTCACCCACACTAGCAACCTCCACAACCATCCATCGTACTTTTCACGGACGCGATCCAGCGCGACCGCCAGCTTGGACGGGATCATGGCCTCGTCCTGGATACTCAGCATCTGCCCGAGCTTCAACGCTGCACCTCTCATAGTGCACAGCGTCCCCGCCAGCTTCTCCGCATTGGCGTCCGACACCAGTGCATTGTACGTGCCGTTCTTGCCTCCGCTGCGCACGATCTCCGCCGCTGTGCCTACCGCGAGTCTCGCCGCAAGGCCTCCGAAGCCCAAAATACGGGACAGCGGGGACGATGGCACGTGCTTCTCCTCCCACACTCGGCGCGGAGGCTCCTCCTCCAGCACCGGCGGCTTCTCCACGGGCTGTGGAGCCTTGAGCGGCTCTGGCACGTGGATCTTCTCGCTCTCCGTCTTGATCTTGAGGTGCTGCGTCTCCGTCTGCTGCTTCAGCACCGGCGCCTTCTCCTGCGTCGGCACAGGCTCGGGCGCTGCTGGAGACGACGCAGGAGCGGCAGAGCCCTCGCCGTTGAGGAAGTAGGGAACGAGGCGCGCCAGCTCCGTCGCGTGCTTGGATAGCTGCGAGCCCTTGGCCGCCACGTCGGGGCCTTGCGTCCGCGCCAGCTGCTCCGCCACTTTGCCAGCTCCCTGCAGCACACGCGCAAAGTCCTGCGTCCACATAGCGGCGTACGAACTTGTGCGGCTCGGATGCTGCTTGGGAATGCGTGTCAAACCCGATCACGACCGATGTGGTGTGTATGAAACGTGAATATGATGTTTGGTTACATAATCCAATTCGGTAAAGTACGGGATCCCCCTCTTCAAATTGCAACACAATCTGAAGAGCTACGTTACGATGACCGGTGCGGTGCTGCTGGCTGGTTGGACTTGTTGCTGTGTATGGGATCTAATGCTGTTGCCATGAATTAGATCAAGTCCGCGCGTCTCACCTGCTGATCAAGCACAGCGGCTCGCGTCGCCCCGGTACGCGCGTGGGTCTCGCAAATACAACGAGAGCAGCTGCAGACCTGACTGACTGTGTCTGTTGTTGTAGCGTCGCGTCTGTCCGACAACATCACACGCTCCAAGGAGGAGGCCATCGCCAGGCTGCTTGGTACGTAGATGGTTGAGTATGAATCTGAAGGAGGTGGGGGGCTCACTGCTTCCTGATGACAGAGCTGCGCGCCCAGATTGTGTCAGGCCAGGCCACGTTTGAGGATCTGGCGACCCAGTACAGCGATTGCAACAGGTAAGTAGATCTAGAGAATGAAGTACTGAATTGGGATCTTGCTGGTAGTAACTTGGTTGTTTGTTGCTGGCTGCAGCGGCACTCGCGGCGGTGACCTGGGTCCGTTCGGGCGCGGCATGATGCAGAAGCCCTTCGAGGACGCCACGTACGTGTGCAGTGCACGCTACTACTACAGATAGGACGCCCTAATTGGTTCTTTGGATGATGACTACCAGGTTTGCGCTGAAGGTGGGCGAGCTGAGCAACGTCGTGGACACGGACAGCGGTGTGCACATCATTCTCCGTACCGCGTAAATGCACGCTGGAAGCCCTTCAATGAAGGACTTCGGTTGGAAGGTTGCCGACGCTGATGAATCAGCTACCCAAGTGGAGTATAGGCATCTCCTGATGATGCAGAACCCACCAAATGAAACTGCTTTACGTTGAAAATTGAGTTTGTGCAACGAGTGCCTTCTTGCTCGTGCTCTCCGTTGGTACCTTGGCGCAAAGTACTTGTAAGTACGTCACAACTGCAACTTTTTTGTGACTTTACAACTGATGAAAGCACCCCAAAGTACCCAAGATGCTCTCAGGTCGCTTGCGTTCACAAAGCAGCACTTCGCTGCCTTCGTGCTGGCGCGCCTCAGAGGAAACAGATTGGAGACTGACGCCAAAGGGTTTCTAGACTCCAAGTCCTGCTCGCGTTGATATGTCAATGCTGCCCCCTTCGTTGCAAACAAAGTCCCCGTCGTCTCCAGCAATTCACTGAAGGTGTTCCAACTTTACAATTTCCTTTAAAAACGGGTCAATCGTATCAGCTTGGTCTTCGGAAGTTGTGGAATCATGTGGCGAGGATTTTCACTCTGCAGTGTCCCCGCCCACTGATATAGAGAGCGCTGCAGCGGTAACACGCAAGCATCCTGTTGTGAACATCCTTCTTAGTCCGAAGCTGGTACTCGATGAACGGGCGTACTACTTGCTTTTGAACACCATTGTTAACAGCCTTCGCCGACATGACGAATGCATCCACATCGTTCTTCCTGGAATGCAACGTCCAACCTTTCGTTTTGAGAGACGAAGACAGACGAGTTGTTGTTCTTTTGCGGCGCTTGTACACGCAGTCGACAGGAATACAACCCCACCGGAATTGGTTGCGAACTGATTCAATTTGAGAACGCACTCTGTGGATAACCTTTTCTGAGAAGTTGTTGAATATTTGCTTCCTGCGTGGTTTGTAGGTCTCCGCCAATTTCCTGAATGTACTGTACCGGTGCCACACAAACAGCGCCCCTGGAGTGTCGGTCTCATGCCACAGCTTGTACTCGACGAGCTGCTGGCTATCACTGGATGACCTCCGCAGGCATCAGAGCGATTTCCTTCTTCTTCTCCAGTTTGTTCTCCAGCTCCAGTACTTGCTGCCTCATTTGAGTCTTAGCTGTATTCTGGCCTTGTCCAGGCCTGCAATGAGTTGCTCTCTGAGCCAAATGTTCTGGGCCTCCAGCTCGCGATCCAACTCCAGCCCTGCACCAGCTTCTTGTTGCACGCAGCTCGTAGTGGGTTTGTCGTTTTCATGCGCTCACCACTTGCTTGTGTTTTCAAATCGTTCATAGCTGATTTGTTCGCGAGGCTGTTGCTGTCTCCAGCTTGCGTCGCCATTTTGCACCTTGCGCTCGACACGGCAAAAACGCGACTGAATTACATCTGAGCGATGTAAGGTGAAGAATATTGACTGAAATCGCTCGTGTTGATATAAGACGCCCAGCGCCACAGCTCCACAAGTTGAAGTTGCCGAGAACTTCAACTCTCTGATCATCACTCTGCATGTTCTTGAGATCTTCTCACGCATCACCACCACTCTGCAGCTGGATTACAACAGCACGGATACGACTTATCTGTCAAAAATCTGAATTTGCTTGGTGGCGGTTATGAGCACCGCGGTTTAACATTGAAAAAACTCCTTCAGCAGGCGAAAAAACTACACGTGGGCGCTCGCTTGCAAGTTCATCAGCAACAGGCATGCTCCAGGCCAGGTGAAAACATGATGCACACGGGCGGATCGAAAATATAGGCATTAACGCAGAACTTCCATCTAATGTGCTTTGCTTGCTGTGCTGCTCTTCAACGCTTTAGCCTCCTGAATTCTCTCAACGCGTGCGACGAGTACCATACGCCGTCCACACTTTCAACTGCACTCCGTTTCTTGACTCGCTAGTCGGGCCGTCCTCCGGTCGCGGGCTCCAAGGTGCCGGACGCACAGGCATCAGTCCAATTACTGCGCTCTTCTTAGTCCATTCGCGATTTTGCACGATACACTTACACCTTTTAGCAGTCTAATTTCCAGCCGTACTGCCGCGACGGAAGCTAAACGACTTCATCGACAAGCGGGATGATGAACGCGGTGATGACGAGTGAGTGCTCGCGAGCGAGATGCTCTCACGGGAGGCGCTCTTCACACGGCGTTTGTACACGCACGTGTCCTGGTCCACACGAATACCCCACTGGAGGTACTCGGCGTTGGTCGCAGCCTCCAGGAACTGGTTCAGCTTAGCCACACGGTCCTGGATGATCTTCTCGGAAAAGTTCCCGAAGAGCTGCTTGTTCGGGAGCTCCGGAATCTCCTTGCGCTTGTATCCGTTCTTCGTCTGCAGCGTAGCGGCCAGGTTACGGAACGTGCTGTAACGGTGCCACACATACAGCGTGCCACGTGTGTTGGTCTCAATCTGCAGCTTGTACTCGACAAACTGACGGCCTTCACGGTATGTGATCCGACTGTCCACCACCTTGGCGGATATCAGCGAGACCTCTTGCGACCGCACCAGCTTTGTCTGCAGTTGCAGCACCTGCTGCTTGAGGCGCTCGTTTTCACGAAGAAGCTCAGCGTCTGCGTACTCGGCGACGTTGGACGACAGAGTCGAACGTAGGCGATCGTTTTGAGACACAAGCTCGCGGTTGAGCTCCAAGGCGGCTTCAGCAGCGGACTTAGCGTCGCGAGCGGCAGACTCTGCCTCCGCAACCTTGGAAGCCGCTTCGGTGAGGGCACGTAGCGTACGCGGAGACACGGGTCCGCCACGCTCGCCTACTTCCTCCTCCTCTTCCACTTCGTTGTCGCTTTCGTCACTCCAATCATCTTCCACAGGCTCCTATCACAGAACAATCTCCTTAGTAACCATGCAAAATAGTCAAATCAATCAACGTGGGCAGTATCGAAACTTACCGGCTGGGGGTCGCTGTGCTCGCGCTCCTCCATCTCCTTGTGGTGCATGCGCTGCTGCTCTTCTTCCATAGCAATCTTGCGAAGGCGCTCCTGCTCGCGTTCACGCTCCTTGCGCACACGCTCAACCAGCAGTGCGAACAGATAGCGTTGCTTACGGCCACGCTCGAGAGACTGCAGCTTAATAACACCACCGCGCAGCGTCCGGTAGCGCTTCGCCTGAAGACCGCCGCGCGTAATCGCCTGGATCTCGACCACAGCGGCGCGCTGTCGCACGAAGCGTGTGCGGTGCACGTATCCGTGCATCGTCTTCTGAATAAGAATGGCGTGATCCTTAAGAATCACGTTACGGCGGTCCTCCAGTCTCTGCAGCAGACCCGAACTAAAGTAGACCTTGGTCGTACCAACAGCAAACTTCGTGTTCTGCATAGTGGTGGCCATGTCGGGAATCAACTCCTTGAGAAGACCAGCAACCATTACTGAAGGCTCAGCGTCGCGCAACGCGGACGGGCAGATAATCTGGAAACGCTGTTGGAACTCCACGAGCGGCAAACGGTTAGGGAAGGCAGCACGACTGATTCGGATAGCGGCAATCACACCGGCACAACGAAGTTGCTCCACAATCATGAGGCGGTTGAACTCCACCGCGCTCTTGTTTGCGTTCGGCTTGATGCATCGCACGTACTGCGACGAAGTCTTGTTGATGGTCTCCATTAGCTCCGAAAGCTGCTTGCGGAAGGCGCCAGCAATGGTGTTACCAACCAAGAAACCCTTCTGGCGACTTTCCTTTCCGTGCTTGCCACGGCTGTTACGCTTGCCCTTCTGCGTGGGCGTGAAGATGCCCGAGATGACGTCATTCTGGCTGCCAGATAGCAGCTGCACCATGTCAGTGGGGAGAGTGTCCTTGTTCTTCTCCAAAAAGCCCGTGCCGTTGTACGTGACGTCGCCGGCGTAGTGGTGGATAGTGAACTCCAGCGGGTTAATTCTGTTCTTCTCGATGCTGGGGTGATTGCTGCAGGCGTCCAGCACCTTGCTCACGAATGTGCTATCCGTGGCCTGGGGGCGCAGCACTTCCTCGTTCAGCATGCTGACAATACCCATTCGTCCCTCGATCAAGTCCAGAATCGGCTGGTTGTCCTCGAAGGTTACGAGCGTAAGAGGGATGCCTTCATCCACGTACTCCTGCTGCACATCCTTGAACACGTCGCTGTTAAACTTCTGCTGCAGCTTCTCGTTAGCGTAGTTGATGCAGAGCTGCTCGAAGCCGTTCTGGTCAAAGCTCTCAAACCCAAAGATATCCAGCAGGCCAATGTGCGTCTTCACATTGTTCGTGGAGCAAATAGCCTTGTTGATGCGGTGTACCAGCCAGTCGAACAGCTGCGTGTACATGCCCTTCGCCAAAGCGTCGCGCAGGTCTGAGGCCTGCTCGGCGTTTAGCGGGATCGTGTACGACTCGGAACCGGCCGTGATCGAGCGTTCCAGAAGTGTCGAGTGCAGCGCCGCGCTTTCAGTGCCCAGCAGGGCACCCACGTTGTCCACGATGCTCTCGTTGCTCACGTGGGACTTCTCGTTGTCGTTGCCGTTGGCCTCGAATTCCACCTCACCCAGGTTCAGAATCGCCGCCACAATTTCAAAGATGCCGTTCTGCTCCTCCTTCGAAATGCCAATGATATCCAGGGCTTCTTGTGTCTCCTTGAGGCATTGTACGTCGTCGATACCCGTGAGCTCGGCGTCCGCGCCCTCCGTCACGTATTTGTAGCTCGTGACGTCGCCGCTCAGCTTGAGCTTGGACTTGCGCTCCTCCGAGAGACAGAAGATTTGGTAGAAAATGTGATAGTTGCGTTCACCCTCAGTCTGGCCCACGACGCGGCTCTTCTCGAGCAAGTACGTCTCGCACAGACAGCCGACGAGCGACCCGAGGGTGTCGAATTGCAGCTGCGCGAACTTTCCGAACCGACTCGAGTTGTCGTTCCTCTTTGTCTTGGCGTTACCAAACGACTCGAGCAGCGGATTGGACTTGAGCACTTGTTCAATGACCTTGGTGCCGTGGTTGCCACCCCCAGAGATGGATGCCAGGTGGTTCATCATGATCTTGACCGTCTCCGTCTTGCCGGCGCCGGACTCGCCGCTCACGAGGATGCTCTGGTCCACCTGCGTCCGCTTCATGTCCAAATAGGCCGTGGCCGAGAGGGCAAACGGGTGCGGGGCAAGTGAGTCGCGCGGCTGCTCCAGATACTGCAGGTACAGCTCGCGACCATACAGGTCCAGCCACTGGTACGGGTTTACGGCGATACAGATAGCACCCGTGTACGTGTACGGCATCTTCTTGGCGAAGCGCAGCTCGAGGTTCTTGAGCACGGCCGGCTCGTGCAGGTGGTTGAGCGTGCACATGTCGTTGGCGCCGTCTGCCTCGAACACGTTGCAGATGGGCATAGCTTCGTCTGAGACCTCCCCGGCGAGGCGCGCGATGTCGCGGATGTTGACGATTTTCTCGAGTCCGTCGTCCTTGTCCCACTCGCCGTCGTCGTTGGGCTGCAGCCGCACCTCGGCGCTCACGCCGTCATCTAGGCGACGCACCACCACGGCCTTCTTCCACACGTGCTCGTCGTGCGGCACCCAGACCATGGCGCCGTTGTCCAGCATGCCGCCCGCTGCTGATGCCTCATCCGCCATTGTGCGAGGGAGGGAGGGGGTGCGCTTCTTGACCGCGTACTGCGCGTCGAGTCTCCGTGTGGGAAAGGAGAAGGCGTGCGTTCGTTCCTGCCTGACGCGGCGATCGTGGAGTCGCTCGCTGCTGCGGTGTGTGGCTCGGCCCGACGACGAGTCTCTCCCTCCTCTTCGCCTGGTCTTTCCTCGTGCATAACCGCCCGAGCAGCCAATCACACAGCTGCGCTCGGAGGTCCTGATTTACAGAATTGCAGCGTGGAATATCCTGTTGTAGTCGATAGCACTGCCTCCACGTGAGTTTAGAAGGGTCCACAGTAGTTAGCTTTGCTGTGAGAACGAATGCATGGAGCATAGATGATAGTTGCTGAAATGTAAATCTGTTTCAGATTTACAGAGGAGACTGTACTATGGTACAGTGTACCTATCAGGTCTGACTCGAAGAGTTCAGCACGCAATGAACCCATCTCGCCAACGGACGCGACGAAATAAACGCTTGGCATCGACTCGGTGACCCAGAAGGCTCCCTGTGGGTGGCGCCAGGAATGTCCACGTGACGTACGGCGCTGCATGTACATACGGGAATGCCGGCACCAGGACTCAGTCACCCTTCCTGATCATTTGGACCAGATTTTGGTTGCTTCGTGCAAAACAACTGGAGGCTGCAATGTTCCCGACGGTCGCTAAAGGAGGAGGCACGATATCGGCGACAGTCGATTTGACGGGATCAGCAAAGTTTTGATGGGCCGCAGGAACAGCAACGGCGCGTTTCGGTGAGAGGCGTCAACTCTGGACGAGCGGGCAGGAAAGCGTGACTTTATGCAGAGGCATTTTACCTGTGCTTCTTCAGATCGCAGATCAAGCCTCGGATATTTTAAACACTTACTATTATTATTTTGTAATACATGTACATGTAGTACTGGTTGATAGAGTTTCGCTGCCAAGTGACTATTTCAGAAAATAAGGATACATCGGCAGTAAATGATTGAGGCGAAGCCCCAATAATGATGTTGTTTTTACGGATGTTTGAGGCGAAGCCAAAATAAAGATGTGGTTTTTACCCTTTTTACAAGAACCAAATGAGTATAAGTTTTAAGAATCTGTTAGGTTTCAATCTATCATTGCTCCCCCCTCTGGCCACAACTACCGAAGATTCCTTGTGTTTAAGGACTCCGAATGGGGAACGGTCAAAGAGAAAAGCTGAAGAGTCGCCTATAGATGAGGGATCCCGCCTCTCCAAAATGACTTAACCTTCCGCCCGTCAGTTGTAAAACAAATATGACTAATTTAGCAATGTTTCCTCATGTGTTATAATACCATTTTTAAATAAAACGTGCTACTATTTGAAAGGCTACTGTTTTACCGTGGATCAGGGAAACTATTTCAAAAGTGGTATTGTTTTAGCTTTTAAATAAATAGCCCTTTATATAATCTCAAAATGAAACTTTGACAAATTCGTAATTTGTTTAAGGGAGCGGGCAGAATATATACTTATTTTTGCTGCCCATATTGAATATTGTTAGTGAAACTATTGCCAATTCATAAAAAAACAATAATACTTCTGTAGCACAAGTCTTGTAAGCATCCGTGAACTCGTTTAATGATTTTTAAGTGTTGGCTATATTTTTTTAAAGCGATAGAAAATAAAAAAAGAGAAATTTCAAAACCGTCACGTAAGCGGGTGGGCAATTGCTTTTTGTGGTTGCTATTCGGTCAGGTGGGGCAAAGTTAGAATAGTTGGTTTAAAAAGGCATTCTAGGCTGGTAAGCAAGACCGTTAACTTGACGATAATCCAATTGCTAGTGCATCTACAAGCTTCTCGGCCCAGCCTTGCGAAGCGGGAGTACGTATACTACCAACTGATTTTCAATCTACGTGTATGATATTGCGGTCACCCATGTTACAGAACCCAATGTACATGAGTTTCGTAGTCTTACTCATAAAATACGATAATTGTCATTGTATTAAAACAGTGCATGTAGCTGTCTGTCTGTTATGGCTCAAACATGTACACTCGAATTGCCGTTTGAAATCGGCAATCCGGGCCGATTTATAAAAAAATCCATCTCTCCGTCTGTCCGGCTAGTAATGCACCACTTTCATACTCATTATAAAGCATTGCGGCGCCAGTTTTCGGACACAGGAATTGGTGGATGCAGATCATCTTCGAACTAGTTCAGTTTTCTATAACCTTGTTCGCACACAAGTGCAGCATGTACTCTCAAGCCTTTTGGTGGAGAGCCATCTTTCTCATTCATGTGTATGGTATTTGTATGCAGTATGTTAATGACATAGTTGGCCCGAATGCGCGAACCCTGTGGCGTTGGTACAACTTGTTTTTAACTAGCGGTGTAGTGGAAGACGGAAAGGAAACGATCCGCTCGTCAAGATGATCGTGCGATGTAGTATCTTTCAGTTTAGGAACATGGGCGAACTTACTTGTGGCGGAACAACTTTTCTCACAGGTGTGCAGCAGCACGCTACGATGCAGGAACAGCTAGGACACACACAGACGAAGCTAAAGAGTCATCGCACAGCGCAAACAGCGCAATATTTGAGCGTTGGCAGCCGGCGACACCTTGGCGTCTTCCAAGGGACTCACTGCTACCGAAGTGCTTGTTTGAGCAGGTAAGGAAAAGCCAATATAAGGCACGTTTTAGCTCCTTTCGCATGTTTTATGATCTCGATTTGCATTAAATGGAGCGACAAAAAATTTGCAAAGCACAATACTACAAGTATTGGTCTTGTCTGCTCCCTCTCGGACCACTTGCACACCGTTTGCCGCGCCCAGCCCATGATGTTACCAAATAAATGGCGAGTAATCCAGGTAATATATAGCGGTTAATTCACCGACCGTTGAACAAATCGACAGGCGGACATTTTGTAGCCATCGGGGACCCGAAGGCTACGGAAGGGAGGAACATTTGGATGAGCAATGAACATGTATGCCATATGGCAGCGAGATGTCGAGACCCCCCTCCCTTGTCATGTTAGATCCATAAAGTGAAGCTGAAATAGGCGCCAGTATAGCTAATGATCAACGTTAATTGGACTTGCCTCTGCCATATTTTTGAGGAGTTCATCGGGAAACTTGGTCAATAGAAAGTAAGAGTGAACAGTGTTTGCTGCAGGCTATACTGGACGGCAGTGCTGTACAGTGTACCGGTACTGAGTACACTGTAATCCCCCTGGGAAGGCAAAGCCCATGATTCGCTATGACACTGGTCCGTGCATTGCAAGGTCATTCCCATACAAGAACCTATATAAACGAGATTGAGCTGAGGATTTTGACAACCTAAAGCTCCGGATGTTGAAAGTCAGACATGACGAAGTGGCCACGGATCGGATCGGTAAGAATGTTAGCGGACAATCATGTTGCTGAGTGGATGGTTCACAGCACACTTCAAATTCTTCATTCTCCAATTTGCGCCGCGTCCGACAAAAGCTTCAAGAGTTCTCCCCCCCCCCCCCCTTCATCTGCCGTCCAACACACCATGATGCACAAGTGTTTGCTTTTGGTCGTGGCCACGCTCGTCTTTCTTTCGAGCGGTGACGCTCTCTCGCCACCCACGGTTGGTTCCACGTTGTCCAAGCTGCCTTCCCTGGACATGAATCAGGCCACCCATCCTGTCAACACGAACCCCGACAAACGAATGCTCCGAGCCAGTGACAAGGAGGAAGACGATGCCACAAACGAAGAAAGAGGGATGTCGGCGGCCACTGCAATAGTGAAGATTTTGGCTAGAAGCTTCAAGGACGGGGTGAAAAACTCAAAACTGGGCAAAATGGTGGCGAAGCCGTTCCAGAAAGTAATACGGTACAGAAGAAATGCAAAGGTTTCTGACCTCATCAAGAAGGGCTCCTCGCACAGAGATTTGATTAAGAACAAGGTCACTCCTGATGAATTTTTCAAGGCTAAGGGTCTCAGCTCGAACCTGAAGGATCTGGCAGATACTCCGTCACTCTGGAATAAAAATCCCGGCCTGGAGGAGTATTCTAAGTATAAAAACTTCTGGGACATCATGAACGCCGTCTAAATTAACGGAAGGAGTACACTCCGAATTCTTAGTCGAATGAGCGGAACTTTGTTTTGCAAATCTGTTGACCGTGGTTTTATTTTTTATGAAGCGGGCGCTGTACCATCATGGCAATACTTTTTGCGCAAATTGCAGTACATGTAGTACTATTAACGTGCTCTGTCGAGTCGGTTGGGCCGACGGCCGAAACACATTCCTGTATTCCTGTATTAAAAAATAAACGGAGAGATGGAAATATTTTGTTTATAAGTGCTCGAGCCGATCTGGAGTGATTATTTGTTTATACTTTTCAACGACCATGGTTTGACACTGTAAATGTTCTGCATTCGTCACAACCAACATCTTGCCAACGATTATCGTAGAACTTCGTGTGTCGGTGGAGGCCTGACATGATGACTCCTTGAATACAATGCAAGTGGTTTTGAGTTCAGGCCTGATGCAAGCAATGATTTTTGGCTCACTGATCAGTTGCAAGGGTTGCTAAACCGGCGACTGGTAGAGCAGTACGCGGCAAAGTTACCACTTTTCGCCTGATAGTACGCTGAATCAGAGAGTTTACATGGCATATAGGTACCCGCACTTTTGGTTGTGCAAACTTGCTGCTGGGAATTGGGGGGGGCGATAGTGGCGACTACGGCAGCGATGACTGATCTTGAAGTTCATCGTTGATGTCCTTACGGGCGTGCTTGTCTTGGAAAATGAGCGTGAGCTTGTGTTCTGAAGTTTTATTGCAACAAGCAGAAAATTCCTCCGACTGCATGCTTGGGCAGCGATATCCGAATTCGCAGCTAAACCCGACATACTGACATAAACATATCCCTAAACTATCGGGAGTGCGACGCTGATGAACGTGAATTGCTTGAATAGAGTGGCGAGTTGTTAGTCTTGTAACCCGCAGCGCTACAAGAATTGACCTAAAGTCTCTTCTGTCAGGTGTCAGGTGCAAGACAAAGGATGACGACGAAACAAATAACGGATCTCTTGTATTAGAACTTCTTCACCGTCAAACGTTCACCGGCACTGCCAACATTATCAGATGGCCTTATTGGAGGGTCCCAGCGCTACCGTCTGCATTAGAGCGTATGCCGCTGAATCGCTTGACTTGGAGGGTGAGTTCGCTAGTTCGTTACTTTGCCGCACGTACTCTTGCAGCACTCCAGGAAATCGCCTCCCTTGACCGCAATGATATCACGGCAGGTCTTACTCACGTCGATGCTCGCTTCCGTGTAGAGGGAGGGGCAGCCGTTTTCCTCGGTAGGCACGCAGTACTGGGGCGGCTGGGCACTGACAGAGGTGGCGACGATGGCGGCGAGGGCAACGGCGAAGCACGTCTTGAAGTTCATTATCGTTGGCGTTGGTAGACTTGGTTTAGCGGTGGACTGAGCTGTTGGCAAAATGCAGACTGACTCCACAGCGAGAGCGCGGAGCGCCAATCGCGATCACAATACAGGATGGGACCAACAGCAGTTCCCTGCAAACCATACTTCGATGCAGTGTCGTCCCATCCCATGAACATTTCTAACAGCGGACAATGCCAAGTCGAAGACACTTGGGAAATTCCCAATGGGAATTGCTCTGGGTTTGGCTACTGTACATGCCAAAGCGCCCAAGCAACCAGGAATACGCTACAACTAAAGTGGCGGTGACAGCATACAACCGGTACATGTACGAGGAAGAGCTGAATCTTAGGAGTCGGGATTGTAAATGGAATACTACTACCGTTACCTATGACCTTGGTGGCGTTTCCGTCGAGGAAGGGCTTCAAATTGTTTAGCTATGTGCTTCTTGCGGGTGGACGGCACAAAGCAGAATTGTTGCGCTTCAAGAGGTTATGTCGCAAGATAGCTGGCTAAGTTGCTGCAATGCGTAGCCTTCGCGACCATAGTGCCGAGAAAATCGAAGATGCAGGTCTTGAGATTGACGTTTGGTTGCTTAATGGCATTGACTGGTTCCGTTGATGTGTGCTTAACTTGGCCAAATGCAGAATAAGAGTGACTTCACTGCCCTCGCTGGCGGCGCAAGTGCAAGGTGCAAACCTGGTAGAGTTGACGATAATGACAGCACAATTGTCAATCGATAACAAGTGGAAGCTGCACTTGTACGGTTTCCACTACATGTACATGTAGAGAGCCCCCTGAGGAGTGGTGTCACTGGTTTCATAAGAGATAATCCAACATTCTTTTGTAGCAAACGGGTCGCATCGACGAAGTAGGCATTTCTTGTATCTATTCCGTTCGGCCATCATGACCCGTGCAGCACCACAACACCTACACGAAGTCGCTTCACGGCGAACATTCAAGCATCCACAACATCCAGCTCACAACAGAAAAGATTTCTGATGCACGTTGAACGCAGGTGCTTGGAGCTGACGCGATTGCAGCAGTGCGCCAGCTTGCAGATCTGCAGGTCCACTCACAAGCAATGCCACGTCCGCCTTCATCCCATAGTTCTCGCGAATTTCACTGTGCACATCACCAAGTCGTGAACCCAAATTCGGGCGCTCCTTTTCGACCAAAAAGGTGCGATTGAGCAAGGACTGCGCCGGGGTGGGAACCGATCTTGGGGTGGCGGGTGGCGCAGGGCTCGAAACGTCCAGACCTGCGACTTCCATCTCACCCATTGCGACGCCCATGCAGCCATCGCGTTCGTCTCCAGTCTTGCGAGTGCGCCAGCGCTGCAGTGAATACAACACAACACTAGCACCCAATACGGCACCCAACGCGCCAGCGCACAGCAACAGTGGGCGCCGCATGAACGCCTTGGCCGTAAACTCTTTTAGCTGGAACACCCATAGCATCAGCAGAACACACCCCAGAGATGCACCAAGAAATAGCGGAAGTCCAACCATGTAGCTGTGACCCGAGAAAGCATGACGCTCCAACGATGGTGGATAAAACCGCTGAACTCGTGGAGACGCTTCCTCCGACAGATCATCCGGTTCCGTTTGGGTATCATCGTCGTCATTGTCGTATTCACTGCCACCACTAGCAGCATGCGTAAGGTGCAGCCACACCTTGCATTTCCATCGCGAACAACGATTCACTGCATCCAAAAGCTCTGAGTGGGCCTCCAGCAGTTCCAAGTCGCGGCACGTCCAAATAATCCACAGCGTGCGTGGCAGCTCCGAATCTTCAGCCGAGACCACATCTCGATCACCTGCATCTGCAAGAGCTCTCAGATGATCGAGAATGCTCAGGAAAGGTGTCATGCCGCTGCCACCTGCCACAAACACCATGTGCGGAGTCAACTGCAGTATCACAATTGCGGCATCCGACAAGGGTGTGTTAGTTATCATCTTACAAAAAGCAGCCAGTTAAAAGTAGTCGTCACCTTGATCTCGGAACCATAGTAGCCGTCGACGTGGACCGTATTAAGTTGCTGCGTCTTCATGAGCGTCAACAACCGAGACGTGAAGGGTCCTTGCACCTTGGCATCCAACACGAACGAGTGACGGTTGCGTAGTGGACTTGAGCTGATAGTGAAAGGGTGCCACTCCTTCCCAATCGCATCTACTTTAATGTACACATACTGCCCCGGCAAGAAGTCGGAACCCCTGGACAATGATCGGCGCAGCTCCAATTGGAAAACCTTGTTGCTCATCGCGGTCGCCGATACCACACTCGCTTTTCCACGCCCAAATGCCGAAACGGTACGATAAATTCCATACACTACAAGTGCCGGAATGAGCCAAAACGTCGCCGCGTAGTAGTGCAACGCAGTAAACACCACAAAGACCGCACTCACACAGTGCAGAACGATAAAACTTCGGAAATATTTGCGCCGCACCCACTCCAGCGAACTCGCTGCAACAACCAGTAGCGGTACCATCGCCACCGCGCCGAAAAAGTTGCGCGTTGTTCCGTAGCGTTGTTTGGGCGTGCAGCTTTCGCCCAGACACGGGAACAGCATTTTTTCCACCTTGCCTTGCATGTACCACACCAAAACATACAAAACTCCGTGCAACATGAGCATGATGAAGCCAAACTGACCCGTCAGCACATGATACCGCGCCGCGCGTTCGCCCGAAAGCCCCAGAAACTTGTGCAAGAAGGACTGCCTGGCCACCAGCATCACGGACAGCACCATGGCGTACAGTCCGTTCATGCCAAAGGCTCTTGCTGTGCGGTCCAGCAGGCCCGACTTGGCAAGCTTGCCGTTCTCCCTGTCAATGAGCAACTTGCCCACCACGAGGTTTAGTTGCAGCAACAGGAAGCCGCTAACGAGCAGCACGTCCACCGCATCCAAGTTGAAGCTGCTACCAACATTGGGGTGGGTCTTAAGCCATCGGTACAGTTTAAGCTGCCGGCCCCAATGCACCAGCGAGCCGATCGAACCCTGTTTCCAGTAGTAAACTGTCCCTGCGAGCAGGAACGGCAGCACTATGGCCACCGTCACGACCAGCGGCTCCACCTCGAATTTGTCGCCGAGTTTCTTCTCCAGCGCCGCGAACACGAAGCGATAGTAGATGGGCCAACGAATCCACAGCAAGGAGAAGAGGAGCCAGGCGAGGGACAGTTTAAGGAACAGTTTAGCACCGCTGCGATGCGCATGGGATAGCATTAACAGCGCCGCCGCCTTCTGCGGCTTCTGGAGGAGGCGCATGGGTTTGCGCTTGGAGGAGCTGCGGCTGGCAAGCAGGCGGTCGAAGTCGGCGTCGTCCAGGTCCTGGTCCAGCAGCAGGTCCAGGTCTGGGTCGGCGTCGGGGGACGCAGGACGGCGGCGCTCCATGTCCCGCATAATCAGCGAGCAATCTGGCTGTCAAGAATGTTTGTAGGACAAGCTGAAATGATTCCTATAGATTCAACCAATGGGAGAGGAGTTGTAGGTAGCCAAACGAGGTCAAACTTATGGAGCGAAAGTTTCATCTTTGTGAATCCCCCTACGAGCCCGGGTTTAGCTGAATGCTATCCTGACAAACACGAAGCGCTGTGCCTGCCGCACACGACGAGGTCTGGGCGTTTGCAAGACATTCGGTGTGCAGACGCCGGAGCCGCACAAGCGGACATCATGCGATTGGACAGCTCCTGCCTTTCGCCGGTCGCCGTGCCATCCGAGCCGAGCCGCAGTAATGCTGCTTTTGATGCGAAATCCGTTCGCGCCGGCCTCGTCGCCACACAAGCTGGAACCGCCCAGCTTTTGCGGCCGTCCCAATCTGCTCGCCACCACTATGGGTGTAACAATTCAACACTACGTGTGAGATTGCAACAATTGCAACGGAGTCGGATGCCATTGCCAATGGGCTCCATTTGCGGCAGGTCAACACCAGCATCGCCGCCACGTACTTGGGTCGTGGACTGGACCGCCCACTCCGTGCCACAACGTGACGACGCCATCATCGTTGAAATGGCATCGGGAACATCTCGCGCATATTGCTCGGCGTATGCAATGAAGACACGCCTGTGTCCTTCGTGGCGCGCCAAGCATTAATACAGAATGTACCTCACCGTGGACAGCTCGAAGCAGCAGCACGTTGTCGCCGTCGCTGTGGCCTCTGCCGCCTGCCGCGCATTTAGCTCTGCTGGCGTGCTTTTAGCGCAAATCGTCACGAATAAGCGCAAATCGGCCCTTCTCTGGCGTGGGTAGGCTCCTCTCCACCAATCAGCGACGGGCCCAGCAACCGAAACTGAACGTTGGGGGACAAGCCACGCCACCAGCAGGCACGTTTTCGCCGAGTTGTCTCGCATCAGACGGAGGTCACCCAGAGCAGCAGAAACCAGCTTTCTCGCGCGCGGCGGCTTAGACTCTTCCCCCGCTCCACGGCGCCGTCTCCCTTCCAGACGCAGCAGCAGCGTACGTGTGGATGAGCGAATGAATACCCCCTCTTTTTCTCCCTTTTTGCGCCAACAAGCTCAGTGCGGAAAGGTTGTAGGTTACGCGTTCTAACTGTTATGTTAATGCTGGCAGACCGCTCTCCCCTCATCTTCATTTTTCCAGACGCGTATAGGTATGGGCACTCCCACGAAGCGGACGGAGCGCGTGCTGTCGGACGCCGCCGACAAAGTGGCCAAGGCGGAGGAGGCCGCGCGCCAGTACGAGGCGCAGCTGTCCGAGGCCGCGGCCAAGAAGCGCATTCTCGAGGAGGAGAACGAGAAGCTGCGTGCGTCCATCCTCAACATGGCCCTGCAGAACGCCAGCGTGGACCTGCGGCGCGAGCACGTGCAGCTTCGGCAGACGCTGGACTCGTACCAGTCCAAGATCGACCAGATGCGCGAGATCTCGCTGCTCACGGCCAAGGTGGTGGACAGGTACGACATGTCATTGACAAAATATGTATCATTTTCAGAACTTGACAATACTTGTATGCTGAACTGTTGTGCTGTTTAGTCGCATTAAGACCAAGCAGGGTCGGCAGTACGTCGAATACAAGCTGCAGATCGAAACAGACATTCGCGGCACGCTGGTGCTCTGGCATCGATACAGCACGTTCTTGTACGTTGCTTGGAACCTAAAATGACGGAAGACGTAGACTCATTTTAATTTTTTGCTTCCTACAATGCAGGAATTTGGCGGCGACGCTCAAGGCCAAGAACCCGACGAGTGAGCACGACATCCCGGAGCTGCAGACCCAGTCGCTCACGGGCTTTTTCTCGGACCAGCTCATCATCGACCGAATCGCCAAGCTGAACGAGTTTCTGGACGTGGTGACCAAGGCCGACGAGTTCCAGTGGGGCATCCGGATAGATAAGGACACGTGCGTGTACAAGCGCAAGAGCAAGCGTGTGGACCGGTCGTACAGTGTGGGCTCGAGGGAGAGCATCTCGACGCTCACACCCAGCATGCGCGACAGCATGTTCATGCCGGCATCCTCTCGAGCGTCCACCATCTCCATGGACTCGTATTAGAGCGCCGAGGCGGACAGCGCACGCAACTTTTTTTTATCGGCGCAGGCGGTCGAGTGAACGACACGCGGGCTGCGACGACGTGCGGACGAGCTCGAGGAAAGCGGTGAAGGACCTTTTTGGAGAGGACCGAGTAGTAGTGTATCACAGGAAATTGCAGGACGAGTCAAGAGGATGGAAGAGCGAGGACAGGAGCAAGACGGAGAAGGCAGAACAGAGAGGACAGCAGGCCGCGCTGGGCCTTGTGTACAGGGCGTCCGACGTGTGGGACTCCCAGGTTAACGACAAGAGACATATTGCAACGTTGTTTTTACAGAACGTCGGCTTCGGCCTTCCTCCGTTGACTATTTGTTGTGTGGTCCTAGTTGTCCAGGTTGAGTAAGAACGCGGCGCCCATCATGACCCAGTAGTTGGGCGGTTTGTCGCTCGGGAGCTGCACCGCGATGACGAAGTTGGTCGAGATGCCCGTGGTGGACAGCGTGCCCTGCCGCACCGACGTCTTGTAGACTGGACACGGATACATCATGATGCCGCCACTGAGCGTTGGGTTACTGGCGGCTGCGGATGTGGCTGGCAAGAAATGCACGATGGACATGGATGAGAACATTTCGCCGGGCTTGGCGTCTTCGACAAGTCGACGCGAAGGTGACCACTTTGCACCTTGCAGCCACAGGCCGTCGACGTAGATGCCATCCGTCGGGCTCTGTGTTAACTGCTGTGCGTTCTCGACGTCCATCACGGTGAAGGTGAAGGCCAGCGAGTCAATGGCGGTTTGGTATTTTCGCGCAAAGTTCTGTAGCGTGCCTGTCATGAAGCCTTGCGGGAAGAAGAAAACGTTGAGTTGGAACACCACCGGCTCGCCGTGTAGCAGCCATTGTCGGAAGAATGTGACGCGGTCCAGCAGGTCGCGTACCCACGAAGCTAGCGGTTTGAGCGATGCAAAGCTCACAGAAGACCACAGTTGCGGCACGCGGCCGTTCAAGAATGCCATGTACATGTTGTCCAAGTCTGAGGACATGACGATGAGTCCGTTGATAGCCTTCTGGATGTCTCTCAAGGACGTGCGCATGCGGCGCAAGAGCGTGTTAAACTTGATGACCTCCTGACCCAAAACCGTTGCGAGCGAGTCCATGACAATCGTGCCTGCTACTTCCCGAGTCTTGAAAGTGGTAGGCCCTGCCTCTTCCACATTGAGATCGACGGGCAGGTTCTCCTGGATGGAGATAGCTAGGTCAAGTACGCGCTGGTCGTTGGACTTGCCTCCACCACCACCTCCATCTCGCGGCTCAAGGCTCAAGATGAGTTGCATCATATTGGCGCTTTCGTTTCGTTCGTAAGTGACGTTGGCGTTCTCGTGCATACCGAAGAGCTCAGGGTTATCGAACGCAGGCAGAGCGCCCAAGTAAGACTGGATACTGCTGTGCGTCAGCTCCGTCGGTACATGATAGATGCCCGACGTCGAGTACGAGTGACCTGAGGCGAGCACATCCGGTGTGTAGAAGTTGCTAAGGATACTGGTGAGGCAGCGTCGATCCCAGTCGTCAGTCACGCGTCCGCCGTAGTTGATCTGGCCAGTAACGTATCGAAGTGCGTCCCAGGGAATGATGGGCTGCTCCTCCAAGAATTTGCGCAGACTTGCAAGCGAGGTCTCCAAGTCTGTGTCGTTGAACTCGTATTTGATGTTCCAGCCGAGAGCACCAAACTTGCGCCGTTCCTGGACAATGGCGTGGAAGAACGTGAGTGCACACAGTAGCGATTTCCAGACGTAGTCCTTTGGCTGTCCGTCGTCAAAGTTTCCGAGGTAGTGGAAGCCCTCGAGTACGTCCTCGGAGAGCAGGGTGTTGAACGATCGAATCAGATTCGCGCGAATGCCCTTGGGCGGCTCATTCGTCAGCTTAATGCCATTCTGCAGCACAGTCACGGGGAAGTATGCCGCTGGGAAGCTCGTGAGGAAGAGGCGGAATGTGGGTTGGCACTGCTCCTCTGTTCGTTGCCCCATATCCTCCACCAACTTTTCAAGTTTCGGCATCCAAGACTTTGCGAGATGGCAATTCTGCAGCAGCACCCAGTCACCACTGCCTTGACTACTCTCAATGAGTTTTTCGGCACGCGGACCTTGTCCTTGACCGAGCGAAATGAGGTGCAGCCGATCGATGAATGACATCTCCTTCGCGAAACGAAGCAGCATGCCTGTCGGGTCGGCGCCAGCAGATAGGACGAAGATACACGGCGTCTTGCGATCAGTGTCGTTGTAAATCTCCTCCATAGTCGTGGACGCGTTTCTCCCGAACTCGGCTCCCATCTCAACGGAGATCATGTGCAGCACTGCCTGGGGCACCTTTTCCTCGGCCAAGCCTCGAAGCAGCAGCACCTTCTGGAACGCGTTAAGTGTCGACCCGTAGCTACCCGGGCAAGATTTGGGATTCGACAGGAACTCGGAGTCTTCGAGCCATGCCAGCCAACGGGGCCAGACATTCGTCAATGAAGTGCACAGACCCTGAAAGCCGAGCACTTCTGTCTTTTCTTCCCCCTCTGGAGCTGCGGCGTTGCTGGTCGCCATCGTCTCGAGCTCTGAGATCAGATCCCATTGTGCCTCCGTTATGTGCGTAGGCTGTGGATTCGGCTGCTGCGAGGAGCGATCGCTACCTGGTGGTGCTCCGCGGAGGTAGAACGACCACTCCCGTGCCGATATTTTGCCTGAATGTAGCAAGATTTTGCAGCAGATGAGCATGGAGAATAACACCTTGTGCACCTCGAAGAGCCCGCGGCAAATGTTCACGTAAATGTATCGCGTCTGGAAGTCGATGAGGTTCGTGAGTCTCTTTTGAAGTGTGTCGGCTTTCGGAGCCTCATCGAAGCAGATATTGAACAAGCGCTGGAAAAACGGCAGCGAGTACTGGTACATGGGGTCGATGAGAGCGAGATTGGCTACGACAAAGTAAATAATTGACCCGCGCGTAGCCACACAGCGATACTCTTCTCGAGCACGATTGATCTCAATCTCCGTGTATTCGGACTCCAGCACACGCTCCTTGATGGCCCGCGAGGTGACATTTGACGACTGCAGAGTATCGATGAGGTCCTGGTCATCCAGTACGTTACCGGAAGACTCAGAAAGCTGCTTCAGAATGCGGTCTTCGATCTCCTTCAACTGCTTCTTGTCTTGCGCCATGGTCACAACGAGGCGGTTCTTCTTCTCCTCGATGTCTGGCCGTTCGTGGCGCACAACATCACCGAGAAGCTGGTCCTCCAGACCATCCATCGTGACCGTGAAGTTAATGACCGTCACCTTGATGTAGACCTCTGGCAGGTAGTGCGGGTTCGGAAGCTTTGTTGTAAGGAAAAGCTTGAACGCCGGGTCGTAGTCCACGTCCGAGTCACCAAGACGGATCAGTACGCGCCCACCCTGTTTGTAAATGGCCTTCTGCAGGATCGGCTCGAGTGACGGCTCCAACGTCTCATCGATGTCTTCGATGAGCAGCGCTTTGCCATTGCGGATGCACGTCTCCAGCGATCGAAGCAGATTTGCGTTGGTCATTTTCGTGGCTTCGAGTTTCTGGGCCAAGGTTTTCTTGATCCACTTGTTTGCTTGACCCTGTGGGTCAATCATCAATGGCCATCGCTCTCCTCTAGTGACGAGGATAGCGTTATCCGTCGACGTCGAGTCTGTAGGCAGTCCATTTAATTGCCACTCGCGGATCTCCACGGGACTACCGAGCGTAGTTGACAAGCTGTATCCAGGCGAGCAAGGAATGGCAAGTGTCTGCGTCTGAGTCACCCACTGGTCGACAATCCTTTGCCGGAACCCGCCAGTGAATGGACCGTAGTACGAGATACACGCTGCAGCAAGGAAGGTATCGCCAATCAATGCCAAAACGGATTCGGCTAACGACGCCACGCTCTCTTTCCACCGAGCGCCTTCCACCGACAGCCCCGAGATGAGCTTTTCGGCGCGTACCAGTCGCTTCTCCGTCACCGCAGCGTCGTTTGCCAGCTTATCCTTCTCGTCCAAAGTGTCTTTGCACTGCTTTTCCAGCATCGCCACGTTCTCATTGACCACACGGAGCTCCTCCTGCTTCTGGCTCAAAACTGCGTTGGCTTCAGCAAGCTTCTGGTTCATCCGCTCCAAGTTTTCTTTCTTGGGTCCCACCTCTTTCGCTACTTTTGAGTAAACATCCATGGCGTGCACCCACATACAGAGTGAGGTAGCGGCCTTGGACACCTTGGACACGATTTCAACGGCCATGCCTGGTTCCGAAACAGCTTTACTGAGTTTCTTGAGTGTGGCGGCGGGGATGTTGTCCTTGTCAAAGTTTTTCAACTTGTCCAGGAAGGCCACATCTCCTAGGATCTTCTTGGCTGAATCCCAACTTTGCTTTTCATTGAAGAGCAGGCACACAGCATTCATGACCGTCTCCACTGCCTCGGGAGGCTTTGCAAATGACTTGACCTCAGTGATATCGTTCTTCGAGAGACTATCGAGGGCTTTGACTGCGTTGCTGAGCGCCGGCATGGCCACATCGAGGTCCTTTTGGGCATCGGCCTGCACTATCGACACCTCCTCAGCCTGTTTGGTGACGGTCGCTTCATCCTGTGAGACTCGTTCCCGAACAACTGCTGCTGCCTTTTGATCAACAGATACGCGCTTCAGCAATTCCTCAGCTTCTACCGCTTTCTTCTGTAAAATGGGCTGCAGCTCAATCAGCTCCGACTTCAACGTGTCCACGATCCCGTTGGTCTCCTCAAGCTTCTTGACGCCAACTTCCATTCGGTTCTTGATCGTCTGCAGCACCGCACGCTTCTCCTGCAACATTTTGAGATACAAACCGATAAGGTCCAAGTAGCTCTTTGGCGTCGTGTACACGTATCGCTGCAGCTGCGAGAGGAATTCGTCGCCGAAGTCGTTGGAAGTTGTATGCACAATTGAGCACATGTCCACAAGCGCCACACGGACGTCTTCTGAGGGCAAGGACACGCCGGCAAGCAGTCGGTTAGCTACAGACTGCAATGCTTCACGGGGCCAGTTCATGTACCAGTCGATCGTGCAGCAATTGATGAGCGACGGGAAAGCGCGGCAGCGTACACGAAGCGCCGAACCCACGGGCGACATTGCCAGCACGATGTGTAGGTAATTGCGGACTCTCTCAATGAATGTGAGCACGCAGTTATCACGCGACTCGGGTATCTCCAAGGCCTTGACAATCGGACGCATGTCAGCAATGATGCGGTCCATTTCGTCCTGCGGGAACAGATTGGGCACTTCGCCGCTGTTCAGAACGTTGTTGATGTCCTCTAAGAAGCTCTCTTCGACGATCTGGCTGTCCGTGAACAAGAACACAGTGGATTGGCCCCCTACACCAGCGCTGATCATGAGCTTCTTCAGGTCTTCGTGGAACTCGTTGGTTCCGTAGCCGCGAGTGATTTCGATCTGTACACACCTGGCTTCCACCATGAAAGCCCCGAGTCGAGCAAGCGACTGCTTGCCACTGCCGCCGACGCCAATAAGCATAGCGTTGCCTCGCGGTTGCCTGAGAATCCGAACCAGTCGGGACAAGTGCGCGATGGCATCACGGAAGAACACCAAGTTCATCTTGCTGGCGAAGGTCACATTGTAGTTCTCCAGGAAGTCGTCCATGATTTTAGTGATCTTGGACACGTCATTGCAGTGCTCGTATAGAGGCGTAACGCCGGGCTTGAAGAAGTCGCCGAATGTTAGCGGGCATGGAGAGTTGAAGAGAGTCTCTCGAGGCCAGCTGCAGTTGAAAAAGCGCTGCAGCAACGAGCACACGAGCTCTTCAAACCACATTTGGTCAGGTACATTGATGAGTCGATCCTGAAAGACTCGCGAAGCCTCGTGCACCCACAGACGGTTCATGGAGTCTGCGTCTGGACACTTGGACGGAGTGATCATGAGAATGCCCTGGAAAACCTTCGATACATCACGCAGATTGAACGTGTAGTGGAATTTGTTCGGCGTCGGTAGCAGCTCGAGCGTCACTCGATTGTAGATCTCGATAACGCTCGAAATGATGCCATCCTTCATCGCTTTCACGGATGGGGCAAACTTGTCCAAGAACCCTCCGAGGATCGAGGCGAAGATAAGCTTCAGAGACGTCTCACCTGCCGGATACATGCTCAAAACGTGGAAGTGACGCACAAATCGAGGCGTGCAGTGGGATCGACCTCCTCCGGCTGGAGCTGCAGCTGCGAGTAGCATTGTATCTGCAATATCTTTCCAGAAGAGTTTGTCGCGGTCGTAAAACCCACCGAAGTCGAGGAACTGCCGCAACAGTTCAATGGGAGCCTGAGCACCGTACTCCTCGACTGCTGGCAGGTTCACATCATCCACAAAAATGATCATTCGCTTGCCTGCTACGGGTCCTAGCAAGTTCTTGCGCTTTTTCTCCAGCTTGTTCTCGATCGTCATCTGCGTGACGAGCGATGACGTCTGCGCGGAGAAGTTGATGAAGATGGTCATGAAGTTTGACGACGGAGCGGATGGAGCTTCTCCTCCTTCCCCGTTTGCTTCGCCACTTGCCACCATAGGCCCGGACTGAAGCTCTTGCAGTAAATCTTGAACAATCACAGTCTTGCCAGTGCCGGTGATACCGGTCACATACGCTGGTCGCTTCGCTGCTGTCAAGGTGCGCAGCAAGAATGTGAATCTCACCGAGTCTGGGGTGGCTACCGTCATCTTAAAGTAAGGCACTTGCGCGTTGTACTGGAACTTGGGTACGATCTCACTCCATGCACGGAACTTTGCCTGCTCGATATCAACGAAGTAGTCAAACACGAGACCTGCATTCGGGATGTTAAGCTTTGCTTCGCCCATCAGCTCCCGGGAAAAACTATCAAATTGTTCGTGCGTGTCGGCCGTCATAGTCGCGCCTACAGACCAGAAGAGTGAGAAGGCGAAGACTTTGTCGAGAAGTTCAAGCATTTCCTCCGTTTTCATCGACGAGTAGGTCACACCACCCGACGGACTGAACAAGCACGCAAACAACCGACATAAACTCGTCGCGAGGTTCATGTCCACTGTCGGCACGAGTTCAAAACTCTTTTTGCGGACAAACTGGATGCACTTGTCCATGTAACTTGTGATGAGGAACTCGAGCCGTTTGAGCCCGTCAGGCGGGAAATCTGATGGTAACTCCTTCTCCATCCACGTCTTCACGAACGGCATCCAACCGAGATCTGTTGCCGTCATGTACACGACACCGATACGACTCACAGTTGCAGGAGACGCCACAGCCAGATCCATGACTTCAAAAAGCATTTTCATCTCGTTCTTAAGCTTGATCCGCTCTCCGTTGGCAAGACACAGCGTCATGTTGTCATCAAGTACCGTGTTCATGTTCTCAATCCAGAGTGCATCGATCGGCCCGTCGAACACGGTCCATTTCACGTCCGAAGTCTCGTCCGCCACAGCTTCACGCATGATCGTGGAGGCCAGGCCGTCATGCCATTCTTGCGTTGCCTCATTAAACTCGCCGTAGAGCTCGCCCATGGAAATACACTTCGGGTTAAGCACCCGAGCAAACACAGTCTGGTAGACCGGATTCTTTGAGCCTTTAGCTCGCAGCGAGGTCATGGTCGCTTGAAGTGTACGGTAGCAAGAGGTCTTTCCGGCACCAGTGGGGCCAACTAGCGTCCCCCCAAAGCGCACATTGAAGATGTCGAAAAGCTGGATGACCTTCGTGATGTACGTAGGCACTTTCTGCAGCCCCGCCTTCGTGATCTCTTCTTCAAGAGATGCCTGGAGCTCGCCATAATCGTTTGGAGGAATATCAGTACCAGGGAACAAGTCCAACACAATGGCGTGGAATAGTGGCAGGTCATCGGCCAAGAATTTGGGGATGTTGCTATCTCGCAGAGCGCGAATCAGTGTCACATCCTCATTCAAGTCAGGGTTCGCACGCTTGAGCGAGCCAGCCATGACGAGCACCGACTTGACAGCACGAAGGCCATAGTCATAGTGTGGCTGCTGTGAGAGCTGCTCGCTGCACAGGATGTACAGCTTGCACATTTTCCGTGACAATGTGCGGGCGTCGCCGAATCCCTCGGCAAACAACATGATTTCTGCGATCAGCGCGTAGTCCGGCACCATCATGGACACAGGCCGGAAGCAGACCTTCAGGTTATCGGGAAGCTCTGTGCGACCTGCGTATCCTGGATTCATTGTCACGATCACGTGGTGGTCTTTGAGTAGAATCTCGATGCCCATGAAGTTGATATGCTCCTTGCCTTGGATTCGACCTTCACGCAGAATCAGTAGCTGCTGAGCCACCACGGACAGCACTTCGATATCAATGCGGTTGAACTCATCCAAGCATGTCCAATTTCCTGCCTGCGCGAGTCCACGGAACAGCTTCCCCATCATTTTGTAGTCGATCTGATCACTGCAGTTGAACACAACGCACTGGATAGCCATGGCTTTGGCCAGATCTTTGCTGCTCTCCGTTTTACCGGTTCCTGCTGGGCCAGCAGGGGCTGCACCAAGTTTCATTCCGTACGCTCCTGTTAGGGTCATCCAACAACGATCCGTCAAGGGTGTAATCACAAGTCGCGACGTGGCCCCCATGTACTCGTAGCCGTACTGAATGACGGAATCAGAGTGCCGAATGAGCACGTCGTCGGCCTGTGCGTCCCAGTAGTAGCGCAGTTGCTGCTGCCAGATAAAATTCCCGACCGAGTCCACTCTTTCAGTCCACAGACTCTCCACAATATCGCGTGCGTGCACGTCTGTAGTCACCAAAGCCACGATGACCTTGCGTTCTAGAGAACTGAGGTCTCCGCGAATCTTTACGATAAGTTCATTCAGCTCGTACAAGTTGCGTTTATACCAGGTGTGCATCTCTTCAACCGGTTTGCTGCTGGTGAGAGCTTCTTCGGTACTTCGAGCCCATGTCATTTGTGCCACAGTGGCCACGACTTGGCCAGGGTGATCGCACACCCACACCGATCGCTCTTTCGTATCGTAGTCTAGTAGTCCCGCCTTCATGAGTTTGTAGATCGACTGCTTCATGCTAACTTCCAGTGCCTTCAACCAGTCCTCGACGTTTCCTCGAGCTTTTAAGTTCTTGCCTAATGGCACACGCTCGTTTTCGGACGAGTACATCGCAATCATATCGACACTACCGGGGACATCTCCGAAGTCCAGTTTCACCAGGTTCTCGAAGCACTTACGAAGGTGGGGCTGTACCGCTTGAGGGTTCTTCGACTGCGCCAAAATTTCCAGCAACTCGTCGTTCGACAAGAAGTAAAACCGGGGAAATGCCATACGCTTCGTCTCGAGATAGTCCTCCAAGTTCTTCTGGATCTTGTCAAGGTGGGCGTTATGCTGCTGCAAAGTCTCCTTGATTCCCGGGAAGGTCCCTGACGTCAACACGTGTGGGCTCTCGTTGGTTCGGCGCATGATAGTTTTCCAAGATGCGTCAACGTGACTGAAGATCTTGGACGCATCCGGCAATTGACGCTGGATGTCGGGGGCCGAGAAGATGTTCTCCAAGTACATCCAGTTCTTCTGCACTAGCAGCCACTCGTCAAGTGTTTCCTGTAGCGTCACCAGTTTCTTCCTCCAGCCTTCCACTTCCTCTTGAATTGCGCCGATAAACCGTGAGCCCATAATTGTACTGATTGTCACGATCGAGTCGTCCAGCTTCGCAGTGACATCCTCTACGCTTCCTAGTACAAACACGTCCTTCGATTCCTTGTACGGCTTCACTTCGAACTCAGTGGTAGCCCACGCATCTGTCACTTTCTTCAGCATTTCCTCGAGGACGGCTTCCTGTTGTGCCGACACAGCCACGGCGCTAATCGTTTCCCCGTGCTTCATGACATTCCTCTCAATCAGCCCACCGAGGGTCATACTGCTCTCCCCCTTCATTTGAAACCCCAACGCAGTATGGATTTGCTTCCAGTGTCGATCCTTGAGCGAAGGAGAGCGCAGATCTGTGACTACAGGCAGCACCAGCTTGAATTTCTCTACCTCTCGCTGAAGCAGGTCTGCAGCCTCATTGCCTGGAAGCTGTTTCTGAGCCTGGTACGCCACTTTGACGTACGTCTGCACTTGTTTGCTGATTGCGGCGACATCGATGTCATCAAAGACGGTGTCCGAGTAAGACACAGAGAGCTTTTGCCACGTATCCAGCCCACTCCAGAGCTTCATCTTCAACTCGAAATGAGCTGCCACTTCGTTGATTTCACTGAACTCGCTCATGGTTTGCTTCAGTTGAGTCTGGAACATCGCTAGCATTTTGGACTCTTCCACCAGCTGATTAAGTGCGTCCTCTTGAGCTGTGAGGTACGAAAGTGCCTCACTCATTGGAGTCTTGACTGTCGACAGCTTGGGGTGATCTAGCTTTTCAAGCAGCATGTTCGCGTTGCGGTTCAATGGAGCGATGCTGTCTAGGATGACCTGGGAAAAGCGTGCCGTCTCCGAATCGATTTCTCCTTCGAAGCGAGTGACAGTCCCCTCCAAACTCAAAACGCCTTCTTTCATGAGAATAATGTCCTCCTTGATATCGTCTGGCACACGCCAGTCGTAGTTATCCATGAGGACGCCCATCTCATACACACGACGGTAGCGGCTCCTGAGGTCCGGGAGCATCGCGCTTACCTTTGTCATATGCACGACTTTATTCACAAACGCGTCGGGTGTCGACGGCGTGGAGAAAGCTACGGGAGACAAATCGTTAAGCGTCTCGAGCAGCGCCGTGCTGGTTTTCTTCATGAGTTTCGGGATCAATGCACGGATACCGAGAATACACTTTTCCGGGTTTGGAAGCAATCGGCTCTTGAACTCGGAGGAATCGACCCGGAAGATGCCAACCGTGGCAGCATCAGGGATCTCGGTGAAGGATTGGCCTTGGGACTTGTACTTCTCCACGGACTCTGAAAAGAAGTCCAACGGGGCGTTGGCATACGTCTCCATGAGCTGGGTCGCCTGGCCTTCGTTCTCCGAGTAGATCTGGTGGAAGGGCGCGAAGACATCCATGTAATCCTCCACTGCTTCAAACGCCTCGTCCAAAGCGACGAAGATGTCGTTCGTTAGCATACTGAATTTTGCGTCTTCGTTGAGAATCAGCGCCACATTGAGTTGTTCAACGGACCAGACATCCTTGCCCTCGTCTTCTGCGCTGGCGGTAGTGTAAGGCGCGAGAGATTCGTGGCCGAGGTGCCGCGCTGGGGTTTCCACCATACGTAGTGCTTCTTTCAAGGCTTGCTGGAGCGCTCCGTTCCATGCATCGTGATTCGGAGCAGCATTCAGTGCGGATGTGACGATATCCATCTCCACTGCTACCGCAAAGATAGCGGTGAATGGAGGAGCTGCATTTACTTGACCGGGTTTACCGGTCATTTTCGTGCTGCTTGCTTGTGTACTTCCACCTGGGGCAGTGTGCTTCCCATTTGGAGCAGCAGACGCAGCAGCAGCTGTGGCTACCGCAGCAGTAGAACTCGCGAGCTGTGCTTTTCCTGTTGCAAGTATCGTGTATAATCGCTGAAAGGAGTGCACTGTGAGCTGGATGGTAGCATCTATAGTCAGGAAATCGGCAAGTCGCAGGAAGTTCGTCAGTGTGCGGCACTGCTTTCGCAAAGCTGCACGCTCCATGAAGGTCATCTTGTGGTCAGCTGAGATTTTGTTAGCCCCCAGAAAACTGTCGATGACGTCGTCGCAAGCTTTGACGCACATTTTCAGTGACTTGGCCGAAAAATCTGCGAGTTGCTGAGTGACCTGGGCCCGAGTCTTCTGCTGCTCCAGCTCAAAATCTCGCAACGAGTACGTTTGTCGAGCACTGAAGCGAATGAGTTCCAGTTTGGTCACATCGAGACAAAGCGCACGGAGGTCTAGCAGAGTGGACTGAAGACTCGGCGCCAGAAGGAATAGCCGCTCGTTCAGCGCCTTCTTCGCGTTTCGCATCTTGTACGTGCGCACGGACTGCTTCCACATGTTGAAGTTCTTCCACATCTTGTACTTTTGAAAGAACGGGATGGCCAGCATCTTCATGAACCTCGAGTACTCGGTCTCCCACTTGTCGAGCGACCAGAACTCTGAATGATCGGTCGTAAAGTGCGTCACTCCTTCCATGCTCATGGTGTAGTAGTCGGACCGATCCACTTCAAAGTGCTCCACCACTTCCAGCGCATACATGACGAGATCCGAGTTCTTCTTCTTGCGCAGATACAAAAAGTTCCCGGACTTGAACTCACGTAGATACCGCGGATCAAGATTAAGCGAGGCTGTAAAAGACGACTCTGTCGCGAGCGCCTTGCGCTGTGCAGCTTTAGAAGATGGCGACAAGAGTGCGTATGAGCTGGAATCTGACGCGATTTGGTTTCTCTCGTCTTCTTCACGTTGAACTGTCAGTCTAGGCGACCTGATGGTTGTCGTACTGGAAATGTGTGGCTTATCACGGAGATTTCGGATCCTCTCAGAAGCCTTGTGGAGACTTGGATGCATCACTCCTGGAGGCAAACTCATCATACTCGCCGACGTTGACAACGGCATGTTTCGAGACGCTGTAGCAGGTGGTGGTTGGCCACTTCGAACTCTTGGAGCCCCGTCGTTTGGAAGCGTAGCAACGCTCGCATTTTTCTTCATGCGGCTTTGGAACTTGGGCTTGAGTACAGCGTTCGGCGCTTGCAGGGATCTCGTAGCTGGCGAAAAAGCGTTTTGAGTACTATCACCGGCTGGCGACCCAGGACCGAGGTTTGGCTCGTACAGACGCTGCAGGATCTGACTCGCTTGTGGTCCAAGCGACACGCCTCGGCGTTTAGCTCCGTCGCGACTATCACCGCCATCTCCATCCGTGTCCATACTGGCCTTGCACCGATGCGCTTTTGGGGTCAACCTTTCGGGGAGTCGCGAGATCGCTGAGGCGGCGGTGCCAAGCGGCGCGAGTTGTAACAGCTCACAGAGGTATCTTCAATCAAGGTATCTTCACTTGAGTGTAGCCATTTGTTCGTCTACAAGTTCAGAAACAGAAATGGCTACGCTTCTCTCAATTTGTAGGTGAAATCTGAGGACAATCACTTTCTTACGTGTGACCAATTGAGAGCGACTTAAGTGAATCCTGATTTTTTTTTCCACCTGAACACTCGCAGGGCTGCCGCGAAGACATCCTTCGTTAGAAATAGAAACATCTCAAGAATTTCGATGAGCAGCATGACCATCTTCGCTGCCAGCATCGACTCAGAATTCAACACCAATCCTACTGTAGATGCCGTACCAGTCGCATCGGCAGTGGCCTTGCTGAAGAAAAATAACTGTAAAGCAAGTGGTTTGACGACGTGGCTACTCTCGTGTGGGTAAATCACTTTTTGGGATTGAACTGCGAATTTACCTGACAGGATGTGTTGGAGCAGAACATATCGGCCCTGGCTTCGGTAAATCGTTCGTTGATTGCTTATCAAACGAAGGCTAAGCCATCATAAATGAACCTCGATTTCAGCTCGTACCGGTAGTAGATCTGCCTCGATTGCGGGGTCAACATGGCACGACTCCAATGGTATCAGTGACGAGCAAACTTAAACGTGAAGTCGACGCCTATTGTATAGCAAACGACAGCAAATCATCAACCAAGTCAGCCAGTCAGGCATAACTTAGGAATCCCAACATTTCAAAACTTACCAAAGTGCGCCACACGAAAGCACATCGTTAACATCACCCAAAACATAAGTTTCCCCTGGATCAACGGCATCTGAGTCTTCAAAACGAATGCGAGTTGATACATCGCGTTTACCTCGCACTTTCGTTTGATAATTATCACGAGAACGTTGAGTGATAATACTTGTAGCAGCCCAAACACGAAGACAGGAACCACAGTTGCCGCCACATTTGCATGAGTAATTCCAGCCATCTCTGAGTGATACTTAGCACTTGGAAGATGAAGCATTATAATGATGTAGACGCAATAAAACAAGGGAATCAATGCTTCCAAGAAAGCAGTCCCCACAAGACACTCAATCGTAAAAAGCGTCTCAAGCGTCTCTTGCAAAAGCATGGAGCTACTCGGACTGGAATTCAGGATCTCAGCAGATCTATTTTCTTCTTCTTTTGAGTCCCCCTGGACAGCTTCAGAGCTAAATGGATACACCGAGCTGTTGCAGAGGGATAGAGACATTCGTGTTCTCGATCTGCTTTGATGAGCAAGGTGCGTATTAGGCACCATTGTCTCAAATGAAGGCGAAAGATGCAGGCTAGAATCGGCAGGAGCAACCAACACCAACCTTGCCAACAGAGCTCTATCTTTTGTGGGTAAATCGTGAGGAAGACAGGAGAGTACCCGAATACCTGCTCGAGTCTGGTTTTGAAATTGATCAGGTGCTTGGCACATTGAGCGCACCAGACCCAGCAAGTCCTTACTCCCTTCGGCATCAGTGATAAAAGCTCGGAGTCTGGAAGGAAGCGTAGCAGTACGTCGATGCAAACCATAAAGCACGGTCATTGTCTGGAGCAGATCTGTAATAATCATTGCTGTGATAGCAGTAACACTCGACGCTGTTTGCATGCAAGTGGAGATGTAGACCGCATTGAAGAAGTCCACAGTAAATATAACGGCCTCGGGGGTCATATCTTCCATATGCGCAGTGCACCGCAACACAATAGTTTTCATGAAAAGTTTAATCACAGGCAGAAGTAGGATAACTAGAACATGGTGGAAAGATCCTTGTGCAAGTCGGAACAAGGCCTCGTAGGATGGGTAGACGTATGCCATCAGGAGCTGTACGCTCAGAAAGCAAACGTATCGTGTTAGCTGGTCGCGTTGGGCAAGTAGTTGGTTGGTGGTTCGAGATCCGAGGACAACTTTAAAGCTTAGAAGCAGCACTATGGTGAACACGGGACTCATCATCAGTATGAAGAATGGAACAGGGAAAACTAGGCACGCTGAGATGGCCATCGCACAAATCGTGTAACAAATCGACGCCCAAGTAGACATCACAATTTTCCTCCATGTTGAAACACTGACTCCACGGATAAAGAACGAGACGTGAACAACCACTGAGTAGGTCCCAACGAATACCATGATCATGACCCGAATCCAAAATCCAAAGTTGCTTTGCCAGCCATTAGTCGGGTCTTGCAGCGGCACCAGCTCTTGAGCAAGCACGAAGGAAAAAGTGAGCAGGAACGGTATTATAGTCGAGACAAGTGTGGTTGGTGCCGACGCTGCACTGGTGAAGGTTTCTAGTGCGAGCACCCGCTCAATGGAGTACTTGCCGCCGTAGTAGCTAACTTGCAGTCCCTTCCAGGCGCTGAAAAACTTGGAACACAGCTTCATTAGTGCTGTAAGCCCCATCGATTCAGCAACCGAGGACGAAAACGTGGAACGGATTACAGTGCGAGTTTAGCTATTCGTGGCTCTACTTTCCAATTCTTGTTTATTGGCTTTACATTTGGAAAAGAAGATACTACGTATATATAGGTTTGAATACTGGAGGCTTGCCCTCAAGCAATACTTTACTTGTTACACAAGAGAGCATGAAACTTACAATCCTAGGTTGGGCGTTTGCGCCTTCGCAGGATAGCGGGCAATAGTTTTTCAGAGCGCTGTATATTTCAAAGTATACTAGTGCTATACACTGTATACCTATTTTTCACCACTCCGATTTAGCGTAATTCAGGTCGAAATATCCAATTCGACAGTTGAAGTCCATGCCCCACGATCGAGTATGGTCGCTACAAGCACGCCACGGCCTACTTCCTGGACTGGGTGTTGCAGGCGCGTGGGAGTGATACGGGGCAGAAGGTGAAATTCGAGGCCATCAGCGACGTGGTGCGGGAGATCGCGGCGGACCCCGCGACTGCCGGGAGCTCTGCCCAAGACCCTCGCCGCCTGCCAGTGCGCCGTCACCTTACGGAAACACGTTTCCACCTTCTTCGTTGATAACGACAAGACGCAACGCGGCCATCACCACTTTCTGGGGCTGCTTCGAGACTGGTACTCGACGCTGAAGGGGATTGGGACTGACCAGCAGGAAGAGACGCCGAGGCGGAGGTTTGACAATTATTACGTCGTCTTGGAGCTGGACGAGGACTTTTTCCCAGACGAAGGCACTTTTGCAGTGGAGAGTGGAGCTCCGAGAAGTGTCAGGGACGAGAGGGAGCGACTGTTTAATGAGGCCTTTGCTCAGGATCTGAGACTGGAGGTCGTGTACTTCTTCCTGGAGCTGGGGGAGCTCGTGGAAGGAGTTGCTTTCAGGATCTACGATCAAGTGAAGAAGCAGCAACGCACTATGGTGGAGGCCACTGTGGTGGCCAAGTTGGCCATGGACACGGCCACAGCGCTGACGGCGAGACTGCAGCTGAGATACCAAGGCTGAAGTCGGCGGAGGATGTCGTCAATGTGGTCATGGAAGACACACCGCAGAGCAATTCGAAGAAGATCAGCTAGACCGTCACGGACTTCTGGATGAGTTTCCAAAACCATGGGACGTATACTTTCGTTCCTGGGATGCTGATCGTGAATTCCATTAGTGTGGAGAGCACGCTGGCGAGCCTCACGTCTGCTATACCGACGCAGACTAGAACGCAGTTGATTCTCCGAGATGGGTTCTTTGGGAAGACATACGGCGAGGAACGGACGCCCCAGTACGTCCTCCCGGATCCTACCACTATGGTCGTTTTTCTGCTGCAGCAGTTGCCGCTGCTGTATAACACGATCCTTGCTACGAAGCTTGCCACGGGGAAAAGCTTCGACGACTCAGTCCTGGCGAGTTCTTTCATGGCATCGATGGATAAGTGTTTCACGTCGCGACAGGCCACAGTACCCATCGTTTTCACGTGCATTTGCTGGCTCAAGTCGGTCGCGGCACTGCAAGGAAAGTCAGGCCTCACATGCAACGTGAGTCTCACGTTCAAGCACTCGAAGGATCTGATGAAGGATATGGAGACCACGGTCGCGAAGGGTGCAGTGCTCACTGCCGACAGGGAAATCCATGAGGGGTTGAAGAAGTGTGCCGAGGAGATCAAGCTATCGAGTCGAGGACACAACCTGGCACGCGCGAATTCGCTGATGGCGGGTTTCATGATGCTAACGCACCATTTCCACTATCTGCACATGGCGAGTGAATTACTGATGGTGACGTCGAGGTTCCGAGCGTTTGGCCATCTCTACAATGCGCTGGTAGAGCAACGGTTTTTTCAGCACATCCCGTTTTTCGACGAGGTGTTGGAGATATACGACCAGATGATCTTCACTCCCGTCACGTGCTGCTGCAGTGCATGGGTCGTACAATCGAACCTACTTGCTGAGCTTTCATTTGACCGCCACAGCCGTGAATGCCATGTACCGAGGTGTGGCGCCACCTCCAGGAAAGGAAGCCATTAAAGTGCGTAAGGCGCTCCACTTTCAAGATCTGTCCAAGACCTATCGGCTCCTTACGGAGAATGATAAGACCGTATTAGGAGGTGCGTCATCGAAGGCCATGCTGAACATTGCCGCAGACATTTGCTCGAAGGAGCTGTTCCAGACGCGTGTCCTCTCACGCGACATCCTAAAGCTCAACGATGATCTCACAGACGTGTTCTTTGACATGTGTGATGTGCTGGGCCGGCACCAGTATCGCGATGATTACATTGCTCGTCCCAAAAGTGGCGAGTCGCGTCAGTACCGAGTCAACCGCGCACTGGAAGATGCGGTGATGATGTCTCTGATGCCGGTTTTTGGATTGTTTGCAGCCGGATGGATCGTTGGATCTAAGCGGCTTGCCGATTGATAAGAGTGCTGGCGAGGTAGGTGCTCTGGATGGTGAGGTTGTGAAGTCGATGTGCACGAAGGCCGCTGTTGTGATCAAAGCGAAGTTTGCGAGTCCACCGTGCGAGCAGAAGTACTTCACTCTTCCGTCGAAGCCAGATTTCGTCAACCAAGAGTATGGGGCACCGTCTTCCAGGCAACCGACAGAGGTCGAAGCACGCAATAAATTGTTTAATGGCCTGATGAACTTGATGGAAGAAAGTGACGACTCGCTATCGGGCAGTGATCTGGAGTACGTGAAATCGGAGCTCAGGAGAGGCCCAGACCTCATCGCCATGGGATTGCATTACCCCTTGCCGGAGACTAGTCTCGGCGCAATTGATGTGAGCAATTTATCGAGCTCAAAGCTCAACCAGCTCTGCTCGCTCTTCCATCAAGCAGCCGCAGGTCCTGCGCACGATGCTGACCTTACCGAATAGATGATCCAGCTAGGAGCGCTCACTATCCAGCCGTTGCACTGTCGACGCCAGCCAAGGATGAAGGACCTCCCGTTCTCTCTGGGGGTGATGCCGAACACTATGGCAGTCCACAGTGCTGCAATCGTAGGCTACGAGGACATTGTACGAACGATTCTTGAGGCAGACAACATGATTGGCCTGAACACGCCCACGTTCCACACGAAGGAAACACTCGCGCATTTGGCTGTGGAGCATGGCCATCGCAAGGTATACGGCATGCTTGTTGCGTTTGGAGCTGATCTTCGCATCAAGGATGGGAGCGGAAAGCGCGTGTGTGACGTGACGACCGATCGCGAGTGGAAACGTAAAACCGTCGCGTCCATTGCTGACATTGAGAGGAGTCAGGCGGCATGCGAGGGTGCGAGAAATCGCGACGGGCTGTTCCGCCACCAGAGCGATGTCCGAGCAGAATGGTTGCGCCAGTCGGTAGCTGCTCAGCGTGACCAAGCGCGCAGTGGAAAAAACCAACCCGAACAGTTCGTGGGGCTCTACGAAGAAGAAGAGCAAGAAGAAGGGCAACAAAGGCAACAAGGCCAATGCCAAGGGATCTTCGTCCAGCTCGAGTGGGTAAATTGGGTTTCATTAACTTGATTTATTCCTTTTTTGCCTATAGAAAAAAAAGCGGTAAAATACCGCAACTTGAGTAGGAGAGAGTGGAGATCTTTTGACATCGTCTTCTCTGGCTATGGGGCCCCGGCTTGCCGGGAGGCAGGGTTCAATTCCCTGGGCGATGACCATGGGACTTTCGGGTTCCATACAAACCTATCCAGCTCGAGTGGGCAGTAGCGGAAGGTGATTCGGTTGAGGTGTCAAATTTGCTGACAGATGTGTTGACGGCAACTGGCTTGGAGACCTCTGGCGCAACTGATGATTCAGAGCGAGCGTCGCAACTGAAGAACTCGGTTGAGAATACGGCGGCTGTGTTTGCTCGTTTGCGAGACCCGAGTATCCCTGCTGATGAAAAAGCTGACGACGTGCAGACTGATCGAGAAACTGGAGGGATCGGTGGAGTCCTTCTCCCCTCCCACAGCAGGCCCAACTCAACGGATCGCCGCATTCGAAATGCCATCGCTTCCGAAGCGTTGCAAGTCCTTCACATTATGCAGAAATGTCATCGGGTTGGCCACGCTGCCATTGCGGTTCCTGCCCTTGCTTCTGTTCGAGACCTGTGTGGTACAACGCCGACCTTCACCAGATTTGTGATCGGCACGGCCCAGCTCAGCGAGTCTGTTGGACGAAAGCCCCAAGCTCGCGAGATCATGGACGTGCTGGAGAAGCGCTTGCTGAAGACGCCTGTAGACCAACGGGGACCGTTCGCCTTTCGGGAGCTCGTGGAAACGTACTCCGCAGCTCGAGACGCTATGGATTTGGGTCAGACGTCGGCGCTTCGCAACTTGGGTAACACTGGGTGAGTAGTAGTTGCAGGGCTTGCTATCATGGTCGCCAGTGGCAATGGCTTTTAGCAGTACCACATCAATCGAGCCCTGCCCTCACTGTGTTTAACTGAATTGCAGACGTGCAAAGCATTTTCCTTGCTCCCTCTGTTTACTGTCCGAGTAGATACCGGTTGTCAACCCACTTATTTCAAGCTCACCATTCGTCTCAAACCATCATGCTGTCCGCCTTGTCAAACTACCTGCGCAGTCGTCGTGTGATTCTCGCGTCGCAGAGTCCACGTCGCCTGGAACTTCTCCGAGATTGCGTACGGTCTACTGCCACCCTCGCCAACCGATCGTCTCCTGACATTCGTTTGTATCACTTGATTCCAGGGTCTCACGTTCGAGGTGATCCCGTCCACTTTCGAGGAAAACCTGCCCAAGGATCGGTTCCCGACACCCGATCTCTATGTGATCGAGAACGCCAAGCAGAAGGCACTGGAGGTGCTGCGTCGTGTGTCGAATAATAAGGGACCCGATACCAAACTCCCCACTGTGGTAATTGGATGCGACACGGTCGTGGTGCAGGACGGAGTGATCCTGGAGAAACCCAAGGACGAAGACGACGCGTTCAACATGCTGACCAGGCTGTCGGACCGCCCCCACGAGGTGTTCTCGGGTGTGGCGCTCTTCACCGCTGAAAGGGGAATCGACAATCCTCACTTGTTCTTTGAGAAGACCAGTCTGGTGTTTGGCTCGTTGGAGCCGGACGACATTCGTGGTGCGTCGACCCCGTTTACTATTTTGTCGATATCGTTGTTGGCTTATTCATCGTTGCGATGTTATTCTGCAGCTTACATTGCGACCGGCGAACCGATGGACAAGGCAGGAGCTTACGGCCTTCAAGGTAAGCTCTCGATGTTTGCTGGTGTACCGGTATGCGGGTTCTAATGGTTTTGTGTTTGGTGCAGGTTGCGCGCGGTGTTTCGTGAAGGAAGTCCACGGGTGCAGCAACAACGTCATCGGCTTCCCGGTGCAGCGTTTCTGCCAGGAGCTCAAGGCGCTCGCGTCACGCAACGAGCTCTGACGGCTAACGAAACAGCTCATACATTCGTACGGGTGAACTTCTACCTTGCTTGCATTGTTCTCTATCGACAAAGCGTTGGTCTTTGTTCTTCTACTTCCGTTTGCTAATTGCACAGCACACTGCAGCAAAACGGATCAATTGGGTAGAGCACTCGCAACCAAGGCGCTCGACTCTGATCCAGCTATCTACTCGGTCTTCTTCTTGGGCTTCGGGGCTGGGATGGCCGAGAACACGATGTACAGCACAACCGCACCGATGTGGCCGGCGAAGTACGTGTTCTTGAGAGACGCCAGCGAATTCTCCCAGGACATAGCCTGAATGATCAAAACAAGCAGTTGGTTAGCCACATACCAGCAACCAATCCCAAAAATCGTGTGCTACGGTACCTGGAAGGGCATCACGAAGTAGTGCATGGCGAACAGCGTCAGCAGGAAGCTGAACACGTCGTAGATTTTCTTCTTGGTTCCGAACGATCCATCCGCCTCAAGGAAGCGCGGGCGAAGACGCTTGAAGGCCAGGCGGTTCACAGCCGTGGCCAGCGGGACTGCAACAGCGAGAGAGAAAGCACACACCAACACATTAGCCCCATCGCTTCTCGGTAAACAACATTCTGATACCGCGAGTACGTACGGCTCATAAAGAAGAGGTAGTAGCCCGGGTAGAATCCGTGCCAGAAGGCCGAGATGAAGTAGGTCGCCATGAGCGAGTTGCCCGTGCGCGTGTACACGTAGCGCTCCAGCCAGTTCTGCGTGCCCTTGTTCCAGGCACGAGAAGCAGCACGGATGCTCTGCGAGAACTCGAAGCCCAGAATGTCCATGTTGCTCACGCCGTTCCAGCCGCGGCTTGATCCGTCCTTGTCGAAGCCCTCAAAGCCAAAGCCGCACAGCACAGTCGCACCCTCAGCAATCTACAGCAGCAAACACAAAGTGAGTCATCCCGTTCAACAGAAGATAAATAACAACGTTCCCTACCTTCCAGGCAGAGTAGTACTTGGCCTTGCAGAAAATGAGCGTGATGTACAGGTCCTTAAGCTGCCACACGAGCGGCTGGGACGCGATCTCGGGGTCGTGAAGGTTGGACAGCGGGAACATCGGGCCGTACACGGCGAACGCCGCCATCAGCACCGATCCCACGAGGAACTTGGAGAACGCAGCCAGCACGCTCGATGGCTGCTTGGACTTGCCGTCCAGCAGGAACTTCTTGCCACTAGTGACGTCCAGGTACTCTCGGATCTCAAAGGCGGGGCCGGCCAGGAACGTCGTGAAGCTGTACACGTATCCGAAGAACTCGAGCAGCGACGGGATCTCGTGGATGGCGAGCTTCTGGCGTCCCTCGTACACTTTCTTCTTGCCGGGGGACATGCCATCGCCCTTCCGCTCGAACGTCTTGTCCACGACGCCGTCGTAGTAGTTGTAGGCGAAGCTCGTGAGCTTGATGACCAGCAGCATCTGCGGCCCCGTGAAGTCCAGCGTCCAGCCCATGTAGTCCACGTACAGGCGGTAGATGTGCGACGCCGACATGTACAGCATGTTGAAGAGGAACACCATGCCGGGCGCGTGCTTGGACGGCCCGAACTTGACGAGCACGTACGTCACCAAGGCCGACACGAACGAGTGCACCCAGCCCGATCCCAGCACGAACTGCGCCATGCACACGCCCGTCACCACGTCCATGAGGTGCTTGAGGCTGCCGCCCGGCAGCAGCTTGTACACCACAGCCAAGGGATACGCGGCGAAGAGGCACAGAACGTAGCGCAGCTGGTCGCTGCCCAGACCCAGCGACGCCGACAGCTCGTCCACCTGCGCGTGCAGGAAACCAAAGTCCAGGGGCGTGGCCAGTTCCGCGTACGGCTGCAGCCGCTCCACCAGGTCCACGACGCGGTCCATGATACTCTTGGGCTTGCGAGGGGATCCAGGAATGAAAGCTGTGGCGAGCAGCTACGGCTGTTTAAACTGATTTGATCCGCTTCAGAAACGCTTTTCAGCCAATCACAAAGGAGGGACGGAACAGTGTTGAAACGATGAAATAGAAGTACAAACGCTTTTACGGACGTCGCGAACGAGAGCAGCGTGAAGCGAACGTCCGGGTGCGTGGCGTCTTGGTATGTGTGAGCTGTAGAGGTTATGATGTCTTCGCCAATGTACGCGTTGGTCTATGCGCAGCAGAGTCATTTCTGGCTGCTCATACGACGGCTCGCATATCATTCATCGAGTCTGCGCCACCAGCATCGAAAGGTAAGCGGTCTTGTGTGAATGGCCGAGACCTTCTCGACCAAACTTCCCGCGTGACAGCGCCGACAGTTTGATCATAGCGTGAAGGCCTGCGGCATCCTGCCCAACCCAGGCCAGACCCTCCACAGCCATCGATGCTTGACATGGCGGTCTTACATCAACTCGCTGTCCGACCTACGTCATTGCTCGTCCCGGCGATGGTCCGCCGGTCCTGTCGTTGGCCGTCAAACAAGCTCGAGCGGCGCACATGGCTCGCTTCAAGCTTAACGCCAGAGCCGCAAGACGCGACGCCTTCCTTCACTCGGGGCTTCATCGGCTGAAGCACTTGTTCTCTGAGACGATGGCACTCGACGGTGGGTTATTGGTATTGGCAGTCCTTGAGTCTGCCATCCACTCGCACTGGAGAGAAAAACGCACCTTCAAGCGCACCCTCATCCATAGCAGCGATCCTCGGTTTCCAACGCCCGACATGAAGCTCTCGGATACCATTCGTCTGAACCACCGCAATACTGTAGATCACCGAAATGCACAGCAAAGCACCGACTTGAACCTTCAAGCAGTTCAACCTTCGTTCGTTTGGCAAATGGCGCACTGCGGGCCAGTCAAAGTCCCCATGCAAGTCGCGCGTGACAGCACTCGCTTCAACGTCATCCAACCCCCTTCTAACCACATATCCCTGTCCTCATGCATTCTATTGACTGCACCACCTCTGCCCAACGAACAGCAACTCTTACCTCTACAACCACATCCCCGTGCCCTAACTGCCCAGCTGCGTCATCGACACATTCGCATGACAACAACATCAACATCCTCTGCTGGGGCATCCACCGCAGCCTCTCATTCCTGCTTCTGCCTGTGCATCCGCAATGGCTTCGGAGCTTCTCTCGGCTCTGTGCAATGCCGCTACGCCGCTGCAATTCACGCTGCTGAACGAGCACCTCACAGGCCTCTCGGAGGTCGTGGGGGTTCCGGTGGACCAACTGCGCTGCATCACTTGTTTGCTGGGCGCCTACCCGTTGGCCTTCGTCGTGCGCAAGCTGCCGTCCGTCTCGGCCAAACACTGGTTGCACATTTGCGCGGGCGTGAGCATCGCCCAGTTCGTGTACGGCGTCGGGTGGCTGCACTCGCTGCTGTCGTCGCTGCTCACGTACGCGCTCGTGTGCGTGCTGCCGCCCAAGCGCGCGCCCTTCGTGGTGTTTCTCGCCAACATGGTGTACGTGGCGGCGCTACACATCCACCGCATGCGCGTCAACTACATGGGCTGGAGCATGGACTCGACGGCCTCGCAGATGCTGCTGCTCATCAAGCTCACGAGCTTCGCCTTCAACTACCACGACGGCGTCGTGGCGGCGGCCACGACCGTGCAAGACGGAGACTCCGAGCACACGAAGCGCGTCAAGTTGTCTCGGAAGCAGTTCGCCATCCCCCAGATCCCGACGCTGCTCGAGTTCTTGGGCTTTGTCTATTGCTTCACGACGTTCTTGGCGGGGCCGGCTTTCGAGTACAAGGAGTACAGCGACGCCATCCACCAAGCGCGGTTTGTCGACAAGAAGGGGGTGCGCCGCAATGTGTCGCCTACCCGTGCGGCGCTGTCCAAGATGGCGCTGGGCCTTGGTCTCATGGCGGTGCTGGTGCGGTTCGGAGCTCTTGCGGACCTCCGCGAGATTCTGAGCGATGAAGACCAGTCGATGCTCTTGAAGTGGGGGCGGCTGTTTGTCGCCTTGTTCCTCACCCGAGCCAAGTACTACGTGGCCTGGAAGCTGGCGGAGGGTGCGACCGTGCTGTCGGGCACTGGGTTTGAAGGATTCGACGAGCAGAACAACCCCAAGGGATGGGGCAGTGTGAGCAACGTGGACATCCTGGGCTTCGAGCTTGGCGCCAATGTGCGCGAGATCTCCCGCGCCTGGAACAAGGGCACGCAGAACTGGCTGGAGCGATACGTATACACGCGCACGGGCAACTCGCTGCTTGCCACGTACTCCGTCTCGGCACTGTGGCACGGATTCTACCCTGGCTACTACCTGTTCTTCCTCACGGTGCCGCTGGCGACGGCTGTGAACCGCTTGGCGCGGCGCCACGTGCGACCGTACGTTGTGGGAAGCCCCCTCAAGCCTCTCTACGACCTCGTCGGCATGATTTGCACGGCGATGGTCGTCAACTACCTGGCCGTCTCGTTCGTGGTGCTGTCGTGGGAAGAGGCTGTTGCCGGCTTCCGCTCCATGCGCTTCGCCGGACACGTCGGTCTCGTGGTGTGCTACCTGTTGCTGACGTTTGTGCCTATCAAAAAGACCACGAACAGCAAGAAAACGGTGTAAGACGTGGACTACGGGCACTCAATCTACCTCATCTATGTATCGAAGGCTATCATGACCTCAAGCAGAATCCAAGAAATGAAGCAAAAGTATCATAACACGACGAGATTTCATTTGGGGAAGTATTTGTGCGGGGCTCGCCAACTTATCTATCGAGTTGCTTCTCAGTCGACTGGTTAGCCCGAGTACAGCGCGTAGCCAGTGTCGTGGTTTTTGTACGTGTTGTCCTTTGACGCCAAGTAGGTGACTCGGCACTCAGGAGGCTGAGGCGACCAAATGCCTTGGTTCGTGCAACGGATTGTCGACGGTCCTTTCATGTTGGTGCCTTTCATGCACGAATACGTCGCTGACGAGCCTGGGGTCGTGCTGGAGTACTTCACGGAGCCCTGGTAGATCGATGCCGGTGCGTTGCAGTTGTACGTCGGGGCGCTGACACTGCCGCGGAGGTTGCCTGCCTCGACGGGGGCGAGTAGTGACGCCGACGTGACTACGACGCCGACAAAAATGCCAAGAAGCCGCATCTTGGTCTTGTCTGAGAATTGCTGTGGGGTGTGGCCTTAGATTGAGATTGTGGTGAAGTTACCATACTGGTATGCAAGACGTACTCGTCACGTCTCGCTGTTCTTATTCTTTTCAGTGTTTGGGGATGAAGAGGTTCTCAGATGCTTGTTCTGGTTCATTTAGTATGGACTAATATTTTTAGGCTTAGCATGCGATTGAGACAAGATAAGGAAACCTTACTGATTGAAGACAGCCAACTGTGCGTTCTAATATCCCAATGTTCTGGCGTGCGGCAGATGCTGGGCAGTTGTAGCAGGCGATGCAAGACTTCAAAAGTCTGACGGAGTGAGCACGATGCTGTGCTCGAATTGGTCTGCAATGGCGGTGGCAGGCGGCATACTGCCACGTCCCCGGGTCCGAATGACGGCTATAGTCACGACCACGATGCTGCCTAACGCGATGATGATGGCAACCACCGCTGCCGCTGAAATGCCAACCGAGGCGATGGTGGTCAAGTCTGACTGCGTCGATGCTTGGAGCGCCAATGACTTGTTTGAAGTATTGGTTGACGTAGCGCACGGTGTTACTGGGACATCAGTCGGATTTTGGGTCGCAGCTTCAGTCGGAGCCTGGGTTGGTGCCTGAGTCGTAGCTGCTTCGGTGGAAGGGGATGCCGTCATTTCGGATGATTGCTCGTAACTCTGTTCTTCTTCTTGCTGATACTCTTCTTGAGCAATTGTAACAGTAGGGGCTGCCGTCGTAGGCGTTTGCGTCGTTGGGGCCTCCGTGATGGGTGTCTCTGTGGCTGGCGTCTTCATACAAGGCGTATTTGTCGGAGTCGAGCGCGATGTTGACGCTTCGGTATAAATACTGTTTTCCGTAGGAGCTGGTGTCTGCGCTTCGGTGGCAGTTGGAGTTGGAGTCTCCGTTGAATAAGCTGGCGTCGTCGTGTCTTCCGTAATCGGCTGTATTGTTGGCGCTCCAGTATCAATACTACTTTCCGTAGGAATTGGTGTCTGCGCTTCGGTGGCAGTTGGAGTAGGAGTCTCCGTTGAATAGGCTAGAGCTTCCATGGTCACAGACGGAGTGACCGTTAGTGGCTGCACGGCCGAGGAATCGGATCCATCAGCCGGCACCACGGTTGCTGTTGGCATCGAAGTGGGGGTAGAAGTCTCGTTATAAGCTGAAGTCTCGGTGGCAGTGGGCAATGTTGCCTCGGTCTCCATAGAAACCGGGGTGTCAGAGGTGCCTGGAACCATGGATTCGGTCTCACCGCTGTAAGGTGGATGTATCGTCACTGCTTCGGTCGACATTGGTGCGGATGTATCGTTAGATTCTTGCACTGGAACATTGGTTGACTGGGATGGCGTGGCAGTAGGCGTAGCTACAGGTGCAAGCGTTGACTCGACTGTAGGCGTTGGTGTTGGGTACCACTGTTCGCTTTCGACACTGGGAGCTGCTGTGGTTGGTGCAGGGGGCGTTGGTGTCGTTGACATAGCTTCAATACTCATCGGGGTGGCTGATGTTTCGGGTACAAGCGTCACGTTAGGCCCAGATGTCGGAAAATAAGCCGGAACTTCGGTCTCAACCTCACTAGTTGGAGGTGCTGTTGTCGGCATTTCTGTAGGTGTTGGTGGTTCTTGAGAAGGCGTGGGCGTTTGCTCCTCGGCTGCTGGTGTCGTTATCGGTGGCGCAGTCTCAGGCAGCGTCGTAATTTGTGTAGCCTCTGGATACGTTGACGGCAAAGGAGTCTCAGGTACGCTAGGTGGAGCTGATGTCGACACAGGTTTCAAGGATTCGGTAGCTGCTGGTGCTTCTGGGACTTCCGAGGTCTCATCTATCAGTTCTGTTTGTTCTGGAGTTTGTGATGAAGTTGGTGCCGCTGCAGTAGTTGCTTCTGGAGCTTGACTCGACACCTCTAGAATTGTTGCTATCTCGGCGGGGGCATCCGTAGGTGTTTCACTTGGGGCTTGAGTTTCTGGTGAAGTGGAAGCTGGACTGTAAACGGGAATCGAACTTGCGTCTAAAGGAATAGACGGTGAAGCCGTTTCCTGCTCTTGCGTTGGAGCAGTAGTTGAAGTCGTGACTTTGCAGTTGAACAGCTCAGTCACCGTCGTCTTGGTAAACCAGGTCGAGTCGCAATCGCTTAGACTTTCAAGATCGAATGGATCCGCGGTCAAAACAGAGCCACCATTACTAGAAAAATCCCACGTCGGACAATTCTGAGGTGAACTCTCCTCTGGCGTGGCTTGCACAATCTCTGGACATGCGGTCGACGGAAAAATGCAACCCCAGACATTTCTGCCGCCGAGATGAATGCACTTCGCGTCCTCTTTAGCGATGCACTTTACGTCGTTGAAGCTATCAAGGTACGGGTAGCACTCACTGAAAGCTGTGTCACCAATTCGGGGGCATTCGAAACCGACCGGTTGCTCACCGTCTCCAGAGCACACCACACCACGGCTTGTCGGGATCTGAAACGTAGCGTCTTGGCACACGCTCACAGCTGTCATCTCAACCGCCCTGCCTTGCAACACCAGCTCATTGAGAACCAACATCGCTAGGCCGTAACTCGCCCTCAACGCCCTCCACTGTGTCATACCGCAACAAACAAACGTCGTAAAGTACTCTGGCCGCAGTCAGAGTTGAGGGGTCACTTGGGAAATGGGACTGATCATCGAAGGAAGCCGCCTGCATGCCGCAATCGCCCCAACTAACGCCAAGCGGAAAAATCCATTCAAACGTCAATGGCGAGAGTGAAAGTCGTTAGCGTGAGTAGCGTTGCCAGTGCGTACCTCCCTGAGCACTTCAACTTGAAATTGCAACATTTTATAGACACCGAAGAGGCGTCTACACATCATTTGCATCGAGTCTGTACCTCTATATTTGAATATCGAAACGACGCACCGAGGAAGCCAGACGATTGACTCACCGTTCAGCTTTCGTTTTGTACCTCCTCCGCATAACGCTAGTCGGTTGGAATTTTCTAGTGCAGTGGCGAGATGAACTTCCGCCTGCCGGCCGTGTACGCCATGCAGGTACGCTACCCACGGGCGGAGAAAGACGAGGTCCTCTGCTCAGTCGTCTGCAAATGCGTATTTATCTGCTTGCAATACTGATACAATTATTGTACTCTCGCCACTACAAATTGTCCAAGCGGAATGAAGTACGTTGGACTCGTCGAGGGTATACGCTTCTTATGTCCTTATCCGACCAAAACTTGAAACTGCTGAGCGCCCTGCATGTTCTTGCTCCTCGGAAACGATTGAGGTTATCGGTCACGTGCTCAGTCGGATTTTCTCGAGCAAAGGAAAGGGGAGCGCAAGACAGTAGAAGTCTTCTGACGTGTTCACTGTTTGTGGTTACTGCACTTTTCCATCAATATTGGCGCGGTGGCGACGCCTGGTACCAGCTCGTGACGCTGTCGTCGTTGGCAGCTCCACCCGGTGCTTTCAATTCATGCTTCTGTTCGCTTCTGGGTCACTGACACCGCCGCTTGAATGTATATTACACGAAACCGCCGATACTCTGCCCGTTCATACTCTGCACTCGGCCCAAGCGGTCCTGCCGCCGTGCATTCTGCTCCTGCTGGTACTTCTCCACGACACAAGACACACTCCTCTTCGGCTCCCGTCGCTTCGACCTGCGCTTCTCTCTTTGCTGCGCTCTGGTCTCCTCCTCTTCCGATTCGGAGGATGAGACCTCCTCGATCACGCGTTGAGAGCGAGAGCCCGGGTTCTCGCGCCGGTTCCATCCCTGCTCGTTCATTTGACGTCGCAGCCGCAACATTTGCTCACGCCCAGCGGTGCCGTTGGCAATCATCTCCTGCAACATCGACTCTTCATCGTTCGAGAACGATTGCTTCGCAGTCATAAAGCCGCCACCTCCAACTTCTTCGTACTCGTACTCCGTGTCCGAATCGTCCGAGTCCGATGTTTGATCTGCCGCGCTGCTGTGTCCGGTATCATGGCTAATGCTGCTGCTGCCCATAGCCTGGAACGAATCCCACTTCAACTGCACATATTTGTCAAGACCTGGAGGGAAGCCCCACTCATCGGGGTCGCCAGGTGCACCAACGTGGAACATGTCGCTGAAGTTGTTCGGTAAATCCGTGAAAGTCTCTTCTAGCTCCTGGAGGAACCGCTGACTGTCAATGACCAGCCGGTGCTGCGCATTCACACGATAGCAACCCGGCGCTTTCATTGCAGCTTTGTTGATGAACCGGTCGACGTAGCGTAGAACCATGATGGCGCTATACTCGGACACATATTTCTCCAGTTCGCGTTGAGCATTGATCGAGATGGCTTGGGCGTTGAGAGCCGAGCTCACGCGCGACATGCGCTCAGAATCACTGAGCTGAACATTTTTGGCCGACTTGGCTTTCCTCTTGGTGCGCGACGAGCTCTTCTCCTTGCTGCGTGACGAGCTTTTATCCTTGCTGCGCGAGGCGCCCTTTTCCATGCTGCGAGATTTTTGCGACAGCTTGGATTTGTCACTTGAGTGGCTCCCTCGCCGCGAGCTTTTCTTCGTCTTGTACTGGGCTAGGGAAGACAGGTCTACAAGCTTCACGTCGTCGGCAGACGTCTCCGAGGACACGGACGACGGCACGGACGATGGTACAATCATCTTCTCTTTCTCCGGCTCGGATTCGTCCAGTGACGAGCTGAGCGTCGACGCGGAGGTGACTGCGCGTGCTGTGCGGTGTTTCCAGTCTCCACCATTGTCGTCGGGCGTCGAGTAATGACGGTACTTGCGGTGGTCCTCCATGGCCGAGGAGCTGTGCTGCTTCTGCAAAAATTGCTCACGCAGCGAGCTGGCCTCAGCTCGAGAGCGCTCGGATGCCGCCATCAACTTGTTCATCTTGACCGTCTTGGGGGTGCTACCAACGTCGTCATTCGCAGGGTTCGCCGCTTCCTTCTTCATAGGCGTGGCCATAGCACCCTGCTGCTGGTACTTGTGCTGCTCTTTTCGCAGCTGCTCCAGCTGCTGCTCCTTGCGTTTATGCTGCTGCTGCATCTTGTCCTTGTTCTTCCTCTCGTTCGGGTTGGAGCTCCTCATGGCCAAGATTTTGCTCTCTCGGATCAATCTGCGCGGGGATTCGTCACCCTCGTCGCCATTGCCTGCACTATTACCCTCCGACGAGCCTAACAAGTCTCCAGAATGGGCGGCCACGTCCGTCTTGATGGTCACGGGCTTAAGGAAGTCTCGCAACAGGTAAAAGACTGTGACGCTGGCCTGCGTGCGGTCCTGCAGCGCCGCGTACGCCGCCTGCTGGTGACTCGGCAGCGCCTGCACGTACTGGTCGTAGCGCGCCTTCTGCGCCTTGCGGTACGTGTGCGTGAGGAAGAGCAGCTTGATGAGGAAGCGGTGCAGCTCCACGGCGCGCTCCTTGACCACGTGGTCCTTCTTGCTGCCGAAGAGGCGCTTGGCTGGGAACGCCACGTCCTGCAGCTCGCGCGCAAAGTCGCGGCTGCACGCGTCGTCCAAAATGTGCGCCCGCGCGTCCTTCATGACGCGCTGCACGTCGTCGCGCAGCTTGCGGAAGTCTGAGTAGGTGCGGCGCACCTCCCACTCGTCGGCGTCCTGCTGCACCTTGACGACATACAGCACCTGGCTGCCGCCCGTGAACTCGACGTGGCCGATGGCGACCACGAGGCGACTCATGGCGGGCGCGAGGAATAGAGGAATGCGATGAGGCCGTAGTGTTGCGAAGTGGCTCGCGTTCTTGATTAGCACGCGCGTTCTCTTTTGTGGCCTACAACCGGACTGGCGAAATGAATATATGGAAAGACGGGGATATATAGTTAAGGAGGTCCATGGAAACCGAGATTGTACGGTACCAGAGACGATACGGGGAAGTGATTTGCGAGGGATTGGATGTGAGGCGCTTGGGAGAGTCAGACCCGCGAACGCACAGTCCATAAGCTGCTAGTGTAGCAGAAATAGGGCGGACCGACGCCGCGAACTGCAACAACGAGGACTAGAATTGCTGCAGGTTGCTGTTGCCGAGCAAACGCCAAAACGAGGAGCGACGCGGTTTCGTCTCTTGGTGGAGTGCGAGAGCGCCGACGTCGCAATGGCGGCAGGAGCAAGCGTTTCGAGGCGCCGAAAGGGGCAGGAACGAGGATTGACGCGATCCACCCGAGGCAGCTTGTCGAAGGTGCAATTTTTGAGCCCTTCCTTCTTGCGATGTGCCACCGAAAGCTCCGCCCCCCCCCCATGCTTTGAGATAGTGCGGCCCCGTTGCTCACTCGACAGCCGCGTGTCGGCCAGGTCAGCTCGAATGACACAGTCTGGAACGCGCAGCCAACATTGGTCGCAGTCCCCAAGAAAGAGCAGCCATGTGCGCGCGCCGAAAACGCATGCGCTGGACGCCACCTGCTCGGTGGCTGGCGACATGATCCGAGTCGAGCGTCGTGCCACTTGCGCACGAAGCACTCTGATCCCCCGCGCTGCATGGTTGGTGCCAGTGCTGGTGCTTGGCTCTCTTGGCGTGTTGAAGTGCTAGTTCTCCACTCTATGCCAACCCCGGCACAGCTTCATGCTCACCAAAAAAGCACATCAATTCGAACACCCCCAAACACCTAAAAATACATTGGTCCACAAGTCGCTCGAATCAGACATCAGCATCAGATTACCAACATCTGAGAACGTTATTTTATGAAATGGAGCGGGCGCATCCGGACGTGGCGCTTCCTGCAGTCGTGCACCGCGTGGCCTCCGACGTGGCTGCGGACACGCGCTTGCTGGTCATCGGAGACGTGCACGGCTGCTTTGGCGAGCTGCAGTTGCTGCTGGAAGCGTGCGACTTCCGCGCCGCTAGCGACCGGCTGGTGTTCGTGGGGGACCTGGTCAACAAAGGGCCAAGGTCCCTGGACGTCGTACGCTTCGCACGCGACTCCGATGCGCTCTGCGTGCGCGGAAACCACGACGACGCGGCGCTGAGCGCCTACTATCAGTGGGTGCAGGGCGGGCGCGCGCTCGGCTCAGCCAAGTATCCGTACGTGGAGCTGCTCGAGGAGGAAGACGTCGCATTCCTCGAGCAACTACCGTTCTCGCTGTCATTGCCGAACCACGGCAATGCAATTGTGGTGCACGCTGGTGTGGTGGACGGAGTGGGATTGCAGCAGCAGAAGCCCTTTGACATGTACAAGATGCGCTTCGTGCAGCGAGAAACCGAAAGTTCCCAGTGGCAGGCGCTCGAGAAGAAGAAATTCAAGAGTGAGAGCGGCGGGGAGCCGCGAATGTGGGCCAAAGTGTGGAGCGGACCCAGACACGTGTACTTTGGCCATGCAGCGAGTGCGGGGCTGCAGGTGAGGAGGTTAGTGAAATATGGAGGGGGAGGGGGAATGCTCATGGTGTTGGTTGTAGCAAGAGGCTTTTGCGACGGGGTTGGACACAGGCTGCTGCTACGGGAAAAAGCTCACGGCGTGCATCCTTCCGGTGAGTGTTTGGAGCGAGTTTCGATGCTAGTTGGGTGTTGGTTTGACGTTGGTTGGTTGGTGGCAGTCGGGCGAGTTGGTGCATGTGGACGCTAAGGAACAGTACGAAGTCCCGAGCGGTGACAAGACGTAGATGGGGGCTGGTCTTCCATCAAAGGTGGTGGAGAGAATGTATGGAATTGTTTTCACGGAGTTTCATTCCATCGTCCATTTGTTCTTCCAAGCCGAGTCCAGTAACGAAGGTGATGAAACTCAAACTACACGACATGCATTCGCGCTGCTTGGCAAGCTGCTACTTGGTTCCGTATGCTACGGCAGCATCTCGAGTGATCCCACCTTCCGAAACAACAAACTGCCCTGCCAGAGACGTCACTGCAATCTGCAGACTCTCTCCAGCAAAGTGCATCCCTTCAATCTTTGCCGAGCCCCCTATCAACCGGAGAACGCGCGTCAAATCTTCGAAACTTGTGGCGCCGTACATGACACGTCTCTCAAAGCATGCCACACCATCCAGGTCAAGCAATGTAATCATCGCGATACTGGTGCCGGCCCAGCACATCACACATGTCAAAGAACACGTCTGTGAGATCGTCGTTGAGCTTTAGGATGTCGCGTGAGAGGACACGCGTCTGGAACAGCTCCTTCGAGCAAATGTCTGCGGCAATGTTCAGCATGGCCTTCGATGACGCACCTCCTAATACGGTCTTATCATTCTCCGTAAGGAGCCGATAGGTCTTGGACAGATCTTGAAAGTGGAGCGCCTTACGCACTTTAACGGCTTCCTTTCCTGGAGGTGGCGCCACACCGCGGTTACATGGCATTCACGGCTGTGGCGGTCAAATGAGAGCTCAACAAGTAGGTTCGATTGTACGACCCATGCACTGCAGCAGCACGTGACGGGAGTGAAGATCATCTGGTCGTATATCTCCAACACCTCGTCGAAAAACGGGATGTGCTGAAAAAACCGTTGCTCTACCAGCGCATTGTAGAGATGGCCAAACGCTCGGAACCTCGACGTCACCATCAGTAATTCACTCGCCATGTGCAGATAGTGGAAATGGTGCGTTAGCATCATGAAACCCGCCATCAGCGAATTCGCGCGTGCCAGGTTGTGTCCTCGACTCGATAGCTTGATCTCCTCGGCACACTTCTTCAACCCCTCATGGATTTCCCTGTCGGCAGTGAGCACTGCACCCTTCGCGACCGTGGTCTCCATATCCTTCATCAGATCCTTCGAGTGCTTGAACGTGAGACTCACGTTGCGTGTGAGGCCTGACTTTCCTTGCAGTGCCGCGACCGACTTGAGCCAGCAAATGCACGTGAAAACGATGGGCACTGTGACCTGTCGCGACGTGAAGTACTTATCCATCGATGCCATGAAAGAACTCGCCAGGACTGAGTCGTCGAAGCTTTTCCCCGTGGCAAGCTTCGTAGCAAGGATCGTGTTATACAGCAGCGGCAACTGCTGCAGCAGAAAAACGACCATAGTGGTAGGATCCGGGAGGACGTACTGGGGCGTCCGTTCCTCGCCGTATGTCTTCCCAAAGAACCCATCTCGGAGAATCAACTGCGTTCTAGTCTGCGTCGGTATAGCAGACGTGAGGCTCGCCAGCGTGCTCTCCACACTAATGGAATTCACGATCAGCATCCCAGGAACGAAAGTATACGTCCCATGGTTTTGGAAACTCATCCAGAAGTCCGTGACGGTCTAGCTGATCTTCTTCGAATTGCTCTGCGGTGTGTCTTCCATGACCACATTGACGACATCCTCCGCCGACTTCAGCCTTGGTATCTCAGCTGCAGTCTCGCCGTCAGCGCTGTGGCCGTGTCCATGGCCAACTTGGCCACCACAGTGGCCTCCACCATAGCGTTGCTGCTTCTTCACTTGATCGTAGATCCTGAAAACAACTCCTTCCACGAGCTCCCCCAGCTCCAGGAAGAAGTACACGACCTCCAGTCTCAGATCCTGAGCAAAGGCCTCATTAAACAGTCGCTCCCTCTCGTCCCTGACACTTCTCGGAGCTCCACTCTCCACTGCAAAAGTGCCTTCGTCTGGGAAAAAGTCCTCGTCCAGCTCCAAGACGTCGTAATAATTGTTAAACCTCCGCCTCGGCGTCTCTTCCTGCTGGTCAGTCCCAATCCCCTTCAGCGTCGAGTACCAGTCTCGAAGCAGCCCCAGAAAGTGGTGATGGCCGCGTTGCGTCTTGTCGTTATCAGCGAAGAAGGTGGAAACGTGTTTCCGTAAGGTGACGGCGCACTGGCAGGCGGCGAGGGTCTTGGGCAGAGCTCCCGGCAGTCGCGGGGTCCGCCGCGATCTCCCGCACCACGTCGCTGATGGCCTCGAATTTCACCTTCTGCCCCGTATCACGCCCACGCGCCTGCAACACCCAGTCCAGGAAGTAGGCCGTGGCGTGCTTGTAGCGACCATACTCGATCGTGGGGCATGGACTTCAACTGTCGAATTGGATATTTCGACCTGAATTACGCTAAATCGGAGTGGTGAAAAATAGGTATACAGTGTATAGCACTAGTATACTTTGAAATATACAGCGCTCTGAAAAACTATTGCCCGCTATCCTGCGAAGGCGCAAACGCCCAACCTAGGATTGTAAGTTTCATGCTCTCTTGTGTAACAAGTAAAGTATTGCTTGAGGGCAAGTTCAAGCAATACTCAAATCTGGTAACGCCTCAGGTGAACGTGACATTGCCGGTTGCTATTATATACTTCCTTCTTTTCCAAATCCCGCGCAAATTTAAACGTGAAGTCGACGCCTATTGTATAGCAAACGACAGCAAGTCATCAACCAAGTCAGCCAGCCAGGCATAACTTAGGAATCCCAACATTTCAAAACTTACCAAAGTGCGCCACACGAAAGCACATCGTTAACATCACCCAAAACATAAGTTTCCCCTGGATCAACGGCATCTGAGTCTTCAAAACGAATGCGAGTTGATACATCGCGTTTACCTCGCACTTTCGTTTGATAATTATCACGAGAACGTTGAGTGATAATACTTGTAGTAGCCCGAACACGAAGACAGGAACCACAGTTGCCGCCACATTTGCATGAGTAATTCCAGCCATCTCTGAGTGATACTTAGCACTTGGAAGATGAAGCATTATAATGATGTAGACGCAATAAAACAAGGGAATCAATGCTTCCAAGAAAGCAGTCCCCACAAGACACTCAATCGTAAAAAGCGTCTCAAGCGTCTCTTGCAAAAGCATGGAGCTACTCGGACTGGAATTCAGGATCTCAGCAGATCTATTTTCTTCTTCTTTTGAGTCCCCCTGGACAGCTTCAGAGCTAAATGGATACACCGAGCTGTTGCAGAGGGATAGAGACATTCGTGTTCTCGATCTGCTTTGATGAGCAAGGTGCGTATTAGGCACCATTGTCTCAAATGAAGGCGAAAGATGCAGGCTAGAATCGGCAGGAGCAACCAACACCAACCTTGCCAACAGAGCTCTATCTTTTGTGGGTAAATCGTGAGGAAGACAGGAGAGTACCCGAATGACTCAGTTCTGTTTTACATTCCGAATTCCTGGCGTTTATCGGCTTTACGCCTGACTCTGCAATCGAATGATTTGTTCATGGCAGATTGACTAAAACATTTAACGCTTGTAAACTGTGGGAGATTCTACATGTACATTTGATGTACTTAAGACATTATTTCCTGGTTGAACCTTACAATTTACTACAGCGATGGTTATGTACGAAGGGCTCTTTCGCGATGGAAGTTCCAAAACAAATTCGGGCGCTAGTGAATAAGAGCAACAGTTTTGAGCGTGAGGAGTTTGTTGAAGACCCTTGTGGAAAAAAAAACAGGAAGCACTGGATTTCGAGAGCTGGTACAGAAATCTTTCCGAACGTGGTGCCGTGGGCTTAGGCCAGTACCAAAAATCTTCGCCGTTTGAAAGGCAACGTAGCCTCTGGTTGTAATTCCTGAACTGAACAAGAGCGACAAACGGTCGTGTGTGGTGCAGTGGTAAAAGTGATGTGCGATAGCTCGTATTTCTATACTCGGCGTCGCTGATCGTGCAAATATCCATTTTGATGACCACAGCTCTACGGCTTGCAAAACCTTTTCGTCGGAGGGTTCGTGTTTTCGTCTACTGGGTCTGATGTGAGCCAGCATCGATTGAAACCTGCTTTGTATTCGCTTTCGTCTTTTTCCTTTGACCTACTTTACCAACCCCCACGATCTTGCTCGTCGACTTCTTTCGTATCCCTTCTATCTCTTAGTCACCATTATTACTTTAATCATCAAGGATCAGTACCAGCTAGTCAATGAGAGCGACCTCTTGCCAGGAGCTCTGCTTGACGAAGGAGAAGCAAAAGCGAAGTCCGCGTCAGCGAGAATCAGTTTGTTGAGAACCTCCAGCTCATTACTTGGAGATTCTTCAACATTCCGTTGGGGAGAAAATGATTGTCCACTCGATTGAGCCGTGGAGATGTAAGTAGCTCCAGCTGTCTCCGGAAAACGAGGGCGTTCGCTCTTCTCCTTGCTCTGGGGTACGAGGGGCTCCTTCTTGGCCCCACATGCGGCTAGTAGTAGCAATATCGCAACCAACAGCACTGACAGCAGCTTTGTAGTCGGTGTAGGAAGGTGGAACAGAATATAGTAATCTCTGCTGCGAAGGAAATTGCCGATGTCTGTCTTGGTCACCCATAATTTAGCTTGGAAGTTTTCCATCGTGGTAGTCGGCGGATACTTTAGTAGTGAGAAGTTTGGTCAGTGGAGGTGGTATGCAAGGCAAGATATTTTAACTTCACGTGCCATGATGCAGGCGTACAAAACAATCATCGTTCGTTATTGTTTTGTTGACTGGGCTACCGTTGTTGGTGTCTTATCAGTGCGTCACTGGCGAGCTACACAAGTTGCAGCAACATATTCTCCACAAATCCGATCCGAGCGCTTAAACTCAGAGCGACGGTTCACCGTTTGCTTCTTGTGCTGCTTTCTCCTTGTTATCCCCTAGGCTTGCTTATCACGGTGCAATATCACCTTGACTCTTCGACAGTGCGATTGAATTCTCACATCCCAACATCTTCTTTCGCACAACCCGTTGTGGTTTTGCTTGACTCGCTTCATATCCAAACACTGTGTCAGTCAGATATTCTGTACTTGCTGAGGAACATGCAGGGGCCAAACAGACTATACTTGCACAACACTGACTTCGCTTTATGGGCCACGTCTTCAAACTTGAAAATCCAGGTCCCACACAACCGCGAATTAAGCCTCATGGTGGAGCTTCTACAAGTTTCGGCGCACCCAGTGAGACGCCTGTGTACAACCCGCAGCGAAGTTGGTCGATTTGCCATCGACGACAAGTCCCCGCTGCTGCTGGGCCAGCCATAGGAAATACAGTCATACCTTCATAGACAAGGCCACCAGGCTCGGAATTCAACGAGCACATTGGGCACTGCCCGTTCATGCTTCGAACGGCAAACGCCGTGCCCTCCACTTTGTCAGCCTCGCGAAGGTTGAATATCTCAGTGTCTGGTCGCGACGGTCTCCGATGGATTCTTGTCATCCTGGCGTTGATTACCTAACGCCAAGGCTCTGACCGACTCGAAAGCAGCCAGCATGTTGCTGAAGACCACCTGCCTTGATTGGGCTCGGAGACCGCCATGCTGCTGCATTGGTTGAGACCCAGCAGCAGGCTCACGCCACCACAACAACCGAAGCAAAACCGAAAGCTGCTGCCAGGCACGTGGATTCTTACTAAAAATTAATCGCACGTGGCGATGGAAAGACGGACGCCACGCAAACGCCACGCAAAACCACAACGATCGTCTTTCGCTATGAACACAACGACCAACGATGTGGCCGCATGCATACGTCAGTCTGCCGACGGGACAACAATAGAAATACAATAGAAAAAGAGCACCGCGTTCGCTTTCCCGCACATTTCGCTGTATACAATCCTCCCAGCTCGTGATAATTCCGGGACATTCGCACAGCATACAACCGCTAGTCAGTTGAAAGTTCCGGCACATTTTTCACCGGCTGGAGCCTCATGTCTCGGCTCTGTCGAGCTCGCAAACCTCTCCCTCCATCACTTGCCACACTACAGTCCGTCTCGAAAAGCTCATCAAACAGATAAATCCGCAGTCGTGATGAAGGTGATTCAGGTCCTCATCGTCGCCGCCTTGGCCCTTTCCAGCGTCTCGGGCGCTACCACCAGGCCCACCACCACCACTGCAGCGACCACCAGCTCTTCCTCGACTGCGGTGGCCTCGTCTTCCAGCGCCAGCGCTGCCACCTCCTCCACTGCTTCGTCGGAGACTTCGTCCGCCAGCACGAGCGCCAGTGCCGCTGTTGCGGACTCCTCTTCGGGCTCTTCGAACGCCACGTCATCGGACTCCGCGTCGGCCGCATCCGAATCGTCGGCATCTACGAGCAGTGAATCCGCATCCGTCGGTAGCTCGTCGGAAGACTCGACCACCGCCCAGAGCAGCTCCGGCTCGGGTTCCGACTGGATCACGGGCAACTCGGGCGGTGCCATTGCGGCTCGCTCCGGTTCCATGCTGTCGTCGAGTTCGGGTGCCATGCCTCAGGTGACGGCGTCTGTAGGGACTGTCGCGGCGGTCGCCGTCGCCGTCGGCGCCTACTTCCTGTAGTTGATGCGGATGACGTCGGTCGATCTACGTAGACTGCAGCGCACGGAACACTACTAGTACAGGCGGGGGTCGATCTTACCTTTCGCCGCTCGTATCATTAAACACGTATATTTTCGCTCCCGATTGAGCACGACGTCGTTTGTGTTGTGTTATTGGGTTTTGTGCACACGTTTTTGATGTTGTAGTGCTGGATCAAGGCGAGGCAGTGTGGAAGGTAAAGTGACAAAGGACCAATGAGACTTCCGTGATCGATGGCGCTCGCCGCTATCGAGCGTCACCATCAATTGGAGAAAGCATGACGCTCGGTTGCTTGGGGCGTCAACTTGCTTGAATCGCGCCCAAGTGCAATCTACCTATTATACATGTATTTACTATAACCAACGTGCTCGCTGTACAATAGTATGAAGTTCAAAGCCATCGATACCAGCTTACAACCCGATAAAATGTTTATTAGAAGTATGGAGAAGCATCTACTGATAAGGCGTCCGACAGTTGAGAACACAAAATCCCCTACGGGCCACATTGACCATTAATTCGCGAGTTCTCGCCACTTCTTCTTCCGTCGCCTCTTGCGCTTGTAAAGGCTTGTAAAGGCATACGCCTTCAACTAGCGCAGTAGTAACGCCAATAGCAAACTCAAATTGGTAGAACTGAAAGCCGCTCGTGTCGTTAGAGGCTGTGAAGTCGAAGTACGACGACCTTTGTCGAGTGCGGTCTGTAACTTATAACCATCCACCCTGACACTCAAATACCATTCCAACACGCGAAACGCAGTAGGGTTCGATATCCGACACAATCCCATCATCACGAGCTGCGGAGTATGACTGCATGAAGCCAGCTGCTGATCCCTGTGATGTGATGGCGCATCGACAAGCTGAAAGTGCTTTGTGTAGATCCCTCTGCATGATTTTTTTTTGCGTGAGAGAGATCCTTCATGACGTCTCCCACTGCATCGAGTTGAATCCGCTGACTTGTGTGGCCATGTGCACGCAGTAGCCAATTCAGGAAGTAGTGGTGCGCTTGTAGCGTGCGTGCTTGCTTGCTGGGAATGAGCACGTAGAGGTGGTCGCTCGGTTCTGCATCTTCAAAATATTGCTCGGTAATACTTCGAAGTACACACTTCATGCTGTAGCCGCATTTCGTAAACCGCCAACAGAGGAAAACAAAAACTGACCGACTTGATCAGCACTCGTGCATGGCTGCGAGTTACGGCTATCGAATTGGATTCCTTCGCGTTGAGCCACCCCGAGCACTGACTGTAGAACTCGAGCCACGTCATCTTCCACTTTGCCACCGTACATGACATATTTGTCGAAGCACGCCACCCCGCTAAGCTCAGAGATCGCAGTGATAGCACGCGTGAATGCGTGGAACTGTCGATTGGTCGTGTCAGCCTTCGCCGTAAGCTCAAAGTAAAACGGCCTTCCTGTCATCTTATCTTGACTCATCTGTAGCTCCATAGTCTCAATAGTTTCAGGTACGTACCAATCTAGAAGGAAAGCCACGTTTGCACTTGTTGTTCGACCTAAACCGAGAATGTCACGTGCTCCAGAATACATCTGAAAGAGTCTTCGCAAATCACTGCGTTCGTGATTCCGATGTGCCTTCAACAAACGCTTCTCAAGCACATCCAGAATCTCAAGTGCCTGCGACTTTCTGCTGACAGATATACAGAGTTGCGCTGTCCTTACCAAGAATTTTGTGAACGCCGTGGTTGTAGCACAGAGCTGCCGAAGTGGAGCAAGAATGGGGACCTCGACGGCCGCATGGTCAACACGATGGAATTTTTGCATCATGTGAATGACTCGATAAGCTTCAAATGACACATTGCTCCTCACCAATACATCCTGTTTATCAACTTGGATAGGGTCAGTCAACACTTCTGTTATCCCCTCCAGCCTTTCAATAACTTTACTGACGCACTCGACATCTTCGTATTTATCTGTGGCAGGAATATTCGGATCTCGCAAACGTGCAAATATGATAGAAGTCTTCGCGATAGATTTTTCCACTGACCATGATCGGTCTAAACAATCACCGCTATCATTCTCGTGAGTTGATAAGTCCACATCTGGCGAGGACTTTGCTTTGGGCCTTGTTGTAGAGGTAGTCGTTGAAAATCTGTTTACCTTCCAATCTTTTGTCCTTCCTTTGTTGCCCTTCTTCTTTTTCTTTTTCTTTTTCTTTGACCGCAACACCGTTTCTGTGGCCGTACCGACATTCTTTAATGTGAGTTGCCGCTCTTCATCTCGCTGAATGAACACTAACTTGCGCAATCGTTCTGCACGTGACGTAATTTGACGACAAAATTTCGAGTCAAAATTCCGTTCACGCTTGTCGTCCTTCGGAACTGGTGCAGTCTCCTCACACTCTGGCGTGGATGCTGCTATTTCAGCACTCTCAGTAGACCAGCCCCGTTCGGCTGTCATATCTCTAACACAGCGCCCATTTCCGTCTTTGATGTATGTATTAGCTCCAAAACACCGAAGAATATTAAGCATATCGCGATGGCCATGCCGCGCAGCCAAGTGCGAAAGCGTTTCCTTGGTATGGAAAGTGGGTGTGTTCAGATCAATCATATTATCTGCTTCGAGCATCAACCGAGCAATATTGTCGTAACCCGCAATCACTGCACTGTGCAAAGCCATGGTGTTTGGTAGTTGTTCTCGAAGAATCGTCAGCTCACATTCTGACGGCTCTTTTCGACAATGTATTGGCTGGTAAATAAGTGCCCCCATCTGAATCATCCATTCGACAAGATCAAGGTCATGTGCAGGACCACCTGCTGCTAGGTGGAATAGCGTGCTGAGGTCGTTACCAGGTGCAATTGACAGACCTTCCGAGTTTACTGTGCTGGAATGTGTACTCGGGGTGGTGCACGGTGAGAATACACCTAGAAGTTCAGGATCCGCCTTGATCTCTGCCTTGAGGTAGTTTAAATCCTTTCTGGACAGCGGGGCGCTTGTGTTTTTCATCAGCGCCATCAGATCGAAAAAAACTTGCTCACGACTCTCGCTGTCCGTTTTCTCATTTTGTAGAGCCGTGCCATACTCTTGATTTACATAATCCAGTTTGGACGGAAGCGTGAAGTACTTATTCTCGCAGAAAAGTGGCGATGTAGCAAATCTGGTTTTAATCACAGCTGCGACCTTCTGACCCATTTTTCGGACATGCTCGCCACTTACGGCACATTCTCGATGTGTGAGCATTCCAACCGGTAGTGCACTCCACTTCATGGACCCGTTGTGTTGGCGAGCATCTAAAAGAGCTACAAGAGGAACCATGACCGCGTCCACTAATCCGTACTCAATGCTCTTCTGGCGAGCCTTGCTCGGTACTGGGTCAGCAATGTAGTCGTCATGAAATTGGCGTCGGCCAAGTTCGTCACACATTTTCGAAAATGCATCCGTGAGATCATCATTCAGTGTCATCAAGTCACGGGATAAGATCCGGGTAGCATATAGTTCTTTTGAACAAAAGTCTGCAGCCTTTTTCAGCATAGCCTTCGGAGAAACCCCTCTCAAGCATGACAAGTCGTCTTCAAATACCAGACGGTAGGTCATCGACAAATCATCAAGGGGGTCCTTTACGGTTTTCATCTTTGCCCTGCGAGGTGGGGGCACGCCTCGATACACGGATTCGACGGTAGCTGCACTGTGGTGCTCACTAAGCAAATAAACGCGATTGTAAGCACCATGAACTGCTGTAGCGCGTGATGGTTTAAAAATGATGTCGTCATAAACCGCCAGCAACTCCTCAAAAAAAGGGATATGCTGAAGAAATCCCTCGTTCACTAATGCATTGTAGAGATGACCAAACGCACGAAGTTTTTTCGCCTTCAACAAAACGCCACTTGCTAAGAGAAGAAACTTGATGTGATGCGTTACCATCATAAATCCCGCCATTAACGGATTCGTTCGTGCTAGGGTATGGCCGCGTATCGAACCCTTAATCTCTCCTGTACAATTCTGTATAAGGCTTTGAAGAGTGGTGTTGCTCTTTTCCACTGTCAGCTCCATTTTTTTCACGAGTTCCCTTGAATGTTTAAACGTAAGACTAACGTTGCGACTGAGGCCCGCTCCTCCTTGTAGAGCAGAAACCGACTTAATCCAGCAAATGCACGCAAACACTAATGGGATTGTGACCTTACGCGTCTCAAAGAATTCATCAAATAGCGCCATGAATGAGCTTGTTAATCCAGCTCGTTCGTAGCCGGACCCGGTTTTTATCTTTTGCCAGCGTATCGTATTGTACAGCATGGGTAGCTGCTGCAGAAGGAAAACAATCATATTGCTCGAATCTGGGAGCACGTACTGCGGTGTGCGCTCTTCCCCATACTTTTCGCCATAACAATCATCAGGGAGGACTACAAAATTCCAATACGTATCCTTCCTGTCTTCTTTCGCCGCAACACTCGAAGAGAAGGAAGCTAAAGTCCACCATACGTTCGTGAAATCATTTAGCAGCATACCGGGGGCAAACTTGTATGTTCCATCTTTCTCAAAATTCGCTTGAACGTCGGCAGCAGCTTTCGCGATCTGGTTCTTCATACTAGTCGAAGGGTGGTCCATGAGCACAAAAAGCAAATCTTCGGCAGTTTGAAGTGCCGGGTAACGAAACTGCAGCCCCGCCGTCAAAGAATCGGCCAAGTCCATGGCCACCTTCACCACCACGGTCGCCTCCATCATCGTACGCTCCTGTTTCTTCACTTGCTCGTAAATATCAAACACCTCCTCCACTAGCTCCTCCAACTCGAGAAAAAAATACGCAATTTCAAGTCTCAGATCCTCAGCGAACGCCTGATCAAACAGAAGTTCCCTATCAACCTTCGCTCTCTTCGAAGCTCTTTTCTCCACCACAAAAGTTTCTTCATCTGGGAAGTAATCCTCATCCACCTGCAACACCTCGTAATAATTCTCGAACCGTTTGATCTTCACAGTGCCATCAGTTTGCTGCGTCTCCACCTGCTTCAGCGAGGCGAGCCATTTCTTGAGAAGGCCCAGAAAATGGCGATGCCCTTCCTGATCGTCAGCGAAGAAGGTAGCGACATGTTCTCGGAAGGTGATGGAGCACTGACAGGCTGCCAGTGCCTTGGGTAGTTCTCCCAGTAGCTTGGGGGTGAGGGTGGACGGCTTGGCGGCGATCTCCTGAACAACGTCATTGAACTCATCCAGCTGCACGCGTTTGCCCGAGCGGCGGCCTCGGCCTCGAGCACGCAACAGCCAGTCTAGGAAGAAGGCAGTGGCGCGCTTGTAGCGCGCGTACTTACTCGTAGGGAACGAAGCCATGCGGTTGAGTGTTCTTCTTTCTCTTCGATTTGAGAACGGAAGGCCGCCCCCAGATTTTGTCGTCCGATCGTAAGCTGAAGGCCATCACCAGAGTGATGGTCGTGAGCCAAGATACTAGGATATCCGCGCACTACAAACAGAAGCCGCTTGGGATATCCTCTGGACGAGATGACACCGCTAGATTCGTTGGCAAATGTGGTACCTCTACATGCTGCTGTAATAGGCACTGCAGAGCTGGTATTCGTCTCTTTGTTGCTTTTTGTTGCTCTTTTTCTTCAACGCATTCACGGGATTCCTCTTGGATCGATGCGATTGCATGGCGTCACGCGAAGTGGACACTGAAACCCACAGCTGATCAGCGTGTTGATTTCTTGTTTCTACTACACCTTTGTGCATCCAAACTCGTAGTAAGCGGCAATCAAAGTACATTTGCTATTGACAAATTTATGTTATGAGCCACTAATCGGGAATCAAAGTTGGAAATACGGCAATCAAAGTCGTAGGATTTGTGCCTACGGTAGGCTGCGGTGCGCTCGCGCCAAAAGTCTGCGGTGTGCTCGCGCCAAATGGTCACCGCCCCATTCTCCAATTTAGCATCCGCCGTACACATGCGGCCCCCTCCGCCACGCGTCGCCCGCCACACGGTCGAGGAGAAGCAGCGGGTGCTTGCTGCGCATCCTGAAGGGCGCGACGACTGGCTGGAAGTCGCCTCAAGTAACGGCATCCCCGCATCAACTGCCTACGACCTTGTCAGACGTGGTCGAGCTCAAGACCTTCCTCGGGGTGGTGCTAGATGCGTTAAGATGCCTCAAGAAGCCAAGGATCTCCTAGAGAAATACCTGGATGAAGACTGCACCTACACGTTGGACACTATGCGGACCATCTGTTCCTGGACTGTGGGGTTCGCGTAGACACCACAACGATTAGCCGCCACGTGAAGGGCATGCTGTTCACGGTGAAACAAGTTCGCATTAAGCCAACAACCTGCAACAACGACGTCAACAAGGAAAAGCGCCGCAGTTTCGCGAAGAAACTCAAGGCTCACCAAGATAAAGGTAATTGCGTTGTTTATTATGACGAAACTAACTACAACGTGTACTTAAAGCGGACGCGAGGACGTGCCAAGAAGGGCAAGCGTGCTGTGGTACAACTTCCCCCTTCAAAAGGCGCGAATTTGCAGGTGCAATGTGCCGTCTCGTCCTGCATTGGACTTGTTACCTATCGCCTCCAACGAGGCAGTATTCGTATGGATACAAACGCTGCCTTTGTCGAGGAGATCTACCAAGCGGAGAAGGCATCAGAGGAGTTTCGTAGCTACTTCCAGGGCAAGAAAGTGGTGATTGTGCTGGATAACGCCCCCGCGCACTGCCAGACGGAGGACCTCGTCATCGAGCACGACGACATGGAGCGTCTGCGCTTGGGGCCCTATGCAACCCTATCGAGGGGTGTTTCAGTGTCTTGAAGTCGCACATCAAGCGACGCCTCGTTCTGGATAGAGACGATATCTGTGACCGCGCACGGCGGCTCGACGAAAACGGGAACGTGCTGGGCATCGCGGAGAGGCAGATGCGCATTTTAGAGCGCACCGCTCACGCCACCATGGAGTGTATCACGCCGGTGCTTGTCTCCCGTATGGAGTTACACTGTGGCAAGGCTGTGAACGACGCCGCCGACGGTAAAAATATGGTCTACGGAATGTGACGTCTTCGACTTTGATTGCCGTATTTCCAACTTTGATTCCCCGTTAGTGGCTCACAGCATATATTTGTCAATAGCAAATGTCACACTTCCGACTTTGATTGCCACTTACTACGAGTTTGAATGCACAAAGGTGTAGAGTGAACCGCCAAATTAATATTCAAGCTATCTTCCTGTAACGGGGTACGCCGACGTGTACCCATGTTACATAAAGAGTGACGGGATGTCTCTCTTTTGTGCCCATGGTACGTGGTACCGGTTGGCGGTGAGTCAACCATTGGGCACTTGTTTAGCTTTTACTATAGTTGACTAAGGATCAAGCTTGGCTCACCTATAAAATATATTCAGTCTTTAAACCTATCGTCTAAGTCGTAGTTGGTTCCCTTAGACTTATTGAGGGTATGGAGGGTTACCGGTTTGGTATCGGTTGTTGACCGTGAACCGGTTAACCCGAACCGGTCCAATCCGAACCCACGCCGATTACGCCACCGACGATTACGCCACTGTCGATTACGCCACCTGTGGGTACAAGATTGTAGGTACAAGATGGGCTTCGACGTGGCGCTCTTTCATTGGCTGAAGTAACTCAGTGTCCAGTAAAGAATCAAGTAGTGTGTATCCAGTAGGTCTAGAGTAGCGAGAAGGCTAGCGAGCTAAAGACCTCAATCAATCACTTTCGAATCTTCGTTCTACCCCTCAAGTGGTTTCCAGTCTCCGCTCCGGTCTCGCCCAGAGTGCTGCCCTCCCTCCGCTCCGTCAAGCTTCGGTGTCCAAGATCCATACCTTCCATCAAGACTGGGAACCGTGAACTTGTTGTTCACCGAAAGCTTACGCTCTCTAGCATTTCCTCTGTGCAAGGGTCACACTTCCTGTCGTTTGGAATTGTCAGCAACTGTATTCGTACTCTTGTGTCGTGTAGGAACACGCAGAAAATCTCACTACCGAACGGTATGAGTCCCACCAACAACACACGCTTCCCTCGCGAACGGTCAGCGAACGTTGGATCAACACCTGAAGACCAGGAACGATCCTTTACACCGGGTTGGTTGTAAGCGCCTCTGTATACCAAGGTTGAGTTCGGTCAACCTTAAAATCTGCACTACTAGCCACGAGCGAGGGCTAGAATGCAATATTGCGCTTTCGCGCGAACCCCCGCAGTCCCTCAGAAGGAAGGGTACCGGCTGTCACGCCTAATACAGATTTGCCGAGGGTAACCTCGGCGGGTAGTGAAATACACTTGGGAACACTCGGGTTCCACCAATATATAGGGACCGACACTCTTTGTCGCCCCTAACTCTCGGCCACTCCTATCTCTTGGACTGACCAACAACATAATCTCGGTTCAATGTACCTCAAGCTCGCTGACAGGCATCCCACGCAGCCGAGCGTATCCAGACCCTAAGACAAGCTAGCTAGACTTACCGAAGACGGATGACACGTGGCGACTGGACGTAAAATGTCCGAGCGTCGTTTCCCATTTCCCATGGAAGTACTCGCAGTGATGATTGGTCCAGAAGTGCGCGCGACAGGGAAGAACAAGGATGAACGGAGAACTGGTACAAGTTCCCACAGCATACTGAGACCAAGTGACTTCCAGAAGTCCTCCCAATTTCGAGTTACTTCCGGAAGTAACTTGTGCCTTCCGAAAGTTCCTTCCTGATGTGACTCGCAGATGACCCAGACGTTGTGGGTGCGGAGGCTGACCAGACGCTCCTGATTTGTACCCACCAAGACCTTACCGATTTTCCAGTATACAAAGCCCAAGATATTAGCGACCGACCAAGACGACCAGCCGGATATGTTATGCACGAAGAGCCGGCTTGCGACCAGGATGTGTCAGCCTCCCGGATGCTGATTACGCCAAAGGACCCTATAGTGAAACCAAGACAAATGTGCATGTGGAAGACTTCCAGCAGAGACCTTGACAGAAGACTTCTAGCAGAGACTAAAAATAACAGAGAGTTCGTTTTGCCACCAAGGGCGCAAGTGTTTTCCAGGGGCCTTATCAGTTGGCCTGGAAGCACGCTGGGATAACGCCGGACAAGCCGCCGTGTATTTCCGGGGACCCGGGTTCACCCAGCCTGCGTTTGGACGCGTCGTGATCGCGAAGACCGCCGTGGAACTCTCCGAAAGGCTCAAGACCAAATTAGGCGGTGACCGAGTGACGCGCATTCGTACGTGATCTGTCCTATTTCATATTTCAGTTGGGAGTGTGTCCTCTAGACCCCCCATTTCATAGTAATTGCCGTTTCAGGAGGTTGTTAGTAGTCACCCCCCGGAATTTGATCGAATAGACTGCTGTGTGATAGGACTGTATATTGAGTGATCCGGAAGTGGTTTTCCTTTTGGGTATATCTGAAAGTTATCTTCTGGAAGGAGTTATAAATCCTCCTTACTGGAAGTGGTGCGCAACAAGGGTGCATCTGGAAGTGACCAGTCTTCCAGGTGAAACACAAGTAGACTGGTGTACGGACCCACTGCTCAAGGGTCCAAAAGAATAAGTAGCAGCTGTATATTGTGTATAACTCTCTGTATTATTTGGTCTTCTGGGGAGGCTTTGCTAGTGGTCTAACCCCAGCTGTACTAATTGCGTCGGGAAGTGAACGTACGCACTCTGTATTCTTGTATTCATTTTGATTGTGTAGGAACAACTCATCAGGTGGAGTCCGGTCTTCCGAAGACAAACGACACTTATAGGGATTACACAAGGTCACACGCCAAGCTACTTCCGGAAGTCCCGTACTTTTGGAGGTAGTCTGACCCCATTGGGCTTTCCGAAAGGCGAAGTTTAAGCTTCCTGATCGGCCGAGTCTTCTGGCGCGCGTGCGCTATACACCCTGGACGATATAGGCGTTCACCCGCCTCGCCTCACGGACTTGACCCTTGGTGGCTTGTGGGGAAGACTGCTGATTTATTTCTCCTACCCTACAGCTCTGGGAGCCTCTGTAGGTCATCATTTGGCTAGTCCTATATCTCTTTACAAATATCAAGTGTAAACAGATCTCTGTGGGAAATCGTATAGGCGGCTCTACACAGCCGAGGGTACGACACAGAATGGGTACAAACGAGGCTTTTAACCTCGGCCGGGGTTTTATTAGACCCAGCCGAGACCTCGGTCACTATTGTTCCTAGGTCACTATAGCGCGGGAAATCAGACCCGCCAATCAAGACACTCTGTCGCCTTTCACTGAAAGGTGCAACGTCCGTCGGACCTTGACAGTTCGGCTCCAAAACCCAACGCCACACTTTGTAGTTTCCATCCCGATGTGTCTTTCCGCTTAAAAACTGGAAATCTGGTTAAACATCTCATTCAAACTTTTCTCCAATTTGAAGTCAAACAGAACGCATCGACATGTGTCCTCTAATCACCACACACATTGTGTTTGGCAGAGCCCATTGCGGATCTCAATCTGATCTTGTCTCCTTTCGACAGTGTAAAAGCAATTGAATGGCTAGCTGTATCATCCATTCGGTCAGCTCAATACTGTGTGCAGGGCCTGCCGCGGCTTATGAAGAAAAATGCACAGACCCTCATAGGGTGGATTCGCTTGTTTCTTCATGCGAGGAATGTATGAGCCACTGGAACAAGGGGATGTTAAATCCAAAAACTCTGGGTCCTTTGATTTCCGTCTTGAGAAAGACTCAATTCGCGATCACGAAAGGAGCTATAGCTGGTTTTGAGCAAGTACTTCGGGAACTTTCGTCCATGTTTTCCATTTTAAGTCTTCCCCGTGAGTGGCACCTTATTCCTGGCTGCAACGTCGCGCTGAAGGGAGTGTATGACGATGTCTTAAATAAACCATGCAATCTGTCTTGCAACACAGCAAACTCTGAAAACCTCAGCAAAATAATGGGTGTATAGATCACCACAGTCACAGACACGCTTGATTGCACAGCACAATCAGACTACGCGGAGAAACCCGTTGTGGACCAATGAGAGGGGGGAGGAGCGGGGCGGGGAAAGAGTCTTAAAAAAAACAATCGGCCAGCCCCTTACCTTCTGTGTCTTGGGCCTGGTTTCCTGATATCGCTCCTACGCTTCATGCCAACAAAGCTAATTAGGAGGGAGTTGCTGTCGGCATTAGCACCTCCGACGGCGAGACTTTTCTTGAAAGTCTCAAGACATTCAAGGTTACAAGAAGCCAGACATCAGCATGCCCAATCCCATTCCGCACGCCATGAAGTACACCCTGATCATCTGTAACTCAACCAAATGCCGTGAGAGCGTGCCATTAGCGAAGTGTCCTTGGTGACGGAAGACCCTAGCCTGCGAGGTGTCAGACACATAACTATTTTGAGCTCAATCAGCACTTCACCATTGTGAATGAGAAACGCAAGAATGAAATTAAATTGTGTCAGAAGACGTTCTGCCAGGACATGGCCGCGCAGGGCCTGTGGGCTGGCCCACTACACCCACAACACAGATTTCTGACATCAAGATCATCGTCCACCCAGTGAATTTTCGTTCAAACCACTGGGGGCTCACTATGAAACGTCTGCGCTGTGAAGATGATGCTCAAATGTCACGGGTGCATAGTTACATGTACGAGCCGCTCATCGATGATGAATATCGCGAAGAGATGATGCAGGTCTGGGAAGGCATAGAAATAGTAAAGAAGACGAAGACAGTGAAGGGGCAACAGGGCTGATAGGATTTGTGAAACGCTGGTATCAAGCATCTGTGGTATAGCGGGATCGCAAGAATGGATGATGCGATCCAAGCTCACCAGCAGTACGCCCGGACTGCCGACTATCGGAGGGGGTACTCCGTTGGTCAGGCGTGATCAGAAAACCTTGTAGTCACCTTGTGTACCCGACGGCGGGGCGGGTTACGCTCTTCCGGTGTTCACTTGAAGGACGTCAAGTGTGTGACCAAGGCAGAACTTGTGGAGCTGGACTGCTCCTTCCGGGGAATGGGGGGGTTGACGGCCACGCGGGTATCCTTCACGCGGTCGTCGGTTGTTGGTGATCGGGTCTTGGGACAAGTGGGGGGTGTCCTTTGAGTGTGCTGTTTTCGCCCTTTCCGTTGCTTGCCGCCTCCTCTGGCGGGGTCTTGAGTTGAGATGAGACTATACGATCGCCCCCTGGCCAAGCTATCCAGGTTCGCGTCGTGTCCTTGGTTGACTGGGTGAGTCCTTCTTCGGGTAGGCCAACGTAGCTCCTTCCCCGGGATGTGTGGACGCCACTTGTGTCTTGCAAGGCAAATCAGAATCTATTTAAGCAAAGGTAAAAGTCCTAAAGATCTCTCTCCCTATCCCCATCCCGATTGCGTGCCCACCGATTGCACATCACACTTGAACTCCCATCTGTATATCTTGACCTCGTATCGGAATGACAGTAACGTTGTACCCAGCATCCATCTGATCCAACTGTACCACCGTGGTGGTACCGTGTCGATCTGATCAGGTGAGTCCAGATGATCGCGGATGCCCAGATGATCGCAGATGTCCGGGTGATCGCAGGTGTCCGGATGATCGACTGTACCGAAAGGGTGGTACCAAGCAAATAAAATTATCTGTACCATCGTTGTGGTACCAAGTCAGGTACTGGGGTTATCCGAACATATCCGGCACCAACCCCAACCCTTCTGGTCCAATCAGTCCAGACGCGATCTCTTCCCATCATCGGCAATCTGACCCAGGTCGCTTCACCTCACATCGGAGAATCGACGTGAGCTTGCTATAGACCCAATTGAGTGGGTTAAAGGGCCACAACAACCTGACTACGCCAGTTGCGGTGTCATGATGGTATCTCAGGCATACAACTACCGTACTGGAAGTTTGCAGCTGCAGCAACACAACGTATCTACGAATGATGTCTGTGTGATGAGCTTAAAAATGCTATGGATGGTTGTGTGTCATTCGCGAGAGCGCTCCGTATCTGCGTGGGAAGAAGACAGAGATAGTAAGATTCATAAGCTGCTTCTGAATCAACTGTGATAGGCAAAACCAATTTGTATTAGCGTTCGAATACAACATGCCATATCAATGATGTTTGTTTAGCTTGTTCACCAGCACCTCCAGAGAACATCAAAAGATAGTGTATCTTCATGAGCCATACGTTGATCTCCATCACCTAGAGCCTCTGCCAACTCGTAGCTGTGCTCTTCACGCTCTTCAATCAGAGCTTAAAAATCCAGCTGAGCTGCCATTATCTTCTCCAGGCTAGCGCTCATCAGCTCTAGCTTCTCCTTCATGCTCGCAAGGTCGGCAAGTCGAGCGCAATCCAGCTCGTATGCCAGCGCTTTCTCGTTCATGACAACGAAGAGAGAGAGATTCACAGCAACGAGATTTTCTCACAAATGTACTGTGCGAACTTACGGATATGTCTAAATTTTCGAAACCCCATGCGGGTACCCTTCGAACTCTTGTATTATATTATAAATTACATCATCGCAGCTGTTTCTAAGGTTACTTTAGATTTGGTAAGGTCGCCGAGAGAGTCGCTTTAGGAGTAAGGTTGCCCTGCTAAGTGTCGTCAGATCGTAAATGGCAAAAGTTATGGTTGCGGTAACGCCATTCGATTACATATACATATCCATACCAGACGTATTTCGACAAGCCACTCCTCAGTGTCAGTTCATGCTCAGCTATTAGACGTCAAGCGAGCTGTTGCGTCAACCCTGACACTGGCATCGCGTGTGATCCATTGATTAAAAGCATGCTGCGAAAACAACGCCAAGAAGGGGTTTGAGAAGACTGGCATTTTCCCGTTGTTACTGGATGTAATGCTGAAAGGGATTATTAGTTGCAAGCCCGTTGTGCAGCGCGATACACACCCGCACGTCGCTGTCGCCATGGGGCAGAAAATCCCGCCTCGTAGATTGCTCGAGGTTTCAGAGCTTCAAAAGCGTGTACTGCGAGAGCTTGACCTGAACGTTGACGCTCTCAATGTTGTTAATCTGCTGCCAAGGTTTACTGCGGCACCACTCCCGCAAAAGCGAAAATGAGTCAAGTAGATTGACAACAGATATGTTGATGGCGACTTACTTGACTACGATATGCTGCATACTGTTGAGGAGGCTAACGCGGCTGCAATAGATGAAGCGGAAAGACTGAAGGCGGAGTGCACTGGAGCAAGACAAGCTGCGAAGTTGGAGAAGGAGAAGCTAAAGGCAGACCAAGCTGAGGCAAGGGCGTGCGAAAAAGAACGCAAAAGTTAAGGCGGAGAAAGGCGGGAGTGGTTCCCGCAACCTTTACCTAAGGTTGCTTTCACGAATATGAGACATGTAATGTTGCTGTATGAAGGTTTCAAAAATGTCAGGAGAATATATTTCTCTAAATTACCATCTTCGATTAAATACGTACTTCGTATCGTACTAGCCCTTCTAAATACGATTCTGTTAAGTTCGCTGCTTTTAGCGCCGTTCATTTTCAGAATCGCTGGACGGGGAGGATCCAGTCACCGGACCGGCGGAGGTTGGACGCGTACGGCGCGGAGAGCACGAGAACAGCGGTGGAGAGGCGTCATACACGCTACGCGCAAGCGAGGGGGGCCCATGGCTGAAGCAGAGAGTGGCGCGTCGACCGGTAAGATGACCTCGGCTTGATTTTATCGATGTATGCGTTATTTGACGTTGTTTGTACATGTACTAAGGATGGAGCACGCCAAAACGGAAGCGGGCCGAGCTAAACGACATGTATGCTACGCTTGACATCGAGCGGGACGACAGCAGCGACACCGACTTCATTCCAGATGACGCGGACGAGGCTGGAGACGATGATCAAGTTTCTGACGACTCAGAAGAATCGGCAAATTTGGGTACGACAACATCTGCTTGTTTGAGTTGGAAGCGGCAAGTTATATATGTCGTATTTCCTGATGGTCAGGACACACAGGGAAGATGCAGGCAACCAAAAAGAGCAAGACGAGTGGAAGCTTTTCCGGTATAGTTGTTATTGTTGCATTAACGGTATGGTTGCGCTGTAAAACTAGGGGCCTGATATCACTTGTTACTATTGCTTTTGGCGGCTGCCCAGCACGCCAACCGGCAATATTCACCACATCAAACATCTCCAAGGCGACGATTTTCTCCACACGAGCCGTCACCCTCTAAGAAGCGCAAAGAGGTGTTAGGTGACGAAAATGCCAGAGGCAATGGCTGCGAAAACGGAGACAATGACCGCAGTTTAACAGCTTCGACGCGCCCGGAATACACGCCTCGTAAGCGTACCAGCAAGCACATGAAGGAAATGGATGCTATGCGTGCAAACGGCGATGAGATTGTCAACGTTGTCCCTCCTTTTCCATCCCACCCGATCGCAGACTGGGAGGGATTTGCTGATATTTTTGAGACCTACACGCAGCAAAACAATATCAAGTTTCGGGTCCGCAGTTCTCAAACGACGGTGCATTACAATAGGTATGTATACTTCATTGTATTCAGTTGGCTATGTCTAACACGATCGTTATTTTGTTGCTTTGTAGCACTCACGACGACTCAGTACCGACGGAGTTTCGATGGGCACACAAGATATTTCGCTGCACCCACGGTGTTTCGCAGAGTTCTCGTTCGAAAGGCCACCGCAACCGCAAGACTCGTTACTGTGGATGCCGTGCTCGGTTCACTGCTGTTGTGACTTCGACAGATGACGATGAATTTATGATCAAGATTATTAACGAGGTACGGTAACGGTGTACGTTTACCGTGCTATTCTAACTTTGCACTTTTATGGTTAGAACCATACCCATTCGCACCCTACGACCGCGTCTCAAGCTTCGTCATACCTGACAACTGAGACGCTACCGCTGGATGAAAGAGACCGCGAAGATGTGAAAACGTTGGCGGACGCACGAGTTTCTTCCAAGCACATTGCAAATTTCTTGAATGAGCGAATTGGTGAGTAAAGCGCGCTTATTTTTTGGAGTGATATTTTATTTAACACGTTTCTTTGGATCACTTTCCTTGCTTCAATTTTCGATGTGATAGGGTGCAAAGTTACACCACAACAGACCCGCAACCTCATTCGCAACATCATGGGAAATGATTCTGCAGAAGAGCGCTTGAAGAACAAGCTGCATGCTCTTCGTCAACTGGACGACAGCGATATCCTTGTGCTGCAAGATCAATTGGGACTGACGACCGCGATTGTTATGCAGACCAAAGTGCAGAAGATTATGTTCGACCAGTGGGGCGAGACGTTAGCGATGGACTTCACGCATGGCACAAATAATCTGGGTTATCACTTGGGTGCGTACAGAGATCATTCTAGCAACTTTATCGATATTCGTATAGCAACCTTATTTACCATACAGCAACTTCAGTTTGTTAACACGGCTCCATTTTCCTATCGTGTTATTCAGGGAGTTTGGTCGTCACGACAGCTACGGGCAGAGGATTCCCTGTCTTTGATTTCGTTTGTCTCAACGAGCAAGCCCTGACACTGTCGACGATATTAAATTACTTCAAGGAGAAGAATCCAGGTTGGAGGCGAATTGAGTCTGTCGTGATTGATAAGGATTACGTGGAGTGGGGCGTGCTAAAAGAAGTTTTCCCAAGGGCCAAGATACTTTTGTGCCAATATCACGCGATCAGTTACTGGAAGAAGGTTATGAGACGTCCCTCTTTTCGCCTAAAAGTTTCCCAGTGTGAGGAATTGCTGGTGTTGATGACAAAGTTGCTTTACAGGTATGTATGCTTCCGCTTGGGGGGGGGGGGGGTACACTAACGTTATATCTGTGTGTTTTGATTAGCACTTCTCATCTTCGGTACAACTTTCACTATGATGCGTTGCGTCAATATTGTAAGGACGAGAAACGCCAAGTACTCTTTGATTATTTCGATAAAAACTGGGATTCCTGTCGGGATATGTGGGCCAATTTTGCTAGAGGAAAGGTCTTCACCGCGGGCAATACCACCACCAACAGAATCGAATCGAACTGGAACCAAGTGAAGATGCTGCTAGGGCACAAGACGAGAATTGACAAGACTATTGCTGGCCTGTTGCAGCATCAAACCACGGTGGTGCAGAAGATCGTTTTGACTATTGGACAACAACACTCAATGTTGCGCGTACCCAATACAGTGCCTAAGTTCTTAAGAGCTGTTGCAACTAAGCTGTCAGATGATATTTTTGCGAAAGTGAAAACGGAGTGGGAACGTTTCGTGAATTTGATGGTGGACGCGTCGTGCAAACGAGTTGCAGAAACTGTTTCATGCTGGAAAGTTCACTGCAACAACGAAACGTTCCTGTGCCACGACATTGATTGGACATGCACCTGCTTATTTTACAAAAGCCATCGCCTACCTTGTCGCCACATTATGCGCTTAGCTGAATCCGGACACGGGTTTAAAGTGCTTCCAGCTATTACGGTCCATGATCGGTGGAGTACATACGCCGCATTGGATGTGAAACGAGAACTGGCAGTAGCGGCCGACTTACTGAAGCCCATTGTACAAATGTCCAAGTTAAAGTCGCCGAAGATAAAATTGCCCGATGACAAGCACGCAGATGAACGGATTGGTAACCAGGAAGCAACTCCAGCACAGGCTAGAAAAGCGAAGGAGGTCGTATACATTCGCCTGTATCGGAAAGAACGTGCCAACCAGGTAGTTTTGTCGTCGTCAGAAAAGTATACCTATGCAAAAGCGATGCTGGAGCCACTACTCGAGCATTTGTCGTTATCAAGTGCAGACTTTTATCAAGAGCTGGCTGCATGGAGAAATACAGTGGAGGTTGGTCTAAATCGTTCTAATGCTGATGAAAAGAAGCGTTACGATAAGGAAAACGATGCCGACAGTGATGACGAGAGTGAAGAGGACGTCTTCTCTCCTCTGGATCCTTCGGACGTCATGGAGACAGTCAAGCTTATGGATGAGCTGGAAAATTACGTGCCTGTTATGAACGGATGTACAGATGTTGATAACGAGTCTGAGTCAGACGACAAGGTTCCACCTACGCAAATCTCAGCATTACAAGAAGATATTCGTCTATCTTCACGTCCATATTCCGAAGCAGCTCTCGACAAGAAGGGTAGCGATGTTGGCGCGTGCAATAAGGAAGAGATCAAGTCTGAGAAGCAAATACCAGCCACCCCAATCCGCGCTGTTGATATTATCAACATCCCAAAGCCAAAACGCCGAGGAAATTCAAGGGTGACAACGAAACAACTCAGACAAACGACACTGACGCCGGGGCAACAACGCCTTGCTGTTCACAGATACCCGAGTGGTCTTACCGTGGCGCTAGATCATCTTCTATTTTGGGCACGAAACACTGCAAATTTGAAGTATGTGGCGGAGATTCTAGACAAGTATCCGGTCCAGTTTGAAGATGCATATTTGAGAGGACGCAACATCGAGTGTAGTTGGGAAGCAATGCGGCGTTCGGACTATATGCACACTTTCGTAATTCCAGTGGATCTTACACGCTCACTTCAGGCATCGATCACGACAGCAAGAAAAGAACAGCGCAGCCCGGCAGAGCTTGAAGACAGTGTGAAAGCGCAAGGGTTTCTGCTCGATCTGGTCGCTACGATCGACCCAAAGCTTTGGAAGATCAGTGGGTATGGTTGCTATACCTTAAGGTTGTTTTATAAAGTTGCTATAATATGGTCACTTTAACTATGTGTACTGTTGGCAGGCAATTCGTGGGTGCTTTGACGGGGTTTCATGGCATCAAGTCTAAGTGGCGCATGTGGGTTGAAGACCGGAAGTGGCTGGAGCAAGATTGGCGGAAGATCACATCAAATGTGAGCCTCTTTACGGTCCAGACAAACACTACAGACATGTCAGTAGATGCTGCTTGTCAAAGACACCGCGTTCTGGCCAACGAAGTGATTAGCAAGTTTGCTTCAAGCAGACTGCGCACGGAGTTCGTAACACAGTCGGGAGGCGGATCCATCACCTTTGAAAACATCGTTGGTGGACTGTGTCGAGGGTGGCTCAACGATAGCCATGTCGACTTCTGCTTGTGGTCACTTGGAGGCGTGGAGAGGGGCATTCACGTGATCTCGTCGCTGATGTGGGATATTGGGTGGCCAAGTACGCCGAAGATTGCACTTGGAGATATCAAATTTGTTCTTCACCCGATAAATCTGGACGCGAACCATTGGGGGATCATCATCATACGGGTTCAAAATTCGGGCACTGTCTTGCGGGCGCAAGTTTACATGTACGAGCCTCTAATGAATGAGTGCTACCGTGATGGAATGCGGACAGTTTGGGAGGGCATACCAACGGTCAAGAACGTCGGTGGAAAAGAAGGACTTCGGGGATACCTGAAACGATGGCACATAGCTTCCACGCCCAATATGAAACTTCTATTTCAGAAGGTTGAGTGGGTATTTGCCCCTCAACAACCGGATTCAGCGAGTTGTGGCGTTTTGATCGTAGCCCAGGCGCACAATTACATCACCGGAAACCTTGAGCAGCAGAACTATACAGTCTCTAAGAACGACGTCAAGGTCATGCGCTTGCGCATGGTATGGGTCATCACCCACCATTCCAAAGAGCGAGCTATCTCTAAATCTGATGCTGCTACGACAAGTGCAATTCTCCAGAAGCTTAAGAAAGAACTGGATTAAATGAGTTTGCCTGCATTAAACTTTCAATAGGCCATGTCCATTGCATTATACTTTGGGCTTATTGACAGCCATCTCCAGCAACACTCCGAACGAAAGATCGTCATCTTGGTCAGCCCCCTCTTCGTGTAATTCTGCTTCCAACTCGTAAATGCGCTCTTGTTCCTCTTCAAACTGGTCCTGTAACTCCAGTTGAACTGCCAAGATCTCACCCAAGCTGCGTTGTACTTTCTCCAGCATGCCCCTCATCTTGTCCAGTTCGCCCATGCGCGCGCGCACCAGCTCACGTGCCATCTTTCTCTGGTTCATTGCCGCAGGATCTTCGTGGGAGATAAGAAAAATCGCTAAGTGTGAAATCCGTGTGTCGTACCTATTTTGTGGTGCGTACACGTATTTCTGTGGAACACAGAAATACGTGTCGACCACATCGATTTATTTTCTCTAATTGTAGACATGCCTTGTGACGGAGGCCACGTGGCTTTGGTCATTTAAAATATAATACCGGGCGCCAGCTGCTTTATGGTTGCGTTTAGTCCTAAGGTTGCCACAATTCCTGTCGTCATGTCGTATTTATGGTTGAGGTAACGCCATTCGAGAAAGGCAAAGGAAAAGGCAACAAAACATGGGCGCCCGGAAAAGAAGCGGAGTATGACTACAGCGCTACCTGTAGAATAGTTACCGCAGTTCACCTTGCCGGAAGATATACGTATGTCCATGGTTGTCTAAAAGTGTGGTGCGAAATCGTTTTTGGTATACGATATTGTGTGTTCTTCTCAAACTTTCCGAATGGGCGCGTTTGAATCTCCCGAGCTGAACCTCCGTTGAATCTCCAAACCTGTTATACAGAATGAATTTATGCTATCTAAGAGGCGAGAGAGGATCAGATCCGAGTCCAAGAGCAACATGGACGCTAGCGAGGAAGGCGTGACTGCGAACCAGCGATCGCGTAGCCGGCGTGAACACAGCTCTCCCTATACCCCGGTAGCTACAAGAAGATCGCCCCGTTTAACGCCATCGTCGTCTACGTCGTCACGCTCACGTAAGACACGACTCTCTCAGTCAGCACAGCCATCGTCGCGTGACGCCAGCTCTCCTAGGACTATTCGAAGATCACCTCGTTTGGCCACGACTCCGGCTGCTCCCCCCTCTGTTGTTGCCAGAGGTGCCCCACAACCTGACTCAGCTGTACCTGACGTAGGGCAAGCACAACCAACACTCGTATCCAGTTTCTAACAGTTTTATCGGACTTACTGTAGACGTGTGACGGGAGTCACACAGCACCTTGCGCTGGAGGAAGTGCTAGGAGTATACAAACTCCAAGTGAACGACGGTTCACTAGTTCCCGGTCTTGGGGAACGGTTGACTTAGACAACGTAGTTTATAGACTGATATATTTATAGTTAGTTACCTAGAGATCGTCTTGCAATACAATTCCTAAGTCAACTATAGTTTATCCTATATGTTTTATGTATGGGTGGCTGTGGGCCACCACCACGTGTCAGTGGTGTTGGGTACACCATATACCCAACCCGGAAGAGTGACGGGCACTCTTCAGGTAACCCCGTTACATCCTCCCCCACTTAGACTCGATCTTATCGACCAATCGGGGCGAGCGGGAAGTTTCTCTTACTTCCTCGCTCAGTCGATAACCATCGACAAGAGGCCGAGCGTTTCCGCTCGCGCTCTCCGCTCTTCTGGAGCGCTGGGGCATTCCCAAACGTGCTCCCTGGCCTCCACGTCGGCCTGGCAAGATGCCTCAGAGGAAGACACCTCGCGACGCGAAAGCATCCAAGACTAAGCCCGCGGGGGCGAAGTCAAAATCGGCCAAGCCTCGCGGCAAGGCCTCCGCGTTGGGGGAAGCCGTTGATGCGGCTTCCCAGGCGATTTATTCGCCTGGCGACGCGTCCGTATCCGCGTCTGCGAGCACGCGCTCGCGACGCCGTGGTTCGCCCGATGTACCACCGGACGACCGTCCAAACCCTCGGTTTGTACATCGGGACCGCAGTCCCGGGTCGCCGAGCGACCTTGAGCACTGCTCCTCTCCTGGAGCAGTCTCACACGACGAAGGTGACGCGCCAAGTCACAAAGGCGCGTCTGAGGACGTGTCCTCGGTCCATGGGGACCTGAGTGGAGATGGGGACAACGTGCCCAATTCTCCTGCGGACACTGGGTCCACGAATGCCAGCGCCGCGGGTGGCCAGAAGGACGGCGACGCTAAGGCAGCGTCGCCAGCCAAGCGCTTGACGCTCGGCGAGGGTCTCCAGCGAGCCCGTGACGCCAAGGCCAAAGAGGCCGCGTCGAAGAAGCGAATCGCTTCTCGGTCCCCTCCCAAGGGCCGGACTAGGGGGCTTGGTGTTATCAAGTCCCTGTTTGACTCCTCGGAGTCAAACTCGGAGGATGAAGAGGGACAGGTACATGTCCCGGAGGAGGTCGCTAATGCGCTCGACGAGCAGCAAGAACGCCTCCAGGAGGCCCGGATGCGCCAGCGCCTCTCGCCTCCGGCGCCGCAACCAACTCCTGGCGGGGGTGCTTCGGGAGAGAGGGAGTCCAAGCACCCCAGGGGCTACTTCCCGCCCGATGAGAACACGGGTTCTCCGTTGTTCCTTGAGAGGCTCGGCGCCCCTCGTGGCCTCATTGGAGGCCCCACCTCCCGAGGCGCGTATGAGCGCGACTTGATCCAAAAGGTGGACTTGTTCACCGAGGATATTGAGGCGGCTCGGTGCGTCCTCCTGGCTCCGCATCGGATGCCGCTCAAGGAGTTCACCACCCTTCGCAAGAAGGGTGAGAACAGGGGTGGTCTCCACCCGGTGTGGGGTTACCCTTGGGTCCAACCCGAGAACACTTACACCGTGGCCCAAGCTGAGGACCTGTTCTGGCGGTGGGTTGGCCTGCGTGGGTATTCCGCCCAGGAGCTCGATGAGCTCAAGGAGGATCGCCTGCTGCATCGAATCCTCGATCAGCGCGACCTCCGGATTCGGTTTGCCCACCTCGTGAGTAAGCGGAAGCTGTACTCCGAGATGGAAGGACTGAAGCGTAGAGCTCAGTCCAGCGCTCGAAATGAGCGCGGGTACGGTGTTCATGCGTCTGTCACCGTACCCCGTCCGTCGGCTAAGAAGCCGCGGACTACTTACGAAGCTGTCGCCGCTTTTGTTCCCAGATCGCGACAGCCTTCGGGCAGTCAGCCTGGAGCCGCTCGATCGGCTCCCATGAATTCTGTGACGAGGGATACCCTCGCCACTTCACCAAGAGCTGGCGCTTCCTTTGGCGGCGCCGCTCACGGAGCACACGCTCCACGTGGTAGTGGGTTTCCCCATTACGGTCGAGGAGGGCCGGCGGAGGCCTTGCTCGACTATGCGTACGAGGCTCCGCCACAGCGTGAGGCTCCGAGATCGTCGGCGCGATCTCCCGATCGGTCCGTGCTGCTTCAGCAGCAGGAGATCCACGATCTCCGTGATCGAGTGTACACTCTGGAGATCGCATTGGGTCTCGGCCCTGGTGGGCAGGCTGCCGCTCAGTCGGGAAAGCCGGGGTCTCTTCCCCTCCTTCGTGGGGATGTGGACCGACTGAGCCAGGAGTGTGGGGATCTCCACTCCCGGGTCGATCGTCGTGCGTCGTCGTACGACGTCGACTGTCTTCGCGACGAGGTGGCTCACCTCCGTTCTGAGATCCAGAACCGGCCGAGCTATCCGGGCTATCGGGAGCCGCAGTCCTATGCGTACTCCCAGCCGTACTACGGTTCCTACCCGTACGGCGGGGCGTTTTCGAGGTCACACGCTTACGCCTACGACCAGTCCCCTGCGCCGGCTTCCGCGTGGCGGTCGCCACAGCGGGAGGCGGGCGCTCGGTTCGAGGTGGTGAACTCGCCACCTCAGAATCCCCTTTCGCTTCCTGCGGGGGATCAGAAGCCTGAGGGTCGTGGTAGCGCTTCAGACGACCCACATAAAACGTCGGGTGGGTCGTCATCGACTTAGGCAAGTCGATCGTGTAGGCGGAGCCATGCCTGCTCAGGACCTCAAAGGGTCCGATAAACCTGTGCTTCAGCTTATTGCTGAGCACGGAACTGACCGAGTTTAGTGGTAGGTTCCTAGTGTCGAGTAAGACTAACTCGCCCACTTTAAACACGTTTAAGTTTCCTCTTCCATGTCGGTCAGAGTACTCCTTTTGTTTATCTTGGGCGGCGGCCATTGTGTCACGCACCCGGCTTATCACATTAAGCCTGTTGTCGACAAAAGTCGACAACTGCTTCTTTAGGGAAGCCGGTGTCACGTCTGACACCTGGGAGGAAAGAGCTTTCCGAGCCTCTCCCCCACTTACGACCGAAGCCGCGGTGTCACCACGGAGAGTGAGTGGCACCAGGGGGTTCCGGAGCCCGTTGAGGTAGAACGGGGAGAACCCCGTGGACGCGTGTACCGCGTTGTTGAGTGCAAACTCAACCATCGGCAAACTGGCCGACCATGTGCCGGGAGATTCGGCACAGACACTGCGTAGAGTGTCTTCTAGGACGCGATTGACGCGCTCCGTCTGGCCGTCCGTCTGCGGGTGGTCGGCCGTGGACATGAGCAGCCGTGTTCCAAGCAATTGGAACAGCGTTTTCCAAAACGCAGACGTGAACCGTGGGTCACGGTCAGAGACAATAGTCTCAGGGAGGCCATGATAGCGGAAGACGCCATCCAGGAACAGCCGTGCAGTCTGTTCACCGGTGACTGAGTCAGCCACCGGAGCAAGGTGTACCATCTTGCTCAAGCGGCAGACAAACACCAGGACGCCGGTGTTGCCCTGGGCATCAGCCGGCAGTCCGAAGACGAAGTCAAGACTCATCGACTTCCAGCAGTCTTCCGGGACTGGCAGGCTCTGCAAAGGAGCCGAGGCATGACCAGCAGGTTTCACTCGCTGGCATGTCTCGCAGGTCCTTACATACGTGGCGACCCACTTGTACATGTGGGCCCACCAGAAGACCTGGGAGACTGACAAGAAGGTCTTTTCGCGGCCAAGGTGGCCGCTGGAAGGCACATCATGCGCCTCCTGAAGTATGTCATACTTCACAGCCTCGTCGTTGGGGACGACTATCCGCGGAGGATCGGCCGGATCCACGCGGTAGTGGAGGAGGCCATCGACCCACGCATAGCGATGGAGGCGGGCACGATGGCGGGGCGTTAGCCATGCATGCTTGGCCTCCTTGCCAGCGGTGAGGAACCGCACGATGGGGGAGAGATTCTCATCATCTCGATACGCTAGCCGTATCCGATCGTACAGATCTGTCGTAACCCGACTAATGTGCGCGAGCTCATAGTCGGGTCGACGGGATAACGCGTCGGCAAGCACGTTCAGCTTGCCCGGCTTGTATTCGACGCGGAAGTTATATTCCGCGAAGAATGACAGCCAGCGGGCCATCCTCTGAGACAGATGCGGAGAGTTGGTGGCCGTCCGCAAGGACGCGTGGTCTGTATAGATCACAAAGGGCTCAGAGCCCAGGAGGTGTACCCGGAACTTGACAAGGGCATACTTCATTGCGAGGAGCTCCTTGTCATGGACAGGGTAGTTCCTCTCGGCGGCTTTAAGCTGCCTGGATTGGAACGAGATGACTCGCTCGTGCCCATCCGCGTCGTGTTGCAGCAGCGCGCAACCGATGGCATAGTCGGAGGCGTCGCAGACAACGCTGAACGGTTTTGTCTCGTCCGGCAAAGCCAGGACCGGCGCGCGCTGCAAGCTCGCCTTGATGCTGTTGAATGCATCCTGATGACGGCTCTCCCAGCGCCAGTCGGCATCCTTCTTAAGGAGATCCGACAGGGGTCGTGCCAGCCCGGCATACCCCGCACTATACTTGTGCAAGTAGTTGGCGAGACCCAACCACTTGCGAAGATCCTTTTGGGATCGTGGTGTGGGCCAGGCCGCAATGGCCTTGACCTTCTCAGGATCGGCTCGAACGCCGACGCTGCTGACGAAGCAGCCGAGAACTTTGATCTCTTGTGCCGCAAAGACGCACTTGTCGATGTTGGCATAGAGCTTGTTTGCTCTCATGACCATAAACACTCGACGGAGGTGCTCGAGATGCACCTCGATAGCCGTCTTGCCTTCCCCGGCACGGCTATGGACGAAGATATCGTCAAAGTACGTCTGCGTGAACGCACGCAAGGGTCTAAACAACTGTGTGACCAAGCGATTGAAAGTCGCTGGGGCATTTGATAGGCCCTGTGGCATCACTAGCCACTCCCAGAGCATGCCACTCGGGGTGCTCACCGCCGTGAGCGGGATGTCGCGCTCGCGCATCAGGATCTGGTAGTATCCATCCACCAGATCCAGCGCGCTATAATGCTCGCAGCCCGCCATGTTGTTCAACAACACATCCTTGCGGGGAATGGGTGTCTGGGCGGGCACCGTTGCGCTGTTCAGCTTGTTATAAGCATGAACCAGACGCCACTTCCCGTTCGGCTTGCGAACGCAGAAGGTGGGCGTCGAGTGCGGAGACTTCGACTCACGCACCATGCCTGCCTTTGCCTTCGCGGCGAAGAAGGCATCAATGACCTCGCACTGTTCGCGAGGCAGTGGCCATTGCCTGGTCACACAGTACTTTGTGCCTGGCACGAGATCAATCTCGTGCCTAACTCCTCGGTCAGGTGGGAGTTGGGACGGCGGGTCCTTGGACACCACGTCCGAGAACTCCTTCACCAAAGGATACACTGGATCCTTGGGGTTCTCGAGGATCGCAGAGCCCGTGCGCGTTGCGCGCTTCTTGCCAAGCTCGTCCAGGACATCCTTGTCCATAACGGAAGAGGAGCTCAGCTCTTCTGGAGAGGCCTCCGGCTTCAGGAGCACCATCTCCGCGATTGCCTCGGCTTTCAGTTGTGCCAGGAAATCGTCCATCGACATTTCCTCGAGGTTCAGTAGCTCTGACACCTCAGGCAGGGCTGCCAACGTTGTGGAGCCCGCCTTGACCGTACACCCGGTCTCGCCGTCGAAGAAGTGATAGCATTCTTCGGCCGGCCGTGCCTGAGGAGAGTTCTCTCTCTCCGAGTCGCTTGTAGCGACTCCAGTCTGTCTCATCAGACTCGGCTTACGGCGGCGACGACGTCGTCGATGCCCACCACGGCATGGTCCTTTGTTACCCACAGCCGGTGGTGACTCAAGGGTGGAGTCGGGAGTTCCATCGACTCCGTGTGGCACATTGTTACCCACACCAGAGGTGCTCCCAGCAACCTCGACCCTGGCCACGGTCTCGACCTCCTTGGTCTCACGTGGGCTCGTTTCCCTTGGGGAGTTGACTTTCCCCGGCGTCGATAAGGCCGAAGGCCGTACGGTGCCATAGTCAGGAGCGGTGGGTACCGCTGTCATTGCAGTTCCCCTCGCTGGACTCGACGTCCTGTCCACCGGCATTGCCTGTGGCGGTCCGTTGCCCGCGGTGGACGGTGTCATGACACCTGTTGCGGCTCCTGCCGCAACTAATTCTTCGGAGTCATTTCCGACTCGGCTCCGGTGGTAGGCCCGGCTGCTGACAGAGGTGGGAACATGACTCACCAATGCTCTGTCAGTAGCAGCAAGCCGGCTAGCCCCGATGGCTTTGCCGCGCCAGTCTATCCAGGGCTCATGCTTCTCAAGCCATGGCATGCCCAGGATCAAGTCGTACTTGTCCATATCAAGAACGAGGAATCGTTCAGTGGAATTAAAGTCCTCAAACTTGACGGACAGGTCCATAAAGACCTTGGGCACCTCCACTACAGTCCCGTCAGCCAGTCTGACTAGGACATGCCCGTTCCCTTTACTTTCTCGTAAAGCATCGGTGAACTGGTCGCTCTTGCGAGCGACCGTCCGGCGGCGTGCAAAGTTCTTTGACGCCCCAGAATCGATCAAGATTCTCATGGGATGATCGTATCCCCGTACACTTGCATGTACTACAAGCAGCCCTCCGCTGCCCTTCTCCGCTTCGAGAGTACAGAGACTCTCAGGGGCTAAGCCTTCATGGTGCGCACCACCCGCGCACCACTCATGAAGACTTAGATCTTCCCCAGTAGGGCGCCCCGCCCCTACTGGTTCCCTGCGTTCCCCTGGCCACGGGGTCGCGGCTTTTGCCAGCGACCCCTAGGACCAAAGGGCTTGGGAGGAAACCGCCGTGTTGTTCCTCCCGCGGGGCACGCACGTTTCATGTGCCCCAGTTTGCCACAGCCGAAACAGCGAATTTCGTGCTGTTCGGCAAGGCTTAGGTCCATCGGCACAGGACCGTTGAAGGGGCCTCTACTTTGGGGCCCGCCCTGAGTGGAGCCTCCAAGCCACGCAGTGGCAGGAGTGCGAGCCTGTCGATGGCTGTACTCCTCCTGAAGAGCGATTTGAATCGCTTCTTCCAGGGTGCTTGCTTGCACCCGAAACAGCTGCGTTCGCGCTGGGCCTACTCGCAGGCCGTCCATGAACACCGTCACCTTGATGTGTTCATGGAGTGGGTTTCCCACCAGAGATGCGGTGAGCTCCCGCATCTCCTGGATGTACTCGTGCAGCTCACGTCTCCCTTGCTTGCACGCAAGGAAGCGTGAGCGCTGGCGATACTCATAGTTCGCCGGGAGGAAGGCGGCTCGAAGCTGTTCACACAGCTGAGCCCAGGATGCAAAGCATCCAGGCGTTGTCGCTTCACGCGTATACGCCCAGCTCTTTGCTCGGCCACTAAGGTGGGAGAGAGCAAAAGCGACGCGGAGTCGCTCGTCCGAGACGAGAGCCGCGTCCATAGCGAGCTCGACCTCTCGGACCCAGAAGTGAAGGTTTTCCCCTTCCTTCCCTTCGTAGGGGTTAACCTTCAGCCTCAAAGGCTTGGGCTGAACTGGTTTCCGTTCAGCCACAGGGGCCTGTAGGCTCCCACGTACATGGGCGATTAGCCCTTGCTCGTACGTGTCGAAAGCGCTTACGCGCTCGAGCTGCTCGGCAGGTGTTGCTGCCGCCAAGCTCTGGAGGGCATCCATCCCGAAGATGCCCGCCATCTTCCGAACGGACTCGAACTGCGAGTCGTTCAAGTGAGGAAACTCACTGCGATCCATGGTGGCTCAATGCTTGAGACCACAGAGGATTCAGGTAGTCCAATCTTACCCGCGTAGGCGAGGATTGACTACAAGTGCTACCAAGTGTGACGGGAGTCACACAGCACCTTGCGCTGGAGGAAGTGCTAGGAGTATACAAACTCCAAGTGAACGACGGTTCACTAGTTCCCGGTCTTGGGGAACGGTTGACTTAGACAACGTAGTTTATAGACTGATATATTTATAGTTAGTTACCTAGAGATCGTCTTGCAATACAATTCCTAAGTCAACTATAGTTTATCCTATATGTTTTATGTATGGGTGGCTGTGGGCCACCACCACGTGTCAGTGGTGTTGGGTACACCATATACCCAACCCGGAAGAGTGACGGGCACTCTTCAGGTAACCCCGTTACAAGACGTGTGCGAGCTCACCTACGGAATACCCAAGATGATAGTATCCGTATAAACAGTGAAATACCGTGTTTCGATGCGCATGCTGCCTCGAAGCGGCTTCTTCCATTGTTTCTTCGAGCGGGCAGCTCACAACCTCCGAAGCGAGTGTCGCCACCACTTCGTGGACCCGAAAACGTCGTCGACGCCGTGAATACAATCGCACAGCCACAGCAATATTGCCCACAGCACGATGGAGAAGCTCTCCACGCACGAGAACAACTGATGCGAGCACTAAATGGTACATTCAGCAAGCATCACAACAATAGGAGAAAAATGAAGCTCAAATATTTCACCTTGTATGACAGCTCTTGCATTCTAGCAAATATCACACTTTTTAGTACGTCAACGACAGCAGATACCCTCACCTGGTAGACTCTTGAGACTGCTCTGGCCACTGCGACCGCCTTCGCGTTGCGCTAGACTCGCGCTTCCGTTCAGTGAGAGTTTGTCTTAGAAGTTGCCGTCCGGTGATAGGGTACAAAATCAGAAATGCGTCCTATTTTGACCAATAACCGATGGTGGTAGATTGGCCGGCGAGATTGACAAAGGCTACAAATCTCCCGAGTTCGGCAAATTTGAGTGGAATTGACAATACTCAATAGTTAAGAAATTGGCCGAAATGCGACAAGCCCTGTATCGACATCATACAAATAATAAGATAAATTGAAAAGTGACCCAACACACGTCTGGCATGGATACACCTGTTTTTCACTAACGGAACATGTGCTGCCATGCACTCTCTTTGATTGTTAACCACTGTTCGCGATGTCAACTACAACTCCTACTAGTATGACCTTAGTTCAGATGTCATGTGCATAGTTTAAACTCTAGGTTGGCTGTTTTAATTCTAAGGTTTTCTCGTATTATACACACACAGGGGGCTGAGCCACCCGCTGAAGGCCATGAAGGCCGGAGGCGAGGAGATAGGGGGCCTACATGCCGATCGAAATCCCCCTAGTGGCTCCTAGAAGGCTTCTCGTGTGAAGGATGCAAAGGCCTATAGTGATCGCCCCAGCCACCGTTGCGGCGCGAGAGGTCTTGAGTTGGCTATTGATCTTCCCTTGGAAGGACTCCCCTTTACTGGGCCAAGACGGACACGAAGGACAGCTCTTCACCGCGTGCGCGAAGGCCGGCACATGTGCGGCGTGATCTCGAAACGTGCAGTAAGGGGCGCGACCATTTGAGTCCAATGCAGCCAAGGTTGAGGCGACCCTTGCACAGTGCCCTCCCCCGAAGCACGATGTCATCGGAACACGTAGCCTAGCCGTCGAGGCCCGGCCGGATCTACGTAGCGAACTATCTGTGGTGGCCCTGATAGTCAATGCGGTGGCGAGTTCGGTGTTTGAGCTGCCTCGAGCGCCTGACACCCCGGACTGCGGCACGAAGGGCGTTGGAGGTTCACAGCGTGAGGAAGATAGGAGATAATACTAGAGAGTTTAAACAGTAGGTATAGTCCAGTTATGATCTCACTAGGCAGCAACTTCAGAAATACAACCTCGCTTCACTTGTATTATACATGTATTTTTATTATACTACATCTAGTAAACTCGTTGATTGTGTGACACAAATTGATCAGCGAGTCAGCGTAAGCTTACCCCATCTTCCCGCGGCACATCTGAAGATCTGAGTGAAGCTGGGGAGGAAGGGGTGAACTGCTCCAATGGAGCGTAGCATTTAAAGTGGCTCGAATGTACCAAGACAGGGAGTGTACAGTGTGCACCCCCTGTCTTGTACACTGTGCACTGGTATTGATAGTGCAGAAGACAAAGCGCATGATTCGCTCTGGTCCGTGCATCTCAAGATCGCTCCGTTACAATAACCTAGATAAACTAAATTCAGCTGAACCAAAAACTTCCGGATGTTTCCAAGTGAATGGAGGGCTTACGAATATGATTGCATGTACTAAGTAGCCACGGATCAGACGCGCACAGAATGTAAGCTTAACCATCATGAGGCTGGCTGGGTGGTTCGCCGGCTCCAGCCGGGATTCTTCATTCTCCAAACTGCGCCGTGCCGACAAAAGCTTCAAGACTTTTCTTCTCCCTTCGCCTGTCGTCATGATGCACAAGTGCTTGCTTTTGCTCGTGGTCATGCTCGCCTTTCTTTCGAGCGGTGACGCTCTCTCGCCACCCACAGTTGGTTCCAAGTTGTCGAAGTTGGCTTCCCTGGACTTGGATCAGGCTACCCATACGAACGTCGACGGCAAACGCCTGCTCCGAGCCAATGGCGAGGAGGAAGACAATTCTGCCAACGAGGAAAGAGGGGTATCGGGGGCTACTGAGAAATTCAAGACGTGGACTCAAAGCTCCATGAAGTGGGCTAAAGACTCAAAACTGGGCCAAATACTGGCAAAGCAGTTCCAGAAAGTGATCCAGTACAGAAGAGACTGGAAGGTTTCTGGGCTGATCAAGAAGGGCTACTCGGATACAGTTTTGCTTCAGAACAAGGTCACTCCTGATGAATTTTTCAAGGCTAAGGGTCTCAGCTCGAACCTGAAGGATCAGGCAAGTAAGTCAGCACTCTGGGAAAAGAATCCCGGCCTGAGAGAGTACTTTTCGTACAAAACCTTCTGGGACGCCAAGCAAGTATTGTAGTCTAGCGAAACGTAATGGAGTGCGGTTCGAACCCTTAATCGTTCAATCGTAAATTGCATTCGTGCACGCAGCCCTCAAAGCATTCACTTGATCCACACAGCATCCAGGACAACTTAGACTCTGCCTTTATCCCAAAATCCGTACCGTAAGCCACAAAAGTATCCGGACACTGCCACGCGTCTTACTATTGAGCCATACGTAAGGGACACAATCGGATCCTCCCTCCATGGCGCTCCGTTCCCTGTTCTCTTCTCTGTGTGTGGCCGTGGCGCTAGCAGCGGCCCAAGCCGCGCGCACGGCCGTGGTGCTCGAGTCCGCCTCCCTGCAGCACACACACTCGACGTTCTTCCAGCAGCTGGAAGCGCGTGGTCACGAGCTGAGCTTCTTCTCGGGCGACGAACAGCCGCCGCTGGCGCTCGAGCGCTTCGGCGAGCGCGCGTTTGAGAATCTGGTGCTGTTCACGCCGCAGAAGGCGCTGGGATCGCTGCGAAAGTCGGATCTGCTGCAGTTCGTGGAGCAGGGCGGCAACGTGCTACTCTCAGCCAGCAAGAAGCTCACCAAGGTGCAGCGCGAGTTCGCGCTCGAGTGCGGCGTCGAGTTCGAGCAGAAGGGCAACGTGGTGCTGGACCATGTGAGCCCCATCTCTGACGACGACGACATCTATAACGCGGTGGTGGCCGCCCAGGACTTTGTGCGCTCGGAGCGCGTCGTCGGCGCGTTGGCGACGAGCCCCAAGCCCGTGGCTTTCTCAGGCGTGGGCATGTCGCTCGAGCCGAGCAACATTTTGGCCTTCCACGCCCTCATGGCGCCCGCAACGGCGTACTCGGCGAACCCTGTGAAGCCCATCACGGACAAGGTGGTGGCCAGCGACTTGCTGTTTGGCAACCAGATTGGGCTCGTCACGGCCGTGCAGGGACGCAACAATGCGCGTCTCCTCTTTGCCGGCTCGCTGGACCTGTTTAGTGACAAGTACATGCAGAACAAGGACTTTGCCAATGCCGAGTTCGCGGACGCCGTGACCAAGTGGGGATTCCAGGAGGCTGGTGTACTAAGGATGACCAATGTCAAGCACCACCGGGAGGACGGCTCGCAGCCCGCAAAGATGCTCAGTGATGCCAACCGTGGCGACCAGCCCATTACGCTGTACCCGGACGCCGAGGTGGCGCGCGACTCGCTCGTGTACCGTGTCAAGGACAACCTCACGTACTCGCTGGACCTGCACGAGCTCAAGGACGGGAAGTGGCTGCCGTACAAGGCCGACGACGTGCAGCTCGAGTTCGTCATGCTGGATCCGCACGTGCGTACGACGCTCACCCACGACAACAAGGGCCACTTCTCCGTGACCTTCCAGTCGCCGGACGTGTACGGCATCTTCCTCTTCCGCGTGCTGTACCGTCGTCTCGGACTGTCGACGATCTACACGACCACGCAGGTGTCGCTGCGCCCCTTCAAGCACGACGAGTACGAGCGCTTCATCCCGGCCGCTTTCCCGTACTACGCCTCGGCTTTCTCGATGATGGCCGGTGTGTTTGTGTTTAGCGTCTTCTTCCTGTTCTACGATGGCAAGAAGTAAGGATCCGGATGAACACTCGGCAAACGCCTCTGCAGACATGTCGACTGTAGTTAACGTGGAGGTACCGTCGATCCACGGTTCAATCCATGTTGGGCAACGTTTTGTTAGCGTTGACAAAACTTGTTGTGGTCTTGTTATTCAGCAGGGACTGTGGATTACGAAAACGTCCTTGGATCATGAGAATCGAAGTACTCGCACACATGTATAACCTTATAACTTGGTCTGCCCGCACGCGACCTGAAAAGCCCTAGGCCGACTGCTGCTTAAACGATGCCGGCATCAATACATGTAGCTTGGGGCTGTTGTGGTGAGCTTGGAAGCGTTGCCGTTGCGCTTCCTGGGCTGGTGAGTTAGCTTTTGCCGTCTTCTGGAGCTTCTCAAGGTTTGCCCCGCCAGCGTAAGAGGGTACGACACTTTGCGTATCACAATCCGAGTCGGTATCGACAGCGGCGATCTGTGGGTGTGAGCGAAACCCTCCACTGCGTGATGCACGCTGGCGCTTGGACCCCCATTTGCCTCTCTTCGAGCTCGACAGTAGATGCGCGGCCCGCAAGCTTTGTAGAGAATCTTCTGCCGCTGCCTCTTCCTGCGGAGTCAACTCGGTGCGGCGCACGTAGGTCGAGCTGCCTAGTTTTTTCGGGATGCGAATCTCGGCGATTGACTCACTTGAGAGTTTCTTCGAGATACGCATTGGGTTGCAGCACAACCGCGTTGACAAGAAGGCTCGAAGCGTAGTGCCCACAGCAACGTCCAGTACGCCCTTGAAAAAGCAGTCGATGAGTGCCGCCATAAACACTTCTTCGTCGTGAGACCACGGGCCGCTGTGCTGGTAAGGACGCACAGGACTTGATGCTGTACTGGTAACGCTTGCTGTTTCGATGCTGGACATACTAGCCGAGCTGATCTTACGCTTACGCGTCACTGGCGCCACCACTGGCAGAGGAGTGTTCTTGTGAGCCTCCTCGTACGCTACACGCAGCTCAGTTAGCCGGCTTTCCACCTCGAAAAGCTCTTCAGAGAAGTCGTCATCATCCGAGCTGTCCAGCGAGTCACCCTGGCGCTGGTACGTCATGGAGCCAATATCATCGGGGAACTTGTGTTCACCCATGTGCTGCGGTGCAAGCTTCATGGACAACTGCTTGAGCGTGCAGCCTAGTTGCTGACACAAGTAGGTCACGAGTTTCGTGCCCTGGGGCAGGCTCAGAGAGCCTGACGTAAAGAATTCGATCATCCTCGTGACAAACTCCTCTTCCTCGGGGGACTCGAAGCCTGTGCGGATGATCGTGGGCTTGCCGCGCTTCGGTCTGTACTCATGTCGCGTTGACCTCGTACGTCCATAAGCCGCCGTTTTCCGGCGCGGGCGAAGAGCGATGCCCCCGTCCTCCTCATTTGACAGCCTGCGCTGTGCATATCCACCGTCGTCCTCCTGTCTGTCCAAGAGGCCGGAGCTAAAGCTGGCCTGTCTGAGTGCCTCGAGTTCCTGTTCAATTTCTCTCCGTTGTTCCTCCGTCGGAGGAGGATCAGCAGCTACAAACACCGTCGCGCCCGCTTTCTTGGGGATTTTGCGGCCTGCGAGCGTCTCTGTGCCCAGTTTCATGGACACCCGGCGGCGGTTGCAGCAGAGCTTCTCGGCCAGGAACTTGCGCAGCGTCGTGCCCTCTGGTACATGGAGTTGTCCCTCCAGGAAAAAGGACACGAGAGCGGCGGCGTACTGCTCCTCGGCTCGGGGCCACACGCCACTGCGGACGTACTGGGGCGTGGGGGATGTGGGGCGGCACTGTTTCATGATGGCATCCGCCTGCACTAGCAGGTCCAGTCTCGACATGGCGTCGTCGGCCGTGTGCTGTTCCTGTTTAAGTGGCTGAATAGTGGCGTCTTGGACGTCGTTGGGGGCCGAGGGGCGAGGGGCGGGGGCCTCCGGCTTGAGCGCGGGGCTCAGGATCATGGACAGATCCATGGCGGCGTCTGCGTCTGGTCGTCTGGTCGACGACTTCCTCTTCTCTTGGACTCGGGGAAGAACTGGCACTGGAGGCCAGGAAGGAAGGGGAAGTTCATGTACGTTCGTGTGTAGCGTCACGATGTATCTTGGGATTTGTATTTAGTTGCACAAGGTTCAACGTCATACAGAGGCCAAGTGGTTTGCCAAATGCGACGTGTTGGGATTTAACTGCATCGACCTACTTGGCTGGTTCTTGCTTGCGGCTGCAGTATCGCGGACGATTCCGGCGGAGGAAAACACAAACTGCCCGACGTGGAGTTACGAGCTGCGGTCGGATTCCTGAGTTCATCGCCACGCCAAGAACACGATCACGGACGTGTGCGACGTCAGCTTCACTGGTGCCACCGTAGACGACGTGCTTGGCGCGCTTGCCGAAGCATGTCACGCCCTCCAGCTCTGCGATCGCGTCGATGGCGCACACAAAGTCTTCGAACTGTCGAGCGCTAGCAGTGGTCGTGAGGTCGAAGTAGAACGGACGTCCGCCCATGTCGAGAGCCACCTACACCTCATAGTGTTGGCCAAGTACCATCCCAAAGAGTGCAGAGCGTCAGGACTGGAAGTGCGCCCCATTCCCATAGTCCCACGTGCTACGGAGTAAGTCTGCACCAGCTCACGAAAACCTCCAGGCTCACGCTTGTCAAAAGGCAACGCCAACAAGCGCTTCTCGAGCACATCGAGAATCTCGCGAGCTAGTGCCTTCCTGTCAACGGAGATACCGAGCTGCGCCGTACCGATCACAAACTTAGTGAAGGCTAAAGTCGTATCGCAGTGCTCCCGCACAGGAGCGAGAGCTGGGGCCGTATTGGCAGCGTGGTCAACACGATACAGCTTCTGCGTTATGTGGATCAATCGGAAGGCGTCGAAGGTGACGACTGGTAGAGCGAAGTCTGCTAGGGTGCGAAGACAACTCAACCACCCCCTCCAGCTTTTCAATCAGCTCACAAGCACGCTTCGCGTCGTCCGTTTTGCCAGCAGTAGCGACCGCTGCGTCACGAACATCACTTGTCGTATTCTCCATCGAGTCTCCAAGCAGGATGCCATGCTCCAAAGCATCGGTTCCATCGATCTCCGATCCAGCTGAAACTAGCAGATCCTTCAGCAAGTTCGACACTTCCGCCGAGTTGTCTTCGACTGCTGATGCGGCAGCAGCTACAGCAGGTGAGACTGTATTTCCTTTGGGTTTGCCCTTCTCTCCGGCCTCGACGGTATTCGTATTTGTGCTGGTGCTAGCAAACGCACGACGGCGCGCTAGGCAGACACCGATTTCTGCAAGCGTTCTTCACGACGAGAGCCCTGGTGGCGGAATAGTGCATCACGATTCCTCGCACCTTCGGCTCTAACCTGGCTGCCCTCCAGCGTGGATATCGAGTCGGTGATATCGCGTACCCACGCTCCATCGGTCGTCATATCACAAACGCGTCTCCCCAGGCCGTCTTTGATGCGAAGATCAGCCCCAAGCGCAGACAGCATACTGCACAAGCTGCGGTGTCCGTGCTTGGCAGCCAAGTGTGCAAGAGTTTCTTTCGTGTCGAACGTAGACGTGTTCAAGTCGATCAAGGTATCGGCTTCAAGAACGATATCTTCATGGCCTGCAATCGCTGCACTGTGAACAGCCATTGTTCTGCATAGATCGTCCCGAGAGGATCTCAAATTCCGTAGCCTTCAACGACGCACATCCTAACACTGACTTGTCGTCTTCAATCATCAACCGGTACGTGCTAGATAAATCGGCCATGTGGAACGCCTTCCGCACTTTGATCCTGCGCTCCCAGCAGGCGGGGCCCGACCACTGTATGTCCCGTTGACTGAAGTAGCGGTCATAGGCGGTCATAGGCGAGCTTAGCAGATATGTTCGATTGAAAGCACCGTGAACTGCTGCTGCGCGTGACGGAGAGAAGATCATTTGGTCATAGGTTTTCAAAAGTTCGTCGAAAACCGGGATGTGTTGAAGGAACCCTTCCTGTACCAAGGCATTGTAGTGGTGGTCAAATGCGCGGAATCTTGATGTCACCATAATAACCTCACCGCCCGAGTTCAAGTACTGGAAATGGTGATGCAACATCATAAGACCCACCAGCAGTGGATTCGCACGAGCCACGTTGTGACTGTTGCTGGACAGCTTGATTTCCGTCGAGCAGGACTGCAGCAATTCGTGGGTCTCCTTGTCGTGGGTGCGAACAACACCCTTCGCCGCCGTTGCATCCAAATTTCTCATCAAAACTGACGAGTGCTGAAACGTAAGGCTTCTGTTGCGGCTAAGATCACCATTCCCTTGTAGTGCGGCAACAGACTTCATCCAGCAGATGAACGTAAAATACCATTGGGCCCCGTAAATCCCGACGGATCGAACCCATACCCAGTAGCGGTCTTCTTTGCTAGGATGGTGTTATACAGATGAGGCAATTGCTGTATTAAAAACACGACAATGTTGCTCGGATCCGCGAGTGCATAGTGTGGATTGCGTTCTTCTCCATACGTTGCACCGAAAAAGCCATCCTCGAGAATCAAGGTTTTCCGAGGATCCGTCGGAATAGCAGACGTGAAGCAACGTGCTCGTCACGCTCATAAAAGCCACCACGAGCATGCCCGGGGTGAACTTACACTTGCCGTTCATCTGGAAACTCTCCCAAGACCTCGCGACAGTATCCGCGAGTCGCATCGTAAAACTCATCGACATTTGCTTCTGAAGACATGGAACACGTCTTCCGCTGTCTGCAAGGCCGGGTATCTCAACTGCAGACTCGCAGTCAGAGCTTTGACAGCGTCCATCGCCAGTTTCGCCACGACCGTGGCCTCCACCATCGTGTGTTCACCTGGTCGTAGATGGTAAACACTCCCTCGACCAACCCCTCCAGCTCCAGGAAGAAGTACACCACTTTCAGCCTCAGATCTTCAGCGAAAGCCTCGTCAAACAGACACTTTCTGTCCGCCTTGGAGCTCCTGGGTGCCCCCCTCACCACCACCAAGATCTCTTCATCCGGGAAATCGTCCTCATCTACCACTAACACATTGTAATAGTTCTCCAGCCGCTCACTCTCGGCAGCAGCGTCTCGCTGCACCGCCCGCACCGTCTTCAGCGTCCCGTGTCATCGTTTTAAAAGTGCAGATGAACTCGTTGCGCTGTGTCGTCCTCGACGAAGAACGTGGCGACATGTTCGCGCAATGTGATGGCGCACTGGCAGGCTGCGAGCGCCTTGGGCGGCTCCTGCAGTAGCTTGGGCGTGAGTGTGGCCGGCTCCGCTGTGATCTCCAGCACCACGTCGTTGAACTCCTCAATCTTCACGCGCTGAGCTGCGTGACGTCCGCAGCCGCGAGCGTGCAGCAGCCACTCCAGGAAGAAGGCGGTGGTGCGCTTGTAGCGTGCGTATTTGCTGACTGGAAACACGGGCTTTCCTGCAAATTCAGAAATGAGGTCGAGACCTGCACGTGACAGTTTGTCGGTGGGGGTAGTGATGTGTACATGCTGCTGTACCATCCAAGTTGAAGGTACATGCACGAGAAATGAGTGCCCTGCAATCATGCACGGTGGAGGTAGAGCTTGATGTGGCTGGACTTGTCGGGTTTGATGTTAATTTGGAGGACTGTTGCCAAGAGTCGGCGTTAACGATCGAGTTGGTGTCAAGGCATGAGGAAGTATCCGCAGCGGTCTGGACGTCTTCTTCGTGGCGACGATGCTGCTAACAACCAGCATCTAGAGGGGAAAAGAGCATCTAGCACTACAGCAGCGAAGATAAAGACTCCAGGCTCGAACTCGAGCGTGTCTTCGGCCACTTCGTCGATGATTGCTAAGCGGAAGGCGGCGGAGCTTTTCCGACGTCTTCAGCCGCACTCGCTGGTGCAGGCGACCGAGAAGTTGTTGGCGACGCTGCGGATTGCACCAAAGTTGTTTGTCAATGGAGAAGAACTGCTGCTTAAAGCACCTCCTGCCCCCACGGTCGCCGTGGCTGCTGGAACGGGGAGTAGACGGCCGATTTCAACCACAGCGGCATGGAGGTTCCGACCTGACGCTGGGAGGTTTCGCTACGGACTGAGTCTGCAGTACACGCCTTCAGATGCGGAGCTGACGCTGTCGTCCTTGAAAGATGTAAGCGTCACGCTAACGTCCACCGCCATGCAAACGCCACGCAGTATTCCAGTTGCCGGCGGGGGTGAGGTAACCAGCAAGACCTGGAGGCTGGTGGCGGAAACAGACCGTCGTGTGGGATTAGCGCTCTATGAGATCTCTTTGGGCGACTGGGGTGCCAGTTCTCTCGTAGCGCTCGTGTGGACCCAAAAACGCGAAGTCGCTCGCCTTTTCCTGCAGCTACACACGATCGAGTTGATGTACTCGGCACCCCAACGCCCGCTGCAATTCCGTTGCGACGATGATTTGGATCGGACACACGGACTGCACTCGTACACAGCAGCGATAAGTATTCGCTCAGCCGATGAACTCTTCTGGGAACGCGAGGTTTACCAAGTCGAATTTCCAACACCGGTGACGGGTTCTCGGAGCGTGGCAGTGCAGCTACTGGACAACGTCCATGGAGGCACTGTCACCGCTCGAGACCGAGTACTTACTTCGGAGACTGAGCCAGCCTTCAGAGTGGAGACAGAAGCCGTCAAGTACGCCATGGACAACTGCCTCCTGGTTGATTTCACGCTCTGGGACGCTGAATGTGTGCCGGTGTGGGGATTCAGTCGAGCATTGGAGCTTGCAGCAAGCTCGGACCGACAGCAGCACGACGACAATGATATCGATTTATCTGTGAGCTCGCTCGGTGGAACAACGAGACGAATGGCGTTGCAATGCTTTGATGTCGGCCGCGGCAATGAGCTCATCATCGGTTTGGCAAAACTCTCACCTTCGCCGTCCCAGCAGTCCACGAAGAAGAGCAAGGTCTGGGTAAGTCAGATCGACTTGACCCTGAGCCTCCAGTTTATCAATACCACGTTTGGTACCAGCTATTAGCATCGGTGAAAGGAAAGGAGGCGTACCTTGGATCCCGAGCTTGCCGTTAAGTCAAATGATATTAATGATGAACAATCAAGCTTTTAGATCTGCTTACCTCTACATTGTCACGCCGTGCGGCTCGGCGTCAGATTCCGCTGCACGACCAGACAGTTTTCCAGTTGGACACTGCAGCTCCAGCGCTTGACGAAATACAAGAATCGCGTCGTCGTGGTCGCCACGCAAATGCAGCAGTTTACCCAGCAGCGACAGCGCCCCGATAGACGCTGGCTCCAGCTCCAGCGCACGGCGAACAGCCTCCTCAGCACCTACGCAATCCTCACCAGTGCCGTCCAGGGCTTTAGCCAAATGAAGCCAGGCAACCGCGTTTTCGCTGTCAAGCTCCACACTTTGCTGCAATTCCAGGACGGCTCCTGCGAAGTCTCCTTTGCCCAACAGAGTTTCGCCCAACTCATGATGCGTTGCTGCCAGATCAAGGGGTGGTTCCGTGTCTTCAAGAAGCTCCGCAGTGCTACTCATCCTTCTGCCTGCAGTCAAGAAGGCGAGAGTCGCCGCAATTTCTGCCTCCTCATCCTCATCTTCGTCTACTGGTGGACTGGAGTACCCCCTTTCCTTGTACTTGTTTACCACAGCATCCAGCTCGCGCTTCTCGCTCTCTGCTCGCTCGATCTCTTCCTCGCTGCGTCGCATGGCCTCTCCAAGTTCGCGTTTGGCTGCCATTAGCTGCTGCATACGCTGTTCCAGCTCCTGCTCGTCACTCGAGTGAGTCGACCCAGCTTCCGACAAACGCTGCACGTGCAAGGCTCTGTCCAACGCGGATGAATGTGGCCGAGGGCGTCGCTTGCTGCTCCGACGTCTACTAGGCTCTGATTCGTGTGGTCGTCTCTGTTGTTCTTCACGTAGCAATCGCTGTCGCTCTAGCACCGTCAGTTGTGTTGGTGCGACTGACAGAAACATGGAGCCCATGGTCGGTTGCAGAGACTCCACCGCTTCCGACGCAGCTGTACTCCAATTCCACGGAGCCGACACAGGAATAAAGCCATTCATACTAGCCTCACTGTTATTGTCGTAGTCGTATCCCCACTCGGTCGGTTCGCGATGCTGCACCGGCTCACTGAAAACAGACTTGCTGCGTCGTCGGTAGCGCGCGTGCGTATTCGTGGTGTTGTTAGAATAGTTGCTGCTCAAGTCATTATTGTCAACGTACGGGTATGCTCCTCCCGTGCGGGTCACGCGCTCTAGAGCGCGCACGTTAAGCTGCTTCTGCAATTCATCAAAGCAGCACGCACAAACTCTCTGCGGCTCGAAGAGTCCAAGATGTTTCAATGGAACACGATGTCTCGAGTGCCGTCCACACACCGACGCACCGCAACTGCGGCAATGGTGTCTCTGTCTAAAGTACCCGAACTTGGCGGCACACAGCCTGCATCGAGCTGCAAGAGCCCATCTCGGGGGCGGATCATGCGGCGCCATCAGGGCCGCGATCGTGTCCTCCTGCGTAACAGACCTGGAGGTGCTGAACCGGTCCGACATGTCCCTCCTGTCGTCACTCTGCTTCTCGTGTTTCGACTGAGTCTCTGGCCACTGCGACGTCGGTAAGATCGTAGATGACGGGGCTCCCGTTCTGGCGTGAGCTTCCAGCACTTTGAGCAGCGTGAGGACTGCGCTGGAGGCCACAGGTCTCTGCTTGGCCAACATGAGCGGCGTCTTGCCGTCCGGGGTACGAACCCCGATGGCCTTCGGGTACACGTGCAATAGCGCCTGGACGGCCTCCAAGGCGAGTCTCTTCCTCACTGCCAAGTGCAACGGCAAAAGTCCCGCCAAGTTACGCGTCGCGGCCGCGGCCGAGTGCGCGCGCGCCACTGTGAGCACCACGCGCGGCGGCGCCTTCGGGTCACTACAGACCCAGTGCAACGTCGTCATGCCGAAGGCGTCGGCAGCTCGGGCTAGTTGTGGCCGCAACGCCAGCGCCACCAAGAGGCGCGGGAAGTCGCCACTCTCCGCGAGCTTGACGGCGGCCAGCGGCGCGGACAGTTGCTCCTCGGGGGTCACGGGGGCGTCCACGCGGAGGTCGGCGGGCACCTGTTGCTGGCGCTGGAGCCGCACGGGCTCCATAGCGGTCGTTTCCTGAGGCTGAAGCTGAGGAGGATAAGCGCCTCGAGGTGGCTGGAAGCGCGCAAATCTCGGAATGGGACGACGAGAAATCAGCGGGCTATTTCCTAGGTCTTGAAGTTGTCGCAGGATCGCTCTGCGAGAGGTGATAATAGCGGCTTTTAGAGACAGGAATAAATGGAGATGTATGTAAGTCATGAAGGGGGAATATATGATACTAGCAAGGTAGAGAGGGAAAATGGTGAAAATAGCTGCTGTCGTTTCAACGAGATCGTTTTTGGCTTTGGAGTTAGTTTTGCTGTTTGGCGAGCGCTAATTATGGCTACCTGATTATGGCTCCTCTCCACGGTTTGTGGCGACGCCCAGTCCTTGAGCAATTGGCGTGGCTGCAATATGTCCACCCTCGGCGCTGTTGTCTCGCCAACTTGGCGAAGCTGCAGCTCCATTATCGTGTAAGCTGTAGGTGTACAGTGGTCTCTTTCGAGCGGTATCTGTTGCCCACGAAGCTTCCTGGCGCGTTCGCGGGCTAAGGTTCGTTTTTCTGAAGTGTCGGGCTGTACCGCAGCTTTGTTCAGACCGACGGCCAGCACGTGCTTGAAAGCCTTACGTCGTAAGGAGGTGGGCTGCTTGAGTGTTGCTGGGGACTCAGTCGGGGAATGCGATGGTGTCGGACTTGAAATCTCCAGCTCCGAGCGCTCGAACCTCATCACATTTGGTATTTTTCACGAATATGAATTCGGTTGCCATGGCGATGCCTTGAACCTCACCACCCCTAATAAAGCTTTCGATACGCCCGTTGGCTGGAAATCGCTGGAAATATAGCTTTCGATACGCCCCGTTGGTTGAAAATCGCTGTAGACTTCTCACAGACCTGACGTTTCTTCGGTCGCGCGGAGACTCTGGGTGTGATGTTACGCTTTGTGGCCTCAGCGCTCTTGGTTTTATGCCTGGCTGGACTTAGTGGCATGGCTTCTAGCCTAGGAGCGCAGGCTCTTCAGGTCACTGACGCTGATGGAGCGACCCGAACAGTGTTTTGCGGACTTGAAAAACAGGACTCAGGCTACATCAAGCTCTCGAATCGAGTTGACACGCACTATTTCTACTGGTATTTTGAGTCTCGCAGAGAGCCGAGCACCGACCCACTTATCTTATGGATTCCAGGTGGACCGGGGGAAGGAGGAACCTACGGATTGCTGGCGGAAAACGGCCCGTGCACAGTGAATAGCGATCACTCCACGACGATCAATCCATTTTCGTGGACGGCACAGGCCAACATGGTGTGGATTGACGTTCCTGCCAACTCGGGGTTCTCATATTCGACCGTCGCTGAAGACGACGAACTCACTGATGAGCGCGTGGTCGAGAGCGTGTTCTCGTTTCTTCAAGGGTTTTTCAGGAAGCACCCCGAGCTCCAAGGACGAGAGCTTTTTATTGTTGGTGAGAGCTATGGGGGACACTACGTGCCATCGGTGGCGCACTACATTTGGAAGAAGCAGGGCGAGCATTTGTTCTCACCTGCGTCTCCCGAATCTATTCCGATCAACCTTCGAGGGATCGGGATCGGCAATGGACTCACTGACCCTGTTGAAGTGTTCACTCACTTCGCCAACATTACCGACAACCGCTACAAGATTTTTTTCGTGAACGGCACCCAAGAAGCAGCAATGAAAGCCGCCGTTCCCGAGTGTCGACGATTGATGACTACTTGCCAATCGAACACCTCCGTTTGCGGCGAAGCGGGCTCTTTCTGCCAGCGCACGCAGCTTATGCCGCTCCTACAAGCTCACCGGAATCCATACGATATCCGCCAAGTGTGCGCCACTTCGACGTCGAATACTTCCGCCTGTATGGGCAAGTTCCCCTACGTGAAGGCGTATCTTGACTCGCCAGACCTGCGTACGTTCCTTGGAGTCCGACCAAGCATTGGGGGCTGGGTCCCACTCAATCGAACTATCAATGCCGCTTTCTTCAAAGCACCGAGTTTCTCCGGGTACAAGTCTATGGGTAATAAGGTCTCCGAGTTGCTGGAAGCAGGCTTACGTGTGCTGTTCTACGCTGGAGACGCCGATTTGCTATGTAACATCTACGCTATCGAGGCAACCGTGGAGAAGCTGATCTGGAGCGGGACCGCCGGCTTCAACGCCGCACAAGAACGGTCGTACTCGACCACCTCTGGTATCGGTGGTGCAGGCTCTGTTCGATCGCACTCGCACTTGACGTACGTGAAAGTGCACAACGCAGGGCACATGGCCCCTGGAGATCAACCCGAAGTTGCTCTCGACATGATCTCCAAGTTCATTCGTAACAAGCCCCTCTAAAAGACACGTATAGTTGCTATACATGGTAGCTATGTGTATCGAACGAGTTGGAGTGCGTCGCAAAAGGCGCGACTGAGTGTACTGAGGTGGTTTACCAAGTGTGTTTGATTTCAGCTAATGAAATCGCAATCGCATTGAATTAGTACTGAGATAGGTGATACCATTCATTTTCGGATCTTTCAAATGGCGTCGCTCCGAGCGAGTAAGTACGCTCGCTACAAGCGTGTCACGACCTTCTTCCTCAATTGGGTGCTGAATGCACGTGGACGTGGGCGTGATACCGGGCAGAAGGTGGAGAGGTGAGCAACGTTGTCGAGGAGATCGCGGCGGAACCCTCGACTTTGCCGCCAAAGCTGCTGAACACTCTGCCCAAAGCCCTCGCAACCTCCATCACATTGCAGGAAGGCCATGTTCTTCGCAGCTGATGACGAGGGGCAGCACAGCCACCAGTACTTCCTGAGCCTGGCTAGCGACTTTGAAGGGGGTTGAGGTGCAGCAACAGAGAGTGGAAAGGGAGAGCTCGAAATTTGAGAGCTATTACGAGGTTTTGGAGCTGGATGAGGAGTACTTCCCAGGTGAGGAGAGTTTGAGAGAGAAGGAGGCGTCGAATAGCACTGACGGGGACAAGGAGTGGCTGTTAACGAAGCCTTTGCTGAGGATCTGAGACTCGAAGTCGTGTACTTCTTCTTGGAGTTGGAGGAGCTCGTGGAAGGAGTTTTTGAGATTTATGACCAAGCGAAGAATGAGGAACGCACCATGGTGGAGGCCACGGTGGCGGTGAAGGTAGCTATGGACGCTGCTAGTGCGTTGACGGTGTGTCTGCAGCTAAAATATCCGGCGCTGAAAATGGCGGCGGATGTAGGATTTGTGCTGCTGAACAACTTTCCGGGCAACTTTTGGCGTCGAGCTAATGAGGCGGTTGTCGACTTTTGGAAAAGCTTTGCTACGGATGGAACGTACAAGTTCGTTCGGGTATGTTGATCGTGGAGTTTAGAAATGCGCTGAGCACGTTGCTAAGCTTTACGACTGGGCTCGTAAGGATTCAAGGGATGGGATGGTTCTTCGGGAAGGATATTTTGGCGAGACATACGGTGAGAAGCGGACGCCACAATATGTTCTCCCTGATGCCACCAACATGGCCATTTGGCTCCCGCAATAGTTGCCACACCTGTACAACACGATCCTTGAAATCAAGATAGATAACCGGGGAAAACTTGATACGTTTGACGTGTCGGGTCCTTTCATAGGGTTACTTGATGAGTATTTCAAGTCGCGTCAGGTGACAGCTCCGCTGGTGTTCGCGTGGACCTGCTGGATTAAGTGTGTCACGGCGCTGCAAGGCAATGCAGGCCTCAGCCGCAGTGTGGGTGTGACGATTAAGCACCCAACCGACCTTCTGAAACGAATTGAAGCCACAGTAGCGAAGCAGGCAGCATTAACTGGTGATTTTGGCGCGCGTGAGGTTTAGCGTCAATGCGGAGAACAGGCCCAGCATGCAAGCCGAAGTCATCATTTAGCGCGCGTGAACCCGTTGATGGCAGGATTAACGATGCTTACCTATGATTTCCAGTATTTTCAGATGGCAAGTGTTGTGCTGACGATGACATCGAGATTTTGTGCGTTCTGCCACCCATATAACGCACTTATGGAGGAAGGGTTCCTTGCGCGTATCCCGTTTGGAGAGGAGCTCTTGACGATCCACGAAGAAATTATATTCACTCCGTCAGGGGATGCAGTTATTCAAGGTGTTTACAGCCGCACATACCTGCTAAGTGCACAGTACAGTGCACCTTCACTCGATGAGCTGTACCGAAGTGGAGCTTTACCCAACAGAGCAACGCCCAAAAGCAGCTCTGCGGGTTATCCGAGGTTTACCAGCTGATGGTTGAAAACGACAAGTCAGTCTTCGGAGGTACTTCTTCGAAGGCTATGCTGGTTAAGGCTGCTGACGTTTGCTCGAAAGAACTATTCCAGAGGCGCATCTTGTCGCGTGATATGCTGACGCTTACCAACGACCTTGTTCAAAATTTATCTGAAATTGTCGACGCACTGAGTCAACAGCAAACTGAACCTGTAGAAAACGCTGCGATAATGTTTGTGATGCCGTTCCTGGATGGCCTGCAGCGAGATGGCTCCGTGGATATGGGTGCACTGCCTGGTGCGAACCGTCGTATGCAGGTCGGATCTTCCGCCGCAATGGTGATCAAATCAATGTGCGGAAAAGCTGTTGCTGTTATTAAAGCCAAGTTTGCGCGAGCAAAAGTACTTCACATTCCCGTCTTACCAAACTTTGCCACTCAAGAGTATGGCCCAGGGCCAATTCATAAGGAAACACAAGATCAATATGATGATGGCGAAGAAGAGGAAGACAACTATGAGCTGCTTTCTGAGCTTATGGACGTGATGGGAATGAGCTATGGATGACTTCGTGGAAGTGAACTGAGGTGTTTCAAAACGAAAATCACACGGAACCCAAAGCTTCTGGATGTGCTTTCGATGGAGTGTCTTATGTATACAATGTTCGGCGACCCAGACCATCTCCCTAGGAAGATGCGTGACGATCTCTGCACACTTCTCCACCATGCGGCTGCAGGTTTGGCGTGCGGCACTGATCTAATTGAATGGATGATTCAGCAAGGAGCACTTAATCTGCAACCAACGCTATTCTGTCGGTCGGGAGTGAGCATTGGCAAAGGATGTTGCCAAATACGATGGCTGTTCATAGTGCAGCGATTGCAGGCCATGAAGATATTGCTCGAATCATTCTTGAGGCGGATAACATGATAGACCTGAACACGCCCACCTTCCACTCCAAGGAAACATTGGTGCATCTGACTGTCAAAAACAATCATCGGAGCATGTTCTACCAGCTTTGCTTGTTTGGAGCCGATATTTACATTAAGGACGGCAACGAAAGACGTGTGTGTGATGTGACAACGGATCGGAAGTGGGTGCGTGAACTCAAAGACTTCATTGCTGAGATCGAGCAAAGCCGCACAAAGAGAGATAGTTCAAAGAACCGCGACGCAATACTCCGCCACGAGAGTATGCTTCACGCTGAAAGACTGCGCCAGTCGGTGACTTCCCAGCGTGACGAAGAGCGCCGACTCGCTCTTGAAAATACTGGTGCGAGTGGTAGTGCGAAAACGAAGAGCTAAAAGAAACGTAAGAAGGGCAAAGCAAAGGGGCATGCGTCCCCTTCCCCAGCGACTGTGGCGACATGTGCAGAAGGTGATCTGGGAGAAGTGTCGAGTTTGCTGAGGGATCTGTTAATGTCAGACGGCTCGGAGGTCGATATGAACGACGAATCGGATCGTGCGACCTTGATAAAGGAATCACTTGAGCAGACAGCAAACGTATTTGTGCGCTTGCGAGACCCACACGTTCCTGTCAATGAAAAGCATCACGAGCTGGAGATATTGGTGGAGGCGTGCCCCCATCCCAACAGGATCAATACGACGGATCGACGAGTTCGGACTCCTGTGGCCACCGAAGCTGCGCAGATCATTCACGTTTTGCAAAAGTTCCATCGTGTAGACCATGCTGCCATCATGGAGCCGGCTCTCGACCCAGTGCGAAAGCTGCGTGAAACGACACCGGTGTTCGCGAATTTCGTGTTGAGCACGTCGAAGATTTTTGCCTCGGTGGACAGAAAGTCTCAGGCGCGCGATATTCTCGAAGTGCTCGAGAAACGTTTGGTGAAGACGTCATTTGCACCCTTTTTTGTTGTCTAGCGTCCTACTTCGAAATGCGTACTGCTCGTGGGTATGATTCCTGGCTTGCACCAACCTTGTGGGTGCTTTAGGTGCCTGGTGCAGCTTCTGAGGAGGCGCTTGTTGCGCATTCCATTAAGGCTGCAGCTGCATGATTCTTCATTTGACGAGCTGCTATGGAGGCTGAGTAAACACGTGTTGAACCCAGAAACTAAAGTTTTCTCGCATGGAGTGGGTCGAAAGCGGTCGTCTACATCGCGGTAATTGCAGCGAAGGGTCTTGTGAATAGGGAACTTGCTCCAGAAATATCAAAAGGCAAGTTGAAGTTACGAGAACAGATCAGGAAAATGAGCTGGCATTTTTGCGGCACCTGGAGGCAACCCCAGCACCAAACGCGCGTCTTGGGCTCGGTAGCCTACTCGCGGTTGTGCTTTTTAAAGTACTTCTCGAAGTAAAACCACAGTAGGTAGTCCGGGTCCTTGGCCAACTGGCTTGGCGTCATGGCCTTGATTTTTGCCGGAATGTTCAACGTGTTCGACATCGATTCAGGTGTGACTTTCATGCCTTCGATCTTGTTGAATAAAGCCTTATTCTGGGTCTTCACAATGCTGAGAATTTCCTTTTCGGTCGCCGACACGTCCTTGACAGTGTTTACCGCAGAAAAGGATTTGCTCCTGGACAACTTCGCTGCAGTGTTGGTAGCCTTTTCAGTCACCACCTTGTCAGAAAGCGCCTTGATGAGCTTCGGCAACGTTCTCTCTTCGTCAGTGGAACCCTCTTTGTCATTAGCCTTCTCAACATCGACTGGCTCATGAACTCTCAGGAACGTAGGGCGTTTGTTGTTAGTCAGGACACCATGGCTCAATGATGAAAGAACCGACTCTGCCTCCGTTGTCAATGAGGCTGACTTGACACCGAAGTTTCCAACGAAAGCGGATGCAGTGGCGATAACGATGTAACCTAGACGCATGGTTCTTCCGTAAAGGTTGAAGAGAGTGCGTGGTTGGTAGGAAGTTATGCAATGGAAACTGAGCGGCATCATGCTAGCCTTCTACATGTATTTCAGACGGCGCTGTTTTCTGAGCTTCTGCCGGCCACCAGCACATTGTGCTTTCTGGTGCACATCTCGTAAAATATCCGATAAATAAGGGCTTGAGCTGTTTGGTCACCACTCGTTTTGTTTGTTTGAGTTGCTAAGACGGCGTACAGGCCGGGATAAGTTGAGGCTTTGGCATATTATGCATGGATCTCGAAAATAAGTTCTTGTGCAGTCTGAGAGTTTTGTGGCTGTATTATCCGACAACCTAGTGACTTCGTATTGATATTGTTAGCTAGTACATATAATGGAAACACGTCACATGATCAGTGATTGCCGTTGTTGTAACTTTTCGCTCGTGACACCATCAAAGTTTACCGCCGTAAACTTCGTCATGCAACAATGATGATGCTCTTGTTGCTGGGTCTGTCCATCGACAGTATTGAAAACATCATGCACTTTATGAGGGTGCTATCCAAGAAATTGCACTCCACAAAACTTCGGCTGGGTTTGCTCGTTTGCACGATCCGAGTATTCCCTCCTCAGATAAATTCGATGTCGTACAGAGCGTCTGAGGTAATTCGCAAGCTGGACGACTCAATCAAGATACAAGCAGACCCACACAATGATCGGGACGGGTGTACAGTATAGACTTGATTTGCTATTCGAGGCAAACAACGGTTCTTCGGAAAGCGGCGAGGGAGGTAATTCCGAAGTATGGCACCAGTAGGCTATTTGACGCGTTGGTGCGGTGTAGGAGCTGAACTCGAGGCTTTGAGGCTTTGGCAGGTTGTAAGCTTTTCTTCTAATAATTAAAGTGGATCGATGGATATTCTTAACGCTTTCGCGGTACAACCTAAGACTGTGGTTTAATTTCGTTGCCCACCCGCACACTGAACAAGCAGCAGAGCAATCGGAGCATTGGCGATACGCATTCGCAACGAATATAGTTGGATCAGTGGCAAGAGTGGCGCCATTGCAAATGATTCCCTCTGGCAGGCAACATGTGGCGGTGAGATCAACGCTCGGCTTTGCCAGAATGTACCCTTTATTTAACCCATTATTCCCCGAAGGGCGTCCGATAGATACATAGCCTACAGGGTCCGAAAGGGCTAATACCTGAGCCGGCTATCACCATGCAACCCTCCCCACCTCCAGATAGGCACACGGCGACACTAGAACACTTTTTCTGCTATGTCTCGTCTTGAAGCAAACTTGGATGGTGCTCAGTCTCGTCATGCAGGTCGCGTGACGTGACATCCGTTGAGCAGCTCTCGAGTCGACGCAACATTCTCCTCCAGCCTAAGGCGGTCGTAGTGAGCTTAGGTGCTGGCGGGGAAATGGACTGATAAACTGATATTCCTAAGAAAAAATTGACCGGCTGTGTTGAACGACATCATTGCTCCGTTGTTTGAACGACGTTTGCGCTTTTACCACTGTCCATGGCAGTATAGCATTTGAATCACTCTCCATGGAAGCAGGATGTCACTTCAGCTAGGTATTATGGAGTCCCACAAACGAGCAAACGCAACTGCCGTCTTTCGAAGTGCGCTTTGCAGTGTGGTCACTTTGTCAGCCCCTGGCACGCTGTTCTGGCTTGCTATTTGTTTTCTCGTTCGTCACTGAGTTTGACCCGAGCAAAGCCAATCTGATATGCTTGGGCTGCAATGGTGAATTGGAGAGACTTTCTAGGGGCTTCTTGCTTGCTATTCGTTTTCTTCTTGGACCCAAACCCAGTTTTTATCTGGTCACTACTGCCCATTCATTGCAAGTCGTCATCGCTGTGTTGAACGTGGATATGTTTTTTGAAACCTTCATGAGCGGGGAACATGAAATCAATGTGCCAAGACGTAACTTGTTATTATCCAGCAAGATCAAGCTGAAGCGTTCTTAGCCCGTAGTAGGTGCGACCCGCAACACGTTAGTGGCATTTGTGGCTTCCTTCAAGCCCCAGCACCACCACCCGTGAATCAATCAGTGCAAACGTGTCACTGCTATCCCCCACAATGCAAACTTCGACATCATGAAGCGCGAAGTCGATGAAAACGGCCACGTCATCGGCCGAAAAGGTGTCACGCAGGACATTTCTGAAGAAGCGGACAGCGAGGCCCCTCTCGGATGCTCTTTTGAGTGCGGCAGTGACCTCAGCGGTTGGGAGGGGCGCAGTTAGATGGACAAGCCACTCCGCCGCGTCAACCAAAGCCACCAACCCTGGGTCCGATATTCCCGTCGTTATCATGCTTGGGTCGTTGTTCTTGGAGCGCGGCGGCCCATCGTTTTTGAATCGCGCCGCCCAACAGACACGCGCGGTTTTCATATTACAACCGAGAACTTCTCCAGCGATTTCGAAGTCAGCAGGGCTTGGGTGGTGGGCGTCGAAGAAACCTCGAAAGCGCAGGAACTTAACGACCTCTCTCTTGGTCAACCACGGGTTGGCTCGGGGGTTCTTCATTTGTGTCACTTGGAGAATTGCACGGCCATCAGTTAGTCAAAAAGCATCGCCGGTAACTGTTACTTCCAAGTTGCTGTCAGGAACCTGTCGCCATAGTATTGTATTCCAAGGAACAGAAGAGTATTTCCATCACTTCCAAACGGAGATAGCATATGGAGCGAGGCCTCGTAGTGCGCGTCATCGTCACGACGGAGCCGGAAGCGTGCTCGACATAGGAGCAGGGATACCTGAAGGGTCTCATGGAGCAAAATGTTGGCTTCCGCTGGGGCTCGACCACTGCATACAACTTCACGTTGATCGACCGCCAGGTGGTTGTGACGGAGGAAAGCGAGTACCGCAAAAGCGGGACGCCCAAGCTCCAAGAGACCAAGAAGCCCCCGTAGTGGGCGATGACGCAGGGCTTGGACGGGAGAATCGGGGTATTTCTTTGAACGCTAGTGAAAAATGGTTGACATGTTGGTGAGAGCAGCATAGCCTCTATATGAGTTGAATTAATTGTGAACACGTACGGCTCCCTCAGTGGAAATGCACGGTGCCATGGACATTTGATAGCGGCAAATCTCCGCCCACAGCACGCTCCATCGTGGCAGACAATGCGTCGGCGGTGAAGTCAGCATCTAGCGGGTGCACACCCACGCGCGTCTTACCACGCTTCGTACGGATGACCATCAGCCCGGGTTCCTGCTGTCTGTGGCTGTGGCCAACCACCGTCTCCAGCAACTTGCGCACCGTGCGTTTCTCCGTCTTCCAGTCAACGTACGCGATCTTCAGAGCTTTGGAGTGACGGAACTTGGCAGCCACCTCCTTTGCCACCTTCAGTTCCTTCTCGCGCTGCTTCTTGTCACCCGACAAGACAAACACCGCACACAGAGATGACGCGGCGGTCGTCGCCTTCTTGCCCACGTTGCACAGATTGGCCTCATTGCCCGCATGCAGTTTTTCAATCTCCCCAGAGTCGCGCAAGCGATGAAGACGCGCGATGTGCTTCTCGATCGCAAAGTTGTACACCTGGTACTCGTCCAGCTCACCTTGGTACTTGATCTCTTTGCCTTCCCACACATAGACGAAGCTTGGGTACGTCTCAACGCCATGTGCGCGGCAGACCGCTGCGTGCTTATCGCAGTTCACCGCTCCGACACGCACTTTACCCTCCAGATCCCGTGCAATGCTCTCATAATTCTCGCGGAACTTGGCACAGGTCGCGTCCATCGCGTAGAACTGCACGAGCCACTCATTGTTCGCCTCCTTACCCGGGAACTTCCTCTTCGACAGCGACTTGACGGGCGAGTCCTTCGCAAACAGCGTCGTCGGCTGTCTCGCCCGCCTCTCACCAGTGTACGCCGCACTAGGTCTCTGAGCTTGGCCGAATCCGTCCATCCCTTCAAAATGGAACTCATTATGCATTCCACCACCCCCTCCTTGTCCCATTCCACCCCCGAACCCCGCACCGCCAGGGAATCCTCCTCCAAACCCTCCAGCGCCACCAAAACCTCCTGCTCCACCTGAAAACCCTCCGGAACCTCCTCCGAATCCATGACCGAAGACGCTCTCGAACATCTTGGTGAACGACGCCATGTTCTCGTTCGTGGAGCGTCGTTTGCGCTGTCCTCCAGCTCCTCCTCCGGGTGCTCCTCCTCCAAAGCGTCTCGCGTCGTCGTACTCCTTGCGCTTGTCCGGGTCCGAGAGCACCTCGTAGGCCTCCGAGACCTCGACGAACTTCTCCTTGGCGGCCTCCTTGTCCTCAGCGTTCTCCGCCTTGTCCGGGTGGAACTTGAGCGCCAACTGACGGTACGACTTCTTGAGTTCCCGGTCCGAGAACTCCTTGTCCACGCCCAGCACCTTGTAGTAATCCTTGCTGGGGTCCATAGCATGGATGGAAGCCAACGCTAGTGCGAGCAGCAGCGCCAGTAGTACGCGCGTGGATCGACTCATTTTAGTATTTTTGTGTGATTGTCTCGTGCGTTGAGTGGCCAATTGGCAAGTGACTTGATGCAAAGTTCGTGGTCGTCTCGCAGACGTCGTCTAGCAGCTGGCTTTGGTGCATGCAACGACGGCTTGCCACGTGCGTTTGAGTCAAACTGTGCGCGCCGGAAGAGCGTCTGCAGCGACGAGAAATTTCCAGAATGCGGAAGTGCTTCGGTGGCATGCGTTGAAGCTGGCTGACTTCAGAGATACTTAACGGATACTTACCATAGAGCTGGTGTGGACCAATCGAAATGCAGGGTGATGGAATCAGAGCAACTTGAAGTGCTAGACAATGTAGGCCGTTGTAGCGCTGCCCGCAGCTTCCTACCCATCAGCGTGTAGCTGATTGTAGCGCTGCCCGCAGCTTGCTACCCATCAGCGTGTTGCTTTCATTCCAAACGATGAAGCGCGTCGGGAGTCGAGGTCTGCAGATTCATAGCGTCACCAGGGATTGACAGTAGTTCGAGCATATGATACTACTTTAGTGATATGTAAAACCGGAATACTATAGTAGATAGTATATTGGAGCGGGAAGGAAGCTGCTACTGATATATTAGACATTACTATCGCACCGGGCCAAATCGTAATATGCAACTACTATCCGACTACTATAAAGAAATCGAGCGCGAAGCTGGCGATTTTTTCTTTTGGACAACGCATTTTCTGGTTCCATGGCACTGAAGACGGACCCTGCAGGGCTAAACTACGTTTATGAATCAAGAAGGCTTCCGTTGAGCGTGTACTTAATGCACAGCACGACATTCGCAAGCGGCATTGGTCGCACGAACGAGCACTTCGTCGCGCAGCCTGCGCGGTGCAGGACGCAAAGGGAAGTTCTGTAAGCAGCGAGCACCGCTATTGCGCTGGTTCCGTGAGTCTGGCAGTGCGCTATTATCGTCTATCGCTGTAATTGCCTGCGTTTGGTTGGGGCGAGCTCTTTCCAGCAGCGCGTCTTCTCAACTGGCGGGATTGTAGCCTGCGCACGCGTACGGACAATCATCGCGCTGAGATGCAGGTTGTGTTGAAGCACAACTGGAAGAAGATCTAGCGGGTGGACCGGCAGTGCGACTCGCCAGGATCACATTTAACTGGTCGCGCGCTTTTCGGTTGTCTTTTTTCGATGGTCGACTATTAATTGCCAACTATTTAAGTACTACTGTTATCGCTCTCTAGCTGCGAGAAACTACAAGTAGTAGTACAGTAGTATCTTTAAATTACTAATAGTGATATACTATAGTAATTTGGTAAAAAATCGTTCTACTGTCAAACCCTGGTGGCGGCACTTGCTCACCATCATGAACGTGACTGGAGGATTGACACCCTCCGAGATCATCTTAAAAGCCTTGCGCATCTTGGTCTGTAGGATGTCACACATTTGGTCATCGCGGTAGTTGATCACGTGCTCCAGTACCTTGCTAAGAAGAGTTATAGTTGGGAGCCAGCAAGTACGCCCGCAGCAAGCGCGCCACTGCCTTCTTCCTGGACTGGCTGCTGCGTGCACGCGGTCGCGGGCGTCACGCTGGTAGCAAAATCAAGCTGGAGGCGCTGGGTGACGTCGTCCGGGAGGTCGCTGCAACGCCCTCGACACTCACTCCCACACTGCTGCATGCACGACCTGCCCAAGGCCCTCGCAGCCTGTCAATATGCCATCACATTGCGGGAACACGTGGCCGCCTTCTTTGCCGATGACGAGTTCGGCCACCAGTATTTCTTGGACCTACTAAAGACCTGGCTGAACACTTTAGGTGGAGCAGCCGGATGCTGCTGTGAAGGAGACTGCTAAATTTGAGAATTATTATGCAGTGCTGGAGATGGATGAAGACTATTTCCCGGATGAGGACACGTTCGGGAAGGATAGGGGGGGGGGGTCACAAAAGCCGAAAGCTGAGAGGAAGCGTCTGTTTGACGAAGCTTTTGCAAACAATTTGAGATTGGAAGTGGTGTGTTACTTCGTGGAGCTGGAAGAGATGGTGGAGGGGGTATTCGACATCTACGACCAGGTGAAGAAACAGAAGCGCACCATGATGGAGGCGACGGTGGTGGTGACGTTGGCCATGAGGACGGCAAATGCGCTCACTGCCAACCTTCAGATACACTACCCAGCGCTGGAAACGGCGGCCGGTCTGTTGGTCGTCGTTGCAGATCACACGTCGGCGAGTCTGGGGACGCAAATCACCAAGGCAATCAAGGATGTACGAAACTATTTCGAAGAAGGTGGATCATTCAAGTTCGTCCCTGGAATGCTGCTTCACGACTTCACGAATGTTTGGTGCACTTTAACTCTCTTCATGTCGGTGTTTCCACCGATGGAGGAGTCAATGATGATCGGTCTTCCTGATGGATACTTCGGCGCGAATTACGGAGAAGAGCGGACGCCAGAATACGTGTTTCCGGATGTCAATCACTATGTGGTATTGCTTGCGCAGCAATTGCCTATGCTATCCAACATTATTCTTTTGAAGAGAACAACAACGGGACGCGGGTACGAAGGACAGTCGGGCTTGGTTGCCGAGTTCATGCAGTTGGTGGAAGATTACTTTGAGTCGCGCACAATTACAATCCCGTTGGTATTTATGTGCATTTGCTGGATGCAGTCCGTTGCTGCACTGCAAGGAGATGCTGGGCTTAGTCGGAACATGAGTCTTACATTCAAGCACACAGAAAGCTTGATTAAAGTCATGGAGACCACGTCGACGAGAAACCCAGTGCTAGTACCTCCTAAAAGGTGAGAGACACTTCAAGATATTGAGAAAGACTTCCTGGAGGCCTTCAAGATATCGCTTCGAAGCAACAATGTAGCGCGTGCCAACCCGTTGTTTGCTGGTTCCCAGATGATGTCCAACCATTTGGAATACATGATTGTGGCGAGTGGATGCTAAAGCGTCACGATCCCGACGTGTCGTTCTTGAAAGGGGCCTCATCAACGGTTATGCTGAAGAAAGCCGCAGATGTTTGCTCGAGAGAGATGTTTAAAACACGGGTGCTGTCACGCGACCTGCAGTGATGACATCAAGAGCAGCTTCTCGGAAATTTGCGACGCACTAGGGAGGCAGAAGGTTCTAGACAAGTACATGGAGCTATCATCTCCTGACCTGTATTTGGGTTATCGTTTCAACGAAGCTTTAGAAACGACGGTGATGAACCCATTAATGTCGCTGTTGGATGCTAACTGGTCGCTGAATTCGAGTGCGGTGCCAACTGAGCCTCGTCACACATTGGAATCCGTCCTAGATGGCAAGTACGTCCAAAATAGGTGCCAAAAGGTGGCAGGTGTGATCAAAGCCCGGTTCGCGACTCCAGCTGACATCTGCCAGCAGAAATACTTCACGTTTTCAGTCAAACCTGATTTTGCCAACCAAGAGTATGGCGCGGTTTTCGTTCAAGGCGAAAACGGCCAAGGACAACCGCGAGCAAGTGTTTTCCGATCTGATGAAATTGCTGAAAGAGAGCAATGGCCCCCTTACTGGACATGATCTGGGCTATTTGAAGGAGGAGATCAAGAAGGACCCCGAACTCCTGGGTGTGTTTTCGCGTGCCACGGGGCCCCGTTCGGATAATGATCTGTGCACGCTGTTACACCAAGCTGCCGCCGGTCGCGCTCACGATGCCGACCTAGTGGAATGGATGATACAGCTAGGAGCACTATACACGCAGCCGTTGCACTGTCGGAAGGAGCCGTGTCAACGAGACCTCACGTGTCCTCGTGCGTATTTGCCGAATGCCATGGCTCTGCACAGTGCAGCAATTTCAGGTCATAGCGGCATTGTTCGAACTTTGCTTGAGGCAGACAATTTCGTGGACTAACCTTCCACACAAAAGAAACTCTTGCGCATTTGGTGGTTAAGCACGGGTATCAAGGCTTGTATCATGGACTTCATGGGTTCGGAGCTGATGTTCGTATCAAGGACGGCAATGGACGTCGGGTGTGTGATGTGACAACCGATCCGAAGTGATCCCGCAAAATTGCTGCAGCCGCGGCGTTGATTGAAGAAAGCTGTCGGAGAGGCAGAGGCAGGAAAGATAACTCTGGAGTCTTACGCTTTGTACTGGCAGCTCATGCAGAACGACTTCGCAAGTCGGTGTTTGCCCAGCGCGATGAAGAGCGGGAGCAAATATCGGGCAAACCCAAATCGAGAACTGCAGGAAAGTCGAAAAAGAAAAGAGCGAATGTCGAGGGGAACTACACCTCGCAGACACCTTCAGCATCAGAGATCTACACGACGGCAGTGCCAGCTTTGCTGACATCTTTGCTAGGGTCGCCAGACTCAGTGAATCCAAAGGGCTCACCAAACAGCGTGTTAGCAGCTGATAATATGCTGCAGAGCTCACTGAAAAAAACGACGACAGCGTTTGCTCGTTTGCGTGACCCGAATATTTCCGTTGCGGACAAAGAAGATTCCGCGCGCTACATCTGCAAAGTGATTCAAAGACTGGATGACTCAACCGAGGTGCAGGCTGACCCAAACAAAATGACCAGTACTGGCGTACGGCTAAGGATCGACCTGTCGTTTGAAGCGTCTCAAGTTATTCACATGATGCAGAAGCTCGACCGGGTTAATCACGCCACTGCCACGGTTCCTGCTCTTATTCCAGTACAGGAACTCTATGTGCCACGACGATTGACGTTGTAAACTTTGTCGTGCGCACGGCACGAATTAGTCTTTCTGTTTAAAGGGAAGAGCAAGCTCGCGAGGTTTTGGTTACCCTGGAGAAGCGTTTGCTGAAGATGCCTATCGACCAGCGAGAGCCGTCGGAATTTCGCGAGATGGTTCGGACGTACTCTGCTGCCCGTCGTGATATGGGCTTAGGTCGGACATCCAGCCCGGATACGTTTCGCCGCTTGGAATGGAACCTGAGCAACACTATCGAGAGCAACAAGCAGCAGATGAAACTCGACAACATGGCTGGGCGACCGCTCTACTTCAAGCTCATGACCGCTATCGGTCCGACCGATCGCCAGCTCAACCTATTCAATAATGCTATGGATTCGGTTCCTGCGTTCAACGGTGTGGTGTGGTTTATTGAGGGTGGTGTACGGTGGCATCAGTAGAGCTGACGTGACGCGTGTTCATGAGTTGGTGCTCCGTTTGGCCGATGGCGTGGACATCAAGTTTGATGAGCAGCGGTCCCGGTCGTTCACTCCTACAATGCACATCGGTCCGTTCACGTTTTCAGCTGCTGGGATCCTTCGGTACGCTGCAGCTGCGTGAAGGAGAGGGTGCATTAGTGTGAGGTGTTTGTTCATTATCGGTTTGGAATCAGCAAGAACGAAGGAATGTTTCCTTCGGCGTACGCCAATTCAATACATGAACGTTTTGAATGTGCTAGCGAGCGTGCCATGTAGTTCGGTGGCTGTGTCGAGCATATCGTGCACAGTGATCGGATTAATGCTTAACTGAACGCTTGCTATCCAAGCAAAATGGCTCGTGATTCCTGCGGCTGGGATACAAGCTCCTTCTCAGATGAAGGATATCCATTTGTCACGCCGTTATATCGGTCACCGCACCATGTTGGAATCAGCCCCGTCATCTGAGCGAAGTCGCGATTTGGCGCCCTGAAATCTTGCTTCTCCTCGAAGTAAAAGTTCATGCTCCACAGTCTGCTACGGATGGAGCTGGCATTGTCCTCGATTGCTGCAGCATACTTAATGTTCAGCATAAGATTCCATTTCAATAGCATATTCTCCTGTCGGATAGCTGCGTGGCCTCATATTCTCTTCGGACGGTTAGCACGCAGTTCGATAAGCTTTTTCGTTGGAGCTTGAGGGCAGACAGCATTATGCAAATACGACAAACGTCGTGCTTCTAACAGCTACTGCGCTCGGTGGCTGGCAAGTGGTGCCTGACTACCTTGTACTCGAAGCGCGTTGTTGACGCGGCCATCGAGAGGCAAAAGCTCCACTCGCCACAATCCACGCTTCCTTTTCTCGGTAACACGCTCGATGTTTTGTTCTATCAAAAGGGTCGACTTTGGGACTGGATGGCTGAACAGAGCAAGCTCAGCAAAGGCAGACCTTGGGTGCTGCGTATCGTTGGTCGCCCCGCCATCATTATCTTCGCGTCACCCGAGGCATTTGAGGACATTTTCAAGACGAAATTCGAGATCTTCCGAGCGGGGCCCCGACATGCAAGAGCTGTTCTACGCATTTTTCGGCGAGGGGTTCATAGGGGCTGACGGCGACAAGTGGCTCAAGCATCGGCCCACCCCCAGCCTAATGGTTACGACTCGGACACTGCGAGATATTGTTGACGCTGCTGCAAAAGAGAAGGCGGTGCAACTGCGAGACGTATTGGGCGAGTGAGTCAAGCAAAGGCGGGTGGTCAGCATGAATTCGCTCCTCGGTATGTTCTCCAGCGACGTATTCACCAAGATCGGATTTAGCGTGGACTTCAATGGCCTTGGCGGCGACGTGAATTCCGAGACGGGCCATCCATTCATCGAAGCCGTAGAGGTATATGCTGAAGTGCTTGGTGCACGCCTGCAGTCTCCTACGTGGCTCTGGAAATCCACTGTCGAAACTGCGCGAGGAAGTCCGAGACAAGCTGTGCGGGTTGATCACCGGTGAAATTGACGCTCCTACGTTTGAAGATCTACAGAACCTGCCGTATCTTGAGACAGTCATTAAAGAGAGTCTCCGGCTGTATGTGACCGCGACAAACCGTGTTCCAAACCACTCAAAATGTACGCCTCCGCCCGAATGGAGGACGTGTGGGGTGAAGACGCGGACAAGTACAAACGAGAGCGCTGGATCGACTCGGAGATAGGAAAAGTGAAGGTTTAAGTTCATCAGCTTCATCGCGGGCCCGCGTCAGTGCATCGGCATGCGGTTCGCGCTGCTGCAGATGCGGATTGCCACGGCAGTGATCTTCAGTCGCTTTGATCTGCAAACCGTGGAGGACGCGTTCGCAATCATGTATGATGTCGCCTTCACTCTACCAGTTAAAGGCCCGCTCAACATCACGGTGCACGAAATTGCTTGCTAGAAGTAGCGCAAGTTGAACCTCGCCACTCTATAACTTTACTTCTAACATATTAGCGCTCTACAACTTTTACATTTCGTGTACACGAAGCATATTGCTAAATGCGATAGTTGCATTTTTAGAGTACCTCCCCCCTCATCTCGCAACCTCTCAACGGGTAGGGGGATATCGAGTGTGGCCAGCCAAAAGAGGCTTCAAGCCAGCGAGCACCAAAGCAGAGAGGTTCCCGGCGCCTCCTGCCCTCTTCCTCCCTCCTCCTCCTTTTCCTCCCTCCTCTCGGTCCCCATGCAGACAGCCACGTCGAGACCAACAGCGAGCCAAGCGCCGCGCAAGAATGGGTCCACGGGTCCCAAGAGCGCCAAGAAGAAGAAGCCGCAGCCCAAAAGCAATGGCAAAGACGCTGCCGGTCCGCAACCCGTGGCCCCGCCGCCCGTTTCGGGGCCCTGGAGCAACCCCAATCCCGCGACAAGTAGTGCACCCCCGCCAGGCTTCGCCCCGAGCCCAGCCAAACCTGGGTTTAGTGGTAGGTTGAGATCTCTCTCTTCTTATCGACATGTAGTCGAGAATGTTTTTGACAATTGTTACATTTTTGACATATCTTTTTTCATTTTTGTCAGATGCGCATCAGAGACTGCTGCGACACCGCGCGCTGTTCGCGTTCCGGTTCTTGGTTGGCAAAGCGGTGGAGCTGCAGCTCGTGGCGTCGGACGAGCGGTATGCTGGCGTACTTGACTGCGTGGACCCGGACGATTTTTCGGTCGTGCTCAAGAGTACGCGGAGAGTGAGCAGCGCCAGCGACGCCAAGCCGTTCGAGGACGGCAGCACTGTGATCTTTAGACGCCACCAGCTCGCGCACTTGGTGGCGGACGGCACCGCCAACTACACAGACGGCGCGTTTGTGGCCGGAGTGACGGCAGCTGCTGGGGGGTTCCGCACCGACACGGAAATCAGCGGACGCCAGGGAGAGCACTTGATTGGCCGCGAACTGGAGACTGCGAGCTCGTGGCTGGACCCGGCGTTGGATACCGGCGCACTCGAGGACTCGGCACCGAATGGCAGACGCCACGGGAAGAACCAGGGAAAACCGGGGAACTGGAACCAGTTCGAGGCGAACGAGAAGCTCTTCGGCGTCGTGTCGACCTACGACGAGAATATTTATACGACCAAGCTGGACAAGACCAAGATCTCAACAGAGCAGTCGCGGGAGGCGGAGCGACTCGCGCAGGAAATTGAGCGCCAGTCCGCTGCTGGAAACTTCCACTTGCAGGAGGAGCGCGGACAGGCCGTGCGTGGCGGCAAACACGCTAACGACTTGGACGAGGAGGCGCGTTACAGCTCGGTGGACCGTAGAGGCGCCCCGCCCAGTTCCGGCGGCAACGCGTACGTACCGCCGGCTCTCCGGAATGCACAGCGTCAGTCTAGCGATGGTAAGTCGAAAGCTAAGGCGACGAAGACACCGCCTGCTAGTGCTTCGCCCGCTACACCTGCACCCCCGGTACCTACTGCTGCAGAGCCGGTCCCTGCTGCGACTACACCGGCTGCCCTTAGTCCATCCAAGCCACTTTCTTTTAGTGAAGCTGTGACTGGCCGATCGACTGCTACCGCGGCACCTCCGAAAAGCGAGTCGGAGGAGAAGAAAGGTGCTTCACCGAAGAAAGCGGCGGCGCCTGCACAGGTAAATGACAAGGACGCGAAGCCTGCTGCTACAAAGCCCAAGAGCAGCCCAAAGAAGAAGGAGAACGGAAGGGAGAAGAAAGCAGAGAGCAAGACCGAGGAAAGCAAAGATTCGTTTTCTTCGTCGACAAGTACAACGACGACAACGACCACGACTAAGCAGACAAAGGAGGAAGCACCGAAGGCGGCTCCAAAGAAGGAATTGAATCCGAAAGCCAAGGAGTTCAAGCTGAGCGCTGCAGCGGTCGAGTTCACCCCGACCTTTTCGGTGCCACCTGCAGTAAAAGAGCAAGTGTCGTCGCCGTACCGCGGCGGCTCGCCTGGACACATGCCGTACCCGCACCCTGGCATGGGCTACCCTCCACCAATGCAGGAGGACTGGATGTATGATGGTGGCATGGGCGGAGAGGAAGGCGGAGAAATGGGCATGCCTCCCTACGGCTATGGCGTGCCTGTGGGCCCTAACGGCGTTCCGATGATGTACCCGCCTATGATGCCGCAGCAGAACATGCGCATGATGGGCGGTCAGCGCGGCTACGGCGGCTACCAGCAGCAGGGGTACAACCCTCGAGGCTACTATTCCCCACCGAACGGTGGATATCCGGCTGGCGGCGTGCCGTACGCGGGCGGCCCGGGCGGTGTAGGTCCTCAGCCCCCTCTACCCCGTGAGGCGCCAACGCCAACCGACGATGAGTCTCCTAGTGAATCTGCTGGTGTTCCTTCTCCTGGTGCACCAGCTCCCCCCGTGCCTGAGACGACGGCGCCAGAGGTAGTTTCTACACCTGCAAGCTCCAAAAAGCAGCAGCCGGCAAAGAACAAGTAGACGAGAATCTTAGTAGGTCGTACGCATGGAGTGATCGCGGCTAAGCATGAAATCAAGGAAGAGGGTGCTGGAGAGAGAATTTCGGTGCGTGCACATCTTGCGTGGAAGTTGGTCGTGATTGTATTTTTTTCCAGGTCGAGAAGCAGCATGCCGGCAGCGGGGGTTACACGAGGCTATTTTACTTGCAAGTCTTCTTGAAGCGGCGGTGCCAAGCTCCAGCAATTGAGAAAGTGGCGGCGGAGCAGCGTGCGTTCGCGGTTTGACGGATGATGCTGCCCCCAATCCACAAGTCTACCAATGGATTGCCCATTGAACGCCGCGGGAGTGGAGCTAGCAGCTATTTCAACGACAGCAACAGGAAGCAAGCCGTCGCTAGTGGGTTGTCCTCACCTAGTCGAAATGGGTATCCAGATCCCCAGTCCAGTGGACATTCGCTTGTCGGAGCATCGTCTCCCGTACTGGATCAAATGGCAGACCGGATGCATGCAGTTGAGCGCGAGAACGAACGCTTTCGAGAAGAGATCCAGCATCTTCGGCACTTTTACTCGAGCAACCAGCAGCAGCACGAAAACGACCAGGTACGGTGTGTTTGCTGGTTACCAAAGCTTGCTCAAGACCGGTGTTGCTGATTTGCATGTCTGGAATGGTTTGAGTGTAGCTTTCTGTCGGGAAAATTGCCGAGGATCTTCAGCGACTAGCGAGTTCTTTCAACAACAAGTTGCAAGCAGACATGAACCACCAGCAACGCGAGCAACAAAAAGCTGCATTGCTTTTCGCAGAGGTTTCGCGACTCGGACACCGCGTGGAGGGTTTGGAAGGTGAATTGAGAGGAGTAGTTGATGACACACAGCGAAAATTCGAGGCTCAGGACCAACACGCACAATTCTTGGCCTCTGTCGGATCGAAACAGCAGCAAGCGATGTCACCGGGCCGCACTTCTGAATTTCAAAGACAGCTGAGAGATATGCAGGATGCGATGGTGCACCTACGCAGCGAGTTGGACGCAGATCGCAGTGCTAGATGGAAAAATGACGCCGCAGTGGATGCCAAGCTGGACGCTCAACTCGAGAGACTCAATACAAAGTTGGCTGCCGACAAGCGGGACCTTGTGCGCGTACTTGATGAACAGCGGCAGCTCGTGACCGGCGCCGATTTCCAGCGCGTGACTTCGCACATGCGCGATTTTTCACGAGTAAATGATCACTTGCTGGCGTTGGAGCGGTGGCTGCACAGCGAGTTCGGTCAGATCAAGCGGGTATTCCAAGCTCTTGCAGGCGATGTAGACGCGCGCTTCCAGTGCGTGCTAACCGAAGTTGCCAACGGCCTTAAGGTATGGCACACAGCCCAGATAAGACTAGAAGAGGAATTCGGCTTAAGGTTTCAGGATCTGGAGGAGGCCACGCGTGCTGTAGCGCTCACAGTCCAGCGCAAGCTGCGTACACTTGAGGAAGTGATCCCGCTGGAGGTCCAAGCTCGACAGAAGAACGATGACAAGCTGAAAAGGCGTGTAGAGGGCGTGGTCAAGGCATTGGGCCATGCTATTGAAACGAGCCGTGGGGAATACCTACCGCAGCAATCGTCACTTGCAGATCGTGTGCACCAGCTAGAGCTCGACCAACGAAATGCTTCAGACGAGGTCAGCGTTCAACACAATGCAATGCGCGAGACCATTCAAGCGTTTATGGAGGACTCGGACGCAATGCTGATCCGGTTAGCCGCCGCTGTTGAGCAAGAGCGCGTGAAGGGGGTTGAAATGGTATCTGCACGAGAGGCTGCTTTAGAGATCGAGCCAACGCATACGAGCGAGGAGTTGAGGGCGGAGACAAACCAAGTCAGAGAAGATTTGAGCGCGTTGCAAAATTGGATAACGAAGCACGAGCACGAGTGCCACCAACGACTACAGGCGGCTACGGTGAAAACGACTATCGTACATGCACCACCTGTGGTCGCGCCTGGGGCAGTAGCAGCACACACCTCTGAGGCGTTAGCCGAGTCCAAGCGCGTCAAAGAAGAACTGGGCGTTCTGCAAGCTTGGACGGCAATGCACGCACAGGAATGCCGACAGTTCTTTGACTTTTTGAACTGGTCCATAGATGACACTCGCCGTGAAAGTGCTGTAGCGCAGTGCTTGGATGCAGTCATTGACCAGGTTTCGGAGGCGCAGGCTTGTGGACACTTGAATACCCTCACGAAAGGCGTACATGGAGCATTGATGCAGGTTGCAGCGGTTCGAGCTGCGGTGGATGCAGCGCCCGCAGTATTCAGGAAAGAAACGAGGACAAGTCCTACACAATATCATTCGCAATTGTCGACACAGCTGCACCTACAGCGAGTGGAAAAAAGCAGCGCAAGGGGTCTAGTGACAGAGGATACCACGGACCTGTCGACGACAACGTACTATGCCTCGGTTGATAGCGAAAACTCTGTGCAAGTGGATGAACTCAGCATCGCTCCTGAAAATGTTAATGTGGTCGATGAAGGCCGCGAACCTGTAGATTCTACTCTCGAGTCCATTGATAAGGGCGACAGCCACGCTGTAACAGCGACGTCTCTACCGCGAGAGGATGCGGGGGGTTGTGCTGCTGCTGCTTCGGAAGCAATGGACAATATGCTGGACTCCCTCGTCAGTGCAAACAACAGAGAAGATGGTCAGGTGTTTCCTGGCGAGATCGCTGCTTCCGGTTTTGAGGCAAGTACAGTTGATGCCCAACAACTGAACGAAGACGACGAAGAGGAATACAGCATGGACGTATCTCAAGACGACGATGCTGGCCTGGATCGTCCTGCAGGCTCACACACCAACCTTACCGTCCACCAAGGAGAACTCCACGATGAGGATGCAGAAGCACAGGATAATCCAGACCAGCCCGCACAGATTCCTGTAGAATCGCCACTGCTCCCTACACCGGACGAAGAGGAGCCGTTGACACTGGATCTGTAACGTCACCGTCCTTCAAGATCGATGAAGTTCCAAGCACTGCACAACACACGGCAATACATAAGGTAACTTAATATCCCTACGGAATATGTCCTGAAGTGGTGCGTCGCATGGCCTTGCCGTCTCCTGTCGTCGGTTGGTCCGTTGGGCGCGGCGCCACGACTGCCGACTCGCGTCCTGTCGGATGAAACTGATCCTGCGGTGGCGTGATGGGGACGTACCAGCCCCACTGCGGACTCTCTGTCTGCGCGGCGTCGGCCTCCGAGTCGCTGGCCGCCGCCGCGGAACTCCCCGCGTCCAGCTGCTGCGTCGTCACGCTCTTTCGGAGTGTCCTGTGCCGCTGGAAGGCATCCTCGAAGCGCTCAGCCACGTCATCGCCGTCCTCGCCGTCGCTCTCGCTGTCCTCTAAGCGCCTCGTGCGTCTGCCGAGCGGCGGCGGTGTCTCGTCCTCGAACACCTGTGTCAGGCTGCCGCCGTGCTCGTCGCACCAGCTCACGGCGGCCGACAGTTTGCCGTCGCTGGCTAAGGCGCCCGAGCTCCTGTGGGACAGCGATGGGGAGCCGCGGCGGCGGATGGGCGCGGGTTTCCTGTGTCTAGTGGCGATCGCGTCTTCCTCCGCGGGCAGCTCCAGCGCGTTGAGGTACGTGATGACGGACACGGCGGTGGCAGCGGCCGCGGCCAGCACCGGGTGGTCCTTGAACCACTGCACGCCGCTCGAGAGCTCCTTGGCCGTGGGGAAGAAGGACGCCGCCGACGCTTGCTGCATGGCAAGAGTGATGGTCGTTTGAGCTCTATGCGGGGAAATGGGCGACTGAAAAGTGGTTTAACGCGCCTCGAAAGGGCGGAAATGTCGTTCTTGTACAGGGAGGAGAGTGCGACTTTAGTGGGCGCAAGAGTTCTTGTAGAGGAAAGAAACGCCACTTCAACTTAGGGGATGGGCGAGACAGAGTACTATCGAGGTACTAACGACGTCATTTCCTGGCGACAACAGAGGGTGGGGCTTCCGTCTGCAGCAGGAATGAGTCACACGAGCGAGGACCACGCGGTGCGCAGTATAAGTCCAAGGGCAAATACGACGGCATCAGTTGAATTCATGAACCGGTACATGACTGCTTCGAGGAGCCGCTGCGTCACACCCGCCGCGTTAATCGAGCAACCTTGTTCTGGTTCGCAGGACCCTCCGGACGGGTGGCACGGACCGCCTTCTTTCTGCATTTCTATCGGGCCACATACGTTTCACCCGCTCCTGACCAGGCCGCTCTCCCGCAAACACCATCTCTTTGGAGAGGGGAGCCATCGCTTTCACGAGGGGTGCAACGCCAGCAATTCCTACGGACGCTACCATGGAGAGTGACCCGGTATCGCTCCAGCTCGCGCTGCTGCCGGACGAGTACGTAGCGCAACCCTTGTCTGTGCGTGCTGCATTTGCGCTAACGAGTTGCTGTTGCAGGACACTCGTGTGGCAAAAAGGCCCGGGTGTCGGCAGTGGGCGATTCGGCCAGGTCTCCGCGGCGCTGCGACTGCCCAGGTGCAGATTGAAACAAGAGACGTTTGTATGGAGCGATTCGACTGACGTCAGCTTTTGCATTTTGCACTGCAAATTAGCGCGCAGCTCCTGGCGGTCAAGCAGATTTTCGTGCAGGAGGAGCTCGAGCTCGGCAACGACGTGAGTTCGCTCTCGCTGCAGCGCGTGCAGCCTTTTGCGCAAATCGAGCGCGAGCTGGACGTGCTGCGGCTGCTGCAGCGCCACGGCCACCGCAATGTTTTGCGCTTCCTGGGCAGCGGTGCGCGTCCATTTATTGCCATTTGCAGCGAGTGGCAGTGACTGAGACTCACGCGCTTGTGTGTTGCCCAATTTTGCAGAGCGCAACGGTCCGACGGTCAACCTGTTCATGGAGCTGCTCCCCATGGGGTCGCTGAGCAAGTGCGGCTCAGTCTGTGGCTGGGGTTTCGCTGGCAGGAGCTCACTTGGTGCCTATGCGGTGGCTGTAGACTGCTCAAGGACTTTGGCGCAATGGAAGAGCAGACGTTGCGCAACTTCGTGAGAGACGTGGTTCGCGGCGTGGCGCATTTGCACGCGCTAGGAATTGCGCACCGTGACCTCAAGTGCGCCAACCTGCTGCTGGCGGACGATGGCGTCAAAATTGCGGACTTCGGGACGGCCACGAGAGCGACGGGGGACGAGGATAGATTGTTGCAGACGGCGAGGTGCAAATTCGCGCTGCTTGTAGCATATCGTTTGCGTCTTGCTAATGGAAATTATGTCCCTGGGTGCTTTACGCTCTCAGGTCAGTGCGTGAGGGCTTGGGGTCCCCGTTCTGGATGGCGCCGGAGCTCGTTCGCGCTGAAAAGGGCGCGGACTCGTGGCGCAAAGCGGACATCTGGGGCATCGGCTGCGTCATGATCGAAATGGCTACAGGGAGGCCGCCGTGGGTGCGTTCGTGCGCTGTTTGCTATTGGTAGTTTTCACTCATGTTTACCGCTTTTGTTGTTTGCAACTTGGTTTTGCGTTGCAAATTGCTCTGATAGGAAAATCTGTCCAACCCGCTCACAGCCATGTTTCACATCGCGTCGAACAGCTCAATCCCAGAGTTCCCGGCTGAGCTGTCGTCATTGGCGAAGGATTTCCTGAGTCGGTGCCTCGACAAGAACCCGGACACTCGAGCGTCGGCGACGGAATTACTTGACCACCCTTTCCTACGAGAAATCACTGAAGAGGAGGCTGGAAGCAATGAATAACAGCTTCAGCAATCCGAGAGTCCACGCGAGGAGCTCCTAGGTGGATTCCTCGTGCATTGGGAGCAGAGTGTGCTGGACAAGTGGAGACACGACTTGTGGTTCCGTGTTTTGGGGCGGTGGGTGGCTCGAGCCCGTCGAGCGGTGACTCGCAAACGGCGACAGGAGACAACAAGCAGATGCTGATCTAGTAGCAACCACAGCTTCTGCAGGCTGCAAAAGGGATTTCCTCTTTGCTTAGTGCGCGGCAACTTGTCGCCCCATACACCATCTTCTCGATGCCTTTAATTGATAATGGTAGGAAAGGTAACTTTCTAAGCAGCACATCATGATGCTCGTCCACCACCGTCCGCGCGGACGAGTTGTAGCTCTTTGCCTGCAAAAGCTCCTTCGTGTCCTTCATCTGAATCATCGCTAGCAAAACTGCAGCACCACAAACACGTAACCACCGCTCTCCAGTCCACCACAGAACAGCCTCATAATTCACCTCTCAGCGGGGGCAACGCATCTGTAGCCGCGTAGCTGCTCTGCGCGTCGCTTAGAATTAGTCCGACACCTGCGTCTACTTGCCCAGCGACCCGGCCAGGAACGCCTGGCACGCCGTCTTCAATCCAGGTCAGCCCAATTTGTGGGCAATGTATCCACCGTCGAATTAAACTCTTGGACGAGATTCGACGCTTTGAGCTGTCGGAAGTCGTCATTCACCGAGTGCCGCACTTTGGGCACTGCGGGGTCCGCGAACAGCTCCTGCAGCAGCGGGGGCAGCGGCTCACCGCGTTGTAACCTGTAAATAAACGCTCTTTCGAGCGTGCTGAACTGGATGAAACACAGGGTTGCCCTTGAGCAGGTGGAGGTCCGGTCGGGCTCCCGTGTCCGCACCCAGCGCCTTCTGGTGTCTCAGAAACTCTGCGTGCTCCAGTTCTTCCAGCTCTGAGTGGACCACCGCAATTGGTCCATCGAAGCTCGTCCTTGGCAACTGGCCGTAGTCCCCCAGGAATCACTCCCGAAGCGCCGGGAGAGCGGCAGGTGCTTGACGCGCGCGTGTCTCTCCTCCTTGAGGAGCAGCATCCGCGCGAACACTTTCTGCTGCTTCTTGGCGGCTTGCATCCATTGCAGTGGCTTGAATGGGTTTTTGTGGTTTGGTGGCCGCATTGGGTAACGGTAAATGCTACTGCGTTTCGGTGGCAGCGCCGCGCGCAGTCGGTTGTTGAGCTGCTGGTGCTGCTTTCCCCCCGTGGTGGAGAGTGACGCACTTGACGAAATGGCTACATACAAACAATCACTCCTAACTAGGCATGCAATATGCGGTTCAGTGGGTATCCTATCAGCCACATATTACATGCTACTTCGCAGGTACGCAATGTGCAGTTAGGCGCTGTATACCACTATAAATTGATAGTTTTGTACAAACGATACAATAGTAAAATGAAATAGAGGGAAAAAGACCCTGTTAAATTCAATCACTTTGAACAATCTATGTAATGATTTGCTCTCGTAACGGGGATCATCACGGTGCGCCTTTCAGTCGATTGACAGGATCAGCAGCCAGCCGCCAGAGAGAAAAAAGCGACGAGAACGCCGTCGCCTCCCGCCCCAGCCACCGCAGTACGCGCTACCTCGCTCTACTCCATTCTACTCCGCCCCCCCTCTAATACCTTCTCCCCCTACCTTCCAGACCTATCGACCGCCATGTCTGACGAGGAGCAGGACTGCTGCCCGCTGTGCATGGAGGAGCTGGACATCACGGACAAGACGTTCAACGCGTGTCCGTGCGGCTACCAGGTGTGTCTCTGGTGCTGGCACCAGATCAAGAACGAGTACAACGCCCTGTGCCCGGCGTGTCGCCAGCCCTACGCCGAGCTCTCCAAGCAAAAGAACCCGCTGGACCGCGACGAGTGCGTTTTCGACACTTTTTTGGCCTTTTTGACATTTTAGACGGGGTTTTTGACAGTCTTTTTTGGCAGCGTCGTTCGGCGCACCAAGCAGCGCAAGCAAAAGGAGAAGAGCGAGCGGCGCTCGGCCGCGCAGGCCAAGCACTCGACCGTGAACCGCAAGAGTCTGCAGAACGTGCGCGTGATGCAGCGCAACCTGGTTTACGTCATTGGCCTGCCTGTGCGCTTCGCTGAGGAGGACATTCTACGCTCCAATGAGTGCTTCGGCCAGTATGGCAAGATCGTCAAGGCCGTGGTGAACAAGAGCCACCTCAGCGCGGACAGGGCCAACGCCACAGCCAGCGCGTACATCACGTTCGCTAATAAGGAGGACGCGCTGTGCTGTATCGTGGCCATTGACGGCTATTATCTGGACGGGAGTATGCTTCGGTGAGGGCGGAGGATTTTTACCTGTTTTGGGGATGAGGAGTTGCTGATTGGTTGGTTGTATAGGGCGTCGTTCGGAACGACCAAGTACTGCAACTTTTTCCTGCGCAATATGCAGTGTAACAACCCGGATTGCTTGTATCTGCACGAGCTGGGCGACGACGACGATAGTTTTACGAAGGAGGAGATGCAGTCCGGTACGAGGCGAGCTATTGCCAGCTGATTGCGACGTCGAAGCTGACTGAGTCTGGTTGTTCTTTTGTTGCATTACACTATAGCTTTGCATTCCGGGAAGGCGGCGTTCCGAGATATGTCGATGGCTAACGGACAGGTGGAAGAGAGGGCAGGCTCCCGGTTTCCACCAGCGCATAGACCTGCACCGTCTAGAACAGGCATGGCAGCTAGTGCTAGAGCTCCGTCTCCTGCAAGAGCAACTACATTGGTCAGATCACACAGCGAAGAGCCTTATGCGGATTCACAGCGACATGCACAGAGCGCAGCAGCGATATCTAAACTCAGGCAGGCGTCAGCGGATAGCAGCAATAGTTCAGGCTCCACGTCACCGGATCGCGTCGACACAGCAGCAGCACACAGCACAGAGTATCCGCCGCTGACTCGAGAAAATTCCTACAGCAAAATCGTAGCTGGTGGTCACAGCAGCAGTTATGCAAATGTAGCAGCGTCAAATCATCCAGCTCCAGCGCCAGTCGAAACCGCTGTACAGAGCAAAAAGCCGCAGCTGCGGGTGGACACATCTCGAGAGGAAGACAGAGAACAAGCACAAGATCAAGTTCAAACATTAGAATCACCAACACCAGCACCAGCAGTGAAAGCCGTGGTGGGTCCACTGGAGGCGCTCAAATTGGCCACTGGATCGTCGACTCAGGAGCCAGCGTGGGCGCAGCCTTTCCCCACCCCATCGATACCCCAGGGCGAAAGCGAAGAGCAGACGACAACCAACAGTAACGCAGGTGTTTTCAGTCCGTTTGGGCTCGGGTTCGATGGTGGCATTCGTCGTGCCAGTAGTGCGAGAGAGCTTACGTCAAGCTCGCCTGCATCCGGCGACGTCTGGGGATCCTCTAACCCGTCTGACAACACACTTGATGCGTTCCCGCCTGCCGCCCCAGTGATGTCAGCATCTAACAGCTCGTCGTCGTCGTTTGCGTCAATTGATGCGATCTTCAGTCAGCGAAACGACTCGTCCGAGGCGCTGGCAGGATTGCTCGGTGTCCAGTTGGCTCCCAACCCGCTGTCGCACGGGGCACCCCTTGCTGCGCCGCCCAAGGACGCGCTCACCTCTCGTTTCTCGTTTGCAAACCCTGCGGACGCCAGCCGTGGCGGGATGCAGCAGACTACAGCGCGTTATGAGCTGTTGGATGGAACGACAGTCAACAGCAGCCGTAGCTCGTTTGGTGGTTTCGACGCCGCTCGTGCTGGAAATGCTGCACCGGTTCCGTCTGCGTTCGCCTCGACGACTGATAGGTCTGGTTTCCCGCCACTAGGAAGTTCTCAACAGCAACTTCACCATGCGCCGTTGCGACCGCACCCGTCTAGAAGTTCGTTCGGCGGTGACTTCCGTAGTAATGAGCTTCCGCTTGGTGGTGGCGGCGCACTAGGCGGCGAATCTGGTGGCCTTGCGTTCCTTCAGCAAATGCTGCCGAACGTGAACATCAGCTTTGGCGGTGATTATCCCAGCCTGTCTGACCAAACATCGAGCGGAATTGGCGCTACAGTCACCACTGCTCGCAGTACGAGTACTGGCCGCGGTCGTAGTCCAGGGCGTCGCCTTTTCGAGCGAAGCCAGAGCGCTGGTGGTGGTTTGGTTTCGCCGGACGCTTGGGACGGAGGAAGTCTGAGCTCGCTGGGTTTCGATGGACAGGCTAACAACCGGCGAACATCGAGTGGGTCCTCGTCGTTTTATGATCCGGCGTTGCCACCGCAAGCACCCAACGGATTTTCTAACAATTACTACGGGTTTAGCTCGTCAAGTTCGATGGCTCCCAACGACAGTGAAGGTGAGCGTCTTCGGCTGCACAGCAACTTTGGAGGCGATGCTTATCGCCGCTCTAGTTCGTTGATCAACAACAACTAGACAATGGTTCCAACTGAGGAATACATCCTTTTCGAGGGGGTTATCATTGACCAAGATGGAAGAAACGACAATCTCGCACATGGATGTCCGTGATAAGCTGAACCACCCGAGTGCCTAAAAGCGCACATATCACACACAGTCTGAAGGTGAATTGAGGACGAATATGACGATGAAGAAGTAAGGAGTCCCGACCTGGAAGATAACACATACACACGCGAACCCGCGAACACACAAGCAGATTTCAAGACATGAAGCAAAAAGAAAAAGAGAAAAAGACAGCAGAACAGGAGGGAGCAGTGAGATGCACAGATGAAGCGACGTCGGTGCTGAGCGAGCTACCAAGACGACACATCCAGACACACACACACACACATGGTAAGCCCCATCGAGCTAGCACTGTTAGCTACGGTAGAGTCGCCACCGTCATGATATGCCCGAGCACATTAACACGAATCGCTTTTGCCCCCATGAACCCCACGCGTACGTCTCCTGTGCTCTTTGTTTGTCTGCAGGTTCAGCGACGTTTCGAAGGACTGGGTGGATAGTCGTCGACTTTTGGGGTATACAGATTGTGTGCGTCGAGCTTCTTGTCGTTGCGGCGGGGTCTAACTCTGAGCTTCTTGTCCATTGCACAGTTGAGAGATGCTGAGCGATGATGTTCCCAGTACCGAAGTCGTCGATGAGCCTCAAGGGGTGAGTGACGGAGACAAACTTGCTGGTAGAAACAGATCAATCGAGGAACGGTACGAAGATATCAAAGAGCCAAGAGAAGCGAGCTTGAGTGTGGGTGACATCGGTGAAGAGTATGGACCCGATCGCCAACGTATTGAACCCGAAGCGAATGAAGAGAACGAAGGTCAGCCAGGAGTTGATGACTTCGGCGATCGTGCAAGCGGCGGTGAATTTGTTGCCGCGTGGATTCGTATAAATTTCCCGGGCATCACGTGCGAATTGGAGCTGCAATCTCAGAGCTCCACCTTCGAACAGACAGCGATGACAGGCGAGTATATCGTGGACCATACTGCTACACCTTCCCAGTCTGAAAGGTGGCTATGCGAAGAGTGTTGTTCTTTCAGTGCTGTTTTCGCTTGTGAAGACTGCACCCTCGCTCTGTGTTACCGATGCACGGACGCCATCCATATTGTACGCTCGTGATTGATCACTTTATTCGTGCGAAACCCAAAACTGATTCGCCTGCGTGTAGATCCCGTCTTTATCGGAACACTGCATAAGCTTTGGCCGATCCAGTGGCGCCAACCAAGCATCAGGAGCTCAACTTGAGACCCAATTCGAGCAGCCAGGTATATCGGTGTTGTCATCCCCACAGTCTACTACACCCCTTGCCACGAAGGAAGTCATGGAACCACCGCTGCGTCTTGAGACGACGCAACCGGAAGGGTCTCGACTGTCACTACCTGCAGGAACAAGCATTTTCTTTCGCGCTTTGGACTGCGCTCGTTGGTCACGTGAACTGCTTCATGGTACTTTAGTAGACCGCGAGCCTGTCACCTCGAATGGGGACACATTCTATCACCGCGTGCTCTGGTTGAGAGGTGTGGAAGCTTTACCCAACGGATTTTTCCGTGCGGCATTGGCACTTCCTGGCTGGGACATCACTAGCGACAACGACGACGATATCGGTGAAACGTTTTGGCCCCACGAGATTGGCGTGTTCCCAACGCAGCTTGGTGCATTGCGCGCTGTCGTTACAGCCGAACAGACCGGCCGCGCCAAGTTTCGTCGCGAGCTAGCGGGTGGACGCATGCATCGATGGCGTGGATTCGAGCTTGATAACAGCTACGGCGAACATACCCCAGAAGACGGTGAAGTTGGCCAAGAACAAGAAGCCTTCCCGTCTTCTGAGATTCTAGATGAGATTGTTGCTGAGACCGCTGCAACCCTCAGCAGCGAGTTTGGTGTGCGGCTCACACGTCAAGACGACGCGCGATTTCATCAAGAGCTCGCTCGAGGCACATGGAACTTTCGCGAGTGGATGGCGACAATCGGGCGTACAGCTAATTTGCGTGAAGAGGATGCGGTGCCGTATGAAGATGGCGTAGGTACCGGTGACACCACGCTTCAGACTGACACCTTCGAGGAGGCATGGAAACCACCCGTACCCACCCCCTGGGCTCCTTCTAGTCGGATTCGTTTCTTCATGGTCGCACAACACGAGTTGGTGTTTCCTGAGCGCGTTTGTCGACAACATCTCCACGCAATTCTGGAACAACTGCTGCTCGTCTACGCAGGTTTTGCTTGGCGACTTTGGCATGAGTATGTGGATCGACATCGCGAGAGAGAAGGCCAGCAGAACCGTGAGCGAGCCGCTTGTGTACTAGAATCCTGGACTCGACGAATTGCTGAGAGAAAACGACAAAACGAGCGTCGGCTTATGCTAAGCATGGCCATAGGCTCTTCGGCGGATGTTCTGGAGCTGTATCGACGACGACAGATCGAGGCACGAAAGCTGTATGCTTTCCTCACACGGCAGATCAAGGAGCGAACGCGCAATGCACTGAAAGCATGGCGTGTAGCTGTAGGGCCCAGCGCTCCTCCTCCGCCACCAGCTATTACTTGGCATCCAAGTCACGGAATGAAGGCCATGCTGCCGAAACTTCCTCGTATGGGTGCTCGCAAACGTGCAGTACAAGACAAGTCGGCCGCGCCCGGTAGTCAAGTTATCATCGAAGACATGACGACATATAAGTTGTTCCGCGCAAACCACGCAGGTCCAGCGGATACCTCTTTCTGGGTCATTCGAGCGCGGGTACTTGCTGGTGCATGTCCAATTGGTCCTGCGTTTCGCGAGGCGCGACGGCTGGTTTCACGTACCGATTTCGCTACGAGTGTACTCTTGCAGCAGGTTAGTGTGTTCGTGTGTCTGATGGAACCAGAAGAGCTCAAGAGCATGGAGGCAGCGGCAGGAGGGTCCGGGACAGACACCGACTGGAGTTATGAGAGTCAAATTCGCACCAAGTACGGAGCGCTCTGCAGGGAGCTGAAGGGAGCCCAGACCATCAGCAAACGGCACGTAGAACTCGCACAGCAGTTGCTGGTAGATTTCGATGCCGAAGCTGGTAACGCTACCGCAGCTGCAATGGGAGGATCTGGTGCGAAGAACAGCAAGAAGAGGAGATCATCAATGACGTCGCAGCAGCAGCAGGAAGAAGATGCCGCAGAAGAAGCCAGTATGATAGAGGCACGTGAAGCTCTCGAGCACAAGCTTCAGCTGGCTGAGCAGCAGGCTACGAAGGCTTCACGCGAATTAGCGCGGTTGGGCATGATGCAGATCGAGTTCTTGTATTTCCCTATCGCACACGACGGCGTCCCTGACAGCGATGAACTGATGGCGTTTCTCGAAGAGCAGGTCGAGTTGAGACTCCGTGAGGGCAAGAACCTGTACCTTTTCAGTCGTCTGGGGCATGGTCGTACAGGACTGGTGTCAGCGCTGCTGCTTGGGCGCGTGTATGGAATAACGGCCTCGGAGGCTCTTGAGCGAGCTCAACGAACACATGATTGTCAGCGTCCAGAAGCACCTCGTGGTTTGAGTTTCTGCTCACCAACTACAGCGCCGCAGATAGCGTTCGTGAGGCGCGTGTTGGCACGCTCAATGGATCCCATCTACGTTCCTTTGGTGCTTGAAAACTCAGCCGAGGGATTCCGTTCTACACGAGTGCAGCAACGTGGATTGCTGGCCGAGGCGTACTTGCGAGAAGAAGGATTCATGATCGGCGCTGCTGGAGATGCCCAGGCACGAGAACGAGAAGCACTCGAGCAAAAGCGTCTGGAACGCATTGCTCGTCGTGAAAGCACAGCTGCAGCGTTGCAGCGCGAGCGCCGAAAGCAAAAAAATGAACACGAAACTATGGAGGTTGAGGAATCCGCACAAGCAGCTTGCGAGGCGATGACTAGCATCTACACCAAGATCGTGAAGGACACCTCAAGTACATTGGATGGTGGCTCATAAATGGTTTATAATATGCAAGGCTGTGGAGATCAGCAAGCGGCTGGCTAGGCCCTTGTTGGCTTACATGACGCTGCACTTGGCACCGCACGCCGGCTCGAGGTTCTCCACCTCAGCCTCGGCCTTCAACTTCGCCACTTCCTCTTCTTTCAGCATCTTGGGCGATGCCGGGGTCGCAGTTGGGGTTGCTCCCGCCTTCTTCGGCGAGGCAGACGCCTTCGGGGACACCGCCACCGGAGCAGGAGCAGGGCCGTTGATGGCCGGTGTCGGAGGGAAGGTTGATGCATCAGCCAGAACTGTCTTGGGCTCAGTCGGAGTAGCCTTCGCGGCGGGTGCTAGCGGAGGAGTAGTTGCAGTCTTGGCGTCGGGCTGAGCCTGCGCCGTCTTAGCAGGTTCCGTCTTCACAGCACCGGCCTTCGCAGCCTCGGACTTGGTCGGCTGCGTCTTACCAGCTTCGGCCTTCACGGGCGATGTCTTGGTCGCCTCAATCTTGGCTACTTCAGTCTTCACCGATCCAGTCTTCACGGGAGATGGCGCAGGGGCCTTTGAGTTCACGACTGCATTCTTGGGCGGTGTAGCAGGCGTCTTAGAGTCAGTAGGCTTCGTCTCGGTGGACGATGACTCACTCACTGCGCTTCCACTACTACTTGAGACGGTGACCTCCGTTTCGGGTCCCTCCACTGCCTTGGCAGGAAGACGTGCAGCAACTGCAGCTGCATCGACAGGCGTAGCCAGCGCATTTGCGGCCGCACCTCCACGAGGACTGGCAGGGTTGGAATTGAAACCAGCAATGCTACTGGAGCGGCTCAAGGCGTCGACATCCGAGAACTCGCTGCTGTCAATGCGGTCAGCACGGCCCAACTCGTCCATCTTGGCAGGGCCGAGAGCATCGATGCTGGTGCGACGAGCCTGCGGGTTCTTGATGTACTTGTGCGTCTCCGTCCGGGGTTTCCCTTCAGCGTCCACAGCACGCTGTAAGCTGAAAGTGAGGGCCGTTCCCTTTGCTCCACAGGTGACAATGCCACCGGGCGTGTCGCTCTTGGGCTTGACGACGTGCGTTAGCAGGTGGTTGAGTGTCTTGCGGACACGGTTCGAGTCCACGACGCGGAGGTTCAGGCCGTCGTCGCCGTAGTGGAGACCAGAGGCGTTCGTGCAGCCCTCCTTCTCCACTTGGATGTACATCTCACCCTTGGTAGCTGCGATCTGCAGACTGATCGCGTCACGCTGACCGGCCACCTTGTTGTTGAGTGAGTACGTGCTGCCATCTTTTCCGTCCGAGGTGCGAAGCACGAACGGGGTCTGGTAGGTCAGCGGGGTGCCGTTAGGCTGCTGCTTCTCGCCACGAATGGGGGAACTGTTTGGACAAGGCAACAAGTTAGCAAAAGTGGCGTTGGAAGACAAATCACGGTTCGGAGGAGTCGTACACGATGAACTCGGCTTCGACCACGCGGTCCTTGACCTCGTCCTTGACGGGGGGCACCACAAGTAGCTGCGTCTGCGTTTTGCCGGGCAGCTCCAGGAAACCCAAGCACGAAGGCGTAGCATTCTCGACAAACGCCGACTTGGTCTGCAGCTTGACGACATCGCCGAATCGGATGGGCTCGTTGATGCTGCTCATGGCTGCTGAGGAGGAGACGAGCGAGAAGACCCGGGCTGGGCTGGCAGAAAGCTGGAAAGTTTGGGAGTGAGAAGGCGGAGACAGCGCCTCTCAAGACGTTGGGTGGGCCAACCCCAACACTATTGTTGGGCAGGTTTCTCCCAGCTATCAATAGTGCTTCACCCTCGTTGTGACTTCCCTTCCTGAACTCTTAGCACGAGAATAACCTGAGCCAAGTCTCACTTGTATTTTTAGTCGAAGGGGCCTTGGTTCTCGGTCTCTGGGCGAGAAGGGCAAGACGGGTAAGTGAATGCATCAGTGCCGAGGCCTCGAGCCCGAGACCATACAAACCAGTGATGACACATTGGGTGAGGTGCCTAGAGCTGGCCACATTTTATTGACGTGGGCAGCAATGCTGCTGCTGTTCAGCACGGACAAACACCAGCGCTGGGCGCCGTTGAAAGAGTAGTGTGGATATTCATTTTCTCTTTTTCATCTGATGCCACTCGCAAAGCTAAAACTAAAATGGCGAGTTCGCTGGCAGGAGGGTGCATCCCCGCTTCAGCGCCGAGCTCGATTCTCTTGTCCGTGCTCCAGACCTTTGAAGCAGGCCGTGCACCCTCTCAGCAGCTCGCTCGCCTTGCTCTTCTTCCCGTTCTTCTTCTCGTACACAACACACACCGGCACGGCTCTCTCGCTCGTGTCGTCTCCCTCACCCACTCACCGCAACGGGGTTTTCCAACGAAGCTGCGTCGGCGGCATACTTTCTGATGCTGCTCTCGCCATTACCTCGACTTGACAGCTTTCCCCGCGCTCGCTCGCTCTTGCCCTTGACTTCGTCGTCGTGGGGGCGGGTTGTCTTCTAACAATCGGACCTGCCTCAGGGCCACCATCTTCGCCACTACTTGCTTAGTTCAGGTGCTCGTTGCCGGGCATGTAGGTGAATCCGTCAAAGTGCGCCTGCGCACGATGCGTCGCGCCCAGCTCCTGCGTGACTGGCGAATCGCGCGCCATCTCACGCGTAAAGATGTTGGCAACGTTGCCGGTATCGGCCTCGCTGCTCACCACGGGCTTGAAAGGCGGCTCCATCTCGCGCTTCAGCAGCTTATCGAAGTCGATGCTCGCAAAGAACGGGTGATCCATGATTTCCTGCACGCCCGAGGGGCCCGAGCCTAATCGCTTGGCCGGGTCTCGGCGAAGCAGGCCTGTCAGCAGGTCCTTGGCGTCCTCCGAGAAGGCCTGCGTGAAAACCACATCTCGGTGCAGAATGTTGTGGAACATGCGCTTTCGGTTGCGGTCGAAGAAGGGAGTCTGACCAGTCATCATTTCATACAGCAGCGTACCGAAGCCCCACCAATCCACAGCCTTACCGTACGGCAAACCCTTCAGCAGCTCAGGCGCAATGTACTCGGCCGTACCACAGAACGTCTTGGCACCGTCGGGCACGTCAACGTTCTCCTTCGACAGACCGAAGTCCGTGAGGGCGATGAACCCCTTGTCGTCCATCAAGATGTTCTCGAGCTTGAGGTCACGGTAGGCGATGTTCAGCTCGTGCAAGTGAGACATCGACATCAACAACTGCGCTGCGTAAAAGCGAGCTCGCTTCTCCGAGAACTTGCGCGACTTGCGCAGGTGGAAGAAGAGCGAGCCACCGTTGTAGTAGTCCATGACAAGGTACAGCTTGTCCTCGTTCTGGAATGCGTACCGCAGACGCACCACGAACGGGTGGTCAATATCACGCAGGATACGACGCTCGGACTTGGTGTGCTCCACTTGGTTCTTGGCAAACACAGATGCCTTCTTCAGCACCTTCATGGCGTAGATAGCATTCGGGTTGCACGTCCCATCCGGAATCTTCTTGCGCACGAGCATGACCTTACCGAACGCACCCTTACCGATAACCTTCAGCAGGTCAAAGTCCTCCACGCTGAGTTTCGAGTTTGTAGGCGCCTCAGCATTCGATTCTGACCGGCCGTTGTTGGACATGCTGGACATCTGCGTGTCCGAGCGGTTGCGGCTCTCCGTCGACGAGGATATCGACGTTGTCATGGCGTCGCTCGTGGTGCGGTTGAAGCGCGGGTAGTTCGGAGGAGGCTGGGTAGGCGCCTGATTGGGCCGAGGTCCTTCCGTCGCACACTCTGTGCACACTCGCTGCGCCGTGCTGGACCCTGGCAAGAAGAGGCGGTCGCGCGAGCAGGCGTTGCAAACAGCGCGGTGGCACATCCGACAGTGGTGACGGCGGTCGAACAACGTGAAGTGGAACAGACACAGGTTGCAGTGCTTCTCGCTGTTGCCCATCTTGGAGTTGTTGGCGTCACGGCGTGCCGACTCCTGGCGCTGCAGCTGCGGTCCACCGGGGACACCGGCGCCGTTTCCAATGAACGCGGGGGCCGAAGCGGGCGGCTCCGGCACCGGCTTCTCTCCGGCCACGTACGTCGTGGCATCCCGCGTGTCCAGGAAGCGGAAGAGTGCGTCCTGGATCTTGTTAATACAAAAGGCCGTGACGTAGTAGTGGTTCGCATGGGCGCGCGCTGGTCGACCAGCCGACAGACACGTGCACCCAGTACGATGGGGGGCGTCTCCGTCCAGTTGGGTCTGGAAGAGTAGGTCGTTGCTCTCCCAGTACATGGTGCGGTGGGCCAGAATGGACTTGACCGACTGCGAGTCGCCGTCCTCAATGCGGTGGCTGCTCTCAATCAACGCAATGGCGCCGTTGCGGCGCATGAGCTGGTCGCCGCGCGACTGCAGCAAGTACTTGATCAACACGCCACCGTACGAGTAGCCCAAGAAGTAGACCCTCCGCGCGGTCGAGCGCGCCACGTACGAGTCCCATAGCGAGTCCATGTGCTCCTCGGGGCTCGACGAGCCGGGGATCTGCAGCCGCTGCTTGCCGTCACGCATGACGATCACGTTCTTGTTGGGGTTGGCCACGATGATGCCGTATCCTTCGTCAATGGCCTTGCGGAAGTACTCGAGCATGCTGCCGCTCTTGACGCCGGCGTGCAGCACGAGGCCGCGGCTCCAGAGACCTGGGTAGAGGCCGCGACTCACGGCCACGAACACGAGCAGCTTCTTGCACGTCTCGTAGTTGCGCGAGACGAAGACGTTGGCCTTGACGGGCGCCTCGGGCGTGCTATTGGCCGGGATGAAGACCTCGCGGAAGCCCAACTCTTTGCGCATCGAGTCCTGCACGTACTTGACCGTGGTGTTGATGATCTCGTCCTGGTGCACAGCCAGGTCCGTGTCGTCCAGCCCCTTGCCCGTGGCCTTGAGGTGGATCATCCCCTCGGCGTCCATGGCATACAGCGGGTGCGAGAACGGCAGCGGCGCGCCGCGGTTCGAGGACGGGCCGCCGAGTTCGGAGGCGGAGGACGGCACGGGCGGCATGGTGCCGTTGGACTGCCACGACTGCTGCGAGTGCGGGTAGTCGGAGGCCGCGCGGTTGGGGCGGCCGGGAGCCGACGGCGGCCCGCGCGGGACGTACTTGGAGCCCCCCACGGGCTGCTCCTTGTCCTTCTTCTTGCGGCCCCAGCGAGGGAACCGGAACGACATGGTGACACTGGAGAGTGAGCAACGAGGAGGTTAGCTGACTGAAGCGCGGCTAAGGCGGCGCTCGTCCCCTTACACTGAGGGCCTCTGCCGAGAAGAGCTTGCGACGGCTGGCGAGGGCCCAGCAACAATCCGAACTGGACGTCTTCCGCGTGTGACCCCCCCCCTCGCTTTCGAGGCGTCGTTCTGAGCGTCCAGGCCGCGATTTCATTGGCGCAATGTCACGACGGGGGCAGCGTAGAAACGAGCCGGAAGCACTGACGCCTGGGCCGCCTGCTGAAAAACCTCGCGCCAACACTCACGACGCTGCGGGACGCTGCGCCATGTGCAGGGCCAGTTGCAGGCCTGGACGGACACGGCCTGTCGTGCATGTGCACGAAGCTGCGCCACCGTGGGTGAGCAGCGATGGCAACAAAGTGCAGCCATCCATGCTCGAGAAGAAGAGCCAGCGATAAAACCTCGTCACGTCGTCGACGATTGTACCCAAAGTGGTGCACATCAAATAGGCATGTACTTTTGGACATCCAAAACGGTATTTTACAAATGAACTGTAATATGATTATAGTCCACACAAATAAAGAGTAGTTCTGGTCGGCTGGATTTGCAGTGAAGTTATATACACGGTACAGTGTACCAAAGTAGTTTTACTCATCAAGTACGATATGTACTGGTGCATCATTGTACCGCGCATGAAGCTGTCTGTCTGTTCTGTCTCAATCATGTACACGTAATAGTCTTGCCTTCTCCCTCACGGCTCCCTCGCACGCCGTTTGCTGCGCGCAGCTTATGATGTTGCCAGAGTACAAAATGTAATAAAACCGTTATATTACTGACAGTTATAAAAAGAGGTCAGCTGAAAAACAAATAACGGGATATGATTGGATGAACGTTATAAGCAGCTTGTCGTTATAAGCCAAGAAAGTCGGTATCCGTTGTTTTAACCAGCCCGCGCTGCTCAGCTTCATGCCGGACGACTTGGTGCAGCAAGTCTGCTGGATGTTTTGCTGACGGCAACCAACGCACAAATAGATAAAGAAAACTGTCTACAATGACTCGACTGCCGGCTGGAGAACTGTGGCACCAGTATCCTTTTTTGGACTAAAACGATAATTTGTATTCACCAAATTTGAACCAAATGGCCAATTTAAATTGTGTTTCGCACGCATCCTAGCGTCACTTTGGGGCAGACCAGCAGCTTTTGGGCGTTGCGATCCGGGACGAGGATGACCAGGCCTGCCGTCCATGCTTGATGCTCCGACGGCATGTAAAGTGCAGCGAGCAGAATCATCATGCAGAACATACGTTGCTTCAGCTTCCTGGAGTCTTTGCAATCATGAACTCATTACGTTATGTATTTTAGATTACCCTCCTGCGGCGCCGGCGCTTCGTTCGCACCCGCTGCCTTGCCCCTGGAGCCCTTCGATCGTGCTCCGCGCCTACGTCCTATCGCTATGTTACCGACGGCACTACCACTGCATTTTTATCGTCTGGATGTCTTATGATGTCGATTATGAAATAGGGCACTCACTTTTCGGACAGCACGCATAGCAGCTGCGGCACCACCTCAATACGGAACGGGCCCGGGCCAGCGAACACCTCGCCGTCCACGTTCAGCACGTCCTCCACGATCGGCTCGATCACCAACGCCTTCACCTTGTGGTAGCCCACCAGCTCCGACTGGAGGAATGTGTTGGACAGGTAGCGCACGGCGATCTTGGCCGTCTGCAAGATGTTGCCCTTGCGAGAGTAGATGAGGTCCAGGTTGCCGTCCGACGGGTGGGCGTACTTGGTCTCAAAGTACACGTTCGAGCCGCCAGCCGACGTGAGCTCTGAGGTAAAGCTCTGCCACTGGCCAGCGTACTTCTCCTCGCTGGCAGGGTGGAAGATGGACTCGGCGTCGCCCGTCCACTGCTTGGCGGCCGGGTCTGAGTCGTCATAGATACTGCAGCGCTCCACATGATGCTGGTCCTCTGCGGTGTCGTCCATGATCTCGTAGTATGTGCGCAGCACCTGTTCACCCGTCTCGGGGTCCACAGGCGTGTTGTCTGACAGCACGTAGCTCATCTTGGCCTCGTGCTTGTGCGGCGCGAAGAGGCCGCGCTTGACCTTGAGGTAGAAGTAGCGGTACACGCCGAGCCACCGCGTGGCCTCCGACTCCACTGCGATGTCCGAGCCGATGCCGTAGCTCACGCCCGTGCAGGCGAACTCGAGACGAGTCGTGCCGTCCTCGTTGCTGGCCTGGCAGGTCATCACGTCCAGCGGGCGGATCTTGCGCTTAATGACGCAGTACACTGACGACTCGTGGGTGGGGGTGCCCACACCCTTGCCGAAGGCGTTATCTGTGCCGGCGCAAATGAGCGACACGGGGGTCGTGGCCACGAGCGTGCGCCACACGCTCTCCTCGCGAGAAAAGACGCCGTTCATGAACTCGTTCACGGTGCCGTCGCCGCCGACAAACACGATGGCCTCGTACTTTTTCTCCAGGTCGAACGCCGCGCCAATGTCGCGCGCGTGGCCGCTGTACTGTGTCTCCTCCACGTCGCACTGTATGTTCGCGAGCTCCAGCAGGGGCTGCCACTGTTGCCAGAACTTGCGTCCGCGGCGCTTCCCCGAGTGCGGGTTCACCACAACCTTGATGCGGCGCGTCACGTTCTCGGGCACGCGAGCCAGCCATTTGACAAACAGTTGCAGCGACGCTACAAGTTTGGCGGCCGTGGCCTCGTCGCCGAGTCGCAGCGTCACGGTACGGTACCTGCGCATGAGACGGCGGTGCTGCTTGCCCCTTCCGGGCAGCATATAGTGTAGGTCCACGCTGGTGCTGCTGCCGGGCGATAGCGTGGCGGCCAGCAGGTCGTCCTTGGCGATCTGGAACTCCTTGGTCTTCTTGCGGAAGAGCGACACACGCTGGCAGTTGACGCCGTCGCGGTCCACCTCGACCGTCATCTGGCGCCACACAGAGCCGACCTGCATCTCCATCTCGGCCTTCATCAGGCACTGCTCGGGGAACTCGCGCAGTCGGTGCGAGTACATTTCGCGCACGATCTCGCGCGCGGACGCGGCCGTGGAGAAGCGGAAGCGCACCTGCCGCTTCTCGATCGCCTCCATGGCGGCGTCGCGCTGCGGGCAGCCGGCCCAGCTCTTGGAGCGAGTGAGGCGCAGGCTCGTGGGCGTCTCACCGGCCTCGCTGTCGCTGTCGTCGCGCGACTCGTTCCTCGGCACGAGGCCCTGCGTCGGGACAGCCACTGTCGACGCGCGTCGAAAGTGGTTCTTGGCGGGTGGCGAGACCGGGCGGTTGGCAACCTCCAGCACGCGCTCGCGCAGTTCGCGCACGCGGTCACCGGTCAGCGCCTCGCCGTCGCTGCTGGCGGCTGTGCCGCTGGACAGGCGCTTGGTCTTGACGGGCGGCAGGTCGTCCTCATCCTCGTCGTCTGCGGGCTGCAGCTCGATGGCGTCGAACAGCTGGTTCTCGTCCTCGATGGTCTTGACGGACCCGACGTACGCGGGCGCCTCGTCCCTGGGGCGCGTCTCGAGCACCGCCATGGAGCTGGGAAGTCGTGGGAAGTCGCTCGCTGCTCTTGCTGGTAAATGTGCGAATGAACGAGCTGCGGCGGAAGTGATTGCGCTCCCGCTTTATATCGCAAGTTGCAGTCAGGCGCTGGACCGACTCGCAGGGGTATGCTGGATGGTGGGGCGCAGGTTGTTGCAGGTACTTAACGAACAGCAAACATATTTGGTTTGGCTACACGTAGATATGCTGAATAGTGGGGATACTAGGTTTCAGCGACTTTCGAGCGTTTAATGGTTGTTATGGGAAAAATGGCATAATCGGGCGCAAAGAACGGTCGGTCGACCCAATTTTTTAAAAGCGCCCAAATTGGGCGAGATGAAATGCTGGACGCGTGCCATTGACTTTGCTGCAGGCCGACCAGGCGAGAAAGCCCTCACTTCCTGGCCCTGAAAGCGTGGTTGGCAGTAGCTGCCACGAAGCATGAGTTGGTTTCGGATCGGTGCTGGAAAGCCCTACGGCGCTACTAACACTGTGCGTCTAGTAGCAATCTCTCAACGGACGCAGGACGCGACTAGAACGAGCGGGTGGCGCTACTACACTCGCAACAGTAAACGAGCTTGAGCACATCAAGTTGTGTCCTGGACGGACTAACTCCTACAGCTGCAACTTTGAGCGGTAATTTGCAATTGCTCTGAGCCAAGGAGCGTACTGTGTACATGTATTTATCGCAGTTGGTTGTTCGATTGTTGACATTGAGGTGTCTGGCTGTACGCCGGTCGTCGAAGCCGGTGTCGGGCTTGAAACCACCGACATGTTACGTTTCCAGCCTCCACTTCCCTATCTTTTGGTGGACTGGTTGAAAAAGCTTTGGCGACCTAATTTTTTTGAAATGAATCGAACAGCAACGAAGCTAATAGCATTGATGTTGACTGCTCACCTGGGGTGTTGCCAAATAAGCAGCCCTTCTGGCAGCAATGCGTGTTGGTCTCCCCAAACACATTGTTGCCGTCAGAGCAGCATTTTGCTTCAAAATTTGGTATCATCGTCAACCTGTTTTACCCATTTAGCGAGGAGGGTATTTTGCCCATTTTGCGCGTCCCGTCTGCCCACGGACGATTATGGGTCGATTGCGCCAGAGCCAATGCGACGTCGAGCGCGGCGTGGTGATGGTCGAGCTTGCGCCGGCGGATATTCACCGTGAAGACCCGACCAGCTCCAAGCATGGTGCGTGAATACATGCAATTCACGCGCTGTGTCTGGTCCGGTCTGCCGGATGGGAGCGCTTGGAGCGCGTTTTGCTGTTTGCAAATGGAGTCGCCAACGTGAGGTCGAGGCTTTGCGAGCGCTGGCCGTCCGACCTTGGCCCGCCTCACGTCCAGTGGCCTTGACGTTGCAGGCGCAGAGACCGTGGAAAGGGCTCATGTCCCCACGCTTGAGCGCCTGCCCACCAGCAGATCGGCTCGCGCAATTGCTTGCGACTTCATTCACCCAACGATGGCTTGATCCCATGGCCTGCAAGGGCGAAGGATCGTGGCAGAGTTCCCGCGGTCGTTTACGCCGATTGCGGGCCATAAGGAACGCCGTCACCCTTGCGATCCGATCTTGCGCGCCTGGATTTCGGCCGCCGAGCAAGCAACGCGGACGTGACGATAATGCGCGATGCCAGGTGTTGGCATAGCACTCGTCGGCAACGCTCCTGGAGGCGTTGTAACGACTATTCCTCGGGAACACGGCGGATTTGCAATCGCCATGCTAACGCTACAATCCCGACAGCTGAAGTGAATGGCACTATTTCGGAATCGCAATCAGTGACTATCTCAATAGCAAATTCCATGCTGTCAGGACGTTCGGGCTGGAAGCGGCCGCTGTGGTTCGTGTGGGACCCCGCGGGCCTCGTGATCGCGGGCTTCGCGTGGGTGTTGCTCTTCGGTCTGCTGTTGTCGGTGCTGCTGTCCATTTCGCAGTGGGTGGGGCTGCTGTCCCTCATGGGGGTGACGGAGGGGCTGTGGTTCTCGGGACTCTTTGGCATGTGCCTCTGGTGCCACATCGTGGTGCTCACGAGCAACCCAGGCACGGTCCCATTCAAGCTCAAGGGACTTTCAGTTGACGGAGAGGAGGACGCAGACGTGGAGGAGGTGGAGGAGGAGATGCCGTTGCACGAGTACGAAGAGTGCGAGGACGACGGCTCGCTGCTCATCTACTGCGACGAGTGCGAGATCTACCGGCCGTCAAGGTGAGTAGACTGCAATTTGTTGTTGCAGGATTTGCACTCACGATATTTCTGCAGAGCGACGCACTGCCACACGTGCGAACGGTGCATTGTGCTGCAAGACCACCACTGGTGAGAGCTGAGAGGGATATCAATTGCTGCGGTTGCAACTGACTCGTGACTTGTTGCAGTCCGTGGGTCAACAACTGTGTTGGCATCGGCAACCAGAAGGCGTTTTTGTTGCTGCTGCTGTATGTGACGGCGACGAGCGTGCAGGCCGCGCTGCTGGTGCTGCTGCAGTACGCCATGTGCGCGCGCGGCAAGTACACATGCGGCCTGCAGAACGACCAGTTCCCAGGCAAGCTGGGCGGCTGGATCCTCGCGGCGGCGGCCGTGTTCGGGCTCTTCTGCTCGCTCATGCTGGCAATGGAGCTGCTCAATATTTATCAGGACCCGCTCTTCACGCACATCGCAGACCAGCTCGCGGCGCGCCGCGGCGGAGACAAGTCGGCGTCGAGGCTGGAGCGGCATCTGAGCGTCATCTGCGGCACGGACGGCATGCGGGCGTCGTGGTTCTTCCCTCCACCCGAACGGCGCGCGCTTCACGACGTGGAAATCGTGCAGGGCTTTCGGTGTCGCCCCGAAGACGCCGAGATCTGCTGATGTTGGTGCAGGGCGGCGGTGGCCGCCTCATTAAGGTACGGTAATATAGACAGGGACGACAATTCAGAGACGTAGCTACGCTGCACTCTTTAGGTCTTGGTCCACGGGGCCAAGCGGTGTCTTCTCCTCTTGGTGAATGAAGCGATGCTTGCGTTCGGGTGTGCGAGTTGGGCAGTGAGCGGTCACCACCAGAACCGGCGTTGAACCAGTGGCGGGATGCCGAATTCATCGTTGAACTGCTGCAGATGACCAAGACGGAGCCTCGTTTCCTGGGCGCCTTAATTATATTGACGGTGAAGTCGTCACGTTAGCCCTCTATCTTTGAGCGGTCGCATCTTGATCGCCGCACCGATAGATGCAAGCAAAGGTCCACGCCTCCCTCCGTCTGAACAGCGGTGGGTTCCAAAGGCGCAGTTCTGGCTGCGACCGACAAAATAGGTCAAATATGCAACAAAGACACAGTTTTTGTCCAATTCGCCTCGAGGCAACGACAGCGCCTTCAATCCAATTTGTCCGTCCTGGCGTCCTGGACAGCCTGGAAGCAGCCCATAGCCAAGCCCCGCACCAGTTGACCACGTGAATGACGAGCCCGTTGTGCTAGTCGCCCTCGTAACGGTTTCGCCTGTCACATGGCCTCACTCACCATGTCCTCGGGCATTTGGCTCAAGAGCGGGTCGTCGCTGTCCATGTCGCTGTCGCCCGACGCGCTGAGCCTCGACTCGCTGCCCCCAGAGCTTCACGCCGACGCATTGGGCCTGCTGCATGCCGACGCGTTTGTCCTGGGCGAGCGCCGCGAGTTCGGCTTCTACGGCCTGGAGCAGGACGGGGCGCTGCGTCCTGGCGGGAAGGTGCAGCTGCTGACGCGACGCACGGCCGGACTGTTGTTGAACTACGCGGGTATTGGCGCGCTGTACGGCGGCCTTAACAGCGCCATTGCGCCCTTCCTGTCCAACTACCTGCAGCTGCAGCAGTTCCAGGTCCGAGCGGCGTCGACGGTCATCAACACGGCGTGGAACTTCAAGGCCTTCGGTGGACTTTTGACGGACAGCGTGAAGATAGGCGGCTACAGGAGGAAGCCGTACCTGATCCTCGGGTGGTTGCTGTGCTGCGTGAGTTTGCTGTACCTCGGCACGTCCGAAATGCCACGAGCTGGAGACACCGACGCGGCGTGGAGATACGTGCTGTTCATGACGCTGGGCACGGTGGGCTACTTTTTAGCGAATGTGGCGGCGGATGCCATTGTGGTCGAGATCGCGCAACGAGAGCCATTGCCGACGCGAGGACATACACAAGTGAGCATTTACGCCGTGAGGATGCTGGGGTTGATTGCGATGGACTTGTTCGTGGCCAGCTCGCTCAATGGATCGGCGTATGGCGGCAACTTCTCGTGGTCGCTGAGCGTGAACCATGTGATGTTGGTATTGGCAGCCTGCGCGATGGTGCCTCTTGTAGGCTCCATTTGGTTTCTGTGTGAAGACCCGACGCCCCAGACGGTGCCGATTTTCTCCTTCGCTGGCGCCGTATCGTGTCCTGTTGGGCCCCGACAGCAGCCAGACACCGCACCGCTCGATCCACCACTGGACTTCGGCGGGCGCTGTCAGCTTATTTGGAGACTTATCCAGAGCCGCGCGATGTGGCAGCTATTGATGTTCGAGCTCGTGGCGAGTTTTTGCATGACCATCGACTCCAGTGCAGCCCCAGCGATCGAGGCCAACTGGGTCGACGTGGACGTCTGGCCGAAAACCATCGCGATCGCGGTCTGGTGCCTCGCGTTTACGGGCGGGTTGCTCGCAACGAAGCGCTTCTTGCTGCGTGGCGCATGGGGCCACCTCTTTTGCATCGCGACTTTTTGGATTGTCGGCGTCGACGTGGTCACGGTGGCTTGCACGGTGTTTGACGTCGTGAGGAGGAGAAGCTTCTGGCTGTACATGCAAATGCTGGCGGCGCCAGCAGCAGGACTGCGGTTCCTCCTGCTCTTGTTCCCCATCGTGGAGCTTGCACCGCGCGGCATTGAAGGCACGACGTACGGCCTGGTCATCACGTTCCGCAACATGGCCATTCCGCTGGGCACAACCGCGTACAAAACCATCGACGCGTACTTTTCAGTGTCGGACGACGACGTCCACTTGGACTCAGACTCGACGCGGCTGCAGGTTGCGTACACGTATTTAATCGCCTGGAGCTTGCAGCTTTTGAGTCTCGCGTTTGTTGGACTTCTACCACGTCAAAAACTCGAGGTGCAACAACTGCGCTACTTCGGAGGGTACAGTACTTCTGGGGGATGGCTCGTGGTCGTCACTCTGTTCAGCGTCCTGAGTTACGTCACGACGTGCAACATTTTGTCGCTTTTTGAGAGTACGTCCTGCCTCCGCATGGCCGGGGGTACAGGATGTTGATAGTTACAGTTGTTGCGCAAAAAAATAATAGCCCAGTGCAAAACGTTATTATAGTTCGGAGTTGTTGCGCTGAGCCTACTGCTGCTTGTCCTGCAGCATATCCTTGAGCTGTTGGTTCTGCTGCGCCACGTGCTTGGCGCTGCTGCCGGCGGCGCGGCGGATTTGCGTCTCCTCGCGCTGGAAATTGGCGTTTGCGCGACGCTCGGCCCACTTCATGACGAAGTAGCCGCCGATGATGGGCGTCGCGAAGTACACGACCCCCATGACGCGCTGCCCGTTCCTGGACAGGGGGATGCGTGTCCTGTGGATCTTTTGCTTGAGCGCCTCGTGGCGCTCTCCTAGTCGGCGCAGGAACTCCATGTCCACCGCAAATTTGAAAGTGACACGCAAAAACAAATGCGCAAATCACTTGGCACAGAAAAGAATACTGTTTTGCGCAAAACTATTCATTAGTATCACGAAGCGACGCGAAAATGGAGTTGACCTTTGCGCTTGGCAATGGAGGATGCGTATTATACGCCTGGGAATGAAGAAGGAGGTGAGAAGAAATTCATCCTGCTGAAATAGTGATTGTGATTGTATAGACTCAAAATTTGTGGGTTTAGTACAAGGAGGGACGTATCCTGAAGGCTACTCGGACTATTACCAGCAGGAAGAAGGAGAGGGGGACTATTATGCCGGATACGAGCAGCAAGGATTCGAGGAGTATTACCAGCAAGAAGCTGGGCACGAGAGTGATGTGTACCAGTATAACTACGAGGGTTGCGATGCGTACCCTACAACTGGAGGACAAGACTACAATTCTGGAGAGGGGTATACTGTTGAACAACAGGAGCATGCTATTGAAACTTCGGAGACGTGGAGTTACAGCCCGGAAGAGGGGCAGCAATTCTACTTGGACCAACTCACGATGGAGCAGGCAGCAGGGTACTACTACGACGAACAAGGGAATTTGGTTACGGGCCCTGAATCTCCAACAAACGTGTTTACTCAAGAAGGTTATTGGGGGTCAGGACAGAATAGCAACACTACGCCAGAAGAAAACCCTCAGGATGAGACGGAAGGTCTTACTGAGTCTCCAACTCTTGATTCTGACACGACAGAAGCACCCGAGAATGTGGCGACTCCAGAGAGTAGTAGATCACCACGGAAAAAGGACAAACATGCATCGCCACCAAAGAAAAAGGTGAGTTTTCTAGGTTGAGAGATTGGTCTCGGGATCTTTCATGTCATGCATGCATGACTCATTTTACGTAGAAATCGAAGAAGGAGCGCGTTCAAAAGCGCCAGGCTTTGTTGGAAAAAGAGGAGGAGGAGAGGATCAAGGCACTGGAAGATGCAGAGGTCGCAAGTGCTAGCAACCATGCAGCAGATGGCACCGCAATGTCGACCAAAACAGGAAAGCTGTCGAAAAAGAAAACGGGGTTTCTCGATCGTGAAAAAGCCAAATTTCAGCTGAAGCTGCGCATTGCAAAAGCAATCAAGCGAAAGCGCATGCCAGTGCAAATTCGAATTCTCCCCAAGGTATTGGAGGTTTTCGGCGTACCATTACACGTGTAGTCTATGACACTAACTCGTTTTTTTCCTAGACGCGCAAGTACCTTAGTCCAATGGAGAAGTATTTTGGCAGCGTGAGTGTCGAGTGTGTCTTGTCCGATATTTTCTGGTCTTCGATGAAGGGGGATCTTGGTCGAGTCAAGCACCTCGTCGAAATTGAGGGGGAAAGCCCAACAGACAGTAAACTGGACCCGTGGAACGTACGATGCGAAGACTTGTCTGACTGTAGCCGCTTATGGTTCTCACGCTTCACTTTCTTAAACTATTGTTTTGCCGCTGAACAGCTCCACCAAACGCCTCTGCATTGGTAAACGCCCACAAGGTCTGAGAGGGAATACAGATTTCTAATTTGTTTTATCTTGTCGCCGTACTGTCCCCCAGGGCAGCCAAAGGCGGGTCAATACCCGTTGTAGATTACTTGCTGGCCGCAGGTGCTAGTCCGAGAAGCTTGGACGAGAACGGCAGTTTACCTCTGTACGCACGGCCATTTGATAATATTTTGAAACTAGCTGCTAAAGGGTGCCTTGGTTTATGCAGACACCTCTCGTGTTGGGCTGGCCACGTTGACGCCAGTATCGTACTACTGCGTGCTTCTGACGTCAAGGATCTATACGTTCAAGACTACGACGTACGGTGTACATGTAAAATTATATTGTAGACATTCTAACTCGTGTGCTCGATGTGTCCGACAGGGAGCGATGTGTCCACTCGACTGGGTAAATGTCCGAAGTCACACAAAATTGCTCAAAGCAATCGAAAAGGTATTCTCCGCAGCGCAATTGCGCCGTACTTAACTATTGACTAGTTTGTCGGTCGTGAATCGATTGCAGTACCAGGACTCGCTGTGGTTGCCCAAATTTGTGGATGACCTCATTCGCGGCATCGTTCGCTACAAGATCAAAATCTTCAAGGACGCACCCCAGAAACCCGTCAAAGCGCCTGCTAAAGACGATGCAAAGACTGATGCAGGCACTGAACCAGCCACACCAGGAACCGAGAATCCTGGCGACAAACCAGGTGAAAGTCCGGCAAACGATACTACGGCATCTAAAACATCGCTGCTCACGCGTGCCAAGACCGAAAAAGTGGAGCGAAAACTTGCTACTAAAGACAAGAAGTCCTCATCAAAATCCTTGGGCTAGCATACACCCAATACAACACACAACTATATGTACGTAAAGACCTTGTTGGACTTTACAGTAGCTGAAACTCATCCACAGCGTTGCCAAACGCTTGGGATTTTGTGCCGATTCTTTCGGGTCGTCATTATCAGCGATACGGCTATTATCCAGCAGCAATACGCGATCGCGATACAGGATAATTTGGATACGATGGGCCACCGTCAGGACCGTGAACGCAGCAAACTCGGACGCAATAACCTGCTCATACGCAAGGAAAAGGTTGGAATTTTGTTGTTGGACGTGCACAATTGTTGTAAATGGTAGCAACACCCTTGTCAAAGAACGGTTCATCATCAAATGTCTCTCTTGCCAGCTTCATAGTTGCTTCCAATTGCTCTCAATCCACGGCCAAACTTTCACTTAAACTCCTCTTTAGCACCGTAGCCGCCTCTCTGAACAGGATCTATCCATTTGGTCTCGTGCTTCACTCAAGTCAAAACACATCGATCCACCCGAAATTGAAGACAATTAGCGTAAATTTTACAGCAATTCCGTGAATTCGTCGAGTGCTGCAGTGGTCCACGAGGCAGACACCCCACGAACGTCAGGCGGCTTTGTCGATGGCGAATTATCGCAACTCACTGACCGATGAAATCGCAAGAAACCTTGTACTTCAACTAGTGTGGAATGCCCGAGAGCTCTTGGACGCAGTTTCTTCCCACGCGCCACCGTGGGGCTGTTCGCCTCTGCACCCAGCTACAGCCTCTACGCACAGCGGATTTTCCTGCGGATGACGCACCAGGAGACCCTGTGGTCCGTGGACGCGGACTCCGGTCGTCTCACGTCCTTCCTGCTGCCCGACAGCGATTTCGCGGCCATCGATCGCAAGCGTGAGTTTGCTACCGCGCCCAACCAACTTCCCACGCGCATCCACCTCAGCCATTGTGCCATGCAGCACGCGGACTGGTGCTCCCACAGATTGCACTCAATTCAATTCAACACCGCACTGCACCATACGAACGCCAATAGGTTAGCGACGATTCACTCAATGCGAATGCATAAAGCGGGTGCAGACGGACTCTTTGACACCATAGTGCCTGTGTGCGACCGCGAGAGCATTCGACAGCTACAACCGGGGAAGTCGGACGGGGACACACTGCAGTACTCCGCTTGCTTTTCTGGCGCAGCTCCTGGAGCTGGCTGTTCGTCTGGATGGGGGTCTAGCATGAGCACAACCGCCATCATGAGCTCATGGAACTTGAACGACGACGTCTTGCCTGCAGCACACGCAACCAACCAGACCTCCACCTTCAAATGCGCCAACAAACTGCCAACGACCTCGAACGTACCGAGTAGTTGCCCCAGAGCGTAGCGCACCATGTCGGCGTCTGGAAAGAGCGTCACAAGGACAGGGAACCGCTAGCAATGGAGTCGACGAGAAAGACACCGCGCCTGTGTACGTACAGGGTTTGAGTGTCCCCACAGCGAGTAGCTCTTGAGGTCTGGAGGACAGGAGAGACGCTTACGAATGAGATGCGCACGCAGGGTGAGGAAGCGGAAGATGTTCTGCAAGTTGAAGCGGGCCAGGCTCGATTCCAGCAGCAGCACGGGCGGCAGGAACAGTATCCATACTCGTCGATTTGCTACCGAGTTGGACACCTCGAGGGCTGCCAAAAAGAAAGTCTACACAGGAAGCTCTCTACGTCCTCACTGTTCGTATTCCCAACTGAAGTCAGAGCTTACAAACCAAGAGCCCCTCAGCTCAGCTCCATGTCCCCCATCCGTTGGATCCAGGTACCGATTCGATCATTTCGGATTTGGACCCCTGGAAGAGCTGAGCTCCCATATCTTATGCTGCTCTCCGTGTACTGCGTGGCGCTCAATGGCTCGCGTCTACCCACGTCGAGATGCACGCAGCTCCTAGCACTGCAAGGTCCGTACGTGTCCGTCGTCAAGTTTTCATGACAAGGTCGACCTTTGACGTGGAAAGTCTCCATTGCAGGGTCTCAGCTGGTCCTTCTGCTCGTGAGCATGACAAACGTGTTGCAACTCGCCGGTGGCCGCAGTGCAAGTTTACGTCGCTGGAATGCAGTGCAGTGCTGGCTGATGGCGCTGCATTCGCTGCTGGTGATGGCTGCAGTGGCCTGTTCCGCGGCTTTGGCGGGGGTCGCAACGCTGCACCAGTCGTCGGCGTCGCTGGTTTGTGGAGCGAGCGTTGCAGTAGCCGCGTGGTTCTTCTACGGTGTGGGCAGTTGGTTCGAGTTCCTGCAATTCAGGACAAGCTGCAAGGCTGTGACGCTGTTCGTGGTGCTGTCAGGTGTTGAAGAAGTGGTGATGCAGGGAGGGATGACTCAATCCGAGCTGTTGGTGGTGAATCTGGTGCAGTGGAAAGCGGAGATTTCAGCTGCTGTAGCGGTGATTGCAGTGTTGAGGGCGCTGAGCTTCCCGCCGGATGCAGGTGATGAGGCCTTGGAGACTGAGAAGGTGATGCAGAGTCCGCTGGACCGGGTTGGGTGGCTCTCGCAGTTGTCGTACCATTGGATCTCCCCGTTTATTGCGCTGGGTATGAAGCGCCGACTGGAGATGGCAGACGTACCGAACTTGCCGCTGCGGGACACCACGTCTGTCGCTGCAGCCTTGTTCGAGAGCGAGCTGCAGCACGAGCTTCAGTCGGCTCGGCCGTCCTTCCTGCGCGTGGCACGGCGATTGTACGGCGCGGATGTTCTGGTGTTCGCGCTTTGGTCGACGGCGAACAAAGCTATTGGACTGGCGAGTCCGCTGCTGCTCAAGCTCTTCTTGGACTGGGCTGGGTCTCCGCACCCGTCGCTCTCAACAGGCTACTCCCTCGCTGCAGCAATGGTGGGACGCTCAATTCTGTCAGCTGTCTCGGGCACGCAGTACAATCTGGCCTGGAAGCGGTTCGATTTGCGAGTACGAGCTGGGTTAGTGTCGGCGATCTACGCGCGGACGCTGCATCTTTCCGGTCAGGAGAAGCGAAAGGCTGGCGGGCTTGGGCGCATCACGAATCTCTTGTCGGTCGATGTTGGGCGGATTGTTGGCATGCCCAGCACGTTGTTCGACATGGTGCTGATCCCAGCAGAGATCGCAGTCGCCTTGATTTTGCTGAGCAAAGCCGTGTCTGTAGCTTTTGTCGCTGGCGTGGCCGTCTTGGCTGTCATGTTGCCGCTCCAAACTGTGTTGGGTCGGAAAATCCAGAGTGTAACTGCGGATATGATGCGCTTCCGTGACGAACGTGTTGGCCTGGCTGCGGAGAGTCTGAAAGCTATCCGTACACTGAAGCTGCTGGGTTGGGTGTTGTGGCGACTGGAGGCCATGAGTACGAGTCGTTCACTGGAAATGGGGAGGCTGCAGGTCCGCAAGTACCTTGACGCTTTCTGCGTCTTCTTTTGGGCTTCTACTCCTGTGGTTGTTCAGGTGTCCGTCTTCGTCACTGCAGTCTTCTCTGGGCGAGTCATTTCAGCGGCTGATGCCTTCACAGCGATTGCTCTGCTTGATCGACTCATCTTCCCCATGAACTACTTCCCGTGGATTATTAACGGCTTTCTTGAGGCCAAGGTTTCAGCGCTGCGTATTCGCAGGTTTCTCTTCGATCGAGAACGCAGTCAAGCCAATACAATCAAGGACGGAGGGCGTAACGAAAGATACGACTCTACTGCTGACAAAGAAAATGACAAGGACATCGTGCAAATACGTGATTGTGACTTTGTTTGGGGGTTGCATCAAGTCGAGAATGGTGGAGAGGGAGAGACTGATGCAGAGACTCCTCTTCTCATGGAAGATACACCGTCGTCGCCACGGATGGCAGCTCGTCCGTTCATGTTGCGTATCAATCAGTTTTCTTTACGTGCAGGCTCAACGTTCGTGGTTTGTGGTCCTGTAGGCGCTGGGAAATCGTCTCTATTGCTTGCATTGCTTGGCGAAATGCCAAAGCGATCAGGCTCGGGCGATAAGGCTGCAGTATTTCGCAGACATCGGAAACCATCGCATTGCTCGTATGCACCTCAGAGCCCGTGGCTTTTCCGAGGGAGTGTCCAAGCAAACGTCACGCTGTGTAGCGAAGACGCGGACTGTAAAGAAGGAGAGGATGGTATCGATCGGACGCGTTATGAGCAGATTTTGAAGGCGTGCGAGCTTGACGTGGATCTCCGAAGCATGAGACCACCGTATACCGTGGCCGAGAGTGGCAGCAACTTCAGTGGCGGCCAGCGCGCCAGAATCAACCTCGCTCGTGCACTCTACCAGCAAGCAGACCTCTACTTGTTGGACGACCCGCTGAGCGGACTGGACATGAACACGGCTCGCAAAGTAGTCGCCAACTGCTTTTCGTCGGGCTCCAGCGTAATTCCTGCCGATGCTGCTGTAGTTATCGTCACACACTCTCTACATCTCCTACCGCTCTTCCCGAAGAGTGCGCAGGTCGTGGTGATGGATGAAGGATCTATCGTGGAGCAGGACACGTACAACCACTTGAAGACCAAAGAACCGCCAAGCCGCTTGGTGAAATTGTTGACGAGATCTCCTAGCGAAGACAATCTCGACAGTGTTTCTGATGAAAATTCAGCAGCACACGAAACCCAACCATCAAAGCAAAACGAGGCAGAACCGGAGCAAGAGGCGAAGGCCCAAGCAGAGGCTAAAGAGGAGGAGGAGGAGCATCGAGAGTCTGGAGTGGTGGGCTGGCACGTCTGGAAAGCCTACTCAGAAGCTGTAGGCTGGGCTCTTTCTGTCGTCATTGTGCTGGCTGTGGCAGCCATGCAAGTCTCTCGCAACTCACTAGACTGGTGGATCGCAGTGTACACGAACGGCAAGCACTCTATCTCGCCGCGAGAGTTTGCAATGGTGCTGCTCTACATCGCTGGGGCCAACATTGGTGCCGTGTTTGTTCGCTCGTTCATCTTTGCCTATGGTGGTCTGTGCGCAGCCCGAGCTGCATACAACAAGCTCGTGATCAGCATTTTCGCTGCTCCGTTGCGGTTCTTCGAGCACACACCCATCGGACGAGTCCTAAACAGGTTGAGCGGAGATACGTACGCTGTGGATGAATCGCTACCGTTCATTCTCAACATTTTCCTCAAGGATGCTGCCGATGTGACGGGGGCGCTTGTCATTCTCTTTTACGGAAACCGCTTGGTGTTGGTGCTGCTCGTCCCGCTGAGCGTCTTGTACTTCCACCTACAACGTGACTATCGCCCAAGCTCGCGTCACCTCAGGCGACTAGATGCAGCCACGCAATCGCCACTGCTGGCCATGTTCACCGATACTCTGGACGGTCTCACTGTCATCCGCGCAGCTCAGAAACAACAACAGTATGTTCAGTGCTACGGCGTGCGTCTGAATCGTAGCCAACGAGTTTCGTTCCTCAGCTCGACCACGGGCGCCTGGTTTGGCTTGCGTCTCGACATGTTAGGCGTCTGCGTGACTTCGTTCGTCGCAGTGTTTGCTGTGGCGGATTTCAACCTTACTGGCGCCATCAACCCTGGCATCCTCGGACTTACGCTCACGTACGCACTCCCCATTGTAGGGAAACTCAATTCACTGTTAAACAGCTTCGTCGACACGGAGCGTCAAATGATCGCAGTGGAGCGAGTGAAAGAGTACACAGATCTGGAGCCTGAGGAAGCTGTGGTTGGCACTGGAGACCTCACAAACGTGAAGGATATGCCGTTCTCCTGGCCAACAGCAGGGCAAATTTCGATCAAGGCCCTAACAGTGACGTACGCCTCATCAATGAAAAGCTCGGAGCAGCACAACAAGTTCGGTGACGCCGAATGGGAGTGGGTTGGGCCACGGATGGCGCCTCCAGCGCTCAAATACGTCACGTGTGAAATCCCTGCTGGCCAAAAGCTGGGTATATGCGGACGCACGGGTGCTGGGAAGTCAACGCTGCTGAACGCTCTCTTCCGAGCTGTTCCCTGGGAACGAAGTGGCAGCATCATGATTGACAACGTGCCACTGGACTCGCTGAGTCTCCAAGACCTCCGATCCAGACTTACCTATATTCCGCAGGAGGTAGTGCTGTTTTCCGGTACGGTGCGCTCCAACTTGGATCCTACTGGCGTTCTCGAGGATGAGCGGCTTTGGACGGTGCTACGAAAGTGTGGCGGACTTGCAAATGCTATCGCGAAACTAGCTCGTGGCTTGGATACTGTGGTCGAAGGCGGTGCTGAAGAGCAAGCTGCAACGTTTAGTCAGGGCCAAGCTCAGCTGCTGTGTATCGCGAGAGCGCTTTTGCGCCCGTCGAAAGTGCTTTGCATCGATGAAGCCACCGCATCCATTGACCACGAGACGGAGCGGGCCATCTCCGAGGTGGGTCTTGCTACCGTTTAGGACAATCGTGCACTGCCTAACAAAACATTTCCAACTTTTTGTTGTTTTGTATGAGCAGGCTATTGCGTCCGAGTTTGCTACGTCCACAGTGCTGACGGTGGCTCATCGTATCCAAACCATTATGCATTGCCATCGCGTATTGCTGCTGGACAATGGCCGCATCGCTGAAAGTGGTGACCCGAAGGAGTTGGCACAAAACCCCCAGTCACTCTTCTACCGTCTGGCAAACTCTGGGGACGAGTCTCAGCTACTCTAAAGTCGAACAAGGTCTTTACGTACATATAGTTGTGTGCTGTTTCGGGTATATGCTAGCCCAAGCATTTTGATGAGGACTCCTTGTCGTATGTCGCAAGTTTTCGATCCACTTTTCGATCTTGGCACGCGTGAGCAGCGATGTTTTAGGGGCGAATCCGTAGCTGAGGTACCCTTTGCCAGACTTTCGCCTGGTTTGTCGCCAGGTTTCTCGGTTCCTGGTGTGGCTGGTTCAGTGCCTGCATCAGTCTTTGCATCGTCTTTAGCAGGCGCTTTGACGGGTTTCTGGAGTGCGTCCTTGACGATTTCGATCTTTCAGCGGACGATGCCGCGAATGAGGTCATCCACAAATTTGGGCAACCTCACCGAGTCCTGGTACTGCAATCGGTTCACGACGGACAAACAAGGCAAGACTTCAGACGTACGGTGCATTTGCAGAAAAGCTACGTTGCTGGGAAGAATACATTTTCGGTCGCTTTGAGCAATCTTGCGCGGCTTCCAGCATTTACCAGACATGGAAAGCAGCGCACAGGCTGTCACGTATATTCCATTTATGATATGAGTGTGAACGGTAGATACGGGCGCCAGTCTATCGTTCCTACAGCAGCTACCGCTTTACTTCCACTCGACGCTGGGCCTCGTCCTCACGATGTTTGTTTGTTGTTGGTCATCTTTTGTGCTGCCAGCTCTTTGGATGCTTTACTTCGTGACGGACAAGGTTGAGAGAAAACGCTTTGTTCCATTACTGGTTTCAATAAATGCCACTACGTGTATCTTGGCGATAAAATATCTAAACAAACTCGTTGCGTACAGTGCAAACTTGTCTTCAGGCTGGCCCTAGTAAGCTTGGCCGGGTGTTTATCAGAGTCGAGGTTGTCGTCATCAAGCAGCTTGTCACGTCAGAAGAAGTCCATTCGGCCAGGCACATCACACGAAGAACGCCTCTGACGCAAGCACCGAAGCAAAGTAGAAGAGCGAGCGAGTGGGCGATCACAGTGGTCAACAGGGAGTAATGAGTCCCCTCGACCACTGCAAAAGCACACCACACTCGCACCTCACGCGAAGCACGCCAGCATCTACAGTTTCAACGGAGGTAATGAGCCCCGATCAACTGAGCTGCTGGCACAACTCCGCGTGAGGCCTACCAAGCCTCCGCACTCCACGTCCAGAAACCTTCCACGAGAGATCAGCCACGACAGAGAGAAATGGGTCTCTGCTCGCCAAACTGGATTTGTGCTGATTCGACGTGCCGCTTGATGTCATGTTGCCTGGAACACCGGGAGAAATGAGTCCCGCGTCGCGCGGAATGGCCACGATACGAGGCAGAGATGAGCGCCCCCTACCGTACCCATTCACCACGCCAACAATTCCCATCAACTTGTCGACAATCACGATCTCCTACGCAGCGTCCGCCACGCAGGAGGCCAGGTCCAGCTTTCTTCGAAGACCACTAAGCTCGAGTCGTCCAGTCGGGCTAGTCGTCGTGGCTACCGATGGAGGACACTTGTACGGGGCTGACCTGGCCGATCGTGGAGAAGTCTCTGGCGACGACGACGGGGTGGATGTACACGACGACGAAGTGGTTGACGCACACGACGACCCCAGCCTCTCGCTCTTGTACATCCGACTAGACGTAGCCTCGTAGCTCTCCTCCCTGCCACTAGCGTTTACTGAAGCACCACGAACGATGGGACTGTCCTCGCACCGCTTGTATGTCTCCGTAGCCGTGTTTTGGGTCTGCTCGAGTTGCTCTGGCAGCGTTTGCCTCACCTCACTGAATTCAGCACCTCGTTGCAGCTGCTGGCCATACCTCTTGACCGCAGCATTGTACTTCTTGATGTCCTTGTAGCGGCCACCAAAGGTACCCTTGAACGTGTCAATTGTCTTCTGCAGCTCCTTGTTCTCTCGGAGCTCCTGCATATACTGCTCGCGAGCGTGGCGTCGGCGCTCCAGAACTTCTTTTACGGGCAAACGGTTGCTTTCCTTCAGGTCATGGGAACAACGCGGTGGTTCCTGACGCGAGTCCTTTTCCGCCAGCAGCCTCGCTCGCTCGGCGTGATAGGTGTCGCGCTCGCGCTCCAGATGCCCCAGCCGGTGCTGCACCTGCTCCTCCATGCGCCTGAGCTTGTCCTGGTACTGCGCAATCTGCGTCTGTTTCTCCTGTTTCATGGTCTCGACCTGCGCCTGCAGCGTCGCAAGCTGCTCTTCACGCTCCTTGCTCAGCGCCTTCCAGTGCGCCTCCTCCGCCAAGAGCTTGACGTGGGTCATCTCCATCTGCTGCAGGTTCTGCTGTTCTCTCTGTGTCATGAGCTCCGTCTCTCTCTCGTCTCTCGTCCTGGCGTCTTGCAGTTCCTGTAACTTATTGCTGAGCGTAGCCACAATGTCTTTCTGCGTCTGCAGTTGATGCTCCACCTGGACCTCCCGCTCCACGTTGACGAAGTCCACGTCCTCCTTGGCGCGCCGCAGTTGCTTCTCCAGGCACTCGATGCGCAGTTCGTGGTCGGAATTGTCCATGCACAGCTGCTCGTTCTCCGCCGCAAGCGTGTGCTCGCGCTCCTTCAGTGCGACGCGCAGCTGCTCCACCTGGACCTCCCGCTCCACGTTGACGAAGTCCACGTCCTCCTTGGCGCGCCGCAGTTGCTTCTCCAGGCACTCGATGCGCAGTTCGTGGTCGGAATTGTCCATGCGCAGCTGCTCGTTCTCCGCCGCAAGCGTGTGCTCGCGCTCCTTCAGTGCGACGCGCAGCTGCTCCACCTGGACCTCCCGCTCCACGTTGACGAAGTCCACGTCCTCCTTGGCGCGCCGCAGTTGCTTCTCCAGGCACTCGATGCGCAGTTCGTGGTCGAAATCGTCCATGAGCAGGCGCTCGTTCTCCGCCTCCTGCGTGCGCAGAAACGTCGCTTCTCCGCGCGTGGCAGTGGTCGTGGTCGTGGTCGTGGGTGTGTCTGAGAGCATCCTGTCGCAGCTGTCTCGCTGCGTAGTCTGCATGGAGGTCCTCTCCGTTGGCGCCTCTTGAAGATACGTGGCTCTTCTTGCTGGCTTTTCTTGTTGTGAGTTTTGCGCGCGCTTTTTGAATCGTTTGGTGTGCGACACCTCAAAATGGTGTGGCAAACCGCAAGATAGCGGATGAACCTCTAAATTGGCAGCGTGTAGAGCTTCCGGGTTACGTGTATTAGAGCACGAAGCGGTACCTTTGCTACCATTATCAGTTAAAGGCGTCGAGAAGATGGTGTAGGGGGTGACAAGTCGCCGCACACTAAGTAAAGAGGCAATTCCCTGTCAACTAAAAGCTCACCTTGGCGCCAAGATTATGATTGGTCAATTCAAAGTCAAACGGGCAACTGTCCGGGTAGGAAATCGCTGTTAAGTCAATGATTGCAGCCTGCGGAAGTTGTGGTTGCTACTAGCTCAACATCTGCTTGCTGCCTCCTGTCGCCGTTCGCGAGCCACCGCTCGACGGGCTAGAGCCACCCACCGCCCCAAAACACGGAACCACAAGTCGTGCCTCCACTTGTCCAGCACACTCTGCTCCCAATGCACGAGGAACCCAGCCGGGAACTCTGGATTAAGCTGTTCCCGTCGGTGGTACACCTGAGGTGTACCCATTTCCCCCTCGGTGTCAATATCCTGTCACCAATTAATCGGAACACAGTTACTGTGCGATGAGCTGTCCGCCGCTGCTTCGGCTTCCACCGCCAACCGTTTGGGTGATAGTACTTCGACGTTGAAGCGAACTGTACCAATACGGTTGTTCGTTGGTGATCATGTCGTATTAGTAAGACCGGCGAGCTCGAGCTCTACGTCGATGCACGTCAAGGCGTTGTACTGAGATTGCTGATGAGACGGCTCAGCCCAGTGGATCGGCGATCCCGCTAGCCTCCTGATGCCAACCACTCCCTTTTTCCCCAGTAGAAGTCTCAGTCTGGTTAGTCACATAGCTCTTTACACCTACGCCCTCCTAAATGGGCGATGCTAGAAGACACCGCCAACATTCTCCAGCCCCAAGCGCGTCAGAGCCACCTGGTCGCCCTTTTGAATGTGAATTACCTACCTGTGTTGTCGCCCCAAACACCATCTTCTCGACGCCTTTAACTGATAATGGTAGCAAAGGTACCGCTTCGTGCTCTAATACACGTAACCCGGAAGCTCTACACGCTGCCAATTTAGAGGTTCATCCGCTATCTTGCGGTTTGCCACACCATTTTGAGGTGTCGCACACCAAACGATTCAAAAAGCGCGCGCAAAACTCACAACAAGAAAAGCCAGCAAGAAGAGCCACGTATCTTCAAGAGGCGCCAACGGAGAGGACCTCCATGCAGACTACGCAGCGAGACAGCTGCGACAGGATGCTCTCAGACACACCCACGACCACGACCACGACCACTGCCACGCGCGGAGAAGCGACGTTTCTGCGCACGCAGGAGGCGGAGAACGAGCGCCTGCTCATGGACGATTTCGACCACGAACTGCGCATCGAGTGCCTGGAGAAGCAACTGCGGCGCGCCAAGGAGGACGTGGACTTCGTCAACGTGGAGCGGGAGGTCCAGGTGGAGCAGCTGCGCGTCGCACTGAAGGAGCGCGAGCACACGCTTGCGGCGGAGAACGAGCAGCTGCGCATGGACAATTCCGACCACGAACTGCGCATCGAGTGCCTGGAGAAGCAACTGCGGCGCGCCAAGGAGGACGTGGACTTCGTCAACGTGGAGCGGGAGGTCCAGGTGGAGCAGCTGCGCGTCGCACTGAAGGAGCGCGAGCACACGCTTGCGGCGGAGAACGAGCAGCTGTGCATGGACAATTCCGACCACGAACTGCGCATCGAGTGCCTGGAGAAGCAACTGCGGCGCGCCAAGGAGGACGTGGACTTCGTCAACGTGGAGCGGGAGGTCCAGGTGGAGCAGCTGCGCGTCGCACTGAAGGAGCGCGAGCACACGCTTGCGGCGGAGAACGAGCAGCTGTGCATGGACAATTCCGACCACGAACTGCGCATCGAGTGCCTGGAGAAGCAACTGCGGCGCGCCAAGGAGGACGTGGACTTCGTCAACGTGGAGCGGGAGGTCCAGGTGGAGCATCAACTGCAGACGCAGAAAGACATTGTGGCTACGCTCAGCAATAAGTTACAGGAACTGCAAGACGCCAGGACGAGAGACGAGAGAGAGACGGAGCTCATGACACAGAGAGAACAGCAGAACCTGCAGCAGATGGAGATGACCCACGTCAAGCTCTTGGCGGAGGAGGCGCACTGGAAGGCGCTGAGCAAGGAGCGTGAAGAGCAGCTTGCGACGCTGCAGGCGCAGGTCGAGACCATGAAACAGGAGAAACAGACGCAGATTGCGCAGTACCAGGACAAGCTCAGGCGCATGGAGGAGCAGGTGCAGCACCGGCTGGGGCATCTGGAGCGCGAGCGCGACACCTATCACGCCGAGCGAGCGAGGCTGCTGGCGGAAAAGGACTCGCGTCAGGAACCACCGCGTTGTTCCCATGACCTGAAGGAAAGCAACCGTTTGCCCGTAAAAGAAGTTCTGGAGCGCCGACGCCACGCTCGCGAGCAGTATATGCAGGAGCTCCGAGAGAACAAGGAGCTGCAGAAGACAATTGACACGTTCAAGGGTACCTTTGGTGGCCGCTACAAGGACATCAAGAAGTACAATGCTGCGGTCAAGAGGTATGGCCAGCAGCTGCAACGAGGTGCTGAATTCAGTGAGGTGAGGCAAACGCTGCCAGAGCAACTCGAGCAGACCCAAAACACGGCTACGGAGACATACAAGCGGTGCGAGGACAGTCCCATCGTTCGTGGTGCTTCAGTAAACGCTAGTGGCAGGGAGGAGAGCTACGAGGCTACGTCTAGTCGGATGTACAAGAGCGAGAGGCTGGGGTCGTCGTGTGCGTCAACCACTTCGTCGTCGTGTACATCCACCCCGTCGTCGTCGCCAGAGACTTCTCCACGATCGGCCAGGTCAGCCCCGTACAAGTGTCCTCCATCGGTAGCCACGACGACTAGCCCGACTGGACGACTCGAGCTTAGTGGTCTTCGAAGAAAGCTGGACCTGGCCTCCTGCGTGGCGGACGCTGCGTAGGAGATCGTGATTGTCGACAAGTTGATGGGAATTGTTGGCGTGGTGAATGGGTACGGTAGGGGGCGCTCATCTCTGCCTCGTATCGTGGCCATTCCGCGCGACGCGGGACTCATTTCTCCCGGTGTTCCAGGCAACATGACATCAAGCGGCACGTCGAATCAGCACAAATCCAGTTTGGCGAGCAGAGACCCATTTCTCTCTGTCGTGGCTGATCTCTCGTGGAAGGTTTCTGGACGTGGAGTGCGGAGGCTTGGTAGGCCTCACGCGGAGTTGTGCCAGCAGCTCAGTTGATCGGGGCTCATTACCTCCGTTGAAACTGTAGATGCTGGCGTGCTTCGCGTGAGGTGCGAGTGTGGTGTGCTTTTGCAGTGGTCGAGGGGACTCATTACTCCCTGTTGACCACTGTGATCGCCCACTCGCTCGCTCTTCTACTTTGCTTCGGTGCTTGCGTCAGAGGCGTTCTTCGTGTGATGTGCCTGGCCGAATGGACTTCTTCTGACGTGACAAGCTGCTTGATGACGACAACCTCGACTCTGATAAACACCCGGCCAAGCTTACTAGGGCCAGCCTGAAGACAAGTTTGCACTGTACGCAACGAGTTTGTTTAGATATTTTATCGCCAAGATACACGTAGTGGCATTTATTGAAACCAGTAATGGAACAAAGCGTTTTCTCTCAACCTTGTCCGTCACGAAGTAAAGCATCCAAAGAGCTGGCAGCACAAAAGATGACCAACAACAAACAAACATCGTGAGGACGAGGCCCAGCGTCGAGTGGAAGTAAAGCGGTAGCTGCTGTAGGAACGATAGACTGGCGCCCGTATCTACCGTTCACACTCATATCATAAATGGAATATACGTGACAGCCTGTGCGCTGCTTTCCATGTCTGGTAAATGCTGGAAGCCGCGCAAGATTGCTCAAAGCGACCGAAAATGTATTCTTCCCAGCAACGTAGCTTTTCTGCAAATGCACCGTACGTCTGAAGTCTTGCCTTGTTTGTCCGTCGTGAACCGATTGCAGTACCAGGACTCGGTGAGGTTGCCCAAATTTGTGGATGACCTCATTCGCGGCATCGTCCGCTGAAAGATCGAAATCGTCAAGGACGCACTCCAGAAACCCGTCAAAGCGCCTGCTAAAGACGATGCAAAGACTGATGCAGGCACTGAACCAGCCACACCAGGAACCGAGAAACCTGGCGACAAACCAGGCGAAAGTCTGGCAAAGGGTACCTCAGCTACGGATTCGCCCCTAAAACATCGCTGCTCACGCGTGCCAAGATCGAAAAGTGGATCGAAAACTTGCGACATACGACAAGGAGTCCTCATCAAAATGCTTGGGCTAGCATATACCCGAAACAGCACACAACTATATGTACGTAAAGACCTTGTTCGACTTTAGAGTAGCTGAGACTCGTCCCCAGAGTTTGCCAGACGGTAGAAGAGTGACTGGGGTTTTTGTGCCAACTCCTTCGGGTCACCACTTTCAGCGATGCGGCCATTGTCCAGCAGCAATACGCGATGGCAATGCATAATGGTTTGGATACGATGAGCCACCGTCAGCACTGTGGACGTAGCAAACTCGGACGCAATAGCCTGCTCATACAAAACAACAAAAAGTTGGAAATGTTTTGTTAGGCAGTGCACGATTGTCCTAAACGGTAGCAAGACCCACCTCGGAGATGGCCCGCTCCGTCTCGTGGTCAATGGATGCGGTGGCTTCATCGATGCAAAGCACTTTCGACGGGCGCAAAAGCGCTCTCGCGATACACAGCAGCTGAGCTTGGCCCTGACTAAACGTTGCAGCTTGCTCTTCAGCACCGCCTTCGACCACAGTATCCAAGCCACGAGCTAGTTTCGCGATAGCATTTGCAAGTCCGCCACACTTTCGTAGCACCGTCCAAAGCCGCTCATCGTCGAGAACGCCAGTAGGATCCAAGTTGGAGCGCACCGTACCGGAAAACAGCACTACCTCCTGCGGAATATAGGTAAGTCTGGATCGGAGGTCTTGGAGACTCAGCGAGTCCAGTGGCACGTTGTCAATCATCAGCCTTGCAGCTTGTCCTGAATTGCAGGAACTCGAACCAACTGCCCACACCGTAGAAGAACCACGCGGCTACTGCAACGCTCGCTCCACAAACCAGCGACGCCGACGACTGGTGCAGCGTTGCGACCCCCGCCAAAGCCGCGGAACAGGCCACTGCAGCCATCACCAGCAGCGAATGCAGCGCCATCAGCCAGCACTGCACTGCATTCCAGCGACGTAAACTTGCACTGCGGCCACCGGCGAGTTGCAACACGTTTGTCATGCTCACGAGCAGAAGGACCAGCTGAGACCCTGCAATGGAGACTTTCCACGTCAAAGGTCGACCTTGTCATGAAAACTTGACGACGGACACGTACGGACCTTGCAGTGCTAGGAGCTGCGTGCATCTCGACGTGGGTAGACGCGAGCCATTGAGCGCCACGCAGTACACGGAGAGCAGCATAAGATATGGGAGCTCAGCTCTTCCAGGGGTCCAAATCCGAAATGATCGAATCGGTGCTTTCGTCCGAGAGTAAATGCAAGCGCTATAGTTCCTGCTTTTGAGATTTCAACTTGGTGTTTTATCAAGCTGCGCTCAGCTTACAATTCATCCTCCCCATTTACGCTACGCAGGTGGACAGCTTAAGCTGCGGCCGCTACCCGAATCGGCTCCTAATTCTGCGTGCAACTGGGAAATGGTGCCGCGCTCGCAAACGAATTGTGCAATGTCGATGGAAGTATCAAGCTGCTACTAGTGTTCAAGGCAGTGTTTCGGAGTTGATAGTAGCAAGAGTAAGCATGTGTCGCGCCTACTATTTGTGCGCTGGATCAGCTTGCACCGCTCATTATTTTCAAAGTGAGAACCGAGCTTGTTCTCCGACGAGTTTGCTTTAGCCTGCAGGGGCCTTTCACAAGTTTTTGAAAATGTTTCTCTTACTAAGAATTGTAAATCGAGAGCTATTGCTCCTTTGGTTGCCTTTGAATTAGTTTATGACATGGAAACCGCTAATGCACTGAGAGTTCACATTTTCAAAGTGGTCTGCAGTTTTCTTTGTTTTTGGACAGCCCTAAACAAGAAGTCAAAGCTGTCTGGGCGTTATTAGTCGTTTCCCTCTTGCCGAGTATATCTCGACTCGTACAAGGCGACAGAGAGCTGTAAGCCCTTGCTGTGCTGCTGGCGGTGGTGACCAACATGAGTGAAAGCAAAATCGATGCAATAGAGAAAAAGCTGCGCGAGATGTTCGAGGTGCGGTCGGGCTATCGTGACGAGCACAGTCAGGCGGCATTGCTCGCCAAACATTTCCGCAGCTTCGACCGCGACAGCTCTGGCGTACTGGACTTCGACGAGTTCGCTCGCGCAATGTTGTCGCTGAACTTTGTGGGCGTCCAAGCTGAGACGGAAGCGCTCTTCGATCGCTACGACGAAGACCTGAATGGGGTGCTGAGCTACGCCGAGTTTGCTCGTGCGGTCACTGGATGTTCAGGGAAAGCGTTGCTGAGTGGAAGGTCTCGGTCTCTTCTCGAGTATGTTCGGGAAAGCATTCTCGAGGCTGGCGGCAAAAACGGCATTCGCACGTTGGGCGTGATCCTGCGCCGGATGGACCAGAACGGGAACGGCGTCATCGAGCTGGACGTAAGTCTGCTCCGTGTTGATATTTGTGAGTGCCGGTATTTCGTGCTCAACGACGTGTGTTACCCAGGAATTTCGTGATGGTATAGCTCACCTGGGAGTTCAAGACACCGAGCCGGAAGAACTGGAACGCACGTTCCGAATGTTCGACAAAGACCAAAGCGGTAAAATCACTCTGGACGAGCTCATGCGAGGTCTTCGGGTACGTTTACAGTAGGTTCCAACTGTCGTTTGGCTCAGTAAGGCCTGACTGCTTCGTGGTGGGTTTCTCTTGCAGGGCTCGATAACTAAGCGCCGCATCCTGCTAGTAAAGAAAGCGTTCGCACTGCTTGACACTTCAGGCGACGGCAAAGCCACAGTCCAAGAGGTCGAGCGCTTGTACGATGCTTCTCAACACCCTGAAGTGCTCGCAGGGCGTATCAAGCCACGCGACGCCATGCTCGAGATGATGAGCGTCTTTGAACAATTCGATTCACGCGGCGACGGAATCATCACTTGGCACGAGTTCCTCGAGTACTACAAGGACCTGAGTGCCGGGATCGCCAACGACGACGAGTTCGAGCTCATGGTGCGCAACGCGTGGCATCTCAGTGGTGGCGCCGGCTGGAGTGCCAATTCGTCCTGCCGCCGAGTACTCGCCACGTTTCGCGATGGCTCTCAGCGCGTGCTCGAAATTGAGAACGACATTGGTATCGCTGCTTCGGATACTCGACGCATGATGGAGAAGCTCGTCGCCCAGGGATACCGAGATATCGTAGGTTTATCACTAGCTCACTAGCAGCGCTGTCTTGTCCCGCTTGTCGCGACGCATCAAATCCTCTTTAATTTACCCACAGCGCCTTGATCTCCGATACCAAACTTATCGGCGATACGTTTAAACGTTTTCAACTCCGTTTCTGCTCATCGTCAAGTGCACTCGAGAATGATCGGGTGACAACATGTAGTCTGACACCATCAATCAGTAAGTTTGCAGCGGAGAATCTCAAAACTCCAAACTTCCGGCTCACTATGGTTGATCTGCTAAAGGATGAGCTCAAAAAGGTGCTCAGGTCGCGAATGGACCCGGTGGTCGACTCTGTCTGTCTTGATTTCGAGGAAAGCGTGGCTCGGGACGTAGCACAGACTGAGGTGGAGCATGAGACTACAGACTTCAATCGCTATTACGCTTGTTGCCAGCACCTGATCGAGTACATTTCCAAGACCATGGACACTTCTCCTGCCTTTGTGGAGAAAATGAATTATGTCGTTCTCGCTTCTCGCTGCAACGCGACTAAAAGCATGTTGGAGACGGTGCTGAAGCAAGACGTGCGGTTCCAACGCCGAGGGGCTGATGATGTCGCGAAGAAGCAATCGACTACGAAGGATTCTTCCACTAACCTGACACCAAAGCCGCAACTTTTGGAGAAGACTAAACTCTTGTCGGACAAGCTTCGCTCCAACGACCATCTAACTGGATATTCTAGTGCTGATTCGTGCGAAAGTGATGGGTATTCATCCGACGAGAGCAGTTTGCAACATGAATTAGATGAGCTCCAGCGCGTGGAAGTCTATGCAGACGAAACCCAAGAGGACGAAACAAGTACAAGCCGTGAGAAGCATGAGGACGTAGGTCCTGCTAGCGAATTGTGTTTACTGAAGCCACAATCTCCTGGGCAGCTCGAGACGATTACCCAATGGATTCAAAATACCAACAAGGTGGTAGACGCGGAAGTTTGCGAGCCACCCGAGGGATACTTCTGCGCTAGAGACTGCGGCAAAGCCCGTGAAGACATGAACACTGGGTCTGAACTACGCCGAGTTTTCCAAAGTGTTGGGGCTCATTTGGAGAAGTGCCACAGCGCGCGATGCGAGTTGAAGACGCGTGTCGAGCTGCGCCATACAGCGCACCTCGTCGAACTGAAGCAACTGAACATTTGTGAAATTCGTCGCAAACTGCACGACATCGAGAAAAACGTGTCCATGGGGGTTGACTACGACGATGAAGACCAGCAAGTATCGGATTCTGAAATCGAGACGCTGGAGAGCGATCTCCAGGCCAACAAGGACGAGCTGGTTGTGCTGGAGGACAGGAAGTTGTCACTTTGTACTATGATGGACAGTATTCGGCTGGATTGGCGCGACGAAGTGGTCGATAGTGTTCAGCCATCGCACTATGTGCGATGGGCGTGAGACGTAGGGGTTTGGTTCGGAATGAAAACCTGGTAACCTCGTGGCCGAAGCATGATCTTTGTCTGGAATTCTTGGCGTTGTATTTTTCACGGAGACAACTACAGATACCCCGTCATGATGGCTCCACAGATCGCGGCAATCGCTATCAGGTTGGTAGCAGGAACAGCCGTGAATTCGTGCTCTTGAGCGTGCATCAGGGATAAGTACATGGCACCAAAAGCCACTGCCAGGCTCAATGGCACCCATGGAAAAGTGGCTGCGGCAGATTTTTTCCCCCATTGGAGCTCCTGTTCTTCTCGCTGGGCAGCCAAACTCGCCCCCACGTCCTTGTTCCATTCCTGACAGCAAAGACGACATTTTAGTGCACGATCTGTGAAGCATTATAAAAAGTAAAGCACTTACACGCAGAAGGAATTCTTCCCGACTGGCATCGCGAAGGCTAGCGTATAGCTCTTCCAACAATGGTGGGAAATCCTTCTGGAAGCGACGAAACTCTTCTTCGCGAGCTGTGATTTGTGCGAGATGAGTCTGCACAAATCTCATCGCGACCTGTTTCAAGTGGGCAGCGTGCACCAATTCAGCAACTGCCAACACTTCGAGGCAGTTTGCTACCGTCACGCAAATGGCATGTTCGCAAAGCCGCTTCATGCGCTCTAATCTGTACTTATCTGCTGCCACGAGGTCTTCTAGCAGCTGGTCGCTCGCTTCCTCAGCTAAATAGTCGTTCACTGCACCTTCAGCACGCTCAGCTTCTTGTTCCACCCCATCACTATCGCCCTTGGCATCCTTCCTGTTCAATGATGGTAGCACAACCTGGTCGTAGTAGATGAAGCGAAGGACCCGCACAATTCCGGCGTAAGAGTCTTCCACGTTGACTACTGCCATCGCATTGCTGACCTGGGCCTCGGTGGTGAGATGCGTCGACGATCGTCGGAACGCTAATACAGCCCTGAAATACTCACTTCTCGCAACCAGCATGCACCGATGCACAGGTATTCTGTGTCCTTCCGCTATTAGCACCGTATCTGCCCATACCTCGTCGCTCAGGGCAAACTTCATGTCATCGTTCAGCGTCCGAGCAGACCCGCCCGGAATTTCTACCTGTTTATGCGGATCGTCTTCGCTGTTTTTGTCGCTAAACTTTTCGTCTTGCTCAGCAATCTCCTCAAGTCCAGCAAGAGCTTCAACGCCACCACCGAACAGCGAGGATGGAGACGCCGAGAAGAGACGCTCGCGGCAGAGCTGAGCTAGACTAGGAAGTTTGTACAGTTTCGCTGCTCGCAAAACGTCATTAACCAGGTAGTACGCATTCTTGCTCACCTCCATGGTAAAATTGTCTGTGTAGACGAACTCTACGAGCGCGCGGGCGATATCAGCTCGAAGTCGTGGAAGTAGAAGCTCCAAGGGTTCACTTCGTGAGTGTGTGGAATTCCCACCGTCATCTTCCCTCCGGTTACGTCGATTTTGCTGCTGTTCCTCCTCCTCTAAAATGAGTTCGCGCAGTATAGGACTTCGTTGTGCGAGAAGAAGTTTGTGTGCTGGTATACGCTGCCCCGAGACAATCAGTACAAGATCAGCGCCTGCAATCGCGCTTGTATGGTCCTCCTCGCCACGTCCGATTGATTCATGGTACAGCTTGTTCATCGATCGAGCAAGGAAACTTCCTGAAGTGAGAGCGATCGTCTGGCGTCCACCACACATCACGTGCTCGACGCTGTGTGTTCCCAGCTCGGCAATAGCTTGGTTGTCCGTCACCCCCTCTGCTCTTTGCCCAGAATTTACAAGCTTCGGCAGGCTAGAAAGAACCAGACGATCAGCGTCGCCACTTCTAGCGCCATCGCTAGTGTAGTCTTCTCCCCACATGTAAAGATCTCCAGTGTCCGAGATTGCGGCTGCGTGCTGTACTCCAGCGCTGATACGGCAAATACGGATATCTGGAGTAGAGAAGCAAGGAATCATTTGCGGTGTCATCCACTTGAGGCACGGCAACGTAGGACATGGTCCAGAAGGCTTTTTGCGCTGCGAAAGGAGTCGTTGGTGGCGCTGGAGTATCGTCTCGGCTAGCAATGCATTTTTCTGACTGCCGTAGAGACCGTGACCGAGTACCGCGCCCCCACAGGCACCCCAAGTCCACACCTGGCCATCACCCGACAGGGCCATGCTCCAATTCTCGCCAGCTGCAACGTCATGCCACTGCTTTTCTCCGCTCGCTTTGAATACCGCAGTAGGACTAAGCGTATCACTGGCATCACCTCGGCCTTGTTGCCCATTATTTCCTCGACCCCACGTGACCAATCCCCCCGCTCTAGTCAATCCAACGCAGTGTGCATCCCCACAAGCCACTTTGGAGAACAAAGCTTCTTTGCTCTCCCGACCACCGACATCGCCACTAAGTGACGCTTTTATCGTGGAATAGATACTCGGAATCTGCTTCGGTGTGAGTTGAAAAGACTGGAACTGTTTCCGCACGGCGCCGCCCCCGTGTCTCCGAGACGTTCGAGCGATGATCGGGATTCTTCCGAGTCCCAAACGCCCGTCACTCCATTTCCCCCAAGAAAAAGCTTGGCCGTCTCGAGTCAGTGCTACGCAAAACCCACTTCCACATGAAACGGAGTGAGCCAAAGGCATAATAGCAGCAGCACCATCGAGGATCGATTCAACTGGTGGCAAATCGATGCACTGAGGTGTCGACGCACTCCTCAAGTTTCCTCTCCCAAGGGCAATACCCACACCCCACGTGAACAGTCGTCCGTCCTGACTTACTGCAGCAGAATGTGCACCAACCAGTTGATCTCCGCCGCAGGAGATATCTTGCACAACAATGAGATTGTCGAAGAAGTAGTCGACTAAAGTAGGTTGCGCTAGGTATCCCCGCAATTCGTATCCAAGTCCCAGTGCGCCATCCACCGTGTGTCCATAAGCGAATACCAGTCCCATATCGTTCAGGAAGAGGGTGTGAAAGCGACTGCAAGCCGCTTGCACGATCCGATTCCTCGGAAATGGCTGTGAATGCAGCCACAATCAAAACAACAGCAAGTGGTTGGTTAGCAAGATTAGCACAAAATGCTAGTGCTAAAGAATCACCTTACTGTTTCAATCCGGACCTTCCTGAACGTGCCAGTCGTTGTTTGCTCACGCGCTGGGTGTACGAAGTTCTTGTCCTCCAAAATCGGGTTATCGTCATGTGTGCCCCACTCCGCTACCGAAAGAATCTCTGGCAATTCCGCCGTCAAAGGAATTGTACGCGTACCAGCTGCGTCACTGATATCCTTAGTTCGAGCATCAGAACTTGGACTCGCTCGACCTTCGGGCTTATCTTCCTTGCGACTGCTTGATATTTTAACATCAGCTCCTGCCTCCGTTATCGCGAGAGAAATTGCGATGGAGACTTGAAACGCGACTCTAGCAGACGAGCGAAGGTAATGCGTTTTAGGCAGAAATACCATACAGCGTGTGCATGATGACACACTAGTGTCTCGATCCATGTTCGGGTCTTGAGCTGGTAATTCTTCAGGTTGCTTATTCACTCGGGCCCGCAGTACAGAAGTCACGTTCGACTGAATCAACAATCCCCACTGATTGTCTTGTTGCGTCTCCTGCACGAACATCTGCAAGTGGCAACACCAAATTCCTTATTCCACCCACCTAAAACTGTAAACAAAACTACAACTACAAGCGTACCTCACAGACTCGGTTACCTTGAGCCCAGTAAATGGCCTCGCGTTGGTACGGAAAGTAGCTGTTGATCGCGCCAAGGAGGCGCCGTTGCTGCTCTTCCAGCAACAGGAACGACAGCTCTGCTGCTGCATCGGCACGCTCCACCGGCACGATATGGTCGCAAGCAACAATCTGCTGCCTCAGCTGCGACAGAAAGTGGCTGTACGACACACCGTACTCTGGTTGGGGTGAAGCTGCTACTGATTTCCATGGCCCATCTGAACCAGCTGACGAAAACACGAACGACGTGTCTCGCGTGCAGGTCGCGAACCTCACAGCTAAGTCTCCAGTCCCATGTAACGAGCTCTGTAGTCTCTGAATATCCACTGCAGCAGCAGGAATTTCAATCGTTCCGTCTCCGAAGGCGTTCCGGACACTCTAGAAACACAGTTTCCAGTTAGTTTAGACATTAAAGACTCATTTAGAAATCCCCTACCTGGAAGTACTCTTCAGGTGTACTGCTGGTTGCACTGGTTGCGACAGCGATGCAATCCTGAAATTCCTCCTCGCTCTCGGTATCTTGTGTATCGACATTTTCTAGGTCTGCAGCAGCATGGATGACGGGGCCTTTCTCTTGAGGTTCTGCGGTGCACATATGCTGCAGGATCTCGTCCAGGCGGTGCGTGGACTTGATCATCTCCTCTAGCATCTCGCCAGCTTTCGCCTGCTGCTCCTTGCTCGTCCCCATTGTCGAAGATCGCGCTCTGACTGTCAACCGACGCGGCTTCCATTGCCCACGTCACATATTCGATGTGAACAACGTAATATTAGTGTGCGTTTGTAACACCAATGTATCCATTTCTAACACGAAACGACGGCGCATCCTGCGTCCTGCCTGCTGCTATGCAGGCCCCGGCTGCGTCTCTGCGTCTGAGGCTGCTTGAGCCTTGCATCGGAGTGGTGTCTGGCGGCACTCGCCTGATCCTGCACGGCGTCGGGTTCCGTCCTGCGCCGCACTCGCTCACTGTCCGGTTCCGTGTGAACCTGCAGGACGCGGAGGACCAGGACGTCCAGCACGGCAATGTCCACGTGGACGCAAGCGACCACATGTCCTGGACGTCTCGACAGTTCATCTCCAACACGGTCGACGTTGGCGGACGCTTCCTCTTGGAAACGCAGCTGGAATGTGTCCTCCCGAGCTTCGAGCGCCAAGCCAAACGGGCCATCGCCGCGCGCACGAGTCTCGCAGCGTCCTCCGCATCGGTCAATAGCGCGCCGCAGTTGGTCCCTTTGAGCGTCGAGGTGATCCTCAATGGAGGCGAGCAGCGGTCCAACGCTCTTACGTTCAAGCTGCACCAGCCGCTGGAGGTGCGCAAAGTGAGCCCGCAGAGTGTCCTCATGGCGTCCCCCGCTGTCGTCGTGACCGCGACGTTGAACATCCTGAAATTGCCAGCTCCTGTCCTCCACAGAACGTCCACCAGATCTGGGCAGAAAACCCTGGAAGTACTGGAGGAAATGAACTTACTGCCGGTGTTTATCCGAGTCCGACAGGCGTCGGAGAGAACTGGAGCGGTATCGGAGCAGACGAGAGAAGGCCGGTGGAAGCTGTCGCCTCTTGGCGTGTACGAGGTGGAGTTTGACGCAGCGACGATGGGCTTTGGAGCAGCGAGCGTGGACGTCTCGTTGAATCGGGTGGACTTCTTCCAGTGTCGCAGTGATTCACCGCCCGAGGGTTACGGCTATCGTGTGCATCGAGATGTGCTGTTACGAGCTCTGGAGCCTGCGTGCGTTAGTGTGACGAGTGGGCAGGTTACAGAGGTTAGAGTAATGGGAGACGGGTTCGTAGATACTGGAGATATCGTGGTGGCGCTCTCGCAGAAGGAGTTACCTGCTCAGCTGACGAAAGATGGCCAAGCAGATGCAGTAATTGTGACGAAAGCAGCGGCCAGCACGAAGGCAATACAGGTCGCTCAGCTGAATGCGACGTACTTTGGTAAGAATGAAATCCGCTGCACGGTTCCAGCTAATTTGCCGTTCGGATGCACGTCGTTTAGTGTGTCGCTGAATGGTGGAAGACAATTCGGTAAAGCGCGTGTGGTGGGGTTGCTGTATCGAGATCGTGCTCTGCAAGATATCTCTCCAGCGAGCAGCAGTCTATCTGGCGGAACCCAAGTGACAATTCGGTATTCCTGCCTCCCACTAGAAGATGTGGATGCATTTTATCAACTGCAACGCCTTGATCCACCACGTCGTATCCGGGTACGCATTCAACCGATTAGCTATAATCTCACGGACATTGGTGGTATTCTTGCCAAGTCGGTGCTCGCAGAAGCCTCGCCCGACACGCCCGGGGTACTAATTTGCCGGACACCAAACTTTCTGGAAAACATTAAGGCTCTAAATGGGCTGAGAGCGGGTGGATCGAGCGAGAGCGACGGAGACAGCGTCCCTTACATGTGGCGGTTTACAGTTGGCGTTGCGCTTGGTAATGAGGTTTTCCAGGGTGCATTACCCTTTTCTTTCTACCTTCCACCGGTGATACGATCGCTCACACAACATCATGGGCCTTCATCGGGTGATACATGTGTAAAGCTTCGCATGAAACACAAGGTTCCACCAAAACTGAAGTTGCTTATACGCTTCTCCACGCTTGATTTTGCGAAAAGTATGACGATCGACGGGCGCACGCAGATTTCCTCCAATTCTTCGGATGGGACCACCGAAAATATGAAGTCTGAAACGCTTGTGTCCCAGCCGGTTCTTGATGACGACCCGGACTACTTGATATCGTGCCAGACGCCACTGTGGACTGAAAGCTCGACGGTGAACTCCGGCGAAGTGCCACATTTGACAATTGTGCAGGTTTCTTACGACTCTGGCGTGACTTTCTTTCCCGTGATTGATCCTCCACCTTCAACAACGCAGCCCAATCCTCTAGCTAAAGATCTCTCGTACTTGTGCTTCCTGTTCTACCCTCCTCCGATTGTGCGAACAGCAATTCCTCTGTCAGCAGATATCCTCGGCGGAAGCTACATTCGTCTCCAGGGCGAACACATCGTGGATCACGGCGCACAACCGACGGTCGTATTTGAATCCGCTGCTATGAGTCGGAAGGTTTCTGCTTTTGTTGAAAAAGGAGAGCTGAGATGTTGTGCGCCGCCGTTCAATGTTGGTCTGGCACGCGTCTTCGTTTCGCTTAACGGCGAACAGTATACCTTTTGCGAGCTACATGATCCAGAGACCAATGCACCGCTGGAATTCATTTTCTACAGCTCGCCGACAGTAACACGGATCAGCCCGCTATGCGCTTGTGTGCGCCAGTCAAGTGAGCTGCGGATATTCGGCACGCATCTCATTGAAACAGATCGGATTAAAGTACGAATAAGCTTTCCGAATGCACCAGGCTCAGGACGTCGACTGGTGTTCAAGGACGTACCGGGAAGAGCTCGCGACGGCGTGATTACAGCAACCACACCCACGTTCTCTGATGAATATGCAAACCAGAACGCTCAGGTAGATGTTGCGTTGAACGGAGCGGATTTCTCGGGTACTTCCGTCCCTCTCCGATATTTTTCGAGATATAGCATTTCACGCGTGGATCCTCCTCTCGGGGCGTTTGAAGTTCCAGTGACTTTAACAGTGTACGTTACCCCAGTGGTCGTCACAGACCACGTTCTTGTGCGTATCCGGTTAAGTTTGATCAATACGGTGGCGCACGAAACGTATGAGAAAGAGGAGACTGACGTGGCTTATGGTCCTGTTGAAGCTGGCACCTGGACTTCAAACAGCATATCGTTCACAGTTCCGCCGCTGAGTAGTCTTATCGAAAGTCTGCTGGCACTGACTACAGCTCATGTGGAGCTTTCATTTGATGGCGTACATTTTCATGCTGCTGGAAACTTGAGAGATCATTATCACGTGTACAATATGCCTCAACTCACCTCTGCCACTCCGCTTTTTGGCGTCTCGGATAGGGAGACGAAGGTCGTGGCACACGGCGTTCACATGCGACTTGGGGATGTCGTCAAACTGACGTTATTCCTTGAATCTCCTGTCCTAGACAAGCTCAATTCAAAAGCCAAATCTCGTCGCGTAGCTGCAAGAGCGGCACCGGTTCCTGTTGTTACTGTAATTGCAGACGTAAATGTCAAGCGACAACGTCTATCCTGGACCTGTCCATCACTTGTGCAGCTGCGGGCTAGTCCAGATCGACAATTTCCCCCACTTGTGGCAGCAGCCCCAACGATGCTCAATGGAGTACCAGATCGTCGCACTCAGGGCGATATGGTCAATGGAATGCTGCTACCAGAGCGAGTTGTTATGCAGATCAGTGTTGTCGATGGACAGCCGACATCTCTGCCCTTTGTTTTCCGATATTACCGAGCTGCTACGCTTGTGGCGATCAATCCGCGCGTTGGGTATGTCTGCAGTGGATCATTGGTTTCCTTCGAGTTTGCTGAGCGCATTGCTACCCCCACGGTGGACTTTCGGTTTGGAGAAAGTCTCCCTATGACAGGACGCATTCGAGAAGAGCGCTTTGTCGAGTGCTTTTCACCGGAACTATCTGCTGGGTCACACTGCATCAGTATTTCCTTTAACGAGCAGCACTTTGAGCCTGCTGTACTTATCGAAGGACCATTACACAATCTCAAAGAGGACGAGCCCGTACTGAGCTCTGCAGCTACGTTTCATGCCTTCCCACTCCCTGTGTTTGTACTTCCTCCCGCTGATCGCGACCGTGTCTACGCCTTCGGTCCGACTTCAGGCGGCACGGTGGTTGTCATCAAAGGCATGGGGTTCGTTCCAGCCACCAAGATCTACGTACGATTCGCATCGCAATTTCGGGATGCCTTTGACGGCGCGGCTGAGATCATCGTGAGCGCCAAGGTGGTCGATAACGAGACTATCAAGTGCATTTCTCCTCCATCAAATCGACTGGGTCGCGTCGCTCTGCACGTATCGTACAATCTGCAGCAGTACAGCGACTCGACCTGTTTCTTCGAGTATCACGCACCCACGCGCTACGTTGCTCAAGGAACGCTTTGTGGGCCTATCTCTGGTCAAACACCTTTGCATCTGCTGATTCAAGACACAAAAGGTTTGCCAAGTGTGACTCAACTGCTCCAGTGCGCGGTCCGTTTTGAAAGCGAGAAGCGTCAAGGCACCTGCCACGTAGAAACGATTGACGCTCAGTTTGACATGGAAACGCGAATTCTGTCGTGCATTACGCCAGCTTGGTCTTCGAACGAGCTGGTAGGGCTACGAGTTTCGCTATCACGTGGGGATGGCGAGTTGTTCGAGGATACGCGAATCAAGTTTCTCTTTTACGACCCACCCGAGGGCGTGATCAAGATCGAACCCGCCGCTGGTCCACTTGCTGGAGGAACGGAGGTGCTGGCGTGGTGTGGAAGTATTGTTGAAACAGGCGAGGTTGTTGTTTCGATTCAGCTAACCAAAGATGAGCCAATTCGGCGAAGTACCACAAAGCGCACGGGTAGTAAAGCCAATGCAGATGCAGACCTACCATCAAAGGCACCCAAGTTACGCACCACACGCTCGGTGCCTATGCAGACGTTGTTAGTAAAAGGAGAAATTGTTGGTGAAGCAGTACGGTTCGTGGCCCCGCGTGTAGAAGGCCCTTGCACGGCGATTTTGAGTATTTCGTTGAACGGTATTGACTACACCTCTAGTCAACCCCCGCTCCACTTCACGTACTATGTGGAGCCGATACTTCGACGGATCAACCCTGGGTGGGCAGCCGTGGAAGGTGCAAATGACGCTCTTGTCATTGAAGGCGACTACATTCGTGATTTTGGCTGCAATTTGCTAGTGCGCTTCAGTTTACAAGATGGCAAGCAACCGGAGGTGAACGGCACTGTGGTTGGTGCGCATTTCATCTCGAACTCTGCAGCTTCTGCAACTGGCGATGGAGCACTGCAGTGTGTGTTTCCGGCAGCAGCTCCTGGCTTCTACGAGCTTGAGGTCAGTCTAAACGGACAGCAATTCTCGCAGTCACTGTACGTGAGCAAAACGTTTGGCAATTTGAGTGGCACCGCGTGCACTGCGCTACTTCCATTCCGACACTTTTCATCGCCCTTCTGTCTAGCTACAGCGACTGGACCAGCAGCAGGAGGTTCAACGGTGGTGCTTTTCCTTGGTGAGAGGCTTCTGAAGATATTGTCGAGGGAAGCGAAGTGCCAAGTACAGTTCACACCTGTACGAGGCACTGAGCGAGTCGTCCGCCCACCGCCATCCAACACGAATATCAGCGGATCAAGCCCAATCAAGGCGTCTACCAACGCTTCTGCTGATGTTATTTGCATGCTCGGAGAGATTGATCACGTGAACGCTCGTGTTACCTGTCGAGCGCCACTACTGCGTGTTGCCTGCGTGTCACTTGTGGATATTTTGTTACCAAGCGGCTGTGGGGCTTCGGCAGCTTGCCAACTCTTCGGAGTGCGCCAAAATGAGCGCGAGAAATACTACTCTTACGAGTCTCCAAGTATCACTGAGATCGCTCCAAGCTGTGGTCCAACCTCTGGAGCCACACAACTTGTCATTGAAGGTGCCAACATCCTGGACACGGCGCAAATTTTCGTTCGCTTCCGCTCGAGTGTGAACGAGCGCGAGTTTGTGCTCGTGCCGGCACGATACAGTCGAACATTTCCAGGTGGGTCACCTAGCGCTTCACCGCTTATCATCTGCAGCACACCACCCGTCGAGTTCATTGATAAAGCCGCTCATACTGGTACCGATTCCGCAGTCCAAAGTACTGCTCAGCTTCCTTCTCAAGCTCAACCTTCTCCCCGCGTTCGTGACGGTGCTGCTGCAGGTAAAGCACGCACCCAAACGTACCAAATGCTGGCTGAGCAGAGTTTAAAGGTTCAAAGGGCTTCATCTGTGCATGGTAGTAGTGACAGTGAGTTAGCTGGGCTTGGTACCTTACGTATCACCCGAACTACAACCGTCAAGGCTACTCCTCGCGGAAGCAGTGACACTTGTACAGGTGAGGGCGGGGCAACAGTGCTGGTTGATTTCACGATGAATGCTGGAGAGCAGTTCATCGCGCACAGTGTTCGCTTTCATTACTACCAGGACGTTGAGCCACGTCAAGTCAAGTGGTCACCGCGACATCTACCCACTCAGAGTTTAAGCAGCCGGCAGGCTGCAGATTCGCGCCTCCTCACGCTAACGCTACCCAAGTCGTTCAAATTGACCGACTCGCCTGAACGGGTTTGCTTCCGCTTCGACAGTGTCGACTCCAATCAGCTTGTAACTAAGCGCCGTCGCTCTTTTGTATTGCTGCACGAGACGGAGTCACGCACAGAGCTTGTGATCCGCGAGCCTCCGAAGGTTCAAAGGCTCTCAACAATGCGTCGGCCAAGCACTTACTTCCAAAACAGTATCATGACTCCGGGGTCTGAGTCCCTTACACCCAGCACTCCAGAAACTACAGACACACCACCAGTTTCACGTCGAGCTGCTCTTGATAGATCAACGACAGGAATCGAAAGAAGTACACCAGTCACGCCGGAAACTCCCCGCCCTACAACTTCAGGGTCATCACCCTGTATTGCGGCGAAAGTCACAAGCTCGAATGAAGTGACGTGCTCTGTGCCAGAATTCTCGAATCCAGGCTCTGTCAAAGTCTTCTTTTCGCCGAACGCTCAGCAGTTTGTATATCTGGGCGAGCTGTTGTTCCACCCCGCGATGGCTATCAAAGACGAGCTGCACCACACGACATTTCGCTTCTGCTCGAACGTTGGCGGCAGCCCGTTCAGTTTGCAGTGTTCTCCTTCAACCGTGTTGCGGTTTATGGCACCGGGAGACATCACGACGGCTGAAAAGAAACACCTACAAATCCAAAACCTTGGGCTGAGGAAGGGAAGTGAAGTTCTAAAAGTCGCTAGATCAAAGATGTCGATGCTTTTGAAAAACACCAAGGCCGAAGAGACCACAACTATTCAGGAAGACGACCTCCAGTCTCACAGCGATCAAGAACTGGATACGTCAGATTCAGTTTTGAATACAAATGACGAAGGTGAAAAAGCTGGTGGAGGTGAAGGCGAGGGTGAAACAACGCAAGAGGCATTTGAGACGTGGCAGAACCGATCTTTTCATCTGACCCTAGTGGTTCTAGTGCCTTCAAATGCAAAGCTTTTGAAGCGAGTATCAGTAACAGCTACTCGAGTGGACAATCAAAGTGAGGTGGGGAAAATGGCTCCGGACGATGCAGGTCACTGTTCGTTTGACATGTCGAACTGGAGCGACCAGGTACTGCTTAGCGCGGTCTTACCACCCTCATCTGGTTATTCACCGTACTCCACTGTTATTGAGCCGATGGATGAACACGTAAAACAGATATCAAACTCACGTTTACCTCGTAGAACGGGCCTTGTGATGACTCAGCTTCCTGCTCCGTCGAAGATCAATATCGTAGCACTTGGACCATGTGCGGCGCCATTCACTGTGTTAGTCACAGACAGGAACGGGAAAGAGCTCGCAGATGATGTGTGGTTTTCGGAGACGGAATCATATGAATTCACCCGGGTGTGTCTGGCTTCACTAGAACAGTCAATACTGACTGAAGCAGCTGTGGAAATATGTTATGTGTGCATTCGGTTTGGAGCAATGGGTGGTGAAGCTTTAACCCCTTCCGGGCAAGAAGACGCGAGTGTTCAAATGCTTGTATCAGACAGTAGCGGTGTGCAGGTTTGTCTCTGTGGACCTGCTGTGGATTCTGGAGTGTGGATAGTTGCTCGCCTCTCTGTTCAAACCAAGAGTGACCCAACAACTGCATCGTCGCGAGCAAACGTTGAGCCTGTTGATTCTCTGATTGAAGACGGTGCCTTAGAGCAAGCACTCGCCAAACTCGTTGAGCCAACCAATAGCGCAGTACTTGCGCAGTCGTACAATGTCCCGGTGACATTTGACTTCACGTGTGCCGATTCAACGCGCAGTATCTCAACTTCTTCGCGTGCACGGCTAGTACTCTCAGCATCGGTCAACTTCCAGACACTGTTGGCCCTTTCGCTTTCACCGCAGATCAAGAACGGCCCAACCGTGACTCTGGAGTGCACCATGCCTCCGTTATCGTTTAGTGGGCCGGCAACACTCGTGGTGAGCTGTGGTGGCGTGGTGTTCTCTAACGCGGTTACGGTTCACTGCTACGACCCACGCAGCTGGCGTGTCCTCGCGTTAAGCCCTTCGTGTGGCCAGCTTCCTTCGGCTCAAGACTCCAAAGAACCGCTGACTCTGCACCTAAGAGGTGAAAACTTTGTCGAGAACCGCAAAATCATCGTCCGAGTAGCTGATAAAGACAAGTACTTCACCACGCCTGGCAAATTGGAGCAGGTCCACTTGTTGAGCCTCCGTATTGCTGCCGTTAAAAACTTGCGCTCGTTACTGCACCCCCTTGGCATTGGATTACAGTCTACAAACGCTGGAGCTAGTGGCTCTACGACCTCATCTCAGAAGAGAGAGGAGAAGTATCTCAGCTCCATCGTCGGAGGCACAACTGGTGGTGGATCGATTGTTGCCCTCGTCTCCTCCTGGTCAACTTTCACCTTCACTCTGCGCATCGAATGCGGCGACCAACGAGTATTTGCCTCGTGTCGAGAAGTCAGCGTTCTTGCTGCAGTCGCCTCAGGCTCGGTACTGAGCTGGGAAGAAGAGTTTGAGCTTCGAGTTGCAGCGGATAGACGATCCCCGCTTCTTATTACTGCGGAGCTCACGGAACCATCGTTGCCTAAGCCGCTCGAACTTGCCCAAGCATGGATACCCCTCAATTCACTACTAGAAGGATCTTCAGATGTTCGTCGCTTCTCCGCGCGTCTTGAAGAGCATTTCAAACGAGGCAACTATGTCGGTAGTGACGCTGGACTTTCGAGCAACAGCACGACGAGTGAAGTTGAGCTGTTGTGCCAATTGTCTCCATTGATTCTGCATCCAGAGTTCGTCACTGCCCAGATCCCGTACCCTTTGCTACAACAGCTATCTCCGCAGACGCTGGATGTGCAGGTATCTTCAGGAGATGGTTTCTACTCGACAGCGAATTCTTTCTTGGTGTACAAGCCGCCAACGGTGATACAGACTACCCCAAGTGTGTTACCTCGCTCCGCAGGTGGCGATGTTGTCGTCACTGGCTCTGGGTTTGTGAATAGCGGCCGTGTGTGCGTGCGGTTATTTGCCTTTAAGAAGAACCGCTTCAAGAACAAAGACGAAGAGCAGCAAGCACTCGCATCGATCAATCGAGTTAAACGCTTCCAACGCACAGATAGTACACACGACGGCTTCTTGTCGTATTTCACGCGGGATGTGGAGGGCACCTTCGTCTCCGCTACAAGTCTCAAGTTCAGGATGCCAGCCTACTTCACCAGCTACAACATTTTCTACTCTGTCTCATTTGACGGACTCTCTTTTACGGAAGCTTCCCAGGCGTCCAACATTTTGATGTTCAGCATTAGCGCTGTGACGCCGAAAGGAGGTCCGATCTCGGGGAACACGTACTCAACGCTGCATGGCACCAACATCGACGCTTGTCTATCTTCTCGACCAGGTCTGACGCCACTAGTACGCGTGACTTGGAAACGTGGGGCTCGTGATCTCGAGCACGTAATGGTACCGGGCGAACACTACCCTCACGAAGATGCAGTGTACTTTTACTCGCCTCAAAGCAAGTTTGGGTTGTGCAGCATCGCTGTGAACGTGGAGCTCTCGTTGATAAAACAACCAGCGGCGCAGAGTTCTGGTGGCAACTCTGCCATAGATTCTGTGCCGCGGTTCGGGCGTGACGAAGTTTCGTTTGTCATGTATAAGACGCCAACGATTAAATCAGTTGCACCGCTGACTGCGCTCGTGTCCGGGCTTTCGACGACGGAAGTGATTGTTCAGGGCTTTGAAGAGAAAGCCGTCAGCAACATGAAGTTGGCTCCAAAGCTTCGTTTTAAACGACGTGGTCAGATGCAAGTGTCAGACGCACAACTTGTATCCGAGACGCGTTTTGAGTGCGTCGTGCCGCGGTTCAACGTGACCAACGCTATAGCTACAGAACTGCCAGCCTCTGTACTTCTAGGGTTATCTCCGAATCCAAAGCTGCGAGGAGGCAATGGAGGAGCCGGTGCATTTAGCCCAAGACGCTCCACTGGCCCACCAAAGCTGTGGACGCGGGCGTCGGGCATTTTCGTGGCGTTACTTGGTGCGCGAAACCTGCGCGCGTCAAAGAAAAATGCGTGCAATCCTTTCGCGGTTGTCTACGTGGGCAAGGCACAGCTGAAAAGCACACGCAAAGATGGAGCGTTTAACCCCGTTTGGAATGAGCTTTTCGACTTTGAGTGGGTATCTGGCAGCGATCCATCCGCGTTACCGACTGTCCGAGTGGTTCTTGAAAGCCAGCTGACAGCCGACCAGAGTGAAAGCCTTGGGCACGTGGAAGTCGCTTTTCCTGTCAACGACAAAGCAGCTCAGCCTTTTGCACTGCGAGCATGGTTCCCACTTCGGCGCATTCGAGGAAAATACGCTCGCAAAGAGAACGAAGAAGTGGTTGCTCAAGCAAAGCAATCGAAATCTAAGAAACCAGCTCCTGCCCCTGCCTCGAGCTCAACGTTAGGAGAGGTTGAGCTTGCGATTGCATTTCTTCCTCCTGTGGCGCAGACCAAGAAGCACAAGAAAACGCTGCGTCCGTCCCTCATCTCCGTCATCTCGACTCAACCGCAGTCTGGTAAGAACCAAACAAGACCAAACCGTCGTGATACTGTACAAGTATCGAAACGGGAGAAGCTCCTTCGTGCTTTTCGCCAGCGCGGGGCTCCTGCTTCGCTGGTGCCTACAGAGCTTGCTGTCGAGCTCGCCCTCAATGGGCAAGACTTCTGGTCGATTGCACCCTCGACCTGCTATTCAATCCTCACGCCTATTGTACTGGATGTAGAGCCCAAATTCATCTGTATCGCTGGCGGCTCCGTGCTATACATTTCGGGGAACAGCTTCATCAACACTGGCTGCTTGAGAGTAGCGTTTGCGGTGCTTTCAGATGATGGCAATCCTCAAATTCTTCGCAGTGAGCGCACAGTTATCGTGGAGGCTAAGTACCGTTCCAGTTCAAGCCTTGTCTGCACAACGCCACCGTTGTTTGACCTCGCAGCCGAGAGCTCGTATGTTAACGTCTACGTATCTCTCAACGGCACAGATTTTGACAGCGTCGCGCTCCCCAAGCAGTTCACGAAGTTGAGTGAGTCGGCAGCGTTACTCTCAGAGTCAGCGCCTTCAACTGCACGAGTCGATGAACGCATAGAAGAAAGCGATGATGCCGTCGTCGAAGAACCTCCGCGACAGAGTCCAAGGAAGAATGCAGAGGATGATAGCGCGATCGCTCTGATCAGCGAGCAGTACGTTGTAGACTGCAAAAAAGTGATGAGACTCTCGCTTGCTGAATCCAGCACAGCCAAGAGAACTGAAAAGGTTTCGCTGAGTCGGCCAATTAGTCCAACCAGAGCCGGCAACTACCTCTTGGTACCGCAGATTCGCGTTTACCTGACTCCAAAAATCGTGCGTGTGAGACCTACGGACGGCGTCTACACGTCACATCTCACAATTGACGGTACCAACTTTACCAACACGAACATCGCCATCGGTAAGCAAAACTCCTTTAGTAGCTGGGGTACATTTTCTCTAACGACGTCTTGAATATTGTCATGTAGCTCGCTTTACGTCTCTAGCTGTAGAAGCGGAAGTGCGCACGGCAAAACTTGTGGTGGTCTCTAGTACGCGTATGGAATGCAGCGTACCCGATTTCCCGCGAGGGGTTATCGTACGAATCGCAGTTGCCATGAACGGCGTTGAGTTTGTACAATGCCCCGGGGAACTGCGCGTCTTTCAGTCTCCACGGCTAACCGAGCTTTTTCCAAGCTGGATCTCAACCACTACGACACTGGAGCTAGAACTTCGTGGCATCAACCTCACAGCAGCCATCAGTTCGGCATCCTCAGACGACAATAATCGTGGCCAGGGGGACAATGTCCAGGTATCGTTCAGCAGTCATCGTGGAAGAAAAGTTGTCCGCGGTGTGTGTGAAGATGGCCAGGTGCGCTGTCCGATTCCGAAAAAAGTGTTGCAGGTGCCAACGCTTGGTGGCGGGGATAAGGGAACTCCCCACCCAGCTCCTCCGACTACTTCTCCAATTCTTGTGGACATTTGGCTCGGTGGGAAGCACAACGCGGTTAGTACTGTCGATTTATGATGGCCATTACGTTTCTCTCGTGATAATGGTGGGTGCTAACGGGTTTGCTTATTGTCCACAGTTCACTGGATCTCCGTTACCGCTACATGTGTACCGCGAAATACCAACCGTCCACGTGGTCTCTCCGATGGATGGTCCAGTCTACGGGGGCTTCGCCATCGTGGTTGAAGGTCGCGGCTTCATTGATACTGGAAAAATTGTTGTACGATTTCAGTTGTACCTGGAGCAGCAGGATGCAACACCTCGCAGTGAGGATGATGGCAGTCCTGCAAAACTGCCTCAGACTCCTTCATCGCCATCTGCTAGAGCGCCCAACTCGCCCGAGAAGCGCCAAGGTATTGTGACTGGAGACGAGAAGGTTGTTGTGGAGCCATCTCCAGCGACAATAGAACCAGCAGTCACATCCGTCGACGTGGTTGCAAAATTCATATCTGCCGAGCGAGTCCTTTGTCCAGCTCCTTCCTTCCCGCAGGAAGGTGTGTACAAAGTACTAGTGGCATTGAACAGCGTCGAATTCAGTCGCGTCAGCGATGGTTCGTGGTTTCTAGCGTGGCAAAACTGGCAAAAGCGGAAGCGGCTGCTTTCCCACGCGCTTTTCTCGCGAGCCACCGCACCGGACGAGACGGCTACTGCTGCTGCAATTGCTGGCGCTGCGGCCGCGTCTGCATCACTGGATGAGGACGATATCGAGCGGCTACGACGGAAATCCAGCTTCATGTTACCGAAGATCAAAAGCACGATGCCCACCGCTGGCGGTGAGGCTTCGTCGGCTTCGTTCAAATTCAAAAGTTTTTCTTCCGTGTCCGAGGAAAAGCCCGTCGTTGACTACACTGAAGAAGCGCTGAGCAAGGACCCGCGACTGCTTCAGTGGCATCCTACGTCGACTATCGAGGCTCGAGTCAGTGGTCGACCATTGCTGTCGCTGCTTGAATATTTGTGTGGAGCTCGGGAGACGCAGCAATTCATTTGTCGGCGCTTGACGGTGGCTTTCCGACTTCCAGGTGCCCAGCCTCGCAACGAACAAGCGCCAATTGAGGGTGCATCAATCCCTGCCCTTCGTTTTCCGTCTTTCGTGGAGGCTTTGCGTTTGGTATTTCCCAATGCGCTAATGCGAGACCTTGAAGAGCTTTGGCATGCCGCCGAGCATCGACCTGATGGTTCAATGACGCTGAAGCAGTTGCTGCGGCGTTTGCTACGGAATGCAGACCAGCGGAGCTCGAGTCCTGAACCTGGACCAACTCACTACGATCCGCGCTACGGCATCGTGTCTTCTCGTGAATCGGCAGCGATTATCTTCCCTCCTGTCGTGCAGTCCGAGCACATTTCGGATCCACCGTCAGCGCTATTCATTGATTACGATGCTGCGGTGCAGACCATTAAGCCTCGACCACCTCGGCCAGTTTTCCGAAAGAGGAAGTTCAATACGTCGTGGTGTAACCCCGTAGTGGAAGGTGCACCGGAGCCGGCACCACCGTCTCCAAGACCGCCTTCGACGCGACCAAGCCCTCGAGCTCAAATTAGTGGAAGCGAGGCTGGTGTTTTGTCTGCTGAAATATCGGCAAATGTTAACGATGGTGTGGCAAATACTACTGACACCGTCTCGACACGTACCGAGGGCATTCTAGGCAGCGCTCGCAGTGGTGATAATTCACAAGAACCTCAACCGGTTCCGGATCGTATTGATGGACCATCGACTCAAACGGATCAAGGGCAAGCAATTAAAGAGGATGCAGTTCGAGCACCTCGCACGCTGGCTCAAGCTACAGTTGCTTCCAACAACAAACGATTGAAAAGTCCTCGAAGCCCAAGGGCAACAACAAAAGCTCCCGTGCCTTCACCACCACTTCCAGTCACCTCGTTGGGTCCGACTTCATCCACTGTGATGCCTCGACAGACCAACTTGAGCGGCCCGAATCCGTTCTATGACGACATTGCGCCGTTGTACGCCAAGTTCCTCAATTCAACGGAAGTCAAGCGGTTTTTGAAACAGTGAATTGCTGGAAGGAGAAAATGTACGTTTACAAAGTTCTACTTAGCCCCTGCATCACTGCGACGTGAAGGGTTGTTTCTCGCCTTGGCTGACGCAGTAATCTACGAACGGTGCGAGCTGGATGGCGCCGATGTTGTCGGCGTCGAAAAACATGAAAATGTGAATCACCTCCTTGTCGGTCAAGTTGACTGGTAAACCACGCACAGCAGTCGTAGCAGGAAGAGAGGCCCCCGTTGCCGTAAACGCCAGTCTGAACTCGTGCAGCTCAATGTACTCGCGTTCTTCTTCCTGTTGCGGCTCGGACTTAGCAACACCCGCTGGTCCATGTCGTAGTGCACCAAGGAGACACTGGGCAGTCTCGGGCTCTGCCTTCAGCAAATTGAGGAACCTCTTCAGCGCCGATCTCTGGTGGACGCTTGCTCCAATTCGCTCGTCGTGCATGCAGCCAGGCTCGGTAGCTTCTCCGTGGCGCTTTGACGAGTCGTTGATCTCGTTCGTGAATGTGCTCGATCGGCCAAAAGCGTTGTTACCGTCGGAGACGGTCGTCGGGTAGTCCAGACCGATACCCGTAGCCATCGCGTACGAGTATCTAGTGACGGGGGCGCCCTGAAGTAGCTCCAGCTTCATTTGGTCAATGCTGTCTGTCTGCGCTTTCGTCAAGTGCTGAATCTTCGAGTCCACCTGGCGAGCGAGGGAGCCATTGCGTCCTCGAGGAACCCGCTTCGTAGCTAGCAAGCTCCCAGTATCAAGAGGTAAGAATGAACTCTTGGTCACCGTGGTGCGTGCAGACTCGCGACGTTCAAGATCCTCTTCTTCTCGCTCCCGTTGGCGCTGCTGACTGAGCAGCCGAGCGGCAGTCTCAGCTAAATACTGGTCGCGGAGAGAGCTCCGAGGGCCAGGGCCAGGCTTTTCCGCCGCATAGTCGGCATACCGATGACTCGCCTGCAGTGTGGTCTCGAAGAGCGGCGGTGTGATCTCGCTTGCATGGCTGTTGCAGTTCAACTCCTTCGGTATTTCATGGAAGATAACACGCTTGAGTGTCGATTCGATCCGAGACTCCTTTCGATCTGATCGCCAGAACCAACAACTTGTTAGACAACAAACCGAAGAGCTTAGCTGAAGCGTGAACAACAGGTCTCACCTGGAGCGAAGTACGGAGCTGGAATTTTTCGCCTCGAGTAGCCTGTCCTGTCACGGAGAGCGTCCTCTTCGACCCAATTCCCCACCAGAGCGCCAATGTCGTTGGTCTTGTTGTACGACGCAAACATGTTGTCCATCGTCTCCGCTAATGTAGTGTTTGCTGTCTTTTGATCAATGCGTTGGGGGCACGTTACCCACTCGTGAGAGCAACACAAAAGCTAATAAAAGTTTGCCTAGAAAACGCCAGGCAGGTAGAGCGATCTATAAAAAAGGTTGTCAAATGTGCGGGTCTTACCTCACTGCGTCGCTCAAGTCATCTTCGTTGCCGCTAGTCTGGGGGGTTGATCGGTCAATCGGCACAAATGGCGATGCAGAGCTCGAGTCGGAAGCTTCGGCTCTCCAATCCGCACGCGGAGCTCCCCATCAAGAATCACAAGTATGTGAAAAATTGCACGGAGCTGTACATGGCGAATAAACGGATTGACAAAATCGCAAACTTCGACGCCTTCGTGAACCTTGAGGTGCTCTGGATCAACGGCAATCAGGTACGTCGACCATGTTGAACTAGATCAGTCTCGGTAGTGACTGCTTTCCTTTGCGCACTGTTTAGCTCCAAGCACTTGACGGGCTCGATGAATGTTTTCGGCTGAAGCAGCTTTACGCTCAAAACAATTGCATCCGGTAACGGGGAGGGCTTGATGCTTGGTTGTGATGCAGTCGTGTGTCTACTAAGACGTGTGGATGTGTAGGTCTCTTCGTGGTTCTTCCCTCCGGCACTTCCGATTCCTACAAGAGCTGCGTTTGTACGACAACAAGTTGAAGGACCTTCAGGGTACTCTGGAGGTGCTGAGCCGACTTTCCAACTTGCGAGATCTCGATCTGTTCGGCAACGCCGTCGTGGAGGAGGAAAATTACCGATTGCAAGTCATTCGAGCTATTCCGTCTTTGGATGTGCTGGATCGCCATGTTATCACGGACGAAGAGCGTGCAAAGGCGGCAAGGTAAAGACTCGTTCTTGGTGCCGAGGAGCGCGAAGCAGTAGAGTGCTAAGCAGTTGGTTGTGTGCAGGTTGCACGTGCGCGAAGACGTCGACACTCATTCTAACCAGCCCGGCAAAAGGAAGAGCAAGAAACAGTCTTCGACAGTCGTTGGTGCACCACCTCAAGCATTGTCGGGGACCGTGAAAATGTTATTCCGAGAAGTTACAGCCATCAAACGAGAGCAGCAGGTAGGGATTGATCATGGACAACAGTCGCTGGCATTGATTCGTCCGATGCTAATTGCACGATGACAGAAACAAGCTCACGAGGCAGCGGAGCGAGAGCAGCAGCAGTTAAGACAAACTCAGCAGCAAGCACAATCGGCCACTTCCAGCTCCAGGAGAACTGCAAATAATAACAAAGCCGACGAAGTTCCGGGTTTGGGTGATTGGGAAGTCGCGGCACTCAAGAAATACTTCCAGGCGCTTGAAGAAACGACAAACAGGTAGGCCATCGCGATTCGATAGAGCAAATCCGTAAACGGTCTGACGAATTCATCTGGTGAGTAGTGGCATCGCAAAAGAAAGTCTTGGCCAAGTGTTTCGATACCTCAGGACACGAGGATATACCGTCTTGTTCGATGGACTGCAGCTTGACGTGAGATCGCTCGGTTCGCTAGAAAAAGTGATGCCGGTGTCTGGCACCATACGCTGGAAGGAGTTTGTTCAGGTATGTTTCTGACGCTGCGGTGGTATAGAGGAGGTCGCTGAGCCCGTCTTGGTGTACCATGAAGCTCTTTGAATCCAAGCAGTTGCAATGTGAGAAATTGAGTCCCCAAGAGCTGCAGCAACAGGCAGCTGGCTGTTTTGACAAGTGTGCCGGCATGCAAGTAAGTAAGCAAGTCACTGCAATGTCACTCCTGATCTCACACTTGCCTGCTTCTGTTCCAGCGACGACTGCAAGCACTCGACACCAGCGATCCCAAATCCGCGGTACGTTTATAAGCACAAAATTCCTCAAAAGTCGACGTTCTGATGTTGTGTCGTTTGTTCAGCAACTTGCCAAGGAGAGTCTCGAGTTATCTCAACAAGGCTACCATCTTCAGGCTCTGGCAGATGGCGACAACTCGTCTAGTCGCTCCAGATCGTCTCGTATACCAAGCTCGGTTGACGTCACAGGAATCTGGGATGCAGCCCCAACATCAACACCTCGCACACGATTTTACATGACGGCCTTTGCTCGAGAGAAGGTGTCGGTACCTTCGTCAGCGTCTGCTTCAAGAGATTGCAGCTCCAAATTCTCCGAGTTGAAAACCGAAAGCGAACATATCAGCGAGACATTGGCTGGGAAATACAAAATCCGGCAAAAGGTGCGTAAGGTTGAGGGTTGCCCTCGACCAATTCCAAAACACTCAACACTCGTCTGTTGTGGCAGGACTTCACGAAGTACTTGCTCAAGCAGTCTCCGCAGACGACAAAGCTTGTGCGCCGTAACTATCAGCTGTAGGACTAAACGATAAATACAGTGGCGTCAGCTGATACAAAACATTTTAGCATGTCACCAGAGATGGCAAACAGTTAGACCTGCCAGCTCCCTCTATTCAATAAAGTCTTCCAGATCAGCGAATGCATCTACGCCATCTTCTTCGTTCAGGAACGCGTCAATAATAGGGTGACGGCTGCGCAGACGCTTTCGGCGTTTCCTGACGATCGGGACAACACCGAGCAAACGTTGTCGTGCCCTTGCTTTCCCACGATGAGCATTCGTTTGATCTGTCGGCGCGATTTTCTCTTTAACTTGAGACACCAATGCTTTCAGACGATTAGTTGTGGCTTCAGGTAGCGTGGTCTACAGCGTGTTCGATAATGACAAGGTAAGCTATAGGGTACTTGAGCTATTCAGAAGATCGAGGAAGCTACGTACCTCTTTCAGCCATGCTTGCACGGTCCCCGGAACTTGCAGGAAAAATATGTCCATCTTGAGTAAGGTTGCCGAAACCTACAGCCAAAAAAGAGAGAAAGAGAGAATTGCTAAGTTAACTGTGTGTCCGTCAAAGGAACTAAGCGAGTTCAATCCAGTAAACCGTACCTTCGTTTTTGTTCCAGTGTCTCGACTTGCATCCTTGATACCATCGACCCATGTTCGACTTCTCAGTGCAGACAGCACCGAGGCTTCAAAAATGCTGATCGTCACCTCATGCGTCAGACCACCGTCGGCATCGAATGCCTTTCGCAAAGATCCACTTGCTTTGCCAATGCGTAAACCGAGTTCGACCATGTTCAGCATCTTCAGTAGCACATTTCGGGTCCACCATGAAATATCACGGTTGTTGCAAATCGCTCGGTTGGCCAGTTCGTGAATCCGAATGTAGCCCATAATTTCCTGGTGATGGGAAAATGTGCAGGGCCCGCTACCAGAATTCTTGGTGGTGATAGCACTGAGAAGCGAGGACATAGATTGATCAAGCACGACCAAAACAGCCAGAATGGCAATGCTTTGGCAAGCTTCAGACTGGAGGTGCGGAATACGATCTCGATTGGGAGTGTAGGAGCTACCACTGTCAGCGTTTGCTTCGACGACTGCATTGGGGTGGTCAGAACTAGCTGATACATCCGAGTCGGAAGAGTAACTGGCGTCCGAATCAGAGTCCACTCGTAAGCCGTATCGGGATCTGGCATCGAACCCTTGTCGTAGACGCTTCTGACGCGATGGAGTACCGTGCTTTTCCTTGTTTTTTATGAGAGATGGTCCGTACTTAGGGCGGCCCTTGCTTGAGATAGTGGAGGTGATAGCAGAGTTGAGTCCACACGCCTGAATAATGCCTTCAATCTTGCTCTTCATTGTCACGAAAGTCTTTATGTGGAGTGCCAGATCGGGTGGCAGGGAAATATTTAGGAGAAGGCGAAGAAGTCGCGGCTTGTACACGACATTGTCACATAGGATATCGTACGCAAGCGAAGAAAGTGTATGCCACTCAGCGCAATCCACGTTCCAGTCCTCCATTCCCGCGCCGATGTTACGAAAGCACTTGCTTAATGATGCGCATGACACAGCCAGTTTCGCAAGCCCATCCTGCTGAGCGCACTCCTTGACGTCACTCAAAAAGTAGCGAGACACAAGGACAAAGTTGTTGCCATTGGCATTTCGTTGACCTTCCGGCTCTCTATGTTGACCAGTCCACGAAATTCTTTGTAGCACAAGTCCAAGTTGTTCGTGCACTGAGCGGAGATTCGAAGTCTTCAGCATCGCCTCCATGACCCGTCCAATTGCAGCACAGACGTGTTCAAGCATCTCTTCTCCTGCTTTAGTGTCTAACAGCACGACTGTCTTCGCGTTTTTTCCTGGTGCTACAAGATGCCTCGCCGATGTTGGAAATTTGGTAGAAATGGAATCAGCATACACCGAAAACCTGGGAGCAGGCTCGTCACTTTTATCGTCCGTAGCCCTGGGAAGATATTCTGATCTCCGTGCATCGTCGGAGCTGGATGAATCTGACACTGCTACAATTCGATTCCTAACAGAGAGATATATGCACAGCAGCATTTCAAGGATGGGGCCAGCTTCGTTCAGTGCACCCACTTCAATATCACGAGGAAAAAATGCTCCATGAAGCTCTTCATCTCCAAGTGCACTGTAACACGAATCCAGTGCAAACAGGGCCGCGTCAAAAGACATTCCGCTTGGCTGTTCGTTATGTGATGTCCGAGAATCATCTGCCCCCTGGAGTGCGCTTTTGATCGCAGTCAAAATTCGAAGTCGCTCAGGTTGTAAAACTCGGCGAAGCCCGTACGAAGCAGCCCTGAGATACTCCTTCGATAAGCTAGTGTCCATTTCGCTTGCGTAGTGGGTAGCAAGCTTCCGCACCATCCTATGCAAGCTGAACTGTACTTCCATCAATGACCAAACCGAAACGCCTCTGTCATCAGCACGAAACGCTGCCAAGCCCCGGTAGCCCATATCTTGGTCGCCAGAATCCTGCACAGGCTGTCGCCACGTCAGCATTTCAATCGCAACATTGCAAATTGCGCATCCGATGTAGATGCGTGCTACAAGCTTCCACCAGGCACTCTTTTCGTAAGCTTTAGAGGGCACAGACTGATTTAGCAAATCATCAGAGTCCTGGCAGATCCAGTGGAAAAAATATTTCCAGTTGGGAACCAAGTCGACGAGCCACTGCTTGATATCACTGTCTTTCTCGCTGAGAGCCTCGATGGGCAGACCCTCTGAAGAAACTTTCGCTCGAGTTGCAGCTGTTTGGAATCCTATCAAGCATGATAGTAGCTTCTGAAAGACGAATCCGGTCGATGCCGCTCCGTCCAGGCTTGCATTTTGCTGGTAAAACGCGTCGAGAGAGCTGAATCGAAATCGAGGCAGAACTGAATCCTCCTCTTCATACTCATTTTCGCTATCTCCATCATTTCCATACCCCACCATGCTCGAGATAGTTGGCTGAATGAACTTTCCAACTTCTTGCGACAGGAACCTCTGGAGCTCTTCCCACGAGTTCTTACGCAATGAGATGACGTGCTTCTCCAACTGAGTCCCACCAAACTTGAACAACTGCTCTAATCGACCAAATGACCAAGCTTGGATGTCGTGGCAAGCTGTGATACTGTTTTTGAGTGCGGAAACAATCTCTTCCTGCAGACAGTCGCCACGTCAGTGGTTGCTTAACATACCAACAACAATCCAAACCAAACGATGTGTAACCACGTACTTCTTGCTGTTCATTAAATGGTAGCTCGTGGTCTAGCCACGTACACCACATGTCAACAGCAAACTGTTGATGCAACCGGGTACCAGTAGAGAGAAGCTTACGTAAAAACACCATCAAAAAGTTATACAAATCTGTAAAGTACAAAAGTGGCATACACGTTAGGTTTCTCAAACAGTCGTTGACGGGGCATACAACAGTTACCTTTGTACACTGCTGCCAAGCGGGAGGCAATAAGAAAAAACTCTCGAGCGCTGTCAAATGAACGTTGAAACTGCATACTTTACGCAGTAACAGATACACATCAAGATCAGCGGTCGTCAAGCAAAAAGCACCTTACTTGCCGGTTGTTACCTGAGCCAGTCTTGAATAGCATTAAGGTGCGGGAAAAGCTTCCCTGATTGCGAAATAAATAGTTGTGATAGAGTTTCTCCAGCGATCTACACAAAACAACAAGTACTGGTCAACCTCAGTATGTGCCCTGCAAATGCAGAGACTCGATGTATTACCTTCCTCTGTGCGGGCTTTTGGGAGCGCTCAAATAAGCTGCTGAGTAATTCAGAGCGCGTCTCTGGGGCCTGTTGAGCGCAACAACAAAAACAGTCAGATCCAAGTCCAATTACTGCAGTGCGAACCAGGCAACTGAAGGAGTCGCGTACCGTCTCGAAAACTGACTGTAACAGTAACAACGCCACTGTACACTTTGACGTCGGCAGCTTGCCATCTTCATCACTTGTATGTCTTTGCTCTGTCCAGAAGAAAGCAATATCCATCAAAAGAAGAGCTTTCCACTCGCGCGCATGAATTTGTTTGCCGCCGAAATTTAGCAGGAGTTCCACTTGATCAAGCACACGTTTCTCTATAGTGTTGTTTGGCGCTCGCGAATTCGCGTCCATCAGTGACGTGGTAGCATTAGACGCCATGATATCACTTTCCATAATCCGCCATGCGAGCTGCTCAATGTCTGTGAACACGGAAGCTTCTGTTGCAACGCGCGAGGATGACGTTCGGTGGTGCAAAATTGGCTTGGATGCCTGGAGCGAATGCAGCAGCAGGAAAACATCGCGCCAGTCTAGCGTGAGGTCCAATCCGCCGAATTCAGAGTCGTCGAACAGGCTGCTAGCATCCTTTATGTCGACGTTGGCATCCTCTGTCAGTTTACTAGACCGAATGGATTCGCATACAAGCGAAACGATCCGTGGGGACTGGTGAAAACTCTGTGTGGCAAAACAATTAGGCGCAGCATGTTAGCGCGACGCAATCAGTCCGCACGAAGCCACATCTCAAACGTACCATTTGCAGGTTGAACTCTGCCTCCTGTCGAAGATGCACTGGCAGTTGACGCAGCAAATAGCGAACAATCCCAATCCACCTATGGTCGCCCGTCACACTCGCCACCATAACACACTCCCGGATCACGGGGTTCATCGTCTCACTCGCCATTTCTGGCGACGTCGTCACCATGCGCTCCACATTCTCCTACAAGCATAAAACAAAATCAACAACCGCCCCTTCACCTCCATCTTTCTCTCCACCCACCTGAAGTTGCTGCCAGCTCTCTCTCGACATCAACGTCGTGTCGTCCACCAGCACATCCAACAAACTCGGCACCGTCTGGCAGCTCCACGGCAACTCTAGCAACTTGGCCAAATTCTAGCAAGAAAACGCAAAATTAAAAAAGTGAATCACCATTCTCCACGTCTCTCCTCCATCTCTCCCACCTCACTGGCAACTCGAGTCTCTTCGTCTTCTCCACTGCCACTGAGCTCCCCCACCATCCCCAGAAAGTACGGCACGAGTCCTAACAACTGGGGCAGCACTTTCCCCGGCTTCTTCTCGTGCACCACCTCCCCCAGGAAGGAAAAGACGATCTCCAGCACCAATTTGAGCTCCTCCAGCAGCTCACGTCTCCGCACGGCGTGCTGCGCTTTCGGTAGTGTCCGCAGATCCTGTAGCCCGTCCAGAGCCGCGGCGTAGCCCAAATTGATCTCCGTGAGCAGCTGCATGCTCTCGAGCTCGCTGGGGCTGCCCCGGCGTAGCACTTGGATGATCCTAGACGCGGCGCGCAGCCGCGTGGTCTCGCACCGCACCAGCAGGTGAACGAGCGGCAGCCAATCATCCTCCACCAAGAACTCGCTCTTCTTCTTGCCCTTGGATGCACATTTGGCGTCGCGCGGCGCGATGCCGTCCAAAAGCCCGTTGAGCTGCGAAAATGTCACGTTACAAGGTGAGTATTAGCGCTACGGAGGCGGGTATTGCGTGAGGATGAGGCGGGAGACGCAGCACCTCGACGCCGTCGATGGACTGCAGGTACTGGCGCACGGCATCGGCGTCCGTGGCGCTCGCACGCAGCAGCTCCCGCGCGCTGCCGTGCTCCATGACAGTTTGTACCGGTATTCTTTAGGTTTCAAGGTAGCTGTTCTTGTAGAGGGGTTTACCGGTACTGTACCGGTGATTTGTTGGGCCTCACCAAAATACCGATTTACCGCCCTCTCCCTTGTTTATTTTGAATTTTCAACAAAAATACCGGCCCGAGTCCCGACCGGGGTAGTCACCGGCTACAATTGTTTGTGTGCTCACTTCAAGCCGGGCAAAAATAACAATGGCATCCACAAAATTGCCGCGTGATGGCATCGAAGGGGGAAATCAAGCAGAAAAGAACATCGTCGAGAAGATGGAAATGAGGATGCAGCCCGCGCCATGCAGTTTGTCAAGTCACGTAGCAGTTAAGCTCTTACAGCTGAAGAAAAGTATGATATCCTCGCACTTCAGGCAAGTTTTCGTGTAGATTACTGCGTCGTGCCACGAAAGGAGTCTACTACCAATAATATTGCGTGCTTACTGGGTCGTTCAAATAAAACAGTCGGTGCGATTTGGTCTACATTTCGATCTCATGGTACGGTTGTAGTCGCTGGCCACCCTGAAAATCGCATGACCAGGTTACTACAATGCAACAAATGGTTCGGGATTTTGTTCGCTGCAGATGTGAAACACGGACAAAGACAACAGCTAAAGATATCATGCATCATCTAGCAGAGCAGAGGGTTTGGCCTTGGATACTACAGATATTGACGGTACAAAAGCCGCTATGCGTCAGTACAGAGATGTTTAAATAAGCATGGCTACACTAGAGGTATACACAAGGACAAGGCGTTGAAGTCGCCACCCACCAATGACTTGGCCATATCTCAGCATGTGCAGAAATGACCAGCAGTGACATCGCATCACGTCGCATCGTGTACCTTGACGAAAGATACATTCATCAGCATGACACGAGGCACCACGATTCGCTTGTCGACCCTATGGATGATTCCTCAGTCAAAGTCAAGCACAAAAGGAGACAATTTTATTTCGTCGCCGCGATTGTTGATGGCGATCGCACTGTTGATGACGAGGTTCGTACTCCAGAGCAGTGTGTCCATCTCCTTGCTGACACAGATGACACCTTTTGTAGGAGGCAAACAAACAGCCGATTAGTACGGTATGTTCTGTCACGATTACTTTATCGGCTGGATGGAAACTTTGCTGGGTGTGTTGGACTCAACCCCCCCCCCCCCCCACCACCACCACACACACACACACACACACACACACACACACACACACACGCACAAACTGTTTAATAGTTATGGACAACGCAATGTAACACAAAGTTCTGTCACCTAGCACACCAAAACAAGGCAGTAGGCGCGCAAAAATGTTGACAGCTATGGTGGAATACGAACTTGAACTCCCACCTCGTGCGACAAAAACAATCCGATGAGATCGACTATCGAAACACATTGAAAAAAAGTAGCTCCTGTTGTTGTCGAGATGACCAGGTTAAGAAGCACGAGATGGTATACACCCCACCATATCACTCCGATCTGCAGTTCATTGATCTCGTATGGGCTAATATGAAAGGCTCCGATGGACGCCAGTTTTATTCAACAAGTACAGCATTTACTGATATACAATCACGGTTAGAGAGTGAATTTGCAGAACTGAAGTCTTCAAGTGTTCAAGGTTGCATAAATGCAGCCAATAAGCAACTTATGCGCCTAAAGCTGCACCTCGAAGCTGTGGGCGCCTGCTCATCTGAAGAGGAACTCTCGTCTGAAGAAGAATACAGCGACACTGAATAATCTAAATATTACAATAAACTTATGCTTTGATTGGTTAGTCGGTTGGCAATATTGTAATTACAATCCCATATTGCATCCTTATAAGGAGTTGCAAAACCGTTTATAGGAGTCGAATTCACATCAAATTTCCAAAAGAACGACATGGTGAAAATTGATGACTGAACCACCAATCAAATCGCTAGGAAAAGACGAATCGAATGATGTATTTAAGCAAGGGGTAAATAAAGCGTCCTTGTTGCTGTCGACCAATGTAAAGAGCAATACGCCGGTGCCAGCGTACTGAAGCGGTCAAAAGCAATATCGCGATCGACATCAGTAGAGAGATCACGCTCTGAAGCTGACAGCATCAGATCTGACAGCCACTCATATCCCATGTGCGAACGAAGGCAAAATTCTACGCGCTTCATAGCTCAATAATACTATCATTATCTTCTTGTTATGACCACGAAAGGGTATGTCTTGTCGAGCAAGGTGGAGGCATACGTCAACTATAAGTTCGATGCGCCTATGATTCTGAACACGTTCAAGCTTGTCAGCTCTATCCAACACAATTTGAATGTCATGAAGTGCTAACTGCACTTCAGCAAAAGCATCCGCAGTATTGATGTGTCTTGATCACCTAGCACTGACATGTAACAAGAAGCCATCTCGACTTGTAGCCTTTTCCAGTTTCGAAAGCCTCTCGAAGGCTGAGTATAAGCGCTAATCTCTTTCCCCGCTATCATAACCTCTCTACTCAGGTAACAGTACACACAATACGCTGCATCTGTCTTCGGGGAGTACTCTAACCATTTGAAGCACTTAAACCAAACCTGCTGAAACGATCTCATGCGGCCACTAAAATCACGTGATGTAGTCTCGGCTGGTATACACATTAGCGTACGTACGCGAGAATAACAGATTGACGTAAATTCGGATCGTCTTTGAGCTGGTTGATGAAGTACAGATTGGGTGATCTGTCAGCCGGGTCGAGGCGGACGAAATCATGGATGGTGCAGTTGCATGGGTTAACCGGGATGCAATGCTCCTCGCACCAATATAGAGCGGCTTGCTGTTGACGATGCAAGTGATGTTCTTTCGCATCGACGGAGATACTTGGGGGCGTGTGGGTAGGCGTGATATCAACTTCATTAGTCGCAGGGTGTGGACGCCGGCCGAAAAAATTGGCGATCGCTTTAGTTTTGAATCTTTTCCAAGGCATGTTGTCACCGACGCACGCAAAATTCCTGCCTGCGAAGCCGGTTACACGTTCTCGATTCCATCGGGAAGGGGCAGCAAAATTTACCGACCCGGCCCCCCTTGCTATTTGGTCTGGCTCCGCATCCGCTGTAGATGTGGCCCAGCACACGCGCTGTCGATAGCTCCTCGAGATGCCAGCCACGCAGCCTGCTTTTGGACATGATGTTGTCCACAACGAAGGTGTGGTCCACATAGTATTCAGATGTTGAAGCCGAGAAGCTGAAAAGAGCAAGCGCGGGCGCTGTGTGAAGCCGAGCAAGCCCAAGGAGCCCACGTCCGCCTTGGCGCACATCCCTCTGTGCGTTCTGCTCGCGGGTTGAATTCGCGCATGGCATGGAGGTACCGCCCATGTACGAGTGCTGGTGGACCGCGTGAGTCGCGACGTCGAGTGGCTACGTGCAGAGGTGCGACTGGCTGTTGCTGAGGAGAGGGAGCTGCCATTGACTTGATACATGTGTTGCAGTGTGGTAGAGAAGGAAACGTTCACGAGCCATCTGCTACAGCTCTCGAGGCAGGTGCAGCAACAAAGGGCACCACTCCGACGACGTGATGCATGAGCCCCAGGCGGCCGTGGTCGCTGCAGGTGGAGCTAGCCGTGTCCTGTACCCGCTCGCTCGTGTTGTCACAGGTCGGTTCTCGCTTGATGCATTCGCATGGAGTAAATCGTCACTAGCGTATTGGCATTCTTATTGTAAAGGTGCAACCAAATGAGAATCACGGTGACTGTGTGCTGCGTCGCATAATTGCTGACGTGGGTGCGACATGTTGGATGAGCGTGATGGTCGCCAAGTCGCTCTCGCGTCGGCATCCACGCCGAACGAGTATCCTGGGCTGGCTGAATTCTCATTGAGCAGTCGTACGCCTGTAAGTGCCCGTCGATCGTTTGGAGGCCCAACAGCTGGGGCCGTCGTTTGCTGGGCTCGATGAACTTGGGAAGGACTCGTCGACCACGAACGACGGCAAGAAGATGGCCATCGTGTTCCTACGTATTGAAGCTGTTAAGCTGGTAGGAAGCTTAGACACTTGAGGAGAAACCGGGAAAATGGGAAGTGAGTAGATTGAAAAAACATCCAAAGCCCTCGCGGGGGACATCTTACAGCTACAGCCCTCCTGCGCTCTCACATGCCGCTACAGCGTACGCTCTTGGGCTGTGCCTGATTGTGGCACCTTGAAGTCCAGAAGATGACAGATATCTGCGCCATCAAATTGATGGCACACACTCCTTTGATCCAGGACGCGCTGTTTCAATTTGAGAGCGGTCGAGCGACCGCTTTCAAACTGTGACAATATAATTTTCTAGAAGCTCTCGGCCAGAATTTAATATTTATTCATTTAACGAGGTAACCTTCAAGATTTGATGGCATGGACAAATTCAGAGCGGAACGAAAATTCGTTTTCAGAATCACTTGCATAAAGTATGTGGATTCGACAAATTGAGAGCGAAAAGTTTGCCAAACCTGCGGAAAAGTATGTACTGGATATACATTTTTACAGGTTTTGCAAACTTTTTGCTCTGAATTTGTCGACCTCATCAAGTCTCGCAGCGAATTTATCCATAAAAAACGAACGTAGTGATAAAGTACCCGGCTTTCGTCCGGATTGGGGGAGGGCGCTTGCAGAAGGCTGCATCACGACCAAGCGCGAGTTCGAGCTGCTCTGGGAAGAAGGACGGGTGCTTCAATGGGCCTCGAAGAATGCTGCTTGCTTCATGTACTTGGGGGGAGGACGAAAGGACGAAAATGATGTAACCCCCGGGAGAGGACGAGTACGTTGTTCATGTGTAGGATGTGGTTGGATGAATCATTCCTATTATATGGCGCCGCTGAGCAAACGTTCGACGGCGGCGTGCACATTGCCGAGCGTGGCTTGTAACGCGCGGACGTTCTGGTCCCGATTGGGGAAGCCCATGTCGTTGAGCTGCGTGAGCTGGGACGCGTAAATCTCCTCCGGGTTGCCTGCAGGCGCAGCAGGAGAGCTGCCGGGTGCTGCCCCACTGAAACCGGCGCCAGGGAAGCCACCGAACATGGCGAACGGATTCGCGGCTGCAGGGTTCGCTGCACCAGCGGCATTATTGCCAGGGAGGCCACCGAACATTGCGAACGGGTTGGCGGCCGCAGGGTTCGCTGCGCCTGCAGTGCCCGCGCCAGCGGCATTGTTGCCGAGGTTCAGTCCTTCTAGTCTGTACATTGCAAGCAAGAGTCAAAAGCAATTAGCATCACAACGGGTTTGCCGAGCAATGCACCACCGCAACGTACCCTGGGACCAGTCCAGATCCACGCAACTGGTTCATGGCGTTCTGCATCTGCATCATCGCCTGGAGATTCTGCGGGTTCATGGCTTGACGCAGGAACTCGGGGTTCGACATCATTTGCCGCATTTGCGGGTTGGCGTTCATCATAGCAGCCATCTGCGGGTTCATCGCCTCCATCTGCGCGAGGAACTGATCCGGGTTGCTCGTCACTTGGTCCATGGCTGCTTGGAACAGAGGACTCTGCATCATCTGCGCCATCATCTCGGGATTGCCGCCCATGCTTCCCATGCCTCCCATGCCTCCAAGGCCGCCTAGACCCGCGGCCCCCCACGGGTTCGCACCAGCACCAGCGGGTGCAGTGCCAGTAGCAGCCCCCGGAGCGGCCCAAGGGTTCGCACCAGCAGCAGGAGTTGACAAGCTGGGAGTCTGCGACGTGTTGGTCGTCCCACTGGCACTGCCACCAGCAACGCCAGGCATCGTAAACGCAGGGCCGCGAGGAGCAGGCGCACCGCTCGCCGCGGCGTCCATGAGCGGCTCCTGCACGTCGTGGTACATGCGTCTAAGCGCGTTGAACCCCTCCGGGTGGCTCTCAATGTTCCGCAGCGCCGTGTCTTGGCTCCGCATCATCTCTCGCATGGCCGCGGGGTTGCGCATGGCCTCCATGCTCTGCCGCAGCAGCTCCGGGTCGTTCATGATGTGGCTCAGCTGCGGATTCTGCTCCATGAGCTGCTGCATGGCCGGGTTGCTCTGCATGAGGTTGCGCATGACGTCCGGGTTGCTCATGATGCTCTGGATCATGGGCGAGTCCATCATCTGCCGCATCATCTCGGGGTTCTCCATCATCTGCTGCTGCATTTGCTGCATGCTGGGCGCTCCGCCGGCGCCCAAGTTGCCGAACAAATTGCCATTAGCAGCTCCAGCGCTGCCCGCGCCCGTTAAGTTACCAAACAAGTTGCCGTTAGCAGGTCCAGCATTGGGGAACAAGGGGGAGATCGAGGGGTTGGCCGGTGCAGAAGCAGCAGCAGCTGGGGGCGGCGTCGTGGAGGCTGCTGCAGCGGGTCTCGCAGCGGTGCGCGCCGCTCCCTTGACAAAGTAGATCGTATCTTCGGCCTGGATGCCTACACAGCAGCGCGTAGCTTAACTGTCAGTGGTTGGCCTGGAGTTGCTGCAACGTTCGCAACGTACGTACCATAGCTGGCGAGCGTCTGCTCGTCCTTGAGCACTTTGCCTTTGTAGATGAGCCGCTGCAGCCCCGCGGGGACCTCCGTGGGGCCCGCGAGCACCTCCTTGCACTGCAGCACCGTGCCGTCCAGCGCCACGTCCACCGACAGCTTCTTCCCCGCCGTCGTCTTCACGTGCAACGTCACCATAATCCTTCGCAAGAACTTCTGCCACGCTCGCCTTCTTCTCTTCTTGCCATCGTACTTACTCGAATGTTATGACCACACAATAAGCACACAAATATTAATTGTAGCCGCTGCAGTTATTAGATAGAATGTCGGAGCCGATGGACGTGGTGGAGGTGGACGCCCCCGAGCCGCCCGTTAAGCGCGCCAAGACCGAGACACCGGCACGCACGTGCCAGTTCTGCAGCAGCAAGAAGCACGTGGCCGCCGGCTGCCAGAAGAGCGCGTGCAAAAAGTGCTGCCTGGCGCGTGTCGGGGCCTGCAGCTCGCACCCGAAAGGTTGGTCCATACAAACACCAACGTGACGGGAAGTTGACACTTAGTGGTGATTTTGCTTTTGCTTTTGACAGAGGTGGAGAGACCCGAGCCGGAACCTGGCAAACCCAAGAAACCCGTGCTCAAAAACGAATTCCGCGAGACCAATTTCCACTGTACGGGACATTAATGCAATGGACCATCACAAAATGGGCGCTTATATATGTTTTTCTTATATATTTTTTGCAGACTACGGCGAGACTGTGACCATCTTCTGCGTGCGGGACTTTTTCGAGAATAAAAAGCTGAGTCAGGGCGTGCTGAACGACCAGGAGCGGGCAGAGCGTGTGAGCGGCAAAGTCTGGGGCCGCCGCAAGAGGAAAAGTGGGGCAAACTCCGAGATCAAGCAGCTGATTCAGTGTGCACTGGGCAAGAGGCCAGCCCCACCCGAATATGGAGCGGTCGTGGGGCTCACGGACGCATAAAGAACCAATTACTTTTTTCAGGTCTTATATTCGAGGTGACAAAAAGTTAACCTTTCATCCAGCACGGCACGTCGTCTCCTGCCTCGGAAGAATTAGGAGGTGAAGACTCGAGGTTGGGGTCAGGAGATGGCGAGTTGGTGTCGGGTGCTGAGGTTGCAGGGGTCGCGGGTGCTTTACGGTTTTTTAGGAACACGATTTCTTCCTGGAGTTGTTTGGTGCGAAATTGGCAGTCCCGGCAGTACTTGCGTGCACCTTCCAGCTCCACGGTGATGTCTTCAAGTTTCTGCTCTTGAGCGGCGTTGGCGTTTTCAAGCGCTGCGACTCGCGCTTGTAGATGTTTGGTCTGGGAGCCAATTTGACCCCTGCGGGCTTTCAGCTCGAGGTTCTCTTTTTTGAGAGCTGCGAGCTGCTCGGTGAGTTGATCTTCGGCGCGGGACAATTCGCTGCGCCTCTTTTCCATTTCTGCCGCCCTTGAACTTGCACCTTTCAGTGTCTTTGCAGTTCACAGAACAGCAAACGCTTAGCGGAAAGTGTTGACGCCGCGGCTCTTGGATTGCTTACCTTCGTCAAGGCTCGCTGCTTCTCTTCGAGAGCGAGCTTCTCCTCTTCCAGCCTTCTTGACATCATTTCATACTCTTCCCGTTTCTGCTTCTCGCTTGTCAATGCCTACAACTTGGAGGTTAGAAAGCTCGTGACAGAGAATGCGGACATCACACTCCAGTTACCTCTTGAAGTTGTTGGCAGGTTTGATGAGCTTTAAGGAGCTCACTTTCATATTGAGCGCATTTCGATTCGAGCTCAGCTATCTGCGTGTTCACCAGTGTATGAGTCGTCAATGGCCGTGCAATTCATGAGCCGCACTCAAACGGAGCATACTAAATTGTTCTGCATTTGCTGATCCTGCAGAGCTCGCTGCAGCTTATTCTCGAGAGCATATCGATCGTCGAGACTTTGTTGCCGCTCTCGCCGAAGATCGTCTACAATTTGTCGATGTGCCTTGCTGTCGCTCCTAGTTTGCGTTTGATCCTTTTCTCGCAATCTTCGCTGCTCGAGTGCTGCCGTGCGCTGAGTTTCGCTTTCAACTTGAAGCTGCAGCAACTTGAGTGAGTGGTGAATGAAAGGGAGTCTACGGCACGTAGTCGTACCCGTTCACATTGAATTTGCAGGTGCTGCACTTGCCGCTGCAGTTCCTGGTTTGTCGTCGCCATGTCACTGACAATGCGAGCGTGTTCATCCTGCTCTTGTCGCAATTGACGATCGTGACCTGCAAATTCTCTATCGACAGCGTTTTGCTTGCATCGTAGCATCTCCACCTCCTTCTCCTTGTTCGCGAGCTTGACCGTGAGCATTTCAAGGAGTTCATCTTGCACTCTCCGCTCTTCCTCTTGGACAACTGGACTTGATGATTGGTTATCCCAGTTCGAACTGCCCCGTACATCCTGCAGAGTGACAACGAGTGAGATAACCACGAAATGAGAGCGGTCGGCGTTGACGTACAGATACCACGCGGCCCACGCGAAGTCCGCCGCCTCGTTTCACTATTGGTAGCTTGTGAGGTTTCACGGGTTTTGATTTTTCGTGTATTCCGCTGCTGGTTGAGGACATGGACTGACGCTGAGCTTTCCAAGACATGGCCACCAGATCCAGCAAAATGTGCAATGTAGAGGCTGCAGTGCTTGAAGTAAACGGTGAGCGATGCGATCAACGATGCTCAGACGAAAATACTTAGCGCGTTTCAACTCGTAGGAGTTCACGTCCGACTCGCAGCAAGTTTAGTCCCCACGCGCAGACCTCTCTCCGCAATGTCCAAGTCGAACGTTCGAGCGCAGAGCGAGCAGCTCTTCAACCTGCAGGTGCAAGGAGACAAGTATGCCAAACTGCTGGTGGAGCAGAAGCATCGACTGCGACAGCTTGACGATCACTGGAAGAAAGTTCACGAAGAGCTCAAGGAACTGCGCCTGAAGCGTGGTGAATGCGACCAGCGGGGCGGAGGTGCCAATGCAGTCCGCGCTCGGATGGCCGATGAGCAGCGGGAGCTCATGAAGCTCGAAAATCGACTATCTGCTTGCAAGACCCGTGAGAGCAAAATGGTCGCGTTCAACGCTGAGCTTCGCAACCGAGTAGACGAACTTCGCGCCAATCGCGTCTTGAGCCAAACCGTGTTTGAGAAGAACCAGCGTCGACTGCGCGAGATCCAGAAGCAAATGCAGGAGGCCTTCCGTCAGTCGACCCTGATCGTATCCGAGCGCGATCGGGTAAGTTTGATGTTTTATTTGTTGGAATCCAGTCGCCCAACTAACTGATCGATATCCGCAGATTCTGTCCCAAGCGAACTCGTTGTCTGGCCAAAACATGGACGAGCAGGAAGCCTTTGACCAGGTCTACCAGAGTCTTGCATCCATCATCAAGCGCGAGAAAGAGAGTGCCGAGTCGTACAGGAAGCAGATTCTCGAGCAGGACCCAATGGATATCTCGGACGATTTCATGCGTGGGAACATGAAACTTGAGGATGAACAGCAGCTTAAGAAGACGCTACAGATGCTTGACATGACGGTACGCTCTGCTATTGCTGTAGTTGTCGTTGAAAAAGGGTTGAACCCCTATTTCTGCTACTTCGTGTGTAGATGCTGGAAGACAAGCAAAACATCGCATCCATTAACGAAAAACTGCAAGAGTTTGAGACGACATTTGCCGCTCTGCAGCAAGAGATGGGAGTCGACGACTACCATGAGCTTGTTGAAGTGTACTCGAGAAAAGAGGAGGAGAATTTTGCACTCTTCCGCTACGTTCAAAGCACCAACAACGAGGTCGAGCAACTCGAAGATGAGAAGCTGGCACTCGAAAGAGAGATTCAGAAGTGAGAACCTTGCTGGCCTCGTTAGAGAGTGAGGCACTCATTTATCGTTGTCTGGTGCAATCACGTGTAGGCTGAAGAGCGACATGCAGGACGGTAGTGCGAATGCACGAAAGCGAATGGTCGATGACCTAGTGGAGACGCGTCAAAAGTGCGTCGGTAGCTCTCTCCATGCTGGGATATTGAGGTACTCGCTGATAATGTGGTGCTGTAGGATTCTGAAGGAAAACTCGGAGATCGAGCGACTTCGAGCTGCAGCAGCTCGGGAATTCCAGCCGCTGGCACGTGTTGTTGACAGGCTCTACAACGCACTAGGTTGCAACGACGTCATGCCGGTAAAGATGATCGCAAGTGCGTTAGTTGCAATTACCAGTTCTCTAATCTGTTGCCGCGGTAATTCGTATCTAGCCTGTGGTTGGGACCTCGACTTCGGGTGGCAGTAGTTCGGATACGTCAAAGCGGACGAGAAAGCAGTCGGAAGATCAACTCGCGCTGGTGGTACGTATGTGTTGAGTAGATGGAGCAGAGAATGCAGGATACTCACCCGCTTCCTGTCGCGTAGGCTCGCATCAACTCCATGAACGATCTCTTGGCTGCGCACGGTATCACCGAAGGAAACATCCTCCAATTCCTAGCGGTCAGATCATCGTTCGCCTAGGACGTATTCAAGCGTGGTGGTCTAACGACGTTGTTGCATAGATCATCGAGGAGCGGAGCAACGAGCTCATTGAACAGTTTTCGCGCCGTCTTCAGTACAAGAACCCAGCAGAGGCCCAACGCGCCTCGTTAGGAGCAAACCTGCGACCCAGTGATCCTACCCGGTCTGTGAATGCGGTGCGAGCGCTTTTGCCTGATTTCCTAGATGGCCCTGCAACGAGCAGCGGGTATGGAGGTGCAACCTCACCATTAGCGACGAGCCCCGTGCAGTTAGCATCAGCGGCTACGTCATTTGGGGGGACAGGCATCGAATTCAGTATCGACAGACGGCTGACGGGGACGAACGCCTCCATCTCCGAGGACGAGCCAGAATCACCCCGTAGCGACGACGAGGACAGCGATCGGCCATTGACCAGGGTAGAGCTGCAGAAGCGAGCAGCCAAGAACTTTGCGAGCCTTCAGTCTTCTCCGAAGCTGCAGCCTATTCGCTCCAGGCCCGTGCTGCCGAAGAAGAAGAAGTACTGACCGCTTCAGTAGAGAGCCCTTAAGAGTGGTTGAGCTATGGCGTTCGTCTTATGGCGCAGAACGACGAGCTCAAGCTTTGCGAGTAAACCAGTAAACCACTCACAGACTCCGCAGCAAATATCAAAGTACCAATCGATGTATATTCTGTGTCTGGTGTTGCGGCTAAATCAAAACTTACACTAGCCTTCTTGTCAAGGATTGAGTGATCGAAAATGAAAGATCAAATACTCAAGTGCTTGTTTCGTGGCCACGACACCACAGCAGTGGTTCACAGGCGCAACGTCCCCCAACAGATCCTATTGGCCAACAAGACCTGCTTCGACTACGATAACCAGCTTTCCCCGATCCTTTCCTGCAGGTTGAAACACCCACTGGGGATGCAATGCCTTTGGAACTTCCACCCTTCTCGGAGTTGATCTTGATAGGGCCAACGCTTTAATTCTCCACGAAACGCGAAATGCCAACGCAATCGCAGCCGCGTTTTCTTCGCGCTGTCCTAAGCGCATAGCTCCTGTCGCCGCTCCTCTTCCTGCTTTTTCTCCAGTGTCCGTGTTCTCTGCGGCGCTTGACGTTTTTTTCAGCTTCGTCGTCTTCTTGAATCCAGCTTGCGCATGCTAAGTTACTAAGCTTTTGCACGAGCTGTTGTGAAGCAGGAGCGAGAGCAAGACCTCGATCGGGACGGAGGGTATTTCTACGATGATCAATGTCATTTTCACCACAGAGTTACGCGGCTGAACGTGGCAATCAATGTTGCAATTGCAGATTTCAGGTCATTCGAAGTCCTCGCCGTGTACAGCTCGTCGTAGGAGGCGTCTCCCTACTGGGAGAGGATGAAGTTGTGTTGCTCTGCAGCGTTGGCTTGAAGCTGTCAATGCTGAAGCACACGTATACTTCGGGCCGCTTTCCGTCAAAAGCACCGAACACAGTGCAGCGCTTTCACTAGAGCGAGAGCAGACTGACATTTCGCTCGCGAGCAACGGCTGTGAAGTGTTGACAAGTCGAAGGGCTCAACGACACCCAACAGGAGCTGGTGACTGCCCGTTGCAGACGAGCTCTTTACCCGTTTATGGCAGGCTTGCGTGAATGGACCTCATGCATGCGAGGCAGGCTTCAAGGTGCTCGCTGGCGCGCAGAACTGCGGCCCTAGTTTCTGTACGACAGGCCTCTCCTTGATGAGCGAACGTGACTACGCAACCTTCGCGTCTACCAGTTCGTCCTAAGCATAGCAGCAATGGCATCAGTCGCTTCATTTCTCCTTTCGCACTGGGACCAACACACAGGATGAAGGTTTTTGCAGTGGTGACGGCTCTTGCGGCTTGCACGGGTTTCCTACCCGCGACTCAGGGCTGGTGGGACAACGGACACATGCTCGTCGGCGAGGTGGCCGCGCAGCTCCTGTCCTCGGTCGATGTTAGCACGATCGAGAGCATTTTGTCGAGATGGGACGACGACTTCCCCAATACGGGCGAGATCGCCACCAGTGCGGTGTGGATGGACCTCATCAAGTGCACGTCGGCGACCTCGACGTGTCCGTCTCCGGCTTTACCTTCCATTACGAGCATGAGCGACTGGCACTACATCGACCTGCCGCTCAACATTAACGGAGACAAGTGGAAGAACAAGGACGCGGACCTGACGCTGTTCGACGAGACCATGGGTGGAGATGCTGTATTGGTCATTGAGGGCAACATGAAGGCGTTCAAGACGACCAAGTCCAAGTGGGCGGCCAACCTCATCCTCCGCAACTTCATCCACATCTTCGGAGACTTGCACCAGCCCCTGCACACGGTGACTGGCATCAGTGAGGACATCCCGGCGGGTGACGGGGGTGGCAACAGCGAAATATTTGCGTCTCCGTGCGCCTTCAGCAACTTGCACGCAGTTTGGGACGCCGCTGGCGGTTTATACAGCCTCAACAAGTGGAACCTCAGCATCGACAGCTTCAAGCCGACGCTCCAGAGCAATGCGTCCGAGCTCATTGCGCTACTGCCGAGCATCCCAGACAACTTCACCTTCTCCCAGTACGAGAACGTGACGTACAACGAGCTGTACACGGCGTTGGTGACGGAATCGGTCCTGCGCGAGGTGGTTCTGGAAACCTACGACTACGCCAACACGATCGTGTACGCTGGCTTGGACCTGAACGCCACCAGTTCCGGCGATTACCCGTGCCCGCCGGACTCGTACATGGCGATGGCCGGTGAGATCTCGCAGAAGCGCATTGCTATCGCTGGCAGCCGTCTCGCGGTCATCCTAAAGCACTTCGCCGCGCAGCTCCGAGTGCTCGGCTTGGCGGATTAAGCTTCTTAGACTATCTGTTGCGCTGATTAAAATAACATCAGCCTAGCGGTTGTATTACGTGCCATCCGTTGACTTCAACGTGATCATCGTCAGTCGCGATTAGATGGAGCTAGTCGCGATCCTATATCCTAAATGGATGCTTGCTCTTCTAGTTCCCCAGCGCGACGTGGTATAAGCTGAGGATAAAACAGTAGATGATTCAAAACATCCAAGCGTTCATTCCTCGACTTCGGATCACTAAATCGTCATGGACAGCAAAAGCAGAGATGTGCAGTTTAGTCGGCCAAGCCAAGCGTACGCAGTTGCGCGGCGAAGTGCTTTAGGATGACCGCGAGACGGCTGCCAGCGATAGCAATGCGCTTCTGCGAGATCTCACCGGCCATCGCCATGTACGAGTCCGGCGGGCACGGGTAATCGCCGGAACTGGTGGCGTTCAGGTCCAAGCCAGCGTACACGATCGTGTTGGCGTAGTCGTAGGTTTCCAGAACTACCTCGCGCAGGACCGATTCCGTCACCAACGCCGTGTACAGCTCGTTGTACGTCACGTTCTCGTACTGGGAGAAGGTGAAGTTGTCTGGGATGCTCGGCAGTAGCGCAATGAGCTCAGTCGCATTACTCTTCAAAGTTGGCTTGAAGTCGTCGATGTTGAGCGCCCAGTCGTTCAGGCTGTAGAGACCCCCAGCAGCATCCCAAACCGCGTGTAGGTTGCTGAAGGCGCAGGGAGAGTCGAAGTACTCGCTGTTGCCGCCACCGTCGCCGTCCGGGAAGGACTCGCTAATACCAGTGACTGTATGCAGAGGCTGGTGCAGATCTCCGAAGATGTGGATGAAGTTGCGCAGGAAGAGATTGGCTGCCCACTTGGACTTGGTCGTCTTGAACGACTTCAAAGCTCCCTCAATGACAGACACAGCATCGCCGCCCATGGTGTCGTCGAAGAGTGTCAGATCAGCCTCCTTGTCCTCCCACTTGCCGCCGCTAATGTTCACCGGCAGGTCAATGTAGTGCCAATCGCTCATGCTCGTAATGGAAGGCGAAAGGGGCGACTGACAGTACGAGCTCACGGACGTGCACTTGATGAGGTCCATCCAGATAGCACTGGTAGTGATCTCGCCCGTGTTGGGGAAGTCCTCTTCCCACTTGGACAATACACTCTCGATCGTGGCCACGTCGGCCGAGTCCAGGAGCTGCGTGGCCACCTCGCCGACGAGCAAGTGTCCGTTGTCCCACCAGCCCCGAGTCGTGGGCAAGAAACCCGTGGAAACCACCGCCGTCGTCGCGATACTTGCAGCAAACACCTTCATTGCGGGGGTGAGGACGAAGACACTGACGCAAAGGTCATGCTCGCGAATCAAAAGAGATTCGTCGCCATGACACTCCAATCTGATCCTCCACTACGGAGCCTTCGTTTTGCGTGAATGCTCGTCTGCGTGGTCGTACCTGACGCAGCCTGACTTGTGCTGTTGATGTGTAAGCAGACCCAACGGCTGTGGTCTGACACCCGATGCCGTCAGACCAATACGCGGTTGTGCATTCAGCAAACGTGCACAATGGCAATTTAGTTTAGCTGGTTCACTTCAACGCCCAAATCTTTGCGAGTCTTGTCACGAGTTGTGCACAGCATTAACTAAAACTACATGTTGTGGCGCTTATTCACTTTTCTTCAGCTCTTCGCCTCAGCTTTTGCGTCCTCGGTGCGAAATCGAGAACCTGCACCCCAGGTATATGCACGACTTGAGCACTGACGTCACTCCTTCCCGTGTGATCATCTTGTCGTGCTCGTCCAGCAGCATGTACGGCTTGAGCGATGGGTGTGTCTTCGCGACCTCGTCGAATTCCGGACCGAGCCGCCAGCCGTTGGCCGCGTACTCGGTCGCCCACACCTCGTGCGAGTTTTCGGCAAGCAGATCGACGAGCATCATGACATCCCACGATAGCTGAACATGGTCGACGGGGAACGGGACGTCTCGCGTTTTCAGCTTGGGCGGGCGACGGTAGGTAACGTGGACTCCGAGAGCAACCACACACTTGATGATTTCGTCGACGGAGCACAAGTTGCGACCTCGGGCGGTGTCGTCGAGCGCACGCATCGGCAGCATGCAAGGGTGCACCAAACGCGTGTCATCTCGCACGTCGCCGTACTTCCAGCCAGCTAATGACTTCCCGCGGCACCAGTCATAGTGCATCTGCGACGCGACAAGCTCCCGGTGTGGCTGGAACCATCGAGGAAGTGCCGTCTCCGTCGTAACGATTGGATTCGGAAGGTAGTCCTCACCAGTCTGAGGCAATGAGGTGTCTGCTGAACCCTCTAGCGCCAGGTCACCTAACGTATCATGGCGAATCGCGGCTGCCATTTTCAGGAACCGGTTCTGGTGCACGGAGACGGCACTTCCCAGCTCGTGATCTTCGATGGAGAGCGTCGGAGCTTGCTTCAGTGCTTCGACCTGCTTGCGTAGGCTCTTCGAGTCGATGTTGCGGTGCGTCCAGCGGTGCTGCAAAATGCCTTCCAATGTGATGCGCTTCTCCGGGTCCTTCTCTAAAATCTTCCCTAACAAGTCCTTTGCGTCAGCGTCTGCGCATGAGGCAGGGTACTCGAGAGGATCATTCTCGATTTTCTCAAAGAGCTCGGTCACGTCGCTGGAGTAATACGGCAGTGATCCGAACAGCAGCGCGTACATCGTCACGCCAATCGCCCAAATATCGGCTTTGAACGCACAATAGGCGTCACCACTGAGCGATTCGGGAGGCAGGAACTGGTACGTGCCTTTGGTAGACTTAATCATGCCTCGACGGTGACGCTCGCTGCCGTCTGTGGCAACGGCGAGTGGCTTTTGCAGTGAGGGAGATGGCATCGGACCTTGGTTGATATCCCACAGCTCGATTGCCTCGACGTCTTCTTCGTCGCGGAGCTCGCCATCCTCCTCTTTAAAGTAGTGAGCGACTCCAAGGTCTCCCAGCTTGCACAGCGTGTGCTCCTCGTTCGCCATCAAATTTTCTGGCTTGATGTCGCGATGAGAGAGATTGTTCAGGTGTAGGCCCTGTACAGCAAGCACAAGGTTTGTCACGTACGTGCGCACGGTGCTTTCGTCCAGCAAGCAAGCACTGCCACTTGCAGCGCTCTTTGCTCTCGAGCTGACATAGCATTTTCGTGCGCCATCCCACTCGGCAATGGCGCCGCCACCCATGTACTCCATAACCAAGTAGTAGTTCCGGTGTTCAGAGTCTAGGATCACATCATGCAAGCGGATCACATTAGGAAGATTGCTCGCCTTCTTCAGCAGAGCCACTTCTCGTCGAACATCCTCGGGAATCGCATTTGCCTGGCTTGTTTGAACGGAAGGCAGCCTTCCGGTGGCAACAGGAACAGCTCGGCGATTGGGAATGCCTTTGCTTTTCTGAGGAACGAACTTCTTGATTGCAAATGGCTTGCCCTGCCAGGTGTAGAGCGACACTATGCCCGAGGCACCTCGCCCGAGCTCCCGAACCAACGAGTACTTGCCTGCAAGCAGCTCGCGAACTGCCAGTCGATCCGCAACCCCCGAGGTAAATCCACTCGACGTCTTGTTGATTGCAGACAGCCACGTGCTTTGATCTTCCAACGTCTTAGTACGGAAAACGATCTTCATCCCGCCTTGGGTGCTTACTTGAAATCCGGCAGTCGACTTGTCCTCGGTCTCAGTTGGTATGCCATCACTACTCACAGCCGACGTCACCTCGGAAAGCGGTCGTGCATCTGCAATCAGCACGTCTCCGCCGAGCACACTTCCGTACGACCCAGAGGGCTGGCGGCTGGTTGCATTGCACTTGATCAGCGCCGAGTTGACTCCATCTAGGACAAACCATCGCTCCTTCCATTCGCCATCTTTGCCTTGATACTGCAGAAGTCCTTGGTGTGTTGCCTGAGTCGAGCTACTCGAGAGTCCGAAGCATCCGACTTCATGGACTTCTGCCCCCATGTCGATCTCGGAGCAAACGCTTGATCGATTGTGTGCTGGAGTCGAAACTTGTCTGCTGCAAACCTCCGATCGTTGATTGTCGTCCTCGACGGAGTTGTACTGACGCGTGCAAAAATACTTCGTCGGCACAGGTTAGATGTATCGAGGGAGAAGTATGCTCGTAGCGTTCTGATAATATCTATCCAGCAGTGGCTACTGCTAGCTGTGAAGCCGCACGCTACCCTTGCGGATGAGATATTCTTTCAGGCGATGGACTCGATCCGTCTGAACTGTGGCCACACTCCCGTTGCTAAGCTCTACTCTCAACTCGTCAATAGTGTCGCCCAGTGAGAGCACCTTCACAAGCCCTCCCTCACCACTAGAGTCATCGGAATAACGCCAAATCAGCTCACCCGGGAGGACTGTCTCCCCTGCTCCCAAGCGACTTGGCCACGTTAGTACAATCGCTTGCAGTTCGCCAACATACCCACGACGCGTACCACGATGACCGAACTTGGTATACTCAGCAGCTAGCTGGAGAGGCAGCTCACTGCCGGAAAGTCCCGACACCGGGGCGATATCTTCCGCCGAGACGAGCAACGATGCTGATGCCGTTGATTTTGCAGGACTTGACGGTACCTCTTCATTATCTTGTTGCGTCTCCGCGTCCTTTTCTTCTTCATCCGCTGAGGAAGGTTGAAACAGCTCCAGCGTTTCTTGTGTATCGCTCGAAGAGCTTTCACCTCTTTCATCTTCCGTATCTTGGACCACTGTCGGCGAGACTTCACGCGCTACTGTACTCTGTCCTTGCAAGTCTTGTTGCTGATTGAAAAGAGAAGCAAGCAAGCATACTATCTCTATGAGCATGGAAATCAACTTCAATAGTGATCAACCAGCAGCTCCGACCTCTTGGACTGCTGCGTCTTGCCACTCCACTGCATCTTCCTCATCGGAAGCTGCTCCATCCAACTGATGGAGCTTCCTCTTGCCTCCAAGCTGATCGACACGAGCTCACTCCCTATTAGCCACCAATCCAGCAACATCACAGCGCTAAAGTCGCGGCATCCTCACCATTCTCGCAAATATCGACGAGGTCGTCGACGTCGCAGCAGTCGGCTAACAGCATCAACTTCCAGTCAGTTCTTGCGCCAACTCCCAACCAGATGCACCAACTCTTCGAAGCCTACCACTTGTGCACTGGGTCGACCAACCACTTGCGTTGTTGCAGCTTCGGCTTCCTCCTCAGAAGAACTCGACGGTGACGACGATAACCTGTCCGCGTCCTCCTCGGAAGCTTCAACATCACTGTCATTCACCGTCTCGACCACCGAAATCCCATTGTCTTGTGCTGTTGAACTTGAGCGCTGCTGTTCGCCCGTGTACAGCTCCATCTTTTGCTTCCATTTCTGCAGCAGCACAAAGCATTTCAGTGTCGACTGAGACCACCACAAGGGGGTGCAGAGCGTCGGAACCTGTTGCAGCAGTTTTGCAGCTTCTTCCGCTGGTAACTCGCTCTCCTCGCAATATGCAGAGCACACGCGCTGCATCACCCGAGTGTAGAACGCCTCCAGGGTCGCTACATGGGGGTCACCACAGCGCTCACTCGGCATGGTCGGTCACCTTCCAACGAAAAATACACTCCAATGACTTGGAACCAGTATTATTCATTTAAGTACGAAATGCAAACGATCCAAGGTAAAGTCAAGAATTCGCTTCGCGTTGAGGAGTTTCCGACGATAGAAGTGCTCCAGACCTTTGGCTTCGCATCAAATGAATGCAGTCCCGGCGATATGATGCAGTAAAATCGAGCGAATGATGTTGGCTGTAAGCAACTTTTTTCTTGCTGGTGCAAAATGAGCTCAAGAGTTTGATTAATTCAGCGACGAGTGCGATTTCGACAGCGCACTCCTATCTGATCATCTCTTCTCCGATCCGAAGACTGGCAGCTCTTGCAACCTTCATCCATCCACACCCAGCCTTTGTTTGAACGGGTGCAGACCGTCGTCCCTGTAATCACTTCTGTGAAATCCTCCGATCTTTTACTGGCGGAAGTTCTCCGGGATGCCGTTGCGCAGGTCGCGTTTGCGCTGCAATACACACAGCCACCAAGCACAGTAAATTAGCACCTCTATTGCAGCATAGAGCTGCAGCTACGCAGGACGTACGCGCTCGTCGACGCTCATGACGTAGTAGAGGCCGTATGGGATCAGGCCCCAGGCCGCCACGGACGTGAAGAACTGGGCGTCAAACTTGAAGCGCTTCTCCGAGTCTCCTCGCCAGTTGTTCCAGTTCTAGACAAACACACAACAAGGTCAGTACATTACAGTTGGGAGGATTCCGTCGCTGGTTCTGGGCGCCTGGAGACGCGGAAGGCGGTGCTGCACGCACCTCGATGTGTTTGTTCTTGGAGAGCGAGCCTCCGTGGCGGCGCTGGCTCTGCAGCTGCGAGAGAGCGCGCGTGGGGGCCGCCGCGCGGCGCAGGGTCGTCGCCAACATGCTTTCCTGATGCTGCGGACCGCACAAATGGCCGGCGGAGTTCCCCACTGCAATTGGCTGAAACGCAACCTCAGAAATATGCGATTGGTCAAAAAGATGGACCACCGGAACCTCCATTCGTCGATATTTTTTCCAACTTGAGCTTGCGCACCACGATTCCATTCATAGAGTTAATCTATTCCTACAACCTCGGACAATACAAACTCCCTGTCAGACGTCTGTTTTACATATCCATTGTCACAGGCACTATCTTCAGCCACGCCAGGTGCGTCGCGGCCGAGCCTTCAGTCCACATTTGAGCCGCCAAGCCCCATACAAAGTATGAGTCTGCAGGTGCTGAGCAAGAAGCTGGCGTCGCGCGCCGTGGCGCCCACGCTCGCGCGCGCTGTGAGCTCGGACAACTACTCGGCCACGCAGGCGGCGCTGGGCCGCCCCATCTCGCCCAACGTGACCATCTACAAGTTCCCGGTCACGGCCGTCTCGTCCATCGCCAACCGCTTCTCGGCTGTGGGCATGTCGTTCGCCTTCGTGGGCGGCAGCGCGCTGGGCTTCGTGGGCGCCGACGTGCCCGCGCTCATTTACATGGCACAGGACGTCGTTCCATTCTTCGCGCCGGCCTCCAAGCTGCTCGTGGCCTTCCCTGTGAGCTACCACCTGCTCTGCGCCGCGCGCCACAGCCTCTGGACGTACAAGCCCGAGCTCATCAACAACGCGGACGGACCCTCGAGCTCGTACGCCATCTTCGCCGCCGCAGGGGTCATCAGTCTGGGTGCCGCCGCCTACACCATCAAGGCACCTGAGGAGAAGACGGAAGAGGCCAAGGACCAGTAAGCCGCCAGTCGGTCGGTTGCATGCACACGCACGACGGACGGATTGGACGAACACGTGCTGGTGGCGTTGAACTGCTGTCTTGGGAATTGGAAGAGAGACTGGAGATCGGACGTCGACTGCAGGACTGGCAGGTGAGAGAAAAAGCAGATAAACATGAATGAACCTAAGACGCAAACTCCGCTGTCTGCTGTCCGGTGCTTCATGTAGTTGCTGCTTGTGCTGTGCTGCAGGAGCTGAGCTGTGGTGAGTCAGCGTGAGCTGCCAGCGGCTGGTGAGCTGTCGCCATGCACGCGCGTCTGATTCCGATCATCAATCGTGTCGGCATGTTAAATGGCGTGCTTGGTGTCCGGTGCGCCGGCCGAGCAGTGCTGTGACCGCGAGGCGAGTCCAACACAAGACGCTTGCCGTGACGGTGGCGTCAGCACCAACGCACATCCTGCGCACGTGACGTGGCAATCACCCGAAGCTGAAGCGCGGCACCGCCCTGAGTCAGGGCAGGGCCTGGCCTGACCGCCGTTGCCCCGATGGCGAAATGGCTCCGCTGCGCACGGCTTGCTGTCCACCACACCCCGCCTCGTTGTGTGACAGCCATCCTGATCGCCAGGCTTCACATCGGTGCAAATCGATCAGTGGCGCTCGAGAAAATCAAGCCGAGCGACCGCAGTCAAGATGTCCTCTTCGCCGACGCTTCACATGGCAAGTGAAGGCGCGAGTTGAAGCGCACGACGACCAGCAGTGTGGACTTCTTCCTCGCACGTTTTTTTTACCGTGGTGGATGCGGAAGAAAGCACGTAACACTGCTGGGCACCCTAGCAGACGTCGCTGGATTTTGCTCCATTGTTCTAACGGCACCCGACCGCTTGTGTGGCGGTCTCCGCCGCACAGCATGACTCACCTAAAGCAAACTGCGCGCGCACGTCTGGACGCCATCAGATGGCCGTCTCATGGAGGTCCGACGAACCTCTCGGTGCCTGCCGGTCATGGCGAGTCTTACGCCGGTGGAAACGACAACACCGAAATGCAGGCATCATAGATGATTGCGCTGAAAAATTGGCGTCCTTGACGTCACCTGCGTCCACCGCACCCTCTGACGGCGCTGTCAGCTCGGCTCATTCCCCAACTTAGCGTTGACCCCACAAGCACTACCCACACCGACCGACAGATAGCATGTCCACCTCCGTGTACCAATTCGTCTCGACCATGACCCCGCGCTTCGCGACGGAGGTCCTGAAGCCACTCGCGCTCTCGTCGCCCTCAAGCCCGGCGCTGTCTTTCTTGAGCTACCAGTGCGGCGAGTGCCCGCGCCAGTTCACGCGGCGCTACGCGCTCCAGGAGCACCTGGCCACGCACACGGGCGAGAAGGCCTACGTGTGCCCGGCGCGCGGCTGCAGCAAGCGCTTCTCCACAACCAGCAACTTGGCGCGGCACCGCCGCCTGCACGGCGACGAGCTGCAGCCGCTCGCGTGCCCCGCCCCGGCGTGCGCCAAGACGTTCACCACGGCGCACAAGTTGCAGCGCCACCTGCGCGTGCACATGGGCACGCCCACGCGGCGGTGCAAGTTCGCCAATTGCAGCAAGAGCTTTAGCTCCACGGGCAACTTGAACCGCCACATGCGCAACCAGCACATCCGCTTCGGCCACCCGCTAGCCAGCGACGCCAAGCGAGAAGAGCAGTCGCCCACGAGCGTGGACGCTAGCGTCTTCGTCTGGGGGTCAGACACCAGTGCAGTCCAAGTGACCCCCATTGGCGAGGACCTCAAGCTGGACGCGAGCGGCGAGCACGACGTCTCCGACGAGGAGCTGCTGGATGTGCTGTCGTGTCTGCTAGATGATGAGTCTACTACAAGCAGCAAGGAAGAGGCCGAGGAGACTGCCACAGATAAGGAGACGAGTAGTGTCGACCTGTAGGAGGATGTCGACCAGCGAAGTATTTTATGAACATGATTTGGGATCAGCCCCAATCTTCATATGACTTGGTTTTTGTGTGTGAAATCTAGAATCTGGAAACATCGCAAAAGTGCGCCTCCAGAATGAGCAAAGGTCGCTGTAGTTTGTGCACCCGTCCTCGAGGAGGTCCTGTCAGCCGAGTGCTGGCGCCACCGCGTAGCATTTCAAAGCGCTGTGAAGTTGGGAGTGGACCTGACTGCAGATACACCAGCACCGTTTCTTGAGGCTCGTGGGTGTCGGCGTTGAAGATTTTCGCGGCTCACAATGCATTCTGCCGTTGTTTGAGGTGACTCACCTGAAGCAATTAAAAAAGTATGTTTCCAGACGACTTTGTCATCCCTCCGTGACCGACGTGAGTACGCCATACACTCAAGCTCGCAATGCCCGGCGTTTGTATTGACGGACTAGCGGGAATGAAACACATACGTTATCAGTCGCATTTTAATGCCTTCTTCGCTCAATTACACTTATGCAAGACTCGTCGCTCTCCATATAGATGAAAGTGTCCAAAGTCTCGAGGAGGATGATTAAAGTGGCATAGGCTTCCGCTCGAGGGCTGGTTTGAACGTTAGCTCTGTCTACGAACGGGTACTTGTCTGTCGCTGCCGCTGCTGTTCTGGAGACCCAATATCTTGAGACAGCGCACTTTGTTCAGAGTACGGACTTGCACTGTCACCAGAAGGACTCGCGCCCAAGCTCTGAGGCTTGGAAGACACGCTCGTACTTCAGTATTGTCGTGTGTGTACAATGTGCATGTATCACTGTACCTACAATAATCCGCCGTGATGGCAGATCATGTGGATTCGTGGGGATTGCTGTTCCAGGCTCTGGAATTTGTGAGATGACGCTTGATGCTGCATTATCGGTTTGGGCGTGACATTCTCGTGAAATTTTGCTTGCACCCTGAGCACTCGTCGGGATGTATTCACCCTTGGCCGATTGGTGCTAAAACAGAACTGCAAACAGTAAGCCATTTCCTTGCCCTGTACATGTACCTTGGTTTCGTTGAAAACCAAAGGAACGACAACGCTCGCACAATTGTCGAGTTCATGTACTTAGCAACGGACACGTCAAAGTAGTGTCGTCGGGGGCCGCCAAGTGCAGCAGCAATAGATAAATCAATAATACGCTGAGATAGCAACTCAACTGGCAGACGCGCGAAGCACTTTTCAACTCCCCCGATATGTCTAGGTTGAAATCGTGACTTATTGCTGAAGCGGGGGTCTCGAGGGCCTTCATGAGTTCTCTTGCAAGATACTACATCCTGTGTACTGTGAAAAACTACACAAAATCCTGAATGCATTGTTCAGCCAAATGGTTGTGCCCTGCCGTCGCAAATAACAGTCGATGTCGATCTCATCAACAGAGACGAACACCGACACACCAAGTTTGGGTGTTGTAAAATGTGAAAGGAACGACCAGGCAAGCAACTGACCGCAGTGGGGGGCAAGCAATGTGTGGACAGGTCTCGATGCGACTTGCCAGATCCTTGCGGTAGCACCTTCAAACGTGTCGATTGTTGAACGAGCTTCAGGACGTTGTCGGCGACGCGCTTCTTTGCTTATCGAGTACATCAAGGCAGAACACAAAGCAAAATCGCTCTCCAGCTGCTGCGTTGGAGCCCCCTATTCAACTCGGTTGCCTCAAGTGACTTGAGTCAAGTCCGGCGTGTTGTAGACTGAAGCGCTCCAGATTGGCGCAGCCCGGCGCACCATTTCAATGCGAGCCCAGCCCGCAACTATCTCACCGAGAGCGGCACCGCGATGCGCATCTATCCGACGCAGCCCCACACTCGGCAACGGGGTCGGCGACTGCAGCGGTGGAGGCAGTTTGCATTCCATGCGTGAGCCTCTGAGCGGACGAATGAGCGTGGGTATTTGTCGGTGAGAGCGGGGCAGAAGAACGCTGCCGCGAGCGCCAGGGTGAACCAGAGCGTGACTACCTTGCCATACTTGTGACAAGGCACGCCGCCCGGCTCACAGTTGAAGCTGAAGTTGGTGGAGACCAGTCCTGAACGCGACGCGGCGACGGCGCCCAAGCACCTTCAACGTTGGCTTCGCGGCGACCAAACGGTTGCGATGATCGTGAGGCGGGGCGGTGGCGACCAGCGGAGTGTGCGGCTCCGCCACGGTGCAGCGTCGTGCAGTTAGCTGCCAACGACGGCAATATGCAAGCGACGACGACGAGGGCAAGATGACGAGCCACCGGCCGCGCCCCGGCTCATTCCTGAGAACGGCCTAGCGTTACCGCGCCCTCGACTTGCAGTGCTGCCGGCGCTCAAGACTTCGCTGGCAGCAGCTGATACTTTGGTCTCGCTGCTACGGAAATGGCTAGGCTGTCGAGTGATTGTTTACCCACGTCTCCGTCGCTGCGCTGGTCCGATCGTAGTTCCTTGGTTGACTCAGCCCTTGCAGACAACGCCGACGGCGGCGTGTTTGACCGCTCGCACTTCTTGATGGCGCAGGGTTGCAGCCCACTGCTGTGTCCGAGCGCGATGGATGTCCGTCCCAACACATGAGCCAAAGCGCCCGGGCCACTCCTTGGCTCTGCACAACGGCGACGCCCAGCTCAGTTCGCGCCGGCTATTCTCGGCTCTGGATATCCACATCATGTGTCACGCAGAGTGAGCACCCTCGCATCGTAGCTGCTGCTGATGCAAACTGCTGATGCGGCGGCCAGCGGCACCCCGACACAAAGGCCCTCCTCGGTGGAGTCCTCAATGATGGAGTCCTCCATGTACAGGCGGTCACGTCCATCTCAACACCACGCGCGCTGTCCCATGGTGCCTCTATGCAGTGCCGGCTGGGAAGGACGAGGCCGGACCATTGCTGGCCGTTTTCTGAGACTTTTGGCGGCGAGCGCCCCACTCAGCGAGCCAACGGCGACAAGCTGAGCCGAGTCCCCACTTCGGAATTGGACGCCTCGACCGCAACTCACTCGCAACGATTACCATGCTCACAGCGACCAGCGCGGACCAGGCCGTGGCCAGACAGGTGGTGTTCCGGTGCTCGGTGCCGTACTGCGAGCGCTCGTTCGGCGACAGCTTGTCGCTGGCCGAGCACCTCACGAAGCACGCGGGCGAGAAGCGGCACATCTGCCCCGTGCGCACCTGCGGCCGCAGGTTCAGCACGCCCGGCAACCTGTCGCGCCACAAGCGCCTGCACGGACCCATCAAGCCGCTCGAGTGCCCCGTCGCCGGTTGCATATGCACCTTCCGCAGCGAGAACAAGCTCTCCAAGCACATGAAGTTCCACTTGGGCAGCCCCGTGCACGTGTGCTCGTCGCCCGGGTGCGGCAAGACCTTCAGCACGGCCGGCAACTTGAACCGACACATTAAGGGCCACCACCCGGAGCTCGACACGCGGAAGACCAAGCTCCTGGCCGCCAACATGAACCTGCTCCCGGGCCTCGACCACTCGTACGACAGCCCCACCGGCGCCGACGAGCTGCTGCAGCCCGGCGCGACGCTCAGTCCCATGATGACCCAGCTGCGAATGCCCGCGTCGCCCACGTCCAGCGTGTCCACAGTGGACGCGGCCCCCTGTAGCCCGGCGCCGAGCTCGTCCTGCGCCTCTCCCGGAGCCTCACCGATGTCCGGTCTCACCCCGCTGGGCATCGCGCTCGACCCCGAGCAGCTCGACGAGCTCGTGTCTATTCTAAACGAGAACGTCAAGGTGGAGGACGCGGAGCCTCACGTCGTAGAGAGCGAGAGCTTCCTGCTCGAGGAGACAACGGCCCAGTCGCCCTGTGTCGAGCCGCAGCACACACCCGTGAGCGTTCTCGACGACATGATTCGGTTCCACATCGACCACTTTCAGATGTAAGGTTGCTTTTGTCGGCACCACTAAATTATAATCGAACCAAGATGTTTTGAGTCCTCCTTCCTCGGGCAATGCATTAACCAGCCCCGCTCTAAGTGACGTGAAAACTGCTTTTCTAGAGGAGGGGGTGCAGCGGGCTGCACGGCGTTTTGAGCGTGGCGTCTACTACGAGACACCGACTGAGGTCGGTGGTCACTTGTGCTGTAACAACAGACTCGTGTTGAAGGTAAGAATGGTGGTTGTGATCGAGTATTGACTACCGTCCTACTCGCATGCTTTACATGTATATGAATGTGTTCATGAGCTACAAGTACCAACGAGAAGCTTGTAAGCTACCAAAAATGAGCATTTCTTCAGACTTCAGCAGCGTTGTATTCCTTTAGAGCACACATGCGGTAGTACAAAGGTCCGTACTACCGCAAAAAGTCCTATACCTGTACATACAGCATCCGGATAAAATGCAGCACTCGCTCTATTGAAATTATTTGCCAATCACGGGGATCAAATACGTACATGTCCCAACACGCCCATCACCTATCTAGCTTAGTTACAAAAGTGGGTGAGTTAAAAGTGACTAGAAATGTGTATTGCCAAATTTACTGTAATCTGGCCCCGCCTTGTGGAACGCATTGCGCATGGTCATCCCCGAGATCAAGTTCATCGCCTCCATCGCGCGCTCGTACATACGACGTCGGCACTCAGTGGGGGTATGCTTCTGGGGTCGCCCTGCTTGGCGATTAGCATTTCTATTGCGCATGTGCTGCTTGAGCGGGGACATGACCCCCACATCAAGCGGTTGAGCGACGCCCGTACAGCCCCCAGGGGCAAACAAAACCGCCGTCCCCGTGCACGCCAACGTGCCGAGCATTTCCGGCATCTTGTGAACCTTAGACTGTCTACACCTTTGCCCGACCAAGATGGTGCTACTGCACTCCAATGTGGTTTTTCTTTAAAAAAAAAAAAGTGAAGTTTGAGGTTAGGCAAAATTCACAATACGGACGGAATGCAAAGTGGCGAATACGCAGTCCAAAGTGGGTCTCTCGAGCTAGGCTCAAGTTTAGGTCCCATACTGCATGTCCTCCATGCGCTCCGCAGCAGCAACGGCATGCTGACAATGCAAGGCCATCTTGTTCACCAGGCGCAAGTCCATACAGCCGATGCATCGCTTCGCCGCACGCTCCAGTATCGCCATTCGTGCTGCAGCGATCGTCCCACGAGGGCGAGCTGCAACCAACTCCTCACGAGACAAGGCAAGGTCGGCCTTGATCTTGGCCTTGAACACACTGAAGCAATGCTCAAAAGCGTGTTAACATGTTAATGGCTTTGAAAATCAAAATGCTGCTTACCTTCAATTGGGTTAAAAACACATCGGGGAGTATGGGGCGAGCCGCAGCAGCGCCATATCGTCACGCTCTGCGACGCGCTCTTCGATTTGGCTATGAGCTGGGGCATCGTCGAGAACGACAACGAGTTTTTTGCCCTGGAAGTACTCGACGTAGGTGGGCGAAGACTTGCCTTTCTCGTATATTTCGTCGACGAAATCAGCGTTAACATCCATGCGAATGCTGCCATGATGTAGACGGTAATGCATCAGTCCTACCTCCGTCGAAACGGCACACTACACTTGCAGATTGGAACCCTTGGATGGGGTAATACGACCGCTGCCCGTTCACTCTCATTGGCGCGTCCTTGACCGCGTTTGCAGTATACATTATAATTGGTTTCATCGAAGTACACAATGAAGTCGGCAGCATCCATGTGCTCCCGCAATTTTTTAGCGAACATCATGCGCTTGGCCGTGTTGACACCGTTGTTGCATGTCACCGGATCGACGCGGACCTATTTTATTGATATAAATAACACGTTAATGTTGTTATCGTTTAGAATAGCATAACGAGTTAGCAAACCTGCTTGGTTGTGTAAAGCTTGCCAACATACTTTTTGCTGATTGTCGACGTGCTCAGCTCCACGCCAAAGTCAAACCGCACCATGTCCTTCATTACATTGAGGATGTAGGTGCAGTTTTCGTCGAGGTACTCCTCGAGAGCAGCCTCGATCTCCAGGGTACATTTGACGCAGGAGCGTCGCGCTCCACCGCGCGGACGCAGTTCTACGCGACCCTCATCTATGATTCGACGCGCTGTGGTCGAGGGGATACCACCACAAGCATCCAGTCGCCACCGGCTTGATAGGAAGCAAGCAGGCGAGCTCGGGCGGACACTGGGTGCGGGGTCCTTGGTATCTTGGGGCGGTGAGAGGCTTGCCTTGGCTTGCGTGTAAGGCAGAGTATTAAAAAGTGGGGAGAAGCGGGCGTGCTGCAGATGCACGAAGCGGTTTTCGCGCGCATACTGGCTCCTCGGCCCACCTTGCACTACGTTTACTCGACAGATTCGTGAAGTGGTATAAATTGTAACGTGAAAGTTGAAATTGCTATCATAATTGTTTTGGTTACTTCACCATATTGGAGTGGAGTACCAGGGCAAAGGTGTAGAATAAGGAGCGACAGCTCTGTCACAATGCCCTTCCAGACATTCTCGATCTAGTCTAGCATGACCTGCCGGTCGAACCATGCTTTTGCCCGGACCGAGAATGTAGCCACCGAGGAATCACCGTAGCCCCGGAACTCCTTCTCCACCTTACCACCCGGCTGCCTTGAAAAACGAAGTGAGGAGGAAACTTGCGACCGTCTGCAGCCACGGTAAGCGCCATCGTGCACCGGTAGCTTTCGGCGCCTTCAGTCGCCGCAGGAATGCATGTTGCACCAACAAAATCTACCGTAGAGCGACATCCCGACATCCCATATTGTAGTAAACGGACGTCTGGTCCATATTGAAGATGGTCCTCTTGGGGATGAGGCCGAATCGGGGGTCCAAGCAATATTTCATAACCACCTTGAGCACGTCAGAATCGAACCCAAGGTGGGCTTCTTCCAGGCCGCTGCGTGTCTTTCTCCCCGAGTTTGTGATTCTTCGCAGTGTTAGGCCATTTCTACGCTTAAAATGCACGCACCACGACATCTGAACGTCGTAGATCGTGTCCTCCATGGACTCCGGGAGCAAGTTCGCCGCCTTGCGAACAATCATGTCTTGCGCAACAATCTGCTCTTCGCGTTTAGCATCTTTAATGAAAGTCACTAAAACGTCTTCAATAGGAGTTGACGGCGAAGTCCACCCACTACCTCCCACGGTGGGTCTAGATGCGCGGGGGGGGGGGGGGGGGGGGGGGGGCTGGGTGGGTGACACCTCGATGAGCTTCTTGAGCTTGCATTCCCAAGTCTGCAGCGTACGGCGTTTAATGCCGCGCAGCTTACTGAATGTCATGCGGGTCATGCCCACTTTTGAAGCTTCTAAATAGTCGAGCGTTATTCGCAACTTGAACGCGTTCATGCAGATCAGGGGGATCCTTTCCTTGGGTATTGTCTGAGAGGAGGTAGGGGGGAGGGCCTTGGGCAAAGGCGAGATTGAAAATGGCGATCGTCGATCAGCCACTGAATTTGCACCTGTTTGTGCCTTGTTGTTTAGTAATACTACCGTCTTTTGAAGTTCTTTCCATCCTAAAGGAAAGTATCGTATCACTTCGAAAGATGTAGCACCCATACATCTCCATATAAAAAAAAACCGTGCTCATCTATCCGACTTTTGCGGTACCCTCAGCCTGAATCATAATGTGTATTTTGATGGAAGGTATGGATCTTGGACACCGTGAAGCTTGACGGAGCGGAGGGAGGGCAGCACTCTGGGCGAGACCGGAGCGGAGACTGGAAACCACTTGAGGGGTAGAACGAAGATTCGAAAGTGATTGATTGAGGTCTTTAGCTCGCTAGCCTTCTCGCTACTCTAGACCTACTGGATACACACTACTTGATTCTTTACTGGATACTGAGTTACTTCAGCCAATGAGAGAGCGCCACGTCGAAGCCCATCTTGTACCTACAATCTTGTACCCACAGGTGGCGTAATCGACAGTGGCGTAATCCTTGGTGGCGTAATCGGCGTGGGTTCGGATTGGACCGGTTCGGGTTAACCGGTTCACGGTCAACAACCGATACCAAACCGGTAACCCTCAATACGCCCCCTCAATGCGAAGTCCCATGAATGCCGAGAGCCGCCGTCAGCTCCGTGTGGCGTGGTCCCGCAAGCGCCTTGGTCATGATGTCCGCCAGCATCACAGAAGTCTCGCAATACTCGATCTTCACTTCACCGCGTTTCACTTCGTCGCGGATGTGGTGGTACTTGATATCGATGTGCTTGGCGCGGCCGTGGTTTACCGGGTTCTTGGTCATCTTGATGCACGACTGGTTGTCTTCACGGATCATGAGCTCGGGTCCCGTCTCGTTGGCAGCCGCCAGAATCTCGCACAGCAGGCGGTGGATCCACTTGCCTTCTTGGATAGCCAGACTGAGCGCGATGTACTCCGCTTCGCTCGTAGACAGCGACACACTTGACTGCTTCTTGCTTCCCCAGCTCACAGGCGCACTCATCAGCATGAACGTGTAGCCTGAAGTGGACTTGCGGTCCGCGAGGTCGCCGGCCCAGTCCGCGTCCGAGTAGCCACGAAAGTCGATCTTGTCGCCCGGCTTGAAGCAGATGCCATGCGTCTTGGTGCCTTGCAGGTAGCGAAAGATGCGCTTGACCGCAACCCAGTGTTCCTCTTGGGGGTTCTCCATGAAGCGCGACACATAGCCAACGGCGTACGCGATGTCCGGGCGCGTGGCGGTCATCAGGTGCATCAGCGCACCAACAGCTTCTCGAAACGGAGCGTTTGCCTTGGTCGCCGCGTCGCTTGGAACCAGTCGAGTGCTCATGTCCACCGGACTCACCACAGCCTTGCACTCGTCCATGGCGAAGCGTTTCAGGATGTCGTCCACGTAGCGACGCTGGCACATGGTCACGCTGCCGTCCGGGCCGTCCACCAGCTCGATCCCAAGAACAAACGCGCACTTGCCGCTGTCGGTCATCTCGAAGCGCGTCTTGAGGTCCGTCTTCGTGCGCGAGATCAGCTCGGGCGAACTCCCGGTAATCAGCACGTCGTCCACGTACACCAGCACGAGCACGCAGTGACCGTCCACCACCTTGATGTAGAGGCACGGATCGAAGGCCGACACTTGGAAGCCGATAGAGCACATGAACTCGTCGAAGGTCTCGTTCCACACGCGCGAAGCTTGCTTGAGACCGTAGATGGCCTTCACCAGTTCCAGGCAGTCGAAGTCACCATCCAGTTCGACGCCTTCGGGAACCACGCAGAACACCACCTCCTTCATGACCCCGTACAGGAACGCTGTCACGACGTCGAGTTGGTCGAGGGGCCAGCCGAAGTACTTGGCGATCGCGATGATCATGCGCAGCGTCACGTACTTGACCACGGGCGAGAACGTCTCCGTGTAGTCGATGCCGTACTTCTGCTTGAAGCCCTTGGCCACGAGGCGCGCCTTGTACTTCTCGATCGAGCCGTCCGCTTTGCGCTTGATCTTGAACACCCACTTGGTGCCGATGGCGCGCTGGCCGCTGGGCAACTTGGCAGCTCGAAACACACCACGCAGTCGCATCGACTTGAGCTCCGCGCGGATCGCCTTGCGCCAGTGCACTTGATCCGGACCGTTCACAGCCTCTTGGAACGTCGTCGGCTCCGATAGATCGGCTGCTGCTTCCACAGCGTTGGCACTGGCACGCCAAAACACTGGAGGCGTCGAGTCGTCGTCTTCATCTTGGTCCCCAGACTTTTCTTCTTCGTCGGGTTCAGCTCGGCGCGACGAGGATACGTCCGGCGCACTTGCTTCTTCTAAGCCAGCTCGGTGGCGAACGGGGCGCGATCTTCTGGCAGTGTCGTCGTCGCCACTCGGTCGGTTCTTGCGCTTCCCCGCCTGCTTGAAGCTCGTTTGGCGCGGTCCATCGTTGTCGTCCAGGTCCAGCGCGTCCAGGTCCAGCGCAGCATCATCGACGTCTTCATCCGAAGTATGCGCCGAAAGTCCAAAGGCCGACTCATCGAAGTTGACATCGCGACTGACAACCACCTGCCCCGCCTCGATGTCATAAAGTCGATACGCCTTGGACACTTCTTCGTAGCCGAGGAACAGTCCGGCGCGAGCCTTGGGGTCCCACTTGCGCCGCTTTTCCTTCGGCGTCAGGATGTACGTCTGGCATCCAAACACTCGCATGTGCTTCACACTTGGCTTGGACTTGTACACGATCTCGAATGGAGTCTTGTGCTCCACCTTGGGTGACGGCAGGCGGTTCTTCACGTAGATGGCCGTCATGGCCGCCTCAGCCCAGAAACACTTGCCCAACTTGGCGTGATGCAGCATGCTGCGGCCGATCGTGACGATGGTCCGGATGGCGCGTTCTGCCGTGCCGTTGGTCTGGTGCGCGTACGGAACCGTGGTTTGCTGCTCGATGCCTTCGACTTCGTAGAAGGCCTTGAGCGAGTTGGTCGCGAACTCACGAGCTCCGTCGTGCCGCACAAACTTGACCTTCTTGCCGAACTGCGTCTGCACCTTCGTGACGTACGTCTTGATGCAGTCTTCGCTCTCCGACTTGGCACGCAGGCAGAACCCCTTCATGCATCCGCTGGCTTCGTCCACGATCAGCAGCAGATACTTGCTGCCACCCAGTGACTCTTCTTCCATGGGGCCGCAGATGTCGAAGTGGAGCAGCTCGAACGTGTCGTAGCGACGCTTGTCACGGTTGCTTGGGAACGGCTTCTGGACCATTTTCCCTTGCTGACAACCGCGACACACGCTTGGTCCACTCGACTTGGAAGGTGCCTTCGCGTCCTTGATCATGTCGTTGTCGACCATCTTGCGAAGCACCTCCACCGGAGCGTGACCCATACGCGCGTGCAGGTCGACCGTCTTCCCACTGGTCGCTGCATTCGCCGATCGCTGAGGCGTCTGGAGCCAGTAGAGGCCATCCACGAGGTTCGCCGCCGCCACCACTTGCTTGGAGGCCTTGTGCGCAACGCGCATCTGGGCACCGTCGAACACGACTTGGAACAGACCACTCTTGTTGATCTGTGGCACGGAGAGCAGATTCTTGCTCATGCTCGGCACGTACAGCGCGTTCTTGATCTCGATGTCGCGCTCGTCGCCGTTGGGCAGAACCACTCGTTCCACGATGGTTCCCACACCCATGATGGCCGCCTTGTTGCCGTCGGCCACCGAAAGTTCGCCCTCGTTTCGCTCAATCAAATGGGCGAACTTGGCCTTGTCGTTGCAGATGTGGTGCGTTGCGCCGCTGTCGACCGCCCACATGCCGAGCATATCCTTGCCCGTCGAAATGCCACACTCCAGTGAGACCGCGAACGCCACTCGATCATAGCCGTAGCCGTAGTCGTAGCTGGCGTCGTCGTTCCTCCACTGGGCATTGTTGGCCCCGCGTCCACGGCCATTGCCATTGCCGCCGCGTCTTGGGCCCCGATTCTCGTCCTTCTGCTTGGTCCAGCACTTGTCAACCGTGTGCCCCAATTTCCCGCAGTACGTGCACTGGCGAGACTCTCGGTCGGTGTTGAACGCCTTGGCCGCGTCCTCCGTCTTCACCGTCGCCGTCTTCTCGCCTTGCCGCTTGATGTGCTCATTCGTCAGCACCTTCACGACGTCTTGCGATCGCAGCTCAGCGCTGCTCATCTCCAAGTTCAGCACGACGTTCTCGTAGCTCTTGGGGAGACTGCGCAACAGGCAGATCGCCACGTCCTCGTCCTCCATCTTGGCGCCGATGCTGCTGAGCTTGGCGCTGATGTTGAGGACCTCGTTGCAGTGATGCAACACGTTCCCGCCTTCCGACATCTCCATGCTGAAGAGTTGGCGCTTCAGGTAGATGCGACCAGCCTTCTGCGAACCACCGTACAGCGTCTTCAGGCGCGTCCACGCAACCCACGCTTCCTCGCAGTCGTCGACCACATGGTGGTAGTCCGCGTCCATGTGGAGCAACATCAGTCCGAACGCGATGTTGCTCGACTTGACGTACTCGTCCTTGGGCCGCGAGTCCGTGAAGCTCGGCGTCGTCTCTCGGTTCACGACATGCCACACCGACTTGGTCAGGAACACGCCACGCATGTAGCGGTTCCACGTCGCGTAGTTGTCTCCGTTGAACTTGTCGATGGAGACCTTGGTGGAGGCGTCGTGGGCAGAGGACATGGTGCTTGGGCTCATAACCTGATGGAAGGTATGGATCTTGGACACCGTGAAGCTTGACGGAGCGGAGGGAGGGCAGCACTCTGGGCGAGACCGGAGCGGAGACTGGAAACCACTTGAGGGGTAGAACGAAGATTCGAAAGTGATTGATTGAGGTCTTTAGCTCGCTAGCCTTCTCGCTACTCTAGACCTACTGGATACACACTACTTGATTCTTTACTGGATACTGAGTTACTTCAGCCAATGAGAGAGCGCCACGTCGAAGCCCATCTTGTACCTACAATCTTGTACCCACAGGTGGCGTAATCGACAGTGGCGTAATCCTTGGTGGCGTAATCGGCGTGGGTTCGGATTGGACCGGTTCGGGTTAACCGGTTCACGGTCAACAACCGATACCAAACCGGTAACCCTCAATATATTTCACTATCATGCGAACCATACATTTTGTTAAAGGATGTTTATTGGTCAAAGTCAGATCAAAATTTGTGCAGTCAACATGTACCTCTGTGCCCAGTAACTATGAGCTCTCTTTAGCGCCAACAATGTTCATGGTTGAGACGGGAAGGAAGCACGAGATCGTCTCGTACTTCCTCTTTTACTTCTGACCAAGCAACACCCGTCCTCCTGTCAGCCATGTATCGCACTCCTTAATCGACCGACCTGTCCGTCTCGACCAAGATCCAGATCGTCTTCTTCCTGTCTGAGCTGGCGATTCGTGGCAAGCTGCCGTCGGGCGTCATCACGTCAGTGACCTTGTTAGGAACTCAGCCAGCTGGTGACGCCGAACGCACTATTGTGTGATCCTAGAAGGGGCACAAGCTGTAGTCCTTAACGGACAAACGCGAAGATAGTACGTGTGCCTGACTTGCACCTGAGTTGCAGTCCAGATCTGCGTCATCACGTAGAGGCAGTAGAGTATAGCCAACATGACAGGGCAACAAAATGGAGTGCCATAGAGGCGAGCAGGAGAATCTCTATGACATTAATTTGTTGGATCAGCCAGTACTATGATTTTCCGTAAGCTATACTGTTAATCACTTTCCTTTTCTCCTGCTGGGCCTCAGATCAAGCTTCGCTTCAACTCTACATCGCTACTTCCTCTGCTGGGCGATCTTTCCAATAACGTTGAAGTTCGGTGTTCATCGCAACACTGTGGCCAAGGTGTAGCAGCACCAATCCACTCCGCTTCCGAGCCAACGGAACAAATCTGGGCGTCCAAGAGACTACAGTGATGGTGAGCTGGTGATCGCTGTCGAATCAGCCCCCATAGAGGATCGTACGACATTTCGCGGTCTAACGGAGGCCACATGGATCCCGCACACCACTCTATCTAGGTACTTGGCCAAGAGGATTGCGATAAAGCGCGTCACAGTTGTGCCAAAGCCACTGCTAACTCCCGAGCACATGTCTGCTCAGCGTGCGTTCACCAAGTCCTTCGTAAAGCTTGTCCCACGTACGTACTGATATTACCTTTCGAAGTTTATGATGTCGTTTGTACCAATATTATAAATATCATGACGTATTGTTATATAGGAGCTCAAGGCTACGTGTTTGAGCGCATGCACGACGTGATCCACGTAGACGAAAATTGGTTTTACGTCCACTGCAACCGGACTACGTACTATCAGTCGGTTAATGAGACTGTCCCGCTCCGAACGACGAAGAACAAGCGCCACATGACAAAGGTCATGCTTCTCATGGCAATGGTCAGGACACGGTACGACCCTCACACAAAAAGCACTTTGATGGGAAGGTCGGCCTGTGGTCTGTGGTCAAGACTACGGCAGTTTTCTCCACAACTCCAAAAACCGCCCTGCGGACACATCGATTACGTTACCCATCGAAATGACGAAGTCGGTGTACGAGCGAATGCTCGTTGAGGACGTCATACCGGCGATCAAGGCGTGCTGGCGAGGTTTGTGCTATTTTGTAATTATTTTTAATGATAGGGCAATTTTGCTAACAACTGAAATTCTTATACCAGGGGAGAGGCAAGTGATTTTCCAAGAGGACAACGCATCGCCGCACGGATCAGCTGCGAGGACGTCAGTGCTGGAAAGCTGCTAGCAAGGACGGCTGGAGCATTACATTCGCTAACCAGCCACCTCGTTCGCCCGACTTCAATGTGCTTAATATCGGCCTCTTCAATTCGCTGCAGTCGTTGCAGTACAAAAAGCGTACACATAGCATCAATGATCAAATAGGTGCAGTTAAGAAGGCTTACGATGAGTTGGATCCCACCACGACCAACAAGTGTTTTTTTACACTGCAGAGTGTGATGGAGGCTTCATTGCTTGTCGGCAGTGGGGCAGCTACGGACAACAACATACTAAGCCGGCAGACTAAAAAAGCCGGTATTAATCAAATGCACAGACAGGTCTCTATATAAAATAAAATCCTTTTTGGTGGATGGCGTTAAATCTGTCGCCCGACCAACTAAAGCCGAGAAGCACTTCCTAAATGGCGCCAAAGCAAAAGCGTTATACGATCAAGGAGATGCATGAGGGTGCATTGCTTGTCACCCAAGTCGGCGTTGATGAGGCAGCGCGGCAGCTTCAGAGGCCTCGCGGCAAGGTTTTTGGGTGGTGGCGGCAGACTGACCAGCTGCTCGCTTTTCGCGGTAACGCGAGGTCGCCAACGCTCAAGGGTCAGGGACGCAAGGAAATCTTTCCTAGTGTCCCAGCCCTCGTTACGTATATGAAGGACACACGCAGAGACGAAAAGGTATTTTGCAGCGACAACATGCCAAGTGGTGCTTCTATAGTTGAGTTTATACTGATTTTTGCGGTACTTTATTTCGTTTAGGCTCTTCAACGCGTTCAATGATCGACGTCATGTGGATGCAGGAGCCCCAGTGGTGTGCACACTACATGGAAGAGCACAAGTGCCCGGGGCAGTCACTTGGGCGAATGTGTCAGCGTATTTGCAAGCGGTAACATCTTTTTATGTTGGAAAAATATTATGTTTTAGCAATTGTTTTATTAACATGTCGATATTTTAGCTACGACTTTTCGGCTCAGAAACCCCAACATGCCAAAATGTCGACCGAAGAGCTGTTACGAAAGCGTGCTGAGTTCTGTATTGAATTTTGGGACAAGTACTGTTCATGGTGTCCGACACAGATTTATAATATGGTTATCAATTTTGATATGCCGCCGGCGCGATTTTGGGCAATCAAAGGCCGCGAAGACCCTGCACGAATTGTCAAGATGACGAAGCACAGCGGAAGGATGACCGCATGTCTTACGATTCGTGGTGACAGTGCATTTAATATGTTTTTATTGCTGTTGAAACTGATATTTATAATTCTAACTAATTGTTTTAGTGTTTTTAAAGGAAAAAAACTTCCGATTATCTTCATCATCAGAGGGAAGCTCGATGGCGACATCGACCGCGACGAACTGCCTCATTACCCGCCTGAGCACTACTACACCGTACAGGATAAGGGGTGGATGGATGCAGTTGGCTGGAGATTTTATGTAGGAAAACTTTTAAAACACGAAGTCGATGGACCCTCTGCCCTCCTCCTCGATAATTTTGACTCCCATGTTTCTGAGGAGGGTCAACGTGTCGTTGGCGATAAGACACATGCTACAGTGGTCCCCTTTCCGCCCAATACGACGACTGTTTGTCAACCACAGGACGTCGGCGTGATGGATCCCCTAAAGGCAAAAAGTCGTTCAAATTTCGTGGCATTGCTGAGGGAACTGCCAAAGAGAAGCGCCTCCCTGCAATTAAGTCCACCATTGCTGCTTGGGAAGAGTTATCGGAAACAACTGTTATTCGTAACTTTTGAAAGCAGTTCCTAAGTATCCTGAAGTAATGGTCTGATTAAAGTTTTTTTAAAAAAAACATGGATATTTTCTTGTTTTTTTCCCACAAAGAGTAGTGTTATCGTCCAATCAAAACCCTGCCGTGTTTTATTGTCGGTTTCGACAGTGAAGCGATTACTATAGAAGATACCATTCAGTCATACCGGCTTTGTATGTCGTTGTCTGTATACAATTCCCTATTTGCGCAAGAATGTTCAAGCGCGAGCAGACACCCTACAAAAAATAACCTTGCCTTGCTCAAAAGAGGCATACAACGCATAATATGAATAGGATTTGTCTAATTCAAAGGTATTTAGCTCCTAAATCTTAGCTTAATTATGTCAACAATGTTATTGATCAATATTTAGCCGTTAGTTGTCCATTCCACCAATCAGTGTCAAATTGCAGGATTGTTTACTTCGCTGTGCGGCAACGGATCGACCAGTGGAGGATAGGTTGCCCGACATTTTGCTTTCCGAGCCAAACGAACGCTCAAATGCTCAAATGACCGCTCAAAATATTTTATTTGGCAGTACCACCGTCCACTCACCACCTAGCCCTCATTGGGTCAGCTGTCCAATCGCGAGCCGTCTAGCAGATACAATTCGCACTTTAGATATCACAAAAGTTACAATTTAAAATGTCCAATACAACATTCCTCCGACAAAATTCCCTTTTGCAAAAAAGTTCGATAAAGATTTCCATTGCAAAATTCCCAATGCAAAATTGCTCCCCTCGAGATCGGAGAGATCTTCTTCGTCAATTTAAAGAAGAATGAGCGCCCCCACCGTGAACCTCAAGTTCCTGCGCGCAGGCAGCCGCGGCGCCTCCGTCAATTACGGCGGCGCCATGCCCAACATGCACATGGCGTCCACGGACGACCTGCGCGTGACCCCCAGCGCGCCCGATGCGCTCTCCGCGGGCTTCCTGCTGCCGCCCGTGGCCGACCCGGCTGCCTACTCGCGCGAGCACTTCAAAGTCAAGTACACGGAGGACAACGAGCAGTCGCTGCAGTTCGCCAAGGGCACCACGACGCTGGCCTTCATCTACGACGGGGGCATCGTCGTGGCCGTGGACTCCCGCTCCACCATGGGCCCGTTCATCGCGTCCCAGCAGGTCAAGAAGGTGAACCCCATCAACGACTACATCCTGGCCACGCTGGCCGGCGGCGCCGCCGACTGTCAGTTCTGGCAGCGCAATCTGGCCGTGCAGTGCCGCATGTACGAGCTGCGCAACCGCCACCGCATCTCGGTGCGCGCGGCCTCCAAGCTCATCGCCAACACGTGCAACTACTACAAGCGCTACGGCATGTCGCTCGGCATGATGATGATGGGCTATGACAACGGCGAGCCCGTGCTCTACTACGTGGACGACGAGGGCTCCCGCATCCCGGCCAGCAAGACCGTGCCCAAGTTCAGCGTGGGCTCGGGCTCCACGTACGCCTACGGTGTGCTGGACACCAACTGGCGCTGGGACCTCTCGGACGACGAGGCTGTGGAGCTCGGCAAGCGCGCCATCTACCATGCCACGCACCGCGACGCCTACAGTGGCGGCTTCTGCAACGTGTTCCTCTTCAAGCCCGAAGGATTCAAACACGTCGTGCACCAGGACGTCAAGGAGATGCACGACTACGAACGCGGCTACTAAGTGCACGAGAGACAAATGGCCGGTTGACTTGACTGCTGCTTGGCTGTCAGAGACAAGAGCTTAATAGTAGACGCGGTAATACACGGCAAAAGGAGCTGGGTGACTGCAGTTTGTAAAGGCCTCCGATCCACCACTGTATTTCCTTCCCATTAGTCCTCCTCGATATCGTCACCACGTGAATGATCAAGACGCCGCTATCCCTTCCAGTAAGTTGCACACAAAACGCTGTCACTCATGTTTTCTGCTTTGCTCGATTGACACACTTGATTACCACCGCAAGTCTACGAGCAGCATCCCCACAAAGCCTGCGCCGTCCGCCACGGGTGTGTACTGGTAGCCCTCGCCACCCAGGAAACGCTCGACCGCCGGCAGCAGTCGCGCGTTGCCGTCGGGGCCTTTCGAATGGTGTCCTGAGCCTGTGACCAGGTAAATGCTGTCCACGCCCTCATCGGCCAGCTTGGGCAGCATCTGTGTGAGGAACTCGACCGCTTCGGCTACGTGCAGCCCGTGCAGATCCATCATTCGGTCCATGTACAGTTGGCTGGGCGGGTTGCGCGACTCGAAGATTTCCGATGCCGCTAGGAAGTGGAAGTTCTTCATCTTGGCATTGTAGTCGTGTCCTTGTTTTGACAGTCCTTTAGCCAGCGCCTTGTTACCACTGTACACACAAAATAAACGTTCACCAGTGAGGCCACCGCTGACTCGCTCCCCAGTCTACTATGCAGCGCCTCGTACTTGCGATATGCCTGAGTGGCCCCCATGAAACACTTATTCCGAGCACACGCCATCTCGTAGGCCTGCTCGCGCAGCTCCAGATACTGTGTTGACACGCTGTCGCCTGTGGAAACCCACTTAGTCCCGATGCTGTCGCTGCTTCCTGCCTTGTGATACAGCGGGCGGTGCAGAGGAGGCGGAGGTGGCAATCGTCGCGACGGGTCCATTCCATAGCCTACAGCACCCATAGGAGGATGAATCGCAGCAGGCGTCGGTTGCAACGCTACTGCCCGCGCAAAGTTCATGCTCAGATTTGCCACAGCTTCATCCGTCGACAGGTACGAATTAGTGGTCACTGCTGTCAATGAAGGGCCATCGTTTCCTTGCGGTAGCGGTGGCGGAGCTGGCACTGGCGCTGGTACTCTTGACGTGGCGCTCTGGAGAGACGGAAACATATCCTCGGCTTGAATGTCCAGCGGCGCGCTGTCCTGGTCCATCTCGTCTTCGCTGTCGTAATCACGCTGCCCCAGCGTGTTATCGTCCATCGAGTAGTATTCACAGAAGTCGTGCGCAAAAACGCAGTGGTCCGCTTGCAAGCACGTGCCCCGCAGCCAAAAGCGGCACGTGATCTTGTCCGTGTCGTGCAGGAACTACAGCCACAGGCAAGTCAACGTGAGCCGCAACAAGAGACGAGTCGGAAGCCTGTGAGCGTCCACCAGTCTTCCGCCTCTTAGCCCAAGTCTCATCTTGCAAATGACAGACGCACCATGCAGTCCGCACGCCGACACTCCCCCTGCAAGTAGTGGCGGCACACTTGTCCGGGCCCCACCGACTCTCGCTCGATGGTCGCCTTGAGCACTGCGTGCGCCTTGTCCACATCCAGCCCCACGAGCCTCAGGAGGTCGCACAGGCGGCTCGGGTCAATGTCCGGGAACTTGAGTTGCAAATGGCTCACCAACTGCCGTACAGCACCACCAGAACGAACCGACACACAACAACACTTAGACTACTCGTCTCCAGCACTGTACCTACCCTGCAGTAAGGCGTCTCGGTCCCGACGAAAGCCAAGGCAGGTGCACTCTACCTCGAAGGCCACGGACCAGAAGAAGCTTTCTTCGTTCTGCATGGCTGCACTGTCCTGCTCTTCTTCGTCTTCCTCGGCAACCTCCTCCTCCGCTTCGTACACCTCGTTGCCCAGCAACTGAGGCGGGGACGGAGAAGAGGACGACGCTGTCAGGGACATCAGACCGCCCTCGGGGCTGCCCGTGGGGTGGAACTCGGGCACGACGGGGGACAGAAACTTGCGAGGGACGAACGTGGGCGCCGAGGCCTTGAGCTCCTCGTCCTGGTCCAGCATCTTGTTGATGTCGTCCTCGATCTGCTTGTCCCCGTGGCTCTGCACGGCCGCCAGGGCCATGGCCGCGTCCGTGAGCTGCGCGGGGCTGTCCGCGAGCTTGGCCAGCTCGTCCACGAACTCCTGCGCGCGTTCCTAAAATAGGGCAGCGGTCCCGCATTAGATACGCGATATAAGGGACCGTTCCGCAGTAGTAGGGACCTCGTCTTCCGGCGCCAGCCAGCCCATGAGCACTTGGTGGATGTTGAACTTGGCGTCCTCCACGTTGTCGTCGTCCCCGCCGTGCGACGGCAGCATGCCCACGATGTAGGGCGCGAACACGCCGTCCACACCCAGCGCCTCCAGCCGCGCCGTCGCCCACGCCTCCAGCAGCTGCATGTCCTCAAGAGACCGAGACAATGCGTTAGCCAGGTTAAGTACAATGGGATGGCCACATGGAGAACGCGGACGGACCTGTGTTATAGCATAGTGTATGCAGTATGGAAGGTAAACAAACTGGATCGAAAGAGTGCGGTAATTCCCACCGCTTCAACTGTCGCTGCGTTTGGCTGCTTTGTGTATTCGACGCTGTAGGAAGAGCTAGCATTAATGGTGGCGGGACGCGGGGTGCAGGCTACTCATATAGCTGCGCATATGCAAGGCGGACGCAATGCCAAGCCGCAAAAGCGGTTTTTGTAGCTTCGAGCCTTCACAGCTCGCATCTTTGAGTGCACCCTGGTCCAGTGCTCTGAACGATGATTGCCAGTCTTCCAACAGCGAGTGGGTAACTACTCTGCGTGCGAGGAGGCGGTAAATGGACCTGAACTCGTAACGTTAGTTTCCGCTTGGTCAACTTTTGTTTCTCACTTTGTCAACTATGAGCCGAATCTCCCAACTTTATGAGCCGAATCGGCTCAGCCGAAGCAGTCCGACTTGGCTCGCATTCCTCGTCCATCAGCCAAGTGGTTCCAGAAGGTGGTGACGGCCAAGCGTCTGGGTGTGGAGGGAGCATCAGCAACGGCGGCCACAACACCGGAGAGCACAGTCATCAGGTTGTTTGGTATCGTCGTGTTTGCCGCTGCTGCCTTCGCGACGGTAGTTATGCTGGAGTTCTTCGTTGTTCAACGCGTTTGGCTTCGTGGTCACGAGGAGGGTGCAGCAAGGGCGTCTGAAACTGGAGAGGAACCAACCGACGAGTTCAATGCGTAGTAAAGTCCCGTGCTGTTTCCCCCGATCACTTCGGATTAAAACGCTGTCGGCATTATTGGGCAAAACATCTGCCGTCATGTTTTCCGTGTGGATGAACTTCAGACGAGCTTCAAGCGCATCAAAGCTGCGTGGTCTCCTGTGGGCGATCTTCCTGCAACTTGGGCCCGTCAATTCTGTCATTCCGTTATTCGCCGGTTCGTGCGCACAAGTCTCCGCCTGATTTCGTGAACGGCCGTCGACCATGCGCTTCCTCCGCCAACTGCTACCAGTCGTCTCGGCGGCTCTCTTCGGCTCGTCGGTGTCGTCCGCCGCGGAGCCGCGCTGCTTCCCCGATACCTTCATGTTCGGCTCGGCCACCGCGTCGTACCAGGTGGAAGGCGCCGCCAAGGAGGGCGGCCGCACGCCCAGCATCTGGGATGACTTCTGTCGCGAGAAGCCCGGCATGAAGTGCGCCAACGTGGCCGACGACTTCTACCACCGCTACAAGGACGACGTGAAGCTCATGGTGGACACGGGCCTCGAGTCCTTCCGCTTCTCGGTCGCCTGGTCGCGCGCCATGAACTGGGACCCCGTCACGCGTCGCATGAAGCCCAACGCTGAGGGCATCGCCTGGTACCACAACGTCATCGACGAGATCAACGCCAACGGCATCACCCCCATCCTCACCATCTACCACTGGGACCTGCCCAGCGAGCTGCAGACGCAACTGGAGCCCAAGGGCTGGCTCAACCCGGAGATTGTCGACCACTACGTCGAGTACTCGACGCTGCTCTTCAACGAGTTCGGCAGCAAGGTGCAGCTCTGGACCACGTTCAACGAGCCGCTCTCGTTCGTCGGGGCCGGCTACGGCCTCGGCATGCACGCGCCCGGCTACTCCGGCTCGGACACGCAGGCGTACACGGTCTCGCGCAACGTGCTGCTGTCCCACGGCAAGGCCGTGCAGAAGTTCCGCGAGCTCAAAACGAGCAACGTGATCGGCGCCAAGGCTCGCATTGGTATCGTGCTCGTCTCCAACTGGTACTACCCCTTAGATGAAAGCAACCCTGCCGACGTTGCGGCGGCGAAGCGCGCGTTCGACTTCGACTTCGGCTGGTTCCTGAACCCCATCGTGAACGGCGACTACCCGGCCGTCATGCGCGAGCGTGCTGGTGACCGTCTGCCGACGTTCACGGAGGAGGAGTCGGCGATCATCAAGGGTTCGTATGACATCTTCATGATGAACCACTACGCCTCGCGCGCGATCACGGACTGCGACTCAAAGGCCTCCAACACGCCGTGCTCGGCGCTGCTGCCTGGTTATCCGGCGGACAAGGGCGTCGATGACAGCCACCTGATGCCTGGCACGCGCGCCGGCGTCCCGGACCGCTTCGGCAACAACTACTGCGAGATGTTCACGGGGTACCCGCCAGGATACTTGGACATGATACGTTACCTCCACTCGCAGGACACCACAGTGGACATTCTGCTGACCGAAAACGGATGGTGCGGCAACGACGAGGTCGACAACATGGACCAGCTCTGGTACTTCAAGGCCTTCGTGGAGCAGGTGTACAAGGCTGTCGTCGAAGAGAAGATCCCGGTGATCGGCTACACGGCCTGGTCGTTCCTGGACAACTACGAGTGGGGCTCGTACGGGCCGCGCTTCGGCATGTACTACGTCAACTTCACGGAGGAGACGGGTTCTCCCGACTTCTATGAGCCCAAGGCCACGGACCTGGCTCGCATCCCGCGACCGTCGGCCAAGTGGTTCAACAAGGTGGCCACAACCAAGTGCCTCGACGGCTGGAGCGAGATCGACGCCAAGGCCACAGCGACGTCGCACGATGGCAAGACGTCCATCTTCGGCATCGTATTCGGCTTCGTCGCGCTGGCTGCGGTGGTGATTGGTGTGGTTGTGGTGCTGGTGTACCGCCACCGACGCAGTGGCTACGAACCGCTCCTGTCACGCAACTAAGCCGCGTTCGACAAGGCTAGTGGTATGGTGGGCAGGCATTGCCTTCCGATAGCGTGATACTATGTTTTCATTAGCGATACACAAATATAAAGAGCTTTGGCCGCTTCATCGTCGTTGCTGTGTCAATGCTAGGGTGGATGGCCACCAGCTACGAAGAATCGCATGCATGCAGGTACTAAGTTGCCCGAAAACTCATCATAGCGATCATTGATCAGTGTAGGGGTATTGTAAAGTTCATCCACGCATCTGAGCAGTGCTTGCTTGGAACAATCATGCATCAGTACTGGAGCAGCACGCTTCCTACAACTCATTCACCATGCGGCATCCACCAATGCACGATGGCAGGGTTGGCTCTTACCGCAACGTTTGAGATTCCTCTTCAAACGTGTTCCCATTCCCGAGCCAGCAAGTGTGTGCATGTACTCGTACTTGTACATCCACCAAGACCATTATTTCGTGCTGCCATTTGTGCTGCTACATGTAGGTGTGTGGCTCGTTCTAGTCGCCACTTTCTCGAGCACCGGAATACGCAAAGTGAGACTTGCAAATCCCCCGCCAGTTTCAATCTTGAAGTTCATGCCACCATCAAATATGCGTGGCTGAAGCAGACGCGGCTTTGCCTCACGCTCTGTTGAGGTTGACATTCCTGAGTTTGCCCGATCCCCAACAAGCTGCTCCAGTGGCCACGTCAAAATGAAGTGGTCCATCGTCGGGTTCGTGGGCAGCGTGGCGGCTGCGATACTCGCAACGTCGGTGCCAGTCGGAGGTTCGTCGGAGCCGCGCTGCTTCCCCAAGGAGTTCATGTTCGGCACGGCCACCGCTGCTTACCAGGTCGAGGGTGCGTGGAACGAAGGTGGTCGCACCCCGAGCATTTGGGACGAGTTCTGTCGCGACCAGCCTGGCATGCTGTGTGCCAACGTCGCCGACGACTTCTACCACCGATACCCGGACGACCTGAACCTGATGCAGGACGTGGGTCTGCAGTCGCTCCGTTTCTCCATCTCGTGGTCGCGCGCGATGACCTGGGATCCAGAGACGCGGCACATGCGTCCGAACCCGGAAGGTATCGCCTTCTACCACGCGCTGATTGACGCGATGAACGCCAAGGGAATCGTGCCGATCCTGACGATCTACCACTGGGACTTGCCAGCCGCGTTGATGCACGAGCTCACGCCGAACGGCTGGCTGAGCCCCGAAATCGTGGACCACTACGTCGAGTACGCGACGCTCATGTTCCAGGAGTACGGACACAAGGTCGACTTCTGGACGACGTTCAACGAGCCGCTTGCATTTGTCGGCTACAGCTACGGAACGGGGATGTTTGCCCCGGGACACAAAGGCTCGCCCACCGAAGCGTACACCGTCTCGCGCAACGTTCTCGTTGCGCACGCGAAGGCTGTGCACAAGTTCCGCGAGCTCAAGTCGAACGACATGGTGGGGGCCAAGGCTCGCATCGGAATCGTGCTGGTGTCGGCGTACTTTTACCCGCTCGATGAAAACAACCCTGCCGACGTCGCTGCCGCCCAGCGCGCGCTGGACTTCGACTTCGGTTGGTTCCTCGAGCCGATCGTGACCGGAGACTACCCTGCCGTCATGCGCGAGCGTGCTGGGGATCGCTTGCCAACATTCACCGCGGAGGAGTCTGCGTTGCTCAAGGGCTCGTACGACATTTTCATGATGAATCACTACTACTCCAAGGCGGTGACGGACTGCGACTCGGAGACCTCCACGACACCGTGCTCATCGCTCACTGCTGGGTGGGAAGCCGACAAGGGCGTTGACGAAGACCACATGATGCCAGGAACGATGCAGCCTCGCCCAGACAAGTTCGGCAACAACTACTGCGGCCGCTACACGGGCTTCCCGCCTGGGTATCTCGACATGATGCGCTACCTTCACTCCCACGACCCGACCGTCGACATCTTGCTGACCGAGAACGGGTGGTGCGGTAACCAGGAGGTGGAGAACTGGGATCAGTTGACGTACTACAAGGCGTTCGTGGACCAGGTGTACAAGGCCGTCGTGGAGGAGAAGATCCCGGTCGTCGGCTACACAGCGTGGTCTTTCCTGGACAACTACGAGTGGGGCTCCTATGGCCCGCGCTTTGGGCTGTACTACGTGAATTTCACGGAGGAGACTGGTTCGCCTGACTACGAGAAGCCAAAGCCGACGGATCTGGAGCGTATCCCCCGCCCTGCAGCGAAGTGGTTCCACAAGGTGTCCACAACCAAGTGCCTTGACGGATGGGATGATCTCGAGGCTGTCGTTGACAGTTCGGTTGCTCGCTCAGCGGAGGACTTTGGGTTTTCGGTGGCTTTCATCGTTATTGCGGCAGTAGGTCTCACCGTCGTTGTGGTGACATTCAAGCGCCGTCTCGGGTACCAGCGTGTCCCTGCTTCTTCCTCAAACTAGACGGACGTACCAATCAGGGTCTGTGAACCATTGAGTTCCTGCAAATACGTATCATGCGAATAGCACGATTCTTGCTTTACAATCGCACCGCTTGCACTCTTTTGATCCATTATTATACGTTATGCAGCAACGTAGTGTACAGGCTCGGGAACCACGATGCATGTACAGTTGAAGCTTCGTCGTCGAAAACTTCAACCATATGCGAAAGCGTGCATCCACGGATCATTGATGGCACCCCGGGCTGTCCGATGCCTTCTGGTAGGGAACCTCACTTTCCAAGTTGCTGCATCCAGTCACCATGCGCATCTTGGAGCGAGGTCTTCGTCTGATCGGCGGTCTCACCGCGTTGCTGCTGTCAACCTCCTCTTCTTTCGTGGTCGCGGAATCTCGCTGCTTCCCGGATGAATTCATGTTTGGTTCAGCGACGGCGGCGTACCAAGTCGAAGGTGCGTGGAACGAGTCCGGCCGTACCCCGAGTATCTACGACGCGTACTGCCGCGAAACGCCAGGAATCGAGTGCGCGAATGTCGCCGACGACTTCTTCCACCGATACCGCGACGACATCAAGCTCATGGTTGAAACGGGTCTGCAGAGCTTCCGGTTCTCCACGTCTTGGTCGCGCGCCATGACCTGGGACCCGGAAACGCGTCGTATGCGTCCCAACCCACCGGGCCTCGCATTTTACCACTCGCTTATCGACGAGTTGAATGCGAACGGTCTCGCCCCGATCCTGACGCTGCACCACTACGACCTGCCGCTGGCCCTGCAAGACGAGCTCGACCCCCAGGCGTGGCTGAATCCCGACATCTCGAGTCACTTCGAGGACTACGCCACGCTCATGTTCCACGAGTTTGGCAGTAAAGTGAACTTTTGGACCACGTTCAATGAGCCACTCGGGCTGGTAGGCTACGCGTACGGCATGGGCTTCCCGAACATGCCCCCCGCGCGCAGGGGGTCTCCTACGGAAGCTTATGAAGTCTCTTATGGAGTGCTGATGTGCCATGCCAAAGCGGTGAAGAAGTTCCGGGAGTTGAGGGAGAGTGGTGTGGTCGCTGCAAGCGCTCGCATTAGCATCGTGCTGGTCTCCAGCTTCTTCTACCCGTTGGACCCTAGCAACCCTGCCGACATTGTTGCTGCTCAGCGGGCGATGGACTTCGACTTTGGTTGGTTCTTGCAGCCAATCCTCACGGGTGACTACCCTGCCATCATGCGCGAGATCGCAGGGGATCGTCTCCCTCGCTTTACGACCGAGGAATCGGCTCTGCTAAAGGGCTCGTACGACATGTTCCAAATGAACCACTACTCGTCTCAAGCGGTGACGGCCTGCGACTCGCCCACGTCGACAGTGGACTGCGCTACGCTTGCTCCAGGCTGGCAGGCGGACAAGGGTGTGGACGACTCGCACGCTATGCCAGGAACTCTGCGTCCTCGGTCCGACCGCGTCGGCAACAAGTACTGCTCCGCTTTATTCAATCCTTACCCTCCAGGTTATCTCAGTATGATCAAGTATCTGCACGCGAAGGACCCGACCGTCGATATCTTGCTGACGGAAAATGGCTGGTGCGGCGATGACGAGATCGAGAACATGGATCAGCTCCACTTCTTTGAGGCTTTCGTGGGGCAAGTGTACAAGGCTGTCGTGGAGGAGAAGATCCCGGTGATCGGATACACTGCGTGGTCGTTCATGGACAACTTCGAGTGGGGCTCGTACAAGCCTCGCTTTGGACTGTACTACGTGAACTGGACGAGCGAGACTGGATCGCCCGAATTCAACAACCCCAAGCCTACAGACTTGGCCCGCGTTCCTCGTCCATCGGCCAAGTGGTTCCACAAGGTCTCCACTACCAGGTGCCTGGACGACTCCAGCAGCACCACGCTTGCCGTCGACGAGCCGGCAAGCAGTATGACGGAGACGGTTGGAGCCCCGCTGGTCATGGTTGCTGTGGTGGCAGTAATTCTCCTGGTGGCTATCACGAAGAAGCGTCACCACAACTACGAACAAATTCCTCTCGTCTCGGGGAGTTGATTGGGGGACTGGTGCGCCGCGAAGAAGGGAGTTCGGTAGAACCTTACATCCTACGCTGCAGTTTATTGCTCGTTGTTATCAAAACAAGAAACAAAAAATATTTGAAGCTGTGCTGACAGACAAGGCTATGGCTTCAATAAATACCACTACGTTTGTCTCCGCGGTAGAATATGTAAACATACTCATTGCGTAAAGTGCAAACTTGTTTTCGGGCTCGTCCTAGCAGTTTGGTCGCTTGTTCACCAGAGCCTCGAGTCAAGTATTGAGTCAATATTGTAGTATGTCACGATAGATCGGCGAGCGAAATCCAGGTACATTACTCGAAAAAAGCATCGCACGCAAGCATCGAAGCACTTTTGCCGTGCAGCTTCTTCTTGTAGTGGGCCAGCTGCATCTCCACGTTCTGCTTCTCCTGGATCACAACCTGCAGCCTCCGCTCGAAGCTGTTGCAGGAGGCCTCAGCCGTGTCCGCCCTGCTCTGCATCTGCATGACCTTGGCCTTGGCCGCTGCAAGCTGCTTGGTGAGACTAGCCCTCTCCGCCTTGGTGGCCCGGTCGTACCTCTCCCAGCAGTCCTGTTTCCGATGTAGGTGGTTTTTGAGCGCCGCAACCTCGTGGGTCAGTGTCTGGTACCTGCTCGCGCCCCTAGCCTCGGCTTGTCTCTCGGTCTTGCGCTTAGACTCGGTCACCGACTGCAGCATCCAATGGGTCGGCTGCTGGTTGTTCGTGCACAGCTCCGCGGCCTCTCGCAGCACGTTTTGTTGCGAGAGCGCAGCCACCTGCTGCTTGCTCGTGCGCAGCTCCGCGCGCAGCTGGTTGTTGTACCGCGAGAGCGAGTCCACGTGCCGCTCCAGCGTGGCCACGCACTGCTCCAGCGCCTTTCGGCAGTACTCGTCGTTCTCCATGGCCATTTGAGTATGAAGATACTTTTCAAACTGAGAAAGAGCGCTAAATTCAAACGAACCTGTGGTAGCTGATATCATAAACCTGCGAGACCATTAATTTTGACAAGATGGCGCGGGTGTCGAAAAGATGATCAGACTGTGGCAAGTTTTTCAACTTCGCCGGTCACAGTCTTCCGTGGTGAATTGCCACGTTTTAGGCGAGGCTCATCATGGAACTCAGCATCAAGAACACGTCAAAGTTGTATTGTTTTACCAACCAACCCACAGGACTTTGTTCGGAGTTTCAACCTTGCATGACACTGATCTCGACCTACGCCGCTCAAAGCAATGGCGTGCCTTCGGTGGCTGCACCCTCTTCGTGGCCACGGAAGTGGCGCCAAATGCGTCGACCAACGAAGAACACCAGCACAACCACCGCCACGAAGGCAACCGCGCCAAATGCCACGATACCAACCAGCCAGCGCCACACGTGGTGACTGTGACCTGAGCTCTCCGGCGTTGTGGCCGTCGTTGCAGACGCTCCCTCCACGCCTAGACACTTCGTTGTCGCCACCTTCTGGAACCACTTGGCCGACGGACGAGGAACACGAGCCAAGTCGGAAGGGTTCGCCTCGTAAAAGCCGGGAGACCCGGAGTCGGACGTGTAGTTGACGTAGTAGAGACCGAAACGCGACTCGTAGGACCCCCACTCGTAGTTGTCGAGGAACGACCAGGCCGTGTATCCGATGACGGGGATGTTTTCCTCCGTGACAGCCTTGTGCACCTGCTCGAGGTATGCCTGGAAGTACCAAAGTTGGTCGGGGTTGTCGATCTCGTCGTCACCGCACCATCCGTTCTCGGTGAGGAGGATGTCGGCGGAGGTGTCATGCTTGTGGAGCCACTTGATGGTCTCGAGGTATCCTGGCGGGAACGCAGTGAAGGAAGCACAGTGCGAGTCTTTTTGGGCTTTCTTGCTGCGTTGCCTGGTACCAGGAACCGTTTGAGAGATATCAACCCCGCGGTCGCGCTCCCAGCCGACAGAAAGTTTGCTGCACTCAGTGTTCGAAGTAGTGGAGTCACAGTCGGTAGCCGCTCGAGTCGAGTAATGGTTCAACATGAAAAGGTCGTACGATCCCTTCAGGAGCTCTGTCTCCTCGGGTGTGAAACGTGGAAGGCGATCGCCCACAATCTCTCGCATGACAGGTGGGTAGTCTCCAGTAACAATCGGCGAGAGGAACCAGCCGACATCAAACTCCATCTTGCGGGCGGCTGCCTCCACGTCAGCAGGTTTCGACTCGTCCAACGGGTACGCGTAGTCGGCGTTGAGCACGATGGCAATTCGAGCTTTCTCATTGATAACGTTGGAGTTTTTCAGCTCACGGAACTGCTGAACTGCCTTCGCATGCGAGAGCAGCACGTTGTGTGTGACGGTGTAAACTTGAGTCGGTGAGCCGGTGAATCCTGGCGCCTCCCTACCAGTGGCGTAGCCGGCCGTCGAGAAGGACAGCGGCTCGTTGAACGTCGTCCAAAGGTTCACTTTGCTGCCATACTCATGGAAAACGAGCTCTGCGTACTCTGCAAAGTGCTGGACGATGTCCGAGTTGAGCCACCCTTGGGGGGACAGCTCAGTGTGCAGCTCCAGCGGCAAGTCCCAGTGGTACATGGTCAGAATGGGCTCAATGCCATTCGCGTTCAGCTCGTCGATCAGTGAGTGGTAGAAGGCGACACCCTCTCGATTCGGACGCATGCCGTGCAGCGCAGCGTCCCAGTTCATGACTCGAGACCACGAGATGGAGAATCGGAAGGACTGCAGCCCCATCTTCACCATCAACTGGATGTCGTCCTTGTAGCGATGGTAGAAGTCGTCAGCAACGTTGGCGCACTTGACGCCTGGTCGTTCGCGGCAGAACTGGTCCCAGATACTCGGCGTGCGGCCTCCCTCGTTCACGGCGCCTTCAACTTGGTAGGAGGCTGTGGCCGAACCGAAGAGGAAGTCGTCCGCGAAGCAGCGCGAGTCGGCAGCAAACGTCAATCTCGTCGTCGCCAGCAGCATTGCAGCCGCAGTCCCGACAAGCTGCAAGGCTCGATGCATGTTCAATTTTATCAGATACAGAATCGTTTCTCGTCACTGTCGTCGGAGCCAGGATTTATAGCAATGAAAGGCACGCGCTCGGGGTGCCAGACGCAACAATGATGAGTGGAGCGGAGCGCGTTGAAGTTCCCGGCACCTTCAAGTTGGCTAACGATGACAATACTGGCAGCTGCTTCGACGAAGGCGATCTGGTTCATGCGTGCGCGAAGTGGCGTACAATGTATATAAATGGACATGCTCCATGCTGTGGGGGGGGGGGGGGCATGTTGTGCGGCAGTCTTTCGAGCACATCAATCAACTCATTTCCACAGGTCTGATCTGGCAACTTCAAGTTCTCCCATACAATTACAAAGTTATTCCGTGTGATATGGCTACATGTATTTAATTCCACAGGTAGAGACGACTGCGTGCCACCGACACCATTGCCAGATTCGCCTCGCTTCGACGACATGCGTCTCGCTACTCGGCTCTTGCAGTTCGTCGGCTTTGCAGCTTCTGCTGCGCTTGTCTCGTCGGATTCGCGCTGCTTCCCGGAGGATTTCCTCTTTGGGTCCGCCACCGCGTCGTACCAAGTCGAAGGTGCCGTCAAGGAAGGCGGACGCACGCCCAGCATCTGGGACGAGTACTGCCGCACGCAACCAGGTCTCAAGTGTGCCAACGTGGCCGACGACTTCTACCATCGCTACCGAGATGACGTCAAGCTGATGGTGGAAACGGGGCTTCAGAGCTTCCGGTTCTCAGTCTCGTGGTCGCGCGTCATGAACTGGGACGCGGAGACGTCTTGCATGCGTCCGAACGCAGAGGGCATCGCGTTCTACCACTCACTCGTCGACGAGCTCAACTCGAAGGGTATCGAGCCCATTTTGACGATTTACCATTGGGACCTGCCCATTGAGCTGCACACGGAGCTGCGCGAAGAGGGCTGGCTCGACACGGAGATCATTGACCACTACGTCCAGTACGCGACGCTGCTGTTCAACGAGTTCGGCAACAAGGTGAACTACTGGACGACGTTCAACGAGCCTCTTTCGTTTACTGCAGGAGGCTATGCGTTGGGGATGGGGGCGCCGGGGTACACGGGATCGCTCACACAAGCATACACAGCGACGCACAACGTGCTGCTCTCACACGCTCAAGCGGTGAAGAAGTTCCGCGAGCTCAAGACCAATGATGTCATTGGGGACAAGGCTCGGATCGGTATCGTGTTGAACGCGGATTTCGCCTATCCTTTGGACGGCTCGGACCCTGCCGATGTGGAAGCTGCCTCGCGTAAGATGGAGTTCGATGTTGGCTGGTTCCTCGCCCCACTCGTTACTGGAGACTACCCGCCGATCATGCGCGAGATTGTTGGCGACAGACTACCGCAGTTTTACGGCGGCCAGTCGGAGCTCCTGAAGGGATCGTACGACCTTTTCATGTTGAATCACTACGCGTCTCGTCAGGTAACGAGCTGCGACTCGAAGGCTTCCAACAAGGACTGCGATACTCTGTCTCCAGGCTGGGAACAGGACCGTGGTATCGATGACAGCCACATTATTCCGGGTACCAGGCAACGCAGCAAGAAAGCCCAAAAAGACTCGCACTGTGCTTCCTTCACTGCGTTCCCGCCAGGATACCTCGAGACCATCAAGTGGCTCCACAAGCATGACACCTCCGCCGACATCCTCCTCACCGAGAACGGATGGTGCGGTGACGACGAGATCGACAACCCCGACCAACTTTGGTACTTCCAGGCATACCTCGAGCAGGTGCACAAGGCTGTCACGGAGGAAAACATCCCCGTCATCGGATACACGGCCTGGTCGTTCCTCGACAACTACGAGTGGGGGTCCTACGAGTCGCGTTTCGGTCTCTACTACGTCAACTACACGTCCGACTCCGGGTCTCCCGGCTTTTACGAGGCGAACCCTTCCGACTTGGCTCGTGTTCCTCGTCCGTCGGCCAAGTGGTTCCAGAAGGTGGCGACAACGAAGTGTCTAGGCGTGGAGGGAGCGTCTGCAACGACGGCCACAACGCCGGAGAGCTCAGGTCACAGTCACCACGTGTGGCGCTGGCTGGTTGGTATCGTGGCATTTGGCGCGGTTGCCTTCGTGGCGGTGGTTGTGCTGGTGTTCTTCGTTGGTCGACGCATTTGGCGCCACTTCCGTGGCCACGAAGAGGGTGCAGCCACCGAAGGCACGCCATTGCTTTGAGCGGCGTAGGTCGAGATCAGTGTCATGCAAGGTTGAAACTCCGAACAAAGTCCTGTGGGTTGGTTGGTAAAACAATACAACTTTGACGTGTTCTTGATGCTGAGTTCCATGATGAGCCTCGCCTAAAACGTGGCAATTCACCACGGAAGACTGTGACCGGCGAAGTTGAAAAACTTGCCACTGTCTCCTGATGTCGCTTCAGCAATCATCTTCGTCACCCCTGCTGCGCTGTTCTCGGGAGAAATCTGCCCTTTGTGCTCAGTCATGCGGGTATCCACATACCCGGGGCTCAAGGTGATTGCAATGATCTTGTCATTCTCCAGATCGTGCGCCAAGCTCGAGGTTACCATGTTTAGCGCTGCCTTGGACGCTCTGTATCCGTACAGGCCACCTATGTCGTTGAGTACGATGCTACCCATACGAGAGGAAACGTAAGCAACCGTGGCCGACCCACTATTGGCGACGGCGAGCCTCAAGTTCGGTAGGAACGCGCGTGTCATAAGAAACGGCCCAACGGCGTTGACTTCGAACTGCTGCATCATTTCGGCCTTGGTGGTTTTGTCAATCCCATCTCGCCCACCGATCCCGGCGTTGTTGACTAGCAGGTCAATTGGTTGATCTTCGAGCTGCTTAGCCGCGGCGATGATAGATTTCTCATCGCTTGTATCAATCCGAATGATTCTCTCCACTTTGAGCTGTCTGAGCTGCTCCGGAACATCGTGAATTTTTGTTAGAAGATCGCATCTCCCAAAACGTTCTGCTGCGTACCTCGGCGGCACTTTGCGGGTCGCGGGCAGCAGCGATGACTTTCCAGCCGTTGGCCACGTAGTGCTTGGTGAAGGCCAGCCCGATGCCGCGGTTACTTCCAGTGATGAGAACTGTCTTGCCACTCATCTTGCAAGCAGAATCGATCGTCTTGTGCTTGCTTGGACGCGTTTTGGAGAATGGTCAGCGGAGCGCGAGACTCGTCGTCGTGAACATGGTAACCATCGTGCTTACACTTGAACAATTACGCGCGATCGAAATGGCACTCCATGGTGTACGTGCCGGTTGATTCAATCATTATCCATTCAATCTCTGTTAGGTAGCGCGAGTTTGTCTTTCTGTCGCCTATACTTTTATCTTCTCAATTCAACGCCACCCCGTGCGCAGCAGGGAGGATGCCAACGGATCATTCTCAAGCCTGTCGAGTCTTCGTCGCAGAGACACCCATCCACTCAGCCACCGCAACTAGATGAAAAACATGCAGTTCTTGAGGTCGTTGTGCAGCTCCGTGAAGTCGAAGTTGGACGAGTTCGAGTTGAACGAGCCTACAGTTGACGCCCCGTCGGAGCCTTCGTTCAGGAAGAAGCGCGCGCGACCAGCAGCCAGATGCGCGTAGTACGCGGGCGTGGCAAAGGATACCGAGCGAGTGCAGCGTGCAAACGTGTACCCGAGATGGTACGTCAGACGCTGCACGTCCTCCGCCGACATTTTGTTTTCGTCATGGAGCACGGTGTAGTGGCAGGGCACACTAGTTCCCTGGATGCCGCTGTGGCCGTACAGGAAGAAGTCGAAGCGGTGAGAGTCGACAATGCCAGTGTCGATCACCGTTCCAGGAACCACATTGCCCTTGCGATCAGCGTCACGCTGGTTGACCGGGAATGCACGCATATGGTGGCGCTTGTTCACAATGATGAAGGTGACAGGTGGGTTGTAGCCTTCCGAAATCATCTTGAAGGCCTTGCGAAGCGCACGCATTTCGGTCTGTAAAATATCATAGAACTGCCCCTCGCTCACACCGTCACGGTAGTAGATGACGTGTTCCGGCTTGCGGTTCGTGCTCTGGTAATACGCCAAGAACAGGTCGCGCAGCATGTGCGGCAGTAGCTGGATATCACTGGAAGCCTTTTGCGCAGCCACTCGAGCAACATATTTTGCCGAGTAGCGGTCAAGCGAAGCCACAACAGAAGCGATCGAAGGCCGCCCGCCCATGCCCGAGCGCGGGTGCTCCACATCAGCGCCGATAATGATTGTAGGAGCCGTACTCACCAGCGGTAGTTCCTCACGCAGAATCGAGTTCTTTCCGCTCAGCTTCATGTTAATCTTGAGGCAGACATTAGCACAGTACTGAGGCTTTGCGCTGCGAACGTTCTGGGACACAATGCATTGGCTGGGGATACCCAACACCGTGTCGGACATGCGTTTGATATCGCCATAGGACCCAACGCCCTTGTCTTGCTTGATCACCATGATAAGTTGCGGAGGTCCCCTGTTACGCGACTCCAGCTCCTTGAAGCACATCTTCATGAGCTCTTCGACCTGCGAACCACGGTACTGGTCCATGTGGATCATGTGCGGGTTGCTGTCCTCAATCGTCAATCCACTCTTGCCAGCCATATCCACCAAGTTGCGAACGAATCCCTGCACATCACGCTCGCCAACGTTGGCAGTGATCACGACACCCCAGTTACGGAGAGTAGCGCCTTCCACAAAACGCTTGTCCCTCAAGTTCCATTGACCTCCTGATGGCCGCTCCGATACATTCGCATACTGGACTTCGGGCGGATCCATCACACGAGCATCGGTTGCTTCAAGCCGTTGCTCCACCTTCATGCCAAATGCAGCCAGGTACGGGTCGTTCTCGAAGCCGGCCTGGCGCACCTGGTCAATGATAGTTTCTTTGCGAGCGCGCGGCGGCTGACTGGTCTGTTTGATAATTTCGGCAGTATCCAACTCGTTAATGTTTGCGCAGCGCTGTCCAGGTGCCACTTCGCACAACTCCATCGGCAACCAGTTCTCCTTGCCTGCTCGCTTACTGCCAACGTTCACTGGCGGGAGCTGCGGATGTCTCAACTGCACGTTGTAGCGCTTGTTGAAGTAATCAGCCACAGACATTTCCTCCCCCTTAATGTTCACCATAGTCAAGTTAGCCGGTTGCGCACTAATACCGAAAATTGCACGTTTGCGATCCTTGCGGTGGGTAGGAACGACTTCGATCTTGCGTAGCGCGCGAGCCAAAGCCTTGGCATCCCGGTCAGACAAACCGCGAATATCGTTTGGCGATCGTGCGCTTAAGGCGGCCAATACAAGCTCCATCAGCTCCTTAGGAGCATAAAACACCGTGGCCGCCTGATCGACATTCATCAGCAGTTTACGGTCGGCAATACGAATAGCTTGGTGGTAACCCCAACACAGTTCTTTGCCACCCTTGAGCGGGAACGTTTTTTTCATGGAGAAAAAGTTGCGGCCCACAGCGATCAAGCGCTGAGCTCCAAGATGACGTGCAGCCACATCCAACGCCTGGAGGACCGGCATAACATTCACATCCGGGTTGGAATAGTAATCCGTAAGTGAACTTGTCGAGATCGTCTCGGCGAGCTTGATCTTCACGACAAATGTGCGAGGGCCTCGGAACGGGCGGCGAGGCGCATCACCTGCAGCTGGTGGCGGAGGAGGCGGAGGGGTCGGACTGGGGCCGTCCGGGTTAACGTCGACGAAAGTCTTGGTTTGCGCTTCCCACGGTATCATAGCAGGCGCATACATGGCAGACATACCGTCATGCACAACGCGGATGCCACCAAACTCAGTCTCGTATTGACGGAGAGCAGCGTTGATCACGTTGCGAACCAGAGCGCGTGGAAGGGGTCGTTCCGGGCGCTGTTCACGTTTAGGAGGTGCAGACACGTCGCTCATTTCCACGTCCTTGTCCTCTTTTTCGTCTTTACCCTCTTGCTTTGGTTCGTCACCCATGGTCTCATCCTTTTGGTCTCCAGGTGTACCGCCAGAAGGACCGTACTTCGAGTCTGCTGCGAGGTCAGGCGAGCGCTCGACATCCACGTGGTATTTGAAAATTTCTGCTGGAACCGTGTCGAGCGAGACACCGAAGTAGTTCACACTCAACTGCATCGATTTGCCACCTCTGGCGACGCCCGGGCGGCGACAAATAAGAAACTCCTGCTGGAGCTCCGGGTCTTCAGCGCTTACTTCGCGCACGCCCGCGCGACCAGTCCACTCGTCCTGGAGACGCGGGTCAGCCACGGGATCACCCAAAGTCTCATACCCGGAGCCAGTCACCGTGCCAACACCGGGGCCTGACTCTCCGCGGCCACCGCGACCCCCACCACCTCCAGAGCGACCGCCACCGCGGCCTCCACCGCCGTATCCACGATCTCCTCCACGGTCACCTCCACGGTCACCTCCACGGTCACCTCCGCGGTCGCCGCCACTGCTACCACCGTATCCACGATCTCCTCCACGGCGATCACCACCTCCACGATCATCGCGGCGTCCGTAGCCACGATCACCTCCACGATCTCCACCACCACCATAGCCACGATCGCCGCCACTGCTAGCACCGTATCCACGATCATCACGGCCGCCACCAGCAGCCGCTCCACCACCATATCCGCGGTCATCCCGGCTGCCATATCCGCGCGAGCGGTCATCATGGCCACCTCCTCCATACCCTCGGGAGCGGTCGTCATGTCCGCCGCCGCCTCCCCCACTGCCATAGCTTCCACTGCCTCCGCCATAACCACGGTCATCATATCCACTGCGGCTCTGATCATAACCTCCAGAGGACGCAGAGGCTGCATAGCCACCTCGACTATCGTAACTTGATGATCCTGCGTATCCCCCAGAAGAGCTGCCGTGCCCTCCACGATCGTCGTACCCCGACCCTCCGTAGCCCCCGCTGCCGTACGATGCTCCTCGACTGCGGTCATCGTAACCACCACTACCGTAACTCCCACTGCCAGAGCCGTAGTCGCCCCCTCTGCTGTCGTACCCCCGAGACCCCGATCCAGAGGCACCGTAACCCCCTCCGCCGCCGCGACTGTAGTCGTCGTACCCCGACGATCGCGAGCTGTACTCGCCGCCACCGCGGGAGTCGTACCCCCCTCTTTGCTGCTCGTACCCTCCTCTCTGATCGTACCCCTGCTGGCCACGCTGGTCGCCGTACCCCTGCTGGCCGCGCTGATCGCCGTACCCCTGCTGGCCGCGCTGATCGTACCCTTGTTGCCCTCTTGGATCTCCGTATCCTCCGCCGCTGCCGCTGCTACTCGGGCGATTCGGATCCTCGTAGCCGCGGCCGTGGTCGCCACCGCGCGAGCTGTACCCGCGCTGGTCGCCGTAGCCGCCGCCGCCACCTCCGCTGTAGCTCATGGAGCAATCCTGCGGTTCCTCGTCTTGGATTTAAAATGCGGAACTGGCATATCCAAGAAAGGAAGCGCCCATTTTGGCCAATCGGAGGCGAAGGACCTTCAACGTTACGGTTGCAGAAAGTTCAACGGCACTTCCGCGATCGGTTTAGACCGGGTTCTTCCAGCGGGAATTTTATGGCAGCAAGGGTCTTAAGACGTCTTCGAGCTGTTCATCATAGTGAGTTTCTTTGTATGGGTTTGGGAGGTAAACACAGGTCGCAGGACTTGGCGATGTGGCAGCGTGGCCACCGAACGAGTATTCACGGGCTACATGCGCGTCAGCTAAAATCTCACTGGTTTCCGCACACGCAGCGGACCCTCCTTCTCTCGGAAAAAAACTCTCTCGATAGTGCTCTGGTTGTTCGGCAGGTTCGCCACCAGGTCGATTTTGCCGTCCTTGATGTGCACGGACTCGTTCGGTGGTCTTCTCCGGCAACTGGTAGCTCGACGAGATCGGCAGTGCCTTCAGGAACGCCTCGTGGCGGTCCTTGCCGAAGCAAATCACGGTGCTTGGGCCGCCAGCTATGGATACGTCGATTCGCCCACGATGACCTCAATTGAAGCAAAGCCGCCGCTGTGCACACCAGAGTGGAGCGCATCTTGACCAAGTTCGCACTGACACGTATGTTGCACGAAGGTAGCATGGCGAATCATCTGGCAATTAGTTTTAAGGCACACTGTAATTGACGTGCCACACTTTTGGGCATATACAGCCAATCATGACTGAGTTGTTTCCGTCCATCCATTCGCTGTTACAAGTCGCCCCATATCTCTTCGGTCGTCACTTCTTCATTCGTCTCCAGCAGCAGATATGCGCGTTTGTGTATGCGGTCCCGATCTATCAATTGCCCTATTTGCCACTCACGTCGCCCTCCAGTGCGACGCCTGGGTCTTCCGTACTTTGTACTCGGCGGCAAAGACTAGGCCCCCCTTGCGGATGTTGGGTCCATCAGCCTGACGTGAAAGTCCCTTGGGACGGCCAGAAGCGCTGGGCACTTTGGGAGGTGCCGGCTCGCGTTTTGCGACCTAACGCCTCCAGAAGAATCAGCATTTCGACATCTCCATCTATTATAGTTCTGTATGTCCTGCTTGTTTATTACCCCAGTGGAAGCGCGATGAGGAATTGATAAACAATGATTCAGTCGAACGTGATGACTAACTATAATCATCTCTCCTACTCAATCTGAGCGCCCCTACTAAATCATGTTGCCTTCGTGAACGAGCCCCAATGATAAACAGTTATTAGCTCTAACCGAATCCACTTACTATCGGATAAGTGTGTGGAGAACCTATCAATGCTGAGGGACTCGAAAATTCTCACACTGCATTCCATAACTGCATGTACATCAGTGCTGCTCGTCCCCAGGTGATACGTGCTGTTGACCCTTGCATTTGTACGTGTATGGTGCCCTATTAAACGAGTAGTACTACAATGTAGTGTTGCGTTGTCAGCTTCGTTAGTGTTGCTCTACAGGTCGAGAGTTTGTATAGCGTTTGGATGAGCAGCCCAGTGCTACACGTAGAGTTCTGGTGGTTAGAATGGTAAAAGAAAGAAGCAACTTCCGGTGCCGTATTCTTGACCACGGAACCAGCACGGCGGATTGCAACTCGAACGTCTGGTGCGCCATTCGAGCGATGGTGCTGTTAGCAATTGCTAAGATCTGCCTATCAAGGCGAACGCGCAACAATCGCCTTCTGCACGCCTGTGTCTCGACGCTTGAGTCCTTCTTCTCCTCCCTGTCGACGTAGGCCCTCGTTGGCGTGGCTTGCGGAGCTCTGGCCCATCCCGGGATCCGTAGGCGAGCAGCTCCACGAGCTGCCACGCAGCAAGTTGCCTTCAAGGTGCACTGAGCCGTGTGGCGCACACAATATGTATTCAAATGATTATTCATATCTCCCATCTGAGCGCATCTGATTGGCCACCGGCTTTTTACGGGTAGACGACCTGAAATCTTCGGACTACGCAGAACACGCCGCGTAGGCCATTATCTTTTGGCAAGGAGCGTGGACCAAGCACAAGACGGCGCTAATATGATGGATCTCAGCAGCAAGGACAAGTCTCCCAGCGCGTACGTGGCCTCCCTCCCCTCTCACCTCCTCCCTCTGCAGCCCCTCACCCTCCTCCTTCTGCTTCCAGAGCCTTCCTCACAAAACACAAGAGCAACATTGCGCTATGGTCGGGCTTCGTGGTCGTCGTGTTCTTCTGCTACCACCTGTTCAGTGATGGAGACTTCTCCTTCCTCATGGTACGCGCCTTCCGCAGCTAAATCCACCCTCCAACGGCCTAAGTCCACTCTCCAACGGACTAATTCTGACCCTTTAATGTATTTTTCTGGCACTTTAGACCATGGGCGCATTCGTGCGCGCCTTCGGCTTCGCTTTCCTGATTTTCAAGGCGTTCTCGCAGAAATCAGTGGCCGGTCTGTCGCTCAAGACCCTGGAGCTCTATGCGTTCCTGTTCCTCTTCCGTCTGAGCTCCATCCTGCGCTACCAGGGCTACCTGCCGTACGACCGAAGCGGCGACTGGCTCTACACGTTCCTGGAGGTCGTGGCGCTCACGCTGTGCTGCGGCGTCATCTACCTCGTCACCATGCGCTTCAACTCGACGTACGAGCTGCGCTACGACACGTTCGGATGGCTGCACCTGCCCACGGAGCTGGGCGGACTTTACATCCTGCTGCCCTGCATTTTGTTCGGCATGGTGCGTTGCAACTGCAGATACAGTGCATTTGCTGATGATTGCGGGTTCTAGTACTAACTTGTAGTTTACTGCTATGTGATCGTTTAGCTCATCCACCCGAACCTGAACCGCAACTGGTTCTCGGACGTGTCCTGGACGATTGCGCTGTACATTGAGGCCGTTGCTATCCTGCCTCAGCTGTTCATGTTCCAGAAGCGCGTAAGTGCTTGCTGGCAGATCTATTTGGTTGGTCCGCAGGATTTGACTTTGTTCTTGAACGTGTTGCTTTTGATGCTCAGGGCGGCGGCGCTGTGGAGTCGTGCATTTCGCACTTCGTGTACGCGCTCGCTTTCGGCAGCTTCCTACACCTGGTGTTCTGGTTCTCATCGTACCACGAGCTCGGCGAGAAGGACGCAGGCCAGCACGTGGGCTACATGGTTATTTTCGTGCAGATTGGCCACATGCTTATGATGGCGGATTTCCTCTACTACTACTTCAAGAGGTATGCTCCGCTTGCAATTAGTGTGGATATTCTGGGTACGCAAATACTGATTGCTATTGTGTTTGCTTTGCTTGCACGCAGCATGAAAGACGGAGGCCCGATGATGCTGCCCACGCACGGCGCCTACCAGGCGTAGACAACTCCGAGCTGCATCAACAGGTGACCAGATGCGAGAGGGGATATAGCGTGCTGCTAATTCTGCGGAGCTGAAGCGAAGCAGGAAAGAATAACCAAGAGAAACACGAAAGCACGAATGAAAATGTGAAAACGTGTACGTGGTACAAGGTTGCTTGGTTTGACGTTGAAGGCAGTGCACATGTATCGCTTTTGTGTGGCTGAAATGGTGTTTCGAGCGTCGACACGTGGAGTGCGCGTCTCTTTACGAACACCGAAGGCACTGGCGCTACCGAGCCAAATTTGGTTCGTAAAATCGTGTCAAGAGACTGATGTTTCTGATGTTGCTTTGATTGGCATTGCCGTGTCACTTGTTAGCAGAGAGCAGGTCATGCCGCACTGGTGAACTAAACCTGTGGAAGAACGAGGAGTTCAAGGCCATGCACAGACTATCAAGCATGTAAAACTCCGATTTACTCGAAATCTGTGCATTCTAGCGGGTGTGTTTGTAGGCTAGAAAATGCGGTAAGGTACAGCCAATTGCGTGGGGGAAAGGAGAGGAAGCGCGCCCACTTGGTCGCGAAAAGAAGGCTCGATTCCTCGATTGGTACGCCGACTTCTTCATTCGAAGTGTTTCCCTGTCGAGCTAATAATCATCGTAGTCGATAACAGCGTCGCTTGCTATCAATCTGTCCGCCGTGGTGCTTGCCCACGATATGTCGTCGTTCGAAACTTCACGGACGGTGATGCAGGTACTGCAGACCTTCATCATTTGGTGGCACGCACCTTTGGTGGTCGGCTTGATGGTCACATCCGTAAACGGGAGGTGACGCTTGTACTTGGAGCACGGGCCGCAGCAAATTCGCCCGCATAGCCGGCAGTGATGGCGTCGCACGAGAAGTCCAAATTTGCGAGAGCACACCATACAGGAGCGCTGAGTCTCGTAAGATACCCACTCTGGTGGGTGCGCGATGAACTTGGCCAGCCACGCCAGCTGTGGCGGCGACAGGATATCCAGCACCATTACACCCTGGTTGTTGCGGATCGTCATGCCTGCATGCTCCCTTACGAGCGCCGCGGCGACCTTCCATAGTCCTTGCGATACAGCAACATGCAGCACTGTGTTGCCAGCTGCATCGATGGTGTTGGGGTCGCTGCCGTTCTTCATGAGGAGCTGTACGATCTCCGGGTCGTCGTCCTGCGCCGTGAGCACGTGTGCGATGATCGGGAAGACGTCTCGCTTGCTCTTGATCGTAGGGTCCGCTCCTCTCAGCAGCAATAGAGCCACAACATCCGATGCCGACGGCGTCGAGCACGTTGCGGCAAAGTGCAGCGGCGTGTTGCCATTGCGATCCGGCAGGTTGACAAGTTCCCGGAGCTCCGGCTCGGCCAGCAGTCTGACGGCCTCGAGGTTGCCGTACTTGGCCGCAATATGCAGTGCGATCTGCTGCTGCTTGTGGGACTTGACGGAGGCCAGGTCGATGGCCTTGCCATCGTACATGGCGAGCAGCGAGGCCACGACGGACTCGTCGCCGCGCTTGGCGGCGCGGTGCAGCGCCGTGTAGCCCGAGGCGTCGGGCTTGTACGGGTGGTAGCCCATCTTCTTCCACTTGTTGGCCGTGACCATGCTGAAGCGCATGGACTCGCTCTCGCGGATAGTGTTCATGCTGCTGAGCGCCTGCGAGACCTTGCTGGACACGCGTTCGTTGCTCCACACGTGCAGCTTCTGCAGCGCCACGGGGATCTCGTAGTCCGAGTCCATGGTGGACGTGGATGAGAAGGACGACTCCTCCTCCTCGTTGGGCGGCACGCGGCGGAACATGGTAGAGCAGGTGAAGCGGGTCTCACTCACTGCCGACGCCAGACGTGCAGTTCTGCTGCCGATAGACTCGGAAGTGACTGAGGAGCTCTCTGCACACATAAGTTAAGTGTGTCACACACAAAACATATTCAGTTCATAGTCCCACTCTCGTCAACGCCACGAAAAAAGCGGTGCACCTTGCTGCGTGAAAAGCTCCGTATTGCTACATTTCCCACAGCGGAGACTTGTGCTGGCGCCACCTGCAGTCAACTTCGTAAAAGTCGAGCTGCCAGAGTGGACCTCTGCATCAAGAGACCTCTACATTTCGGTGCACTCGCCATGTGTTCTGCTTCGACCGGGTAGCGGATACCCTTCAGCAGTGCTGATAGCACTTCAGCTATTCGAGCGTCGAGGAATTCATTCGTGCAAATCTCGCTGCTCTGTGGTCAACGAGTTAGTGTCAGCGGTGTGATCGACTCGATCCCTCTCAGCACGCCAACGGGTACGTGGCGGTTCTCGCCCGTTGCTGCACGATGGACAAAGCGCCTTCCTTCACCGGCGACGTCGGCCACGAGCTCGTATTCGCGTGAGAAAACTGCATGATATTACTGGAGAACTCGTTCGCCTCCTAACTTACTGATTGCCGCCGACTGCAGCGATCCTACTCAGCAAAGATACCACAAATCGGGGAAGATTTGCCCGCAGGCGTCCATGTCATCGTCGTCGTTGAGGCTCGTCCTCGAGCGAGTGAGCACGCGCGAAGCCGCCGCGGCCGTCGCATTCTTCACCACCAGACGGTGAAGCACGTAGTGGATCTCGACGCCCGACGCGGAGCCGTCCGCCGTCGTCAAGGCGCTGTGTCGGTGGATGGGCCCCGCGGCCTGCGCGGCGAACGCGGCGTCCAGGTCCACGGCCACTTGGCCGAGGCGGTGCTTCTTGCCGAAGCCCGGCGCGACGCTCGACACCTCGATGGCCACCTGATGGTAGTGTGCGTCGTTCTCCCGCCGCTCGAAGACGAACTTCTCGTCAAAGACGAACTCATTGTCGCTGCGCTCAGGCTGCGCAGACGCCTTGGTCGTCGAGCCGCTGCGCACGGTGCAGGTCATACGATGCGGTAACTGCAACTGGCCTTGCGACCACTTGGCGGATCCCCAGAGCGATGACCGCTGCAGCCTGCCAGGCCCAATCGCGCGGTCGTCGTGTTCTTCGTAGGCGCTCGAGTCCGTGATTTTCTGGATCGCCACCACGATGATCTCGCAGATCTCGCCGCGCGCAGCTTCGTCCGGTTCGCCGTCTTGTTCGTCGGAATCCATGCTGCTCTCGGTCGGGTCGTCCACCCCCGTGGGGCTGCTCTGGTAGCCCCACAGCTTCTTGTGTGGAGACGGGAACGCCTTCGCCAAGAAGCTCTTGGTCATAGATGCGCAGCTCGCGAACTGGGCCCGCGCGCTCAGCGACGGCAGCAACGGCGTCTTCTTGATCAGCGCTAGCGGCAGCGGCGACGGGTCCGCCGGATTCTGCGCAGCGCCCTGCGTGCTCATGATCTTGTTCGGAAGTAGCAGTGCCATAGCTGTGTGCGTGTGAGAGCTCCGCCGCTAGTATTGAAGTGACAGAGAGTAGATACAAGTTGATGGCTCTTGCACTCGAGCGCTTTTCGCAGAATGCACTCGGTCAGCCATGAACGCACGAACCCGGTGGAACCGTTATCGATTGCGCCGTGCAGACTGGCGCCACTCGAGCTGACGTGCGCGCGGTTGATTCGCGCTGACCACATTTGCCCAAGCTCGGCGCTTGCTGGCCAGCATTGCAGCAGCGCTGCGGCAAGCAGCTCGGAACCCAGGAATCGCGTCCAGCCGCCCAGCGCGAATGCAGTGCATCTTGACTTGGCAATCTTGAAGCCACACGCGCAGGGACGGCCGTCCTTTACATGGCATCGCAAGCAGTTGAAGGTCTCAAAAGCGAGGCCCATAGTGGCCTGGGCCTTCATTGCTTATTGGCCATGTACTTCGATTGCATGTTGCATCACCGGTCATGTCAATGCCCCACTTGCGCGGAAACCGGTCGCTCGTTGCGCTAATGAAACTCCCGCATTACCAATGGCGGTTAGCAGCAAGGTGGCGATCTACTGCTGCGACGAGTAAGGGCTCAGCTTCCTCGCGTTGTCGAACGACGAGATCGACAGTCACAAGCTCAGCTCTGCAACGGCAGGAGCGGCAGACAGACTCGCCTGCGACCGACAAAATTTACAGCAACGTCGTTGCCTGGCGGCAACAGGCAAGTTACTTGTCATTAGAATCAGATTGTTCGACTGTCAATATATCTGATTCTACGGTGCTACCAATCTGATGTGCGTCACACAGGTCAAGTTCAACCGATCCTTCCGCGATAGAGCAGCCTTCGCCCGATGGAGTCGCTGTTCGTGCGGTCGCTGGCGTTGGGGGCGGCGGCGCAGGACTGTCCAACGCTGACCAGCGCCTCGCGCACAACGGCCGACGCCACGTTCGCCGTCGCCAGCGGGCGCGAGGGCGTCATCCGCGTGTACGCGGCCTCGTGCTCGGCGTTACTGCACGAGTTCGCGGCCATCCACAGCCGCGTGTACACGCTGCACTACACGAGCTTCTCGGACAGTTTGGTAACGCTGGAGAGCGATGTGAAGGGGGGCGATCATGATGACAATGACGATGAGGACGCAGAGACCTTCCTGTGTGTGTACCACGACTGGCGAGAGCGCAAGATGGTACGCGGCTACACGTTGCCCCTGGGCGTGCTGGAGAGCCCGTCGTCCAGCCGCAAGGCGGACTGTGTGGCCGTGTGCAGCTTCACCGGCAGAGTCGTGGTGGCCATGGGCACGGTGCTCAACATCTGGCAGTGCAGCCACGGCTTCTTCGAGCACGTGATGGAGCTCAAGGTGGACATGGCGCAGCGCCACGCCTTCATGCAGGTGGAGTACGTGGCCATCCACGGGGTCTACGTGGCCTTCGCCTCGCAGACGGAGGTGAGAGTCATGGAGATCCACGTGAGGAGCTCCAAGGATGCGGAGCAGACGCCGAAAGTGGATGCGAGCTTGGAGAAAATGGAGGACTGGGCCGCCAAGCAGGAGGAGGGAGATGCCGTGCCCGAAGACGCGTCACACTGTGTGAAAGTCACGAGCTTGGATGATCTGGACGCGTTCGTGGAAGTGCCCGTGTCGTGCTCGGCTTATAGCACGATGGAAGCGGAGACGAAACGTGAGCAGGACGAGCAGCGGATCTTCGACGAGCAGGAGCAGATCCCGATGGTGCTGGGACGCAATGAAGCACAGCAGGAAGTGTGGAACCTCGCCGGTCTGATCAAGAGCCAGGATATCCGCACGAACCAAGCCATGTCATACTTTATTGGCGAGAACGATGTGAGCGTGCTGCTGCAGCGCTACCTGCCGCCGAACCACAGTGTTCGGTCGCTGAAGTTCCTGCCTGAGACGATTGATAACCGCGTGTGTGTTGAGACGAGAAGCTACACGCGTCTACTGGTGGCGACGGAGAAGCACGCGTTCCTGTACTACTTCCTGTCGGAAGAAGTTGATTCTACGAGGAAGAAAATGTCCAAGAAGGTGCTAGGCAAAGGAGAGCGAACGCGATCGAGGGGTATGCACAAGCCTATTAAGGTGGGGAAAGTTGGTGTGGGGCAACGTCGAGACTCATTCACGAGTGTCGAGAATGAAGACAAAGAAGATGGTGAAGCCGATTCCACGGAGTCTGGTCGTGTGGTGATGCACTATAACTTCGCGTCAGCAGTGACCAGCATCACGGCCAACAGCTCCTTCTTGTTTGTTGCGACGCTGTCGGGTCTGCAAGTATGGTCTATTTGGAGTCCATGTCACTACGTGGCAGCAAGTCGTGCGCTGAGCAAGTCGCTCGTACCTCAACCTTCTCAGCCCCAGCTCCTTTGCACACAGCCTATTCCCTACCCGGTATCACAGCTTGCTGCACTCGACTCGTATGTCATATTGCTTCCGCAAGTGGATTCGATGGCTTGTCAACAACCACAAGAGCTTGTCCATTTGATCAGCTTAGCTGCCGCTGAGCGTCTTCCTGAGGCAGAGTTTGAAATGAGGCCGCAACTTGATTTTGGGGAGGACCCATCTCAGCGCAGCATCATGATCTTCCAGCAAAGTCCACCGTCGCTGATCTTTTCCTATGTGCGTCAAGGAGTATTGTCGGCTGATGGTGACATGAAGCCGTTCCAGCTTGACTTGCTGCTGAGTCTGTTCTCGCTGTATCGTTATCGTGCTGATGTTGGTTTTGACTTACTTCGCCTAGCAATTAGCAATGAGGCTATTCGAAACGAGGTTGCGGCTTCGATTTCTGACCGAAAAGAGAGGTTGGCTTTAGAGCTCGAGACAAAACTGTATGATCGTCTCGCCAGGGAGTGTGCGGCAGATCTGGCAGCAGTCTTCATGTCGGAGCACCACCGGAACTTGGGGCGTGCAGCACTATTGTTTGTGGCGTCGAACGTCCCCTCCACTGATGTTATGCACCGACTTCAAGATATCATCGGCGCTGTGGATCGTACAGAGGTGATTGAGGCGACGGGGAAGTACCTGGAGGCCTTTGTTTTCCCACCTCCAGCATCACTCGCAGACATTTGTGCTCTTCACGTGGATCAGGATACAAGTTCAAGTGACACCAAATTCACGAGGATTGTGCTTCTGCACTACGGCAAGTACTTCCCGGAGCAGCTTTCTCGGTTGATTATCGACTCTTCATTAAAGTGGACTTTAGAAGATATCTCATTTGCGCTCGAAAAGTTAGAGGAGTCCACCAGCCACAGCGTTCTCGTCCAAATTGCGAGGCTTGTTCTAGTACTGCGCGCAGCGGCCTTCCCGACAGAAGACTGGGATGTTCTTGGAGCTTCGGAGGGTGCTTCTATTGAGGGTTTCGCGCAGCAATGCTCGTACCCGTCAATGCTTGCTCTCATTGACGACTTGTTGCATAATCACGTCGATGCACTCATACACTTAACAGTGACACACCCAGACCTTCTTGTCCAAGAGGTTGCTATCTCAGACGACGAGAAGCGTGCGCCTGGATTTACTAGACGCTTTTCCAGCTCCAAACTAACGAAGGCACTGCTTGAAAATGCTCCATCGAAATACTTGGACATTCTGGAGCGGATCTTTAATGATGCCATCGGGCATCAGGAAACAATCAAGTCCACACTACTCTTCTGCTTGAACGCGATCGGTGATTCTGCGGCGCCATCAGCAACAAGAATTGCTATGATCGGTTCGACTGCACTGTCGCAGTCAAGTGATGACGATGTATGGGCTGCGCCATTTGTACCCGATCAAGCACTTGTGCTTCGTTTCTTGGTGTTTGTGCTTCAAATGTTTCCGACGCTCGAGAAGTTGGCGGAGAAGGAGGAAGTACAAGATGATGAAGAGGATCTGCAACATGCAAAGGCAGCTGTGGCAGTGGAGCTGACGCGCCTGTGCGTCAAACTGAGCTCATGTTTTCATGATTCGGAGAGTAAAGACGACAACGGGCGCGTGGAATCGACCGTGTGCGATCTGTTTGAGTCAATGATTTCGGAATCGGTTTCCCACTTGCTCCCAGGATGGGTGCAAGAGTACATGAAGACGCGCTGTCTGCCGGAATCGCCTAGGCTGAGAAAAACCCTCAAGTTTTTGTTCTACCAAGCACTCGGCCTTCTCCACGAAAAGAACTTGATTCGTCCCCACGACGTGCTGTCAACGTACGAGGTGATCGATTCTCATTCCGCGGAGGAGAACGATCTTGTTGTTGGGTCATGGCGTCTGGAGAACGATTTGGCTGCGCTTGTTGTTTTGTTAACCCTGCCTCGCGTGTCCAGGTAGGCAACTTTGTCCATGTAGTCTGGCGACTCTTGTTTTGAGATGACTAAGTGTTGTTTTGCTTACAACAAGCAGGACGGTGGACGGATTGACGCTCATCGCAAAACGTGCCGACTTCATTAACTTATTCCTGCCGTATGGCAAGAGCTTTTGCGTCACCCTTGACGAGTGGCGCTTTTTGATCAGCACGTTATCGTCCATTTCCGATAATGCAGCGGAGGTACGTGTCGTCGACACTTTCACACTTTACTTCTTGTTCGCTCACTTTGCTGTTTTGTTTCATTAGGCGGACAACGTGACGTCCAATGACGAGGGCGCAATTTTGGAGAGCATTCTCAATCACGTGTGCTCAACCCTCAGTCCCGAAGACTTGCTCCAGGTTTTGCCTGACGACGGCGATCTTGCACTGTACATGTCGACGATCGAGGTCAGCATGCGATTGGATCAGGTGCGGGAAAAGCAGAAGGACAGTCGGCTAATGAGTGCTGTTGCCGGGTAACCGCATTGTCAATCAGCATCAACAGATTGTGGCTCGGTGACGGCAGCTCGCGATCCGAATGCCGTTCCTTGTTTCTCCATCAGCTTCGTGATGGCCTCAACGTACTGTGCAGCCTCGCAGGTAGATAACAAACATAAACATCAGAAGGTCAGTTCCCGGGAACGATGTGCTATCACGCAATTTATGCGCAAACTTACCGCAGCACGCGTTTGACGGAAGTGTGTTTTCTGGGTAGCCTGAACGAAGGTTCGAAACTGGACTACCCATCGCTTGTTGGGCTCCAACGCCACAAAGCCCTCGTTGCCACGCGCTCGCTGTATGATACTTTCCTCTTCTTGGCGGTTCTCGTCAAACAGCAGCTTGGTGGAAGCCCCCGTGTTCGTGAATCCTCGAACACTGACGCTTTCTCGTGGTGTCGACGCGTCCATGAACGAGGAGGCTCCTTCAGCGTCCAAGGTGGCAGTTCCGTCAGCTCCAATTACGACCACAGGATCCCAGAAGAGCAACTGGTCCATTTCCTGTACGAACTCGCGCACTCTCCTGGACGGGATATCTGCCGGCAGTCGGACATTCAGTCGAAGCGGCCACAGAAACGTGTGGAACACCTCTGTCGTGTTGCTGACAGTGCCGCCCGCAGGGATAAAGGTCTTGGTGTTGTCTGGAGTAGCCAGCACGATGAAGCCCAGTGGGGCATCACAGATGTCGCCCTTCCTGGATCCATGCAAGTAAATCCGCGAGTCCAGATGCAGCATGTTGGCCAGGAACATGTAGTGTGCGCCCATGACATTGCGCAGCTGCAGAAACACACACAAAACACCTAAAACATGAGAACATAATCACACCAAAAAGACCCCCACTCTTCGTACCAATGGCAGTGCAGCCAGTGCAATGGACGTGAAGAACCCGACAGAGAACAGCAGCCTGAGCTCGCTCGAGTCCTCGATGCGAGGAGCCACGTAGTACGTGTACACGATCAGCACAAGCAGCATCATCTTGGCCAGCGTCGTGCCCTCGTACAGCAGCGTCATGCGACCGGCCTTCTCGTCCTTCTTGTAGCCCACCACGCCTTTCCGCACGATCACTTCGCGCAGCACATTACCACCCGCGTCCATCCAGATGATGAAGCATACACCGAAGATCCACGCCGGCCACTCGTACAACAGCAGCGACAGGCGAGACACGAGGACGGCGATCCACAGGAGCCCCACGCGACACACGAGCGACGTCTGCCACATCATCATCCGCCGGGCCTCATCCGGCCAGCTAATACAGACATACAATCGTTAATAAAACAAAATGCAAGTGTTATTCTGGTCTCGTACGTACATCCATTTTTTGGGGCAGAACTTGCGTAGCGCCCAGAAGAGACAGCGCGCGATGGGATTGGCCAGCACCGTGGAGAGGAAGAAGAGCACGACGGACACGTAGGTGCTGAGGTTGCCGCTCCTGGTCTCGTTCCACCAGTGGGTCCAATCATCCTGCGTCGACTGTGACACCATGGGCGACCAATTGACAAGTCGGGAAATAGAGTCAAATTACAACGTCTTATTGGCTAAAACCCGTCCTCCAGGTACGTGGAGACCTGCTCACTGCATGGCGTCTTCCTCGTCGCAGGACTCATAGCCATCGCCACGACTGCCTTCTCCTTTAGTGATGGCCACTTTCTCCTTCTCCAGCTTACGCACGTACGCGCGGCGGTCGCGCTCGCGCATGCCCTCGAGCGTGTTCTCGAACTCGCGCTCCTTCTCCTCGTGCTCCGCCAGCAGCTCTTGCTCGCTGCAATGACCACGACAGCATGCAATAGCACAGACACAACGGTTAGTAAAGTTGCAACAACAATAGCAATTGGTGTTCGTTGCACTAGGACAACAAAAAACGCACCTCGCGACGATCTCCTTGGTCTGACAGCACTTGGCGCAAACGTCTCGGTCCTGCAATGAGCAATGTAGCCACAGTGAGAACACAGCACAGCCAAGCAACTCTGCTGCAGCGGTTGCAAGGATGAGAGTGTTTTACCTTGGCGCAGGGGTCGCAGGACGCGTGATAGGCGGACGTCACCGTCTTCTGGTGGCAGTAGATGCTGCACATAGCAGGCAAACACGGCAACAACAGTAAGCCTCTGCAGCATAATGTATAGAGAAACGCAGTACATTGCATTGTATTGCAGCGTACCAGGATCCTGGCTGCGAGAGCGGCTTGTACTTGCGGTATTTTTTGCGCCACTCAATCTGGTTACGGCACTTCTCGCAGAGTCCGTGGATGGGCATGGACAGGATGCGCTCCGTCTTCTTGGACTTGGGGTTGTGTTTGAACGCGAACGCGTTCTGGTGCTTGGGTGCGCGCTTCTTGACGTTGCCGCGCTGCGAGCTCATGGTCACTTGGTTGCTCTCTGCTGCTCGAGTCAATTGTGCCCATTCAAAAGCGTGTTACATCATCTTTCTAACGCTTAACCGTTACAGGTTGAATTGGTGTCAAGAGACACTAATCACACTCTAATCGTACCCAAATGTAGCCATATCTTGAAGCGATGCAGGTGGACCCGGAGGAGACGGCGCCGCCGAACGCGCTCTTGCTGCTCGTGAGCGGCGACGGCATTCCGCTACTTGTCCGACCATATGGCGAGGTCTGCGCGCCTCCCAGTGCTGCTGTTGGTGTTGTAAGCGCGTTGTACCATGCTGCAAGGCGCGAAAAAGACTCGGTCATTAACCTGCAGCTGCTGGAGCTGGCGACCAAGCACCGCTCCGTCGTCTATGAGATGACGTCCATCGACCTGCTGCTGGTGTTTGCATCGGACAAGCCTTGTGATGGATGTCCGTCGAGTGGTGCAATCATTCGACGCATGTTGCGCATGGTCTTCGATGCGTTGAAGCTGCTACTTGGAGAGCGCAGCCTGCGCGACTGGGACCCGTCCAAGCTCCGCGCAGCCATCGCCAAGCAAGTGGAAGTGGTGGACACGATCGTCACGCGGTTTCAAATCGACCCGCGGTTCCTCTTCGGAAGGCCGGTGCGTGATGTGAGGGCGTATCGGCTGCTGGATGGCATTGACGTGGGCAACAGCGGCAGTCTGCTGCAAGCCGCATGGCTCGAGAACGGAGAGCTCGTGACCGAGTACTTCCAGCCGGGGGGGCCAAAACTGCTCGACTCAAAAGAACTGTTGGTCTTAATTGTGCTGGGTGAGTGCGTGGGGCGGAGAGAGAGCAACTACACGCATCACGTCGGTCGAGCCCATCTTGCACGGACTCAAATGGACGTCAAGGTGGTCATTCGCAACAGCTCCAGAGGCGCGTTGATCACTTTTGTTGGGATATTTGGTGACAAGACAGAAGACGACAAAGTGCTGCGGGAGATGGTTCGTTCTAGTATACGCTCAGACGGATGAAGAACAGAACTCTCACTCTGGTCGCTGTTTTTGCGTGCCTTAGGCGGACAGATTGCTGTCGTGTCGTGCGAACGCTCGCGTAAGAGAGACATGGGGGCCACTGGAAGAGCTTCCCAGCTCCTTGGTTTGGTACGTAGTCGTCCATGCACGATTTGAGCTGAATCAGCACAAATCAGCACTGCTGATCACTGATTCATTTGCTGCTGTGCAGTTCGTATGCTTCTCGACTGGGAGATACGCCTTCGCCGTCCTGCAGAACGTTAGCATACCTCAATCCTTCGTGGGAGACCGTATTCAAGGCCGAAGCGGCTCGACTGAAGCTCCCCGTTGACTTCAAGCAAGTATCAAGGAACTTCTGGTGGCAAGAACTCTGTCGGTTTGCCGCACATCGACAGCATGCTACCGCAAATGGTGGCATGATCACAGTACTACCTTCGGACTTCAAGCAAGAAGACGAGATGCGTAAGACTGTAGTTCTACCTGATTCCAACGTATCCATACTCACTGCATGTGCGCTAGACCTTGACCTTCTTGCAGCACGTGCGTGGGCCTGTGCAGTTCGTTTCGTTGTGCATTGGCCCGATTCCAGCAACGAAGTTGGTAGCGATAGGAGACGCGATAGCTTCGGCAATGCTCAATATTCAATGAAGGAACGCAAGTGTTTCGGTGTATTAAGCCTGAAGAAAAGAACGATGCTGCGTGCAATAGACCTTTACCGGAGCGAGTCGCCTGCGGAGTGACAGCGACTCTACTTGACCTCGTTCACCAGAGTCTCCTTGGCGACGTACGCCTTGATGTTGGTCATGGTGGTGTGGCCGATGTTGTCCAGAGCCTCCTTGGTGAAAAACGCCTGGTGGCCCGTGATGATCACGTTCGGGAACGTGAACAGGCGAGCCAGGGTCTCATCAGCGATGATGCCGCCCGAGCAGTCCGAGTAGAAGTACTCGCCCTCGCCCTCGAATACATCCAGGCCGACAGCTTTGACCTTGTGGGTCTTGAGTCCTTCCACCAGGGCCTTGGTGTCGATCAGGCCACCGCGACTGGTGTTGATGATCGTCACACCCTCCTTCATCTTCGAGATGCTGTCAGCGTTGATCACGTGCTTAGTGCTCGGGAACAGTGGGCAGTGCAGCGAGATGATATCCGAGCGAGCCCAGATCTCGTCCTGGCTGACGTACTCAACGCCGTAACTCAAAGCCTCCGGGTTCTGCACCACATCGTACGCCAGAACCTTAGCCCCGAAGCCACCAGCAATGCGGGCGAACAGAGCTCCGATCTTGCCGGTACCAACGACACCGATGGTCTTGCCATGGATGTCAAAGCCCAAAAGCCCCGCGAGACGGAAGTTCTGCTCGCGCGTGCGGTTGTACGAGCGGTGAATCTTGCGGTTCAGCGTCATCATCAAGGCCGCAGCGTGCTCGGCGACAGCGTACGGCGAGTACGCAGGCACGCGGGTCACGGCCAGGCCGAGCTCCTTGGCGACCTTGAGGTCGATCATGTCGAAGCCGGCGCAGCGTAGGAACACGGCACGGGTGCCGCCAGCGTACAGAGCACGCAGCGATTGCTCGTCCGCCACGTCGTTCACGAAGATGCAGACGCCCTCGCAGCCCTCTGCAAGCTTGACGGACGTGTGATCGAGACGGGGGACCAGGAAAACGATCTCGTGCTGGGGGGTGACACCGTCCTCCTTGGCGATGCGCTCCATCGACTCGATGTCGTAGCTGTGCGTGGAGAAGAAGGCGATCTTCATGGCGGCGGGACTCGGAAAATCTTGGCTTGGACGGACGGGACTTGGTCGGGTCTTGGCAAAAGCGAGAATGACTGCGTCGGGCAAAGTATGTGCGGCGCTTGGCGTTCGCTCGCCAGACGCATGTTTTTGCGATTCAACCAAGCAGTTGTAACCGTCCGCTTTGAAGCTCTGTGGGGTGCAGAAGTCTATCACTTCAACATGTAAGTCATAATGAAAGCAAGGTACAACGGGTTATGGACGAATAGTTTTGCGAAGGTGTCACCATTGCCGCCAATAAACATGCGGCGGCTGCTTCGCAGCATGAGGATTCCACGCCAGACAACGCTTGATTCACAAGGAACTTGCAACGGATTGTCGACGAGCGTCGGTCTTCGAGCTAGTGGTTTGTCTTGTTGACTCGTAGTTGCATCATGTCTGCTGCGCTCGTGGCAGGTAATGCGGCCTATCAAGACCCACGTCTCCAAATGGACTACTGAGCCACAGCTTTCGAGGCATGCCATTGGTAAGTTGCACTGATGTTGGCGCGAGGTATTCCGCCCGACGTTCCTCGATCAAAAACGCAGGATAAACGTCTGCCTACAAACACATCTGCAATCCGCAGTGCATGTAAACATAAAACGAAAGGTGTATTATGATACTAAGGAGCGGGTATCTATCTGGCTGTCGAAGCGGTCAATACAGTGCATCGCTTTACTTGACCTCGTTCACCAGAGTCTCCTTGGCGGCGTACGCCTTCACGTTGGCGAACGTCGTCAGCGCAATGTTGTCCAGAGCCTCCTTGGTGAAGAAAGCCTGGTGGCCCGTGATCAGCACGTTGGGGAACGTGAACAGGCGAGCCAGGGTCTCGTCCTGGATGATGGCGCCCGAGCGGTCCGAGTAGAAGTACTCGCCCTCGCCCTCGAACACGTCAAGGCCGACCGAGCCGATCTTGCCGCTCTTCAGGCCGTCCACAAGGGCCTTGGTGTCGATCAGGCCGCCACGACTGGTGTTGATGATCACAACGCCCTCCTTCATCTTCGAGATGCTCTCGGCGTTGATCGTGTGCTTCGTGGACGGGAACAGCGGGCAGTGCAGCGAGATGATGTCAGCGCGCTTCCACATCTCGTCCAGCGACACGTACTCCACGCCGTAGCTCAGGGCTTCCGGGTTCTGCACCACATCGTAGCCCAGCACCTTGGCGCCGAAGCCGCTGGCAATGCGAGCGAACAGGGCTCCGATCTTGCCGGTGCCCACAACGCCGATGGTCTTGCCGTGCACGTCGAAGCCGAGCAGGCCGGACAGACGGAAGTTCTGCTCGCGCGTGCGGTTGTACGAGCGGTGGATCTTGCGGTTCAGCGTCATCATGAGCGACGCGGCGTGCTCAGCCACGGCGTACGGCGAGTACGCGGGCACGCGGGTCACGGCCAAGCCGAGCTCCTTGGCGACCTTGAGGTCGATCATGTCGAAGCCGGCGCAACGCAGGAACATGGCCTTGGTGCCGCCGGCAGCCAGCACGCGCAGAGCGGCCTCGTCCGCCACGTCGTTCACGAAGATGCAGACGCCCTCGCAGCCCTCCGCCAGCTTGGCCGAGCTCGCGTCCAGACGCGGAGTGAAGAACTGGAGCTCGTGCTTGGGGGTCACGCCCTGCTCCTTGGCGATGCGCTCCATCGACTCGATGTCGTAGCTGTGCGACGAGAAGTAGGCGATCTTCATGGAGCCCTGCGTGTTGTCCATAGTGGTGGAGGTGGAGTGGTGGAGGTGGTTGGTGTTCTTGGCAAAAGTAAGAATGTCCGACCTGCAGCCGCGCTCGAGTGGCGAATCACTTGGCAAAGGCAGCCGGTTGATCCGATCTTGCTTACTCGTAGGCTACGAGTCCTAGCTGTGACAGCATATTTCAGTCCCGCTACATTTTTTAATCTCACTTGGCTTGCTCGTCTTGCCGCTGCGTTTCTTTAGCTTGCGTGTGCGTGTTTGTGAGCTCCCTGGTGCGTTTTAACATGCTGCCTTTGGCTCGGGCGTCATGTGCGTCGTGGTGAATGAGCATTTAGCAAGCAAGATGACAATCCCCATAAGTGAGCGTCCTCCGGGTACTACATACTGAACAGAGTATGACCCAAAGTTCACATATTTTTGTTCTGCTTTCTACGGTACACGTCCGCTGCCAAGAAAACGTCCACTTCGCCCCAAGCAGCATCAGAATCGCAGAGAAACGCGCAGCTGGTTGTCCTTCAGGATCGGGCTTTCTCAAGGTTTGGCTTCCTCGCACGCACTCTTCGCTCGGTCTCTGTTTATGAGCTGAGCAAGCGAGCGCGCGTTGCTGACGTCTGTCCAGGATTGGACCCAAGCACCAAGATTCGCCACTCGAGCGCGGCTGCAGGTCGGTCATTCTTACTTTTGCCAAGAACACCAACCACCTCCACCACTCCACCTCCACCACTATGGACAACACGCAGGGCTCCATGAAGATCGCCTACTTCTCGTCGCACAGCTACGACATCGAGTCGATGGAGCGCATCGCCAAGGAGCAGGGCGTGACCCCCAAGCACGAGCTCCAGTTCTTCACTCCGCGTCTGGACGCGAGCTCGGCCAAGCTGGCGGAGGGCTGCGAGGGCGTCTGCATCTTCGTGAACGACGTGGCGGACGAGGCCGCTCTGCGCGTGCTGGCTGCCGGCGGCACCAAGGCCATGTTCCTGCGTTGCGCCGGCTTCGACATGATCGACCTCAAGGTCGCCAAGGAGCTCGGCTTGGCCGTGACCCGCGTGCCCGCGTACTCGCCGTACGCCGTGGCTGAGCACGCCGCGTCGCTCATGATGACGCTGAACCGCAAGATCCACCGCTCGTACAACCGCACGCGCGAGCAGAACTTCCGTCTGTCCGGCCTGCTCGGCTTCGACGTGCACGGCAAGACCATCGGCGTTGTGGGCACCGGCAAGATCGGAGCCCTGTTCGCTCGCATTGCCAGCGGCTTCGGCGCCAAGGTGCTGGGCTACGATGTGGTGCAGAACCCGGAAGCCCTGAGCTACGGCGTGGAGTACGTGTCGCTGGACGAGATGTGGAAGCGCGCTGACATCATCTCGCTGCACTGCCCGCTGTTCCCGTCCACGAAGCACACGATCAACGCCGAGAGCATCTCGAAGATGAAGGAGGGCGTTGTGATCATCAACACCAGTCGTGGCGGCCTGATCGACACCAAGGCCCTTGTGGACGGCCTGAAGAGCGGCAAGATCGGCTCGGTCGGCCTTGACGTGTTCGAGGGCGAGGGCGAGTACTTCTACTCGGACCGCTCGGGCGCCATCATCCAGGACGAGACCCTGGCTCGCCTGTTCACGTTCCCCAACGTGCTGATCACGGGCCACCAGGCTTTCTTCACCAAGGAGGCTCTGGACAACATTGCGCTGACGACGTTCGCCAACGTGAAGGCGTACGCCGCCAAGGAGACTCTGGTGAACGAGGTCAAGTAAAGCGATGCACTGTATTGACCGCTTCGACAGCCAGATAGATACCCACTCCTTAGTATCATAATACACCTTTCGTTTTCACTATCCATGCTGGTACTTGTTGTTCATTTCGTGTGATGACTTGATTGTCGTAAGTTAGGCTGTATCGATGTATCACTTCAAAGTAGTACAACTTGGCGTTGCCGCCTGGAGAATCTGCGGGCTTCGATCTGTGAGAGGCTGAGTGCGCCAAGAGCGTTTCGTATTTGAAGAGTTTGAGTGGATTTGGCTGTATAAAGCTTCAGTATTACGTTAAAGTGGTACGTCTCGTGGAGGCGGACTTAGAAGCATATTCGAAGAATCGGTACTTGGAATTAGTGCACTTTTCTCTTTGCATTTGGTGCTGGTGGTGTATGGAGTTAGTGTTGTTGGAATTGTTGAAACACAAGAGTTTCCCTAACGTTACGAATGTTCTTGCATCATTTTGGGCGATCTAAAGCGTGTCGTGAGAATGTGCGAAAGTAGTTGGCAAGTTCTGGCAGAGTTTCCGCACTCGTCTACAATGGCAAAAGCGCAAGGCATTTTGTTGATTCCTCTTTTAAAATATAATAAAAAAAGGAAATGGATCAGTCGCTGTTTGGATTTCGTTGTGGATTCGCACGCAATATTGCGTGATTTCTACAAAAGCATGTACAGGTACAGGAAAGCGGCTCGACAATTGCCTGCGATACCGGTGCATGCATTGTTCGTTTCAGGCATTTTGACACAGCCTATTATAACAGCCATTTCATGACGAGTTGTTGGGCCAGCCATGACGAGTTAACGTCGGGCGAGTAGCACATTTGAAAGGCTTAACGAGTTCGAGAAAAATGTGAGAACGAATGGCACACGCGCGAAGTGCCATTCGTTCTGACTATTCATAAAACACACTTGTTTTTACCATGACTGAAGACGAATTGCCCCTTCGAAGACGAAAATGCGTTTTCTCATTCATAGCAACTCCCGAACATACATGAACTCGAGTGCAAAATATGTGAAATGCACAATATTAATACAAGCTGCTGATTCTTACATGAATTAGCCCAACAGCAAATAGCCGTTGTAGACCAGCATTGTTCTACTGAAGAGTACCTATATTATATCTGGGCTCGATGTGCATGGGATCTACTAGTAGTAACTCCAGGAGAATACTGTCGTCGTTGCTGCCAGGAGGACGGATAATAGTCCCTACTGGAAAGGTCCACCAATTCAAACTCTTCAAATACGAAACGCTCTTGGTGCACTCAGCCTCTCACAGATCGAAGCCCGCAGATTCTCCAGGCGGCAACGCCAAGTTGTACTACTTTGAAGTGATACATCGATACAGCCTAACTTACGACAATCAAGTCATCACACGAAATGAACAACAAGTACCAGCATGGATAGTGAAAACGAAAGGTGTATTATGATACTAAGGAGTGGGTATCTATCTGGCTGTCGAAGCGGTCAATACAGTGCATCGCTTTACTTGACCTCGTTCACCAGAGTCTCCTTGGCGGCGTACGCCTTCACGTTGGCGAACGTCGTCAGCGCAATGTTGTCCAGAGCCTCCTTGGTGAAGAAAGCCTGGTGGCCCGTGATCAGCACGTTGGGGAACGTGAACAGGCGAGCCAGGGTCTCGTCCTGGATGATGGCGCCCGAGCGGTCCGAGTAGAAGTACTCGCCCTCGCCCTCGAACACGTCAAGGCCGACCGAGCCGATCTTGCCGCTCTTCAGGCCGTCCACAAGGGCCTTGGTGTCGATCAGGCCGCCACGACTGGTGTTGATGATCACAACGCCCTCCTTCATCTTCGAGATGCTCTCGGCGTTGATCGTGTGCTTCGTGGACGGGAACAGCGGGCAGTGCAGCGAGATGATGTCAGCGCGCTTCCACATCTCGTCCAGCGACACGTACTCCACGCCGTAGCTCAGGGCTTCCGGGTTCTGCACCACATCGTAGCCCAGCACCTTGGCGCCGAAGCCGCTGGCAATGCGAGCGAACAGGGCTCCGATCTTGCCGGTGCCCACAACGCCGATGGTCTTGCCGTGCACGTCGAAGCCGAGCAGGCCGGACAGACGGAAGTTCTGCTCGCGCGTGCGGTTGTACGAGCGGTGGATCTTGCGGTTCAGCGTCATCATGAGCGACGCGGCGTGCTCAGCCACGGCGTACGGCGAGTACGCGGGCACGCGGGTCACGGCCAAGCCGAGCTCCTTGGCGACCTTGAGGTCGATCATGTCGAAGCCGGCGCAACGCAGGAACATGGCCTTGGTGCCGCCGGCAGCCAGCACGCGCAGAGCGGCCTCGTCCGCCACGTCGTTCACGAAGATGCAGACGCCCTCGCAGCCCTCCGCCAGCTTGGCCGAGCTCGCGTCCAGACGCGGAGTGAAGAACTGGAGCTCGTGCTTGGGGGTCACGCCCTGCTCCTTGGCGATGCGCTCCATCGACTCGATGTCGTAGCTGTGCGACGAGAAGTAGGCGATCTTCATGGAGCCCTGCGTGTTGTCCATAGTGGTGGAGGTGGAGTGGTGGAGGTGGTTGGTGTTCTTGGCAAAAGTAAGAATGACCGACCTGCAGCCGCGCTCGAGTGGCGAATCTTGGTGCTTGGGTCCAATCCTGGACAGACGTCAGCAACGCGCGCTCGCTTGCTCAGCTCATAAACAGAGACCGAGCGAAGAGTGCGTGCGAGGAAGCCAAACCTTGAGAAAGCCCGATCCTGAAGGACAACCAGCTGCGCGTTTCTCTGCGATTCTGATGCTGCTTGGGGCGAAGTGGACGTTTTCTTGGCAGCGGACGTGTACCGTAGAAAGCAGAACAAAAATATGTGAACTTTGGGTCATACTCTGTTCAGTATGTAGTACCCGGAGGGCGCTCACTTATGGGGATTGTCATCTTGCTTGCTAAATGCTCATTCACCACGACGCTGACGGCCAAAGACGGCGGACCCAGGCAGGAATATATAAAAACGCAGCTGCTCGCCACGCGGCCCCGGATTAAAATTGCCGCGCCCAGCAGGCGCCGGGGCATGATTGACTGGCCTCTGATCGGCTGGCCAAGTGAGAGATTCAGACTTGTCTATTACGCCATTATCAGTGGTTGCAGGATGTCTGGTATGTCTTGAGCCTGGTTAGCAACGCCGGTTCCTCGTGTGAGTCCGGTGGTTGTACGGGGCGTGCCGCCTTTCGTGACTTCTCTCTTGGTGTCCTAGCTAGATGCTGCTGCATCAATAACAGCCGTGTTCCTTGGATCTTCGTATCTGCTCTTCGTCGTTCCCGTTTTGCGATCGCTCGAATTTGCCTCATGCTGGATTCCCAAAATGTCCTCACACTACCATCGATGGTTACCTCCTCATTCTTGAATACGACTTGGTTGCGTTGGATCCATAGCGTTGTAATGCATACGCTGCACAACACTCGCCATAGTCGGTTCCAGACCCCCTCATATTGGTCTGCTGCATCCGGGTCGATCTTCTGGATCGCTGTTCGTATCACCGTTGATACGGGGGGTGCTTTCCTACTGGCACAGCTTGCTTGGAAGCTGTTTAAGCTGGTGTTTGTCCACTGTTCCGCAGTCCAATGGCTTATGAGCTTCTGCCAGCAAGCTTGAGCGCATGGACACTTCCAGAAGATATGCTCCATGGTTTCCTTGGAGTTCCGGCAGCACGGCAGCTTCCTGCAACTGTTGTCGTGTTCTCGTCCTTCATAGTACAAATTGAGTTGTCTCAACGCCACTCTGTACGTCGTCCATACCTGATACTCAGTTAGCTCTTGACGGTGAGCCCATAATTGTTTGGGAAGTTGCGTCAATGCTGCTGCTTGCCATGCGCTGGCCCCAGCTGTCTCCTGTAGTTGAGAAATAGCTCTGTCTAGGCCCTTTTCGGCGTTCCGATATCTCCTATACGGTTGTTTCAGGAGTGCCTTCAGTACATGCTGATTTGCGATGGAGTCCGGCACTTCCCATGGGAATCTGTGCAGAGCCGGATGGGCGAAGAAGACTATGCCCCCCTTCTCCTGTCGCTTTCGCAGTAGTTGACAGTCCTCGCTGGTTGCGTCGGTGTCTGCGTTGTCGCTGGCGATACTCCAGTGAATCCCGTCGCTTTGCTGGGTCAATGCAATCACCTCTTCCTTCCTGGTGTCTGCCCTGCTCTGATGCCCCTCGATCCTGCCGGCTTTCGCGCTTGTCCATATGTAAGCTTCTCTTAACTTCGGCTGATGCCGAAAGCGCTGCTCCGTTCCTACTTTCAATTCTTCTCCGATCTCCATTCTCGGTGAACTCATCAGGATTGCTATGCCCCACTGCCGGAGCTTGGGCTGCGAGTGGTGCTTCGGCCCCTTGGGTGGAATCTCCATGACATACGTCCTTTCGCCTATGCTTTGGATATGCAGGTCTCCTAGCGTACATGGCCGGATTCTGTTGAACTTCTGCGGGTTGAGTGTTTTGCCTTGTTGGTCCCTGATCCACGGGTTATCAGCCCATTGGTAGACCGGCCAGAAGGCAGTCTCAACCTTTGTCTGTTGCATGACTCGTTGCGTAAGCCTTCTTGGTAATTCCAGTGTCCATTCGTTGGCCCGCATCCAACTTATGGCTCCTGTCATTAGAATGTCGAATTCCTGATCCTGCTGGTGAGCTGCCTCGGTGTTCGGCATTTCGTTGGGCCCGATCCACGAGCCGATGAGCTGCTGTAGCGTGTTTCCTGGTGTTCGGAGTCCGCGCGCCGGACGCCTTACACTGATCGGGTGCGGTGAGATGCCTTGCTCCCAGTCCTGCGCTGCTTCTCTGAATGCCCAGGCCCGCCATGCCGACGAGTACCTGTCCCCTCTTTGGGTTAGCCATTGCAGAGCGTGTTTGGCCCTCTGGACCTTGCACGCTATTGCTATCGATGCAAGCCCCAGGCCACCAGCTTGCTTGGGTAAATATACGATCGCCGGATTGAGCTTGTGACGTGCTGATTCCGCTGACGTTGCATGGTGCCATAGGAATTGCTTCTGTAGGTTCTGGAGTTGCTTTACCGCCCAGTCCGGAGGTTCGAAGGCTGCTGCTGTGAATAGCACGGCTGGAAGCATGATTACATTTAGGATCAGGACCCTGAGCTCGACGCTGGTGGCCAGATTTGTTGCCGTGGCCAATCGCCTCTGCACATTCCTGATTCGAATCGCCCAATTTGGATCCGTTAGCTCGCCCGTCCCGACCGCGAACCCTAGATACCTAACTGTTTCTCCATGCTGAAGCACCGGGATCTCCTGGTACTTTTTCAGCTTCACTGTTGTGTTCAAGAAGATGAGCTTGCTCTTGGTTGGCTGAATCCGGAGGCCTGAGAGTCGGCCAAAGACGTCGACTATTTCCATGACCCTCGTTAGCATACTGGCCTTTTCCAGGAAAACTGTTGAGTCATCTACAAACGCCGAGAACGTGTGCTCGGCTGCCGGTGTTCCTGGAACTCGGAGGCCTTTGATTTGCTTGTCCTGTTGGATTGCTAACGCTAATATTTCTGCCGCTAGTAGAAACAGAAGTGGTGCGAGTGGACACCCTTGCCTGATACCGGATACGATGTCGAGTGGCTCGGATAGGCTGCCGTTAATCAAAAATCGTGCTGTCGTTCCTTGATGTAACTTCCTGATCATTACTCCGAACGCGTTCGAGAATCCGAACTTTTCCAGTACTAGGAAAAGGAATGCTCTGGCCACTGTATCGTAGGCCTTCTTAAAATCGAGCATCAGGATCACTCTGCTCTCCAGTGCTGCTAGGTCGGGTTCTTGTTTTGCGGTTGTTAGCATTGCGAGCATCATCATGACCGTTTTCATCATTTGTCTGCCATGCACGAAGCCTTGCTGTGACTCCCCAATTGTACGTCCCATAACCTTTTGAACCCGGGATGCTATGATCTTCGTGTAAACCTTATACCCGGTTTGGAGGAGAGAAATTGGTCTGTAATCCATCGCGTTGTCCGAGTCTCCTTTCTTCCTCAAGGGAATGATGAGCCCTTTGAGGAAGGATTTTGGTGGTTCTCCTCCTTTTAGGAGCTCATTGCCGATAGCCACCATAGCTGGCACGAGAAGCGCCTGGGCGTCTTTGAACAGATCGTTGTTGAGGCCATCCGGGCCCGCTGCTTTATGCCTGTTCAACGCGTCAAATGCTTCAATGACTTCATCCGTCGTGATCGGCCTCATGAGGAGCTGGTTTCCTTGCTCAGTGACCTTTCGCTCTGCCGGTATAGTGACAAACGCATCAAATTCTGCCTCCATCGCTTCCGACTTGATTTCATTGTGCTCCTTTCCTAATATGGGTTTCCATTCCGATCCGAAGCGGTCAGCGATTGTCATCTCTCGTGTGAACTCCTTTCCATTGAGTCTACTGATCGTTGAGATGGTCTGATCTCGCTCCCAGTTTGAGACTCGTTTGTAGTTCCAGCGAATTTGTTCCATTGAGCGCTCTAACCACTGCGCTGTTCGCACCAGGTGCTCCTCCCGCGCTTCCTCCTCCGTGACCGCGATGAGTTGTGATCTGGTCATTGGCTGTCCTCTATTTTGAGCGGCTATCTTGTGCACCAGTGTGTTGCGCCTTTGATAGTCTCTGCGCTTCACGTGTTTGATGCATTGTACGCAGGTTCTTGCTTGATCATCCCAGTTGGCCACCGTGGTGTTCCTTCCGACGCCCGCCTCCGTTAATTCAGTGAGCAGCTCCTGTTGGACTCGTTCTGGTTGGGCCGTCCTGATCGGGTAGGTTACCTTTTGCCCTTGCCTCCTCCGTTTGCTGCCTACCGGTGCTGCGCTCCAGTGCAAGCTAACTCGTTGATGGTCGGTTGGCAGCGCTGGTTCCTCGACTGATACCCATTGTACCTCGCTGACCCAAGATTGAGGGACGTAGAAGCGGTCTATTCGGCTGGCCGCTTCTGGGCCCCAGAAGGTGTAGAATTCGGTTTGCTGGCCAAGTGCCTTTTACCATTCAGACACCGTCAGCAACCAGAGTGCGGTACCCGCAAACATGCAAGGCCGGAGGGCTAGTAAGGTCGTGTAGAACAGTGCGCCCGAATACGCAGCGGACCCTCTCAGCAGCCATATTCCCAGCCTGCGGACGAATGTACAACAACCGACCATGTGAATTGGGAACAGCTTTATTGGGGTTGACGTGGGGTGTGTCATTTTCGGTCCAAGTTGTGAAATTTGACATGATTTTCGTTCATGTCGATAGACACGGGACAGTAATCAAGCTGCTTACTGCGTCCTCCGCAAGAAAAAGACATGTCGAAGTTGTCTTGCCACAGCGTGTTTTTACTGAGTCAAGAATGAATAAACCGCCAATCGCTCAGATTGAAGCCCCTACAGCTCGTAGCCCACAGAACCACCAACGACAGGTAGCTAAGACTCGTAAAAGAAAATCGTTATACATGTACCAACTTCGCAACGAGCACATCAAGCTCTCTACCATCACTTGACTTCGTTTACCAACGGCTCGCCGGCGATGTACTCTGCGATGTTGTCGATCGTCGTGCGCGCAATGTTGTCCAGGGCCTCCTCCGTGAAGAATGCCTGGTGACCCGTGATGATCACATTAGGGAACGTGAACAGGCGAGCCAGCATGTCGTTGGCGATAATTTCGCCGGAGCGGTCCGAGTAGAAGTAGCCCTGCTCGCCCTCGAACACGTCCAGACCCACAGACGAGATCTTGTTGGACTTGATACCCTCCACGAGAGCCTCCGTGTTGATAAGCGCTCCGCGGCTCGTGTTGATGATCATCACGCCGTCCTTCATCTGCGCAATGCTGTCCGAATTGATCACGTACTTCGTACTCGGGAACAACGGACAGTGCAGCGAGATGATATCAGCCTCTTTCCAGATCTCCTCGAGCGGCACGTACTCCACGCCGTAGCTCAGCGCTTCCGGGTTCTCGGCCACGTCGTTCGCGAGTACGCGGCATCCAAAACCTCGGCAAATCCGTGCGTAGATGGCGCCGATCTTGCCCGTGCCAATGATACCAACCGTCTTGCCGTTCATGTCAAAGCCCATGAGGCCGGTTAGTCGGAAATTCTGCTCGCGCGTGCGGTTAAAGGCTCGGTGCGTCTTGCGGTTCAGCGTCATCATCAGTGCCGCTGCGTGTTCAGCCACCGCGTAGGGGGAATACGCGGGCACACGAACCACGGGCATGTTAAGCTCCTTGGCTGCATCGAGATCCACCATATCGAAGCCAGCGCATCGCAGGAAGAGCACACGAGTGCCACGGTCGTACAGCTGCCAGTCAAGAGGTCAACAGACAGATACACATGTAAGCACACGAGTTCATGTTGCCACGGGGAGAACCAACAGCAGAGTCTCACCCTGCGTAATACAGTGGCATCCGCGACGTCGTTGACGAAGATGCAGACGCCGTCACAGTTCTCCGCTAGCTGCGTGGTCTGCTGCGTCAGTCGGTTGGAAAAGAAGCTGCAATGGTCACTAGATGTCAGTTACCGTTGACTACTGAAGGTCTCCGCTACGTTGTGCCTCACACAAGCTCGTTGTCCTTGGCAATGCCGGCGTGGTCCGCCAGCGCCTTCATGGCGCCGATCTCGTAGTTGTGCGCCGAGAAGAAGCCGATGCGCATTCCCTTTCGCTGGGCCGTGGCGAAGTCGCGCTGGGCGAGCGCCGGCAGCCATCGGCGCGCCATGGAGAGGCTCTGGCCGCGGCTGATTGAGGCCACACAGCGCTGCATCATGCTTGTCTGAGGCTTGGAAGTCCTTGGTGCTTGGAGTACTTTTCACTAATGTGCGATGGAAGCGAGGTGGCTCCAAAGCCGGCGCGTGGGGCCGAAATGACAGGGCAAGATACCTACGTCAACGGCATCGCGTGTCTATCTGGCTGACGCATGATTTTGAGTGCTAGCAGCCCGGCTTTGACCTGCCACTGGCACGCTTCAAGTCAACTCTAGGCAAATTGCCTGCGCCGACTAAAGGAAGCACGACATCAACAAACAGTAAACAAGCTGTTTGATGCAAACAGAGTGATGGTCGTTGAAGACCGACATACACTCCTAATTCAAATACAGCACGCCGTGGTTGAAAGTTCATTATGTGTGGAGAGCTCTTCATAAGCGTCTGTTGATGAAGATGCAAGATAATACGCACACTCGAGTCTTTCAATTCATCACACGATCGCCAGGATCGAAGGACGCATCAATGCTATTTTCTCAGCTACGCAGTTTTCCTTCTCTTCTCGATTGCCCCCCCCCCCCCCCTCCCCTCTCGTACGGTAGCTGTCTGGGCTGCAATACTTGGTGGGTACTTGTTCGGCACAGTGATAGCCTCGCAGCCTCACTTGACCTCGTTCATCAGCGTCTCCTTCTCCGCGCGATGTTGGTCAGCGCCTCTTTCGTGGAGAAGGCCTGGCGGACCGTATTAATCACGTGAACAAGAGAGCTAGAATCTCGTCAGCGATGATCTCACCCGTGCGGTCCGAGTAGCCTCACCCTCGAACACGTCGAGATCGATCGACTCCATTTTCTTCGACTCCAAATCGTTCATCAGGGCCTTCGTGTCGATCAGACCGCCACGGCTCGTGTTGATGATCATCAGGAGGGGAGACGAGGGACGCATAATGCCCAGTTTTCTTCCAACGACATGTACTCGGCTTCATAGCGTAGGGCCTCGGAGTTCTGCACCACATTCTTGCATAGGCAAGAAACGTAGCTCCGAAGCCCCTGGCAATGCCACAAGATACAAATGACACCAAACAACGTCAAGAGGTCTCGTCTCACTCGGAGCTTCAGAAATTCACTCGTTCTCACTGTTCGACAACAAATGGAAAGCTGAATTGCTTCTTTAGCTACAGTAATTTGACGGCTAGAGAGTTCAAAGAACAGCTTCCTGCTTCATAGATTCTGCGACATAGTCGACTTCATTGGGACGGCGGACTTTACTTGACCTCGTTCGCCAACTCCTCCTTGGCCTCGTACGCCTTGATGTTGGCCATGGTGGTGTGGCCGATGTTGTCCAGAGCCTCCTTGGTGAAAAACGCCTGGTGGCCCGTGATGATCACGTTCGGGAACGTGAACAAGCGAGCGAGGATCTCATCGGCGATAATGGCGCCCGAGCGGTCTGAGTAGAAGTAGTCGCCCTCACCCTCGAACACGTCCAGACCCACAGCAGAGATCTTGCCGCTCTTCAGCCCGTCCACCAGGGCCTTGGTGTCGATCAGGCCACCGCGACTGGTGTTGATAAGCATCACACCCTCCTTCATCTTCGAGATGCTCTCGGCATTGATCGTGTGCTTGGTGCTCGGGAACAGCGGGCAGTGCAGCGAGATGATATCCGAGCGAGCCCAGATCTCGTCCTGGCTGACGTACTCGACGCCGTAACTCAAAGCCTCCGGGTTCTGCACCACATCGTAGGCGAGCACCTTGCAACCAAAGCCGCTAGCAATACGGGCGAACAGAGCTCCGATCTTGCCGGTACCAACGACACCGATGGTCTTGCCATGGATGTCAAAGCCCAAAAGCCCCGCGAGACGGAAGTTCTGCTCGCGCGTGCGGTTGTACGAGCGGTGGATCTTGCGGTTCAGCGTCATCATCAAGGCCGCAGCGTGTTCGGCGACAGCGTACGGCGAGTACGCAGGCACGCGGATGACCGGCATGCTGAGCTCCTTGGCGACCTTGAGGTCGATCATGTCGAAGCCGGCGCAACGCAGGAACATGGCCTTGGTGCCGCCGGCAGCCAGCACGCGCAGAGCGGCCTCGTCCGCCACGTCGTTCACGAAGATGCAGACGCCCTCGCAGCCCTCCGCCAGCTTGGCCGAGCTCGCGTCCAGACGCGGGGTGAAGAACTTGAGCTCGTGCTGGGGCGTGACGCCGTCCTCCTTGGCGATGCGCTCCATCGACTCGATGTCGTAGCTGTGCGTGGAGAAGAAAGCGATCTTCATGGCGGGAGGTTCGGGTGTGTGAAGCTCGAGGCAAATTCCGGAATGAAGTGAACAGACCGCAGACCACAAGACCACGGCCGCATTGCACTACGCTCCACTATGCGTTTAAACGGTTGAAGCCTGGGGTCGTCACAATCCGATCCAATGGCTTCAACCATTCTGCAGAGAAACGCGGCATTGTACTTAACAGGACATCCACACTATTAATACGCAATATGCCGCAGGAGGTGCCCGTCGTGAGTCAGCTGCTGCGCCGCCAGAGCCACCACCCGCTGCTCGAGGGCTTTCCGACGGCGGCGCGGATCGCTGACCTTCCCTTGTTCCTGGGCGAAGCTGGCGCCGCGCAGGTGAGGCGGCGAAAACAGGAGCTTTGCAACTCTTTCTCTCCTCTAACGGACGGACTCTCTATTGGCAGGACGTCGCGTTCCTCGAGGCCAATGGCATCCAAGCGGTTGTTGCCCTGGGCACGGGCAATCTCACTGCAAAGGTTGCAAATGTTGGTTTGCACTGTTGTTGCAAGCGCAACAGGTGCTGACGGAGGTGTTGTTGCTGTGCATAAATGTAGCCATGTGACGTGCTGCTGGTTGACATCTTGGACATGGAGGACGAGCTGCTACTGCCGCACTTCGGCGAGTGTATTGCGTTCTTGAACAAACATATTATACGCGGGGACGTACCGACGCCTGTGCTGGTGCACTGCGTGTACGGACAATCGCGCAGCGCTTCGATCTGTGTGGCGTATCTCATGGCGACGCAGAACTTGACGCTGCTGGAGGCGTACGATATCGTGCAGAAAGCTCGGCCGTGCATCTCGATCAACCCGGGGTTCTTGCGACAGCTGGAGCTGTTTGGGCGGATGGGGAACGACCCGGAGATCATGGGCAGCACGCCTGCGCATGCCGAGTTGCGCTCGATCGTGGCAAGGCAGCAGCGGATGAAGACGGGAGCAGCTGAAGTGGTTGCTACGCCGCAATTGACGCATCCAGGCAACTCCATTTGCTGCAGGAAGTGCAACTACGTGTTGTGTACGACAAGGAATCAGGTGCGTGGAGGGCTGCAAAGTTTATTTACATGTATGATTTTGGAGCTGACAAACGTCTCCTGCAGTTGACTCACACAAGTCTTGACACTGCTGTCAGCGGTGGAGTCTGCGCCGGCATCTTCATCGAACCGATGCAGTGGATGACAGACTTCATCAGAAATAACGACGGCAAGCTGCTGTGCCCGTCATGCAAGGCCAAACTCGGTTCGTGGAACTGGATCGGCGTCAAGTACGTTTTGCAAAGTAATTATCTCGTCTGTTTCTAACCTGCTCTGTGTGTTCCCATTTCAGATGCAACTGCAAGTGCTTTGTCACCCCAGCGTTTCAGTTGGTCCCGAGCCGAATACAGACTCGCGTGCTCTAGGTCCATCGCCGTGCTGGACCACCGGAACGGATATGTGTCTATTTGGGCGCCACTTTATCGGCATGGGCGAAGCGGTTACAGCAGATCCTTGTTCAATAAACCCTGGCACTTTCGCCCAATGCCTTTATCCTCCTCGCCCTCGACTCCACGGCCACTTGAGATTCGCTATCGTCTGATCGCTGAGGCTAGCAGCTACTGGCAGTGGCCTACTGCTACGGTAGATTTGCTAGCGGGATACTGTATGGCATGCGGTCGTAGTTCTGGTTCACGCCCAGTCTCGGATCGCCCCTGCAGGTACGAAAAGGCAACGGGCAGATGTTAAACGCGGTAGCAGGCACTCAAATCTTCGCAGGTACTGCAGCTCACTCTCGAGGCGGGAGCGACACTTCCTCTTCCCGATAGAGACGCCCAGGCGAGCGCACCGCCACCATCGTGGTGTCCTGCGAGCAGTTGGTCCATGTCGGGCAGCAGTTATCGATACAAGGCGTGTCTGGCGTCTTCACCGACATGAGCTCGAACACCTCTGGACGCGTATCGCCCCGCGGGGTTAGATCTCCAGCTCGGAAATCGCAGTAGCCGTCCTTGCAGTAGCCCCGCCGCGAGCAGAAGGTGGCCACGTCCACGCGCTGCTTCAAGCTGCAGCCAATGCGCACCAGACAATCCCCGAGTTTGCTGTGAAGCAGACACAAGACACAGCAGCAAAAGCATCGTTAGCGACCCAAATACCTGCTCAGAGTGATTCCGTCAGCAGTACATGTTGAAGCCGCTCACCTGTAGCACGGACAGAGGAAACGTCGCGGGTCCTGGTACTGCACGAGGCAGTCCATGCGGCAAGCCTCCACCTGGTCAGCCAAACATCCTTCACCGAGGCGCGTCAATGGTCAGTTGCCATGCACCTGGCAGCAATGGAAGTGTCGCGCGTCGAAGCAGCACTTTACCGGCCGAGACTTGGCGCACCTTGGGCAGCGCCACCTTCACAGCCACAGAATCAGGCGGCCACGTCAGTCACTGCGCGTATAGCAGAGACTATCTAGCGATGGGTGCGAAATCATTTCCCGATGCTGCCGATTCGAGGGGACGAACGATGTTTACGCGGATAAAGTCGCCTCCGTCTCTCCGTCGCCGTCCCCCGTGGCGGGCGTCGGGCACTTGCCTGGGCCTGGGCGACGTGCAGCAGCAGCCACGCCGCGAGCAGCACCGCGAGCGCGCGCGCAGTACGGTGGCACCGCGTCGACATCTCGGGCCGGCTGGTCGATCCTTTTGTGTTGGCGGCGTTTCGCATGACAGGTGTTGGACGTTTACGATCCAAAGTCGATTATTAGACTTGTATGCGACAAGATAGTTTGAGGTATCAGTGCCGTAATAGGAGTCAATCCATGTAGTTCGAGACATTTTAGAACCGTAACTTGTGCTATGGCATGGCTGTATCAAAGGCATGACTCAACAAGACTCCCTACGAGGCGATCGGTTGATTCTCGTCACACATGGCAACCTCGTATTATCTTAGTGCATTCCCGGGTGATGGCCGTAAACCACCAGGGCGCGAGCTTGCGAAAAGCACGTCAGAGAGCGTTCCCGTCGTCGACGACGAGGGAAAGTGGCATCGGCAGCGTGCTTTGTGCTCAGCTCACCGAGTTCCTGTAAGGCTGGCTGGCTGCGAAGTCGGCAAGGTTGCGCGCCTCGGATTGCCGCCGCCGCCGCAATGCTGTCTGCGCAAGTGATTGCTGTAACCAGCATGAATCAGCAGCACAGCGCTGCCACGCGGGACGCGAGTGCGGCCTGCGGACTGTGCACTTGTTCAGGATGTTGCTAAAGGCTCGCAGTACCGCAGTTCAACTGCCGCCACAAAGCGTTAACCGCCGCACTGGCGAGAGAAGTTTTCCGTGTTGGACGTCGCCCTGAGCAGCAGCCAGGAGCTTGAGCTGCGCGCGATAGAATCTGCTAGACCGAACGCTGGCGTCGGCGGCAGCACTCTCCTCCCCACAGGTTGCAGTTCATGTCGGCTTGTAACGAATGCCCGCGCGCAGAGCCGATGCATATCCGCGTTGATTTCGAACGGCCGCAGTTTTTCACAAAAATCTCTCCGACTTGCGTTCAGTATCGCTTTCGGAAATTTCCGCTTTGTTGTGGGTGGGCGCTACAGTGCCAGTCTGCGATGCCACCTAGGCGGTTGCAGCAAACGGGCGCGAGCGGCGCTCGGGCAGCGTCACACAACTCAATCGACCTCGGAGCACGCAGGTGGCTGCAGCAGGACCAGCGGCGAAAAGAAAGAAAGAAATCGCACACACAATGGACACGGACTTCGCGCGGACGCCCAAGCTGCACGACGAGTTGCCGGCGTTGCGCTGGCTGTACTCGCAGTACGAGCGCGACTGGGTGCGTTCCGACCCTACCTGCGTGTTTCTGACTGCAGCTAACGCCGCCGTATCTTGCTCTGTAGGTCATCTCGTGGGAGCCGAGCTTCTGCAAGGAGTCGCTGCCCGCGGCCGTCGCGCTGTGCGCCGCCTACTGCGTACTGTGCTTCGCCGGCCGCCGCGTCATGCGCGACCTCAAACCCTTCAACCTCAAAGTGTACGTAGCTGACTCTCGCTCTCTTAGAGTTTGTATGCGAGGTGAAACTGACGTTGCTTTCGGTGAACTCTGCAGGCCGCTAGCGCTCTGGAACCTGGCGCTGGCCACGTTCAGCGCCATCGGCGCGTCCAGGACGGCTCCCTTCCTCCTCAACACCATCTACCGCCGCGGCGTGTACCACTCGGTGTGCGCCCCGCCCACACCGCACTACGGCCACGGCCCCGTGGCGCTCTGGGTCATGCTCTTCATCTTCTCCAAGGTGCCCGAGCTCGTGGACACGGCCTTCATCGTGTTGCGCAAGAAGCCGCTCATCTTCCTGCACTGGTACCACCACATCACCGTCCTGCTCTTCTGTTGGCACGCGTTCGGCACGCTCTCGGCTAGGTGAGTTGGCAGTTCACGTTAGTACTGCTAGGTTCTAGGTTGATGCAACCGTTCTGGTGGTGCAAGCGTGGTGGTCTATGCAGTGTCTTGTGCTGACTATGTTATGGTGTTTGCAGCGGCCTGTACTTCGTGGCTATGAACTACTCGGTGCACGCAATCATGTACTTCTACTACTTCCTCACAGCGTGCGGCTTCCGACCACGCTGGGCGCGTCTCGTGACCATCTTCCAGCTGAGCCAGATGGGCGTGGGCGTTGCCGTGTGCAGCCTCAACGTGTACTATATGAAGCAGGGCGCCACGTGCAGCGTGGACCCGGACAACCTCAAGTGGGGCATCATCATGTACTCGAGCTATTTCGCACTCTTCCTCAAGTTCTTTGTCGAGCGCTACCTGCTGCGCAGCGCCAAGAAGCCTGCTCTCGCAGCGAAGAAGACCCAGTAAGAAAGATACGCGAAAGCTAGGTCAGGATTGTACTTGAAGTAGTAGGGAGCTGCCGACGCTGACACGGATAAGCTCGACGATAATAAGCTTGATGATATCGTGCACAAAAGCAACATACACTGCACTGATCGAAAACGATCTTGGAAATGGCTGCGAGATCTTTGCGGCGAAAACCGACGTAGCACACGTCGCAGACATCACGTCGCAGACACACATCAGGCGCACACCAATCAGCCTCGTTGAAGTTGTCATTCGTACCTAAAAGACCATATAAGGTGTAGACAGTGACGTCGACCTCCACGTCGCCTTACGATGGAGATGCTTTCGCCAACGGAGCTCCGCCCATCGTGCCAGTCGCCGACGCGCCCCCGCCTGCCCAATCAGTCTGGCAGCCATGGAGAGCGAGAAGAAGGACCTGCTGGCGGCAGCCGTGCGCACACCGGAGACGCACATCAAGCTCGCGGACCCGAATGAGGACACGTATTTGGGGCGCGTGCGCAAGACCTTCTTCATGCTGGACTTCCGCACAGCCTTCACGACCGAGCACGCGCTGCAGGACGCGCGGCAGCTCGTGGACGCGCACCAACGCGGCGAGTTCGTGGACGCAGCTAAGCTCGAGCACGCGCAGCACGTAACGCACGCCATCCTGCACCCGGACACTGGTAAGCCTGTGTTCACGCCGCTGCGCGCCTCCATGATCGTGCCCTTGAATGTCGTCATGGATGGCACAATGTTGTTGGCCAACAGCACCAAGACAACCATCTTCGCGCAGTGGCTCAACCAAACGTACAACGCGTTGCACTACTACGCCAACCGCAACGCCTCCAACGAGGACACGGCGCAGCAGCGTCTCGTGGCGTACGTGGGCGCCACGGCCAGCTCAGTGGGCGCGTCGCTGGGCATTCGACGTCTGGCGGGGAGGATGACACACGCCAAGTGGGCGCCTGCCGTTGCTCGCATGGGTCCGTTTGCAGCCGTAGCGGCGGCGGATCTACTGAATATGGCGGTCATGAGGCAGAGCGAGTACCTCAAGGGCGTGCACGTGTACGACGAGAACGGAGATTATGTGGGCAAATCGAGGAGGTGCGGGGCGCTGGCGGTTGCGTCGTGTGCTGCTGGGAGAATCTTTGCTGCGGCACCAATTCTGCTGTTGCCACCGCTCGCGATCTCGAGGCTCCAAAAGCACAGCAACTTGTTCACCCGGCCGCTGGTGCGAGTCCCTTTGCTGCTGGGGCTCGTGGGCTGCGCCATCCAGTTTTCGGTGCCGTTGACGTTCGGACTGTTCCGCCAGACTGCGCAACTCGACGCCAAGTATCTCGAGCCGGAGCTGCAGCACGCTACGCGCAAGCAAGATGGCCAGCCTGTTCGCGTCGTCACGTACAACAAGGGCATTTGATCATTCTACTCCATGCAATACACCTCTGTCACTTTTGGTCTTCAGATGTGTCCCTCGACAGCTCCGTTCGTGCTGGACGACCTCAAGACGGGCCCACTTATAATACTGGTCATCACTAAAATAAGTCGATTGCTGCCTGCTTCCTACAGGACAAGGATAGTTCTCGCCACTGCAGCACTTGTGCGTCGAAGTCAATCGACTGCGCCGGCGATTTATCATGGAGGCCGATAAGGATGCAGCTATAGATGAAGGTAACGAAGCAGCGGAACTGTTCAACCGGCAGGTGGACCAGCAGAAGCTGTCAGCGATGGCAGCCCGTGTCGCCCAACTACAAGACGAGGACGCGGAGCTGCGTGCCAGACACGACAAACGCGAGCAGGAGACGCATGAGTTCGTGGCCTACTTCCAGAAGGAGATCCAGACTCGAGACAAGCAGCTCACCAAACTGGGCGAGGAACTCGCAGCAGCACGGCTGAGCCATGCTCTCGCACTCGAGCAGATGCAACAAGCACGTGACGCTGATCGACAACATCTCATGCAGCAGACTACAGCAAAGGAAGAGGCTGCGTCGGAGCAGATTTTCTATCTACGTGAAGAGCTCCATCAGCTTGAGCTGTTCCGGGAGATGAAAGACAGCGTTGCCACGAAGTTGAAGGACCTTGAGACGCAGTTGACGCTGGAGAGAGAGCAGTCACGGGAGACGACCGGCGCACTCGAACGCAAGTTCCTCGAGGAGAAAGCTCGTTTACAGAAGGAGCACGAGAAGAAGATTGAGGTTGTCAAGCAGCAGGCCAAAGAGGACGCTCGCAATGGACTGGACGCGGATACTCGGAAGATCGTGACGGACAACAAACGCATGGGCGAAGAGCTGCGATTCCAGTTGCAAATGACCGAGGAGCTCCAGCGCGAGAAGCAGCAGTTCGAAGCTCGCGCGAAGACGCTGAATATGGAGCTGCAACTGCAGGTCCAGAAGGAAGCCGAGTTCGCCAAACAAGCCCAGCGCCATGCAAGAGAGATCACGCAGCTGCGCAATAGCCTCCGGGATTCCGAACAAAAGCTTGGTGCCGGCTTGGCTGCTGCATCTTGGGATGCCCATGCTCATGCGACTCGGCACGAGCGGGAACGCGAAGAGCTGACACTGGATGTGGAGGGTCTGCGCAAGCTGCTTCGACTCAAGAACCATGAGCTACGGAACCTAAGGCGGCTCGCACAGACTATCTTGAACCAACGCACGGATGTCGAGCAGTTCTTCCTGGACTCACTTGAGCACGTCAAGCATGAGATCGAGTGTGAGCGCAAAGAGAAGCGCGAACGGGAGGTTGAGCACTATCACCGTGAAGTCAACCATGCGCACGGCATCAAACCCAGCCTGCGATTCCCGAAGTTGACCTCTCCGACTGGTCCTGCAGCACGGCAAGCACCAGTACCCCCAGGACTGGCTCAACATTTCACTGAGAAGGTGGATCTGCGCCAGCTTAGCTGGGAAGACCGTGAGCGAGTACTTCGTCTCGTGTTCGCGAAGATCAATCACTCCCAGAGCTTTGTCGACATGCAAGGCGATCTACCTCCAGAAACCACCGAGACTCCAACGAAACACTTGCGCAGCCCCAACCAAAGAGACAAACAGCGTTCCACAGCCGTTTACTTCGCCACGGAGCCGCACTCTGGTCAAACCGGACGAAGTACAGCAGGCATGGACGATTCATTGAGCATGTCACTCAGCGGGATGCCAATCGTACCACGCGCGCCAGCCCGCGCGAGCACAAGCAAGGGTAGATAGATCACGCATTGCAATCCGATTCGATTTCTTCACTGTTGAGTCACCGGATCCGCCGCAGTGATCAATGTGCTTGGGTTTAATACAGTAACATACACCGTTTATGAGCATAGTTGATAGTTAGATACCCGGTAAATAGCCTGGTACTCGTTCGTAGAAGTTGTTGTTGCTTGCGTCGCTAGTGTAACTATCCGAGAAGTGGCGGGGTGATGACACCGGTCCGTCGTCCGAGTCGTAGCGAAGAGGATCTTGAAAAAGGTCACCTCCATGCGTCCACCGTGGGCGCTCGCGCTCAGGCTCTCGCTCGATGCTTCCAGCTGAGCCTTCTGTACGAGTGCCGTAGCTGTAGGTGCTAGCACCAAGCGGGCTTGCGGCCAGTAATTTGCCTTCACCCGTATTTATAATGTGAAAAATACCGTAGTCAGGTAGCTTTTGCGACGCTGGTCCATGTTTTGGAGCTGCGTGCACGACATCAAACCCAGTTAGCTCATTAATAACCAGCATCCTTGAACCCGTTTGATTCTGCTGCTTACCTCCGACGCCGCCGGCCTTGGATGAAACGAGGCAAAGCAGGAGTATTGTCGGCAGAAACTCCCAGAAGCAGAAAAAGACAAAGTATGCGACCGTTGTCACGCGGCCGTTCATATCTAGGTTGTTCCAGATGCTCAGGAACCAGCTCTGAGAGGTGGCTAGGTCTCGTGTGCCGCGTGTGAAGAATATGAGGCACAAAAGTGAGTTTATCACGGCTAAGCTCTGTGCAAACATAGTATCAATCAGAATGCTGTTCTACGACCTCTCATACCATGTTGTGCTGCGTACCCGTGGTTTCGAGATCAGAAGCCGCCTTCGTTTCCAGCTTTCTACCTGCCAAAAGCCAACCCACACAACCGCACTCCATCAGACAACGCCTACCACGACTTTTGCCAACGAAAGTTTCACCCACGTTGGCCATTTTCCACCCGAAGAATCCGAACAGGACACTCAGCAGGAAGAAGCAGAACGCTGAGTACTTGAGTTGCACACTAACGTCGGAAACCCTGGAGAACTCCTGGTCGTACTCGTCTCCCCTCCTCGTGGCCTTGGAGATGTCGTTGGACGAGTTGAATGCCCAGACGACCGTGAACGTCGTCATGGTCATTGTGAGCAGCAGGTAGAGCGGCAGACACACGTTGCGCCACGTAGAGCGCCACTCAGGGCCGGTGAGCACCTGGATGTAGAACAGAATCAGCAGCGAGAAATTGGCGAACTGGATGGGTGTGGGCGACCAGTAGAGCAGGTAGAGCGTGAGGTAGCGCATGCTCGCCTGCGTCGACATGAGGATCCAGTAGGCGGCGCGTACGCCCGTCCAGAGCAGACACAGCACGTAGAATCCCGTCGACCAGGCCAGCAGCTTGTTCTTGTTGCGCAGCGCCACCAGCAGCCGCGTCAGCAGGAACAGCGCCAGTAACAGACACATCCCGGTCAGCAGCAGCGTGTACACCGTCGGTTCGTACGTGCTGCTGCTGTTCTCGGCGGCGCTGTCGATCATGACGCGCGTGCAGCGGCTGCGGACGGACGAATGTCGATCACAAGTCGGAAGCGTCGATTCAGAAATTATTTTGCCCGACTGGATGGGCACCCTAGCCGTTCACGTATTATACCACATTTTGGTCTTTTAAATGTTAACGTTTGAGGGAAATCCGTTGGGGCCCGTATTTTTGGCGGAGTTTCCAACCTACGATTTGGTCGATTGCCATTCCCAATTTCAAGAGCGACCTAGCGTGACCTCGAAATCTGCACGGGTGCATGTAATAAATAAACAATGGAAATGGAGGAAGTCGCGGACGACGAGGTTGTACAGTGCAACAGTACAGGACACATGGAGATGCACGATGCAGTTTATCATTTAGATCGCAACTTGAGCGATTTCAGCCAGCACGGTGTGTGTGGCTGGCGGGGCAACTACTTGCGGTGGTAGTTGAGCTGCCGCACGGCGTCCAGCAGTGGGCGCAACCGTTTGCGAGTGTCCAGATCTTCGGTTGCCTCCTCAAGGTAGTCGTCTGCAGAGAACGTTAGCTTGCTTGGCAGGTGATCAGGGGGGATGGCGCGATAGACAACTCACCGTAGAACGACTGCAGGGCGGACTCAGCCTCGGGGGAGTCCACGTAATAGTCGTCGTGCGAGTCAAAGTCTTCTGTACTGCAGATGAGCGCAAGCACCTCTGCGCCGACTGCAACATCGGTGGACTGGCAAACGATGTGGCGGAATGTGAGTGTGAGTCCTGCGGACCTTGCTTCAGTTTCCAAGGCAATCGGACACGTACATGCAAAAGGTTGATGTGTGTGCTCAGATGCATTGCCAGCAGCGCGAAAATGCGCTTCTCTGCAAACAGCGGCATGACTCTGCGATAAACACATCGTACACGACGCAGGGGGAAAGGTCAGAGCCGCAGCCTATTTCACTTGTTGGGCGCTCTCTCACTCACCGTGATTCATCGATCGAATCTAGCTGCCTGCACAGACCTAGCAAGAAGTGAATGACCGTGACTTCCTGGCAGTTGTCCATTTTCTTGTTTGGTAGATACTGCACGCGGATCATGGTTAGCGTCAACAACTTGGACAACAGAGCAAACAACTGCGTGCGTACATCTGGACGCTCGATGCAATAGATTAAAATATCGTGAATGTACTCGATGAGCAGCGGAAGATCGGTGGTCTGAAATACACCGTGTGTCGTTAGGTTCACATGAGATCAGCACGCGCGAAATAACACATCGGTGTTCACCTGTACTGCTTCCGCATGTAGCCACGCGTTCTTCAGAGTTAATCCCATGCCATGCTCGAATTTCTCCAGGGTGGCCATCGTTTCGGTCTGTGGGTTCGTCATGGGAACAATTAACCCCAATTTGCATTTAATCCGACACATAGCAATGTGCAATCAAACTACCTTCACAGGACCGCGCTCCGTCATGCGCTTCAGGTAGTTGTTATAGTCCACGAGATTGCGGAGACACCTACATCGTACGTCATCGTCAGTACTGCTTTCAATAGCAAAACTGTGTAACCACCACTTACAGGTTCAGTTTGCCGTCTTCAAGAAGGTATCTGTAGCAGCAACAGCAAAGTGTGTCGACACACTCAAATGAGAACTCATACGACAAACCATCGTCTCGCCTGTGCTCACCTCAGGGCGATCTCCTCGCACTCCCACAGTGTGGCATCGTGCTTCTTGGGCAGTTGTCGCTCCATCTCGGTGATGTGGCCGATGCGTCCAATCTGCTCGGCCATCTGAATCCAGTCGTCTGACAGCACAGGGTAGTCTGCCATGAAGCGCACGTGGTTGCGCAGGTCAGCCGTGAGCTTGGCCGAGAGCTCCTCAAAGCTGTCGGTAGCCTCGCGCTTGGGCACATAGTGGTGCTTCCTGGAGCTGGACATAATCAGCGACAGCGCGGCGGTCTGCTGTGTCGTCGGGTGGTTTCTCCGCAAATGGGCGGCGGCGCGAGTGGCTTGTTTCAGTGCGTGGACATCGCATTTTAGTTTTAGCTGGCGTCGCTTGGGGGTCTATTCTCGGAGACTCCGTCCGTCTTCAAGTTCATTTTGATTGGCAGGGAACTTTAGCTTTACCCTGTTAAACTCTATTCCTTTGTAGGTTCTTCATACAGCCTCAACGTCTAGGTTCCAATCTGCAAACTCAATTTCGTCTTCTCCGCGCCAACCTAGATCTGCATCTCCTCTCTCATTGGCTATCTATATTAAGTTTTGCAGGTCTAAAAGCCGGAAGGGGGGGAAATCGCCGACCTCCCAGTCAAAACCAAGAAGTCAGCGAAGCAGCAGCCATGGACTCGCGCGGGGAGATGAAGGCGCTGGACTCGCAGATCGATCGCCTGCGCCGCGCCGAGAACCTGACGGAGACAGAGATCTATGAGCTGTGCCAGAAGGCCAAGGAGATCCTGTCGGGCGAGTCCAACGTGCAGCCCGTGCGCTGCCCCGTGACGGTCTGTGGCGACATCCACGGGCAGTTCTACGACCTGCTGGAGCTCTTCCGGATAGGCGGTGCGTGTCCGGATACCAACTACCTGTTCATGGGCGACTACGTGGACCGCGGGTACTACTCGCTCGAGAGCGTGGCGCTGCTCGTGGCGCTCAAGGTGCGGCACCGCGAGCGCATCACGATCCTGCGTGGCAACCACGAGAGCCGCCAGATCACGCAGGTCTACGGCTTCTACGACGAGTGTCTGCGCAAGTACGGCAATGCCAACGTATGGAAGTACTTCACGGACCTGTTCGACCACCTGCCCATGACGGCACTCATCGAGAACCGCGTCTTCTGCATGCACGGCGGCCTGTCGCCGTCCATCGACACGCTGGACCACGCGCGCGCGCTGGACCGCGTGCAGGAGGTGCCCCATGAGGGACCCATGTGCGACCTCGTGTGGTCCGACCCGGACGACCGCTGCGGCTGGGGCATCTCGCCTCGCGGCGCCGGCTACACGTTCGGCCAGGACATCACGGAGCAGTTCAAGCGCAGCAACGGCCTCACGTTCATCGCGCGCGCTCACCAGCTCGTGATGGAAGGCTACCAGTGGACCCACAACCGTGGCGTCGTGACCATCTTCAGCGCGCCCAACTACTGCTACCGCTGCGGCAACCAGGCCGCGCTCATGGAGATCGACGAGGTCATGGCCGACCGCAACGGAGACAAGGTGTACGAGACGTGCAAGTTCATTCAGTTCGACCCGGCCCCGCGCGACAGCAACTTCAACGAGAAGAAGCGCACGCCCGACTACTTCCTGTAAGGTTGTAAGGCTCAAGGTGAGCTGCTGGACAGGTGTGTGGATACGTAGTGAGACGACCAGGATGAGGAAGTGACCGACACGTCGGTCGAGAAAGAAACAAGTGAAGCCAGAACAGGTGGGTGGCCGGCCGGCCGCAGGTGGAGGCTGGGAACGGGTTGCGAGGGCTTTGGCTACTGGCGTTCGATTGGCGTGGTGTATCTCCCTGCTTCTCAGTCAGGCCTTGCTGCTAACGAGGTGGGGCATGACGGTATTCTTCATATATGCACGATTTAGTTGGTTGTTGCGTTGGGTCGTTGCAGATTTACACGCGTGTCCTGCTGTCCTGTCATTGTGGTGCACTGCTGTACGTGTAGGCTGCTCAGAGCAGCGTGAGGAACTGCTGTAACTGCTTTTTGAGCTCCAGCGAGTCGCTGTGTGATGGGTTCGTCGCGAGCGCGCGGTTGACCTTGGTGAACGAGTCGTGGAAGTCGCCAACTTTGTAGGCAAGCAGCGCTGCCCCGTGTCGAAGCAAGTAACAGAGAAGTTAGACCACACACTCGCCAGGCAAGCAGCGTAGGCCGGAATTGGCCAAGGCGTACCGCGGTTGTAGCTGGGCTCGAACATGAAGTCCGCGAGCGACTCGGAGAGCTGGAAGTTGGCGCGCGCCTGGTCGAGATTGGCCTTGCGCAGCTCCAGCACGCCTAGGTTGTTGTACGACTCGGCGTGGTTGCTGTCCACGGAAACGGCGATCTTGAAGGCTTGGTAGGCAAGCCCAAGGTCGCCGATGCCAATGGCGACCTGACCGATGTTGTACCAGACGTCGGCCATGCAGTCGTCCGACGCGAGGGCCAGCGCGCGATCAAAGCACGAGAGTGTCATGTCATATTGCGAGGCGTAGAAGCAGCAGAGTCCGATGTTGCACCAGAGCTCGGCCGTGTTCACGTCCATCTGAAGCAAACGTCGGTAGTAGCGCAGCGCCACCTCCGGGTGATCTGTGTAGAAGTAGTTGGAGGCGAGGCACGCAATCGCCTCGACGTTCGACGCATCGAGCTGCAGCACCTCCTTGTACACGCTGACGCTCTTCTCCACGTCGTTCAGCATATCGTGAACGCGCGCAATGCTCACCAGGAGCTGGGTATCTCCAGGGAACTTGGCCTTACCTTTCTCGTACCTGTCCAGCGCCGTGTTCGGCTGATCCAAGCGCAGGTAAACCTTCCCCAGCTCCAAGAACGTGATCACCATGTCCTGGTTACGCAGCGACGACTCGAACTGCTTCTCCGCGTCGCGGAACAACCCTAGCTGGTAGTAGCATTTGCCAAGGCGAGCCTTCCACCACCAGTCCTTATAGTCAGCAGCCACCGTCGCCTCCGCCGCCAGCTCAAGCGCCCTCCGTGGGTTGTGCTCGCAGTAGAGCAGGTAATCCACAAGCGCCTTCGCGATTGCTGGTCGCTTCGCGTACCGCTTGAAGTCGAGGCGGTTCACATCGATGAAGACCCCCGAGTCCGACGCCTGCATGGACGCCGTCCCCAGTCTCACCTGTCGTCCAAGTGTCGTAGCTGGACGCGAAGTGCCGGGTCGATTGCCCTGCAGAGCGCGATCCACCGACATGCTGCCCGTCCCAGGACGCGAGCTCGTGCCAGGCCGCGCAAATCCACTCAGCGGACGACCGGTAGCAGTCATAGGCCGCAGACTCGGGTCGCCGGTCCCTGCGCGCGAGTTCGGCCGGTTGAGCGATGTGCCCGGCCGCGGCATGGACGCCATGACGTTGTCATCCATGAGCAGATCAGCGGCGCCGTCCTCTTCCAGCTCCGAGTCGTCGATGAAGTTCTGCATAGTCATGGCCTTGGTCTTGGTCACCCAGGCCGCCTGGTCGTACGGGTTCTGCGCCAGAATGTCGGAGCAAATGTCGATGCAGTCCGCGAACCTGCGCTGGCGAGAGCGTAGCAGTGCCATGTAGAACGGGTCCACCTGGTCCAGCGCATCGAAGTCCGGCATCGCGGCCTGCAGAAGAAGATACCTTTTTGTGTCGCTTCAAGGAGAAGTTGAAGTTGAAGTGTGCCACTTCACAACCGTCCGTTTCTCAAAGAGACGCAGCCAAGTATCAAGACTCCGATACTCCGGCACCGACTTCTCTGACCGCATGCCGGCCACTTTCCGCAGCTCGCTGAGCTTGGCACACACCGCGGCCCCCGCCAATGTGACCGTGGACGTGTCGTGCCCCCGTATGGAGGGTACCGTGTTGCCGCTGGACTCCATGAGCGGCCGCAAGAAAAAACTCGGCGGGCGCCGCAAGTCGCACCAGCTACGCAGCAACAATATGGCGCTGCTGGCCGCCGCAGGGCTCGACCTCTTTCGCGAGGGGCTCATGTTGGACGGCGTGTACCCGCAACGGCACACGCCGCGCCACCCAGCGGTGTCTCCGAATCTCAAGAGCATCCCGGAGGACGACGCGGCGGTGGCGTTCCATGCCACGACCGACAGCCAAGTGATCCTCATTTTGGGCGACGCGCTTGACAGACGTGGGGAAGTCACGCCTCTGGGGGCCACACGCATCTCCAGAGCTGCGGATTTGTATTGGAACACGATGAGAGCGTACGCGCAGCATCAGGCCAACGCCTTCTGCTACCTTGTACGCTTGCAGCTTGAAATGATTGTACATTGGTGAAGGGAAGCTTATAACTTGCTGTGAAGGTGCCTACGGGAGGAGAGAACGAGAGAGAAGGCATCGTGCAGCTGGAAACCATCCGCAACGAACTGGTGGAGGCGGGTATCTCACCGCACCACATCATGATGGACTGCTCGGCGGTGAGTGTAGGAATGAGTGGTCTGCTAGTTTGTGCTGCTTGTGCTCATGCGTTTGGAGTGTTTGTGTTGGTGCAGACGAGCGTGATTGACAATGTCATTCAGCTGATCCCGACACTGCGGCATCTCCACATTGAGCGTGTGCACGTCGTCACGTCCAGCTTCCAGATCCCGCGCGCTAAGCTCATCTTGGACAGCATTCTGGGCGCTGTGCCGGACATGACGTTCTCGGTTGCTTACCATGCCGCCTACGACGTGCTGAGTGAAGCTGAGCGCGCCAACCGCGAGGCGGCGGAGCGACTTTTGATGGAGAGTGTGCGGCAGCCGCTGGAGGGCGTGCTCTGCGCGATGAAGAAGCAGCGCCGCAGCTCCATCACGAGCACGCGAAGCGCCGACAGTTGGAGCAGCAGGTCGCGCAGTGGGTCACCTATTGCGTAGGTGGTCAACACGCAAGGTGCTGTTAGGTCAAGTCGGCAAACGGCGCCGAACGGAGGCGGCAGTGAGGTACAGTACTGGGCGCAGCAGCTATTCATGTGCATCAGGTTGTTTCTAACGTTGGCAAAAATGAATTGCAGTCGATTTGAAGCCAAACTCTTGAAGCGCGCCGATGTACAGGCATGCCCGAAGGATATCCCCATGATTTACCAAGCTAATAGTCAAATTAGGATCGAAACCTCGACGCTCACATGGAAGCCACGCTACCCATCAACACCGATCAGAGTCGTGGCAAACCTCTATTGGCCCTTGGTCGCCATTGCTGCTCACACACGTAGTGACCGGCTCACATTTGTGCAAATGGCTACACGTTGACCCTATTTCATGTTGTCTGTCAAAGTCCGGCGTTGCTCATTTCTCAACAGGCAGCCAAGCCACCACTTGGTCGGAAGGTATCGGTCACTCGGGGTCCATTCTGCTGCTATGCCTCATCAATATGCCCAAGTACTAGGACAGGCCGCACAACTTCCGGCATTTCACCACCTCGTCGCGCGCGGAAGAACAGCTCCTTCTGTACCGGAGAGGACTCATACAATACCGGCGACAGCAAGTACTGCTCCAGGCCGGTTGCGTTCATTGATCGCGCTTCCCTCGGCAGTTCTTGGGTCGACACGAGCGACGTCCTCATCGCCACGGAGGTACGATGTTGAGTACGTCTGGCACGCAGAACAAACAGCAGCACACCAGACACACCACGAGAATCGTCTCGAGATAGTACCCGCCTGCCCAAGTCAGCGATGAGTCCGCCTACGAACACCGAGACCAGGTAGACGCCAGGTGATCAATGAACGGAGGCGCCACACACTGAAACGAAGCTTCGCGTGCTGCTGACATGCTCCGAGACGGTGCAAATGATGATATTCAGGTGCTCGTTCGATGACAAAACCTAGTTGCCGGTGATGAAGGATGACGAGAGCAGACCGAACTACACGGACTGGTCAGTGACGGCCAAACCCCTAGTGGTGGGACGTCCTTCCGTTCCTGCTTCTCGTGCTGGGCAACGGCGCGGATCTGTTTGTTGGTTTGGGTCTGTCCACGGACGAAAGCACGGCATCGTTGATCTTTGACCCCTCTCGGCGGATACCTGGTCGATCGACAGACGAAGGACAGTACCGTCCTGGGCAAGTGGTGCTTCGTCGCCATGGCATCGATCACGATCTACGTCACCCTGGCTGAAGTCTTTATCCTCATCACGTGCTCCCTCAGAGGCTCTAAAGGAGCGTTTATCGCGTGCGCCACCGTCAGGTTCTTTCTCATGTGCGCGCTCGGATGGTGGCGATCCTCGAGCTGTTCCCGGAGTCGCGCCGCTCGCTGGCCATCTCGACGAGCGCCGTTATTATCCTGGCGTTGTATGGGACTCGTGGATCCGAAACTGCGGCGAGGGTGATGACGGAGGCCTCAACCAGCTGTGCAGCGAGGACCAAGGCGGGCTCAAGAACTTCATGCTGCTCTCGACGCTGTAGATGCAGTGGGCTGTGGACGCCGCGACTAAGAGAAGGCAAAACAAAGGCGGCTTTGTGTTAGCCACGCCCACCGAGTACTAGAGAGGGTAGCAACGATCAATCCATCGTGTCTCCTCGTCAAACAAGCTCAACTCTCATCATCTCGGCCCAGACTCGACGGACTAATCTTCAACCGACCGTACCACCTCCGAGCAGCGCTCCCTCCCGACAGAATTCCCTGCCTCACATCGCATTCTGCTCGCTGGGGGTCAAGCGAATCGAGCATGAAGGCGTGGCAGATCCAGTCGCAGGGGCTCATCGTGCTGCTGTGCCTCGTGAACCTGCTCAACTACGTCGACCGCGGTATCATCCCGGGAGCCCCTCAAAGCTTCCGCCACTTCATCACGTCGTCACTGGGCGTGGCGGTCACGGGCCAGTCCGTGTACTTTGGGCTACTGTCGTCGGCATTCATCATCGGGCACTCGGTTTTGTCGATCGTGTTCGGGTACTTCGCACTCACGCACCGGCCGTTCCGGATCATTTCACTGGGGACGAGTGTCTGGATCGTGGCCATCGTCATCTGCGCCATCTCGGAGCATGTCGACAGCTACGCACTGCTGATTGTCGGTCGAGTGCTCAGTGGCGTCGGGGAAGCTTCGTTCCAGTGTGTGGCGCCCCCGTTCATCGACCGTCACGCACCGCCTGCACGTCGGTCGCTCTACGTGGGGATCTACTTGGCGTCGGTCATTGTGGGCACCGCCATCGGCTTCGTGTACGGCTCGTTGTTCGCTGAGTCGGCGTTGACGTGGGCCGGCGCCTTCTACTTTGAAGCCATCCTGATGGCGTGTCTGGTCTTCTGCTGCTTGTTCTGCGTGCCGGACGAGCTCAACGTCGTGCCACCGACAGACGACGCAGTGGCATTAAGGAAGCCGCTGGCGTCGACGAACGAGTTCGCGAGCGAAGTCCTGTCGTGGTCCAGAGAGTCTCGCGAGACAATTGACAAGAACCACGCAGAACTGCTGTCACCCGAGGAATTCGGCGAGAAAATCGGGCCCGAGACGTTCTTCCAGACGTGGTGGGGGATTCTGTCGGACGTCCCCTTCTTGCTGGTGGTGCTCGCGCACGGAGCGTATACGTTCACACTGGGGGTGTTCAACGCCTTTGGGCCGGACGTGTTCATTGGCTTGGGCTTGTTCTCGGATGAGACGTCGGCGTCCTTGATCTTTGGGGGCATTGTGGCAGTGACGAGTCTCGTTGGCACGCCACTCGGTGGACTCGTGCTGGATCGCTACACGAAGCACACCACCGTGCCGGGCAAAAGGTGCTTCATTGCGGTCTCGTCGCTCTTCGTCTACGTGACTGTCGCCGAGGTGTTCGCGCTCATCATGTGCTTCATTTCAGACAGCAAAGGCGCCTTCCTCGCGTGCTTCACCCTCGCTCTCTTCTGCATGTGTGCACTATGGGGGCCGGAGATGGTGGCGGTGCTGGAGCTCTTCCCTTCCTCGCGGCGATCCATGGCCATTTCAGCCAACGCAGTGATCATCCACGTCTTCGGCGACGTGCCGGCGCCAATTGTCATGGGCGTCGTGAGGGACAAGTGGGCGCCCAACTGCGGCACGGTAGAAGACGATGGCGACGCTGTCCTCAACCCGCTGTGCAGTCAAGACCAAGACGGACTCAAGAACTTCATGCTGCTGTCGGTGCTGTGGATGGTCTGGGCTGTCATTCTGTGGGCGCTGGCCATGGTGGCAGTCAAGAGAAGACAAAAGAAGGGAGGCTTCATACTCACAGCACCAGCGGAGATCTAGGACGCGAGCTGGACGTCCACAATGTACTTGCTTTATTGTAGCGTACAGCATTTAATTGCCACTATGCCTGTAAAAGAATGCCGTCTGAAGAAGCGTCCGGTGTCAGCGTTGTGTCGGCGCCCGAGAGCAACGCTGCTGTAAGCAGAGCAATACCAAGTCAGGTAGGTTGACTTGACGGTCGAACCGATGCTATTGTCGATGGAATCGCGGCTTGATAGCAACAATCCTGCTGAATATGCTGGAGGCAGGCGGGATTTCACAAGCGACAGCTCTTCGCGGCGGAGGGTGGAAGCCTCTTTGAAGCCGCATCGTTCATAAATATGGGTCAACTACGCTTGCCTATCTAGAGCTTGTCGTCCCGGGAGATTTTCCTGACCTTGATAGTCTTGTACGCGTCAGGAACCAGCGCGGCGCTGTTGATAAGGAAAAACACGCTGCCCAGCACGTAGTACGTGATGGCTTTGTTCATGTAGTGCGTGCCTTCGTCCACGAGGTTGATGTACTTGGGCAGGTAGTACCAACTACCGACGATGAAACACACGGCACCGATGAGCGTCCCGAGCGCCGCCACCGTTCCCCAGCACACGAGGTTCCTGATCCTGAAGCCCGTCACGCGCGGGTTCTCGTGCGTCATGCAGATAAAGAAGAGCTCGACGACAGCCGCGATACAGAACAGGATGCAACCGATGATGAAGGCCCAACACCCGAGCTCCGGCGCCTTGGGGTACCAGGACGGGAGGAAGTAGAGACCCCCGAGTAAAAAAATCGACGTGGCCAAGTAGTTGCACAACGCGTTGAGCGCGCGCAGGACTTGACGCAGTTGAGTGCCGTGGTTGTAGCGGATGGTCTGGATGAAGTCCAGGTTAGCGCCGGTGAAGAACATGATGCAGCCGACGACGAAGTCCCAGCTCCCGAAAAGCCCGGCCTTGCCATTCCACACGACCGAGTACTTTGGGAAGAAGTAGATGGAGCCCAGTAGGAAGAGCAGCGAGCCCAAGAAATAGACCGCGACGCGGGATATCTCGAGCCATTTTTCCCACGTCTCGAGCTGGTGGTTGGCTGGGAGGAGCACCTCTGATGGAGGTTGTCGGGGTGTCCCCTGGACTGAGTAATACGAGTTGCGTGGGGTGATCCCTGGCATGTACCGGTATGTTGCTTGTTCGATGCTTGACGAGGAATTCAGAAATGACTGTGAACGCCGGGACGCTACCAGCCGGGATTTGATGGAGGGGATAAAACCGTGTTCGCTGGGCCGACACGGAAGTCCAACCAAAAGCAAAACACGCAGTGGTGACCAGGCTTGAGCTGTGTGTTCACCGAACACGGGCGTCTGCGGGCCGGGACAACAGTTCCGACCCCCACGGTACTAACGTGAAGTCTTGTAGACTACTGGAGGGACATGCGAGTTGCTCTGTCGGTTGTGAAAGCATGCTCGACTCGTGCTATCCGACAGTCAACCAACTACTGAATGGTGGGCTCTGAACTCGAGGCTGAGCGAGAGCTCTTTACAGGTTCTCCACGTACACTGCAGATACCGAACTTCTGTTTCGTATTTGCCAGGATTCCTGTACACATGCGCAGCAGATTGTCTCGCTCTTCAGCTTACCATATTATACTAGTACTTGCAGGGGCGCATTGGATCACAGCACCCGCGATCAAGACACATTGCCTCCCCTTCCACGCTACGCTTGATATAACGCTTCGAATGACAAATGCGGCAGGACCGCTTTCACGAGGCATACACGTCTTCATCAGCTGGGGCCAGGTCACATGTTCTAGAGGCGCCAGTTTGTCTAGGATCCATGAGCTTCGCCATCGCTTCGTCCGCGGCAGTCGAGATTTAGCCGTCCGATGAGGACGTTATTGATAGTCAAGCGCATGCCTTGTCGAAACGATTATACCACCCGATGTTCCAACACTACAGCGGCCAACTGCAATGGAGTCGATGATCCTGTGGTGCCCTGATGCAGCTACCCGGGCCTGAAGAGAGGCCGCTAGTAGCGACCCGCTATACCACAGACGACCGCGTCGAAGCGAGGTAGTCGCGGCTTTCGGTGCGCATGAATGGCATGGCGATATCCAGGATAATGAGTCCCCACCTCACCCCCATAACGTGAGGTTGTGAGTAACCAACTTGTGACCGTCGGTGGAGCGCATGTACGGAGCGGCGGAGCTTGGTCAAAAGAAGGCGATGCAGATCATGGTCTCTGATCAACCATCTGTACTCGCAGCGGAGGCATTGGGACCGACGACAGCTTGCCATTCCCATTGCCCGCGGTCGAGCAACCCGCGACCCCCGAATCCATGACGCGGGGGCTTCCGCTGCGTACACCGCTTACGCTGCTCCTGGGCGTACTGCTACTCGCGACGACATCCGTCGTGCACTCCCTGGAGCAAGTCGGAGAAGTCGAGCAGGTCAAGCTGGACCCGGATGTCGGCAAGTCCTCCGTGGAGCTCATCGTAGCGCGCGGCTACGTGGCGGAGACCCACAATGTCACCACGGCGGACGGGTATATCCTCACAATGCATCGCCTCCCCAAGACGTACGCGGAGAGTCAATCCGGCGAAGACGCTGCTGAAGACAAACCTGCAATTTTGGTGCTGCACGGACTACTGGACAGTAGTTTTTCATGGGTCTGCAACTTCCGGAACCAGAGCCTCGCCTTCGTGCTGGCCGACGCCGGCTACGATGTCTGGCTGGGCAACAACCGCGGCAACACGTACTCCACCGGCCACGTCAAATACACCACCGACGACGACGCGTTCTGGGATTTCAGCTGGGAAGACATGGGCAAGTTCGACGTGCCGGCCATGATCAACTACGTCCTGGAGACGTCGGGGCAGAAGACAGCGGCTTTGGTAGGCCACTCCGAAGGAACCACCCAATCCTTCGTTGCGTTCGCCGAGGACCAGACACTTGCTCAGTCGGTGTCGTATTTCGCAGCTCTGGCACCCGTCGGCTGGCTGGGAAACACCAAGGCGGCAGCCTTGAAGCTCCTGGCGAACGTGTACTTGGACAAGATCTTCAAGGTGCTCGGTCAGGTTGAGTTCCTTTCTCAGAATGCAGTGCTTCAGGAGGTCATCGGGGCTTCCGCTTGCACGCTCAACCCCGAGCTGTGCGAAACGGCTCTTGCGCTGGTGTCGGGCGATTCCGAAAACTGGAACTCGTCGCGCGTGGGCGTGTACAGTACGCGCCGAAATTATAGCCGCACCGGACAAGCGGAGCTCTTGCGCCGGGAACTGAGAACTTCCTGCAAACTGAGGGCTCCGAGGCCGTCGTAAAGGAATAGAAAACTTATACAGCAAGCGAAGTTGAAAAAGACCAAGATGGCTTGGAGCCAGGAGGCAAAATCTGGTTTCAGGTCGGGTCAGAACTATAGCCGCACTTGGTATTATAAAGTTCAGTGGAGTAATAAACAAAATTGAAGGGCTATTAAACGTAATAAATGAGACCGGTGGACAGCTTTGTGAAAGACCTTTTAGAATCTGTTCTTGGATTCGCGAGGAAGCTGGAAACGATGCCACGAGGCAAGCAGCTAACCGAGGAGGAGTGCATGAAGATAAACGCACACTTGAGAGGCGGCAAAAGCAACCGAGAGATCGGGAGGCTCATCGGGCGCGACGAGAAGGCTATAAGGAACTACTTGAAGCGCGGGAAGGCGTCGTCGGTGACGAAGAGGACAGGAAGAAGGCCGAAAATAGTTGGCCGGGAGGCCAGGCGCGTCATTCGACTTGCAATTGTCCAAAACCTGTCCGCCCAAGAGATCGCAGGACTGCTACCATCGAAACCAAGCAAGTCTACGGTACTCCGCGTACTGCGTAGCAACCGCTACGTCACGTACGCGAAGAGAAAACTCACCCCTGCCATCAAGCCGCATCATAAGAAGGCTAGGGTCGCTTTTGCGGAGCGTTACGCCGGTAAAAGGGTCTTTTGGAGACGCGTGCTGTTCACGGATGAGAAGAAGTTCAACTTAGATGGCCCGGATGGGTTTAGATTCTACTGGCACGACTTGCGAGCAGCACCCAAACTCATGTCGAAGCGGGTCAACGGTGGCGGAAGCGTCATGATTTGGGCGGGGGTGAGCTGGCATGGCAACACCGAGCTGGTCTTCCTGAAGGGGAAGCAGAACTCTGTCAAGTACACCGAGACGCTGACCTCCAGCATGCTTCCTTGCCTTCGAGAACTGGGGTCAAAATTGGGCAATTTGACCCCAATTTTCCAGCAGGATAACGCGTCCATACATGCCTCGAGGCTCACCAAGGGCTTCCTAGCCACCCATAACATCGAAATGCTGCCGTGGCCTGCCAAGAGCCCCGATCTGAACATCATAGAGAACGTGTGGGGGCTCCTGGCTGGCCGGGTGCACGCCAACGGGCGCCAATTTGACAAGCCTGCCGACTTGATCAGACAGATCAAGTTGGAATGGTCTCGCATTGATCCTGCGTATGTTAAGAAGTTAGTGCGAAGCATCCCGAAGCGTCTGGAAGCGACGCGGCTGTTAAAAGGAGCCAAGACAGGTTACTAGAGCCGTTAGCATGTAGAGCCTCCAAGTGCGGCTATACTTCTGACCCGACCTGAAACCAGATTTTGCCTCCTGGCTCCAAGCCATCTTGATCTTTTTCAACTTCGCTTGCTGTATAAGTTTTCTATTCCTTTACGACGGCCTCGGGGCCCTCAGTTTGCAGGAAGTTCTCAGTTCCCGGCGCAAGAGCTCCGCTTGTCCGGTGCGGCTATAATTTCGGCGCGTACTGTACCTCTCGGAGATGCCGGCAGGAACTTCCGTCAAGAACATGGGCCACTACGCGCAGAGTATCCGCCATAATACCTTTGAGGCGTACAACTACGGCTGCAGCTGTCTCCGCATACTCGGAATCAAGCTCTGCTCCAAACTCATCTGTAGGAACAAAAGCAAGTACGGCAGCTTCGCCCCGCCAGCGATCCCGATCAGCAACATCAAGTACCCGCGCACGGGGTTTTTCAGCGGTGAGAACGACATCTTGGCCACTTCGGCAGACATTGATCAGCTCCGATCTGCTATACCACCAACCACAATCATCCACGACGAAGAGATCGGCGACTTCAGTCACATGGACTTCACCTGGGCCGTAAACGCCAACGAGAGGGTTTACCAATCGGTACTTGAGCAGCTCGAGCAGTATACTGGCGTCGGCTACTAGGATAAATAGGCAGAAACTAACCAGCGTTAGTACGAACTCAAAACGGACAAGAATCAAACCACATTTCTATAGGTAAATAAGCCTGGAGTGTGCGCCAACACTGCGCTGTTCGAAATCTCTAAACGATCAGATCGTCGTGACCAGCTGCCCGAGCTAGCTTCTGCACTTTTGCGACTTCGTTCTTGCGGTTAAACTGCGTCAGGGTCGCAATCAGGTCTTCATAAATTTCCATCTTAAAGCGCGGCGTCTCGGGCTGCGCCCCCTGATGCAGAAGCGAAAACGTTCGCACAAACTCCGTGATCTCAGAGTCCGATTGACACCGCTTCATCAACTCGTGCAGCTGCTCCGACGAGAGCTGGAAGCCCTCGCACTCCATGTTGAACGCAATATGCAGCGTGCGCTCGATCAACCCGATCTTGGTACCGAGGTCGACAAGCGAGACGTACAGTCTTTCCGGGATGGCCATGTTGCCTTGACTCAGCTCACGGAAAAGCGAAAAGCACATGTCGATACCGCTGGACCCGTACAGCGCGTTGATGACGTAGTCGAAGAATACCTTGTCCGAGGTAACACCATGAGTATCCATGTCTCGCAGGACGCCAACCACAGCATGTACGTCGCCATGAGACGCGTGGATGAAAGCAATCGTTGTAAATGCCTTGATATCGGGCACGACCCCATGCTTCTCCATCGCATCTATAAGCGCTAGAGCGTCGCCGACTACGCGTCGACGCATGCAGATAGATAGCAGTGACGTGAAAACTTGAAGGTTTGGTGTCAGCTTCCACTCAAGGAAAACATCCATGAGATCAAAAACCTCCTCAATCGAGGAATCGCTGTGGTTTTCCACCATCTCCAGCATCGTGATGTGATCAGGTATAACGAACGGGTTGTTCAGCATGTGCGAAAAGAGCTCCTTGGCTTGGTCTGGCCTCTTCGAGTCTGCAAAACAGCCCAGTGCATCGTTGTAGTTCTCCACCTCCAGCATCCAGGAACCCGCAAGCTCTTGTTCCGCTGCAAATACCTCGTCCAGAACTTCTCCCAGAAAATTTGGATCCAAATGTTCGTGACAGTAACGAATCGCCGAGCCAAAACCAGCGCTACGGGCCACACCTCGAGCTGCCATCCCGCGGAACACGTATTTCAGCATGGAAAAATCCTTATGTGCTGTGCACGCCTTCATCACGTTGACGTATATATTCTCGTCCGCCGGAAGCACCTTATCCACGACCCGGGCTTTCACTTCAGCATCGTCAGACAAATTTTCAGTCAACTCACCACGGCCAACAAGTTGCTCGCGTGTGCTCTCCATCGTCGAATAGCAATGCAGCGCCAGCGAAAAGTCCTCCATCGTCACGCAGCACTGGATCGCAGCTCCGAATCCTCGTTCGAGCACCAAATTCCTCACTCTGTCCAGATCGCCTCCACTTGCACGCACACTTCCGTCCACATAGTCCAAAAACGTGCGTACAACTTTTCTCGGACTTGTCTTGGTCTTCGTACACGCTTCGAACAGCACCAAGAACCCTTGCTGCTGGAAGTCCCTGGCCGGATCAAACTCTGGACTGGCAAAGTACTGCTCTCCCAGCTTCAAAACCTGCTTGTGATTCTTCTTTTGCATCATTTTGGCCATCAAATGGCCCACAACGGACGGCGGCATCAACGGCTCCATATCGCTCAACCCCCACTCGCTCGCTCTCACCTCGGGCCACAATTTCTGCTGGAACAGCAGAAGCTCCTGTGCACTGGCCAGCATGCGCATGTTGGCACAGCCGTTCACCACTTCCAGCAGCACCCGAGCCACAAACTGCGGTCCGTACCGTTTCTTTAGATGGTCGAGCAGTTCATGGATTTCATCCGTGCAGAAAGCTCGTCGTTGTCGTACAACCGTAAATAACAGATCCGTCCACACGGGTTCGATGGCGTTATTTACATCAAAACTCGCCACGAGCGCCAAGAGCTCCGCAGCGCCGCGCTCGTCCTTGGCCTCCAGGCGCCGCTGCAGCGCCACGTTCCAGACACGCATGTCCGTGGCCGCCAACAGCGAGATTTCGTCCTTGCAGCGCAGCGCCCGGCACGCGGAAACGAAGTCCTCGGGCGTGGTCCTATTCGCTAATAAAATGTTTAATCGCTTGTCTCCGAGGCGTAATCTAGGCGTCCGATTGACGGGGCGATTCGGCTGATGACGTGAACCGCCGCCGGGCCAACGGCGACGCGGAGACGGAGCGTCCACCGCCATGGAGAAGCAAGCCGAGAGCCGTGTCTGGGGCTGCCGAGACGCGGCGGCGCACTGGAACGCGCGACGCAGCATTGGCTCGAGACTGCACCACCGGCAGATTGATTGTGACGTACGGTCCTGAGCGCGCGGTGTGCGGTACATCCATTTATGTGGTGTACATATCAAGACGTATTTTTAACTTACGACCAGACGTAATTTACGTTTAGCGATGCGTAAATTATCATTTTCGGAGACTTGAAGCTGTCCTGTTTCCCCCTTCTCGAGCCTTGTCCACCATGGCGCCGCGTTTCCAATTCCGCGCCAGGTACGGGCCTGCCTCATACATGGCATGGTTCTCCTCTTTCTCCGCTCTCTAACCGGATGCTGATGATCCACAGCAAGTTCCGGAATGTGGAGTGCAAGCGTCTTCCCCGAGAAGAGAGCTTCGACCAGCTGCAAGTGTCCTCCTCGCCGGTGGACGGGAACGTCCTTGCCGCAACATCCTCCAGCTTCGCTTTCGCCCACCAGATGGACAATGGCGGTGCAATCCAAGTGAAGCCGTTGTCTCAGACGGGCAAGGGGCCCCCCAGCACGCCGCCGCTGGTGCGTGCGCATCCCACGGGGCGCGTCACGGCGCTTAGCTTCTCGCCTGTCCACGAGGACCTACTCATGTCTGCAGGGGACGCCAATGCAACGGTAAAACTCTGGAAGCTGCCGACTGATGGACCCATGGCGGAGGACCTCGTGGCCCCTCTGACCGTCTTCCAGCAAGAAACACCGGGACTTGTGGCGGGCATCGTGCCGCATCCGTCGGCTGACTCTGTTGTGGCCACGTACTCGAGGCCGGGGGCGGTCAGGGTGTATGATTTGCAGGCGGAACAGCTGAGCTTCCAGGTGCAGGTGGGGGGTCAGGTTGCAGTGAGTTCTGCGGTCTGGAACTGGGACGGCAGCGCGATACTGGTGGCCACGCAGGACCAAGCGGTGAGGCTCTTGGACCCGAGAGTGAGCGAGCAAGTGTCGGCGCCGGGCATTGACGCTGCACATTCGGGCAAGAGACACTCGAGTGTGGCCTGGTGTGGACGCACGAACCACTTTGCGACGTGCGGAAGCAACCGAATGCAGGAACGGGAGTTGAAGTTGTGGGACCCGCGACAAATGTCCAAGTGCGTGCATCGAGAAAGGCTGGATGCGGGAGGAGTGGGCCAGTTGTTCCCGTTGTACGATGCGGACTTGGACTTGTTGTACGTGCTGGGCAAGGGGGATCGCAGTGCCAGGTTGTTTGAGGTGGACTTGGCGCGGGCTCCGTATGTGCACGCGTTGGATCACAGTGCACTTGGCAGCATGACGCTTGCTGCGGTGTTGCTGCCAAAGGCGGTGTGTGATACGAATGTGTGTGAAGTTGCGCGGGTTCTGAATCTGAGTGCGACCGGAAGCAGTGTGGGCGGTAGCTGTGAAGTCTTGAGCTACCGTGTGCCTCGCAAAGAGGCGACGCATACGTTCCAGAGCGACTTGTATCCAGCCACATTGGCGCTAGATGCGGCGATAACGTCCGAGGAATGGCGACAGGGGCGCAATGCCGAGCCAAAGGTGCAGACTGTGACTCCGACGGTCAAAGGTGCCGTGGATATGAGCGGGAGTGTGTTTGGCCTGCACGCGACGAACGCGTCTGCGGCGTCTCCCTGGGGTGCAGCGGTCTCTGAAGGCGGTGCCGCCACAAATGGATGGCAGACTTCAGGATGGGAGCAAGCACTTTCGTCAACTGCATCATCGAGTGCACCGTCAAAAGCTGCGTCTGACGTCAAGACAGGGTGGGGATCAAACACGAGAAAGTGGAATGAGCCGGAACCCAAGACCCAACCTGCTTGTGCTGCTGTCGCAACTAATTCTACAACTGCAACCACACCTCCTCTGGACCCACCGAGCGCTATTGTAGAAACAGAAATGCGTGACGAAACTCCTTCTCCAGCCCCTGCTCCAACGGCATCTGAGGTGGCATCAGCAAGTGGAGGACCAGCGTCAATTGCAGATGTGGTCGAGCTTTCGGACAAGGCACAGCGTCTCGGCGCCAAATACGGGCACAAACTGAAGTATCTGCAAGGAAAAGAGGCCCCGCGCAATGATATGTTCCACTTTGGCGACAAGCGCGTCGCTTTTACGACTCAGGCTTCACCTGTAATCGCAGCGAATGCCACGTTTTGGGCAGTACCTATAGCTGGGGCGGGTGGTCCCGTGCTGGTGGAGAAGCTTGGTGCTACAGGAAAAGCACAACACGGTGTTACGCCGGTGATCAATGGACAGAAGGCTGAAGTGTCGTCTCTCGCGTTCAACCCGTTTAATGATCACGTTCTCGCGACCGGATCTGCCGACTCAACGATCCAGCTTTGGTCTCTCGAAGCGCGTACTGCGGCGGAGACTTTCGAAGCGCCAAGCAAGCCCACACTCGCTCTGTCTGGCCACACCAAGGGTATTCGAGCACTGCAGTTCCACCCGACTGCGGCCGATGTGCTATGCTCAACGAGCCACGATCTCTCGGTGCGTTTGTGGGATGTTGAGGTGGGTGAAGAAAAGCTGTGCCTGGAGAATAAGCTGGACGATATCACGTGGAACATGGCTTTCAGCCCCGATGGTGCGTTGCTCGCCACTGCAAGTCGTGCCAAAATTGTGCGTGTATTTGACCCACGTCAATCCGAGCACGTGATGGTTGCACTGGGTTGTGGTCACGAGAGCAGCAAGCCCCAATTTGTGACGTGGGCAGACTCAACACGATTGCTTACAGTTGGCGTGAACGCGCGCAACGAGACGCAGGTCAGCTTCTGGGACTCGCGCAACTTACTGGAGCCTCTGGGCGTGCCGATTTTGGTTGAACCAGCGGCGAGTGCAGCTAGTACCACGACGCCGATTCCACTATATGACGCTAGCTCGCATTTGCTCTTCCTTGTGGGCACGGGAAGTCGCCACATTTGGAGCTACGAAATCGATCCGGTTGCTGCAACGGTGCAAGCTAATCTGCCCTTCGTGTTGGCAGGTACGGATACCATCGGTGGCGTAGCACTGCTGCCAAAGTCGATGTGCAACGTTCGCGATGTAGAACTTGCGCAGTTGCTGGTCGCAACGCCCAACGTCGTCGAGCGCGTCTCATTTTCGCTTCCACGAGCACAGAAACTCAAGGAGTTTTTCCAGGATGATGTCTTCGGTTTGATTCCCAAGCAGCTGCCAATAGTGACTGCTTCCCAGTGGTTCGCTGGCGAGTCTGCTGCCCCAATCTACGAATCACTTCAGCCTGAGGGTACGACCTTGAAATGCTCGAGCTCCGCTTTCCAATAGCTTCGGCTGTCAATGATCCCTGGAGTAGTGAGTTTGCTAACATACTTGTTGATTTTCGTTTCGCCATTCAGGAATGGTATCGCTCTCCGAAAAGCCGAAGGACATGGCGCCTGTGCGCCCTAAGACTCTGGATTTCCAGGCTCGCAGACGCGAAGAGGAAGAAAAAGAGCGTCAGAAGGCAGCCCAGTTTGCACGGCTAAGTGTAAGTGGTAGTAGCTTGCTCTCTTGCTGAACGTGTGAGGGGGAACTGATTTGGTGCTTCAAACGATTCTAGGCACTTGCCGCGCAGCCGTCTTTGCATTCCGTTCATCACACTGGAGTCAATCCGCCTGCGCCTCAAACGTTAGAGGACGACAGCGACGATGACTGGGACGACTGAGAAAATGACGGGCAGTCCATGCAACGTGGAAACAGGCAGCGAGAGGCTCACTTACATGGCAGGTCCAGCAATTTTGATTATACTTTACAACCCCAGCGGCACAACGTGTCTGCTCGTGCTCCCCACTCTTCCACAATAGATAACTTGACATGGCAAAACTTGTTGTGCCCTGGAAGCGACACCTGCGTCATCCTACGCAGCTCGAGTTCATCCACGACGACATTAGTCCTATGAGACTGACAATTGTCCGCGCACGAAACTCTCGTGAAGCCGCCTGCACACACGTGTGAAGTACTTTGTGGCTTGCCTAGGTACCAATTCGATCTCCTTTGCGACATCCTCGGTTGAAATCTACAGGAACAAATTACATGGGTTAGACCATCATCGTAGCAAAGACAAAACTGCTCGAAAGGATAAGAACATACCTGCCCGTGCGGCACCTGCACAGCCGTTTGATAGTCGGTATACGGGAACACAGGAAGAAGAGAAAACCCAACACTGAACTGAGCACCCTCAGCCTCAACGCGTGAGGCTGTTGACGGGAACTTGAGGAAATCGACCCAGAGTGTGCTATCATCTTCATTGAAGCGCATGGCAAAGTGGGTCGACAGTTTGCGAAGCTCTTTCAAGAACCGGAAGGAGCGGATGATAAAACTCTCTAGGACCTGCACCTTCGAACACACTCGACCACCGTTTCCATCTCCAAGTTCAGAGTCATCAGCAATTCGTGCTATGTAACGAGGATCCAGCAATAATCGCTGTAGCACCAGCACCGCGTCACCTTCAATCGGAAAGTATGTGTTACGCTTCCCTTGCTTAAGATATTCGTTCGTTTTGATTGAAGTCGACGCGCCTCCCGTCGAAGGAGATCCCAAATGGACTTCCACAGAGATCTCTACGTCAAACAGTACGTCTTCGAAGCGAGCGCTTAGACGCAGTTGAGTAGATGTTGCCTCGCGAATTTTCCATACGCTCATACTTTCCTGAATAGCGAGCATCTCCTCCGTTGCCAGCACTTCCTGCTTAAACCGACTCGCTGCTGCAGAAGTAACCGGTTCCAGCTCTGCTGCTCGTCCTTCGAGCACCTTTAGACGACTCTGTAAAACTGAGTCCTCGAGCGAGAGCGAGGAACACTTTTTTTCCAGATCTTTCACGGCAGTAACGTACTCATCATGAGCACCCTGTTGTTCCTCAATCGCATCCAGAAGAAGGCCCATTTGTTCTTCGCGATCAATCATCTCCTTGATTGCAGCGAGCTCATTTTGACGCTTCAACACATCGGTAGATACACTGCGTTTCAGTGTTTTCACGTCGTTCGCCAATGCGTTTGCACCAAGGGATAAACTGTTGGAAAGTTGTTTCTCCATTTCAGCCTGCAACTGATACCAACCACTACGTGCAACCATGGCCTCTGTAGCATACAGCTCGCGAATTGCCTCGCGTCCTCCATCATCGAGGTTTTCCGGGCTGAAGACAGCTGGAGCCTTTAGATGCAACAGCGTTGATAACTCCTCCGTCAAACCAGTAGACCAGGAAGTAATATCTCCAGCGTGACGCCCCACCACCTCCAAGCACGTATCGTAAGCACACGCAACCTTCACATTTCTTGACACCTGATTAGCGGATGAATCAGCTGTTTCTGCAAAGAAGGTTTCATCCATCTCCATCGAGGCACTGTCTTCGGCTAAAGTCACAGATGAAAGGAGCTCTTCCATCGTGATCAACTGAATAGAAAGGGCATCGGGCGTCTGTGGGGGCTGAGAGCGTTGATTGAGTTCTCCTCCCGTGCTAACACGCTCGAAATCCGACGACAGATTCACAGAGATAGATTTCCGGGTGACCGCATCATCTCCATCGCTATCGTCACTGTCGATACTCATCATGCTTTGTCCTCGAGAAGATGTCTCATCCACTTCCTGGATCGGGTCCAACGTGGTGTCTTGGTTGTTCACTCTACGGAAGCTGTCAGCAGCTTGGCTATCCTGGCTTGAAGGCGCATCCGCAACTTCGTTGGCCAGGTCGCCCAAAGTTCCAGGCAGGTCGTGAAGGTCAGACTCAGGCGCTGACTTGGTTAACTCGTACACAGCTGATTCTGCGAGAAGATGGCCCAAACTGAATTCGGCAGTATCTTCTTCACGAGGCAGATTTGTAAGAGCTGATGAGCCTGGGTGTTGTTCGCTCTCACGTGCGAGCAAAACAGCGTAATCACCCGTGATCTCCATATCCTCCCCAGCATCCGATGATGCTGACGAGTCTGCGTAGGGCATTTGATTTGTCTCGAGCATATTCGTGGCCTGCAGGAAGGAGTTATTCCTCGACGGTGATTGGGAGTTTGCCGCCGGTTTTTCAGCAAACGACTTGGGTGCCAGTGCCGATTTTTGATGGGTAACATTGATGGTCTGGCGTCTCCGTCGCCGAGCTTCTGTCTGGCTGTCCAGAGGACTATAGCCTCGTAAACTTTGCCGTCGACGTGTTTTATCGGTGGACTTGGGTGCCAGTAAGCTGCTCCTCCGCTGCTGCAGCAAATCGAACCCCGACTTCTTAGGTGGAAACACTACCCGCTGGGCATTTTCCTTGGTCTCCTCCTCATCAAGAGAGTCAGCCTCGCTTAGAATGGAAGAGTTCAAAGATGTCTCCGCATCTTCAGGTTCTTCCTCCGGAGGATCCAACGGGTATAATCGCGAAGCATCCCTCGCACACATGGGAGTCATCGACGTGGGTGGCGATCCATGGTTAAACTCTGCGCCTTGAGATGGACCAAAATTCACCGACTTATTTGGAGTCGTCTGAACAACTCCTCCGGCATTCATTCTTTTCTTCCGAGCGCTCAGGATACCTTTCAGCGGAGTCCTAATCCGCGGGCCTCCAGGAGGGGGCGAGAGTAGCGAAGGCTTGTAAATCTGGGAGGGAGGAAGCTCATCTGATCTGCCTGTTTTCCGCCTATCCTTTGGAGAGGGTGAACGGGAGCTTGACTTGGCGTCCGCTTGAGGAGGCGAGTCGATCTCCATCGACTCCATGGTTTCGTCGTTGTTGTTACCAACACTGGATCGTGCACGTTTTCCCGGGCTTCCTGCACGCGCATCAGAATCGTTTGTACGCTTCCGTGACGCCTCATTTCTCCTTTTGTGCGCTAAGTCCTTGTCACCAGCTGAAAGAGACTTCGGTGGGTTGATCAGCTCGAGCAGCCCGTTGTTATCGATCGTTTGCCGGCGACCGTTCTCTTGCTGCGATCTGTCTTCGAAAATCTGCAACACATCGCTAGGATCGACAGTCGCCCTTCGATTTGGGCCACCCCCCGTCGGAGTTGGCGATTTATTGCCCATGGACTGTTTCGGTGACTTCTTACTGAGAAGTTCCTTTGCAGGAGACGGCGACTTCCTGCTCTTTGCTGAAGACTTATTGGTCTCCTTGGCGGGTATCGGGATCTTCTGACTCTTCGGCTGCTTTGTCGGCGACTTGCTCCTCTCCTCCGATTGCGGGTTGTCGTCCTCCGAGTCGACATCTATCTCCAACGCAGAGCCGTTCAGATTTCTTACCTCCATCTGTAGAGAAGCAACGACCGCCGCCGCTTCCGTCGGGTCCAGGGTTGGCCTTCGCACCGCGTCTTGCTCCAGCAAGTTCGGGGCGAACATCAAGTCTGTAAAACTGTCAGTAGTATTGCTCATCGACGAGCTCTTCCTCCTCTCGTCCGCAAGCGAGGGCTTCTTCGTCACCGATCTGGGCCGCTTAAACCTCGAAGGAGAGTCATTCACACCGTCCTTCCCTTTCTTCCTCCCAGTGGGTGATTGCTCCTTCCTGCTCTTCTCCACGTGAGGCTGCATCTCCACCTGCTCGATACTCTCCCTATTCCTGTACGGACTGTACTGCTCCTGCTCCGCTGCTTTCAGCGCCTTGAGCGCCTCTGGGTCCACGGTATCCCGCCTAGAAATGGCGGCGTCCAGCGCCCCCGCGTCCTGGACCAGCGCCGCCTTGGACGGCGACAGCGTGCGGCGTCGTTCCTCGCTAGGCGTCATGGATAGCGGTGGTGCGTCATCCTCCGTCTTTCCCTCCTGCTCCTGATCTCTACGTGCGCTTTTTCCCTCGTCCGTGGACGCCACGGGCGTCGTATGGGCCTCATCCGCCTCGTTCTCGGCCCTGTCAGCCGCCATTTCGCCCATAATTTCGCGCTGCAGCTGGCGTGTGATGGTGTCTCGCCGCCGCACAGCAGGCGTGCGCAGCGCGTACGCCGCGTCTCCGTCGTCGGCGTCGGCCATGAGGACCGCGGAAGCGTTTCCCGCGTTAGAGTGATGGTAATGTCGAGGGAGTTTGAAATGGAGGTAAAAAAACCTTGGAGGTTTTACAATCGGGATGAATACATTGGTGTATGTTACATACTGTAGCCATCTGAATGAAGCACTGGCTGTGCTTTGATGCGATTCCTGTGTGACCAGCTTCAGACTCGAAACGGCATCGAGACGACTAGGACCATGACGGAAGTGAGCGACGCCAAGCAGCAGCGCAGAGCCGAGAAGAAGGCCAAGAAGGCCGCGCGCAAGGCCGCAGAGACGGCTGAGCAGCCGGTGGCCGAAAAGAAGGAGAAGAAGCACAAGAAGCATAAGCGTGCGCGCGAGGAGGAAGCCGAGAGTCCCAAGAAGCACCACGCGAAGGACAAGAAGCACAAAAAGAGCGGCAAGGACCAGGCGCCCAACACGGACTTCTCCAGCGGCCCGTACCAGCAGCCGCCCGCCAAGGACGGCAGCTTCAGCAAGGCCTTCTACACGGAGGGCAAGGACACGGCCTCGATGACGGACGAGCAGGTCACGGCCTTCCACGAGACCAACCAGATGATCCTGAGCGGCAACAACTGCCTTTACCGCCCCGTGCTGAGCTTTGACGACGTCACGTTCGAAGCCAAGTTCATGAAGAGCACCAAGGGCTTCGACAAGCCCACGCCTATCCAGAGCCAGTGCTGGCCCATTCTCGCGTCCGGACGCGACATCATCGGTATCGCCGAGACGGGCTCGGGCAAGACGCTGGCCTTCTCCATCCCTGGTATGATCCACATTGCGGCCCAGCCAGAGGTCTCCCTCAAGCACCCTGGCCCGCGGATGCTGGTGGTAGCACCGACGCGTGAACTGGCGATGCAGAGCTCGGCAGTCATTTCGGAGGCTGGCAAGAAGTGCGGACTTAAGAGCATCTGTATTTACGGCGGAGTGCCCAAGCATACGCAGAAGAAGGCTCTGCGTGATGGTGTGCACGTCGTGGTGGCCACCCCCGGCCGTCTGAAAGACTTGGTGGAGGAGCGCTCGTGCAACCTGTCCAAGGTTACGTTCGTGGTGTTGGACGAGGCCGACCGTATGCTTGACGAGGGGTTCGAGAAAGACATCCGCTCCATCATCGGCAGCACGCACCCGGAGCGCCAGATTGCCATGTTCAGCGCTACGTGGCCACAGTCGATCCAGAAGCTCGCACACGAGTTCCTTAACAACCCGGTGAAGGTGACCATCGGTTCGGACGAGCTTGCCGCCAGCGTCAATGTTACGCAGATTGTCGAGGTGATTGACGACCGCGCTCGTGACGCCCGCGCGCACGCTCTTCTGCAGAAGTATCACTCGAGCCGCAAAAACCGAATCCTGTTGTTCGTGCTGTACAAGAAGGAGGCTGATCGTGTTGAGCGTATGCTGCATCAGCGTGGCTGGAACTGCATTGCCATCCACGGCGACCGAAGCCAGCAGCAGCGCTCCGAGGCTGTTGAGCAGTTCAAATCGGGTGAGGTCCCGCTCCTCATCGCCACGGATGTTGCCGCTCGTGGCCTGGATATTCCTGGCGTTGAGTACGTCATCAACTACTCATTCCCTCTGACGATCGAAGACTACGTCCACCGTATCGGCCGTACGGGCCGTGGTGGCAAGAAGGGCACGGCCCACACGTTCTTCACTGCCAACGACAAGCCTCGCGCTGGTGAGCTTGTGAACCTGCTGCGTGAAGGCAACCAGGAGGTACCCACTGAGCTGACCAAGTTCGGTACGCACGTCAAGAAGAAAGAGCACAAGATGTACGGCGCTTTCGCCAAGAATATCGACGTCAACAAGAAGGCGACCAAGATCACCTTCGACAGTGACGACGAGTAAGGACATTTGACATACACTGTCGACGTTCATAGGATAGAGGTAGACAGACGCGGCCCACGCAAGGTGGGGGGAGGAGAGAGATCTATTTGCTGTAGATTGCTTGATTAGTTGCGCTGCCGTGCTGTTGCGCGCAGATGCCCCTTAAAAATACATGGTTTGCACAGTAACAGCGAAGGCTCCATCCGAGTTTGTCGCTATTCTTCGTCGCTGCTTCCTGAATAGTCCTGCAGCAGCAACGCTGGCGACTTGGACGGTACATCCTTTGTCTTCTTGATCGTTTCGATCGGCAGTGCCTTTGCAGATGTCCGACAATCGTCTTTTCCTCCACGATCATCCCTGGCATGGCTTCCAGGTATCGTTTGGCCCTTCTTGGGAGTCTTCTTGGGCTTCTTCGCCTTGGTCTCCTTGTCCGCCGTCGCGCGCCGTTTCTTGGCCTTGACCACCACCATCGTCTTCTTCTCAGGAGACAGCCGCGATGGCTTCCCACCGGCAACTGCAGCCACCGCAATGTCGAGCACCGATGTCTTGCGCGCCTGCAGCTTGAGGGCGTTCGAGCGGAACGTCAGCAGCGCTGCGAGCACCCGTGAGTCCAGCATCCCCCACACTGAATTCCAGTCATCCAGCCAACCTACCGGTGTCTCTCTCCATCCGCTCCCTGCTCTCCGCCTGCTGCTCCAGCCGCGTCTGCTCCAGCAGATACAAGCGGTCCGACGGGTCCAGTAGCCCGCGGCCACCGCCCAGCGCCACGTTATCGTGTTTTTCCACGTGCTCCCGCTCCTCCTCTGTGGATGTACTCACCGACTTAAACTCCGTGCGCTGAGGCACAGCACCGCCGCTAGTCGCTAGCCGTCGCAGCACATCCGAGTTCCGGTTGGCCGGATGCCACGAAGGTACATCCATCGTTGCAACGGATACGAAACACAAAACGAGAGGTGGGACCAATTTTGTGCCATCCAATCGACTGGATTCTGATATATGGGATCATTTACCTGCTAGTTCCTATTTGCAACGGGTGCAGTCTGACATGATTTGAGCCACTTCGTTATTAATAAACCTTTCACATATTATCATACCCCGTCAAAACCAATATGTTCCTTTCCAAAATCCGTAGCTGATCTTTTGAAACCACTACTCACTTGCCATTTCACCAGCAGCTTCGCCAGTCTCCAGCTGACCATGAAGTTGCTGCCGTCGCTCTTGCTCTCCTCTGTAGCTTTCTGCGTAGCTGCTGAGCCGCCCGTGCAGCTCAATGGCTGGTACCCGTGCACGCAGAGCTCTCTGCAGTCCGACAACGCGGACAAGGGCCACCCAGACGCGTTCTACATGGACACATCCAGCGGGTCGACCGCTTCTACCACTGCACGTAGAGCGACGGCCGACGTGGCGCAAGCTCCGTCCTCTTCGCTGTCTTTCCTGCAGCAATCGTTTGACCGCCTCTTCGCGCAGCACCACGACTGGAAGCAGCAGGAGCAGCACAAGACACGTCGCCAGCACGGCAAAGTGGGGAACAATCACTCTTCGGGTACTCCGCAGTACGAGTGCGCGGAGTTCCGCGTGCCCATGTGCCACTCGGGCGTGTGTGAGAGCGACAACACCGTCGACGTGTTCGTCAAGCGCGTGGTGGCGACGAGCACTCCGTCGGAGGGTAAAGCGAAGGCGCTGTGGGTGCTGCAGGGAGGCCCCGGAGCTTCGTCGACGGGCGTGGAAGGACTCATGGACTCCATGTTCTTGCAGCTGGACAGGGAGGTTAGTGTCTACACGATGGACCACCGAGGAACAGGACGCAGTGCGCGACTCGAGTGTCAGGCAGCAGAGGCGGCCGCCTTGGGGAGTCCAGGAGGCTCGGCTATTCGGCTGGATGAGCTGCCCGCCTGCATGGACGACATCCGTTTCCAGATCGACAACCAGACGGCTGCCTTCTCCGTGACTAGCGCGGCCAAGGACTTGGCGGCGATCATCGACTATGAGCTTAGCGACCAGGATGTGTACGTCTACGGGCTGAGCTACGGCACGTATCTCGTGGAGAGACTCGTGCACTTTGCCCCGCAGAGCGTGCGTGGATTTTCGGTGGATGGCATTGTGTCAGAGAGTGGCGATACAGTGGAGAAGCGGTCGACGTTCTCGAACTGGGATCACGATGTGGGCATCGTGGGGGACCGATTCCTTGCCGCGTGCTTGGCGGATGAGTTTTGCAAGAGCAAGTTCCCGGGTGTGACGGACCTTTCAGCGTTCGTCCACGAGCTGTATGATAAGCTGGACGCTGCGGTGGCTGGTGGCAAGAGCGGCACGAATGCCTGCGCCGACGCACTGTCGAGGAGCGGTATGAAACCCTCCTACTTGCTACGCTCAACCTTTGGTGAGTACCTGATGTCGGACCGTATGCGGCTCGCAATCCCTGCAGTGATCTATCGCGCGTCGCGTTGCACCCAGCAAGATTCCGACGCACTCACCTACTTTGGTGAAGGCCTCGGCTATTCCGAAGAGGATGGGGGCTTTGGTGACTCGGAACCGGAAACGCTGCTTTACGACTCGGACATGCTGTATTACCTCATTGTGTTCTCCGAAATGTGGGAAAGCCCCACTCCCGACAAGGCCACCCTGCTCAAGTGGTACGAGAACTCCACGATGGCGTCCGACAACTACCTGTCGCTCCCATACTACTGCTTGTTTACCGGCAGCCGTGAGCCCGCATGTCAGGAGCTCATTCACCTTCCCATGGCGCGCCCACTCGTGTACGAGCGCGATGAGTACTGGAACAAGACGGGCGAACTGCCCGAAGGTGTCACTGCGCTACTAATGACCGGCGGAATGGATCTGCAGACCCGCCGAATGTATGGGGAGCTGGAGTATGAAATGATGAGCGGGGAGCGCATGTTAGTGAACTTTGAAGACGCAGGCCACTGCACGACATTTACAACGCCCGTTAACGGCGGTGGTCCGACCTGCGGCGTACAAATTTTGACTTCCTTCGTAAAGGAAAATGGCGTCCTGAAGAACGTGGACACTAGCTGCATGGAAGACCTGAAGCCGATGAAATTCTCTGACAAAACTTTAGATGCTCAGGAGCTTTTCGGTACCAGCGATTTGTATGAGAGCTCGGGCTCGGACTGGTAGCGCTTGATCGTAAGAGTTGTTCAATAGATTTCCTTCTTTGACCACATCAAAGCAGCAATTGGGTTCGCTCACTAGCACGAAGAAGTTGTGCTGCATGGTTAGATTGGGGTTTGATAATACAGGCTTAATTGGCTGTTTGAGTCATTTCATTATTGCCCTGCTTGCTTGGTTACCTGCTCAGCGACTCAATAGCTTGATCCTTGTAGTGCTTGGCTGGCACATTTCACTCACTCTCCGATCTGTTGGCTTCACCTGCCGGTCAGTCCTGCACCACACTCGAAAACAAAAACAAAACACACGAAGGCTCCAAGTCCTGTGCCCGAACATTACACGTAGAACATGCAGTCCAGCATGTTCTTGTGCAGGCCGGCAAACTCGAAGCTGGACGAATTCGACAAATTGGTGCTCATCGACCCCGCGTCCGACGATCCCTCGTGGAGGAAGAAGCGGGCGCGTCCAGCTGCCAAATGCGCGTAGTACGCAGGCGTCGCGAACGAGACCGAGCGCGTGCACCGAGCGAACGTGTAGCCCAGATAGTACGTGAGTCGCTGTAGATCATCGGCTGGCAGTTTGTTCTCGTCGTGCAGCACCGTGTAGTGGCACGGCACACTCGTGCCTTGAATTCCGCTGTGGCCGTACAGGAAGAAGTCAAAGCGGTGCGGATTCACGACTCCCCTGTCCAGCACCGTACCAGGAAGCACGTTGCCCTTCTTGTCGCCATCGTGTGGGTTGAAAGGGAAGGCGCGCATGTGGTGGCGCTTGTTCACCACCACAAAAGTCACCGGCGGGTTGTAGTCGTTGGACAACATCTTGAACGTCTTGCGCAGCGCTCGCATTTCACTCTGCAATATGTCGTAGAAACGCCCTTCACTCACTCCATCACGGTAGTAAACAACGCGCTCCGGTCGGCGCTCTGTGCTCTTGTAGAATGCCAAGAAGAGGTCACGCAACATGTGCGGGAGTTGCTGGATGTCGTTCGCGGCCTTTTGAGCCGCCACCCGCCCGATGTACTTCGCCGAATACGCGTCCATCGAGGCCACTACGGACGCAATCGAAGGACGAGAGCCCATGCCCGAGCGAGGGTGCTCCACGTCAGCTCCGATCACAATTGTTGGGCACGAACTCACCAACGGAAGCGGGTCGCGCAGGATCGAGTTTTTGCCACTCAACTTCATATTCATCTTGAGGCACACATTGGCGCACAACTGAGGGGACCTTTGGCTTCTGCGCAAGCTCGCGGCGACAATACATTGACTTGGCACTCCGAGCACCGTGTCCGAGGTGCGTTTGATTCTGCCATACGAGACGGACCCCTTGTCCTGCTTGATGACCATGATTATCTGGGGTGGGCCATAGCGGCGCTCCTCCAGCTCACGGTAGCAAACTTTCATGAGGTCTTCCACCTGCCCACTGCGGGGCCAACGGCTTGACGAGCGATCAAGTACAAATGGGTCTCGGCATTCCAGTAACCCGCACTTCGATGCAACATTCACCATGCTCTCGATAAAGTCACTAACGTCGCGTTGGCTGATATTGGCGTCGACAACAACCCCCCAGTTCCTGAGCACCGCGCCGCTCACGAACTTCTTGTCCTTCAAATTCCACTGACCCCCCGATGGTCTTTCCGACACGTTGGCGTACTGCACATCCGGCGGATCAAGCACACGCGCATCCGTTGACTGGAGTTGCTGGTCCACTTTCAGCCCAAAGGCAGCTAGGTACGGGTCGTTCTCGAACCCTGCCTGGCGAATCTGGCTCAGGATGTTGTCGCGACGAGCGTGCGGTGGCTGACTAGTCTGGCGAATAATCTCCGCCGTGTCCAGGTCATTGATGTTCGGGCATCGCTGTCCTGGCGCCACCTGACACAGCTCAATGGGCAACCAGTTCTCCTTCCCGGCTTTCTTACTACCAACGTTCACGACAGGTAGGTTCGGGTACTGGAGGCGAATATGGTATTTCCGCGAGAAGTAGTCGGCCACACTCATCATCGCTCCCTTGATATCGATCATGGTCCTGTCAGATCGATCGGAACTAATACCGAAAATCGCACGCTTGCGATCCTTTCGATGCGTTGGAACAACCTCCACTTTGCGAAGCGCTCGAGCGAGATTTTTCATATCTCGCTCCGATAGACCGCGGGCATCGGCAGGCGAGCGCACATTGAGAGCCGCTAAAACAAGTTTCATCAGCTCGCAAGGCTCGTAGAACACAGTGGCAGCCTGGTCGACGTTCATCAACACCTTATTCTCCGCGACCCGGATGGCTTGGTGGTAACCCCAGCACAACTCCTTACCACCTTTGAGCTCGTGCGTCTTCTTCATCGCGAAGAAGTTACGACCGACAGAAAGCAACCGCTGCGCACCAAGGTGCCGAGCTACCACGTCAAGCGCCTGGAGGACTGGCATCACATTCTCGTTAGGGTTGTTATAGTGTCCCTGAAGACTGCTCACTGCTATGGTCTCAGCAAGCTTCATCTTCACAATAAAGGTGCGTGGTCCTCGGCGACCCCGCTGGGTATCTCCAGATGGTGCAAGACTTGGTCCGTCCGGGTTCACATTGAGAAAGTCTTTGGCGTTCCATTCCAGTTTCTTTGGCGAGAACAGCGCCGACATTCCGTCGTGCACCACACGAACTCCATGCAGCTCATGCTCGTACTGACGGAGTGCTGCGTTGATCACGTTGCGCACCACCGCACGAGGCAGAGGCCGCTCCATTCGCGGAGGTTGTGGTTTTGTGTCTTCCCGAGGTTGCGAAATCTCGTCTGGAAATGGTGAGCGCACAACGTCGACGTGGTATTTGAAAATCTCGACCGGCGCCGCGTCCAACGAGATGCCGAAGTAGTTCACGTTCACTCTCATGGTGCGGCCATCTTTCCCAAAACTGGAGCGTCGACAAATCTTTGTTTCGTTTTGGAGGTCAGGATCATCAGCTTTAATTTCGAGCGGAGCAGCACGGCCGGTCCATAGTTCCTGCAGGCGCGGATCCATGATCGTATCGCCAATTTTTTCGTAGCCAAAGCCCGTAATCTCGCCAATGCCTGGCCAACGTCCAACTTTATCCTCGCTCCAGTTACCTCCGCCGCCTCCACGACCGAATTGACCTCCGCGGCTATCGAAGTCTCCTCTGTAACGATTGCCACGATCATTACCACCTCCGTAGCCTCGAGTGTTTCGATCATTAAAACCGCTGTTGCTGTCGTCACGTCCCCGGTTGGAGCCATAATAATCATGACTGCCACAAGCATCACGGCCAGAATACCCGCGGCCATTGTAGCCACGCGAATTGTCGTTGTTGTGTGCATCACTAAAGCCACGAAAGCGGTCGCCATACCCACTATTGCTGTTTACGCGGCCACTACTGCCGCCATATCCACGCCAGGAGCTGCGACCTTGGCCCCGGAACGACGAGTAGTCCGAGCGAGATCCTCCACTGTCGCGCTGAGCTGCAGATTGGTTATCGTAGCTACTGCCGCAACTGCGTTTATCATCTTCATTTCTTGCGTAGCTGCTCCCATAGCCTCGACTTTGGCTATAGCCAGAAGAGCCTCGACGGTCATCACAGCCATACGTGTTATAGCTGTAGGATTGGTTGCCATAGCCCCCGCCGTCGTAGCTGCCTCTACCATTACACCCCGATGGACGGGAGCTGCCGGAGCTACCGTTACCACCATACCCCGACGAACGGGAGCTGTTGGAGCTCCTGTCATCACCAAAGTTGCGAGGATCGTATCCGTAGCCCATCAGCGCTGCGTTGCTAGTTCAAAACTGACGAAGCGTTTGAAGAGAATGGTCGATCGAGAGACTGACGACACTCATGAACTGGGAAACGAACACCAAACTGCCGATAAATGTTGCTGTCGTCGGTCTAACTGCAACCGGGACGAGTCGACTGCGAGTGTATTGACAGCCATCGGAGCACTCGTCCCGGATGCTGCTAGCCCAGCGACAGAAATCTCACCGAGACGCGGCGGGATTAGAAGCTAACGCGACAACTGCCTCGAAGCAAATCCATGAAAAATGATAGAAAATATCCCCATTGCTGCGTTCTTGTACTGGCCTAAGAAGTACTGCGTGCTTTGTGTGCCCATACAAGTAGAGATCAGGTCAATACGGGTCCGTGATTCTCGTGTAGGTCACGGTACCGGACTTCGCACTGCCGTTGCGATCAGCGCACATGAATTCACCGGAAATGCTCACGGATGGTGACGTTTGTTCGGCACCCCCAACGTCACGAACGGTCTGTCGTTGACGGAAATCACCTTGAAAGCGATGCGCAGTGCTCGCATCTTGGTTGGTGGTTGGCTGTTTCACCACATACGGCTCCTAATTGTCACTAGCTCCAACACAAGCCCTTGCTGTCCTTCAAGTCGAAACGGCGTATTCATGGAGAAAAGGTTGCACCCACCACGATCAATCGTTGAGAAGCCGAATTTCGAGGTGCTCCACCCAAAGCTTTTAGGTTCTGCGGAACATTCACTACCCGATTGGAGTAGTAGTCTTTCAACTCGATTGAATCGGAATCAATTGTGCGAGTTTCACTATTTCCACAAAGGTTCGCGAACCTCCACTCGCTGCGAACTGACGTTCTCAAACATCTTAGTGTTTACTTCCCACGGCGACTTGGCAGGCGGGCACAGTGTCGACATCTCATCGGAGACCACGCGAATTCCTGCAAACGCCGTCTCATCTTGTCGAAGAACGGAAGATTTGGATCATCACAACTGCTTTCACGCGTCAATTAGCCTACTCCAGTGTCCGTCTGCAACCGTTCTTGCTTGTCGAGTGCCATTGCACTTATCCTCATCCACGACGATGAGTATTTTCACGTTCGACACGCCAATGCTTGGGAGGTAACAACGAAGATCGACCTCTCTGCGGTACCAGCACCATATTCAGCAAGTCGTTCTTGCTCTCGATCATCACAGCAAGACCCACCACGATCACTGTAGCTGCGGTTTCAGCCACGGCCACGGGTACGAGGGCCTTGACGCTCTCCGTTGTCGCGCTGATCGACCAGCAACAGTATCACAACACTTGGCATTCATTTTTCGTGAAAGGAATTATGCTCACCTTGAGCGGTGGCCATAAGCCGCACCGACTCCTCCTTGAGCGCTCACGCGGAGGTCTCTGCTTCCGTGGCTGTTGCGTCCTGACCCTAGACCTCGAGCTTCTTCCGCCTCCTCCGTTATCGCACGAGAGGCGGGCCGGGTTGCTGCCGTAGTTGCCATCGTAAGCTCAGCTCGTCATTTTTTCGCTGGGATATTCGACCAGCAGAGTTTCCTCATTTTGCAGTACTGCGGCGCTCGTTTTCTTTTCTGCGGGGGAAATTGAGGCCCAAGTCCAAGTGACAAGAGCACTAGGGACGAGAGCCTGGGACGCGCCGTAGCCAAAGGGCAACAAAGATCGAGCGGGTCGTACATGGTCTCTTGCTCTGAGCACCACAGCAGTTATTGAGTGAATCAGCGGCAAAGATCTCTGTACCCGAGCGGCCGCGCCTCTTCCTGAAGCCCAGTTGGCAATTTTCCCCGGGGAACCAAGTAACGAGGAGACAGGATGCGACTTGCCCACGTTCTATTGGCGAGCGTGGCCACTCTAACGGTCTACGCCGATGACGCACCTCGGTGCTTCCCTGCCGATTTCATGCTGGGGTCTGCCACCGCTTCGTACCAAGTCGAAGGCGCGTGGAACGAAGGAGGCCGCACTCCGAGTATCTGGGATGACTATTGCCGCACGCACTACAAGAAGGTGGCGTGTGCCAACGTGGCCGACGACTTCTACCATCGCTACCGAGACGACGTCAAGCTCATGGTGGAGACGGGTCTGCAGTCCTCTCGGTTCTCGGTTTCGTGGTCACGAGCCATGAACTGGAACCCGGAGACTAAGCGGATGCAGCCGAACCCACAAGGCCTCGCGTTCTACCACGCACTGGTCGACGAGCTCAACACGAACAACATCGTGCCGATCCTGACGCTGTACCATTGGGACCTGCCTCTGGAGCTGCACAGCGAACTCGCGCCTCAAGGGTGGCTCAATGCCGACATTGTCGACCATTTCGTAGAGTACGCGACGCTCATGTTCCACGAGCTGGGCGACAAGGTGGACATGTGGACGACGTTCAACGAGCCGCTCACGTTCACGACTGCTGGCTACGCCAGTGGTGCAGGAGCTCCAGGCCTCAAGAAGTCCGAGACCTTCGCGTACATCGTGGCTCACAACGTGATCCGCTCGCATGCCGCTGTCGTGAAGGCCTTCCGCGACCTGAAAGCGAGCTCACCGACCGTCCTACTGGAGAAAGCTCGTATCGGCATCACCCTCAACTCGGACGCAGCGTATCCGTTGGACCCGAAGAACCCTCTCGACGTGGCTGCAGCCGAGAGGAAAATGCAGTTCGAGCTGGGCTGGTTCCTCGCGCCGATGGTCACTGGCGACTACCCCACCATCATGCGGGAGCGCGTCGGCGATCGGCTACCACGATTCACGCCCGAAGAAACTGCACTGGTCAAAGGGTCGTACGACCTGTTCATGCTGAACCACTACTCCTCGAAGCTCGTGACGGACTGCGGAGTGTTGCCCAAGTCCAAGTCGCCGTGCAAAAAGCTGGGCAAGGGCTGGGAGAGAGACCTGGGCGTGGACATTTCGCACTCGAACGAGCTGCCGGGCTCTCGTCGGTCCAGCAAGGACCGCCATGGCAAGCTCAACTGCGGCTGGTTCACCGCCTACCCTCCCGGATACTTGAAAACAATAAAGTGGCTCCACGCTGCAGACCCGTCGGCCGACATCCTGCTGACGGAGAACGGTTGGTGCGGCAACGAGGAGATTGAGAACCTGGACCAGCTCTGGTACTACCAGGAGTACGTGGCCCAGGTCTACAAAGCCGTCGTGGAGGAGAAGATCCCGATCATCGGCTACACGGCGTGGTCGTTCCTGGACAACTACGAGTGGGGCTCGTTCTCGCCCCGCTTCGGTCTCTACTACGTCAACTTCTCGTCCAGCACTGGTGGAAAGGACGAAGCGTACGAACCACAGCCTACCGGTCTCGAGCGGATCCCGCGCCCTGCAGCCAAGTGGTTCGGTCACGTCGCCAAGACCAAGTGCCTCGACGGCTGGACGTACGAAGGACCGACGAAGGAGGAGGAACTCGCGGGCCTCGAAAGCGTCAACGAACAGAGCTTCTCGCGCTGGATGATGGCGATTGTCGGCGTTCTGGGCATCGTGGGGCTCACCGCCATGGCTGCCGTCGGCCGCAACATCATGGTGCAGCTCTCGTCGCCCAACGCGCGCCGCCTTCCTCGCGAGACGGACCCGCTGCTCCAAGCTAACACCATGATCTAAAACAGCAGCCACTACCACAAGGACAGAGGTTAGAGCACCGCTAAGGTGTGCATGTTAAACATTAAACACGTCCTCCAATCGACCACCGAAATTTGTCTCCATCCACCTTGAAGTTCAATATCAGGTGCGAGGCAATTACTTCCGTGTATCGTAGTACCCTCTGTACCACTACATTTCTATCACCCATATCGTCCCATAAATTATCGTACACCTGCATCTACCGATCACCTGATTAGCAATACCCTAATAATTGAGCTCTTCGCCGGCCAGACGTTACGTACGTCCCATTCCGGAATCGTCTCCCGCCATGGCCCCACGCCGCATCTCCTTCGTGCTTCCTCTGTGCCTCGCGCTCTGGAGCTGCGTCTCGCCTGCACTTGCAACCACCGAGCCGCGCTGCTTCCCGTCCGACTTCCTGTTCGGCACGGCCACCGCCGCGTTCCAAGTGGAGGGCGCCTGGAACGTCTCTGGTCGAGAGCCGAGCATCTGGGACGCCTACTGCCGCTCGCAGCCCGGAATTGAGTGCGCCGACGTGGCCGATGACCTGTTCCACCGCTACCATGAAGACGTGCAGCGTATGCGCGATATGGGGCTCTCGTCCTTCCGATTCTCTATCTCCTGGTCGCGAGTCATGCGTTGGGACACCCAGCTGCAGAAGATGTGGCCGAATCCGCAAGGAATCGCTTTCTACCACGCTCTGCTGGACGATCTGCAAGCCAATAAGCTGCAGGCTGTCGTGACGCTCTACCACTTTGACCTCCCGGCGGTGCTGCAGACGCAACTGGAGCCCAAGGGGTGGCTGAACCCGGAGATCGTCGACCACTTTGAGGACTTCGCTGAGCTCGCGTTCCGAGAGTTTGGACACAAGGTCGCGTACTGGGCGACGTTCAATGAGCCGTTGACGTTCATTAGCGGCGGCTACGGCTCGTGTGACGCTGCTCCTGGGGGCATGCAGCAGTCCGACACCAACACGTACACGGCGGCACACAACGTACTGCTTTCGCACGCACGAGCGGTGAAGTTGTTCCGTGAGCTGAAAGAAGAGAGCGTAGTTGACGCAAAAGGGCGGATAGGTATCGTGCTGAATGCAGAGTTTGGCTACGCGGTGGATGACACGAACGCGTTGGACGTGGCAGCGGCTGAGCGGAAGATGCAGTTCGATCTTGGCTGGTTTTTGATTCCGCTTGTGACGGGAGACTATCCGGAGATCATGCGCGAGCGCGTTGGGGGAAGGTTGCCGAGATTCAGTGCCCAGGAAGCTGCTCTCGTCAAGGGATCGTACGATGTGTTGATGCTCAACCACTACTACTCCCGTGTTGTGACCGACTGCGACTCTGAACGCTCCGAGATCTCGTGTGAAGAGCTCCCGTTGGGCCACGCTCGCGATCGCGGGATTGACGACACACGAGCTCCGAACGGTGCACGTGCGCCTCCTGCCAGCAGCCCAGAGTGCTCGTGGCTTGCAGGCTACCCAGACGGCTACTTAGCCACCATCAAGTGGCTGCATGCTAAAGACCCGTCGGCAGAGATCTTACTCACAGAGAACGGGTGGTGCGGGGATGACCAGGTAGATAACCAAGACCAGCTCTGGTACTTCCAAGCGTATGTGGAGCAAGTGCACAAGGCTGTCGTCGAGGAGAAGATTCCAATCATCGGCTACACGGCGTGGTCGTTCCTGGACAACAACGAGTGGGGATCGTACAAGCCTCGCTTCGGCCTGCACTATGTGAACTACACGAAGCAGGCCTCGCCCGAGTTAGCCCGCATCCCGCGGCCAGCCGCAAAATGGTTTTCTCACCTCTCGACAACCAAGTGCTTGGACGGTTGGGCCATGGAGACCACTGCGATGGACACCGAAGAAAAGACCGCGACAGCAGAAACCAGAGAGAAACTTCACAACCCGGAGGCTGGTGGTAATGGTGAGGGGGTTCCATGGTCGCTAGGTGAAGTGATCATCCTGGTCGTAGTTGGTGTAGGAATCCTTGGTGCCATCACGTGCGAAGCAATGCGTGAGCTGCATCTCAGTAGTCAGGGCTCTCCTGACGAGCTGCAAGTGCTCATTACGATCGAGGATTGAGAGTAGAGATGTACGGTACGCTTACAACACGATTTCCCCTTCATAATTTACTTGTGGTGGCGTCTATTTACGATAGGCAAGCACCATCTTATTCGGTCCCGCTTTAGTGACTACGTCGTCACTACACGCAATACTGAAACGCAGTGTTGAGATTGTCTTTCGTCTTTTACAGCAAGCTTACCGTTGGATACGCGATCCAAGCCAACAAGTGAAGAGACCGGAAGCACGACACCTCGTCCAACGCCATGAGCTACAGCAGCGGCGGCGGGGGCTACGGCGGTTACCAGCGTGGCTACGACCAGCGCCGCGGTTACGAGGACCAAGCTCGTCCCGGCAGCAGCGGAGGTTATGGTGACCAACATGGAGGAGGAGGGTACGACCAACGAGGAGGAGGAGGGTACGACCAACGGGGTGGTGGCTATGGTCAACGAGGAGGGGGATACGACCAGCGTGGGGCTTATGACCAGCGGGGAGGAAGCGGCGGGCACGAGCACCAACGCAGCTACGACTCGCGCGGCGGAGGTGACTACGGAGGAGGAGGAGGCTCGAGGTCGGCTGGGCATGACGACTATAACCGCGGAGGAGGGTACACAGCTTCGGCATCGGGAGGGTACGGAAGCTACGACAGCGGAGGGTACGGTGGTGATGGCGGTGGTGGGGGCTCTTCTTCTGCTGGAGGAGCTTCGGGCTATGGTGGATATGGAGCCTCGTCGGGAGGCCACGACCAAGCGCGAGGATATGATGACCGAGGTGGGTATGGAGGAAGTGGAAGCTACGGCGGGTACGAGGACCGCTCCCGTGGCTATGGAGGGGGCGGGAGCGGTGGATATGGCGGACGGGACGACCGAGGTTATGGGGGCGGCAGCTCTGCTGTTGCACAACGGGATGACCGAGGCTATGGAGGCTCTGGTGGTCAGCGTGATGACCGAGGCTACGGAGGCTCTGCTGCTGGGCAGCGGGATAACCGAAGTTACGGATCCTCTGGTGGACAGCGCGATGACCGAGGCTATGGAGCCTCTGGCGGCCAGCGTGATGACCGAGGCTATGGAGCCTCTGGCGGCCAGCGTGATGACCGAGGCTACGGAGGCTCTGCAGCTGGGCAGCGGGATAACCGAAGTTACGGATCCTCTGGTGGACAGCGCGATGACCGAGGCTACGGAGGCTCTGCTGGTGGCCAGCGCGATGACCGAGGCTATGGAGCCTCTGGCGGCCAGCGTGATGACCGAGGCTATGGAGGCTCTACTGGTGGCCAGCGCGATGACCGAAGTTACGGAGGTGGCGGTGATCGAGGCTATGGTGGAGGAAATGGTCGCGGCGATCGTGGCGGCGGCGGCGGAAGAGGCCGAGGCGGATTTGGTGGCCGCGGAGGTGGCGGCTCTCGTGGCCAACAAGGAGATGGTGCGGGTGTCGTGTCCGGATCGGGCTACGAGCAGATCGGCAACCCGATCGCCGACCCGCGCATCCAAGAGGAGTGGAGCGGCCGCGCTGGCGCCCGTGAAGTCTCCGCGGATGACGCCGACCTGCAGCAAGAAGTACAGATCTGCCGTCGGCCAGGTATTGCTAGCAGCGGCAAGACGATGCAGCTGAACGTCAACTACTTTGGCATCTCGCTCGCCGCGGCCCCGGCGGAGATTTTCAAATATCATGTCACAGTTGAACGTTCCCCCGACCTGCAGGCGGACTCAAAGTATGGTCCTTCGGGCGCCGACCAAAAAGATGAGAGCATGGGCGACGAGCCGAAACAAGAACGAAAGGATGACAAGGACGTTGTGATGGCCGAGCCATCGGCAGACGCGCCGCCAAAGCAAGAGGCGAGACCCGAACGCCCGTTGCCTCGTACACTAGTGCGCAACGTGATTAACGCAGCACTTCACCAATACGAAGGAGAATTTGGAGGTCTGCGAGTGGTCCACGACGGCATGACTGCTCTCTATTCGCCGGCCATGCTGCCGTGGACTGCGAGAGATTTCGCAGACGTTAACCCGGACGGCCCCAGTGCCACACCGGCACCTCCTGCACCACCCCCATCAGCTGACGGCGCACCTCGTCGGAGTTTTCGTGGCCCGAGGACTTTTGTCGTCAAGATGAAGTTGGTGGAGACCATCTCCACGTCCAGTTTGGAGGACTATTATTCCAACCCGGAGGTGAACGTTATGCCTGTTCTCCAGGCTCTTGACGTGGTGGCACGTCATCTCGGTGCTCAACGTCTCATTGCTGTCGGGCGTAACTTCTTTACGATGAAGAAGACGCACTCGCTGAAGGGTGGCAAGGAGCTCTGTTGGGGCTACCACCAAGCGATTCGGCTCGCAGACCACAAGCTGCTGATGAACGTTGACCAAGCAGCAACCGTGTTCTACGCACCAGGCCCTTTGATGCAGCTCGCTATGGCAGCTCTGCGGGCTCGTGGCCCCGACGAAGTTCGCGACCTGTCGGAGCGTGATATGAAATCGTTGGCACGCGCGCTGCGCAAGATTGAGGTGGTGCCTACGCACCGCAAAGACCGCAAGCGCGCCATTTTCGGGGTGAGTGCCAAGCCTGCTGACCGGACGATAGTGAGCATTAAGGGAGAGGACATGTCCGTTGCTGCGTACTTCATTGCCAAGTACAACATGAAACTGCGCTATCCGGATCTACCATTGGTGAACGTTGGCAGCAAGCGCCCTGGAAAAGAAAATTGGCTGCCCATTGAGGTTTGCGAGGTTGCTCCTGGACAACGTTGCGCCAACATCAACGACCTGGACACGGCGGAAATCATTCGCCAGACCAGTCAGCCTCCGCGCAATCGCAAAGAGAATATTATGGAGCAAATTCGCCAGGCAGGCTTTGAGAACGACCCGTTTCTGGCGGCATTTGGCGTCAAGGTGGACCAACGTCTTGAATCAACGGAAGCTCGCGTCATGGAAGCGCCCGAAGTCCAATACCAGAATGTATCGGAGCGCCCAGCGGGTGGCCAGTGGAGTCTCAATGCGAAGAAGTTCGTCGAGGGTGTTCCTGTTCGTAATTGGGGAGTGATCGTTGCGGCTAATACCAGCGAGCGCGACGTCCGAAACTTTGTTGGGAAGTTGACCGACTTGGGAGACCAGCGTGGGCTCCCATTTGAGGACAAAAATCCCGTGCTCATCCACCAGGACCAGTACCGTGGAGCACAAGTGGAAGAGCTCATGAAAATGTGCCACCAAGAACTGGAGAGACGAAACATGGGCCCACCACAGATACTCATGGTGATCTTGCCGGCCAAAAACTCTCCTGTTTACGGCGACGTCAAGCGCATGTCCGATACAGTGCTGGGCCTGCCGAGCCAATGCATTGCCTCTGTGAATCTTCCTCGAGCCAACCCACAATTCTGCGCGAACGTGTGCCTCAAGATCAACATGAAGCTGAAAGGAAAGAACGCGGTGCTGCGTGACTCGCTCCCACTGGTTAGCACCGCGCCCACGATAATCATCGGAGCTGATGTGGAGCACCCGCGCTCGGGCATGGGTGGCCGTCCGTCCATCGCTGCCGTTGTGGCCTCCATGGACCGCTATTCGGCGCAGTACGCTGCGCGCGTGGCAGCGCAAAAGGCCTCCAGCGATATTCAACAGCTCCCAAGTATGCTGCGCGAACTGTTCCTGGCTTATTATGACAACACCAAGCGCAAACCGGAGCACGTGATCTACTACCGCGATGGAGTGAGCGAGGGCCAAATGTTTGACATCCTGCAGACCGAAATGCGGGCGCTACGCAAGGCTTTTAAGATGATATCTGAGGACTACAACCCTCCAGTCACCTTCGTGGTAGTGAACAAGCGCCACCACCTCAGAGCGTTCCCAGTGAACCAGCGTGATGCCGACCGCAAGGGTAATGTTATGCCTGGCACAGTGATCGACACCGGCGTTGTGAACCCGCATCGATTTGACTTTTTCCTCTACGGCCACAGCGGAATCCAGGGCACGACCGTACCGGGACATTACACGGTGCTGCATGATGAGAACAACATGTCGGCGGAGGACATTCAACGCCTCACGTACCACCTGGGCTACACGTTCTCGCGCTGCACTCGCTCCGTGTCGTTTGTCACTCCGGTTTACTATGCGCACTTGGCTGCAGCGCGTGCTCGCTTCTATCTGAACGAGGGCTCGGATGGTGCCTCCACGGTGGGCTCCTACAACTCGAACGTTTCCAGCTTCGAGTTTGCTGACGTGCACAGCAACGTCCTCAACCGCATGTTCTACACTTGAGTGATGTAGCTGAAGAAGGAGGCGGGCAAAGGAGCAAAAGAAGAACAGAGAAAAAGGTAGTGCCCCATCCACGCTGTCTGCGTTATTGCTAACGCCGCAGTCTCGCCGCGGGGGTCCCCCTTTCACCGATGAAGTGCTGGCTAATGCGCTTGCAACGACCAAATCTCGTGCCGTCGACCATCAGTTACTATTTTGTTTCTTGCTAACCCGTGTCAGCCAGCGAAGGCGATTGGTTCACTACCGCGGCGGCGGCGGGGGGGCAAGCGAATGGTCTCAGTTTTGAATTTGTTGCTGCTATGGTTTGTGTTGCAATTTGCGTTCCAGCGAAATGCATTTGATGCTTTGCCTAACCACGTTCTATCGTTGCCTCTGCTACAGCTACTGTTTGCCGACATTCGTGAGACTGTCACTCGACAGGCCAGGTTTGAGTGAACTGAGGGGGATGGATTCCTCGTCCAGGCACACAGTCTCGGTCGCATGGCTTGAGTTACTAGCGAAACCTCGCAGGCGTCTGCTGTTCGTGCGCAGTCCGTAGTTGTTGCGCCGCCGCCGAAGAACTTGAAGTGCGTGAAACACGAAGTCTGTCTCAGTCACGCCGCCGAGAGAGACCGCAGTGCCCGGTTTCTCATGAACGTCTTTGTGTTGATTCTTGATGGACTGCCGGTGACGGTGGTTAACGTCGAGTTGCTTGGCTTCCAGTAGACCGCGAAATACACCCTCAAGCTCCTCCATGTCCAAAGATGACAGCGTCTCATTCTCAAGCGTTTTGCAGGCTTGAATGAGCATTTCCAGAGGTGTCACTGTCGTCGAGATGGCAACCGCTCCTATCATCACTGTCGGCAGCATTGAGGTGGAACGTCGAGTGCTCATGCGACTGATAGGTCGTTCCACTCGAATCTCGCTGTCTCGGTGTGAAGTTTCTCCACTGGTCTCGATGTTCGTGTTTTCTCTTGCAGCTAATTGCTTCTTAGCAAAGGGTGACGACAGAAGCAATTGATGGCGATAACTGTCGCGCAGCTTGTCTTGGAGCCGTCCATCATACTCGAACCACGTGGTCGCAAACAGTGCGAGGAAGACATCAACGGCGATACAGTCTGCATCGCCGACTGAGGGATCGGACGATCGTATCACAGGGGTCAGTTGAACCATTCGAGCTTTGGTATCCTCGAGAATTGCCTGGCCAACGAACTGGAGGTGTCGCGTCAGCAACTCGACAGCTAGATCGCGCGGAACCCCCCAGCTTGCCTCGCTCGGGACATTTTCGACTTCAGCGAGTGAATGTACAGCAGGGTCCAGCTCCAGAAGGTCACCAAGAACGTCCACTACTGCATTCAATAAGCAGGCCGACAGATTTCCGCATACTGCTGACGAGTCGGTCGTTGTATCGAAAGGGACGAGCTCACAAAGGCGGCTAAAGAGTGCTACACGGACGTCTGCAGCAGCAAACTGCTGCTGTTGCTGGAAACATTCCTGGAGAGGATGCTCGTTCAATGTGGATTGGTCGTGCACTTGCTGCTGATGCTGATGCATGTGCTGAACAAGATTTTCGGGCATCCCAGGCAGACACCCAATGAGTGCAGTGGACGCGAAGACGGCGCCTCGGCGAAGAGTAATCTTGAGCTGCTCGTGGTAGTAAAGACAGCTCTTGACGATCTCCATCATGTGAAAATCAGCCAGGGCGGGCACTTCATAGCGTGCCAAGAAAAATTCTTTCATGAAGCGGTGGAGTGGTGTCCGGACTACGGTGAAGGGTAGTTCACCTTCGTCAAGAGCTTTGCTAACCCCGCCTGGACGTGCGATGCGAGCGCTTTGCAGTCGGCGCCGCCGCAAAGTGCGTGCGTCACATTCGAGCTTCTCGAGGTACAGCCGCAGCAAAATGCGATTGAGCTGGGCTTTCTCAAGTACGCGTTGAACACGAGGTCGTGAATCCAATTGCGCGCGCAAAGTCGCCGGGATCACTTGGTGCTTCGTCACTGGCACCACCTCGTGCTTCGTAGCCTTCTGCTGTTGTTGATTATCTCCATCTTCGTACTCTTCTTGAGTCGATGCAAGATGCTGAGTGGCCACGCGAGATCCGCTAGCGTCGCTATCCAATTCGAAGTCGTCGCTCTCAGATTCCCACTGATCACCCCCTTGAGAGCTCAAACGTGAAGGTTTCTCAAATACGGCGCCGTCCGTTTGCGTGCCAACTGTACTCGCGCTTAGCATCCGGTGCATCATTTGGTGTTCTTCCTCGGTTGAGCCATAACGCCATAGCAGCGCCACGGCGGTGGAGTTGATGAAGCGGTCCATTTCATTCAGCAAGGCTACATTGCGCTCCTCCCCCTCAAAAAGCGCTTGAAGGAGCTGCTCAAAATCGGTCGCGCAGCTCTCGATTGGATGCACGGTCTCGATTCGCGCCAATGCATCCTCATCACCGTCACCAACTCCAAAGAGCTCGCGTTCTTCGGCATCTCCAACTGCAGCGATGTCCTCGTAAAAGATCGGCCCGTCATGCTCTTGCGTAGCAGAACTGTCGTAGCGAGTGGCTTCCATAGTGGCCTGGGCATTTAACACCCGACTCACGACGAGGTGCAGCTGACCGTTCTCCACCGCGAGACGGTTGGCTCGCTGACGCACCTTTTGCAATTCAGCACGTAGTCCCTGCTCATTCACTCGGTGACGAGCAAGTTCGTCCTCGTATCGCTGGGCAAGCGATATCTGTCGCTGCACACCTTCTGCGTGGAAGCGTTCCGTGAACGCAAGCTGGTCGCGTAGTTGCTGTGCGTCTTGCAATGCTGTATTTGCCACTTGGAGCAGCACAAACACGTTGAGCGAAGCGAGGTCCCATACCTGCCCGATAAGCCGACACAGTCGCGGCGAGAAGAGAGACAATAACGACACCACCTCCTTGAGCATGTTGGTACACACGGTGTGGTATGCCGAGCAGCGCGTCGGGATCTGAGTACTAGCACCTGCCACCGCAGCATCCGTGGCGGCTGGAAGCTTGGGCAACTGCTGGATACAATCATGAACGTACGACTCGAGTAACTACAAGCCACAAGTAGGACACAAGTGCGTTTAGTGCAGATTCGGCGGTAGGGCCATCAACTGCAATGCTGTGACGTACGTCCAAGTCATGGCCTGTGAAGTGGTGCGACTGCATAGCAGTGCAAGATGTGGAATGCACACATCAAAATGGCTACAGTTTCTATATTTTGCGTTCTATTTTTGTGTAGCCATCTTAGCGTATTCCTGGTTGAAGTGGTCATGGCCACGAGAGTCCCTCACTTCGACTAAGTTGACTTTGCAGCAACAGCAGCATGGACCCCATCTCATCAACACGAAGCTGGGTACAGCGCAGCCAAGCCACAGAGCCTTCCTCCAATCAGCTCAACGGGCACTCTAACGACCTCGAGAGTCCTTTTAAGACCAAGAAGCAGGTCACCGAAAGCACCGACACTACCGTTGCTAGCAACACACCTGAGCAAGAGGCACCCGACAATCTGGATGACAGCGACCACGAGCGAGGAGAGAGTGAGAACGAAACGCAAGGCGATAATGAAGACGAGACCCACGAGATCCTGGTGGAGCGCTATCGCCAACTGCAGGAGGACGTCGAAGTGCTGGCATCGCACATGGAGAACCAGGTGCGAGATCATGAGCGAGAGCGCAAGGAGTCGAACAAAGAGCGACTCGAGCTTCAGCAGAAAAATGCTGCACTAGAACGCGAGCTGAGTGGCTTGCGCGTCGAAACGGAAGCGCTGTACCAGCAAAACGCACGGTTGGCGGCGCAACGCGCTGAGGATGAACGACACGCTGATGCTGCGCGAGAAGCTCGCGATGAGCTGCTACATGCGCTTGCGCAGCAGCAACAGCAGCATCAACTTCTTCTGAGCTCCATCAGTGGTGCTAATAGAGACCGCATCGAAGCACGTAAGGCACTGGACAAGGCTCAGATGCACTGCCGCCGTCTGGAAGAGGAACTCTCGTCAGCGCACGCCCAGTTGCTGCATCTGCAAAGCGAACGCGACACGCTGAAAGCTGCCCTTAATGCCACCGTCACGGGGGCTGCCAGCTTTGAGGCTCGCCAGTTGCAAGCACAGGATCAGGTGATTACCAGCCTGCGCGCCGATCTGGTGCAAATGGAGTTCGAGCTCAAGACGCTCTCGGCTGACAAAGCGACTCTAGAAGAGCAGGTCGATAAGCTGCTTTTGCGATTGGCAACATCCGAGCGCAGCGCCGACTACGACGTTGTTCCGCTTGGAAACAACAGCACGAGCGATGTGATGGCCAAGCGCAAGGGCCAGAAGAAGCGCACGATGATCCGCCCCGTCAGGTCTAAACGGGAAGACACAAGCCGACGCGGGTCCGATCTGTTCAACAATTTGATGGAGCTGCCAAACGCAGTCAGCGAGCCGCCTGAATGTGCGAGCGCAACCATTTGGTTGTCTCCGTCCCCTTACTTTTCTTCATCTCCCAACATCGCCCAGAACGACCAAGATCACGGACAAGGTCGTCGCTTCCGCGATCGAATCGCGCCGCCTACCGGTTTGGCCTCGTTCGTGGCCAAAACCGTCCAGTCAGCGCGTAAGCACCTGGCCACGCCGCTGCACAATACATTCGGCAGTCCGCAGCACTAAACCACAGCCTTAACATACACGGATACACTCAAAGGCAGGCAGGAGTTAGTTAGACCGTCGGTAGTCTACTTGATATTCCTCCACTCAACCCTTTACGGGGTAGCTGTCAATTCCCCTTCTCCGAACTTCGTCGCCGCCACCTCCTCGTCCTCGAGAAGAGCCTTGGGCACGTTCGCGTGGCTGACGTAGGATAAATAAGCATTCCAAAGCAACCCCACCACGTTGGAGAAGAGCACCTGCATGGATCCCGGCACGAAGCGGAAGTTGAGGATCTGCGCCGGCACCCAGACGCTCCAATTGGCTTTGGTGACAGGCCACCAGTCGGCCCGCAGCTTGTCAGGTATCTTCTGGGCGTTGCCCTCGAGCGCCAGCACCGACGACAAGAAGATGGGCAAGAACGTCGGTGCAAACGCCAATTGGTCCAGCGCCAGTCGCTTCACGACTGCAGACGCCGATACCCCGGGCAACTTCGAGCCTAAGAGTCCGTACCACACATGGAGCACGGGGGAGATGAGGATTCCCCCCAAGAGCGTGAAAATGGCCGTGCGTTTGACGTCCACGTGGGTCGCTTTGCCCTCTAGAACAACCTGGCAGCCCACGTCGCCCAGCCCCGCGATGATGCCTCCCGTCACGATCTTTGTACGGAGCGGGTGCTTCTCCAGTAACGACGCGTACGAGTCCCAAGCGCGGCGGAAAGAGCTAGACGTCTTGGCACCAGAGGACGCGGAATAGCGCGAACGATGCTGCAATTGCAGCGCCGAGCGAGCGACAGACCGCGAGCGAAGTACCGACAGCATCGGCTTGAGAAGAGCTTTTGATGATTGATGGGTAAACTACTTGTAAACTACTTTGTTATGTAGTTTACGACAGAGGTGTAAGTTACCAAACTTCGTTCCAGAAGGAAATTTACGATGGCAGAGCAAGAGGACACGCCCGAGATCGTGTCGGAGTTCCCGGCGCCGCCCAAGTTCTTTGCGCTGTATGCAGACGGCGTGGAGAGCGGCCCGGCGCCGCCCGAGCCCATGGAGCCGACGTACCACATGTTCGGCTCGCCCTACAGCACGCAGGACGTGGTACCAGACCTGCTGCCAGGCAAGAAACTGTACGCGCCGGCGGGCGAGGAAGGCGACGAAGACGCCCCCGTCGACTACAAAGCTGAGATGAAGAAGTAATATTGTTGGATATATTACATTCATAGCGGAGAGACTGACCTTTATGTATGTGACAGGATCAACCGCTCGCTGCTCGCCAACTTCGTGGAACTCGTGGACGTCCTCATCAAGAAGCCAGCCATGTTCAAGTGAGCAGAACAATTGAGAGTGAGGGTAGAGGGAGATGCTGACTTTGTATTGTGATTTTTCGCTGTCAGTGAGAAGCTGGACGACGTGGAGCTGCTGTTCCTCAACATGCACAACCTCATCAACTCTTTCCGGCCGCACCAGGCGCGCGAGACGGTGATCCAGATGCTCAAGACGCAGGTGCAGGAACGTCGGGATGCCGCGCGAGACATCCGTCGCACAATTGACGAATCCAGGCAGGCGGTCGAGCGCGTACATGGAGAGCTGCATGAGTCGACGGACGACGCTGCGGCGGCGGACGGAGCGGCCCCTGCAGGCTCGGACGAGGACGTCAAGATGGAGAATGCGGACGGGTCTGGAGCTGCAGGAAATGGAAGCGACCAGACGAACGCGAGTGGCGTGGCGAGTGCTGCGGCGTTGACTCCTGCGCAGCAGGAACATGCAGAGGTCGGTGCTGTAGCTGAGGGTTTTTGAAGGTTGGGTGGGTAGATCAACTCACGTGAAGCTTGTTTGTGACTAACAGAAGGCGCGCGAGGCACGGCAAATACAGGAACGGTTCTTCTCGGCGCTAGAGGCTGCGATGAACTAGTAGCGCGTGCAGGATGGGTAACCACGGAAGATGAACTGCCAAAGACACCAGGTCTTTTCTGCTGAGGCATGCACTTGGAGCGCGTTGCTGCTTTTTCGAGGAAACTGCGTGAGTAATTTAAAATTGCTGTATTCAAGTGCTGGCGCTGGAGACGGTATCCACCGAGTGAACGAGTTCCGACATCGAAGTGAATCATCTGTGTAGCCTCATGCTTTCTAGCCTTCACAGTTTCACCGGGGCGTTAGTGAACAACGAGTTGCCCGTCGGAGCTGATGAAGCAACTGGATTTGGAGCCTGAGGTGGCTGTAGCATAGCGGGTCCAACGCTGGCTGCAGGTGCTGCAGTAGGTTGGTATTGCTGGGCTGGGATGGAAGAGCTGCGTGCGACGCGGTTGGCGCCATTCGCCGGACTTTTACCGAAAGCACAACACGAATCATAAGTATTTCAAAGTGCACAAATTAAACACCACGGGCAACAACGAACCTTTCCATCGCTGTACGAATGGCATCATACAGAGGGGCAGCAGCCACCGGCGGTGGCTCAACACCTCCCAAGAGATCAGGCACCACAATGGCCTTGCCGTAGAACGAGCGGTTAATGTCTGACCTTGAGAGAATCACCGAGCCTTCAAGCGAGATGCCGGCAAAGAGACCTTTCGAGTGCGAGTACGAGTAGCACGGAGCGACGTCCATAGAGGCACTGGCCTCCAGCGCTCCAGAAGCCACGCGACCGACCGGACCTGCAGAAATGCCCAGCTCGGCACCAAGGTTCACCTGTCCAGACGCGCAGAAAGCCTCAACAGCACGTTGAGTGTTGAGGATGATAACAAAGTCCGTTATCTCTCCTCCCACCTGTGGGCCCCAGCCCACACCAGCAGTCCCAATAGCCGACGGAGCCGACCATCGGCCGTCAGGCAGTCGCGCAACCACGAGACCTGTTCCCATACGTCCCGTGAACACGAAGCCCATTTTGATCACCGTCAAGAACTGGCACGCCAGCCAACAAATACGTGCTCAAGTTACAAACAGGATCAAGACAGCAACAAAGCAGCTAGTCACGTACGGCGATGCCCTTGGCATGAGTGAGCAGTGGCAGCGGGATAGACTGGTCCTTCACCACCCCTTGAAACGTGAAGTTCTTGACACTGTACGTAGCCTTACGGATCTCCTCCTTAAGTGTGAACGAGTAGGGGCTGTTGAAAAACCTCTGGGGACCCGACTCCTTCACCTCCGTGGTCTGCACCGCATGGCTCATGGTCAGCCCTGCCCTCCCCACACACAGAAGAAAGTCAATATCCGATGATTCTACATTATACACATTGTTGCTAGCACAGTATCTACGTACGGAGCTCGTCCTGCTGCGGCTCAAGTCGCGCGTGGCAGTCATCGCACACGCGCTGTGGGTTGTGCGCGTTCACAGCCAGGTACTTGCGCTCCGGGTTGGTGAGGATCTGGTCCTCGCGAATGAGACTGCGCTGCGGCGTGCAGAGCTCGCAGAAAACATGACCACAGTAGCTGCAGGCACACAATTAGCGTCTTGTACCAGACAGCAGAGCAGAGCAAGACGTACATACCGGCAGTGGTGCTTGCGACGTACCCAGTCGAAGAGCAGCTGGCAGCCGAAGCACACGCTCACCTCGGCATCCGGGATCCAGCGTACGGTGGTGGGCACCACCCCAGGCTCGTTCGCGCACTGACTCGGGCTCTGGTGCATCATAGCCAGCAGAGAAATGACACGCGAAGAGATCTGGATCTCCTTGGTGTCCTTTCGGTTCTTCGCGAGATTATTTCGTACTTAGTGCTTGATTAAAAACTGTGATCTGATTGGCTGTGGGTCCATCACCTTCACGTAGAAATAAAATACATGCAGTTTTTATTTTTGAAGCCACCGTTTAGCTCGGATTGCCTCCCGCAGGGTGATTCTGCCAAAAAAGTATGCTATCACTTTGAAATTTGGCATGCATGTAGATATGAAAGGAGGATCTAGGCTGCGAGCTGGTGCTCTAGAACTACTACAGGAATCGTGGTAGTCAAACTTGGATACAAGAGGTGAATCCTAGGAGATAGTGTGAAAAATCCACAGTATGTGTGGAAATTCCACACCGCAGTGACTAATCCACAGTCCACATATAGGGTTACAATACATCGAGGGCTGTGGCTGACAGCTCACAACCAAACTCGCCCCATCCACACCTGCCGCGCTCGCCTTCAAGAACGCCGTGCCATACCCATCACCGAGCCGTGCCGTGCCATCGGCTGCCCTGGATCCGAATACCACTAAGTCGTGCTGTGCCTGTTGCTCGTCGAACAGCCCCCGACGCTGTGTCCTGGAGGTTATCGCGTGTGTTGGAGTTATTGAACGACTCCGTGTAAGCTAACGTAATGGATCAATTGTTTGAACAGTTGATTCAGATCGTTAATACTGGTCATTTCTGTGGTCGTAAGCTGCCACTGAGACGCGTGCTCAAAATCGCTAAGGCGATCCATGGACTTGTACAGACAGGAGCCATTTTCATTGGATTCTGCTATTGAAAGCGAAGCTCTTGTTCCTGTGTTTCGCGGGGCATGTATCTGTCGTGTAGGAACACGAAGAAAATCTCACTACCAAACTGTAAGAGTCCCACCAACAACACACGCTTCCCTCGCGAAAGGTCAGCGAACGTTGGATCAACACCTGAAGACCAGAAACGATCCCTTACACCGGGTTGGTTGCAAGCACCTCTGTATACCAAGGTTGAGTTCGGTCAACCTTAAAACCTGCACTACTAGCCACGAGCGAGGGCTAAAATGCAATATTGCGCTTTCGCGCGAACCCCCGCAGTCCCTCAGAAGTAAGGGTACCGGCAGCCATGCCTAATACAGGTTTGCCGAGGGTAACCTCGGCGGGTAGTGAAATACACTTGGGAACACTCGGGTTCCACCAATATATAGGGACCGACACTCTCCGTCGTCCCTAACTCTCGACCACTCCTATCTCTTGGACTGACCAGCAACAAACTCTCGGTTCAATGTACCTCAAGCTCGCTGACAGGCATCCCACGCAGCCGAGCGTATCCAGACCCTAAGACAAGCTAGCTAGACTTACCGAAGACAGACTTGACCCTTGGTGGCTTGTGGGGAAGACTGCTGGTTTATTTCTCTTTATCCTACAGCTCTGAGAGCCTCTGTAGGTCATCATTTGGCTTCTATACAAATATCAAGTGTAAACATATCTCTGTGGGAAATCGTATCTACACAGCCGAGGGTACGACACGAAATGGGTACAAACGAGGCTTTTAACCTCGGCCGGGGTTTTATAAGACCCAGCCGAGACCTCGGTCACTATCGTTCCTAGGTCACTATAACGCGGGAAATGAGACCAGCCAATCAAGACACCCTGTCGCCTTTCACTGAAAGGTGCAACGTCCGTCGAACCTTGACCAACGCCACACGAGCTCGATCGTTTCGTCTGCAAATGTGAATTGCAGCATCCCTGTGTTTTTTTTTAGGGATTTCCAAGAATAGCCGACGACAACTCCGTGGTCCCAGACCTTCGGCTTACTGGACGCAACTCGCGCGATGCGCAGGACGCTTCCCACGTAAGTCCCGATGCCACTAGGCGCCTCTTCTTCAGAAACCGCTCTGAGCTCCACCTCAGTAGCCTCCCTCTGGGTCGTGCACGCGTCCAGCTCCTTCCACCGACCACTGGGCACCCGCTCCAATCTCATACGTGCCCTGTCGGGCGTCAAGCGTAGCCTCTCAGTAGGTGTAACCCACCGTCTAGAGGGCTTCGGGCTTTACGTAGGGCATAGCGCATAGTTGTCGTCAGCGTCCGAGAAGCCGAGACGGAAGGTCGGTGGGGCTTGGAGGTTCTTGAAATGAAGAGAAACTAAAACTGAGCATAGCTGAGCTACCAGCCTCGCTCCTTCCTATCCTAGGTAGCTTCATCCGTTTCAAGCGCAGCTCCTCTCGATCAGAAAAAGACAGCTTTCCTCTTTTGGCTGGCGACGTCTTTGATATATAGACCGGCGGAAGCCGAACATGTTTTTCTGCGTTCAATGGAGCCCGCCATGCAGAGACGTTTCAGACGACCACGGATCAGACGCACGTTGATTCCACCAAGCGCGAGTTCGAGCAGCTTTGGGATGAAGGACGGGTGCTTCAATGGGTCTCGAGGCGTACTGTTTGCTTCATGTACTTGGGGGAGGACGAGGAAGAAGAAACGAAAATGAACCCCCCAGGAGAGCAGGACGAGAACGTTGTTGAATTGTAAGATGTGGCTGAACGTGCGCGCCATTGTTCAGCAGATGCCCATGAGCGAAGTCAACGAAGGCATTGCTATGATGCGTGAGGGCCGTGGTGACGGTTTATACTAGGGACTCAAAGTTACACGCCGGGCTCGCAAAATCGGATGAGTACGGGGCGAGGTGCCGTTTTCAACAGGTAGCGTGTCAGCGCGTAGCCGACCTGGCGGGTGCTACCCACGCCAAGCACACTAGAGACGAACAATGACAGTTGAAGTGCTGAAAGCGATCGAGAATAGTTGGCAATTCCCAAAGGTAAAGCTTAAGTCAGCTGTCAGCAAGCGCAAATGGAATGTAATTTGCGCGAGTTCCGCTGGGGATGGTGTTGCTCATGGCACAAAACATTAACACGCCGATGAGCTGATCTTTTGCTCTTACTTGTGAGGCTGTTTTGTTGGTTGCTGCAGCTAGAGCACAACTGGGAATACATAAAGGAGATAAAATAGAGTGATCTGCCTCGTTCACTCGGAAGTGACGGGTGACTCTCTCGACAGTATCCAGATGGATCGTTGACGAGCGACGGAGACTGGGATGACGCTGCCCGCGCCGGTCGCCAACTGCTGTGTCCTAATCTCGCCTGCCGTCCGACGATACGCTGGCCTCGAAGCCCCTGCTGCTAGACGGCGCCGATCCTGGCGTGATGGCAATGGACGACGGACTAATCGTCGTCGCGTGCTTGCCGAGCCCCATCAGCAGCTGCGCCGAATGGCGGTCTGGATGCTCGCTGTGCGATCTATTTCGTTCGAGATGCATCAGCTTATTTACCGCTAAAACACGACCCCAAATCCCATTTCCAACCATTCACATGTCAATTAGCACCAACGCAAGTTCAATCTCAAGCAAACTGCACGCACCGGCCTCCTCCGCGTTGTTGTCAGCCGGCGCCACGCTGCTGTGTGGCCGCTTGCGCCCGTGCACTTCACGCGAGCCGTGCATCACACTCGAGCGCTGCTCCGAATCTCCATCCGCTGTGTTAAACAATTGCAATCTCTTTCTCTAAAACAGATCGTCTCACCGTGTCTGGCGCCTTCCTCCTTGATAATTTGCAGCAGCGGGTCCTTGGCACTGCTGCCCGCAGCTGCTCGTACAGCTTCTCCGCCTCCTTCTCCGTTGTGGCCCTGTATTTCCGGTGCGGGCGGCGGCTGTGGATTCCTGCGCAGCTCTGCAGAGTCGCCCTCCTCCTGGTACGCCGTGCTCAGGAGTGCCACCACGAACTTGTTGTGCAGATCTACTATGTAATGTCAGAGCTCACAGATCCTCCCATCGTGCATAATAACCTATTGGCGTACGTTTGTCTGGGCCCAGCAGCTCCTCGGCCAGCGCGTGGAACTCCTCGATCGAGAGCTTGGCCGCCAGGTATAACTGGAACGCGCCCCAGTAGCGCTTCCAGGCGTCGCGGTGGCGCCGCTGCAACCGGTGGAACAGCTGCAGCTTGAGCTTCTTCACGGTTGACAGCGGCGTCGCCGACTCCACGCGCTTCGCCACACTCTGCTCCGCCACACTCTGCTCCGCCATACTGAGCGCCGCAGGATACCGACTGCTCCGTCAATAGAAACGCGGTGCGCTCTACGAAAGTAAGTTCAAGTACGGAATAAAGTGCGTGTAAGTGGGGTCGACCACATCGAATAGGAGTGAGTGTCAATATCGCGCATTGCGCAATGGACGCAACGAAGATGGAGGCGACGCTGCGCGCCTTCTACGCCAAGCACAACCCGGGTAATGACCAGAACATGTAGGTGCATGTGTCGCGCGAACGGTTATCTACGTAGTGTCGTGCTTTAAGCTGGCGGAGTCGCAGTGTATCGCTCGTAATGGACGTGCAAACTTGACGTGTTGCTCGTCTTTTTGTTGCCATGTAGCGCCGAGATTGTGCGCAAATTCGCCGGTCGGGAGCGCCAGCTGTGCGCGAAACTCTTCAAGAAGTACGGAGAAGTGCCGGACCTCATTTCTCCGGACAGTAGCAGCGACCAGATCGACGAACCCATGGCAGGAGCGCTAAAACTGCACGCGAACACCAAGTACGAGCGAGATTTCAAACTTTTTCCGCTGTCTAAAACCACCGAGAACCCATTGGACTTTCGCTCAGCGCAATTTAATGCTCTCGAGGCACTTCGGGCGCCCAAGAAGCATCTGAAGCTGCCCGTGACGAAGGCTTACCCCCTGGACAACACTCAAAAGTGCCGCCATTTGGTACGCTTGACAGTAGGGGGGCTTTATATGAGGGTGATGCTAACTACCAAACTTTTTGTGTTGTCTAGCTGCCAGAGTCAGATATGAACCGTCAGGCGCTCGTGCTGAGGCCCAAGAAGGCGAATCCGTCGACTGCAGTTGCATCGACGGTGATCAAGAAGACAGCTCCTGTCACGCCGTCGCTGTTTGAGCAACTAGCAGGTTCTGACTGTCGTTGGTGTTGTTTGCTATGTGCAGGTTGTTTACTTATTTTTGTGGTGTGATGTTGGGTAGATACTTATTTGGACGGACCTTTTCGGGTGCTCCGACGCTGCTTTCTTGAGCGGATGCGTGTGTTTGTGGTCGTGCGGCGGGTGAATAGTGTGCGTGGCACGTGCTCGGGGTACTTGAAGGCGTTTGACAAACACGTGAACCTGGTACTCATTGATGTATCGCAAGAGTTTGTCCCGTACAACACCCATGAACGGCTACTACGAGAGGTGCGCGAGGGCAACCGTGATGCTAGTGATGCCGTGTTTTCCGCTGCAGATCAACGTCGCAATCGGCGCGTGCTCGCTAGTGCTGGAGGGATGCAACACGAGTACACGAAACAACTTTTCATCCGCGGCGATAATGTCGTGTCTGTCAGCGCTGTTACTGGCAACACGACCGATAGTCGAGTCTTAGGAGGTTCAAAAGGCAACAGGCAAACGGCCACGAAATCCTAGTTCAAGAGTCAAAGGTAATGAATGACGAATGGATTAACTGAAGTGAATGTGTGGTATTACTTTGTTCCAATGCCCCAGCAATGTGAGGGCACGAACGATCGAGACGGTGCCAGTCCAGAACGCCGCAGCGCACCAAACGAGCTTCAGGTAGATCCTCGGGTCCGTCGGTCCTACAGCTCTTCCGGGTCGTCGTCTTCGTGCGCTTTCAGCATCTTGCGGTTGTACGCTACGATCCCCAGCACGAGTCCCAGCATGGCGACGAAGAACGCGTAAAAGACGAAGAATATCCAAAGTGCCGTGTTGGTGTCATCTGTCTGGAGTACCGATCGTGTGCATAGTGCAAAGAGCGCGCCGAGGAGAGTATACACCCCGATCAGGCACAGAGGGATTATGAGCAGGTCCTGCCACGAATTGCCGCAGCAAAGCACCCGATACTGCTTCTTGGTGGAGTGCTTGTGCGGCTTGACGGCTGCGACGTTCACATCGTTGATAGATACCGGGGCCTGCTGCTGCTGAGGTTCCACGTGCTGAGACTCCGGCATGATTTCGGGGCACCTGCTTCAATTCGTTGGCGGATGTCTTGTTATGACTATTGGCGTGGATCGGTGTGCGGCGCTTCAGCGGAAGCGAAACCCCTGGATCGGTTGGTCGATCATGGCTTTCGCCTAAAATACCAAGTGTTTTGAATGGACCGGTCCCTAACTGACGCGGCGAGTTTGGAACTCTACAAGCCACTGCTCCAGCAAGTCTGAAGCACCAACTACACTTCCATTTGAAAGCGGTTGCACCAAAACTGCACTACCTTCCCTCGTCTCACGAAGATTCGCGGCACCAACGACGTTATTTTTGAGGAGCGAGCTCGTTGCTTTGGTCTCCCAGTGAGTCTGGTCTCGTTGAGGACATGGAGGGTTTGGTGCTAGTGGAAATGTCCTCAGGGTCCTTGCACTACACCAAATCTTTCTCGGATGCATTCGATGTGCGGCACCCAAAGACTGAGCGTCTTAACCTTGGTGCACTCATTTTTGCGCTGCAAAACTTCGCAGGTGCGCTGTACTGTAGAATTCCTACTGGCGAAAAGGACATTGTGCTGACAGCGTGCTTTCCCTGCAGGCAGCAGTATTCGTCCAAACGACAGTACTCATCCAAACGATAACGCAGACTCAACAAAAGAGCAACGATCAGGTGTTGGGGCGGAGATTGGAATGTTTGCCACTCCCATGGAGAACATGGTACTGGCAACAACACCCTCAAACAAGCTTCTTGTGGTATGTCTTGATGACAAGGGTGTTTGATTGTTGCCTTCTAACACTGGACAGCGACTAGGTGCTTTTCACAACACCCATGTTTGATGTTGACGTAGCCAAGTAAGTAGCTCCGCTGTTGCTTAACTGCCTGAATGAGTTCGCTATTACTTTTGGGTTAGTGATCTCACTGTTTCCATGGTATTCTAGGTGGTTGGTTGGTCGTGTGGCATTCAATTACGAGAACTGCGATAACGCAGAAATACAGCTCATGAGCGCACTTAATCAAGTGGTACGTTTACTCAGATTCTGAAGTCTGGCGCTTCATGTTTGAGGGCTCACAACATAGTTCATCCTTCTTGCCGTCTAGCCTCGCCAATTCCGTCTTGCTTTCTCTCAGGCTGTCGATGAAACAGTTGAGCGGGAGCTCATCCGACTGAGCGAAAGCATATTCCTCTCATCGGAACGAAAAAGAGAGGAGTGTGCTGTAATGCCGGGTGATGGAGAGCTGTTCCTCTTCTTTTACTATTCCGCACGTCTGGACGATTCAACTGGCACTGACAGTGATATTGAAGCTGGTAAAAGAGTTGGGTCTGCAGTTGTTGTGGACCCCGATAACCGTCAAGAAGAATGTCGTAAGCCTGTCAGAGCTGCCCATCCGACACTTGCAGACATGTCAAGTCGAGGTACGAAGAGTGCCAGTCTTCGCAACATGATGTCATCCACCCGAGCAAATGCTACGACTCCTGTCAAGCGTGACAACAACAAGAAAAAGAAACCACGAAAACAGAAGACGCCATGGGGGGCAAAGAATGCAGTCATGCATCACACGGAGCCGCAGGAGTTTCAGCGGGTGATCGAAGTTCATAGCCGAGAAAAAAAGGCAGCGTTGATGGAGCCGCATCGTACTGGCCTCGCCTACGGCATCGCAGATGTGCTTCTTCCTTTTGTAGAGTTATCAGGACTGTTCGTCACAGCCTCAGCTACGCTTCCAAAGAGCCAGGGAACTCTGCAACAACCGCAGAAGCTCTTCCAACTCGTGTGGAATAATACTCCTGGCGTTGTTTCCTCACAACAAGCTGGGACCAACATGGTTGCATGGCGGAGTGGTCCTTGCTGTATATTCTATCCTGCTACTGCGGTATCAATGAATCCTGAGAACAAACCTCAAGTACGTCTTGCAGTTAACGCGATGTTTGACATATTAGAAGCAATGCTTAATGCAAAGACGATAATTATTGTATAGAGAAATATCACGCTGTAGTTAGTTATCCTACGCTCGCCACCATGTTGTTAGCCTCAGCAACGTGCGCAATTTCTAGGCAAAAGGCTACAAACTCTTCCTCGCTGATGCCACGAGGGTCCAAAGGCTCAAACTTGGTAAATGCAGTCATGAAAAGCTGTTGGTGCAGCATCGGTTGCAAAGCTCTGGATCCTTCCACTAGCGCACGTAGCTCTGTAGACACCGTACCCGGCCTAAAAGCACTTTTTGGGATGTTGGCAGCCGAGTTGTACAGGGCTCGCTGGGCTTCCGCCACGTCCAGAATACCGTTTTGATCGATGTCCAGCAATGCAAACACGCGTCGAATCGTTTGTGCCTCTCTCTCTCGCGTCGGTGGGTCAGAGTAGTCATCGTTGCAGGAATTACCAACCCTTTTGCCGTGAGAATGGGTTTGGGTAACAACGTCAGGCTGAATGAGACCCTCCGCCATCAAACCGAGGTAGGCGCTTTCGCATCTCACCAGAAATTCGTCCCATGACAGCTCGCTGCTGTTGTCAGCTCTAGGAGACACATCGATGGTAGATTCCGGTCGCCCTTCGACTGTTCGGCTTGAAAAAAGAGCTACCAGGCGGGTACGCTGTTTGAGCAGCAGACGAAGTAGTTGTGAGGTTTTGGCAAGTGCGTGTATCTCAGCATCTCGTTGAAGTGCCCACCTCATCTCACTTTGATTCACGGTGCCGCTTCCATCCAAGTCCATGAGCGCAAAAAGTTTTGACAATACTTGATGTTCTTGTCGTTTGAATTGGGCACGAGGGTCTTCATCATGCAGGTATGACCTTTTATCATCATCTTGTTCGTGAGCAGGACCGGAATTGTTTTTGTTGTTGGTCATTTGCAGCGTTAAAACACTTGAGGCTTTCACCGTTGCTCGTGCTTTGGCCTTCGCCTTCTGCAATTCGTGGGTCTTTGGGGCTTGTACGAACGAATGTGGCTTCGACATCGACGGTAGTTGGTTTAACTTGCGATGATCTCCACTAAGAATATCTCGCGTAGGGCTTATCTGTAAGCAAGCAATCGGTCAGTAAACGCAAGTTGGTCGCAGCAGGTGTTTTGGCTTGTTTTTGCTTACTTGATTTGGTTTGTACGGGACTCCGTTAAATCTTGCAGGGATGTGTGGATCAGGCATCTAAGTGTACACAAGTTAGACCAGAGTTTTACTAAAGACAAGGCAACAGGAACATCAAAGAAGAGTTTACCCAGGAGCGACGATAATTGACAGAAGACCCAGGAGTTAGCTCTCCTTCTTGGCTTCCATCCTCAGCAAACTCATCTCTTTCCTCACGGCTCAGTTGTTCCTCAGTGGGGATTTGGCTTTTCAAAAGTGCTGCAGCTATACATTCGTCAAAGGCACAGTCCAGAGAAGCCTTTGTAATCTCAAAGTGAGTGCCATTTGTACCTCGAGCGCTTTGATGGTGTACAGTCAGTATGGATCGGAGGTCGTAGCGTAGATCACCGTGCTTCAATCGCTCGTGAACAACCAAATCATCGAGAGGATATGGCGTAGCAGACTCAACAGACTCCCAGTATGGCTGAGGAATAACATGCCGCCTCCTTTTAACTGGAGATGAGGTTTCCTCAAGACGTTCCTGCTGCTGTTTGGTAGGCCATCTGTAATCCAACAGCTCGTCTACCGACACGCATTGACGGTAGAACCAACGAAAATACCGTGCCTGCATGCGCTGTTCCTGTCCACCTCGTGTGGCTAGTTCTTTCGTAGCGTTCTGCTGTACTTCAGCCTCCCAAGCCGCGCTAAGTGCCTGCTCCAGCACATTAGCCGCAAAATTGCGACTAGTGGCCTCCTCCTCAGTCATTGCAATGTTAGCAGCATTCTGTCTAGCTTCCTCTGCTTGTATACCCCAGAATTTATCTTGGTTGTGGCACTGCTGAGCCTCTTCGTGAGCCATTGCTATTCGAGCATCGATCTCGTCTTGACCCTCTCGCTGTAGCCGTTCTGGGTCTACTACCTCCTCATACATGTCTTCAAATTCTTGGTCCTCGACGTGTCGAGTGTCAGCAGCGTTTATTTGATGATAATTTGCAGACCAGCATAGTCCGTTCATGGACTTTGTCCGCACCAGCAGCTCTTCCTCGATACGCTTTTGCAATTCTTCTCGCTCATAGTTATCCACTCCCCAAAACCGGTCACCACCCTTGAGCTGCAGCAGCTCTTGATGATTCATCTCTCGGCGATACACTGCCTCGCGCCCAAAGTCATGTACTTCTGAAGCAAACAACGGCTGCTGTTCCTCGTGTTCGGGCGAACATGCTCGAAGTTCGTGAACTTGTTTTCGTGCGCGCCGGCCGCGAGACAATGACTGGATGGAGATCGCAGCAGCTACCTGGCGATCGTCCGAGGAGGAGACAAGCGAATCAGGAGGATCCCAACGCGTTTCACTAGTACGCGGACTGTAGTAATACTGTTGCTGTGTCACCGGATCGAACACTTCCATCCACTGCGGGTCGATATTTTGCTCTTCCTGGCTGGATTGAACTGGATCCGTACGAACTTCGTCGCTCGTCTCTGCGATTCTGTCACGCTCGGAGTTCTCGTCTCGTAGATGTTCCATCAGTTGTTGCTGCCTCATCGAAGTTACTTTTGCGCGGGCTTGCTGCGACCTAGCAGCACTTTGCAACGACACAATGGTGCGCATCACTGTATCGCTATCACAGTGGCGAACCAAAGCTGCATCTTCGGGAAGTTCCCAGCGAATCTCACCCGACTGCGGTGCGAAGTAGTACACTGCCTTTTGGGCTGGGTCGTACAGCTCAAGCCAGTGAACGGCCTCTCCAGCATATTTCGCTGTACCATCTTGGTGAACAGCAGCATCTGCCTGCATCTCAACAGCGTCCCAGTGAGCAGCAGCGCTTTCGTCAGCAGAAACCTCCTCAGTATCGCCACCTATCCATCCAGGCTCCGATCCTGGTTTTGTCCACGAAGTCTCGCCTGTGACCGCGTTCGTGTAGTACAAATCCCCACTTTCGCTGATGCACTCGACCCACTGCGATGCATGACCTTCTTCTCTCTCTGGTTGCTGTTGTGTGTTGAACTCGCCCCATGTTGCAGACTGCTGCTCTTCCTCCATAACAATCGGAGACCGAAGCTGCTTGTGACTCTTCAAGATCCAGCAAGTGGTCCACAAAAGCCAAGCCACATGGTGAATGTGCTCAGCTCACTGCAACTAGACGGGATCACCAGCAGACTACAGTGTGGTTAAAGAAGTAAAGACACTTGAAGACTTTCTTCCCGTGCAAGCCCTTGCCCAGGAGCTCGCAAGCTTTCTTGGCGCGAACAAATCGATGAAGTCGGTGGATGGTTTGGTGGTCAAAGACGGTCGCTCCTTCACTTTGGACATCGAGGAGCAGGCTTCCGCGAAGCAGATGATCAAGGACAAGATGCAATTCCACTTCCCAGCCGACCAAATGCCACACAGCCGACCAAATGCCACACAGCCAAGAAGGACGCCAACTGGCTCAAGACAAGCGACCCCGACGTGAAGCAACTGAAGGTCGGTGAAATTCCCGACGGGGTCAGAAAAATGATGAAAGATGAAGAGCAAATGACCCCGTCACTATGTGTGGGGGGCCCTCATTTTGCCTTCCCAAATGCAGGCGAAGGGCGTGAAGATGACGTGCACCTTCTCGTCAACTTCCCGGACATTGTTGTCCCAGAGAAGAAGATTTGGATCGCAGAGGAGCTGGCTACGGTGCACCCTCGAGTCCAGTTGGACGTCTGGAAGTCGGTGGTCAGAGTTTCTGTCCTTGTTTCATCCAAAGTCGTGACTACAGCGACATCGCTAGTTGTGGAGCGAGACGACACGCACTTTTATCTGATGACCAACTTGAGTCTGTGGGCTGATAAACGCTTTGCTGTTGGCCTAAGTGCTGGCTTCAAGAAAGACATTAACCGCTTTCTAGGTCGCCGTTTTGAAACGAGTGCAAGCCACAATCCAGAACAGCAAAATGAGGCCGAAAGACCTCAAGTTATGATCGAGCGGCTTTCACCGGAAGGAGCGGCGATGGATGGAGTTCACGAGTTTAGTCGCGAAGACGACGTCTGTTGGCGTAGCTCAGCTACTCTCGAGTTTGCAATCCTGAAAGTGGTCGTACCGGAGCACGTCCAGCTCGTCAGGTGCAAAATGGCCTCATTTGATGTGGTACCAACGACGGAAGTTCACGTCTTTCTGTTCCGCACCATACCGTCCCACCGCCATTGTACCAGCTCAAATCACTGGTAAAATGGGGAATGAGATAAATCTCTCGACCCATGGTCTTCCTGAAGGTGCTATTGCGTGTACGAACAACGGAATCGCAGTGGGGTACATTGTGAGTGGGGGGATTACGAAGTACCCGTCGTGCGGTTTCACTCTCCCGGGGATGCCAAAGGATTTATCGCCCGCATCGTCAGAGATGAAGCAAAACTTTGATTCGTAAAATGGTGTAGTCCTAACTCTTCGGTAAAGCGCCTATTAGTGATAGCAGTGTCGGCAGCCGCAGCATTTTTACCTTTTTCATAACCAAATCTGCAAGGCTGCCAGGCTTTCTTTTCAGCGCACAATATGTTCGCAACGACGTGGAAATCGACCGTTCAGGACATTGTCGCCGATCTTGCTTTGGCTGCCAAACATCTAAACTACGCCACGCCTCAATTTTAACGAGTTCATTTATTCGCCTCCATCTTCCTGACTAATACTGCTACAATTGAGCGGGGGGCTGTGCTACCACCGCTACAATGCACGCGGCGGCGTTATAGATAACCAGCATGCCGAACTGCTTCTCTGGCGGGTCCACCATGCATGGAAACGTTCTATTTGGTCGCTGTAAACTTTGCCTTGCTGTCTTCGCCTGTGAGTTGCAGCACCTTGTACGGGATATTCGTCTCATCCAGCTCCTTGGCAATACCCAGCTCGGCTCGTAAAGTGTATTGTGAGATATAGTCCCATGTGTCAAAGTGCTTCTGCATCTCCGGGTCAGGGTCCGCGTACCAGTCGTCTGTGCGACGAGAACACCAGCATGTCAATCAGTCAGCTACACACATTATTCGTACAGAAAAAAATACTTACGTCGGATGAAGTCCTTGTCGCGCATGTCAAAGTGCGACATCATGTGTTCGTACGAGTTATAAATCTTTTTGTCGCTCAGAAGTGGCAAAGCAGGTTTGAACTTGGGGTCGATGTGCTTCATCATGAGCTTTTCCCAGTCAACCGTTTCGAAGAACGGGTGCTCCATGAACTCGGTAAACCCCTTTTCAACGTTGCAGCCTAGCCGGTGCTCCGGTGATACCTCCAGCAGTCGCTTCAAGAAGTCCTGTGCGTTTCGAGTGAGGTGCAATGGGAATGTCACGCCTTGTGCCATCTTTTGAAGCTCGATCTTGTGTTGTGTTCGTGGCGACAATCTGAAGATCTCTTCGTTGGCCACTTCCTGGAAGAAGTTACCACTTGAGTGCATGCTAAACGGCTGGAACCCGCACACCAGCTCAAAAATCGTGACACCAAGAGACCAAAAATCCACTGCATACGTGTACCCAGGCCGTTGTTCGCGCTTGACCAACTTACCAGAGATTATCTCCGGCGCCATGTAGCCTCGCGTACCTACTGTCGTTTTTCGGCGTGTGAGTTTGGGTAGCACTGGTGTATACCGAAAGTCTCCAGACGATTCCTCCTTCTTAAGCTTCAATGGGTCGAAACCTGCTGCAAGTCCCATGTCAGCTAGGATTACGTGCCCGTCTTCACCTAACAGCACGTTGCCCGGCTTCAAGTCGCGATAAACAAGCCCCAATTCGTGCATATGGTTCAGCGCTAAACCAATCTCGGCTGCGTAAAGTCGAACTCGATCCTCGTGAAGGTAGCCATCTCGAGATGATTTCAAAGCATCACCCAGATCTCCTCCGCGCACAAGTTCCGTCACGATAACAGCGTGCGCTGGTGTTTGAAAACTGTAGTGCATGTCCAATACAAATGGGTTGTGGCAGATCTGCAAAATGTCCTTCTCGGAAGTAATCTGGCTCAATTGGTCGTGGTGTTCGTCCAGAAGACCCGTCTTCAGCTGGATTTTCATGGCTGTAGATACCAAAGCACACACAAGAATTGTAAGACATCAACGGCATTAAGATCTTCGCGAAATATGGATACTCACCATAGTGCTTGCCAGTAGACTTCTTTCGAGCGTGTACGACACGACCGAATCCACCACTGCCGAGCAGTTCCAGATATTCGAAGTCCTCAATGGTGACCTTGTTGTACGTGTCCTTCAAGTCTTTTTTGTAGGTCTCGTACTCAGAAGAAGCTTTGAACCGCATGAACGTGTTTTGGCACATATCGGCCACAATATTGGTCATGAGGGGGTCAAAGAAATCGACCGTCGCACTCGAGCCATGATTGGCCTCCAGCTCTGCAATCTTTTTCTGTATTCACCGACAGTCAACGCAAAACCGGTTTAGAAACAAAGAACGCTGGGCACATGTACACGCTTCACAAGAACAACGCACATCATACAGCACGATCAGGTCGGACGTGATGCTTCCAAGTGCCATGGTGGACCCGTTCTTGATGTACTTTCGATAGATGAGCTTGGCCATCGATTTGCGGTACCCTATCGACGGTGCTTCCCGGAACTCCTTGATCTCGACCCAGCAGAAGAAGGTCTCGGAAGTCAGAATCTTCTTGGCGAAAGCACCAATGTGTTTTTGCCCCACAGGGTCATGGAGCATGTGCAAAAGTTCCTGTTCGTTTGTCGACGGCTCTCCGTTGGCTCCTGCATACGGCTGAGTGATTTTCCACTGCGTCTTGGCGGCCACGAGCGGTGCATGGTGCGGCTTGCTGGCGAGGTTCAGGAACGCCGCGACGATCCGTGACGGCGTCTGGAGACGTATCGCGCCATTCCCGTCAGTCGTCACGGAGGCAGCAGCGCCCATGCTTGATGCCAGCGACACTCTCTTTCCTCCACGCCTCAATCCAAACAGGACTCCAAGCACTCGCCCCCCAATAGGCGATGAAACCAACCAAGCACGTGCAAATATAGGGCCAGGCACCCCCCTTCTGACCAAGTTGGTCGACTGTATTTTACATCAGAACATGAGGGGAGGGGGGCATGCCCTCGACGTTCTGATGATGCTATTTTCTCCACGCATTCGTCACCAAGTTGATCCACATTTTTCAAATGCAACTTTCACTTCAACTTGCGGCACCGTACTCTCCTCAATAGTAGCCCCTGATTCACTTGAACAAAGTATGATTCTCCTCAAAAAGATTTCTCCCCCGTAAGATGACAATGCGTGGTTTGTTCCTCGCGCTGACGCTGCTCTGCGGCTGCGTGGGCGCGTCCCTCAACGTCACGAGCAGCTACACGCTGACCATGGACCCGGTGGACGAGACCTTCTGCGACTCGACCAAGCAGCTCAGCGGCTACTTCAAGATCTCCGGGTCCAAGTCCAAGAACTACTTCTACTGGTTCTTCGAGTCGCGCGGTTCGCCGTCCACGGACCCCGTGGTCATCTGGCTCACTGGCGGCCCGGGCTGCAGCTCCATCTTGGCCTTACTGCAGGAGAACGGGCCGTGCTCCGTTAACGACGATCTGTCACTCAAGAGAAACCCCTACTCGTGGAATGAAAGAGCCAACGTCATGTGGATCGATCAGCCCGTCGGTGTGGGCTTCAGCTACGGAGACGTGAGTGAGTATGACACGTCGGAGAAAGAGGTGGGGGACGATATGTTCCACTTCCTGCAGGAGTTCTTCCAGGCTAAATCAGAGTACCAAAAGCAACCTTTTTACGTGTTCGGGGAGAGCTACGCCGGCCACTATGTGCCGGCCATCTCTCACCGAATCTTCACTGGTAACCAGCAGAAAGAGGGACCCGTGCATATTAACTTGCAGGGGTTCGGCATCGGCAACGGGCTAACAGACCCCGAAGTGCAGTACAAGTACTACCCCGACATGGCCTACAACAACACGTACGGAGTCAAGGCCGTGTCGTATCCCGTGTATTTGGCGATGAAGGCGGCGGTGAGTCCCTGTGTGGGCATGATTTCCGCCTGCCAGACGAGCAAGGCGGCGTGCCTGGCGGCGCAGACGTTCTGCAATGCTGCGTTAGTGGCGCCGTACACGGCGTCCGGGTTGAACGTCTACGACATTCGATCCAAGTGTGCACACCCTCCGATGTGTTATTCTTTTGAAAATGTGGAAAAGTTCCTGAGGCTCGAGAACACGCTGAAGAAGCTGCACGTGAGTCCCAAGAGCGCTAAGTGGCAGAGCTGCAACATGGAAGTCCACGCCGGATTTTCGTTCGACTGGATGAAGAACTTCCAGCAGTTGGTGCCGCCGATGCTCGAGGCCGGCATCCGAGGTCTGGTCTACGCTGGGGACGCTGACTTTATCGTAAACTGGATGGGATGCAAGGCCTGGACGCTGGAGCTGCCGTGGAGCAAGCACGAAGAGTTTCTAGCTGCTAAAGACAAGGAGTGGGTCGTGGACGGCAAGAAGGCGGGCCGACTGCGCCAGGTCGGACCATTCTCGTTTCAGCAAGTGTACGAGGCCGGTCACATGGTGCCTCTCGATCAGCCCAAGAACGCGCTAGCGCTGCTCAAGGCCTTCACCTTGCCTGAAGAACAGGAGGAGTCGCGCGGACAGGTTGCGGACAAGGCTAAGCATGAGTGGATGGACATGGTCAAGGACGAGAGCGTCATGAGCATCATGTAAAGCAAGTCTGACAGCAGAAAGCGACGCAGAATCGTTGGGTGCATGTGTATAAGTGCTTTTACTGTCGAGAGGAGTCAGCTATTAGGCACAACTAACGTCAATGCTATATCAAAGCGGTTTACGCACGACCAGCGTATAGCCTCCCACGTTTCCAGCACCGAACAGCCTTGCCACACTCGTGTAAAATTGGTCGAGACCACGAGCCGCCGCCACCCCATCGCGCGCAATGTGGGTCTCCAATGCTGCGTGGTACTGGGCAGCTCGATCCGACAGATACGGCTGCCACTTGGTCGTCACGTCCTGAATGCTGGGCCTTTTAAAGCCGCACGCACTCAGCACCGCCAGAATCTCCTCCTGACGCAGAAGACCCGCGCAGTAAACGTCCTCCTTGAGTGTGTGCTCGTCCTCAACAGTCAGCTTCTCGCTACGAAGGAAGAAATCATCCACGTACAGCACTCCTCCAGGTTTCAGGCTATCGAAGCAGCGTTGGAAAAGTTGACGCCAGTTGCCAATATGCAGGAAGCACAACAACCCAACCACTGCATCGTACTCGTGGTGTAGCACTGGGAGCTCCAAGAAGTCGCCGCTCAAGTGTGTGATCTGGTTTTCCAGCCCACATCGTCGAGTTAGCTCTTTAGCTGCGTCGTTCAGGTCCGGCTGAAGCTCAAGAGCGTGCACGTTGCAGCCACTGCGATGTGCTAGCAACCGTGCCGTGCCTCCAAAGCCCGTTCCAATGTCCAGCACCTTCTTCTCTCCAGAAGTCTCAGCTAGCAGCTCCACGATGTTGCGAATCGGCTCGTCCCCAAAGAAGTGCAGCGAGTCCAGCGTGCCCAACTGCTCCGGGTCCACCTGGTCGTCTTTGCTGGTGTAGCCCAGTTCCTTCAGGCGGCGCTCGATGCGGTCCAGGTGGTGATAGAGCTTCATGGTCTTGATCTCCTGGTACTTGGCCATGATCTATTTATTAGAGGCTTGTGGCGGCGTGCTGCGGGCGTTTATTTATTAACTGTGCCAATTGCGTTAGTCCGGTTTGCCGTTTTTAGCGACCCCGTTGAAGTTGATGGTATTGTTGTGGCGATAGAGATTGGTAATTGGAGAACTGCTGCAGAATCTCGATGGAATCAACCACAATGCTTACGGCATTCTCTAACTTGAAACCTGCCCCAACAAACTCGACGTGTTCTATCCTGGTTAGTATCCGTTGGGTTAGAGTCCGAAGTTACCTATAATGAATCTTGGTCGCGACCGTGTTTGCCTACAATTTTCGACGATAAGCTGCTCCCTCTAGCCACTTCAATGCAATTCAAAAGAAGAACAATGACCTCCTTCATGTGGTAGTCGATCTCCATGAGCAGCAGCACAACAATGTTAGCTATCACAAAAGCAATCGAATAAACAACAGAGGGTTTTTTAATGGGAGGAAACAATTGTGTTCATCCTTAAAAACATATACAGATACTTGGTTTGATTGGGGTTCCTCAGTAAAAAGTTTGATTTCTATGGAAGTTTTCTCATCGTGTGGATCAGTGTGGTGGTACGTTTTTCCTCACCGGAACCCCGAGCAGCAACATGTACAAACATTACAGAGTCTTTGTCTTGGCGTTCTTCAGGAAAAAATTAGAGTTTAGTTAGCGCCACATCGACGTCCGAGGACCTCTCGACGGCTAGTGTATTTTTTCATCCTCAGAAGCACCGATGTAGCATCCACTCGTCCGCTATAAATCACCCTTGGTGTCCGGCGTCCAAACTGAAAGTGATTGACGATCAGCGGGTGCTTCGGCCCTTCTAAGTACGATTGCTTTGTGGCAACCAGTCATTTTTGACGGGTCCCTTACCTGGGATAATGCATTGTCCGGGTTTAAACCCACCAACCCGTCAATAAAACCTGTAGTATTAGATAGTGAAACGACGTTGCTCCGAAAGCAAACGTCCTGCTTGATGTGTGCGTGGGGTTCGTGGCTGTCTTGAGAGCTGCCAGCACTGTTGGCCAACGCACGCGCGAGCAATCAATAAACTAGGTGGTGTGTCATCTCGTCTGAATAGAAGGTCACAGCTCAGAGTTCTGTGAGCTGGCGCAGGCTAGCCAAAGTGGAATCACTTCGAAGTTGAATAATAAAAGCGATGGCACCATAGCTAAAAAAAGGCAGCAAGACAAAGAGAGAGATGGTCATGAATTTGAGTCGGTGTCCTCGGTACCAAGATGTAAGCACCGTTCACCAGTCAAACTCCTTCCAGCTTTTGGCTCCTTTAATTCCCCATTCCCCGATGTAAGCAAGTCCAAAATCAAGAGTTGTCGGCCTTAATCGTTTTTCACGAAGTGTAAGGAAGTGTGCAACACTAGCGATGTGAGCTTGCCTTACTTCCGAGGATTTATTGCGGTGGTGTAGTGATCAAAAGTGAGAACTGCTGCCCAGTCCAGGCATGGGAAGGTCTGCCCATGCAGCTCTCTCAAGTCTAACCTAAAGCTCTGCACAATCAGTCATACTGTACGCCACCTACGCAATTGCCTCCCTCGCATGGCTGGGTACGCCCTCGGAACTCGCTGCTCCAGCCAGCTCTCACTTTGCATTTCGCTCTGTCAAGCGCACTCGTCCAGTCTCCAAGCTCCAGCGTCGCGCAAGCGCCGTCCTCCGCGGAGGCGAGGAGGAGGAGGAGGAAGAAGAAGATCGCTGAAGTAGTCCCGACAGTCCGTTGTTCGTTGCTGATGAGCTACCCGCCACATCTAAACATGCTATTCTTGGCGGACCTCGCAACGCGGATGTAAGGCTAGCGGAGAATACTGCGTCGACTCGGGAGCTACTCAACGGATGTCACGTCACTCGTCCTGCATGATGAGACTGAGCACCATCCAAGTTTGCTGCAAGACAAGACGTAAGCAGAAAAGTTTCCTAGTGTCGCCATGTGCCCATCTGGAGGTGGGGAAGGTTCCATGGTGATAACCAGCTCAGGCATTAGCCCTTTCGGACTCTGTAGACTACGTACCTATAGCATATAGGACGCCCTTCGGGGAATAAGGGGTTAATTCCAACACACCTCACTCGGTCAATTTCGGTGTTTTTCAATCTCGCCAAACCTATCAAAAGCATATGTTTCTTCACCTCAACTGATGCTTGTGTATTTCTCCGAAGACGAAAGCGTGCTTCTCCGCTGTCGTCAAAACGAGCGATTCCTTCATCCATGTCGATATAGACGGCATCGTATCCCCCGTGGTTGTATGTTTGCTGTTTCAGCCAGCATCTCGTCGGCAAGTGGTAAATCTTCCAGGTCACCAAGCTGACATAAGCAACTCTGTTTTTGCGTGCTCTCGGCAAGAACACGCATGCTAGCAAGCTCAATATTATCGCGAACGTGTCGAACCCGACTTCGAGGCGTGAATGGTTACCATTAGACGTATGTTGTGCTAGCTTATCACTTTTGTGCTGTGTCTGGGGGCCCCTTGTTACATACAGTATCTACATTGGAGGGACAAATTAGTACACAGTCCATATCGGTCCATCCATTTGCACGAGGAATGAACTGCACCAAGGCTGGCGCGGAACTCTGCTTGACGCTTCGTCCTCATGAGATTACCGCCTTTCCATCGCTCGTTTTTGTGTCTGCCTTCCTTCGACCTGATCGGTAAAAATACATGCTTGTAAATTTCCAGCATTTGAAACACGATCATTTCCGCGCTCGTGCTGCCACTCTCTCATGGAATGGGAAATATATTCGCAAAATTCGGCGTCGCGACCACGCGTTCGCGAGAGAAGGCCTTCAACCACGCGCTCCACCTTAACGACACACTGCTCCAAACACTGCGAGGACTCGGACTAGACCACAAGCATCTTTTCGCGCTTCACCAGATCTTTTTGGTCATGGACAGGGGTGCGATTGTTAAAAAGCAGAACCTGTCAATTGCCAGCGCACGTACTAAACTTACTGGTGTTGTGTGCAGACAAATCGGGTGAAATCAACATGATGGAGTTCTTCGACTACATTGGTTTGTGCCGATTCGGTCGTCATTCTTGGTTGAGCGCATGCCAACACTAAACGTCTGGGTTTGCTGCACTACATGTAGACTTGAAGCGCAGCCGCTTCTCAGAGAAAGCGTTTTCGGTCATGGATCGGAACGGTAGCGGCGAGGTGGACTTCATCGAGTTTGTGCTGGCTGTGTGGAATTATTGCTCATTCAACCACACCAGCCTCGTTAGGTTTGCGTTCGACCTCTATGACGTGGATGGTAGCGGTGAGATTGAGCACGACGAAGTAGAAAGGTGTGTGAGAGAAATATGGGGAAGCGCTTGGGAGACGAACCCAAATGCGCACAAAATTGTGGAGAAGCTCGACATCATTATGGCTGGAACGCCGAATAACCGCCTCTCACCGTCCCTGTTCCAAGAGTTTGCAGCACGGCATCCGATGCTGCTTTTCCCTGCGTTCGAGCTGCAGATGGAAATTCAGAGGAAAGTGTTGGGAAAGCGATTCTGGTCGCGCGCGACCGAGAAGCGGGGCTCTATCAACGTAACAGCATTGAATTGGGATCATGTAAAAGAGGTGACACTTATCTCAAGACAGACCAGCTCCAATTTGCTCACTTCCATGGAGAATGATCTCAGTAGGCAATTACAGACCAAGACCACCGAGATGGCTTCAAGCTGGTACGGGCGAGGTTCAGGATTCCGACCTTTTTCTCCAAAGCGCACGCTTGCCTCCGGCACAAGTACGGCAGCAGCAACTGATGAAGACAATGGATCAAAACCGTTACCTGAGCTCAAGCGAGCCATGACACCTGCAAAAAAAGAAATGCGGCGGCAGTCCGCGCCAGCCGCGCCACACTCAGTCGGTACTACGCAATCGCCCAAGACGATGGAAGCAACACATATTAAGGTGGTCAGTCCAAAGCACACGCCGCAAGAGCGGGCTCGATTAAGTAGTGACGCGGGCTTATCCCGTTCCACACAGTAGCGTCATCGAGAAGATAAAGGATAGAATAGAGTGGTTTACTGCATGCATTTCTCCGGAGCGAGCGACAGCTTCAGTTGATCTACAGCAACGGTGGCAATCCAAACGACTAAATCAGTATCAACAACTATCCGGAGGCAGGAGATGCTGTAAAAGCTCACGTTGCAGCTTGTCGTTCTCCTTTTCCGCGGTATTTCGGCTCAGCGAGACGGGAGCCGACAATCTCATCTGGCTCGCCTTGTGCGCCGAGTAGAACTTGTGGATTGCTTCCTGGTCGAGCGCCGCCTGCCGATCTCGAATCGTCTGCCTCACCGCCAACATCTTGTGCTTCAATCGGTTGGCCTCGCTCTCCTACAGCAGCAACAGCGTCACGTCGGTCGTCGTAACACACATGGTGTCTCTCTTTCTGATGCACCTGCTTCTCAATGCTGTGGACGATCGTCATGGATGCGTTCAGCAGGTTGGACGCCAGCAGCTCGAGCGCCTGCTGCGCCTGATTGTGCGCCTCGTCCAGATGTGCCTTCGTGACGGTCTTCCTGCTCGGCCCATCCGCCCTGCAGCCGAACGCTGACTCGTACAGCGACGCCACATCCTTCACGTACGCCACGCTCCGCTCGAAGTGGCTCCACACGTCCGGCTCCTCCTCCATCGTTGCAAACTGAGGCTGTGATTCGTGCGCCACTTCAAGCAGATTATCATCCAATCGCGTTGACGTACTTAATTGCATCCCCCACGGTACCTCTCCACAAAAAGATCGTTCCGCAACAAGAAGGGGGAAAGACAACGCGACAATTCGGCCACTAAGCGAGAGGGGAGGCGGAGAGAAGACGACGGACCATCACTCTTGCGCTTGCCACTGACCGCGAGTACATGAGCGTTCCGCGCAGCAAGCAGACGCGTCTGCGGCGGCAGGCCAGCGTGCTGCACGAGCTGCAGGAGACGCAGGAGAAGGACTCGCTGGACGGCCGCTACGCGCGCCTCATGGCAGAGCTCGCGGCGCTCTGCGGCGATCGCAGCAACGTGGTGACGACCGAATCGCTGCAGTTCTTCGCCTCAAGCGGCCGCGCCGAGCCCGTGAAGCTCGAGCGCCAGCCGGAGCGCGCTGAAAGCCTGCAGAAGCCCAGTGGCAGCAGCAAACCGGATGACCTGCTGAGCGCCGACGCTGCGCGTCGCCAGCGCGTGGAGGAGCTCACGCGCTTCTTCATGGAGGCCAAGTCGGACATCGAGTTCGCGCTGGGCGGTGGTCGCGACTTCCACGACGCCAAGGAGAAGGACAAGGACGCGGACAGCGAGCGCGACGAGGACCGAGTCGACGACAAGGACGAGGACGAGGAGGATAACACGCCGGACCCCGAGAGGACGCGTGCTAAGCTGCACGCCAAGCTGCTCCGGGATAAGCTGGACAACCGCGTGTATAACGTCATGTTGGGCCCGATCCGAGAGCAGGACCCGGCGCTGTATGGCGCCATCCTGTGCCATCCACTCGTGACGGGCGTGGACCCGAAGAAGGACAAGAAAAAGAAGAAGAAGCGCAAGGACAGGGAACGCAAGGACAAGCAGCCCTCGCAGGCCAACGTCGGAGCGAGCATGCTCACGCCCGATTTGACGGCCGAGCTGCTGTCGGACGACGACATGAAGTTGAATATCAGTCGATTCGTGGCCAAGAGCATTGCTGAAGGCTCGCTGCAGGGCTTGATGCTGGCGGCCAAGCTGGTGCTATCGTTCCTAGATCATCAGAACAAGGTGAGTGACGCGCCACCACCGACGTTCCCGCTTGTGTCGCATCTGCGAGTGCTTCGTGGAGAGAAAGCGCCAGAGTATCGACCGAAGAAGACATCTGCAGGTGCAGCTACGAAAGATGTCACAACGCCGACAAAAGCTGACGAAACGATGATTGATACCAGTGCTCTTGAGAGTGCTGAAGACGATTTTGAGTCCGATTTACAGAGTGTTGTCCTCGAGGCTGCAGCAACTGCAGGTGAGATGGATTTGGACTCAGACAGTGGTTCCATTGCCAAGCTTCGAGCTCGACTGAGTCGATTTGGCGATGATGGAGACGATGGCGACGAGGATGATGATGACGATGATGAGCGTGGAGAAGGTGAAGACAGCCTTGGCGGAGAAGGCGTCGATGAAGATGCATTGATGGCTCGCGCTATAGCACTGTCGCTTTCTCCCGAGGTGAACCTGCGCGATCAAAGCGCTTCTGGCGATGCGTCATTGAATTCCAAGAGTGAAAGCAAGGCGGATTCAACAGCAACAGACAGGCAGAGCGATGCACCTGCCGAAAAGACTCGCCCGTTAAAGTTTTCGGCTGAGGAGCTGCTGGAACTTGGTCCTTTTACTCTTCCCGCGAACTTTGTTGCTGAGGTGGATGGAGCTACCGTTGTCACTGCACTGATAGTCCAGATGACTAAACTATGCATGGAATACCTGAAGTCGTGCCATCAGGGTGTTCTCCCTAACAAATCACCTGTTCAGCCGCATCCGCTGACGTTTATGCTCTTGAATTCTTTGTTGAGAGATTTCCACACCTCAGCCGCTCCGCATTCTCGATGGGCTGGGGACTCGAACTGGGTGGCGAAGTGGCACTTGTTCTCTGCGTGCTCCATGCTTTCGCTTTTTCGCGTGCTAGAAGTCCACTTTTTCCACGTCGAAGTGATGGGAATTGCGCCAGCTTCTGTTGGTCTAGGCCAGATTCCGAGGCTGAATACCCAACAAAACGATGGCGAAAACGAAGGCGGCAATCCGTTGTTGGAGAGTTTGAAGTCAGTAGTATTACACTACATCGCTCTTGAGAGCCCCCCTCAAGCTGATGCTGAGCAGGACGTCATTGGCTCGATCATTTTCTCAGACCTAGTGACTTGCTCTCCTGATGATGTACAAAATGCTGCTGCGTACTACTGTGCTCGCACTCGCGAACAAGCAATGGCAGCGTGGATTCGAGCATTTGCTATCTTCTACGACACGCAAAAGGAGCGGCATATGATACTGGCAACAATGCTTGCTGAGTGTCTTAAACTCGCCCGAAGTGGGGAGCAAAATGTTGAGTGGAAATTTCATCAGCTGGACATCTTGTGCGCCAGGTTAGCCTTGCCGGATATGGCGCAGCTCTTTGTGCCTACATGTGTGGATGTTATTGAGCATGACAGCAAGACCGAGCGTGGACAAAACAAGCAAAGCGGAAGCGACTCAAGCGTAAAGCCAATCGACGATGGTGCTCTTCAGAATGCTGCGTCGAAAACCGGCAAGATCAAAGCGAAGTGGAGTCCCACTGTTATTCGTGCTTCGCTTGACTCGGGGTCCTTAAGTGCGCGATGTTTGTACGACTACATATCAGGTCATGGCCCTCCGGGCCTTTTGGATGCTATTATGGAAAGTCCTGGCGATGGTCCGAGTGCGGATTCACTGAACGCTGACACTTTAGCAAGTGCGTACGAGGAGATGTGGGATATGGGGCGCAAGCAAAAGGTGGAGGCATTAGAATGTATGAATCGTCTGCATAATCTAGTTGACTTGCTGCGTGAGAGCATTTTATCGTCAGGATGGCACGATTTTTCGTTCAAGAACAGCTACGAGCTAGTGCACGCACCTTTGCTCCCGCTCCTCGAGAAAGAAGACGATTCACGCCCAGCATTCCTTAATGCCCGAATTGTCCTGCTGCGATCGCTCCAAGATTTGATGATCCAACGACTTGGTGGCTCTCGTGGGGATGAACCACCCGCTTTGGAGTTTGATTCGTCGCGGTGTGCGGAAACGATGACGCTGTCCGATGGAAACCGAACAGCAAAGCAATATACGGCGAAACAATGGGGAATGGTGATGGCTACGACGGGCTGCCCTCCTAACACTGGAATTCACGAGTGGGGGGTTCGCCTTGACCGTTGCGAGAAGGGTCACATTTTCCTTGGTGTGTGTACCAGAGATGCATCCGTGGCAACCTACGTTGGTGGAGATCGACAAGGGTGGGGACTTATTGGAACCCGAGCGCTGTGGCATGCTCGTAGCAAAGTCCGCGGTGATTATGGAGACGGTTTCACTACGGGTAGCATTGTCCGCGTTCGGCTGAATACAGATAGCGGAGCTCTCTCGTTTGGTGTTGGGGATAGCGATTGGGGTATTGCCTTTGATGGTTTGACGCAACACGGCACCTTATATCCTGCGATTGGTTTGTATCAACGTGATGATCAAGTTACAATCCTGCCAGTTCAACCAACGGATGCAACTTTTACGCCGTCTCTGAGTGGCGAGGCTATGGAACCGAAGGGTGTTGCAATTCCTGCTGTCCTTAAACCATTTTTGCATCACACCGGAGCTTTATTGGAGTCGTGTTGCGCTTTCTTATCGAGCCCTGCGTTGAATGAAGTAAACAGCGCATCGGAAGAGCAAGTGGCACTCACTACAGAGCAAAAAGCGGAGCATGTTCGAGACTACGAACGTTTGGTATCGTCGCATCCACTGCTGTTTTCGATGGTGACCCCCCTGATTAGTTCCTTAAGCCTAATCCGAAATTACCACGGCTTAGCGTCAACACTGGCGATGACCTTAGTGCCCTGGTGCATTCGTACGATGCAATGCATCGAGCGCGTAAATCAAGGTCTTCGGGCATTTGCAGCATTGAATGATGGCGAAGACGATGTTTCTCCTGGGAATCTTGTGCTTAGCGTCGCTGGTGAGTGGGAATTGAAGAGTATGGCCGCTGGCAATATTCCAGCTCAGCAATACCATCTTACTCTTTCGCAAGATAAAGGTGGATCAATGCGTGGACGCAGCAGCGGTTCGTTTACAACAGTGACGCTAAATGGTATCGCTCGAGGAACCAAGGTATCTTTCGTAGAAACATGGCGCCAAGGAGGCACATGCTTGGTCGAGGGGCGTCTTCGTGCTGATGGCACCGTATTCACAGGCAGTTATGAGGATACCAAAAGCCATACGAGCGGTTGCATTGTCGGAAACAAAATGTCGCGAGATGCAAAGGACACTGGTGGACGGCAATGGGTGAGCAATCAGCTTGTTATCCTGGAAATGGTAATTGCCAATTTGCTAGGTTACTTTGGTCATGTATTGACCAGCCTAGAGAATGCCGACCTGCTCATTGACAACGTTCCTACGGGTGTCCTTACTTTGAATGACGTTGCCAAGAGTGATTCTAGTGAAGACGAAGATAGTGGCATGTCCAAGCTATCGTCAGAATGTACGCTGGATGAATACGACGAATGGGTTAGCAGTAACTTGCTCGAGGGGGGATTGCCACTTGAAACCGTGCAAACGCATTTGAAGAATGTACTTGAGCGAGCTTCAGAGATCACTGGTTTTGGAACGGCCATAGCTGCTGGCTCCCTACCTGTACTCGCAGAGGCTTCCAAGGCATGGCTGCAGTTTGTGTTACCCAAGACGCTTTCAGCCCCTATTCCGAGTGCAGACAGTACCCCTGTGACTGGGGCTTGTGTAACCAACCCTTTCTTAAAGGATCTCATCGAAAATCGCGGTGATGCAGCAGTATTGGACCGGTGGGTATCCAAGCACGTTGGCGAGTCGCCCTTTGTGCGACTAGGAGGAGAACCTATGAAGGCCACTCGCCGTACGGTTTGTGCTGCCTTGATGTGGCACAGTGGTTTCCTGGGCTTCATCAACAAGCATATCGAAAATTCGCAGAGCAACTTTACGGACAGTGATGTTCGACCACATGACAACCTGATGCATATCTGGCGAGCTGCTCAGAGAGTTATCGAGTGGGCAATTCGAGCCAAAAATTCGATGGGCTCGTCATACACTGTAATTGCCGGCCTGGTGATTCGGAAGGCACAATTCTTGCTGGAGATTGAGCCTAGCGCAAAAGCGTTGGCAGCTGCTGAGGCCGTGTTTGCTTTGACGACGGTGGATAGTGGTGCTCAGAGAATAGCATCTAAATCTGCAGTGTATGAATGCGCTGAACGCATCTACAGCGATGTACTCGTACAGGTGGCACGCTTTGTGGAAGCTCCGATTCGCGTGTCAACGCTGCAGTCAAGAATGCTGGGCAATTGCACCGCCGCGTTCCTGCGAACAATTGGCATGATGACCTTCCGGAATTTTGTCGGCGACTCGGGGAGTAACCATCGCGGAGTGCTTACTGCAGAACGTCATGAAGTTATTCAATCCTCCTTCGCTTTGTCCAGTGCATTGCAGTGGTTATCTCCGACTTTAGCCGACTCCAAATCCAATGGTAGTCGTGCTTCACCATTGAGCAAGGACTTCGGAGACTTCGGTGCTAGCGTGATTCCAACACCGTCTTCAACCTCAACAAACACTATTGAGTCATCTCACTACCTCAGTGGTCTAGGAGGTTGCGGGAAGCACCTTAAGAGTGACCTCAGGGATTCGTTTGAGTCGTTGTACGGATATCTGAGCGCGTCGTTGTCTAGAGCTACATGGGCTCATGACGCTGACCTACAATTGGTGGTTTTACTAGCGTGGGGAATCATCATTCAGCCAGATGATCATTCGTTCTTGTCTCGCGTTGGTATTTTCCGAGTACTACAAACTGTGTTGGATGAGGCCCGCGGGTCCAGCGATGCGACCTTGACCGATGAATCGGGTGGTTCATCCCGTAATTCTCCTGATGACGCGGTTTTGATCTCAGAGAATAAGAAGAAAATTGTCCAGGCTGCATTGAAAGTTGTGCATCTGCTAGCTGCGCAAGTTGCTCACGCAAGCGACACCGCGGATGGACTACTAAGCGCGTCCGATTTACCGTCGACTCCAGGCCTAAGTTTGGGCTCCATACCGCTCCTGCGTAAACCATCAGGTCCCGAAACACTCGGTAAATCCGTGTTCCACATGCTGTATACGGAGCTGAAAAACTCCCTGGAAGAAATGCGCCAAAATCGGGGGAATATGACTGTGGAAGCTTCAGCTACAGCGTTTGTGACTGATCCTACGCAGTCTGGCGATCCAAGTACTTCTGGGTCGGAGGCAGAATTTGGCGACAGGCTGAACGATGCTCAGGAGTATTGCTACCAGATCTGTTCACTGTTGTATTCGGTGAGCGGTTCGCCTGTTTGCAGATCGCACTTGTCTTCGTCTCGGTGGCTGCGTTTGCTGCTTGCTCTCGTCGACGTGAACTCGCCTCAGATACAGCGCCGCATTCTGAAATTACTTCGTCGGCTTTTGCCGTCCCTTGACCCATCCTCCATCAGAGTCAGATACGATGAGATTGAGAGTTTTGATATGGACAGTGACGACGAATACGATGCAGATGGCCAGGACGAGTTGGACCATGCTTCCACATTGGTCAACTTCTTTGTAGGTATTGTGGGGTTAAATAGCCCCCCAAGCGTTGCCGAGGTATTGCTTCGCCGACTCACAAACGCCTCTACTGGAACTACTGAAGGCCAGGGTACAGGAACAGATTCAGGTTTTAACGCGGGGGGTCTCGCTGCTGAGGTTGTGTTACTTCTTCGTTCATTGTACGAATCTGACAAGTGGGCGGAGTATTTGAATCGTGCGATTGCCGATGCACTATCCTCGATCCCGCTGGCTTGTGTTACCGAGCAAGATAGACCGATGACAGATGCTGCCGACTCTGACGTAGAAATGGAAGACATGTCACAAGACACACCGTCACTTGATAGCTGGACGACGCAGACAACAAGTTATGTCAAGGCCCTGTCTGCGCTGTGCATTCTCGACGGACATATTGAAGGCCTTCACGTCGGCGGAACTGTTAAGATTATGCCTCGGGCAGGGTCGTCCTTGCAAGAAATAGCTTTCCGAGGTGCAAGAGGTGTGATCGTTGCTTACGAGCCTGAGAAGTCAGCGGCCGAAGTTTTACTGCGCGGAAGCCGCACGGAGGAGACCAACACCCAACAGCAATCCTCGCTTGCGAACCGATCTATACCAGTAAGTCGCCATTCGTGAAGTTTCAACGGGAAATGCGGCAATACCTCTTTGACTAATAGCATTATGCGTTGCTTTGAACAGACACGACCGGTTCGCGTGCCAATCGATGATTTGTTCGCTGTTCCAGAGGTTGAGCTACCAGATAACGCGTTTTCGGATGCGGTGTTGAAATCGTTACTTATCGAGCGATTCCCGTACTTTTTGGCGGAAGTTAAGAAAAGTCTGATTGAGATGGACGTCGTTGATGCCCTCAACGATGCTGACGAAGAAGGAGGAAACGAAGATAGCGAAGATGACGATGACATGTCGAATGATGGTTCATCATCGCCATCTGGAATGGATAGTGAAATGCCCATGAATAGTGGTCCTGGTGTTGACGAATCTGATTCAGAAGCGGTGTCAAGCGGGTCTCCTCGTCACCAAAAGAGTGGTGCCAATCCCTCGCCACCTACAGAGCCCACTGATGTTTTTGGTGAAATGGAGAAGGAGTCTCGACTCCATCGAATGCTTCTCTGCCAGCATGGACTTCGTGCTTCTGCGACCCTGCTGAAAAACGATTATTGCGCTGCGACATTCATCCGTGGTGTTGGTTCGAGTGGCTTGAAGGACTTGTTAAGTGTCGCCATTTCTGAGACACCAACGTCAGCAGGAGTCGGAGATATTTCCTCGCTCGAGGAGAGTTGGTTGATGTTGTGGTCTCGGTGGTATGCGATTAGAAGTTCTCACGCAGCGCCAACGGCCCCCGCTGATACCAAGGAAGGGAAGAGTCAGGCGAGCGATGCAGTAGAAGATGAAAACTTGTCGCCAGGCCCAATGGTGCAGCAAATGATGGAGATGGGATTCCCGAAAGAGTGGTGTGACGTCGCGCTGACTCGCTGCTCTCAAAATGTTGAAGCTGCAATCAACTTCTGTTTTGAACACAGTAGTGATATGGAGCGTCTTGTAGCGGAGCATCGGTCAAGTCGGGGGGTATCTGGTGCCGACAGCATCTCGAAGTCTTCACGAAAAGATGACATTGACACTATCAGTCCGTTACTGGAGCAGTTATCCGAGATGGGATTCCCTTTTAACTGGTGCAAGAAGGCACTGGCTGCAAACAGGAATAACGTCGACGCGGCTTTGACGTGGATCTTATCTAATGGCGAGGCATTGGAGGCGGAAGATCGGCGAGATGAGGAAGCCAAACTACGCACATCAGGTGGGGATGCAACGGATGGAAATGTTCCAAGTACTATTCCCGAAAGTGAAGACACCATACAGATGCCCAACCCACTTCGAGCTGTTAGTGGTCAAGCATGCATCGGAGAACATGATTTAATGGTGGAGGGCCTGGTCGGTGGCGGCTTTGCTAGTGTTGGTGCACCTGATTGCCTTGTATCAAGTGGACGATGGTACTACGAAGCTACTCTACATACAAACGGCTGCATCCAGATCGGCTGGGCCGATGTGGCGTTCTGTGGTGCGGCAGATCGCGGAGATGGAGTTGGAGATGGAGCACACTCGTGGGCATACGACGGTTGGAGACAACAGCGATGGCATGGTCGCTCGTCACCGTGGGGGTCCAAGTGGAAGCAAGGTGATGTTGTTGGATGTGGCATTGATGCTGATGCTGGCACCATCATTTTTAGCTTGAATGGCAAGATGCGATCGGCTAACATGGGTGTAGCTTTCCGGGCTATTGACTTTGCCCGTGGAGTGTACCCGTGCGCAAGCTTCAACCGGAGAGAGCGTTTGCAGTTCAATCTTGGTGGGACCCCGTTCAAATATCCTCCTCCGCCAGGTTTTCAGCCGATTTTGAATGTGCTGAGTGAAACGTACGACCTGAGCTCCGTGCCAAAAGGTTTCGACGTAATTGGGTCCCGAGAAGATTGCCTGGAAGAGAGCATAGGTGAAGAAAACTATTCAAGCGACACCAGATACTTTGCACGGGATATGCATCCGTCGATGCTGCGGAGCTCTGGCCACGGCCGTAGTAGTGGTTTTGCGTCTGGTTCCGGCGTGACGAAGGCCGATGCCCTGGCTGAAATCAAGGCGCTCCCTGACAGTCGAGTGTACGTTGAACTACTCGTGGTTACGCGCTCGCTTGCTATTTTGCAGGCAAGACGAGCTCTGTTGACACTGCTTGCCAAATGGCCCACATCGGAAGTCGGACCGTTCTCTGTAACAGCGTTCTTATCTGACGGTGGAGCACTGCGAACCGCTACTGAGAATGAAGATTCAGCGAGATTTATCGATTTCATCAAGCTCATTGCAGGCTTGAGTGCCCTCCACATATCGAATGCGCTACCTAGCGCCTCGTTGACGCTGCCTGATGGCGACGCGCTTCACCTGTTGGATTGTGGTGCAACAGGACGATATGCACTGGGCTTGCTATCTGGAGTAGTGCAATCGGCGTTGAACAGCGCTCTTTCAAACATCACGTCGGAAGCATACGATCGTAATTCTCTAGTGGGTACGATTCTTTCTTGCATTTCTTTGGAGGTCAAGAAGGCTTCTCAACGCCAGTATGCTCGCATTCCGTGGAATTCGTCGGAAGCTGCAATTACTGCAACCCTTCTGCAGATCACAGCCGAAACAGGCCAGTCGTGGTCTGATAAAGAGGTCCTTAGCCACCCCAACCTGTTCCTTGCGGAATGGATCAGTGGGTTGCTGTTGGAATCGTTGGAAGCACACAAAAATTGTATCTCGTCACCCGTGCACGATCAAATTCGGCAACAGCTGCTCGAAGCTTGGATGTCGTCACTGAAGTCTCCAAGCATGTGCGTGAAAGAACGAGGTGCAACCATTCTTGCTGGAATTCTACAGGATATCTTGCCAAAGGAGTGCGGAATTGCCGATGAAAATGGCATTGGTGCCGTTGATGGTCAAACCAAGATGCGGTTGGAAATGGCTTTGGGTGCTCTTCCACTGCAACGCCTTGTCGACCTCTCCCAAGAACGTGTTTTGCGTGAGTATCCTAACGTACCAGTGTGCTCGAAGTACGTTCAAAGCTTGGTAGAGCTGGTTTCCGCTGCCGGTTTGGTGATGAGTGCAGTGGGGAAATCTACCGATGAACTTTTTGAAAACAGCTCGTCCCAGCAATTGCAAGCTTGCAAACGAATCGAAGTTGACCTGGAGCCAATTGACCAGAAGGAGTACGAGGAAGTAATGACCGCTAAGAAGTTATTGCAGGCGCAACAAGCGCAGCAGGCCGTTGAAGAAGCCTTAAAGCAACAAAAACTCGAAGCGGAGCGTGCGGCAGCAGCGGAGGCTGGAGAGCAAAGAGACTCGTCCTCGAGTCTAGGCGATTCGAATGCAACCGTCAGCAATGGTGATGCTGCAGCTCAAACCCTTGAAGAAGACCTCAGCGCTGCAAGAGGTAGTGGAGTCACAAACATGGAGGTTGACAATAGCGACTCCGAAGAAGCCCCGGATATTACGCTGTCTGCAATTGCTAACATGGTTACAGAAGATAGCGACGTATTGGCAGCCACTGCAGCTATTGCCGCAGGCGTCGGTGATCGATTAGTCATCAATGGACCAGGGCGAAGAACGAAGCTGCCCATGCCTGAGTTACTCCAGGAGAAGGCTAACCCCATATTTGAGTTTCGTTTGCCGGAAAAAGACCATGTGTTTGACACGTCGATGCTGAACACTCAAGAAATTGATGTGTTGGAGGCTGCGAAGCGCGGCATCATGGGGGAGGAGCCGAGAGGCTGGAAGCACGGCAACGATGTAGGGGTGCTCGCTGATTCTCACACGCAGGTCTGGAGCGGCACGTTGACACAATTCAGACTGCGTCAAAAGCAAGAGGAAAGCAACCAACCAGAACTGAAGGTCGGATGCAAGGTGATTCGCGGACCTAACTGGAAGTGGCGCGACCAAGACGGAGGTGAAGGCAGCGTAGGTGTTGTAGAGGGCGTGTCACCATGGAGTGGTGTGGATGGCGAAGGCATGTCAGTGCGTTGGCCGAACGACTCACTGTACACGTACCGCTGGGGCGCAGATGGCAACTTCGACCTAATTCACGTGGAAGTGGACGAAGACGGAAATATTACGCACCAGCACGCTACCCCAAAGGTGAAGCAGGAGGACGAGGGGTCGTTTGGATCTGAGATTCACTTTGGTGTACTGTTGTACCTCTTCGTGTCCGACGAAAACGATACAGCTACTCCGCCCGCAGGAGCTGTGAAGGTGGCAGGACTGATGGAATGGCCCGACTATGGTGCTGCTGTTCGTGTCGTAGGCTTGAGGTATGCGGATGAATCTCTTTGCATCCAAGAATTGCAGCTTACTCGCGGCAATCCTGACATGGGATGGATGCTTCGCTTCGGTTCGGAGAAATGGCAACCGGGTACGAAGTATATGCTGCGTCCGATTCAGCCACAAGAGGCTACTCCAAACGGAGCATCACCTGATCAAGCATCGATGGTTGACACGCTTCGTGGCGAATACTTACACGCTGCTGTAAAGGATGGCGAGCTTGTTGAAATCCATGGCGAGCTTCAGGTGTCGACGAAACATTTGTTCACGATGGACCATTACAATCACTTCTCAACGCTTGGTATCTCTTCTGACGGATTATCAGTTACGTGTCACAGTGGTGAGTCGCGCAACCTTGCTCTTGGCACGGTAGGATTCACCACCGGTGTGCACTATTGGGAGGTTCACGTGGAGCAAGCTGAGTTCGGTAGTGTGTTTATCGGTGTTTGCGAAAAGGCAGGCCCACCCGGCTCCCAGGCTGCGCTATCCAGCCGCTTAAACAGGTGGCATGGGTGGGGCTTTGTCAATTTCCGTGCTACGTATCACAACAGTACAGAGCGTATCTATGGCGACCACTTTAACGCAAGTGATACCATTGGTGTACGGCTGGACATGGAGCAGGGCAAGCTGTCGTTCTTCATGGATGGCATCAAGTTTGGCGAGCACATTGTATCAGACTTGGGTGTCGCGTTCGAAAACATGAAGGGTGAACGGAACTCGCGCACGTTGTATCCATGCATTGGTATGCGCAAGGGTGGCGATCGTGTCACCCTGAACCAAAAATGGATCTCGATGCCTGGGGTGTCTCCGCGCCAGATCCTTTCGGATGCTGTGGATGCTAGCAAGGCACTGCATTCGTGGTATGTGTCGATCCAGCAAGGAAAGGCTGCAGCGACTACTGGGTCGTCTGCCAGTGGGCCTTCATCGCCAGCTACTCGCGGGGCAGAGGCGACGGCAACCGTTATAGATTCCAGCGTAAAGTTGCCGGGAACACTGCTTCGTGAAAGTTGGTCGGAATGGAAGCGCTGGAGTGACAACCACTGGCAGAGGTGCCATGTGCGACCGCGCGGAATCTCTGTGGACTTCGACACTTCACCTGCTGCGTGCGTTCGCGTGAGCAATGCTGCCGGTTTGGGTGCTCCACTCCTGGCGGGTGACCGCGTTCGTATGTGCTCGAAGTGCGGGCAAGAGTTGAACCAACCCGAAGAAGCTGTTATCCTAGGTGTATACCGCGGCTTCTTGTGGTACCGCACGGAAACTCAAGGAAATGAAGGTGCAGACGAAGGACGTGCATGGGCTTGGTATTGGTCTCTAAGTGAGCTGCCAGAGCTTCTTTTGATTCGCCGCGGCGGCAAAGATATGACACTGATTGAGAATAGCGCAATGGATATGTCGGACTACGAAAGCGCGCCTGAACGTGGCCCGTTTAAGCCCCGTTCGGCACTGGAAGAGCGTGCTCGGACAGACTTCAACGCCTTCGTTGAGCTTGCCACACGTACTCACTCGACGACTTCAGATATGCAGTTGGTGGAACGGCTGAACGCGTATTGTGCAGCGATTGGTTTGGATGTGACAAATCTCAATATCACGGATGTTGTTACCCCCGCAGAGATGGAAGAAGACGCCAGGAGTACGGACGCAACGTCGGGGCGCGCACGCACGCGCTCGCTGGTGGTCGAGGACTATTTCACGTCGCCAGCTCTGAAAAACATTTCTGGCCCTGAGCTGCGTGCTCGCACGGCAGTGCTTCGGGTACTGAACAGCAAAATTCTTCGGGTGCTCCCGATCATTGCAATTCAGCCTGATGATGGAAGCAGTACTCAGCCGATCGAAGTTGCAGGCGACAAGGGCAGCATCAGTGCGCCTACGAGGCGGTCAATTGACTTTTTGTCGATGAGCCTGAAGCTGCGTTCGCTACGACGGTTAGTGTTCACGAGTACAAAGCGCGCCTTCTGGGATGACGTGCTGCGTGCTACGACAACCAGTACCCCGCTTCCGTCGGATGAGTATGAGGACCCGCGTGAGATTCGCGTTATCCGCATTAACCGCATCCAAGCGCAGGCGTCAAAGCTGAGCTTGTTGTCACAACCGGGTGATCGTTTGCGTCGTTCCGTGTTCGGCCAGCTCTACCGCGAAATGCGTGCGTGGAGCGACAGCTTTTTCCGTCGTGCATACTGCGGAAAGGGCCACGGCGGTCAGCGCCGTGCTTTCAAGGTGAAATTCTTGGGTGAGGGTGTGAATGACTACGGCGGTCCATATCGCGCTGTCTTCGAGCAGATTGTTGACGAGCTGCAGATGGACAACGTGGAACTGGCGAAGGGTGAGCAAGGCTTGTTGCCACTGCTCATTCCGTGCCCGAACCGCCGCAGCGGTACAGGCAGCAACCAGGACAAATTCTTGTTGAACCCTTCCTGTGGCACTGCTTTGTTAGCAAACGGACCTATGGCTCTGGATCTACATCGCTTCCTCGGAAAGCTCATCGGTACAGCAGTTCGTCACGGACTGCAGATGGGATTGGACCTACCTGCGCTTGTGTGGAGACCGTTGGCAGGGCTTGAGGTCAGCCGAGCGCACCTCGAGAGCGTTGATGTCGCGACAACTAACAATTTGAGTCGTGTGGAGGAGCTCAGTACCGAGACTGAGGAGGCTGAGGAGGTGCTTGGCTACTTGACCTTGTCGACGACGTTGAGCGATGGTGCTGAAGTGCTGTTGGTTCCTCAAGGTGAAAAAATGCCGGTAACGCTGGCGAACCGGGAGCTGTACGTGCAACTTGTGGAGAAAACGCGGCTCACCGAGAGTAGTCAACAGCTTGCGGCGCTCAAGGACGGCTTGGCGTCTGTGCTTCCCATGGAGCTGGCGCCGTTGTTCACGCCGCGAGAGCTTGAGGTGCTGATTTGTGGACGCCGCGAGGTGGATGTGGACCTGCTGCGCCAATGCACGGAGTACAGCGAGGGAGCCGATGAGGCCATGCCGCACGTACAGCACTTATGGGAGGTGTTGCGCGAGATGACAAGCGAGGAGCGGACGTCCTTCTTGCGCTTCGTGTGGGCGCGCAGCCGCATGCCCAACAGCGCCAAGGACTTCCCGATGAACTTCAAGGTGCAGGCCGCCCACGACCCGGGCGCTGTCGGCCAGCCGGATTTGTACCTGCCTCACGCGCAGACGTGTTTCTTCGCGCTGCGACTTCCGGCCTACACGAGCAAGGAAACGCTGCGTACCAAGCTGCTGTACGCCATTCAGAACTCGCCCAACATGGACGCCGACGTGAGACTGCACAACGCCGAGGGTTGGGCTGACGCATAAGCCTCCATTGCATAGCTTCGTATTCATATTTGACTTTGAAATCAACAACATTCTTTGATGTGCACTGCGCGGGGGTGATCCCAAGTACTGCTGCTTGAACAGGCCATCGCTATCGGCCTCAGCTGAGGTGTACGTCTGCGCATGCTTACGATTGGGTAAAAACTGTGCTTCATTACAGAATCCTCCACGTCATGGGCCATCGCGCACTCGCGGCGTTGTTGGCGCTGCATGCGGCAGCGCTCTACCTGTTCACCACCGGCTTTTTCCTCACGCGCTTCGAGGTGTCGGATCTCAGCAGTTGCCAAGCGTCTCCGTCAGACGTGAACGCCGTCCCAGCGCACCTCCGCGGTGGCCAAGAAGACCTCGCACGCCCCGACGACGAAGCTTCCCAGGGCTGTTGGATGCCACGACGCTTCCGACGCGTCGTGTTTGTGGTGATTGATGCGCTGCGATTCGACTTTGCAGCGTCGGGGCCACGTACTGAGCGGTCGACGTTTTATAGCGATCGACTGCCAATACTCAACGACACTTTGGTCAGTGAGCCGGAACACGCGCTGCTGCTCAAGTTCGTAGCTGACCCACCGACGATGACCATGCAGCGTCTCAAGGGGCTGACAACGGGGTCACTGCCGACGTTCCTAGATATCAAGGACAACATGGCAGCTAGCAGTCAGATCGTCGAGGACAATTTGCTGCGTCAGCTGCGTGCTCAGCAACGTGGAGTGGTGTTCATGGGCGATGACACGTGGGACGCGCTGTATGCTCGGGAGTTTACGAGGAAATTCGCCTTTGACTCGTTCAATGTGAAGGATCTGCACTCAGTGGATCGTGGAGTGACGGCGCATCTGTTCCCAGAGCTACGAAAGCCGGATTGGGACTTGCTAATTGCACACTTCCTGGGGGTGGACCATGTTGGACACACACATGGACCCAGCTCCGTCTTCATGGCTGAGAAATTGGATGAAATGAATGGGATGCTGAAGAGATTGCTACAGGAGCTGAAGGGCATGCCGGATGGGGATGACGTGCTGCTGGCTGTGCTGGGAGATCACGGTATGTCGGCTGATGGCAATCATGGTGGTGCAAGTGACGAAGAGACAGGTGCCGCACTATTCCTATACAGCAAGGCATCACTCGTTGCTGGGGGTGTGGGCGAGGATGAAGATGCGAAAGAACTGCAAAAGTACGCAGAGAGGATGCTTGATGGTTCACGAGAAGTGCCACAAGTGGATCTTGTTCCCACGCTGGCATTGCTGAGTGGTCTTCCGATCCCCTTTGGCAGTCTCGGTAGTGTCATTCCATCGCTGTTTTTCGTGGCCCCACCGTCACGTGAAAGTGGAAAGAGCAGTTCACTGGCTGCGTTCCAGACACTGAACCGTGCACTGCGCTTAAACCTAGATCAAGTACGGCGCTATCTCTTCAGGTACTCATCCGCATCCCAGTTGCCTGAACGGGCGTATGATCAGCTAGAAAAGCTGTTCACGGGCATTAAGCGCGTGGAGGATCAACTACAGCAAGTTCAAGGAAACCAAACAGACCCCGCTCACTCGAAGGCAGATATTCCGTTGCTGCTTCGGCTCCATGAAGACCTGTCGACACAACAGCAGCACTATCTGCGCGAAGCACTAGCGCTTGGACGCTCCATTTGGACGCAGTTTGACTTGTGCAGTATGGGCTGGGGAATGCTGCTCCTTGGGTGGGCTTTCATCCTTGGTGCTGCGTTCACCAGAACTGCGAGTGCAAGCTCAGAGAGTAATTCCTGGAGGCCCCACCTAGGGGTTATTATTTCTGTGGGTGGCTTGTTCTTCATGTTTCCAGCGAACATTAACTTGCCGCTCCTTCCCGCTGCACCGCTGTCACGAGCACTCGTAGCAACGTCCTCCACTGAATTGGTTGATATGACTTTTGAAATTGTATTTCGAGCAAAGAGCGCAAGTGTTGAAGGCTCTCGGGCAGGTGGCAAAATATGGCCGAGCTCAGCGTCGGCAGCCGGAGTGGTAGCCACTGTGGTCGTGGTGCTTCATGCGCTAGCACTACTCTCCAATAGCTATATCGTAGCTGAGGGCAACGTGATGCAATTCCTATCAGCAACCACTGGATTCCTCCTGATCGCCTGCGCGCAGCGCTCAGACACCAGCCGAAGTGCTGCTACGGTTGCTGCGTTAGCTTTTATCTTCGCGACACGAGTAAGCAGTGCGCTGGAACCGCCCAATATCATCAAGGCTTCTGCGACGTTGTGGAGAACTTTCATCCCGCTGGGTGCTACTGCTGCACTTGCTGTTGGCTTCTTTACGAAAGTGACCCAGTACACGGGGCAACGAGTGTCGCTAACGGGACGGTTCTTGCTCGCATTATCCGTACTCAGCTACGGTGTGTGTGCTATCTTCTGGGCAGCTTCCCCAATTGAGGTGGCATTCTGGAGACTCTGGCTGCCCCGTTTTGTTTATTTGGTCTTCCTCGGGTCTCTCGGCTGCCTCCTTGCGCGCGCTGCACGGCAACCAAAACATGCACAGCAGTCGACAAGCGACCATCTCCTCTTGCTCTGGCAAGTCGCTCCAGTCTTTATGGTAGTTCTCGGGCCTACGTCGCCGCTGTCAGTGTTGTGTGTGATTGTACAGTGTCTAAGCTTCGCATTTGTTGCCACTTGCTGCCGATCTCATGCTCCGGCAGAGTTTGGTGACAGCACGCCGTGGATACTGCTTTGGGCATCGAGTTCATACCAATCATTCTTCACCACGGGCCATGCGAACACGTTTACGAGTTTACAGAACGCGGCAGGCTTTGTGGGCTTCGACGACTTCAACTTCTATGTTGCAGGTGCGCTGTTGGGCTTCAACACTTTCGGCTGCTTCGCGTTGGCTGTGTTGGCACTGCCTTGGCTGACCTTGAAGCACAAACCGCAATTTGGCGGGGCTAGAATGCTATTTGTCTTCTCGGCCTACTTTTCTCTAAACGCTCTGGTGTCCGCGCTGTTTGTCGCGCTGCAGCGAAGACATTTGATGGTGTGGGCGATCTTCGCACCCAAGTTCATTTTCGACGGTGTTGTGCTGCTGGTCATAGATTTTCTGCTACTGCTACTGGTCGCACCGTTCAACCACCACAACAAGGACTCGACCAAGTCTCATAGATTAGAGTAGACAAGAGTTTTGGGAGTTCATACACAAAACTTACTCGAGCTCTAACCGCAACGTCGTAGTCATAGCATGCACGATGGCATCGCTCCACTCATCACTGTGCACTTCGCGAGTGTCAGTTCCACCTACGGTAGGGGCCGCAACTTCACGAATGCCGTTGCAAGAGATCATGATACACTCTCTTATCGATGCATCTGTAGCAGCAGGTTCCTCAATGTAGAACCCCTCAGAAATAGTTTCCCACGGTGGAGGCGCCAAGGGAATGGCGCTTGGAATAGCGATTCCCTGGTTGGCGCAGATCGCAGCCAGCTTCTTGAATGAGATTTCCCGTACGTTGCAACTCGAGCATAACAAGCACGAGTAGACCATCACCGCGTCGTCAGCTTCTATCCGCTTGGGGTATTTGGGTGTGAGCAACGAGAGAGCTCCGCAGCTAGCGCAGTTGCAAATCACGATTCGACTCTTGTACTGTTGATACAAGCGAGCCACAAGCGTTGGCAGCAAATTCTCCAGGGACGCTACTGCGTCGATTTGATAAGCGGTGTCAGCCACGCTTGATGCCCCTCGCGGTTGGAGCTTCATCGTAATTATCTTTGCTCGATTCGAGTGAATTGATGTGCCAACAGCAACAACATCTGGAAGCCACCGGGTGATGGTTATCGGGCGTTTGCCGTCACTGACAATAAACCTTTCAATCAATTCTCGAGACTGCAGAGAATGCCCAGTAATGCATCAGTATGTCAAAGCAACAGTCACCAGAATACGCTACCGTCTACATGTACATACCTTGATCTCGACATTTGCTGGAACACCATCGATTCCGAAATGAAGGTCATGTTCAGCTGCCTCTTTAGCACTGAGCAGCACGCGCGCACTGATGCTTCGCCCAGGTTGCTACAGTTCAAGTCGAACACATCAGATTCTAACGGTTTGATACAGCCAAATTTCAAGGCAACTTACCTGTGGTGACGAAATCTGTGTTTGTGAAGTGGAGCGCGCAGCTCGGACGTCCACATTATAAATGTCATTACCCTCTCGCACGAGCAGTTCTTCCTCTTCAAAGTCGCGCATGAAGTCACTTGCCGTGTATTTGCGACTGCGTGTTCGATTGCGCCTGCGTGTCGGTTTCTCTGATGTGGAGTCATCATTGTCTTCTTGCTCTGGTTTACACATGTACAAGCATAATGTGTTAGAGCACACACACAATCGTTGATTCAATAGTATGAAGCGTACCGCTGATCGTTGCTTGGCTCTCGCTCTCCTTTTTCTCCTTGGTAACAATTAGATCACGCTGCGTTCTGAAGTAGTCATCCACCGATCGCCATGACGTTTGTCCCCCGCGAGGTCCTTGGCTGTTACCATTTAATGCGTTCGCTGCAATGGCGCCATTCTCTGTTCCTTGTCCACTGCCCCATCCGTCGTCATTCGAGTGTTTGCTCTTCGTAGGCAACGTTGACGGTGGGTTTTGGATTTCCGCATACTGAGCTGCAAAAGACTGAGAGCGTGGCAGTGACGGGTATCCCAACACAAGCTTCGGGTTCTTCACAACGATGCCGCTCTGGACTCGTACTCTAGGGTACACGGGGGGTTCCACAGACTGTCCCCATATGCTGCTGTCACTGGCAATCTTGGCGCCATCTAGCATAAGCAGCATACGTCGGTTTTTCATGCTGCTAAGCTCGGCATCGTTCCAGGGTTGTCCATCCAGCTCAATTGGCTCCCCCAAGTAGAAGAGCACTTCACGTCTATAGTCCGGCCGTCGAGAGATCGGGTTGAACTCCATTTTCAAGTACGCAAGTCTCGGCAGCCTCGACAACAACTCGGTCTCCGTGACATCATCGATCAAGTTGTGAGAGACGTCCAATCTCTCGAGTGCCGAGAGTGTCTCTAGCCCCTTCAGCGACGCGATCCGGTTCACCGCAAGGTCCAGCTCTCTCAGCCCGCGCAGCGCCTGGATCGGCGGCACGTCTCTCAGTCGATTATGACACAAACTCAGCACCTCCAGCGAACTGGTCGCCATGCTCGTCTCCACCTTTTCAACGTTGTTCCAGCCCAGATCCAGTGTGCGTACAACTGTCAGCAAGTTCACAGACGTGTCTAGGACTTCCAGGCCACAACAGTTCATCTGCAGCTTCCGCAGCTTCCTCCAGGGCTTTTCTTGTCCGTGGTGGGGTGTTAGCAACTGCTTCAACGTCGTCACCTGCGTGTGCTCGATATGCAGCTCTCTGAGCTGTCCAGCAAAGCAATGGACATTGTGTAACGCCCTGACGTCCGTATTCAGAGCCTCAATAACCTTCAGCGAGGGAAAAATCTCCACCTCAACGGGTCTCGGCGCCTCATTCTCTTCCTGCGACTGGTGCAGCCGCAGCCGCTGCACTTCCCGCAGGATCGTGGACAGCTTGAGCACCTGTAAGTGGGCGCTGGCCTTGACCTTGAGCTGCAGCTGCGGCTGAATGGTCCACGCCTGCACCACACGCGTGTCAGCGTCTCGTTTGGGCGCTAGCGCGTCGTGCAGGCGGAAGGCCAGCAGGTCCACCTGGCGCGCGCTCAGTACGAGGAACTGGCGACCCAGCGTCGCCGCGTGCTGCTGCAGCATCTCCTCCAGCTCCTTGAGGAAGGCTTCTTCGCTCAGAGCCTCGTCTAGCGCGATACCCGGCGCCTGCGGGGCCGCCGCGGGGCCCCGCGCAACACCCAGCGGCAGCGCACGCACTTCAAGTCGATCCATGCATACAAAGTGACAAAAATAAGAGCCATGTTCTCGATCAACACAACAAGCGCCTATGCGACAAAAATATATGCCCGGCAAGATCGCGGCATCGACAAAATGAGCGCCCGCGGGGGAGAAAACCTGAGAGAAAGCCCGAAACCCGAGGGAAGCGAGCCACTTTCACCCATTCCGCATCTTGCGCGCGCTTCAACGTGCGCCTAGAGCTAGCCCAGGGCCGCCCCCGAGAGAGTGAGAGAGGAAGCACGGCAGGCGACGAGGGCCAGCGGCGGCGCAAGAGACAGCGCAGCACCTCGCGGAAGAAGAAAAAGCCTTGCAGCAACGTGAGCAGGGAGCTTGTCTCGCGCCCCGCGTGCACGATACCCGGCCCACCGAGCCCCCGCAGCAGCCCCTCCACGAGCAGCGGCGGGCAGGAGAAGAAGCTGCACGTCCGGTCCATGGAGCGCGCCCCCGCCCAGGACCAGGACGGCCAGAAGCGGCGCAAAAAGAGCCAGGAGAACACGACGCCCATGCAGGACGACGAGCTCGAGCTCTTTCACGTGGTGCAGGACGACCTGCGCCTCAAGTCCACGGTGGGCTGGCAGAACGCCGTCAAGGTGCTCAACTCGGCCCTGGCGCACGCCGACCGGCCCGAGAGCCAGGCCTTCCTGGACGACGCCTTCGCCAAGATCGTCAGCATTATGCTGGACCAGCAGTGCGTGACTGCAGCTTTTATTTTTGTTCCTGTTGGATGAGGTGTTGATTTTTTATTATTGTTTCTTTGCAGTGCTAGTAAGATCGGGTCTTTTGAAAAGTCGTGCGTGACGCAGTGTCTGTCGCTGGCGGTGCCGCTTGTCATCGCTCAGTTGAAGGCCGGCAAGTACTTTCAGGCACTGCCCGTGCTGACCATGCTGTTGAGCAAGAAGAAGACGTTCTACAAGGACTTGCGCACGTCGGCCATGATCGGCAGCTACTGGAACAAAGTGCCGGGCTCGCCTGAAGTGCGCGCGCAGTGCATCGAGGCGTTCTGTGAGCTTAAGGGATTCCACTTGCTGCTTAGCACGCTGGAACTTCTGATGCAGAACCACCGCGAAGGCGACGACTTGGAAGCGGCCATGGATAGCGAGGACATTCGGATTCTCCTGCAGGCGCTGCTGGAGTTCCGCACGTCAGTTCCGGAAAGTATCTGCACACAGATTTCCGTGCTGATCATGACGTATTTCACAAAGATCTCGGACTCGGTGCTGAAAAAGGAGTCGAGTGACGCGGTGGGAGCCGTGATTGCTATCATTCGGAGGCTTGTGGACGCAGGGATCGTGTCGTCCGAAGCCATTAATGCGTTGTGGCTTGATATCACCGAGAGGTACGTCGAATCGACTTCCTTGCCTCTGCGACTTTTCGGCCTTGAGCAGATCAACCAGATTGTCAACTGTGCCCGAGCATCGCGCGCGTTTCCGCCGCAATACTTGGTTCGGAACGCTGGCACTGCTGCCGTTAATGGTGTGTACCATCTGAAGGCTAACTCGACATCAGCAACGTACGTGTTCCGGCAGCAAGAAACAGGTCAGGTGTTCACGCTCTTTTGCTGCACCATGAAAAGTGGCTTGAAGTGGTGGTTTATCTCGGAGGCTGACAAGATGCAGCCCGGATCAGACCAGGACATTGATTATTACCAACATCAGTCACAGTACGAAGAGTACTTGCCACCAACGCACAATTGGATCCCTACGGGGAAAGGAGAGGCCCCTGCCCCCGAACTGATCGCAGAAAGTGTCCACGAAAATGGCGATGAGGATCTTACGCGACTGGATTATATATTGAGCACGTGGGTGGTGGAGAAGAAAATTCTTGAGGAGATTTTTGGCGATCGAATTCATCGTGAAATTGTGTCGCGCAGTGCGTTGCTAGTCAAGTTTCTGGCGGAATCCAACAAGTTGGATACGCACTCCATTGATGTGATTTGGCAGTCCTGTATCCAGAAAGACCAGACGCTGGTTCATGAGATCCACAACCTACTGATCGCTACGGTGCCATTTTTATCGAATGAGCTGCTATTGCACCTGGTGGAAAGCATTCATGCCTCGTTATTGCGAAGTCTGGAAAGTAACGAGCCTTTCCCGGAGCTGATTTCATTCTTACAGCGGCTGGCGACTAATTCCCCGAGCTTTCTTATGGAGCGCAACGTGAATGTTACGACAGCAATCTTGCAGCTACTCTGGTCGATTCAAATGCACTGCAGTATTGCAAACATTCGACTGAGTAGGAGTTTGCGTGATTTCTTCCAAGAAGGACTGCGCAGTGAATTTGGCGAGCCGCTGCGAAAGGCATTTTTGAACGAATGTATTGACGGTATTAAAAAGTCTTGCTCGTTATCAAGCTCGGCGCCAGATTCTGTTACCACTCCGTCCTCTGCAACTATTGCACCTGCACCCAGCAGTACTGGCTTAGGCTCATCTGCTACGTCGGCAGAGCTATCGAGCAAGGATTCTACCGCCTCCAAGTCTTTGGAGCTGCTAAAGTTCTTGATCGACTCATACCGACTGGATCAGGCGCTCGTGGTGGAATCGCTGAATTCAGAGCACGGCTTGGTGAGCTTGCTGTTTGATGAGCTCGCGACATTTGTGGCACGGAGTACGGACAAGCAGTCCTCGAGCTATCGCACTGCCATCGGTCATCGCCTAGAACTGATTCACTACATCCACGTGAAATCCCCAAAGCTGGAGCTCTCAATTCCGCAAATTGAGCGCCTGTGGCAAGTGTTGTCGTCGTCACCTGCTGAACGTGAATTCTGCTTGATTTTTTTCAACCAGACAAGCATGCGCAGTCACCAACCGGCTGGAGCAGCACTTGGCATAAGCACTGTTGGTGGATCGATTAGCTCGGCCTTCAGCTTAGATGTGTGCTTCTACGTTTTCAACGAGCTCTTGTGCAACCAAACCGACTTCCGAACACTTGGATGCATGGGCTACAAATGCTTCAACACCTACTTCGTGGGCCTCAATGCGCAACAGAAATTGATGCAACGCATTGAGGATTCTACGAAATCAAATTCGCTAAATTTGCTTGGTATGGATGCTCTGTGGCGTATCGCGTTTGAAGCTCCTATTGAAGTCGCTGAAATGGCTACGCGTGAGTTGCTTCGTGTTTATGAGCGATCGTGCGACGAGCTGAGCCATGAGGGCGACAGCGAATCAGATGAAGGCGTGAAAGATTTCCTGGCGCGAGTATTTAAACAGTTGTCAACTGTGAAGGACAGCTCGCCAGACTCACTAAAATTAGTGCAGCAATGCTCCAGTTTGCTCACAGGCCTGGTATCTAGTGCCCGTAAGAAGCAGGCATTTGTTCCACATGGTCTGAGTGGGCGCGGTGCGTATTTCACTATAAAGGTCATAGCTCAGCGGATTCCTTCATCCAATACGAGCGGGGCAACAAGTGGTGCGTCAGCAACAACAGCTGCTGCAAACCACGACAACGCGGTGCGGAATATGCAGGCATCGGCATACTCCAACCAGACATTGTGGCTTTTCCGCAAGCAAATCGAAAAACTAGTGGGCCATCCAATGCAGCAGACAAAAATCCTGTCGTCTGGCTCGGCGATCACTGGTGACAAAAAAACTCTTGCTGACTTGCAGATCACGGAGTCCAGCGAGCTGCGCGTGTTAATGTTCAACTCGGTTGTGCAACGCACTAACTTGATGGACCAAGAGCAAGTGATGACTTCGGCAGGCAAAGACTTGCCTTCTTCTTCCTCATCATCCCAACACCATCCTGGTCTTGTGATTGCTCGTGATGCCTCGTACTTTGAAATTCTTTTCCGTGTGCTCGACATCGTGGAAGGACATTCTGTCCACGAATTGCTGTGGGCCTTTTTGAAACAGATCCCTTCAAGCGAGGAGCTTCTGAGCCGGGTTTACAGCATCGGTGCGACTGAGACGAGTGGCGGAGATGTGAATATGAGCTCCCCATCAGATGAGGCGGTTAATGGGGGAAGCAAACCGGATTGGTCATCGTTGGTGAAAGGAATATCTTCCCACCAAGCTATTTACACGCTGCAAATCATGGATGCGTTGTTACTCCCTTCAGACGTCGCTAAGATCTCATTTGCGCAGACTTACCTCCAGCGCTTCATTTCTGGTGGTGGGTTCCACGAAGTACTATCATATTTTATTAACGCAAACTTCCATGAGAGCTCTTTCAACGAAGGTGCGGCTGTGGCTCTCCGTATCCTGAAGTTTTGCCTTTTTGACTCAGGCCATGACAATGGGCTGTATTCAGCTACTTCCAACGGAGACATTCCGGCTGAGGTGCTTTCTGGTAGCGACTCAATGGCTGTCGATCACGACGCTGGCAAGAGTCCCGAAGTTTCGAGGGCAAAAATTATTGTGGAGCAGAGTCGCTATGATCAGCTGGTACTAAAGATCGCGGAGCTTGTGGTTTCTGAGTATTCACGCATCGAGGAGAAACCCCCTGCCAAGAAGACGGCGTACCGCATTTTGATCGATGCTGTCAAAACTGTGGAATCGATCGTGTCGATTGCGCATGACGCTGCGGCCAAGTATATTAGGGCGTTGGAGCCACGCGCCATCATTGTCAATATCTTTACGAAGTTTGAGTCGGAGCAGGTACGAGAACAGTGGCTGTCATCGTTGGAATCAGTATGCAAGGCTTCTGATGCTGCTGCTGAAGTGGTCTTTGAGGAGTGCACACAGTCGATTGATCGTATTGAAAACGTGAGTGCGCCGTGTGACCAATACACGCGCGTGCTTTGCGCTTTGGCGCGTCTAGAGGGTGGAAACTCATCCTCCTATTGCCAAAGATTGGCGCAAGCTGTTGTCGTTAAGTTGCGTCGTGGCTTCTCAAGCAAATTCTTAGCCTGCAACGAGCGGTCAGGCGAAGTGCTGATTGGATTGCTGGAGTTTTTGCGGGAAGTGTTGGTGGTACACGTCGATGTGCGATCCAAAATTGCGCGCGACATTGTGGACGTCGTCTACGAAGAGTGTTTATTCACTCTACCTTCGGAGGATCGTCGCCGCTGCCCGCTGTGCGTGTCGCTCGAAACGCGACGGCCGGCATTCAAACTACTAGCGAGTGCCATTTCTTCAGACGCCAGCATTTTACACGATTTGCAAGGCCGCTTGACCAAGCTATTCACACGAAGCGATGCGCTGCGGTTTAAGTGGGGCCAAGAGAATAACATTGAAACGCGTGGCAATGGCGAGCATGTTGGACTCAAAAACCAGGGCTGCTCGTGCTACATGAACTCCTTCCTACAGCAGCTTTTCATGCACCCAACGCTGCGCCAAGGCTTGCTAGGTGCTAATGTAGCACCGCGCCCCACTCCCCAAGAACCCACAAAAGGAGAGGCTGAAAATTTCCCAGAGCGCTTAGTAGGGTGCCGTGTTGCGTTGGAGTGCGTAGGAGGCCGGGTGTATGAAGCAAACGTTGTAGGGTACGACGATCTTACAGGCCAGCACACGATGCGATACGAGAATGGTGGTGAAGCTAGCTTTGTACTTGCAGAGGGGCGACCTGGGAGCGAAAACGGCCGCTATGTTATTCTACAACCAGAGTTGACGGGCACTGACGCGACGTTGGAAGTTCTTCGTCAACTCCAGCGCACGTTCTGCTACCTGCGTGACAGTGAGATGCGTTACTTCAATCCGAAGGCGTTCGTCGACTCATGCACGTGCCTGAACTTGGAGTTTTCTGTATATCAGCAGAACGATGCCACAGAATTCTGCGATAAACTGTTGGATCGCCTAGAGACCGGTCTAAAAACGACGCCACAAGGCACAAGGTGTCTTCAGGATGTGCTTGGAGGAAAACTCATTTCGCAAAAACTTCCAAAGGACTGTGGCCATCGCTATGAACGTGAAGAACCGTTTATTCGCTTAGAGTTGCAGATTCGAGGAAAGGAAAGCATCGAGGAATCACTCTCCGCATTTGTTGAAGGGGAGCTCATGGATGGTGACAACAAGGTGGAATGCGAGCTCTGCGCTACAAAAAAGGCCGCTGTGCGGCGCACTTGCTTTGGATCGCTGCCAAATTTGCTGATTCTCCACCTAAAGCGCTTTGATCTGGACTATACAACGTTTGAAACGGTGAAGTTGAACAATCGTTGTTCATTCCCCATGCGTTTGAGCATGAAACCATACACAAAGGCGGGCATCGAAGAGCAAGAAGCTCGTTCTAATTTGCAGCAAGAACGAGAAGAAACATCTACCGATGAAGATATGGCCTCGGATGACTCCAGTGACTCCGATGAATTTATGGCAGATGTAAATGGTGATTCTCCAGTGATTCAAACATCTTCATCGCCTAGGTCAAGCAGTAAACTGACAGCATCAGTGTCTCCGCGCAGCGCATCCTGTGACAACAGTGGTGAAGATGACGAAAAATGCAGTACCAAGTTGGACCCTAACTACGAATACCGTCTAAAGGGTGTTTTGGTACACTCCGGTGTAGCGCAGGGTGGTCACTACTACTCGTTCATTTACGATCACATGTCTGAAAAGTGGTTCAAGTATGATGACGAAGATGTGACTCCTTTTGACCCCAGTAACATTGAGGCAGAGTGTTTTGGAGGAGTGCAGCGACGCTCATGGCACGGCTCAAACAACTCGATGGAGATGGAGGTATTTAGCAACGCACTGATGCTCTTTTACGAGAAGGTTATCCCCGTCGAGCCCGAGGCGACCTCAGCTAGTAAGAGTGAGACTGGGCCTGAAACATCGACTGATGTTGTTGTTGCTGCTCCGGACGAAGATCGCTGCGAGTACGAAGGAGAAGTATGGAAGTCCAACGAGGCGTTCCTTCAAAATTCCTACCTGTTCGACGTCGAATTTCACGAGTTCCTGCGAGAGATGGTACAGTCTCAGTATATTAAAGACACCCCCGTACCAACGGAAGAGGTCGTGCCCATGGCTCTGTCGCCTCCACCCTACTCGAAGGACTCAGCATCTCCCCCAGCCGTGCCAGTGGCGGTCGCAGTGCCTACACTTCGAGCTGACGAAGAGATCCAGATGACACTGACTGAAATTGGAGTAGAATTTGTGCTGAGTGTATTGCTGCACTCGCGCGAAAAACATGGAATTGCACGATGGATTACCATGCTGGCGTCTAAGTTCACAAGATCCAAGGCTATCTGCGCGCGCTTTTTCTCGGAACTGTCAACGTCAAAGCGTATTATGTGGCTACGTGGATTACTATTTGAGTGCCCTGACTCGATCGCTCGTCAATCCTTTGTGCACTTGGTGTCGCGTGCACTTACCGCCTATGAAGCGCACCGCAAGGAAGAACAAAGTGGTTTGGACAAGGAATGTGCTGAAGCCGCTGCGGTAGCTGACACAACAGTCATCCGCGCCTTTTTGGAGACGCTTGCTTCTTTCTTAGATCAAACGTCTATTATGCAGCAATCTCATTTGGAGGAGTGTTTCATGCTCTTGCGCAACTGCGCTGAGATCAGCGCCACGGCACGTTCCCAGCTGCAACAACTCGAAATGATTGCACGCTTGATTAACTTCTTCCTGTGCGATCGTGGCCCGAGCGCACTGAAGGATGCCTTCCCGTCATCGACACTGCAACCAACAGCATCACGATATGCGTCGCCTGACTATCAGTATTTGCTGGAGGCTGTTATTGCAATCCTGGGGTTGCCGAGGCGAACGACAGAGCCCTTGCTCACAGAGAGTAGCACACAGTATCCACACCGTACGGTTTTATCAGAGAAGGCCGAGCATGCTCTGGCCGAAATCTTCGAGGACTACAAGACACTGGGAGGCGCGGATGGCAACCCTGGTTTGGGGCTCGATGAGCTAAAGAAGTTCTTCTCCGTGTCACTCAGCAGTGCAACTAGCAGCCCTGCAGTTGAACAGCAGGCTCGAAGCATGCTAGTCAAGTACGGTACACCGAGCGCTGACACAGTGAAGGATGAGTCTGCTGCAACAACTTCACATGTAGAGCTCGATGGCTTCATGCTGTACTATACGGATTTGGCGGCATCATCGTCGAAGTCAGTGCTACAAGATCTACGTGCATTTGGCTTTAGCGAGGACCTCCAGCGACACTCCTTAACGTGCGGAGAACTTCCTACCGCAGCTCAAGTGCTCGAGGGTCTCAGCCCGTTGAGCCGTGGTGCTTTGCTCAACGATGTATTCTTTGATTCGGCGCTCGAGGAGGAGGCAGAAACGACGTGTGAGCTGTTGCTACGGTTGAGTTTGGGAGACCGCGAGACATCTACACGTCTGCTACGTGCTCTTCTGCACTGCTTGCAGAGCACCGAGACAGGATGGAAGGGGCAGCCTGTTGTGGATGCGTGCGCGTTGGCGGTGCAGCGCGTACTAGGTTACGAGTGTGATTACCAGAAGGGACTTGTGGAGTTGGCGCTGGTTCACACCGACTACGGCTTGCTTAGCTCCGCACGCAGTCGAGAGAATTTGCGCTCGCGCTACGTGAACACTGCACACGTCCCTCTTTTCGTATATCGACAACTGGTTCTCGTGCTCGAGCTGCGTGCACGAGTACCTGCAGTAAGTGCGTGGTTGTCAGAGCACCGCAGTGAGTGGGAGTGGTTCTATGAATGGCTACGCCTCGAGTCGCTGCAGCCGAGCTTGGGTGGACGCCTTGCAATATTGCGACGAGAGCCGGCCAAGCTAGAGATGCTGTGGCGGTTGGGCGAGGCACTGGGCATTCCCTACCAGGAGGAGCAGCGACGCTATGTGGTGGAAGGTGCTGGATATGCCAATGTGAACGGGGTGTACGTTAGCACGTCTCACATCCACGATAACTGTTTGACGTACGCTTGCGTGAAAAGTGACATCGAGTACACGCTATTCCGCTGCTGCATGCCCAGCAAGGCTCGTCGCTGGTACATTTCCTACTCGCCGAACAAGAATCTACTGGGAACGATGTCGGACGAGGACTTCTACTTTGTGCAGTCGCACATTGATGACGAGGCCCCGCCAGTAGATGGCTGGAAGGTGTGGGTGAAGAACGAGAAGGCTAAGCCGCCCGTGCCGACCGTGCGTCTCCATAGTTCTACGGTGGCGGCGCTGGACGGTGAAGGGGACGCGGCTGATGCGTCCGACTCCGTTGATGGCTACATGCCGGAAAGCGGCTTCCCCGAGCACGAAGAGGGCTCGAGTGCCCCCACCGCGCCTTCCTCGGACATGGTCGTAGAGACTGTGGACGTGGATGCGGACGCGGAGACGGTGGAATATGACGACAGCGAGGACGAGATCCGCGACAGCAACGAGCGCTTCCGAGCAGTGCACTTGGACACGCAGGATGACGGCAGTGGCACGGACGACTTCATGTAAGCAAGCGAACTCGCCGGGAGGGGAGAGTAACATTATGTAGCTTTTTGCCATTCGTCCCGGCCGCACGGACTCGTTGCTCGCGGGCCGGAGGGATTTCTGGTTGGCAGGGAAGGGAGGAACAGGGGTGCTTGTGTGGTGAAGATTGATAAAGAAAACAAATTGCAATTTACGTTGAAGCTGTGCGTGGCGCAGTGCTCTCTGGTGAGCGACCTGCGCTGTGAGGACTATCCCTACGTTTCGATGGACGAACGACGCTCTCACTTGGCACCACTGCAGTTGAAGCACGCATCTCGGTTTACCATCTTCGTGGCGTGCCTCCTCTTCGTGGCCCTGCGCTCGCCGAGTCTGTGCACGCCAACAAGACCTACGGGCGAGCTGCTCGGAGCCATGTCACGGCGCTGGTAGTTTTTTGTCGAGCGCTCCTCTTCAAAATGCGCTGAAGCTGTCCTCTACCCAAACTTTCGCATCTGGTTTGCAGGATCTGTAGATGGAACCCGTAGCCACTTAATCGGTGATGCGATCCATGCGCATCGTCACTCCATTGCAGAGACCGCCGCTCCGTATCCGCTGGCAATCGAACTGCAAGCCATTCATCCACTTCCGCTCTGATCAACGCACGAACCACCTGGCGTCCATGCCAGCGCTCTACCGTACAGTCTACGGGTAAGGCCGAAGCTAGGGCGAGAGCGCTGGCTACCATGGTGCAGATCACGGGCAAATTTTGATAGGCATGGCAGGCCGCGTGGATCACTCGCCTTCTACCGGTACCCACGCGCAGGATCGCCGGCCTTTGATCGGCAGGGTGGGTTGGCCGGCGGAGAAAGTTCACGCGGCAATCAAACGTGGCGGCATTACTCAGTGCAACGCCACGTTGGCGTCGTACTCGTCTCCATCGGCCGTGTCTCTGCTCGACTCCATGACAGAAGTGCCAAGCGAAGTGCACTTGTCCGGGAAAGCACTCTTGAGTCGAACAAGGACCAAGCAGCGATATGATATAGGGAGCGCGCCGGCAGACACGAAAGAATGCCATCACAGGCTATTATGGCCTGTGATGGCCGCAAGACCAACATGCTCCGTGTCACGGCGACTGCGGCCACCCAACGACAATCAACAAATGAATTCAACACCCGTGCATTGTCTGCAGCCAGCGAGGCGGAGCCCGCCGAAAAAAGTATCGTGCATCATAATGCGTACGAGGATCGTTTTCGGGGATCGGACCAGCCACTGGTGCTCGGCAAAAATTTGCGTCAAGCCCGGCCATCCTTCAAGTGTGCATCGGACCAGCCCTCGGAGCGCAGAGCGGGCAGCGCTCGGGCTCCGGCGCGGTGCAAGCCGGACGGTGCTGGCCCAGCTGGGAAGCTACAGCGGGCGACGAATAAATCAAGCGTACTATCGCTGCGATACTCGTCGTGAGTCGCGAGTCATGAGCGCCACCCGCGGCAGCTTCGCCTCTGGATTGCTGCGCCCTGGCGTTGGCGTTACACGTAATACTACGCCGGCCGCTGCAGTCATAATCGATCGCCCTTCACCCCACGGCACCAGGAGCTGGAGCTGCTGGAGATTTGGCTAAGTCGGCGTCTCGTTGTCGTGCAACCGGACGATGACCATTTTTTAACGCGAGCAGAAACGGGAGCAGAAACGGCTGCGACTGTCACCGCTTCAGGGCTCCGAGCAGCACATTCGCACTTGTACCACCAGGAGTGCAGAGCTCCAGAAGAAGCTCAGCAGCCACCGCCCCGGAAGCCGCTGGAAAGACAGAAGCCGGAAAAGCTCGACTTTCGTTCGCGACTTCATCGCCGTCTCCGCTCACCTCCGGAGCCTCATCTGCACTTTGGGATTCGCCTCCGACGTCGCAAGCTCCTTTAGGTCACGCGCAAGCCTTGTCTGCCTGCCAGCATCGTTGCAGGCTCGTCTCGACTGCTACTAACACGGACAACACCAGCAAAACTCAACACAGCTCCAGTATGGCGACTCAAATGGACCAGCTCCCGCAGGTGCCGCCACCGGGAACCAGCCCCCGCTCCAGTAACTCCTGGAGCCGCTGCGATCAGGCCGTGGCCCGCGTGGCGCCCATCGCCACCACCACGTGCCAAGTGTGCTCCAAGTGCATCGCCAAGGGCGAGTGGCAGCTCGGCCTCATGTTCATCCACGTCGAGGGCTTCATGCTCATGGAGTGGTACCACCTGCAGTGCTCCAAGTCTCTGCAGGGCAGCGGCTTGTCTGATGTCCTGCAGACTGTGCAGAGCGAGATGACGCCAGCGCAGAAGCAGGAGTTCCAGTTGGCGTGCCAGAAGGCGTCGGCCTCGTGAGCTCAAGAAGCGAGCTGGTGAGTTGGAATACCCGCTGGCTCGAGCTTCTGGATGTATCCATGTCGAGTGCCGTCCCGAGTATCGTCACGCTGTCACAGTAACTAGATGTTTGTCACAAGGAAATGCCCCCCAGCGAAGGGTGGAAAGAGGAACGCGAAGAAGCGTCCGGTATGCAAGAGTAGATAGAGTAGAACAAGCAAAAAAATAAGCCGAATGAACGTGCCGCCGATTACTTTACACTTCGCTTGTCTGCGACTATGCCCACCGACGACCATTTGTGAAGCTCGCTCGGTGCCAGGGTTTACTTTAGCTTTCCAGGTACATAGTAGCTCCGTATCCGAGCCATACTTCCGCGATCTTACCCAAACCTGGAAGATTCAGGAAGGGCGTATTAAAGGTACTGCTAATAGACCAGTGCTGGAATTCTCGATCTTTGAAGTGCACCATCCACACAAGTTGTGGTGCTGGTGGATTTCACCTCTGGACAGGCACTATGCATTTCGATGGACGAAAGCAATGATCAGCCCAGAGCAGAAGCCGCGGCAGCCACTAGGATGTACGTGATTTCACATGCGACGTTCTTTGTGAAATAATTCGCAGTCAGACCTTGCACGTGACCGCACCATTTACCCAGCACCGACGTCAGCGTACACGACGAAGCTGTCTGGGTATAACGTCTCCTGGAAAAGGCTGCGAAGAAGTCCCAACTTCGCTTGGATTCTTGCTCGGACACAGTAGCAGCTAGAGGCCTGGACACGAAGCTAGCCTCGCCCAACACCGCAGCTTAATCGGCCCGTCGATTCGAAATCAAGCGCGCGTGGAAAGATGTCGTTGACGTTGGTCATATCACAGCATCCGCAGTTACGAGCAACCACCGAGCACGTTCGCAGTCCTGTCTTGCGTCCGCTGAAATCTGCACAACTGCATTTTTGGATTCGCCTCCTTTCACACAAGCGACTTAACAAGCTCCTCCCACCCCGCCGTGCCTTGTCTGCCTGTTTTCGCTGGACTTCACTGGGGCAACAACGCGCCACTGCAGTCTTTTCTCGAACACGGACAGCACCAGCAAAACTCAACACAGCTCCAGTATGGCGACTCAAATGGACCAGCTCCCGCAGGTGCCGCCACCGGGAACCAGCCCCCGCTCCAGTAACTCCTGGAGCCGCTGCGATCAGGCCGTGGCCCGCGTGGCGCCCATCGCCACCACCACGTGCCAAGTGTGCTCCAAGTGCATCGCCAAGGGCGAGTGGCAGCTCGGCCTCATGTTCATCCACGTCGAGGGCTTCATGCTCATGGAGTGGTACCACCTGCAGTGCTTCAAGTCTCTGCAGGGCAGCGGCTTGTCTGATGTCCTGCAGACTGTGCAGAGCGAGATGACGCCAGCGCAGAAGCAGGAGTTCCAGTTGGCTTGCCAGAACGCAGCAATCTACAGTAGTGACTAGCAAATCACACTGGTCATAACGTCCCGAGAAAGGTGAACCAGCAACCCCAGTAACAAGTAGAGTAGATAGACATCACTAGAACAAGCACAATCGAAATGACCACGTCGAGCATTACAGTACCTCCTGCTTCGGTCTTCGACTAGTCCTCTTTGTCGGCAGTCATGGCCTTCAGCGACCACTTATCGCGCTTGATGTCCAGGTGCAGAGGCGCCCAGTGCAGCTTTTCAGGAACGACCTGCGGACCCTTCTTCGTCAGCTTCGCCAGGTGCGCCTCTACGATCTGTGTGGGGACCACGTACACGTACTGCCCACCAAGATACTTAATCATGTTGAGGTGCTGCAGCGTCGCGATGATGTCTTCGTTCTTGATAGACGTCATCTTCAAATTAAAAAGCAGAGTGATTAGTTCCGAGTTTACAAAACTGTCGCCCATGCGAGGTGCCGGTAAACGTACCCGCGTGAGCTCCATGATGGACACTTCCTTCTCGGGGTAATCTTTCAAGATGCGCAACAGTTCGCGCGTCCAGTAACTCCGATAACTCACGAGACCAAGGTCCGACAGCGGCTTCTCAGGCGAACCCACTTTCTCTTCCTTCTTGCTCAGCTCGTAGGAGAATTGGATGATGAAGTGGCCGTAACCTTTCCGCTGGTGGCACGGGAACGTAAGAATACAAGCCAGGTTGTAGCCAAGCTCGGAGTACTTCTCTTTGGAGAAATAGCCCACCGGGTGGAAGCCGCGCGAGTCGACCTCGCAGATGATGTAGAATAGGAAGGGGTCCACGTCGTAGTACAAGGTTTTATGATCCAGGAACAGCCTACGCCACCAAAAGAAAGAAGACACTAGAGTCAGACCCCCAACTTCATTTCGGAATGACGGAGGACGTACTTGGCCAAGTAGCACAGATTCTGGCAGTAGACTTTGGAGATTGCACCGTCCACCTCGAAAACACTCAGATTCTCATGCCGATAGATTTCGTTGCCCGGCGGATGCTGTCGTCATCGTATCAACAAGAACACAACCGTGAGTCTACCGGAGAAACGAACAAAAATCGGGTCTACTTACACGGTTGCACACGCGGCGCTCTTGGTGCACCGCCAACTCGCGCTTGTGGCAGAAGAATGCCATGCAAAACTCGCAAAAGTGTAGCTGCTCAGTATAAGTCACAAAAACATCAGTATCCCAGAACAAGCCCCATCTTCAATGCAGTACGTACGCAGTCGATGGAACCATCCGGGTAATACTCCTTCGGGAACGGCGAAAAATACCAAGCTGCCATACGGAAGCGCCCCATTTCCACAAACCGCACATTCTGCACAAAATAGTCAGCACTACCAGCGTCAATAACACCTGACCATTACCCGACACTCCTTTCTGACTCCCACCTTCACTTTAGTGACCTCCTCGTGCTCTCGAATACTGGCCGCGTCCATGCCTTCGTGCTCGTCATGCTCCTCTGGCGGGGCAAACTCCTGGTCGTCGGTCGTTTTCCGCTTCTGGCCGCGAGTGCGCGCCGAGGCGTCGGACGCTGCAGCGGTACTTTCTTTCCTGTCCGAGGTGGTCGAGTGGCTCTTGCTGCGGCTCTTAGCGCGCTGCTCTTTCTCCTTCTCCTTGGCATCTTTCTCCTTCAGCTTGAGCGTCTCCTCGTCGGTACCTCGGCGTACGATCTCGTGCTCGTTGATCCACTCGTCCATGCGGCGATTGAACTGCGCATAGTACCAACATTTGTCACAACATGCAATACACAAAATAAAAATAAAAAATCGCATACATCGTGCCAATGCACGTAATACTTGAAGCGATCGTTGCTCAGGGCCGCTGTATGGCCAAAAATGATTTTGGAATGTATTAGCACCAACGTTTGACAATTAAATTCAAAAGTAGGAGTTTTTCTCGCAGAACAGCTACGTACTGCGGTCGATGACGACGCACGGGCGTTCCGTCTTACCCATCCAACGAGCCACGAGTGTGGCCCCCACGGGGAAGCCCGGGCCCTCGCTCTCAGCCTCCTCCTTGCCCTCCTTGCCCTCCGCGCCGCCCTCGAGCTTGGACCGCATTTTGACAATTGCGCAAAAACAAATATAGTATTACCTCACTCGAGTGACCTAAAAGCTGAGGTGAAGAAAAGCATCAAGAGATGGAGGGGCACGAGGACGAGCTGGATCTGGACGAGCGCCTGGCGGCCCAGCAGCCGCTGCTGGGGCTGCACGAGACCCCCTACAAGGCACATAACAAGCGCGAGAAGCCCTGGTACCGCCGGCGTCTCGCTGCAGTCACGGGCGCGGTGCTGCTGCTGATTTCCCTCTCATACCTGATAGTGTCCAGCCAGATCGCACGCATCGCCACCAAGGCCATCAAGGACACGGTGATGCACATCGAAAAAATGGACCTGAGCCACCCTCGAGTGGACAGTGTGACGCTCAACCTGAGTCTGAGTCTCATCGCGGCGTCGCCGTTCCCCGCAACCGTGGAGCCTGCGATCTTTAATATCAAGTATCACGATAACGAGGTCGGAGCGTTCCTGTCCCCTATGATGACAATTCGGCACGGGGTGAATAACCAGATATTCCCCAATGCAACACTGCAAATTAGGGACAGAAAAGCTTGGGACGAATTTGCAGGCGACATGATGAGGCTACCGAACGTGCAGTATGAAATTTCAGGCTCGTTGAACATTCATGTTCGACTTCTGGGAGGGTTGGTGAAGTTGAGCGCCTCGGACATCCCGTTGAAGAAAACTATGAAGTTTGAAGGAATGGACGGACTTCGGGACATGCAGATCGCTGACGTGGACATGAGCCACTCGACGCAGGAAAAAGTGCTGGCGACCATCAAAACGTGTATTCGGAACCCGTCGATCACGACGATTCGGCCAGTGGGGGCGTTGTGTCTTAATGCTCATTCCCCGAAATTGGGTGAACACACTTTGGTGGCACACTTGACGACATCGACGGACACGAGTTTGCCAGTTGCGAACAGTGACCCATCTCACCCGTTCTGTGCTTTGTTGCAGGGGTCGACGGATATGGCCAAGGGGTATAATTTGCTGGAGCTGCAGGGTGAAATGCTGGGCACAAACTCGGAGGCTATCAGTGGGCTTATTACCAAGTACCTCGGCAACGTGTCGGCGGAACTTACGGTGGTGACATGTGAATCGCAGGCCACGTCGGTGGATTTGTATAACCAAGCGATGAAGAACTTGACGATTAACAGCGCACTGCCACCTCAAAAGGATCCATTGGTTGGAAATATGTTTTTCCGCGGTATCTCGCTGCATGCTCCAGAAGAGGGCAAGGCAAATGAGTTTGTGCGGCTTGATACCGCCGTTCTAGTGGAGGCGACGAGTCCGTTGGGACCGAATTCGGCGTTGACCATCACGGATGTTCACATGAATGTGAGTCTGAATGGCGCCGATGTGGCTCTTGGGACGCTGTCGACGTTGTCTGTCAACATTATTGACGGAAAGCTGGTGGACCGAAGCAACATTTCTGTCGACTGCTTGACGCAACTTGATTTCGCAGAGAAGGGTGAGGCATTCGGTAGATTCGTTCGCGCATCGGTTGTGAAGGAGCAGGTTCCATTGACGCTCGCTGGTAGTATGAATGTGGTGTGCCATGGAGCCCTGGGTAGGATGTCCCCATTTTAAGTCCGAGCGCGTATGTCCTTACTGAAAATGTTATCGTCCGTTGTCCATATTTTGTAGGAACGCTGAAGCTGACCGGGTTGCCCCTGCGTACCACTGCTCTACTCAAAGGAATGAACAACTTTCAAGATGTGACAGTACAGAGCTTCAGTCTGCCGGGTACCGGTAGTGCGTCAGCGAACGAAGAGCCGATTCAAACACAAATTGAAATTCGCAACCCGTCGGTGTTCACGGTGGCCATCGGCACTCTCACGATGGACTTAGGGTTGAATGCACCCCGTGAAAAGTTTGGAACACTTCGTGGCACGATGAATCTGGCTCCAGGAAAAAACGAGCTAGAGATGAACGGTCAATTAAAACCTGTCAAGGATGCAGCAGGGCAAGTAAGTGATGCCGTGGCGGGATTTTTCTCGAGATATCTTGAGGGAAATAGTTCCCAGGTTGTTGTAAAGATTACGGATACGCAGTATGCGGACTGCGCATGGATGCACGAGGCACTGGTGGGGTTGACAATTGGGACCAGCTTTCCTGGCGTCAGGAAAGGCTTCCAGCTGATCTCGAATATCAAAATGAACCAACTGGATGTCATTTTGGACGAGGCGCCTCCCGGTGAGAGAGGCCCAATGACTAATACGCGCATGCAGGTCCGCACGGATATGAAGGCAAAGGTTAAAATGCCAGCATCTATCAACATGCCACTAAAAATCTCCAACCTGTCGGTTGCGTTGACTCTGGAAAATGAAAGTGGACGTCACCTTGGCTCGTTGGTTTCTGACCGGGAAACTTGCGAGTTTAACCAGACAGCTGGTGGAGCCTTCCGGTTAAACATGAGTCACTTCTACCCGATTGGTTTTAATGATCTCGAAGACGTTGGCGCGATGGCCAATTTTATTGAGCGCCTGCTTACGAAAAACGGCAGTATCATGATGCGGCTAGCTAGCGATATCGGTGCCAACCAAGGAGCATTCCCTGATGTTGTGACGAGAATGGGAATGCTTGCTCTTAGCAATATACCCGTTAAAGGTAAACCACTTATCCCAGCAATGGACTCTTTTCGCCACCCACCAGTCAAGGTGCTCAGTGTGGACATCCAGCACGGCTCGAAATCTTCCATGGTAATGACGATGGAGTTTTCCCTGCAAAATCCCTCCATCGTGCAAACCAAGTTGGGTTCGCTCGTTCTGGACGTATTTTTTGAAGGCACGCGAATGGGCTCTGCGAAGATCTCGGACTTCAGCCTCAACTGCTGCGGTAAACCGACCATTCTCCAAGGAAACTTTGATTACAACCCGCGAGCGTCTGACCTCGCTGTCGCAGAAAGGTTTTTGTCGAACTTTGTGTGTGGTTATTTCACGCATGGGGCTGCCCAGGAGGTATTGCTTTCTGATCGAGTCTCACTTGCCCCATCTTTGCGCTATTGTGCTAACGTGCATTTCGCTCCTTAAATTGTAGATCGCTATCAAGGGGTCGGCCGAGAGCACTTCACTGGACTTGCTCCAACCGGCGATGAAGGATCTCTCGATCCCCTCAAAGCTGCCTACATTGACAGAGCTATTTCCAGCTACGCCAACGCTGGTGACCTCGTCGCTGCTGTATATCCCATCACTCTTCCACTTGACACAGATCCCGACGTCGCTGGAACTGCGGAACCCATTCAGTGAAAATATCACGGTGACTATGGTGGATTTGGAGTTGTATCCTTGCGAAGATCAGGTTTCAGGTAAGTACGAACGTAGTTGGTCGAATGATTGGATTTACTCTTTGTACTCACTCAGCACCGTTGCCTGTCATGCTAGGTGACGACGGCAAACTGATGTGCAAAAAGTACTTCGCCGAGTCTCTTGCTCGGTTCGCGCCTGCGGTGTTTCAGTCGATTTTTATCCCTGCAAACACCAACGGCTGCTTCTCGTGCTGCCAAGGCTCACACTGTGATGCCCATGTGTCGTTGTGTCCGCGTGCTTCGGCTGGTCAGTGCATGAGCGCTGACGTGCAAAGCTTCTTGAGTCCGGAAGCCATTGCGACAATTATCCATTCGCTAACGGGAGGGCTGCTCATGCGAGTTAATGGCACCATCGGTGCATCGATTGGGGGCTATGCTACGCGCCTGTTTTACCAGCAAGACGGACTCCTGGTGACCATGACCAAGTAGCGCAGAGATTACGAAGATCGGTAAGCGTAGTGCTATGTGTTGGCTGAACGGTGTGCTTTTTATTTGATCACTTGATACGTGGTCAATTCAAACGTGAAAGCGATTGCAACGCTGAGTCTTATCTTTTGAAGATGCGCTTTTCCACGGGTCTTGAGAGCAACAGGGCCACCACAGTGAAGATGAGACCAAGTTCAAACCCAACGTCGCCGTGGGAAGCAAGAGGGCCTGCGAACCAGGTCTGACTCATACCAAGTGCCACACCTGCGCAACCGCACAAGAACGAGAAAATGGCAGCGAAGCCGATCGGAAGTTTGTCCGGCTTGTTGTAGTCGTCAACGTTGTAGCCCCCGAACCCACCACGAAATACGAAGTGTTCGGTCAGCGCAACGGAAGAGTAGATGGTGGCCCAATCTACAACACACAAGCGTCAGCAGTCAGCAGGAGCTCGAGCATTTTCACTACAAGAGCAGGGAACGTACAAGCGATGAAGTTCATGAAGTTGTTCAGCACCGACTCGAAGTGGGCGTAGCCCTCGATGGCGATGATGGAGTACACGATTGCGGCAATCAATGCCCAGATAAACCGCGGGATGACTCGAGTCCAGCGACCAATCACCTTGATGTTGAGTGTGACCGAATAAACGTTTGGGCAGTTGTTGGCGACAGTCGAGAGCGCCATGATAACGAGACAGAAGCGGCCAAAGTCACCGAGATGGGGAATGAGTACAGCGCCGATCAAACCTCCAGCACCCGAGTCGTTGTAGCCATTGAGGTAAATGTTGTCGGTGGCATCAGGGTCGAGACCGGTAGCTGACATGACGATCACGGAGATCCACTCCGTGAAAATCGAGGGGAACATTAGACCAACCCACGTCGCGAAGAAGATTTTGCGCTTGCTCTCCGTCGGTGGATGATAAACGGTGTAGTCGGCCGCCATAGGACCCCAGCTGATAGCGGTGCCGAACACCACGGAGAAGAAGCTGAGCACGCCCGAGACTTCAGCGCTGCCCGTACCCATCGGGATGTGAACGTACGCCCCCGAGTGGATGAACGTGCCCAACAGGATCAAGTACACGATGAAGTTGGGGATCCACGAGTAGCGCTCGTAGTAGTGCACGACCTTGTACCCGAAGAGTGTGATGAGGAACGTGCAGAATGCGATGATGATGATGCCGGCCCAGCCAGGGACGTCGGTGTTGACAGCGTGGATGAGCTCGGCACCGACAATGACGTTCACAGTCGCCCACCCGAGTCCAGACAGACACGCGATACCCGAGACGAGGCGAATGCCATAGTGGCCGAACCAGAATCGTCCGAGGACCATCTGACGCAGTCCAAACACTGGACCGAAGCACGAGAAGTAGCATGTCGGCAGCATTCCAAGCAAATTGGCGAACAGGATCACAAGCATCGAGTCCACAACGCCGAGACCGTAGATGGCTTTACCCAGGATACCGACGGCGAAGTGGCCCATGACCATATTTGGCGACAACCACATGGTGCACACGTTGATGAGCGACGTGTCAGTGCGCTCGTCTTCCGGCACGCGCTCGATGCTACGGGGCTCCATGTAGTTCTTCTCGGCCCATCGCTGAGCTCTAGCGTACCAGGTGTCTCCATTCTCGTACTCGACGGGGACGTCGGCGCCGGCGTCGAAACGAACGTACGAGTTAGCAGAGCTCTTCTCCAGGTCACGCTCTTGCGTGTGTGTCATGGTGATGGCGAAGTCGACAAGACCTGCAGGCAGCAAAATGAAGAATGTAATGCCATTGCTTTCTGCGGGACCAGCACCGCCTTCAAGGCGGTACATTCGTGCTATCCTACAGTTTCCGTGCAGCAAAGCTTGCTCTCATCATTCGTGATTCTTCCTCGGGCCAATGGTCAACCCCAACGGCGAGCTGACGCGCCATGACGAAGGCAAACGTTAACGCTACATGTACTGCCGAATCGAAGTGGTATCGATAAGCATGTCGCTAGCATTGTCCTGAGCTTTTGCTCGAAGCCAGCCGGAAGTTCTTCGAAAAATGCTTCCGGTGCTTCGTTTTGCAGGATACCAATCAAGTTACCAATGTTAAGGTAAACGAAAGTCAAGCGTTGCATTTGAACACGGTTTTGCTGCCAACCTAGATCTGGCGTCGATGATCTAGCTCAGCGGGTGGTCGTGCCATCCCCCACCCAAGTTGTTGGTTTAGCGCTTGAAGAAGTGCAGCTCCAGCGGCCGCGAGACCAGCATCGCCACGACCGTGAAGATGCAGCCCAACTCGAAGCCGATGTCACCGCGACTGGCAAGCGGACCGACGAACCACGTCTGGCTCATACCCAGCGCCACGCCCGCGCAGCCGCACAAGAAGGAGAAAACGGCAGCGAAGCCGATCGGGAGCTTGCTCTTCGTGTTGTAGTCGTCCACATTGTAACCACGGAAGCCGCGTCGAAACACGAAGTGGTCCGTGAGCGCAATGGACACGTAAATCGTCGCCCAGTACGCGATGAAGTTCATGAAGTTGTTCAGCACCGACTCGAAGTGCGAGTAGCCCTCAATGGCGATAACCGCGTACACGATCGCTCCGATCAGCGCCCACAGGAATCGAGGAACCACGCGCGTCCAGCGGCCAATCACCTTGATGTTGAGTGTGAAAGAGTACACGTTTGGACAGTTGTTGGCGACAGTCGAGAGCGCCATGATAACGAGACAGAAGCGGCCAAAGTCACCGAGATGGGGAATGAGTACAGCGCCGATCAAACCTCCAGCACCCGAGTCGTTGTAGCCATTGAGGTAAATGTTGTCGGTGGCATCAGGGTCGAGACCGGTAGCTGACATGACGATCACGGAGATCCACTCCGTGAAGACCGAAGGGAAGATCAATCCCAGCCATGTCGCGAAGAAGATTTTGCGCTTGCTCTCCGTCGGTGGATGATAAACGGTGTAGTCGGCCGCCATGGAGCTCCAACTAATTGCCGTTCCGAACACCACGGAGAAGAAGCTGAGCACGCCCGAGACTTCAGCGCTGCCCGTACCCATCGGGATGTGAACGTACGCCCCCGAGTGGATGAACGTGCCCAACAGGATCAAGTACACGATGAAGTTGGGGATCCACGAGTAGCGCTCGTAGTAGTGCACGACCTTGTACCCGAAGAGTGTGATGAGGAACGTGCAGAATGCGATGATGATGATGCCGGCCCAGCCAGGGACGTCGGTGTTGACAGCGTGGATGAGCTCGGCACCGACAATGACGTTCACAGTCGCCCACCCGAGTCCAGACAGACACGCGATACCCGAGACGAGGCGAATGCCATAGTGGCCGAACCAGAATCGTCCGAGGACCATCTGACGCAGTCCAAACACTGGACCGAAGCACGAGAAGTAGCATGTCGGCAGCATTCCAAGCAAATTGGCGAACAGGATCACAAGCATCGAGTCCACAACGCCGAGACCGTAGATGGCTTTACCCAGGATACCGACGGCGAAGTGGCCCATGACCATATTTGGCGACAACCACATGGTGCACACGTTGATGAGCGACGTGTCAGTGCGCTCGTCTTCCGGCACGCGCTCGATGCTACGGGGCTCCATGTAGTTCTTCTCGGCCCATCGCTGAGCTCTAGCGTACCAGGTGTCTCCATTCTCGTACTCGACGGGGACGTCGGCGCCGGCGTCGAAACGAACGTACGAGTTAGCAGAGCTCTTCTCCAGGTCACGCTCTTGAGCGTGCGGCATCGTGCTGCGGCTGTAGGCTCCGTTTGACCCGAATGATCAGATGAGGACGCTGGAACTGCGCAAAAAGAAGAATGAATTCCATGCAACTCGGTGGAGCGGAGTCCGAGCGCATGCAAGTGTCGGTGATGCAGCGCTTCTCGATACCCTATACGAGTCGTACTACGACAGTCCACCGGCTTCAATCGAGTCCCTTGTTGCATGCGGCGGCCAATGAGCAGGTCTCCCGGCGGTATGACGCACCGCCGATCCTCCGCGTCCGATTGAAGTGAAGTCTCCGTTGTTATCAGGACGCCTCGGTCTTGTGCGCTAGTCGCGCGTAAAGCGTGTGCAGCGATCCTGAAGGACCGCGGCCGGAGACTTGCATACAGCAGCGAACCTTGGCGATTTGCTGCACTTTGGGCTGCAGTGCTGAACGTGTATCAGCTCTCTGCGGTTGTGCCGGGTAACTCGATCGGCGCCAGCGCTGTGCTCCTTCAAGACCGACTCATCAACGCTGCGTCGTCTACGAAGTTGGTACACCACGGCAGCAGCACCGGCGGCATGCCCTCACTACCCTCAATTGGCCGCATACACGGCGACGAGCTGCTCCATCGATCAGCAGCGGGGTCGTTTAACTCGCGCTCCAAACAGCGACAGCCCACCACCACTAGACCAACTTCCTGCGCGGGTTAGTATACATGTAGTGCCACTAATTCGCGCAGGGCATTGTCACTCTTGTGACCGATGCCTATCAGCGTAGTGGCCGCGCGCAATGTTGTCCCGTGAATGCAATGCTGGTCACGTATATGCGCGCGACTACGTACGACTCGATTATGTGCGATCTCCGCTCGTCACTATTGCGAAAGGCACTCGTTGCTGCACCCACCTCGTGCACATGGGACGGGGCAGGATGGAGTTACGACATCAAGCTAGCACCCAGTCAAACCGTTCAATGCAACAATTTCAGTGATCTAGCTGCTGCTACTCCCTACGTGCTAACAGCCACTTAGCTACTCCTACTTCCTTCTTTATTCATACACATGTGCAAGTAGCGGTAGCGCATGCATTGTAGAGTCTTCTTGTCGAGGTGGCCGATCGGCTCTGACCCACAGAACATCTCGAAGGACAGCAGGACATACATACCGCAGTTGTAGCTGTCACTCTGGACGCCAAGACCAGGATCATGGATCTGCAAGCGAGCACTGGGTCTGACATCGCCTGGTAGCAACGCGATAATCTGCTGTGTCACGGCACGGATGCTGACAGCGTCGGAGGATCGTAGACGTACACTCTGCCTTTCTCCAGATTCATCAGTACAGCGCACCAGTGGTTGTTGTTGCAGTTGATTGGGAACAGCACTTTCATATTCTGTGTGACTCCAGCTAACGCCCGTTTAAAATACCCGCTATCTGTTGTCACAGCTCCATTTGAAATCCCCAGGTTAGACGGGTCGATCACTCGAACACTATGATCTGCACCAAATAGTTTGTGTAGGATCATCTGCATGACTTGAGCGCTAAGGGTTTCCTTCGCAGCCAGGTCAACCATGTCTGCATACTCGCTCGACAGAATTGGCAGACCTTCCAACAGCGTAGGTATAGGGGGGTCTTCTTCGACGTAGAAACTAGAGTTCCCATGACGCGTGAAGTCTAACCGACTAATCCAGGTCAGCGCTCTATTATTATTCTTAACAAATTTTGCTGCTGTGTGCCACTTTCGCATTAGTGCTATTGTAGAATTCGCGAACACTCCAACGCCAGGGATCTCCAGCGCCAGACGCATCTCCAATGTGCCCGGGTTTTTTGCTTGGTAGGCCGTGACCACGGCTGTGCGCTTTTTGATTAATTGCATAGGAAAGATTCGCACCACTTCTTCTGGTCGCATCAGGGGTTTTGTTGGGGGGAGTTTGGTTATCTCGTGGGCGATGGGGGGCTTCGGCTTGTTGGCAAACATGAACTCCCTGAAGTGCAGCATTGTCTCGTGTGTCGACCGGTAGGTGGGTTCACCATCCAGGAGTTCGTAAACTGTAAGTAGACTCATTTGTCGCTCGTGCATGTTCAGGTCTTCCTGTACCATTGTGATAACATGGTTCCGCTTTGCTTTGATAGCTTGTGGTTTTCCCTTTGGGTGCCCCCTGGCCTTTGGAGGACTCATGATCTGGAAATCCTGGGTCAAATTTGCAAGAGCAAGTGTCGAGCCGTTGTCGCCATTTTCATGCGATGTCTCGCTTTCAATGCTGCCCTTTTCAGTTTCCGTAACAATCGGTGATGGGTCCGCTTCCCTCTCGTCACCACTCGTGCCCGTTTCATTCGCAACCGCTTCCAAGTCGACACCACCGATACCCGTCTCGTTCCCACCCGAGTCCAACTCGTTCCCACCCGAGTCCAACTTGTCACCACTAATGCCCAAACCCGGTGGGTCTGCGCAAACTTGCGTGCTCTCCACCGAAGAAGCAGAACCCTCAATTGGTCTTAGAGTATCCACATATCTAGACGGGATAGCTTGGACTACCTCCAATGCCTCGCTCATCACTTCGCTGTCTGTAGTCCGTTAAACCACCCCGGAGATAGTATTGTACTCGCCATGCTTGAATAGTGAGACAACACCTCGCAACGCCTTCATTGCTGCCTGGTACTCCACCATCCCCAATCCACTCAAGTGCTCACTAATCGAAGTTGCCACGAAATTTGCTTTGCGGAACTTACGGTTGGAGTCCCAACATGTATTGACCTCCTTCAACACTCTGGATATACGGAACGGTTCATCAACCAGCTGGGGCAACTTAGACTCAACCCGAAGCGAGGATAGTAGCCAACGAGAATTCAGAAGATGGGTAGGAATTACGTTCTCAAAGTTGAGTGCCTTCCGAATGTAGAACACATGGCGACACGGCAACAAACGCGAAGCCATGAACAAACACGAAAATTCGATTTCGTAACAGAGTACTCGCTGCGTGGCTCATCCAATACGTCTTCATCGTCTTTATCGCACTGGATCAAGTATACGTCAGGGACCGGCTCGCGAAATATATACTTGGCAGAGGTGGTCGCGAAGTTGTACTGCTCGTACACAAGCTCACACGCGTGCTCGCTCACCAACTTCGAGAGGAAATTCATCTCTTGTTGGTATTTCGGATGCTGCACGACAGATAGTTTGTAGACTGCGTCCAGAAACTTCCTCTCCGCCTGGGCTTGGTAGACCATTTTCGACACAATACACTCATCCACTTGCATGAAGGAGTCCACAAGCTCTTTCAGCTGCTTCCACAAAGATTCGAGACGGTTATTTGTGTTGTTGCCCAGGGTGCAAGCATTCTGTCTTTCAAACGCACACCACATCTGACGACAGTTATCCCAGTTTTTCACGAAATACGCTTCAAATGGGTGCTTGCATTCTTCACGCGCTTCACCAAATGCGCCCAACTCAGTCCTACTGGTGCCCAACTGGGCCCCAACTGGACCCAACCCATTCCGATCGGTGCCCAACCGATCATCAGTTGACACTCTACCAGTCCCGACATCCATAATATGGCGCATATACTCACGCAGTCGCAAATACTGACGCTCCGTCTTTGCATACACCTTCTGCCAAGCGTTGAACCCATAATCCTTTGACGCTATCTGCTCTCGCAAATATTTCAACACGTGGAACTAGTACAACAGCAACGTCGCCTCCGGGAAAGCCCTTTTCAGCACGCCAATCTCGCCGAAATCTTTGTCGATCAAAATGCATTTGATACGACCCCACGCCGGATTGTTGCGTTTGAACTGCTCGAGGGCCGTCAAAAGCGTGGGATTGCGCTCGTTCTGAATGACTGCATGTTGAACGAACTGCCCCTTGCCGAATGCGTCGTGAGCCATGATCGAGAAAACCTTGTACTTCGACAAGTTTGTGCCGTGCGTGGCGTCGATCATCACGACCTCAGGGAAACGGTCGAACATCTCTCGCATGCACTTCGTCTGCAGCGTGATACAGGTAGCTATAGTCTATAATATAAGAACAAGTTAAACAACGGATTGTTAAGCAGCTGGAATAGCATTCGTACCTTGTCATGGACGGAGTCGACGAAAACGCCTCCAACATTCCCGGGCTCTTGCGTGAACTCGGCCATCCATTGCTTTAATCGTTTTGCGGATGTCTGAGCCGTATGCGCCTGTTTCTTCAGCTTGCGCACCAAATTGTGAATGTCCTGGCTTGTAGGATTGCAGTTGGAATTCTCGTGGATGAATTGCAGGATGCGTTTCTTCTTGGTGCCGGCTTTGACAAGCTCGGTAACATTCCTAGCCATCTCAGGCTCAAAAGACGTCCGGTTGTGCGGATAGTGATCGAACGTATGTCTAGAGAGCGAGTGGTTATGCTCCAAACGTGCAGCAGTAATTCGCAGCACGAACGTCGGAACCGCTGCCGCCGAGTCCGCCACTTGCACACATGTATTGATCTATGAAACGATAAAAAGTATTCGTGAGCCAATGTACACCCAACCAGCACCCAACCAGTACCCAACTATAGACGTATCCACTCAAACGAGCCCAAGTGAGCACCGAACACACCTGCACGTCACAGTCGAGAGCTCGCGAGTCTTGCCGCTTTCTCTTGCCTTGGCCTCGCGGCTTATACTTCCCTGCGTGGGTGCAGACAAACGTCTTCGAGTAGTGAACCCACTCGTCGGGCACAAGCAGCTTCGTGGACCGGGAATTTTGAAGTTTCTTATTTCGCGCCTCAACCTTGTTGTTTTGTGCAAACGCGGAAGCTCTGCACGAACCAGTTATATGAGTAAACATGTCAGATCATTCGAATCCGCTTCAGTTGTCATATTCAGTACTGCAAACGTTACCTGGTACGTCTCGGCCGAATAGGCTTATAAATATGCGTCCAAGGCGCTCCAGGAATCAAACTCGGTCTTCTCGGGCGGCGGCGCCATCACCACTGGTTGTTCGCGGCTCTGCGTTGTCTGCCGGCAGTCAGAATCATCCGAACGACGCTGCTTGGACGTTGAGCTGCCGGTACCCGACGACTCCGCCGACGAGTCAAGCCACTCCTCGTCGCTGTCCACCACCACTTCCCTACCACTCGCCTCGCCCTGGCGCCGCGGTCGCACCACTGCTTTGACGCGCAGGTCATTCACCATAGCTTCCCGGTTGCTGTTGATTCCTGCAGGGGAGAAGAAAGCATACCGATATACGACGTATACCAGCAGGACGGATACGGATATCAAGGGGTAGGGGAAAATGGGATCCTGTCCCATGTGCTTGAGGTGGGGTGCAGCACTCATTCTCATTGCGAAAAGATCCCAGCAATGAGCACCTTCGTCAAGAGCAAGCGACTCCCGAGCGGCCAGTCAATCCCCGCAGTCGCACTGGGCGTCTACAAGAGCGAGCCCGGGCCCGAGACCTACGACGCGGTGCTCGCCGCCCTCAAACTCGGATACCGACACATCGACACCGCCACTGCTTACCACAATGAATCCGACGTCGGCAAAGCTATTCGCGACTCAGGAATTGCTAGACACGAAGTCTTCGTGACGAGCAAGATTGTCGCCCCGCACAATCGGTGGAACTACGACGAGGTTGTGGAGGGGGTGCGGCTGAGCAACCGCAAGCTCGGACTCGAGTACATCGATCTGTACCTACTGCACGCTCCCTTTGACAGTGCGACTCGCGCCGACGCGTGGAAGGCACTCGAGGACGTGCAGGCTGAAGGCGTTGTGCGGGACATTGGCGTGTCGAACTTCGGTGTGCCGCACCTGCAGAAGCTGGCGGAGACGTGGCGCGTCAAGCCCGCGGTGAATCAGGTGGAGCTGCACCCGTGGCTGGCTCGTGCCGACACGGTCACGTTCTGCGAGGAGCAGGGTATTATAATGGAGGCGTACGCGCCCTTGGCACGTGGCCAGAAGATGCACGATCACACTCTGAAGCAGGTCGCGAGTGAGGTGGGAGCCACTTCTGCGCAGGTGCTGATCGCGTGGAGCTTGGCGAAGGGCTTCGTGACGCTGCCAAAGTCGGTCACCGAGTCGAGGATCAAGGAGAATCTGGAGGCGGCCAAGCTGGAGCTGTCGGACGAGCAGGTCGAAAGGCTGAACGGACTGGACGCCTACTTTGTGATTGCGTGGGACCCGATCAAGAACCACGACGTGTAAGTTGTGAGGACTGCCGACAAGAAGTGAGTTCTTCAGAAGTGCACCAGTTCATACTTGAAAGGCCCAGCATCTAGGTTCGAACCAGCGGTACGCGTGGAGCTATAATACGAGGCTGATAGACGTCAGTCTACCTAATCTCAACTTTGCGGTTGCTCGTCTAGCGTGATTTCATTGTCGATCGATTTGGAAAAAAAGGTTGAGGGACCTGTACAAGACACACGTGACCAGTGTTGGAATTGAGAGGTTATGCATCTCAGCCGAGTGCGAAGCTGCGAGAAGGAAGAAAAGATAGAGATCGATAGTCTATCGTGCCTGCGCCGTGAGTGTTCGCAATCACATTCTTGGCGGTGGACAGCGTCTCTTGCCTGCAAAGCAACCCAAACCGGTATTTGATCTTCCTACGACGCTCAGTCAACTTGGGCACTGAGATGTTCTACTGAAATTCTAGCACCCGGTGTTATTGCTACTGAACAACAAAACTCGTTTCACGTGTGAACAATGCTTGAGCCACCGTAGCCAGCACTCGCGGATCAAAAACTCACTGGAATGCCATAATAATCTACTTTTTCATTGAGTCAGTTAATAAAATATAAAGTGCACGCTCTAGATGTTCTCTATCGCTCGCTCAAATCGTTTCACACGAAAGCAGTGCGGCGGAGCTGCCAATGCGGAGGTGTCGCCGTTGACGTTTGCATTCTTCTCCGAAGAGGAACCAGTTCCATGTTGGTTCCCAAGCGGTGGGCCTGGATGAATGCCGTGGAACCGGAACCCTCCAGCGAGCTGAAAACCACCTCACCACCGAAGTAGCGAGCGAACAAACGCGCCATCGGCAGTCCGTAGCCGCCGCCGCTAAAGTGCTCACGGTACGTTGGGTAGTTCTCCGAGTCAATGGGCGGGCACAACGGGCTCGTGGTGTAGTCGTAGTGCCAAAGCTTGTTCCAGCGACTGCGAGGTACACCTCCGCCCTCGTCACTCACCTTGACCGTCAGGTCTTCACTGCCCTGGCAGATGACAATTTCCACGGGGGAAAGTTCACCGCCCGCATGGTACTTGCTCACGTCCGGGTAGATCTTGACGCCCGACACGTCCTCCACCGCCGGGATGTAGAAGCCCAACGACGGACTCTTCGGGTTCATCACGCGCTCGGATCGGTTCACTTTGCTGCGCGGCTGAAGTTGTGACCGCGAGCGGTGGTGCTCCACGGTCGCACGCATCGAGTTCTTGACGACCTCGAAGATCATGTGGTGCAGGTGCGACTCCACGTACATGAAGGGCACGTTGGCATTCGGCGTGGCACGGATCTGGACGGGTGGTGCCTCGCCGCAGTACTGGAGGCACAACCTCCGCGCCCGCTCGCACGCCTCACGGACAATCTGCTCGGCGTTCACGAGGTGGACGCGGCCGCCAGTGTGCTCCAGCGACTCGACGTGGTGTCCGATGATCATGCGGATGCCGATGCGGCCGAGGAAGAACTTGTCGAGGCGGTCCTTGATGTCTTCCTGCACGCTCTCGAGCTGCAGCGCGCTGTGGCCGAGATCTGTGGCCTTGAGCTCCTGCAGGCCATAGCAGATGAGCGGCACGAGGTTCGAGCCGCGCTCCTTGGCAGTGCGGATCTTGTCCGTGAACACGAGGTCCTCGGCGGCGTTAGTGGGCGACTTCATGCGGTTGATGCTCTGCAGCTCGTAGCGGTAGAAGTTGATGGCGTGGCGCACCGACGTCGTGGCGCTGAGACCCACGGGCAGGTCGGACAGCTCCATGATGGCCCGCGCGTATCGCGACTGCAGCTCCTTGTGCACGAACTTGGCCGACACGATATGCAGCTTCATGCTGCCGTCGGCGAAGGTGCGCATCTGCTGGAGCGACATGGGCGTGGGGTCCTTGTCGGCGATCTCGCGCACCTCGTCCATGGAGATGGCGCCGGGCTCGAAGTCGGGCTGGAAGGCGTTCAGGTGCAGCAGTGAGCAACCGTGGCGGGCGATGGCGGTTTTGGCCACCGCCGTGAACACCCCGGAGAGGAGGTGGGGGTTGGCACCGCACCGGACAATTTCCATTGTCTGGCTGTTGCTGCTCTAGTGTTGGTTGGAGATCAAATTCAATTATGAGCGAGCGTTGGTTGAGCCGTTTGTTTAGCAAGCGGCAAACTTCAGCTTCTGCTTGGTAGCGCGCGCGTCGCTGTGTCCGCTGTTCTTGTCGCTAAAGTTTACACTGCACGCCTCGAATTTAGAGGTAGTATTTGTGAGCCAGTTTATACAGGTTTAGATTAGGAACACTTCAGCCTATTATGCTCATATTGACTTTGAGTAGTAGATATGAAGGGGATCTATTTCTAGTTGTTTCAAACTGACGGTGGCACGGTACGATATGCGAACGCGCAAAGCCACAAGAAACGCGCCAACACGTGCGCATTCAAAAGGTGGATCAAAAGGTGGTTTGACAAGAATTTTCCTAACTCGACGTTCACTAGCAGCGTAACGTTGCCTTTCCGCCTCAGCACCTTGTGCGAGGAGGATCACAGCTCCATTTAGGTCTCCCCCTGACCGTTTACTGCTGGAGACGTTGAGCAGTAAACGCAGCTTTAATCTTGTGCACGACCTGTATAATAGGCCATCTTCGATTAACGAACGGCTCGGCTCTCGCGCCTTGCTTACTCACGGCCAAGAGGGACGAACATCAGCTCGCAGGTTTGACTGCACACCGCCCTGGAGTTTATGTTGCCGGTCAGCCACTGCTCCGCGTCGATTGCTCAGTCGCCGGCCGCGATTATCGAACGGATTGAAGAGGTCAACAGGATCTGAGTGTTTTGGGACCCTCATCAGTTTACGCTCGCATGGGAAATGAAAGTGCATGCTTGGCGGATCACAGGGTCTCCAATGGAGGCTCTCCATGTCCAAGCAACACGTAAACGACCGCGGCGAGATTCGAACTGAGGCCGATCTGCGGGTGCAGCTTGACTGTGCACCCAAGCCAGATAATAATGGTAGTTGTTGACTTGACGCAAAGTGTGAGTCCAAGCGTCCAACCTCACTGTCTGCTCGTCCGACAGCTTCGGTTTTGCCGCCTCGAAATGCGTGACTCCTTCGCCGACGTTGGCAGCGTCAATAAAACCTCTTGTGAAGCTCCACACGAGCCTGCATTTCGCTTGCGATCTGCATCATCACAACGGGGTCATTCGTCGTATGGGCACGAGCCAATGGCGAGTGAGTACGCCTCCGAGTTCCGCCGCAGTCTTACTTCGCTCGGTGAGTCCGCCAAGTATTAGAATAGAGCAAATAAAACCAGAAATCGCAAAGCGATCATGGATCATGGAGCTGTCGGGCCTGCCTCTTGGGGCCGAGCGACACGGCGGCCATCCACCAGACCATTGGCGTCTACCAACCACTATATAATATGAATGTGGATCGGCAGAACCTGCGTCAGGCGAAGCTGAGGAGCTCCAATCTCGTGCCAATCATCTAGCAACTTAAGGCTAACGACCTCCACTTCGGGGCTATTAGAGCGAATCGTGATACGTACGACTCCTGTGGTGAAGGTGACCGACCAGGGCGGCGTATCCTGCGCTGTCGCTGGCTACCGAAGAACTACCCGACCTAACTAAAACAATTCAGCGGAGACGGCTACGGGCATTAACATGGAGTCGGCCGTCCCGCTTCAACAGGCACCCGCCGGAGAGTAGAAGGCGGGCCGTCTTGCGATGCAGGAAGTTGAGTGTCGTAGTGCATGTACATGCGCGCTAACGAAGCCCAACGATTGATTACTTTGGCTCGCTGAACAAGCAACGCCGCGACGCGTTGACGACCACCGGAAAACAACTTCAACGTCAGCTCGCCGCGCACACCGCAGCAGCAAAGCTATCCCCCAACAACGCTGGTTGCCTCAACCACTTCCTACCAACACGTCCTGTGGTCGCAGTTATGGTGTCGCAGCCAGCTCCGCTTGCGTTTCGTTGGTCGATGCAGTGCCTTGAAGCAGCATCTGCGACCAATCACGCGTTTGGACGCCGCCCCGATTTGGGCAAAAGCTGCATTTGGCGATGCAAACCACGCGCCACCTACAGCTCCATGTCGATGTATGATCATCGCCCCCAGCTTCCAGCGCATTACATGGCCTACGATAATGTGGTGTGCCGGGCTTGGTCGCTTTTCGATTGAGTTGAAGTTCGGGCGCGCACGTTCTTGTGGCGTTTAACGGGCCAATCAGCGCGAGCTTCAGCTTTTGACGCTTGCGCAACGCCCTTCACAACGGGAAAAGCCCATCGGAGCTCATGGAGATGCTGGTGCACCGTGGCCTGCCAACGGCCTTGGGACGCGCGCGCCACGTTCACGGCGTCCAGATCCACCGCTTTGCGTCCGAGCTGTGCGTGCCGCTCGCAGACGCCTACAAGTCGAGCGGTTGCAGTGCGAAGGTTGCTGACGTTTCGGTGGTTCGTTTGTGCAGCCATGAGACGCCCATTCCCATGGACCAGGTGCGCGAGATCGCGGACACAGAGCCCACGCCACTGTCGCTGCAGCAGATGCGCTCGTTCTCGGACGGAGGCGCCAAGTTGCGCATCGTGTCGGCCAAGTTCCTGCACAAAGAGCTGCAGTCGCGCTTCGCTCGGTGAGACGCGAAAGCTGCGGCTTTCTACCAAGGGTTTTATGGTTCTGACAGTGCTTTGGAGTGTCTTTTGCAGCGCAATTGTGGAGCTGTCGGACCTGCCGCTGGGCCTGAGCGACACGACATCGATCCGTCACGCGATCGACGTGTATCGCCACGAGTTGCAGTGGATAAACTCTACCAAGCCACCGAGTTCAATTGTAAGGAGCAAGTGTTGGCAAGGGGTGGAGGGGGTTCTGACGGACTTGTTGGTGTTTTTCAGGCTGAGGACCGCCAGTTTACAGAGACGTTGCGCCAATCCAAGGCCAGGGGCTCGAACTTGGTGCCGCTGATTTGCTACGGACTGCGTCAACTCAAGGCCACGGACCTCGGACACAGCGCGCTGCAAATTGAGAGCGCGCAAGAAGATGTCAAGGGCCGTCTGGACAAGTTCTTCCTCGGTCGGATCGGCATCCGCATGCTCATTGGCCAGCATGTGGAGTCGCTCGAGCACCCGGGAGGACGTGTGCACCTTGTCCACGTGGAGGAGATCGTGCGGGAAGCCAGTGACCGAGCGCGATCTCTGTGTGTGCAGTACTGTGGTGCAGCACCTCCGGTCGAGATCCATGCGACGGCGAGTGCGAGTACTCCGTTGATGTACGTGCGGTCGCACCTGCACCACATGGTAAGCAAAACTACGTCGACGAAAACTGTTGTCGACTTTAGCTGATAGTTGTCGGACCTTGCTGATACAGGTTTTCGAGTTAGTGAAGAACGCTATGCGCGCAACGGTTGAATACGACCAAAAACTAACGCACAAGGCACCGGGGGCAGTCAACCATTTCAAGCAAGTCATGAATCGTGACAGTCCATCGTTGGGGTTCTTCTTGCCGTCCGTACGTGCTGTGTCATCAGCTGCGGCTTCATTGGTGCTCTTTGGTACTCACTATGGTCTTGCTTTGTTTTGGTACAGGTGGAAGACGTGTCTGGCGTCAAGATCTACCCGGACGTGAGCAAGTACAAACTCGGAGGTGAGCTCCCACCGGTGGAGATAGTCATCTGTGTTGGAAGTGAGGACTTGACCATCAAGGTGAGCGATGAAGGCGGAGGCGTGCCTCGCAGTCGCTGGAACAAGCTGTGGCACTACGACTACACCACGAGCCCTCCTTATCCGTCCATCGACGCCGACAACTTCCACAGCTACAGGCAACACTTTAGCGGCGGAGGCTACGGACTACCGATGGCAAGGTTATTTGCGCGCTACTTTGGAGGCGATATCACCTTCAGCTCGCTCGAGGGCTCCGGGTCGACGGGGTTCATCCAAGCGCACCGCCTTGGAACCAATATGGAAGTTGTGCCCGGTCATGCGTCGTTCAATCTCCAGCCGCTCTACTCGTAACTTAGAGATTTGACATGTTGAATACCAAGCTAAATAGTGACTTACGGTATGATCGAGGACGCGGCGGCAGCATAGACTTCGTAAAAAACTGTGTCAAGTGTAGGCCAATGATTGGTGCAACAATTATGATTACCTGCGGTCGTGATTAGTACGGTTGGATCGATCGAGGACTCGGCATGTTTTCAACAGCTTGTAGACTATTGTAGCAAGACCACCCAATTCATGCGGCGAGTTTCACCTGTTTGGTCTGTGCTCTGAAGAGCTACAGTAGGACGTCTTCTCCATTGCTTAAGGGAAGAAGACACTGCCGCGGCGCCCCTGTGACTAAGCCCGTGCCGCAAGCACTACCCACTGCAGCTGCCGCGAAAGATCTGGCGCAGCCACCAACCTGGGATGCGTATCAATTGCTGCCGCAGCGAGCCATGTCTAAGCCTGGATTGTACGACCAAACCAATTGCGGCGGACTAAGTCTCCAAGTCACTGCTCGTTCCAACCACTTTGTCAGTGGTGCGTGCCACTGTCGGCAAAACTCATCAACTACAATCGGATGACTGTATTGAAGTGGCGACACGGTCAACGTGCTTCGGCTGTACAATGCAGGAGAATACATGGCGATCGGTACGGCAATCGGACCAGAGCCCTAAAATTCGCGGCCAATACTTGGTTTCTCTTCGTGCGCGTTGGAGGACATTCCGACGACAGGCGCGTGCCAGCGTTGGGCCTTGGCTTGCCACAGTCGGATCGCGATGAAACTTTCTGTTCGTCACCATCGTTAGCGCGCACCCTTCGCCGCTTTTACGTGCGTGACGTTGGTGCACAGCGCGCAGTGGTTGGTCCGAGCTGGTGCTGTCACGCTTGGCACCAGCCTGCACGATTTCCCACGCCGCTCTCATTTCCAAATCGATTGCCTTGTGCGCAGTCGTCCCGCAGTCGTCACATCCACGTCCGAATTCATGCTGCCCACGCAGCCCCTCGTTGGCCCCAAACTCAGCGACGAAGCTGCCGAGATCGAGCGATTCCGTGCTCGCCACCGCCGTCTACAACGCGACCAGACGCTTCTCTCGACGCCCAGTTCGAAGGTGGGACCCCTAGATGTGGACGATGGTCGCACCCGCAAAATCTCGGCCAAGTCGCGACAAAAACAGCAGCAGATGCAGCTCAAGAGCCAGCAGGACGACGGCAATTGGCCCGTGGCGGCAGGTACCGAGATGCACGTCGGCTTCAACGCCTTCGACTTCTCGGCGTCACCCGAAGCCTTCCAGGAAGATCCGGAGTTACACGTCGAGAGCAAATCAGAGCCATTGGATGAGAAGAGTGAACAGAAGCAAAAAGAGCGCATGGCTGGAGTCGCCAAGCAAGTGATGTCCATGGGTTTCAACAGCGCCATTCTCTGGGAGCGGCGGTTTCCTGACCAGCGACAGCCTGGCAGGCTCATCCGGCAGCTACCCACTTTTGGCCAGAGCTCTGTGTGGAGTGCGCCCGTGCATTATGCTACGCCCAATGATCAGCGACGAGCGCTCTACTACCAACCGCAGTACTACGCGTGAGGTAGTCGTTGTAATTGTACCATAAGCTGTTGAATTTCAGAAGTACTATCAATTCGGATCGCTATCCCTCGAGCAAACTCGCCTTGAGTGGTACGCTTCAGCTGCTCTATGCAAGTTTGGCGAGATGGATGTGGTTGAGTTGGCAGACTACAAATGTGCCAATTCTTGCCGCTAGATCGGGCTTCGCCTTGCTTTCATCTCCACCCTGTTACGAGAGCTCGTGAATCATGTGATGCCCACAGTCATAAACTCGGCCGTGTCTTCAGAGGTCGTTTGCCGGTCGGATTATTTTGAAGCTCTGTGATTGGTGAAGCATATGATTACCACACGAAAAGATTAGTACGCTGCACGAGCTAGTGCACGAAAACTTTGGCGTGGCATTGGGGGGGGGGGGGCTACATCGTATATGCTCCGCCCGAGATCGCATACCTCCAATCCGATTCGTGCCGCGGTGATGCACCCCACAGCTTTTCTTGCTGCGCGGCGGCAGATGTCTCCTTGCCAGTCAAGACACAAATGGTGCAGTCTTATCCGACTTCGTCGGCGCTTCAACGACATCTGCTGATGGTCGACAAGACAACGTTCGCACTGACGGAAGCCAAGGCGAAGTCAATGCACATACCCCACAAACAACCGACTGACATCGGTGGGCAAGCAGCAGCAGCGGCGGTTTTCAGGGGCTCGCGCCAGTCCTGCCCTGCAGGATACCAACGTCCTCGGCATTTTCTATGAACGGTGCTGTGCAGACCAAACCAATCGCTGCCCCACAAGCGGCCCAGTCACGGGCAGATCAAGGCCTGTCACCCTTGGTGTACACTGTCCAGCCACAAGCCGCTATCACATGGGAACAGCTCGGTGAGTTTGGTCAAGCCAATGCGCGGCGTCGTAGTATCCACGTTCGCGCGGGCAAGATTTGCCATACCGGAGACTGTGAACGTTGAAGTGCGCGAAAAGTGACGTTCACGGAACCGGCGCGCGGATTGGTCAAAATGCGTATTTTTATCCAATCCACGCGCAGTCTTCGCGGGCGTCACGAAGTTCAGCAAAAGGCAACAACATCACTGCGCACCGCGCTCTTCCGTCCGCACTTCCCAATAGAACGCACCGAGCGCACCCACCCATGCTCCAGTTCATTTCGCCCACCGTCGGCCCTAAACTCGACGACGAGGCCGTCGAGATCGAGCGGTTCCGCGCGCGCCACCGCCGCCTGCTCCGCCACCAGGCGCAGCAGTTCACGCCCAGCTCCAAGGTCGAGGACCTGGACGTGGACGACGGCCGCAAGCGCAAAATCTCGGCCAATTGGCGCCTAAAACAGCAGCAGACGCAGGTTTCTATCCAACAGGGCGACGGCCATTGGCCCGTGTCGGCAGGTACGGAGATGCTCATGGGCTTCAACGCCTTCGACTTCTCGGCCTCGCCCGAGGCTTTCTACGGCGAGCAGGAGCAGAGCGTTTCCTTGTGTCACGCACACTCTGAGCAGCACAAGCAGCAGCGCATGGCTGAGGTGGCTAAGCAGGTCACGTCCATGGGCTTCCACTGTGCCAGTATGTGGGAGCAGAGCCTTCCGGGGCTGCGTCAGCCAGGAGGACCAATCCGCCAGCTGCCGGCGTTCGGACAAAGCGTCCCGTCGAGGAGCCTGTGGGTGCCCCCGATGCAGTACACTGCACAAGGTGACCAATGTTGGCCACCACACCACCAATCACAACATTACGCGTGAGCTGCTAGAATGTGTTTGTACCATAGTTTTCCCGTTTATAGTTTGTACCATAAGTTAACTCTTAAAGAATTCATCGACCATGGTCGGCGTTGATATCTATTTGCTTTACTTACACTTCTCGCACTCTTGCGCGATACCGTACATGTATTACGGCCCCTTGTCGTCGAGGTGACGAGGGTGGATAATGATGTGTGCTGCTAGGATATTAGTCAGCCTGACAATCGCTGGTTGATGAGAGTTGCCGGGGAAGAGGTTCATCACGAAATGCACAACGCATTGGTTTTTGTTTACTGGTACAGCTGAAACATGGACGCTATTCAAACGTTGAAAGGAACTCGGATCCAGCAGCTCACGCGTAGTATCGATAGTAGAGCGCGCGTCGCTGTTCAGCGTGGGTAGTGTAGTGCACGGGGGCCTCTCGTCGGCCGTTCTGACCGAGTGATGGCAACGTCCGGGCCAGTCCACCAGGCTGTGGAAGACTCGGGAATTTCCGCTCCCATAGACTCGCACTGTTGAAGCCCATCGACGTGACCTGCTTTGCCACATGAGCCATGTTGAGCTGTCGTTTCGTGAACAAGGCTTTGCCCTCGTCGGTCTCATCCGTCAGCATGTTGTTTTCATCCGACAGCTCTGAACCTTCGTGGTAGAAAGATTCAAGCTGCAGGTCAGTGATCTCGTGGGAAGGCAGAGCTTTGCTCTCCTCTGGCTGCTCGACCTCGTCGACGAAGCATTCCGGTGAAGCTGCGAAGTCAAAGGCGTTGAAGCCCAGGTGCATTTCGGTGCCAGCGGACTCGGGCCAGATACCGTCTTCCTGGTGGTTCACGGGCAGTTGTTGGTGTTGCTGCTGTCGCCTCTCGCGCCACTTGGCCGGGGTCTTACGTGTTCGGCCCTCGTCCACGTCCAGGTCTTCGACATTTGAGCTGGGGGCCACGTTCAGTTGCTGGTTGCGACGGTGACGGCGGTGGCAAGCGCGGAAGCGTTCAATCTCGACTACATCGGGCGAGAACTGCCACGGGAGCTGGAACATGTTGCAAGCGCGGAAGCAGTGCCGTTTGGAAATGAGGAAGGACGATTGAGACGACTGCACCTGAACTCGTATCAAGAGATCCGCCAGGCTGTGAACGCTCGAAAAAGGCCGCACAAGCACAGCGAAGAGCACTTCAACGTGGTCTCCGATCAAACAAAGGGGTCACGACGTGGACGTAGCATCGCTGTGCATTGGCTTGCCCAAGCACGTTTCCCTGCGGGATACAGTTGGGGAAGATGACGCACCGCAGGGCTTGGCTGTCGAGCTGTGACCGAGGTGCCTATGGTCAATCGATTGGAGTCTACGTACCTGCTTCGCTTGACGCGGTAGGAAACAGTGAGAGAGCTGCAGGCATCAACAACTTCGAGGTGCAAAGCAGATCGAAGTGAAAGCAATATGAGGATTGCAGCTAGGCGAGCAGCGAACACTGTCAATGCTCATGGCAACAGCGCTGATGAGAACGATGACGGCCATCGAAAAGATAATCAGCGACGGGCAATTAAAGCGCCGTACGACACAGCTGGCCGACTACGTCACATGAAAACCGATGGGCGCAGGAGGTGCAGATCCACCTTCTGCCTCGCCACGGGTTCTGCACAGCGAGAATCGTCCTGAGCTGAACGAAGGCACTGCATGGCGAGACCGGGGCAAGGCAAACCAAGCACAAAGTAAGCAATCAGTATAGACGCAAAACAATCAGTTCTAGCAGCAGATGCCCGTTGATGATTCCTCCACCGATTCCAAACGTGTTCGCTACCGCTCCAACCACGAGGGAAAACATGGGAAATAAGTGAAGCGATGATGACGTCCACTACAACAAACAATCACAACGAAAGCAGAGGCAAGACTTTCACGTGGAAGATAGCTTCATGTCAGGACTGTCAATTCTCTCTCTAGCACTGCCTTGATTTCGTCGACTTGAAGTACATGTTCGTCAACGAAAGTAAGACTGGGGGTGGGAAAGCTTCAAGGTGCCATCGCACATCGGAGTGTCCTGCAAGATCCGTCGGGACCCAATCAAGCTAAATACCGAAGTAGACAACTGGTCGAGCTCACGAAAGGGTCCCGATGCGCTGGTCACCCGTAGCAGTGTTGCTTTCGCGCCATTTACTTCAACGCTCAATTACTGGAACACCTCTGCTAATATCCGGCCAAAGGTTTGATGTTAACGAACACGAGGAAGTGCCAAGCATTTTCCATGGTGTTAGGGAAAAATAACACCAGCAAGTTTGTAGCAAGGTGTACGTAGATCCCATATTCGACGAGGTTGAAGAGCACTCAGTTGGCGTATTGAGGGCGAGCCGGTCTGCCGCGATGGTGCCTCCAATTTATAGTATTTTGATGAGTGGCTTTGGTAGCGGGGCTCAAGGAGCGTGCTTGGTGATTTTCATTGCCAAAGATTACCAAACGATGATGAGTGTCATTCTGCCCTCCGCCTCAAACTAGAGGATGCGTAGGCTTGAGATACCGAACGCCGCGTCTTGCTCCTCCACACGTGGGAAAAGCTCAGCTCGCATGACATCGTCCAGTGCCCTTAGTGCCCGATTAGCGTGGAAACCTACCACTTGATCCCGGTCGACACGCGCAACATGCTTCAGCGTGTGATACAGCGGCGGCAGCTGGTCCGGCATGAGCTCCAGCATCTTCCAGCCAAGCAGTTCCACGAGATATCGCAGCACAAATACAGCTCCACGACGCACCGCAACCACGCGTTGTTGTCGCACTTCCTCTTGGTGTTTCCTCAATCTTTGCTTCTTATGGTCCTCAGTAGTATCACTACCAGTAGATTTTGGTCGCCGCTTGACCTCAAACTCAAGTTCTAACTGCAAGACGCCGAAGACACACGTCAGGACGTCGAGGAGGAACGGCTGTAATCCCCACTGCAGCAGCGCGCAAACCTCCGCCAGGTTTGACAGACAACTTGCCCGCAGCGTAGCTGCTGCAAGTAGCTCCGCCTCACTTTCAGGTTCGTTGTCTGGAAGTTCAGATTCTGCTTTCGCTGCTGCTTCCTCTTCAGCGCTTGACACCTCTTGAATCAGTTGAACACGTCTACTGGCCTCTTTCTGAATGAGCTCAACATGTTGTCTCTTGGAGGGAAGAGGGCGGATGCAATCCAGATAAGCATACACAAACAGCTTGGCAAACTTCGGCAGTGTCTCGCCACACCGCTTGGCTGAGAACAACAGCGCTTCGCTTAGCTTGATACGGGATTCCAGTGACGTGTTCGGGTCTCGTAGGGCCTTCACAAGAGCAGGAATGGCCACGTTGGGATGTGCATCTGCTAGCGCTGCCAGACCCTGTACGGCTGCAAGAAAGACGTAGCTTTCGGAGTCGTGCAAATGAAGCAGGAACACACGAGCTAGAGCATGCACCCGCGGTGTCCACTCTGCATCGCGTGCGTACCCATGACTTCTACGAACAAGGTTTGTCAGCGAAACCACACCACGCGCGCGCAGAGGCACCAACTGACTTGACAGGTCTTGTTCGGCCTCCCGAAGCATTTTATCAAATGTTTGTTCGCCTTTTTTGACCGTATTGGCACCGGTAGCTTCTGTAGCACCGCGACTTAGAATTTGTGCACGCGCATTGCTTGAGAGCTCGGCAACTTCAGGCCGCGGGTGACGAGATAAAACTTCCAGTACTGGCAGCATTGCACGAAGTTGCTGCTCTTCCGAATCGCTGCGATGGGAAGAACCGGCCTCCAAAATTGTCATCACTACACCCAAGCAAATTGTCAGGATTTCGTCGCCTTCTTCCTCATCTCCGGCATTTTCTGCTTGTGTTACACTGTTGTCGTGCAGGTCTTGGTCCACAAGCTTACTCGTAGGCGTGTTGTATGTCTCTAAAACAGTTCCGATGCACTGCAAAACTGTTGCAGCACTGCGCAGCACGGATGGTCCTAGACACTCAATGAGAGTTAATAGCAGCATCAACACCATCTCGACACCTTCCGCGCTGGTAGGGCTTTTCATGAGCTCGTACAATGCCAGTGTCGACGTCACATCTTCGCTTTTGTCGCTTAACTCGCTGGATCCTTCTTTGCCGTGCTTTCGGACACGCATATACGTAAGCAACAGCGATGAAAAGAGGTCGCCCACCACTTCCGAGTTTTCCAGCTCTTTGTCACCCAGCAGCTCTACCAGCGGCATCAACAACGCTTTCAATGGTTCAGTGGGCTCTTCGTCGTTACCCATCAACGAAGAAGAGGTGTTAACGTGTCGAAGAGATATGCCACCTCCACCACCAGAACAAAATTGCCGAGGTGGTCTCCATGATTCTTGGGCATAATTCCGTTCGTACCCGCAGCCAGTCAAGGTGGTTTGGAGCGGCAACGTTACCGGTAGCACAGACACTTGAAGAAGTAATGCAGCACTGGAACACGAGCGAATCCACGCAGTAAGCAGCGCTCGTAGCGGTATCGCCAGAAAACTTTTACTTGTTGCGGCAAATGCATACATGTGCAAGAGCGGACGGACCAGCGGAGCGAGGGCCTGCAGAAAACGCTGGGAAGAAGGCGGGCCACAAAGTAGTAGCCGAGCGATGCCTACGCAGTGCATCAGATCCTCCTCAGTAGTGTCCCCAGCATCCGAACGGGTATCCTCATAGATCAGAAGCGGGTAGAACAGCACTGACAAGATTTGTGTATCAAACAAAGTCGGGTGGCGTGTTGCCAGCTGATCCGCCAACAGCGCTGCCATCTCGCCAAGCAGTTTGCTGCTGGTATTCCCTTTCTCAGGCGTGACTGCCGCAAGCAATAGTTCGCGTACTTGGGTGCACAAAGCGGCCGCGTACTTTTCAGGGTCCTCGCCACTTGGGCACTGACAGATGAGAGTGGCAACCTGCATTCTTGCCTGCGTGTTGCCCCCTTCCACCGCTCCGAGCAGCATTTCGATCGTCGCCACAATACCACCGTCTTCCATCAGCAAACGTGACAACAAATTACCACACCGCGCCTTAAACCGCCGACCTACCGCCTGCTCGCTCGCTGCAGGTGTAACCTGGCCCAGTGCTGCCCGCAGGCTACTCATACTCATTCGCAACGGCAGCACACGCAACACCATCTCTCGCAGCCGAATAAACTCTGTTTGTGTTGCCGTTGGTGTTTCTGTATCCATCGCAACCTCCCCATACACAAGCAGAGCCAGCAGCTCCACCACGTACTTGGGCAGGAGAATCGGCTGGAACTGCGGCAGCGACAGCAGCTGCAGCAACGCCTGCGTGATCCGCAACAGCTCGCTCGTCATCATTCCATCCTTCCTAGCAACCTCAGTAACCCCACTATATCCTCGATATCCCCACGCCAAAACCTCCTTGGAAACTACAGTCACAACAACTCATTCAGTACCAGTCTCCCAACTCACCCTAACGACGCTTCTTACTCTCCAAAGTTCGTGTAGCTCTTCTCTTCTCAAGGGGCAGCAGCATGCCTGCAGCTACTCGAGGGTACGCGCCCCAGCAGAAGAGCAGCTCCACGGCTGCCTGCAGCACCGAATAATCTCGCAGACTCAGTAAACCCGCGGGCGCCATGGGCTTTTCCGCTTGTCTGGGAGTCGGCGGTCCCATTGTCTCTCTCTCTTGAGCCTCCAGCGCGTCCAGCCGCGCCATGCAGAGGCTCAGACGCCGAAAGTTCAGCACGAGACCGCTCTGCCAGGCTTCGTCGTGCCACTGGATGTCCTGCTGCGTCTCGGAGGACCCACAAAGCCCACGCACGGCCTCCACGACCTCGTGATGGACGCTGTCGCCATCATCCGTTTTCTTGATGTCCCGCAGAGCGTCCACAAACACGCGCAGCGAGCGCATGAGCGCCTGCTGCTGCTGCACCTCAGCGTCCATGATTTGACCAGCAAAAAATGACAATAGTGAGCAGATTACGTCAACGTTTGACACAATATTTGTGTTAAGCGGTTGAGATTTTCGATTAGTGTGTTGAGGACGCACATTCTGTCCACCTGGAGTCTTCTACGAGTGTTTGAGCACCAGCAACAACGTCATGATGAAGATCATGACGAGCAGCAGGCCGATGCACTTCATGGGGCGGCTATTCTTCTGCGTTTGCTCGGCCTTCTCCAGCTCCTCGATCCCCTTCTCGGTCTGCTCCACCACCTGCTCCATGTTGTAGTCGATGCGATCGAGGATCGTGCCCTGGTCGATGACGAGCACTGCTAGTTCCTTAAATATTGTAGCCAGCTCCGTGATGGACGTGGCGATGCGCTGGATCTCCTGGTCCCGCTCGTTGATCACGTCCTCGGCGATCTCCACCTCCGTGACCTGCGCCTGTGTGAATCCCTGCGGCCAGTCGAGACAAGTATCACAGGTGTCAGTTCGCGTATGAACCTCTCCCAAACTCTAGTGCAACTCACTGTATCTCCTCCGCCGCGTCGTTTCTGCTTGGCATCGTTTTCCGAGAGGAAGTCAAACTCTACCGGACCCTCTTTCTGGTTCTTTACACGCGCGAGGTACGTCTTCTGCGACTTGCGGAAGTCGCCCGACAGCGTCTGAAGCTGCGTCGCCAATGCTCTGCTCGCCAATAACAACCAATAGCAAGTTCATCAGCCCACAACCACCTACACACCAGTATCCCCTCTGCTGCACTCACCGCTGCACGTTCTGTCTGGTCTTGGCGTCCGCAGCCGAGAATTCTCCGTTCCTGTCGCTCTGCGCCATCCGCCGCAGTCCCTTCTCGGCACTGCGGAACTCGTCCGTGATGTCCTGCGTGACGTGGTCGATCTCCTGTTCGTACTTGGACTCGGAGCCGTCGAAGCGCACCATGAGGCGACTCGTGTGCAGCTTGTTAAGCTTCTCCACTGGCCAGGCAGCAGCCACATTGTCAATAACTCAATACCTCAGCCTCCTCCTCCTTAGTGTCATCCTGCCCACTCACTCCTCTCCTTGATGCGAGCCACGTGTTGGTTCGTGCCGTTTACGACGTCCACCCACCCGGGGGCGATAGCAACGCTCGTGGACTCTTGGTCCGCGCTCTGCATGAGCGCATTGCCCTCCTCGCGGTGGCTCACAATATTCTTGCGCCGCAGCACCTTGGCCTTCTCGTCCGCGCGCAACTGCAGGAACTGGCGCGTCACGTCTCGTGTCGCCATGGCCTCTGTCTGTCTGTGTCTGCCCTCTACAAAGCGCCCTTATTCCTGCGCTTCAAGCTACACTTCCTCCGCGCTGGCTTTAGTATCGGGAATACACACGCTGTATTTTTAGGCTTCAAACGTCGTGTATCAGGTGTGTGGCGCACACAATAATGTGTAGCAGTGGATACTGCGCGCGTGGTTGAAGTGGCGCAGTGGTTGGTGTCAAGGCCGTCCGTTCACTTGCAAATCTCCCCCGTAGCAGGCACTAGCATTATGTGGGGGCTGCGTCTTGCTTGTATTGCGCTTCTAGCAGTGCATTGTATCTGCGCAATTGTATCGACAGCTTGGGTCGTCTCGCTCGACCGATGGACGTTCCGCTCTGCCAATGGCTCCATCCGCGTGGACAAGGTCTCGGTTCCTGGCACCTCGCACGTCCACTTGATGGCGGCAGGGATCCTAGGCGACCCATACTACCGCTTCAACGAGAGGGAGTACCAATGGGTTGCACGTGAGACGTGGGTCTACGAGACGCAGGTGACGCTGCCCAGTGACGCAGTCCAGACGAGAGCGACGCTCGTGTTCGAGACACTGGACGGGGTGGCTGAAGTTGCAGTCAATGGGAAGCAGGTTGCAACAACAGCGAACTCCTTTCTGTCGTACAGGATCGACACTGGAGAGGTGCTAGTGACTGGGGTGAACCACATACAGGTGACGTTTCAACCGGTGACGCAGTATGCGAGACAGCAGGCGGACAAGTACCCGTACTTCGTCCCGGCGACGGAAAACTTCAATACGTGGACGGAGCCGACGCGGCGGTCGTTTGTCCGGAAGGCAGGGTCGGATTTCGGCTGGGACTGGGGTCCAGCGTACGTGACGTCGGGCATTGCAGGCTCGGTGCATTTGGAGATGGAGGAGCAGGTGGTGAAGCTGAGGAATCTGCAGGTTGTTCAGGTGTTCCCAGGTGGGAAGGAGGATTTATCGGTGGTGGATGTCACCGTCAGTGTAACGCTAGATGGAGGCAAAACGAAGCACGAGGATGTCGCGTTTGAGTTGTTCGTAAACGGGAAGAAAGAGGACGCGTTGACGACGACGATACCCGAGGAGTGGGCGGACGAAGCGGCAATTGAACTCTCGTAAGGAGTTTGTGAGGGGTGCTACTTTCGTCTTTAATGCCGTAACGAGATTTCTTTGTTGGTATTTTGTTTATGGCTGCAGGTTCCGACTGGAGAATCCGAGGCTTTGGTGGCCTACCGGGTACGGCGAGGCCTACCTGTATGATGTACGGGTGGAAGCATGGAACTCGAATTTCAAGTCATCTCTTTCTCACAAGAGCGGACTTCGCCATGTGGAGCTAGTCCAGGATGATACCACTGCTGGTGATGTGAAAGGGAAGACGTTCTACTTCAAAATTAATTATGTCCCTGTCTTCATCAAAGGCGCTAACTGGATCCCAACCGACTCGTTCCCTACACGCACCAAGACCTCTACAGTACGCCACTTACTGGAGAGTGTGCGTGCTGCAAACATGAACATGGTGCGTAAGTATTTGTTGTGAACAAATCTTGCATACACTTGCTGACTGTTCATTGTTTTCCGTTGTGTTGCAGGTTCGTGTCTGGGGCGGTGGACGATATGAATCCGATCTGTTTTACTCGGAGTGCGATCGACTGGGCATCTTAGTGTGGCAAGAGCTCATGTTCGCTTGTGGAATGTATCCTCGTGACACCACATTCCTCCAAAATGCGCTGCAAGAGGTGGCATTTCAAGTTTCACGGCTGCGCAAATACACCAGCATCGCGATTTGGGGTGGAAACAACGAGAACGAGAACATGATGGAGCAGTTTGTCGAGGCTCCGATCTTTCCACCGGGAACAACTTTCAACCGCGACATCGCGGTTGCCGATTTCACGAAGCTTTTTGTTGACCTCATTCACCCGACCATTGTTGCAATAGATTCTACTCGGCCGTTCGTGGATACTTCTCCGTCTAATGGTTTGTACTCGGTTGATCCTTACGTCAAACGATGGGGTCCTACGAACGGAATCGCGTTTGGGTGAGTACTTGTCGCCTTCTTCAGTTGAAACTTGCAAAACTAGCAACTAGAAACTGATCGTCTGCTGTATATTACTGCAGCGATGTTCACTTCTACGACTACAACAACGATTGCCAAGACTACCAGATGTACCCACGCGCTCGCTTCATCTCCGAGTTTGGTTTTCAGAGCTGGCCTTCCGCCGCATCGCTCCGTGACGTAAGCTCCAAAGAGGATTGGGGGTCCTTTCAAGCATTTTGGCAGTTCCTGAAGTATCGTGAAAGACACGAGAACGGTACGACTCAAATGCTGACGCAGTTGAATCGCCGCTTTCACGTCCCATTCCCATTTCGCAACGAGAAGTGGCTAAGCGAAGAGTCTGTCGCGCAAAGCGATGGAGCGTTCGGTTTCAGCATCAGCAAGCGGATCGAGTCGTACCTGTACCTGACACAAATCCAGCAGTCCCTGTGCTACCAAACTGCCATCCAGACGTGGCGACGCGGAAAGAATACGGAGCTGGGTATGACCATGGGTATTCTGTACTGGCAGCTCAACGACATTTGGCAAGGCAGCAGTTGGTCCAGCATCGAGTACTCTGGTCGATGGAAAAGCCTGCACTACGTGGCTAAGCGGGAGTTTGCTCCGTTCATCATTTCAATCCACCAACAGGGTGACGGCAAAGCCGTACAAGTGTACGGCGTGAGCGATGTGAACGAAGATTTGCACGTGGACGTCGTGTTTGAGCTTCGGCGAACGGCTTGTGGTACTATTGTGAAGACCATCAACCGCCAGGCCATCCCGATAGCTGCACTGGTGCACAAGCTGTGAAATGATTCGTAGGTGTCAATTACTAACACCTCGTTGTGCTTGTTTAGGAGAGCCGCGCCATCGAGGAGCTCAAGATCGACACGTTTCTAGACCACGAATCGACGTCCTGCCACCGCCGATCGTGCTTCTTGTTCGTCCGCTGTGTTACCAAGAGTGTCGCCACCTCGACCACTGTTGCTGCCTGCGAGGACACGCACCACTTCTTCGCGCCGTACAAACGCCTCAACCTGGGCTGGGGCGAGGTGGCCGCACACTCGGTCGTAAAGACGGAGATGGACAGCGCCGTCACGTTCAGCGTGAAGCTCGTGACCTCGTACTTCGCCGCACTGTTCGTAGAGGTGGACGCGCCGGGCGTGCTAGGCTACTGGAGCTCCAACTCGTTCCTGATGCTGGGCAACGAGACCAAGACGCTGAATTTCACCCTGGCCAGCGACGCGGAAAAACTCTCAACCGATGCTTTCTCGCGTCTGCTCACTGTGAATTGGCTGCAGAAGAGCTACGACAACGCAGTGGACGAGGCAGCGGTGCAGTAGCTTGCAGCAATTGCAGCTTGATGTACCAATTGCCGTTTTCTGTCCGCTTTCGTCCGCTTCAAGATGGTGACTTGGCTCCAGTATGAGACAGGGCTGTGTACAATACACAGAATTTTGTCCTTTTGTTATCAGCTGTCCAACGCTTGTTGAGAACGTTGAGCACTCGAAGCCATTCCTCCATCTTCCTGCTCCATGACGGACGCCACTGAGCGCCGCTCGCAGCTCCGCAGCCTTAATGACTCACTCGTGAGCGGCTCGCTGTCCCGCCAGGAGTACGACGAGCTGCTGCCGTTCCTCGCGTCCCCAACGGCCCAGCCGCAAGAGCCCAGCGACCGTCACTCCGGCCGCAACGTCCGCTTCGCCGACGGTGTGGCGCCCGAGCCGATCCAGGCGCCGCCGCAGTATTCCATACTGGCGCCGGCCGCGATGCCCGTGACGACGGGACTGCAGCTGCGCTGTCCGGCGTGCGGCACCAGCAACGATACGGCGCGAGGCTCGCGCTGCTACGTGTGCAACTCGAGACTCACCGTGGCCGACGAGCTGTCGGCTGCACTCACTGCGCGGGCATACCGAGGCAGAGGCAGCTCGAGCCAGAGGTGGCCTAGGGTGACGGCCGTGGCCCCGTCCAGCGGCGCGTTCAGTGCATCGGACGACGGGCGAGTCGTGATCCACAGCGGGTTCTTCTCGTGCACCATGCAGGATACGCAGCTCATCGCGACGGCGGACGGTAGTGCCTGCCAAGTGTTTGTCATGTGTTGTCGCTGGCAGCCGGGCGGTTCGGAGGCCGAGCAGATTGAAGCGACGTGGTACGTCTCGCAACGCTTCAGCCAGTTCGAGAGACTGCACAAAGCGCTGAAGAGGAGGCTGTCGCGCTCCACCACGGCATCGCTGCCGCCGTTCCCGGCCAAGTATCACCTGACGGACCGACTGGAGAAGAGGAAACAGGGGCTGGGGACGTACATGCCCAGACTGCTGGAAATGTGCGCGCACTTGCCAAACGCACAGCCTGCTCCAGAGCTGGACGAGTTCTTGGACATCTCGCACCAAGTGCAGCTCTACCGATCGCAGCGTCCGTCTGCCAACCCAGCTCCTGTGGTGCATGCGTCTCCGCCGGTTGACGGATCTCAACGGTCGGCAACTTCGACGTCGACGGCTACGTCAGTGTCATCTCCCTTCCCGGCGTTTACAGGTCCAGCAATGCTTCCGTCGCAGCCGGCGGCTCCACCCATGGACGAGACGGAGCTCGCTCAAGCTGAAGGGGCCGTCAGACTGCTCGGGCAGGCAGTGCACAGTGCACGAGGCGACGTGCGTGGCGACGGCACTGTCCAGCATCATTTGGACGTGTGCGTGCAACTGGCGCCTGGCCTGCAGCGCTCTGCCGACCTCGATAACCCGTTCGCCAACGAGGAACTGATCCCACGTGCCATGCAGTGTCAGGAAGACCTGCAGCAGGCTGTTGCCATGTACAACGACGCGCTGCTGGCTGTCTCCGGGGTGGCTCCGGTCCAACAACAAGCACAGCCAGCTCAGCACACTCAACAGCCAGAGCCTCACGTCCAGGCCCAGCCAGGAATCCAGGTGCGCAACGTGGTGCCTGCGAGCGCCGCCTAAAAATGCGTTCTCCTGAGCCGGGATGGACACCATCTCGCTAGAAGACCCTTATGAAGCGCGTTGGCTTGCACCTGTCACCTCTTAACTCCTGTAATTAGTCGCGTCGCGTACATTTCCTCTGTTTATCCTATTGGGGAACTCAGCAAAGTATCGTGCAAGACGAAATGTATTGGAAACATGCAGCTATATGCAAACACCCACAAGCGCTCCAATTGTTTCCAAGCAAGCTACCAACGGCTTCCTGCTAATCGTTTCCTTCCTTCATGCGCATTTCGTGGGTCTCCATGTGCGAGTCATGCTTGCTTCAACTTGCAGGCATGAGTTGAGCTCGCTCTGCTGGGACCTTCTCAGGCTGTCATATTCGTATTTGGTTCACAGAGGTGCCTAAACACCATAGCTGGGCTGATACGAGTTCTGCTGGCCTGGGACGTACGGTGGAGGTGCCTGTACACCGCCGCCCTCCTGCGCGGACAGCGCATAAGTCTCCGTGACAGCAAGCAGCGAGTCGTTGTACAGACCCATGGTCGTCTCGAGATCCTCCTGACACTGCATCGCACGCGGGATCAGATCCACGTTCGCGAACGGGTTGTCCAGGTTCGCTGAGATCTGCAGTCGCGGCAGAAGCTGCACGCACACCTTGAGGTGGTGCTGCACAGACGGGTCGCGGCGCAAGTCACCGCGCGCACTACGAATCGACGCGTTCAGCAGCGCCACCGCCTGCTCCGTGTGGGACAGCTCCTCCTCGTCCAGCGGTGTGGGCAGCTCCGTAGGCAAGCGCGCCTGCTCGCGCGCAGCCATTCCTTCGGCACCACCAGCGTTAACGTTCAGAGCACGGCCAAATCCGCCCGGCGCGGCGCTAGACTCGTCGCCTCCGCCAGACATGAGCTGACGGCGGTACTGCTCAACCTGGCGCGACACATTCAAGAAGCGGTCCAGCTCCGGCACGTTCAGCGTCTCAGGAAGACGCGCACACAACTCCAGCACTTGCGCAACGTATCGCTCCAGACCCTGCTTGCGCTCCTCTACAATTGCGCTCGAGTTACCTGTCTTTCCCTTAAACACACCGCCAAGAACGTGCTTGCGCGGGAAAAGAGGAATCGTAGCAACCGCCGTTGGGATCTTGCGCTTCAGATCCTTGTGCAGCTTCTCGAAGACGCTGAAGCGGTGAGACACCAGCCATGTTGTGGACTCGCTCGCGTCCTTGGGCTGCCACTGGCAACGCAGCACATACACGGTGTACTCGGTGTAGTTGTCGTCCTGCAGTACCTGGGTACGATGCATCTGCGCCTCAAAGTATCCGTCGTGAATCATAATGCGGCCGTTCTCAGTAGAGAAGGACCCAAGCGGCGCCGTGAGAGTCGACATGCTTCTCTGTTGCCGCGTTTGGCCACCGTAGTACCCCGGGTCAGCGGCGGCAGCACCAGACTCGTCGCTCGTGGTGAGCAAAGAACCACACTCGTCACAGTGGTTGCCATTGGCCGTGTTGTTAGTTGCACCGCAAGCCGGGCAACGAATCTGGATGCCATACACACCCGTAGTATACAAGCGGCTCAACGACTCCTCCTGTTCGGCGGTGAGGGCAGCTCCAGACGGGACTTCCTCGGGCTTCTCCAGCAGGAATGGCACCAGCTCGTCGTACTCGGACTGGGCAATGGCACCACTCAAGAGCAAGTCGTTCAGTTGTTCCAGCTGCTCGCGGTTCTCCTGCGAGACATCGTCCGGGATTTCCACCACGTGAACCTGGCCAGCAGCCGTCTGTACACTGTTCACCTGTGCAAGTCCGCTCAGCAGACTGGCACTGACGCTGGCGGCCTCCAGTAGCGCCTGTTCCTTGCGACGCTCAGCTTCCTCGCGTTCGCGCTCCATGCGCTCCTCGAGCTCCTTCGCCTCTGCAATAGCGCGCAGCTCAGCCTGGCGCTCGTGCTCCACTGCAGCAGTAGCTTCCGCAGCGGCAGCTTCGGCCTCGGCGACCGCAGCCGCCGCTTCCTTAGCCAGACGGATAGCTTCCTCCTCCGCGGCGCGAGCCTCAGCCTCCATGCGACTGCGGTCTTCCTCGGCTGCAGCACGGGCAATGCTCTCGCGACGAGCAATTTCAGCCGTCATGCGTGCTTCCTCTTCACGACGCTTAGCCTCTTCTGCCTGGCGCTTCGCCTCAGCAGCACGTGCAGCTGCCAAGACTAGCATTTCCTGCTTCTTTGACTTGAATAGACGACGTGCAGTCATACCACGGAATAAGGCCTGTACCACCACTGCAGCCGAGCGCGTTTTCTTAAAGTCACGACGAACCGACAGAGCACGCCACCAGCGCTGGATACGCACCACCGAGTTGCGGCGGAACTGGATACGGCGCAGCAGCTTCGCAAAGCTGTTCTGTGCAGTAACCTTCGCCAGCGCCACACGCCAGCGGCGACGGGCCAGCCACAGCTTCATACGTGACACAATGTGCGGGCCTTCTACGGCCCAGTTGATTTTAAGGATCGAGTCCAGCACGGCAATCTTGCCGGACTTGAAGAACAGCTTCGTGATACCCAGCTTGTACGCATCCATTGGCACCTGGAACGCCCACAAGATGGCCGTGATGAGCGTCGGGTCGCTCTGGTTCGCGAACAACCGCTGAGCATCAGGTGGCATGAACTTTTTGTAAGCGCCGACCAGCTCACTATAGCTCACACGAGTCGGAAGGCCAACCTTGAGCACCTGAGCCGTCTGCATAATACCCTGGCAACGAAGTTGACCAACCACATAGCGAGGGTCAAACATACCCACACGCATGAGCGCGTTGGGCTTAATACAGCGAATAAAGTTGCACCGCGTCGCATCGAGGGTGTCCACAAGCTCCTGCATCTGGTTCGAGAACTTCGCAGCCACACTCTTCGTCAATTTCCTCTTGCCGGGGCGACTGTTGTCGGCCTCCTGCTTAAAGAATGCAGGCAACAACTTGTTCGTCGAGCCCAAGAAAAGTTTCGCCATGTCAGGCGGAATCGAGTCGTTGTTCTTGTCAATGAAAGATCCGATCGTGTAGCTCACAGCACCAGCGAAATGCCTCACAATGAACATGTGCTCCATGTCCTTCGGGTGTGGCCGCGGGAAGTACGCGTGTCTAGCGTGCTTCGAGTGAAGCGTTCGTAGGAATTTCGCGTCGCTAGGCTGTGGGTTCATCGCCTCGGCATCCAGCAAAGCCAAAATACCGTTGGGCTTGGATGCAATCAAATCCACGCACTCGCGGTTATCAGGCCATTTAATTTTGCCCACCGTGATACCTTCACGCTTGTACAGTTCCATCTCGGCAATGAACACCTGGTTGTTAAACGTAGCCTGCAGCACCTCGTTCGTGTAGTTGATCAGCAGCTGCTCGAAATCGTTGCGCTGGAACGACTCGAAACCGAAGATATCTAACACGCCAATGTAAGGCAGTGGGTTGGGATCGTGGCCCAGAGACGAATTCACTTGCTTAATAACCCAGTCGAACAAGCGGCTGTACAGCGCCTTGGCGATAGCGTCACGTGCATACACGGCAGCCTGCTCGTTGCGGCGAACAGTGAACGTCTGTTCGGGCGTCACAATGTCGCGCGTCATCATCACCTTCCACAGGTCCTCCTCCTTCACACCCAGCAGCTTGGATACCACAACAATTGCTCGCTTGGCAGATTCCTTCTCGATCACGGCAGCTTCACCCTCGGGCGTATCTTCTTCTTCAAACTCGATGTTACCCAGATGCAGTAGACCCGCGACTACCGAAAAGATAATGTGCTGGACCTGCTCGTCGATGCCCACACAGCTCAGACCACGCACCACAGCCTCGAAGCACGCGTGGTCGTCCGTTTCTTCGGCAATGTAGCAGCCGCTCTGGTTCAGGTAGCAGAAGTCCTGGGGCTTCGTCAGCTCAAACTCCTTACGAGCCGCAGCCGAGGCGCCGGCCAGCAACTGGTAGAAGATGTGGAAGTTGCGCTCGCCATCCACTTGGTACACGAGACGCGACTTTTCCAGCAGGTACGTCTCGACCAGAGCACCGGCCAACTTGAACTCGCCGTCCGACGTGAACTGTAACTTCATGAACTTGCCGAAACGCGACGAGTTGTAGTTGCGCAACGTCTTTGCGTTGCCGAACGCTTCCAGGATCGGATTCTGTTCGATCAGACGGTGGTCCAGCGACGTGCCGTGCTGCTGACGAGTCTTAGACAAGGTCTCGATCTCGTCTCCGCGCGCCTTCTTGCCGTACAGGCCGCGCGTGGTCAGGTGACGCAGCACGATCTTGGACGACTCGGTCTTGCCGGCGCCACTTTCTCCACTGATGACGACTGACTGGTTGGTCGGCTGGTCCGTGCCCGAGTTGTAAACCATTTGCTGGTACGCCATCTCGGCAATGGAATACGGGTGGGGGGAGCTACCTGCCGTGTTGACGACCTCGCTAATGGGCGGGTTGGCCAGCTCTCGCAGCGGGTTCACGGCGATCAGCACGTTGGCCATGAACGTGTAGGGCTTCTGGCCGGATCCGTCGCCGCCGTCGAGCTTGCAGCGCTCCTCCAGGTTGTGCAGCACGCCGGCCTCGTGGATGTAGTAGAGCGACGTCATGTCGTCGGCTTCGCGCGGGTTTAAGGGGACGGCGTCGGAGCGGTCCACCTGCTGGATCTTGCCGGCCTGCGTGCGCACCGTCACTTTAAGGCCGCCGATGGCCATGACGGTGGCCTTGTCCCACACGCGCTCGGCGCCGGGCACCCAGACGGTCTGGCCCACCTCCACGGGCAGCAACTCGGCGCCCGCATCGGACTTGGACGCCTGGCGGGCGATCGGAGGGGGCGTCGACATGGTGTTCAGTGCGCGGCGGCGGAAGTGAAGGCAGCACGCTCGGGGGTCGAATGCGGAAGCTGGTGGGGCGCTCTGCTCTGCGGCCAGCGAGGCTTGAAGTGACAGTGCAGAAGAATCCGAATCCCCCCCTCCGCCTTGACGGAATGCGATTGGACGAAATCGGTGTGGTGTGGTACACACATCCGTCAAAGCCGGGTCAGTCGCCATCAACGCGACGACGGTCGTGCCACTGGACAAGCTCTCTGGAACCAGTGTATCATCGTTTGTTGCATTTGTACGAGGAAACTATAGCTCAGCTCGCTGGCGACTGGAGACTGTAGTTGTGTCAGATCGTCTCGAGAGTGTTCTGGGCAGTGGCGCGTTGGGACTAAGGCTCTACGGTGCTTGCCACGCTGGTCGGAGGCTAGCGGCGATCATTTCATTTCGGGGCGGCCGCGAAACGCTCCATGCGCTGTCGTCGCTTCTCCTGGAACTGCAGGCAGAAACACAATATCTTTGTAAGCATGGTGCTCGAATGCATGCTTGCTCATGCTCCCAACGACGCGGTGACCGGAGAAATTAACTACGAACGTACCACTTCGCTGGTCTCGAGATTAAAGCGCTTGGCGCGTTCCAGACGCCGCTTCTCCTCTGCGTTCAGACCGAAGCGCTCGGCACGAGCATCTTTCTTCTTGTCAAGCTACGATCAGAGACACACACACATGTCACGTTTCGGCACTACCAGTGATGAGCACAGCCGACGTCACCATGACGAACCACGTACCGTATCTTTCGTTTCCAACTGGAAACGCTCTGCCCGCTTTAGTCGCTTCGACTTCTCCTCTTCGGCCACTGTGCCCGTACAAACAACACCCAGTCAGTCACCTCGCGTCTTCGGGCCAACTAGCTATCCACGCACCTGCGCTGGGGAGATGGAAACGCTTCGCGCGCTGGGACTACAGACACAGTCAACACACATCACGCACTTTTCGTCAATGTCCGTCACCAGCACCCATACCACCTATCCGTTTAGCTTGCACCTTCTTGTCCTCGAGACTCAAGGGGATGCCGAACTTGGCGGCGCGGGCCGCGCGCTTCTCCTGCTCCGTCACGGGCTTGGCAGCGGCGTCTGTCTCCGGCTCGCTGCCGTTTTCCTTCACGTTTTCCGCCTCGCCATCGTCCTGCTTCTCTTCCTGCACTGGCTCAGATCCAGCTTCAGCAGCAGCGACCGGCTCCTCCTTCTTGTCTTCCGGCACCTTCCCCTTCTCGACGGGGGAGGGCGTGGGCTCCGTGGTGGGCGGGGCCGCCTTCTTCACGGGGGACGGGGTCTTGGCTTTCGTCTTTTTGGCAGCTTCCGGCTCCGCGACAGCCGTCTCCTTCTTCTTGGGCTCGGGCTTCTTGCTCTTCTTGGGGCTGGGCACCTTGAGCTCCTCCATCTCCTGCGCCGCGCCTCCAAACTCCTCCTCGTCCAGCGCCAGCTCCAGCCGCTGGATCAGCTCCGTCTTCAATCCGTTGGAGCTCAGTCCGCGCGACTCCAGCGCCGTGCGCAGCTCGCTCACCTTCATCTTCTTGGGGTTCACACTCGTCATGGTCGATTCGATTGATTTTTACCGAACGCGCCAAACCGAGATCCCAAAACCCATGTATGGTAATACTACAGTATGCTGAGAGAGAGGTCGTGAGCATTGTCAGCTGATTGACACGACGGCAACGGCACCAACGGGTTCTGCACAGAGATGTGTTCATCAACGCTACAGCAGTAGCCATTGACCAGCACTCACAGTGCCAACTAAGCTTACATGTAAGCCAGACACCGCTAGGAATCCTCGGTCCAGCAGCAGCTTCAATCCGAGGCTAGAAACGTTGTAATTAACTTTTACAAATTACATAAGATGCTACCGTCATTCCGGAAGGCAGCCTTTTCATCCAATCGCAGTGCCGCAGCTCGGCAAGACGTGGGTTGAGCTGGCACACTCGCTAACTTGCGTGAAAGAGAACAAGCCACCTACTTGCCTCCATGACGTCTGTGCTCTTCTCCACACCCGTGGAGCCAGTCACCAATATGGACGCCGCGCAGTACACGCAGCAGCAGCAGCCAGCGTCCCCCACGTCGCCGCGCATGCTAGCGCAGTACCAGGTTCTGCAGACGCTGGGTTCCGGCCTCCAGGGCAAGGTGAAGCTCGGCGTGGACTCGGTCACGCACCAGCGCGTGGCGCTCAAGGTCATCGACATGGCCAAGCTGAACCGCAAGTCCATGATCAACGTCTACCGCGAAGTCGAGGCCATGTCGCGCGTCTCGCACGCCAACGTGCTACGCCTCCTGTCAGTGCACGACGACGTGTCGTACCCCAAGAAGGATGGCAGCAGCAAGCAGGTGATCGTGATCGTGCTGGAGTTGGCCACAGGCGGAGAGCTCTTCGACTTTATGATGTACACTGGCTGCTTCTCGGAGAGCATCGCTCGAGCCTACTTCCAGCAGCTTGTAGCCGGACTGGAGGCGTGCCACGCGCAGGGCGTGTACCACCGAGACATCAAGCCCGAGAATCTGCTGCTTGACGAGAGCTTCGGACTCAAGATTGCGGATTTTGGCCTCTCGGGGCTCCGAGAAGGAGCCGATGGAGCCGTCGCGGAGCTCTACACGCAGTGCGGCACGAGAGGGTACATGAGTCCGGAAGTGCTCTCGTGTCTGCCGTACGAAGGAGAGCCGACCGACGTCTGGTCGGCCGGTGTCGTGCTATTTATCATGCTGGCGGGTTTTCCGCCCTTCCAGATCGCCACCAACCAGGACTGGTGGTTCCGAGCGTGCGCGGCGAAGCAGCACGAGGCCTTCTGGGCGGCCCACGCCCGCTCTGCCACATTTTCGTCAGGCGCCATGTCGCTCATGACGCGCATTTTCAACGTCAAGCCACAGGAACGCATTACGCTCGCAGAGATCAAGACACATCCGTGGTTCAAGGAGAACGCGATTTCACAAGAGGAGCTGCGGACGGAGCTGCTGAGCCGCAAGCTGCAGGTCGAAGAGGAGAAGCGCAAGGAGCGCGAAGAGAAACTGCGGGCGGCCGCCAAGCAACGACTGCAGCAGGAACAGGAAGAGTTCGACCCATTCAACCACGACGTCGAGCGATCGATGGCATTGCTATCGACTTCAGAGGTCGCGACAGCAGAGGTAAGTTCGAAGAAGGCGCCGTCGTACCCGGCCGCCAGTGTGGCGCTCTACACCAGTTTCCAGTCAAATCGAACGGCCTCGGAGTTGCAGACGCGTGTGGAGAAGGCGCTCACAGAGCACTCGGCGCGCTTTGTGGCGCGCAAGGACCGCTTCAAGACCAAAGCCACGATGACTGCCGACGCTGATGATGTGGGCTTCGCTGTGCGGATCTACTCACTAGACAATGTAAGGAGCTCTTGCGAGGACGTCCTGCGGCAGCCTGAGCACGTCGTTGATGCGAGCGAGCGGAGGAGGGTCCGCGATCGCAGTTAGCAGCATCACGCTGCTTTGTCGCCTTACCTCTGGTGCTTGCTTGCTGTGTGTCTGTGTGTTTTGGCTGCCGACTATTGTATGACTGCTGGAAATGATCGACCTGGACGTGTGCTGACGTGACGTGATTGTATCGAACTTGTTGCTGTCTAGGCCCCGGAGCGGTGTGTGGTGGAGTTCCGGCGAACGAGCGGTGCGTGCCTCAAGTTCCACGAAGCCTACAAGAAGCTGAGCAGCTCGCTGTCCGACCTGGTCTGTGATGATGACGAATCGGAGACGGCTGACGACTCGCCCGCGGAGGAGCTTATTTCTGACGAGGCCATGATGATCTAAGAGTCTGCAGAGGCAGATTGGCAGCGTTTCGAGCAAGTTCCAAGTCAAGCATACAAGTTCTATTCCACAAGCCTGAGAGAGTGATACACAACGCGCCTGCAAGTCACGCCGAGCCACGCACGTAAATAGGGACAACTGCGTCACAGTCCATATAAACTATGTATTCTTCAACGTCATGCCGCCTCCGCATTGAATTGCGAGCGCTGCTCCAATTCTGCTGAGTTTTCCTGTCGCCGTCCCCAAGTCCACCGTCGCCAAGGAGCTCACGGGCTTCGGTGCGTCCTCCTCGTCTCTTCTGTCTAATCCCTCTTTCTAACGCTCCCGCCTCTATCTGCTACAGCCCCGTGGGGCGCCCCTGGAGCGCTGCTCGTCGGTTGGATGGCCTGGCCCGCCCTCACGCCCACCTTCAAGGAGGAAACGCTGGGCCTCAAGCCCGCCGAGCTGCCGTCCGCCCCCGTCTCATCCCCCAAGAAGGAAATCTTCCGCGCTTCCGGCAAGTACAAGTACTCCAAGGGCGAGATCGGAGAGGCCCCCACGCTCGAGGAAGACTAAAAGGCAAGGCCCTAAATCTCCACCCCTCTTTGGCCTTTTGAAGAACTTCTTTTTAAACTCGTCGATTGGCTCCAACTGCTCATTGCGCTTCTTATCGCTGTCCCTCTGCTTCATTCGCTTCTCCTCAACCAGAGATGTGGAGGTAAACGGAGTCGACGCACGGCGCCGTGGCCATGGTTCAGGTCGGTCTTGACGAAGCCGGGCTGCAGCACGATCTTGAACGGCGAGAGCGCCTTGAGCTAAAACAACGAGGAAAGAGGAGTTGGGTTAGTAAAGCAAAGAGTTCTCCAGTGCAGAGGGTGAGTCCGTACATCGTGAGCCTTCTCCAACGTCGCGTGCCGTGCCAATGACCTTCCAGCCAGCTTTGGTGTAGTGCTTGGCGAAGGTGAGACCGAGGCTGCGGGTGGCGCCAGTGATGAGAACAGTCTTGTTAGAGGCGGACATCGCTAGGTGAAGTTGGTTGCTTGGAGTGTGCTGCTTGCAGGTTGTTGCAGAATGAGCTCTCGCTCGGCAATGGATGTCGCTCGCTCGCGTAAACTGACGGTGGGGTGATCCGAGACGCTTACGCACCGGGCATCTGCTGAACAATGGCGCGCACGTTCAGCCACCTCGTACAATTCAACAACGTTCTCGTCCTCGTCCTGCTCTCCCGGGGGGTTCATTTTCGTTTCTTCTTCCTCGTCGCCGTCCTCCTCTCTCAAGTAGCACATCGTTGCGTCCTCGTCTTCGTCCTGCTCTCCCGATGGGTACTTTGTTTCTTCCTCGTCCTCCCTCAAGTACATGACGCAAGCAGAACGCCTCGAGGCCCATTGAAGCACCCGTCCTTCATGCCAAAGCTGCTCGAACTCGCGCTTGGTCGAATCAACGTGCGCCTGATCCGTGGTCGTCAGAAACGTCTCTGCATGGCGAGCTCCATCGAACGCGGCCTCGCTGTAGTTGCCCGTGCCTTCTAGTCCAATTACTGTCAGCGCCCCGAGACTTTCGTGGATGTTTCCTGGATGCCCGTGAACTTTGCCAGGCCAAAATGAATTAAACAATTAATTGGGAATTGGCCGTCCCCAATTGCTCAATTAATTGTTTAATTCATTTTTAACATCCAATCCAAAAATCAAACACAGCCCTTATTCAATTAATTTCATAATCGCAGGGGGTGGACAATGGCGAAGGTGGCGAGCGTCGAGGACGCCGCAGCGAGGGACGTGGAGCAGCAGATCGAGGCGTCGGTGCTGCGCACAGCCGAGATGTTTGCGCTGACCAAACGCAGCGCAGCGTCGGCCTACGACTGCGCGCCTAGGTACGAGCGACGGCAACACAGTCGCTGATATGTCGTGTTCTGACCGAAATTTCTGCTCTGTGGCCCCATAATCAGCAAGAAAGTGCGCGTGCGCACCAAGCTGAACGACTCGTACCTATTGGACTTCCCGGGGGCGCTTCTGGAACCGAGAACAGCGGCTGGCACTGTGGAGACGACCCCAGAACCTGCTACGCTCACGGCGCCTAGCGACGCTCCTGCTCCGGATGATGTGGTCATGGGTGGTCATCCAGTGCCGTCGATTCCTGGTGTTTCTATTGCAGGCGAAGAATCCACAGCAGAGAAGCTGTCGTTCGTGGACCAGGTGGCGAAAGAGGCTGAGCAGGAGCTGGCCCTTAAGAAGCGGAAGATGTACGTCGTGCATTTTGTGTGCTACGGACGAGGTGGTTCTCGTGGCCTAACTTGTTTTCCTTGTGTTGAATTCTTGATGGCAGTGCGGTGGCAAATGTCAATGGAGAGACCTCGTCGTCGGTGGTAGAGTACAAGAAGCAGACAGAGACGGCGGCCCAGTTCGGTTCGAGCGCGATCGTTCGTCGTCGTGCGACGCAGGTGCCAAAACCCAAGTGGCATGCGCCCTGGAAACTGAAGCGCGTTATTGCAGGACACCTGGGATGGGTGCGCTCGATCTCCGTGGACCCGACCAATGACTGGTTTGTCACGGGCTCCGCTGACCGGACTATCAAGGTCTGGGACCTGGCTTCTGGGCAGTTAAAACTCACGCTGACCGGCCACATCAATGCAATTCGAGGCCTGGAAGTGAGCCCACGCCACCCCTACCTTTTCTCGGCTGGAGAAGATAAGAAGGTGCTCTGCTGGGATCTTGAGTACAACAAGGTCATTCGAAGCTACCACGGCCATTTGTCGGGTGTATTCTCGCTGAAGGTGCATCCGACGCTGGACGTTCTCATTACTGGTGGTCGCGATGCCGTCGCCCGTGTGTGGGATATGCGGACGAAGAACCAGATCCACGTGCTTTCCGGCCACCAGGGCACTGTGTGGGCTATGGAGACGCAAGCCACCGATCCGCAAATTATCACGGGCTCCAGCGATAGCACAGTCAAGGTGTGTATGGGTGCTTGTGGACTTGTGCGTTCATTTTTTGTCTCACAATGTTGTACGCTTGTTGCTTCCGATCCTTTCAGCTGTGGGACCTTGCCGCTGGTAAGGTGATGACTACGCTGACAAACCACAAGAAGGCTGTCCGTGCTGTGGCAAAGTCCCCAACGGTAAGTTCCTGTGCTGCCATTCTTTGCTACCCTTCCACCACTAGCTAACTAGAGTTTTGGAAATCTGTAGGACCGCACGTTCATGTCGGGTGCCGCTGATAACATGAAAAAGTGGGAGGCGAAGGAAGGCCGCTTCCTGCGCAACTTCTCGACGCACAACGCCATCATCAACTCAATTTCGATCAACCAGGACGGCGTGATGGCGTCGTGTGGCGACAACGGATCGATGCGCTTCTGGGACTACCAGACAGGCTACTGCTTCCAAAACGACTCGACCAAGGCGCAACCAGGCTCCCTCGACAGTGAAACAGGCATCTTCGCGTCGACGTTTGACAAGACAGGCCTGTACGTGAGCACGAGTGGTGTGAAATTGCCTGTGTTGTATTGTATCTCTGACGAGTGTGTCCTGGTAGGCGTTTCATCACGTGCGAGGCGGACAAGACCATCAAGGTGTGGCAGGAGGACAGCGCCGCATCGGAGGAATCGCACCCCATTGACATGGCGCAATGGACGAAGGACTTTACTGCCCCAAAGAGATACTAGGAGTTTGGATGCAGAGCTTCCATTTGCTGCCGTAAACCTGCAATGCAGCATGGCGTTGTTGCTTTCTCGCTCATCATGAGGGTAATAACGACGTGTACTGGCGTCGAACCGACCTCTCATTACATGTAGCCCTTGCCAGGTAGGATTAGTATCATTTGGTAAATAGTTCAGCAGCAAATAGATCCAAACAAGGCACTGTATTACTCTTCACCTGTGCATCAGAACGAGACGCAAATGCAACAACAACGACTTGATAAGCCAACGAAGCACAATATGGAGAACGAGGACGGCATCCCTCCTCGCTGATAGCGAAAACCTCACCACGGAATCAATACAGGGGCGCAATGGAGCCACCGGGTCTACCAATGGAACTCGAAGAAAGTGCACATGCAACGCTTGATCGCTGTCGAGAGGCAAGACCTACAAACACAATTCGCGCGTACGTGCCGAAGCGTATCCAAGATGCCCGTGAACTGGTCGTAGTCAGAGGCCGCGCAGATATTAACGCGACAGCTCACGAGTATTACCGTTTTACGCTAAACTATTCATCAGATGAAGTTGATCAGTCAGCCTATGGATACCTTTTGTGATGCTACAATCGATTTTGCGGCACCCTCAGCCTACAGCAGCGGTCTGCGCTCACTGCGAGAGCTACGGCGGCCGTTGAAGTAGCGGATGCCAGCGACGACAGCGCCGACCGCCACGATAGCCGCGACCACGATGCCCACGATAGACAGCACCGATAGGCCACTGCTGCTGGACGTTCCGCTGGGGGCGCTCGCCACTGCGGGCGTCGGGAGGCACTTAGTCTTGGCCAGCTTGCTGAACCACTTGGCAGCCGGACGCGGAATGCGCTCGAGCTCCGCTGGTTTCGCAGACACGTAGTCCTTGGAGCCCGTCTGGGACGTGAAGTTGACGTAGTAGAGTCCGAAGCGCGGCTCAAAGGAGCCCCACTCGTAGTTGTCCAGGTACGACCACGCCGTGTAGCCAATAATCTTGATCTTCTCCTCGGTCACGGCCTTGTAGACCTGCTCCATGTAGTTTTCATAGTACCACATCTGGTCCTGGTTGTCAATCTCGTCGTTGCCGCACCAACCATTCTCAGTCAAAAGCACTTCGGCCGCCGGGTCGTGGGCACTGACCCACTTGATTAGCGCCAGGTATCCGGGCGGGAAGGCAGTGAACCAGACACAGTTGTGGTTGCCGTGGCGGTCCTTGCTGGAGAGGCGAGAGCCTTCCGGGGCACGGGTGTCGTCCACGCCCTTGTCCTTCTCCCAACCCAGCGTAAGCTGGTCGCAGCTACGCTGAGACGTGGGCGAGTTGCAATCCGTCACCGATTTGGACGCGTAATGGTTGATCATGAACAGGTCGTACGAGCCCTTGAGGATCTCGGCTTCCTGCGCGGTGAAATGCGGCAGACGATCGCCCACCACCTCGCGCATAACCGCCGGGTAGTCGCCGGAGATCAGGGGCTGAAGGAACCAGCCGTAGTCGAATTGCAGGGCACGCTCTGCAGCAGCAACGTCGGCAGGGTTATTCGGGTCCAACGGGAACATCATGTGGGCTACCAGCACGATACCAATCCGGGCAGTGGGGCGCACGATGCCCGCGCCACGGAACTCGCGAAACTTCTGCACTGCCAGCGCGTGCGCGCGCAGCAAGTTGTGCGTCACGATGTACGTGTTGTGTTCGGAGCCTGTGAAGCCGGGGGCGTGCACACCGGTGCCGTATCCCTGCGTCACGAACGAGTATGGCTCGTTGAATGTCGTCCAGTAGTCGAGCTTCTGGCCGAACTCCTGAAACATGAGCGTGGCGTAGTCGACGTAGTGGCGGATAATGTCCTCGCTGAGCCAGCCAGCGGGGGACAGCTCCGTTTGCAGCGCCGATGGTAGGTCCCAGTGGTAGATGGTCAGGATGGGGACGAGGTTGTTCTTGGCCATCTCGTCGATAAGGTCGTGGTAGAAGGCGATGCCCGACGGATTGGGCACCATGAGGCGCGTCGCCGGGTTCCATGTCATGACGCGCGACCACGAGATGGAGAAACGGAAGGACTGCAGGCCGTCGTCGGCCATCATCTTGAGGTCGCTCGGGTAGCGGTGGAAGAAGTCGTCGGCCACGTTGGCGCAGTCCAGACCGGGCTTCTGGCGGCAGAAGTCGTCCCAGATGCTGGGCGTGCGGCCCGCGTCCATGTAGGCGCCCTCCACTTGGTACGAGGCCGTGGCCGAGCCGAACAGGAAGTCCTTGTCGAAGCAGCGCTCCTCGGCGACCGCGGGGGCAAGCAGCGCGGCGATGGCAGCTACTGCGCATGGCAGCAAGTGACGCAGCAGGTTCATGTCTACCTCTATCTGTGCAGGACACGGAAAGTTGGCGACTGCGCAGGATTGGAGCGGCCGCCGGCAGTTGAAGTTACGTTTTGTGCGCCACACATTACTGATCGCGGCAAGCTCACTCACGCCTGATGAGTGAGCATAAAGCTCAGGTTGCAGTTACCCTGATCCCATTCAGTTCACTTTTGCAGCGCGAGTCGAGCAACACCGAAAGAAGGAAGGAGGGTCATGATATGTGTCAACGTCGGTAACTTTGCTGGTCGCGACAAGAGATTCTGAACTCGTTATCTGGAGGTGTACAAGCGCCTCTTTTGCCAATTTGGCGTGTGTACATGTACCATCAGAGATAAGTGGTTGCACTAGCCTACAAATCGTGCAGAGGGTGCACCGCGGCGTTGGAGTGTCCACGCATCAAAGCTCGCTACCGATCTTGCACAGGCGAGTTGCCTGGCTTATTTTGCTTTTGCGCATTTTCGTTTGGGTGGCACAAACACTGGGCCCGAGCAACGAAAGGCGCGGCAAGCAATCGAACGCAAGAGTACATGTATATTTATTGCGGATCTCCTTGGGGCTGGATGGCCAACTAGCTACGTGGCCGTCACGCGCTGAAGCATCATTTGGTGCGTACGTGGTGAGAGCATGTCTTCGGCGTGCATGGTGTAGGTGCTGGGCACGGTGAACATGCATGGTTCCGGGGTTTGCAGCTCCATGCGCTCAAAGCGGAACGTCGCAGAGACCGAGGGCACGAGAGGAAAGCAAAACTGGACCGGGAATCCGTCCGTCAGTGCCTGCTAGCGTGTGCATCACAAGTGGTGGTTAGTACTGGGCCTCTTCCTCGCGTGTCGCTTGCCACTTCCGTACCGCCGAAAAGAAGTCCTGCATGCTTTCAAAAGCGCTTGTCGTTTTCGAGAGAACCTCGATCACAGGGAGGAATTCCGATACCTACAGCAGAGCAACATGGTAAGAGCGTCTGTGCGATCCGATGATGAGAGCGAACGTACAGTGAGTGGGAACTGGTCGCTCATATAGACTGTGGCAGGAAACGACTTGGCGATCTTGCGGCACGCAGGCTGAATGTGCACCATGATACAGCGGCGAGGCCTCATCGCACGCAGCGATACGGGTAAGCTCTCGACTGGCACCCCAAACCAATCTTCGAACGCCATTTCCTCCTCTTTGACTCTCATTTGGACATCCCAGTTTTCACTTTCCGTGGAGTCCTTATCCTCTTCTCCGGCGGGGCATATAGCAAACCGCAGCTTCTTTGGACTGCATTCATAGTCACGTGTGAGAATCCCTGTGTGGCCTTCACACTACGTATTAATGACTCACCGAATGACCGAATACGAGTTGTCCCACGTGAAGACAAGCGTGCCCGAGCTACTAGCCTCGAATGAACCCGTCTCCTCATTTAAATGGGCCTGGGTCCGTTGCAGAGGAACAATTTCGACCCATTCGTCGCCGTTGTTCTCTTGGAGAAAACGAACTCCGAAGTTGATGTCGCGCTTTTCAGTAGAGAACTTCCATCTGAGTCCTTCACCCTTTGTCAGCTCCACAGACACAATGTGGTTCGACTTGGGTTCGACCACCACGTCGGTGTAGTGGTCGGTGATGGCCGCCGCTTCCGTCAGCATCGACACTGCGTCGCAAGCAACAGGCTGTAACATCGTGCATCAGCAGTTGGGAACAGCGTTGGGAATGCAACAATATAAGACGCACATACTTGCTCGTTTGCAGATTTGGGCGGCGCGTGCTTCGGGTTGTGCGGCTTACGGTAACGTAGCGAGGCCTCAACACCAACCATGTCAACGACACGAGTGCCATTCCAGCGACCAATGTTTTGCCGCATGGGGGCGGACGAAAACCACGCGCACTTTTTCTCGAACGCAACCTTGGACGCATCCAAGTCGGTCGCAACGATCGATGTGATCATCAAGAAGTGCACCATTTGGTCTAGATCCGCCTCCGTCAGCTCCGAATCGAGCTTCAGTAGATCGGTGCAGGTCTCCGCCTCGTTGTCGAGACAAAGGAACTTCCCCTGCGCGCCCTGGAGCAGGAACGACAGGTCGCCTCGATCCCATTTCCCGTCCTCGAAGCCCACCAGGGTGACGTCGAAGCGGATGTCCTGGCCTGCCTTCCAGATCTTCACGGTGTCCGACGGCAGCCAGCGAGAAACGCCAGGGATCCACGTGGAGACGTCAATGAGCATCTCGCAGTAGAAGTCCGGGATCTGAGCCAGCCGAGGACAGATACTGTCAATCTTCTTCTGAAGCAGCGCTGGCGCTTGTTCTTTCTCTACAAAAGTACCAATTCGTAGTGGTAAGTCGGCAGATAGCCACTAACATTAGACTAGACTACGATGGAGAGAAACTCGCCTCTGCGAACTAGAAGCCGCAGAATCTCTTCGTTCTCCGACACCACCGCGTGGTGAATAGCCTTCCAGCCGTCCGTGTCCCGAGAGCGCACACGAGCCCCAGCATCCTGTAAATATTAAGGAGAAAGGCGTCATTCTGAGCACACCACAGACAGCAACGGCACTGCCTGCCAGGCAGTGCCTGGTACAGGAAATACCAGCAAAGCCTTCACGATCGCTGTGGCATTTCGGTGCGCGAACTTCAATGCGAGATGCAGCGCGCGGTTGCCACGGGCGTCTCTCGTCTCCAGCGCCTCCTGGCCGCCGATTCTCAGACACTCGCGGATCTGCTGCAGGTTTCCGTTCTGCTCGCATGTTATTACAGTTAGTTAGCAAAAATGTCGATTACTCAATGCTGGCAGATGAGCACTGCTGACCCAGAGCGCGATTTGGAGCGGCGAGGGCATTGCACTGGTGGAAGAAGCAGTTCCATTGCCGACCGCGTCCGAGCTGCTCTCCATAGCTGCCAACCTCGGAGAAAATTCGATACTGGCGGGTGTCTTTGTTGGGACGAGCCATCGGAACCCGCAATCAGCCACGTAGGAGCAAGTTTGAAGGCCATGTCGGCGAACGGGACGCAAGCAGTCGAATGCACGGTCAAAAGCTTTTGAATTTACTCTTGGTGATGAACCTGCAGCGGGCGAAAGACGGCAACGCATCAAACGCATTCTACCGCGCTCCTTGATGGTTACCACATGAATGATCTTCTCTTTAGCATTGGCTGTGCACAGCGGCAGCCCAACACGAAGGCGAGGTCGGTCCTTACGATTGGCCGGAGACGACGCCATTTGGTATCACTTGCCGCTGCCATCGTCTCCGCAGCCACCAGAAACCTGAGACTTGTGTGAACGCAGAAGGGGCCGGCAGCGTCACTTGCAGATTCTCGCCATGGCGCAGCAGAGCCCGTTGGATACCGCTCTGCGGCTATTCGCTGCCGTGCAGGAGACCGCGACGCAGTTCGCCGAGCAGTCCAAGACCAAGCCGGTGGTGGCGCTGTTTCTCCCACGAGAGCCTGACCGCAAGCAGAAGCGCGAGCTGCAGAAGCTGGCCGCGCCGCTCGTTTTCCTGCTCCGCGGCCGCGACGACATCGTACGTGGAGTTCGGCGATGCAAAGAGGACACGAAGGTGCTAACCTGGTGTTTGGTTGTGTGTCGCAGACGCTGGCGCAGTCGCCTTCGAGCGAGACCCAGACGTCGAGTCTCACCGTGTTCAAGGACGGCGCGGAGGTGGCCACCATCACGAACGGGGGCGCGCTCAAGGAGCGCGTGACGAAGCTGGTGGGGCAGATCGGGTGGAGTCCGGACTGCCCCGACGAGACCCAGCTGCACAACTTCCTGTCGCCGATCAACGCCGAGGAGTTGCTGGGCGACGTGGCCGCCTTCACCGCCACCACCGGACAGCGCGACTACGTGGCCAATGCCGCCAACGTGTCGTCCATCATCTGGCACGCGTTCACGGAGGCCGAGCGCCCCATCAATTGGGCGGGCTTCTACTTCGTGAGGCCGCTGGCCAACCCCAAGGAGACGGACCACGACCACATCCTCATCCTTGGGCCCTTCATGGGCAAGCCGGCTTGCAGTCGCATCCGTTTCCAGGGCGGCGTGTGTGGCGCCTCGTGGAGAACCAAGTCAGTGCAGCGCATCGCAGACGTGCACGAGTTCCCTGGTCACATCGCGTGCGACGGCGCGTCCGAGTCGGAGCTAGTGGTCCCCGTCTTGGACAAGCAGGGTGAGGTGATCGCGCTCATTGATCTTGACTGCCCTAAGAAGAACGGATTCTCGGCGGAGGACGAACGCACGTTCGTGGAGGTGGCACGCGTCATGTCGGGGGAGTGTGACTGGGGCAACGTCGGCCTGCCGTACACCCAGCCGTAAGACTGCAATCCTTGTCACTTGGAAAGGAACTGCTGTTGATCCCGGTGGCACTCGACGGTTGCAGCTGAGAGCGCGGCTCAAATGAACCCCGCCTGTTTCCGCTCTGCTTTATTTGTCTGCGGTTAATCTGCTTCATCGGTTTGAGTTTTTACGCGATGTTTTCCTGCCATTGCTTGCCCCACTTGCACGATACTTCGTGATCGGCGCGACCTTCGCCTCGTAGGGGTTTACGCGGTAGGCCAAATCGGACGCAGATCGCTCAAGGCTTGGCTGAACATTACGCTTGGATCCGTTTCGTACTCCACCGCCCTGGGTCTGCTGGCGTTGCTCTCGCAGCAATGACCGCCGGACTTTGCGCATGACGTGAATTACATCATAGACAGAAGCCGAGCCCAGCTCCGGCCCCGCCTTCTCCAGTGCCGAGTGGAAGCTAATACTTGGTAGGGATGTAGATGGCGCTAGCCTCCGCGCAACTTGCTTTTCTTCGTCCTTTCGGCGGCGCTCCAGAATCTGTAGCTTCTGTTGGCTTAAGCACAGGAGCAAGTCGAGATCTCGTGTGCGAATATCGGTCTGAAGCTGGTTCCACACAGGTTGCCGATTCATGTTAAGCCAGGAACCGCTTGCTAAATATCGCAGTCGTACCTCTTCCAAGTCATAGAAGCCGTGCTGGATGAACGAATCTTCAACGCCGGGATACACCGCTGTGTGCGTACAAGGACACACCACCAACGAGTTAGTCGTGTGCTGCACCACAAGCCATACTTCAAAAGTGAGCAAGCACGTACTCAGCTGGAAAAGTTGTCGGAGCTCTTTTGTAACACAGTGCTCAGTGCACAGTATCGCTTCCGCAACATTTACCACACGTTGTAGCTCGTGGTGAGACTGCTCTATAGCACTCATTGAGGTAGTGATCTCACTAGAAATCTCGTCCAGCATCGCCGTTTCGAGAAAATCTGTCTGGTACGCGCGGTTCGATGCAGCACTGATGACGTGCTCATAAAATGCATTGATAGAGTGCGGTAGGTGACTTGACGATAACTCCTGCAAGAGCGAATGTTAGCACCCTGAAGAACTTCTTCACCATCTGCAAAGACAATCGATATCACGACTGAAGTTACCTCTAAAAGCGAGCTGGACGTCTGAATCACACGCTTCCTTTCGGGTAGGGAGTCTCTTTCTGCTGCGAGAAATGCCTCTCTCATGCGATTTTCATTCGGAACGTACTGCATCGACTCATCTACCTCGAGAAAACGCTGAGGATGATAATATGGTTAGCAAAGAAGAAGGAAAAATATTGGTGCTGAATGTACGTACCTGAACAGAAGTATGCCAGTGGCAAAGGGAGGAGTCATTTGGTTGTTCATGGTAATCGCGAGATGTAATACAGGAGCGCCACATACAAGATGCACCCAGCATCTCCAGCACCGCGTTAGTATTGGTATCCTGTGATACGATCGGTTGTCGTGTAGATGAGATTCCAAGCTGTGGAGACACTGAGCACTGGTTCAGAGTCACAGGTGGACGAGGTTAGCTCCATGAGTTAGATGCAACTTAATGTTAAAGTAGCCCACCTCGACGACGACAACATCGGCGTCCCTGAAACACTGAAATTCCTTTGAGATAGAGGCATCTCTCGTCTCTTTGTCGTGGTCGCATAGCCCCTGAGGATTCCTGATGACGCAGAACCTATCGCCGGTTCGCTGGTTTGAGTCTGCTTGTCCGTGCGGTACCAGCGTGTTCACCGCGTCCGAAAGTGCCAAGCTTGTCAACTGCTGATTGGAAATCCCGGTAGAACTCTGACTATGTGTCAGAACATTCCTTCCGCGAGCAACGTGGAGTAGAAGGAGCTCGTGGATAATATTATCCTCCAACGGGACCATGCAGGCTTTAGAAGATGCCGTGTTGTCCTCTTGTTGTTGCACCTTTTGCTCTACGGGAGTGCTAACTACGGGAACATAAAGCGTAGAGAGACACCCTTCGCCGAAGAGCGACGTCGGGTAGCTGCTTGCAAAAACATCATGCACACGTTAAATAGTGAGAAGACGGAGACCAGTTCCCGATAGGAAAACTGCTGCAGATTTCGTACAGTTTTCTGAGGATGTCGACATCTGCTGGGGGCAGCAACTCCAGAAAACACTTGGAGTAATAGAGCGTCTGCACTAGTTGCAGTACTGACGCACGAGCAAAGATAGCGTGCCTTCCGTCGACAACTTTGGAGATCATGGCATCGTTCGCATCATCACGCATCTGACGACTGGCGAAAACTGTATCTGCACAGTAAGCCTCCTTTTGCTCACGCGACCGCTCTAAGATTGCACTCATCTCTCGTAGGGATCGCCGAGCAGATGCCAACACCGCATGGCCAACTGAAGATGACATCGAGGTGTCGTCCATGGCAGCGCTAGTTGCATAGTTCTGCATAACTGCTGCGAAATTCTGCTCGTACTCAGCAATGTCGAAGTAAATGTTAGAGTCCGCAAGTTCCTCGTACCCCCTCCCGCCGGTTCTATCTGTAGCGGAGCCTGTATCTTGTGAATTTGTTCGCCTCGGAAGCATCCAGCCAATGTGGGCTGAGCTCAACGGGATATCGCACGCTGTACCAGGAAACTGCAGAGTGTCTGCTGAAGCCAGCTGCCGAAATGTTGAGCACAACCCACCACTCGTTAAGAATGCAGTCGATTGGGATGAAGCTGTCACGGCTCTGGGCGGTGGAAGCCGACGTACTCGGCGCGTAGGCATTGACGAGGAGGATGTTGACCGCCGAGGTTTCGTGGAGTTTGGTGGACGCATCATACTCCCCAAGATGTCAGTCCACATTTCCGCTGCTGAAGAGCCAAGGTGAAGCGAAGGAGTTGATCTGTTGCTTCTCTCGGGTGCTCTGCGAGTTGGTGTAGTTCTTCGAAGCGCAGAGACTGCTCGCACCACCAATGTTCTGCCGTTTTCCATTGCAGGTCCATGCTCTTCCAGCACCTTTTGCAGAATAGCTTTCACGGATACCTCACTTGCTTGTCCTGATCGATGCAAACTACCTGCACTACTTGTGTCGCACAAGGGTACCGGCACCAAAAGGGAAGCTTCGACATTTCCTCCGCAATCCTGCTGCAGTCGGGTGAGAAAAAATTGCCAGTCGTTGCGCCGTATCGCCTCTTCGACCTGCGGTAGCCGGCACACGCAACAGCAAGCCTCCTGTTAATATCCTATCCAGTGCCGAGTTTTTCTCAAACGTAGGGTCAAATTACCATACTTTCAGACTCCTCGGTGGTGTCTGCAGCGAGGCCCTCCATGCGAATCAGTGCCTTCTTCATCTCTGCGATGCATTCAAAGAACAGAGTCTGTCCACAAAGTGTCGGTCAGACGTAGGAAAGCAACACCGAGTACATTCTGTCGATAGAGTCACAGTAGTTTGTTACCTTCAGCCGAGCTTTTGCCTTGCTGTGGGTCTCCGTTATGAAGAACTGGAGCTTCTGGTCGTGAGCCGTGACTTCCTGCAGCGCCGCGTCGCATTCCGCCGCCGCGAGTGCGTCCACCCGCTGCAGTTGCCTCCGCTTGGCCTCTCGCGTCTTCTTCATACCCAGCCGCTTGTGACGCAGCACCTGCAGCTTATTGCTGCAAGCATCGGCTCGAATTTCCTGAAGAATGCTCTGATTTACGCTCGGGTCGGAGGCTGAAAGCGATGCCAGGAGTGCATCCGACGCGCAGGAAAAGACTACTCGTGACGGAGCAGCAAGCGGTCGTGGGTGGACTGGTGTTGTCGAGCTGTCTGATAGCGACACCTGGGCGGTGAGGCGGCTGCGAAGGGCTCCGAAGAGCGCCGGGAAGACGTCGCTCGGCATATTGCTCGGATCTTGAACAGTCGCACACCAGCAAAACCGATCGCATTGGCACATCGAGGTGCTGGTCGCTTGAATTCTTCCACGGTGTAAAAAGCCCCTTTGTGTGTTGATGTGCCTCGAGTTAAGAGTGTGCAGCTACGATATCCTTCCCTTGTTGGCATTGGCAATGTTCGAGCGCGCTCCGTGATTGAACCTGGGATCCGCACTACAAAAGGAACCACCGTGCTTCCGCGGTGGTCGCGTTTCAGATTCAAAGCGGTCGTGTTATTATTATAGGTCGAAGCCCAAGGCTGTTGCAGTGCGGAAGTGATGCTATTCGAGCACTCGACTCGAACATGTACTCCGTTCCACGGCTTGAGCTGACCAGGTCGTAAACGGATGTCCCTGCCCACAGCGCCAGAAACCGAAACGATCCGCAGCGAGGAGAGAGGAGGCGGAAGCATGCCTGGTAGCAATGATGGCGACGCAGATGAAGCAGCCGCCCGAGAGCATTGTGCAAATGGATTTCGGCGCGGAGGACTCTGGGACGGACGAGGCGACAGCTTCAGACCACCTGAACCCCAAGTCACCGTTGATGGACTCCGCCGGAGACAACAACTGGATGGAAGACAGCGCGCAGCAGGAGGACAATCGATGGGAAAAAAACGCAGAGTCTTGATTCGGAGCCTATGCAGTACAGCTGGAAACGTGCCGATGGACGCCAGCGGAGCCTCAGCGTCGACGAAGAAGATGAGGACGGCGAAACTGACAAACAGCAGCGATAATACCCGTAGCGCTGCAAGCCGACCATGACCACGTCGTCGCGGTCAGCAGCAACAGCGATTTCAGCTCCCGGCACCACGCTGCATGGGAGCATCAACGTCGACCTCATCTGTACAACCCATACTACCTTTGCAGATGTACCTGATGGTCTCATGGGGTAATAGCGCTGAGTTCGAGGACCTGGACCTTGAGCTTTCTTTCGCAGCGACGCCATCTCGCGCCCAGGTTCATGTTCCGCGAGCGGGTGCAGCTGTTCGTCGCCACATCCTTCGCGTCCTGCGCGTGCATGACACGGTCGAGACGTCCCATTATTCAATCAGCGCCCCACACAGCAAACAGATTATTCAGCCCACCGAGCCATGTTTGGCCGCGCTGTCCAAGAGCAACAGTTTGCGCCTCTCGCCCATGGCGCAGCTGGAGAAGGCCGCCCACAAGCCTGACGATGTACTCGCGTGCCCTGCGCACGCAACTCCTTTGCCGAACTTCTTCTTGTACACGGGCTTGATGTCGAGCAGCACGATGTGGTACTGGACCGTAGCAATGCCTTCGTTGACTTCGCTCATGGGCATCTGCTGAACAATGGCGCGCACGTTCAGCCACATCTTACACATCAACAACGTTCTCGTCCTGCTCTCCCGGGGGGGGGGGGGGGGGGGGGGGTTCATTTTCGATTCTTCCTCGTCGCCGTCCTCCTCTCTCAAGTAGCACATCGTTGCGTCCTCGTCTTCGTCCCCCAAGTACATGAAGCAAGCAGTACGCCTCGAGGCCCATTGAAGCACCCGTCCTTCATCCCAAAGCTGCTCGAACTCGCGCTTGATCGAGTCAAGGCGCGTCTGATCCAGTGGTCGTCTGAAACGTCTCTGCATGGCGGGCTCCATTGAACGCGGCCTTGCTGTAGTTGCCCGTGCCTTGTAAAACAAACTGCCAGGCCGGAGTACCCGCTGCGGCACTGCTTTCACCATCGCTTGACACTACAGATGAACATTGCCGCGGGTATCTATCTCAACTTTCCAGTTGTTTTGCACGGCAACAGACCACATGTGCTGGTCAAACTCAACGGTGTGTGCTCCAACAATAGGACCACGCAATACAATAGTATGTTCCCAATTCATCGTCACTCCCCCCCCCCACTCCAATTGCAGCTTCCCATCGTCAATATGTCTCCGTCGATAATCGCTATGCTCCAGTATCCATGAGTTTTGGGGCCTGATCAACGAGAACACGAACCGTGACACGCTGGGAGGCACGGATGATAGCGTCTGTCAGTTCAGGATGCGTCAAGATGAACATAGCGATGTCTACTGAGGTCTCTGCGCCGTCGAGCAAATCAATGAGCTTCTGAGGTGCAGCTTGGTCGCGAGAAAACCAGTAGTCTACAACTGCAGTTTGTAGTCTACCCAATATATGTCCTGCTCCATGCGGCCATAATACTCGACGGTCGACCCCCATTATCCTTGCGATGTCCTTGAGCGATAGGGTTTGCTTGTGATGCTTTAAGACCTCGTTTCAGCATTTCCACCACGAAACGCATGGGGGTCCACCGACGGGGTTTACCTGACTTGGACTCGTCTTGACTGGGCTGGGGGTGGACGATGGAGTTGATCGTGCTGCGGGCGTGTCCTGTGCTTTGATGTACAGCTGGGTCATTCTCTCCCCTTTCTGGTATCGCTTGCGAATCTGGGACTTCTCTGCTGGGGTTAGTCGCGGACGGCGTTTCTTGGGCAGCGGGCTTTGCGTTCTGTAGGCATTCGGCACGACGCGTCGCGAAGCAGTGTACATCCGAGCGGTGGCGAGAGCGATGTTTTCCGGTCCACCCGGGACTGGCCGAGGGGACGTTGGCACACTTGCGAGCGCGGTGAAGTACTGGGGGTGGGGATGAGTTTCTATCGGGAGTCTGTGGTGCATGGCAAGTGGAATTTCTCCGGGTGGAGGAGGGACCACATTCTCCTGGTGCGCGTCGTGCAGTTCTCGCGTCTCAGACATCTTTTCCAGAAATTTTGACGTGCTAGGAAAAACGGACGTGGCCCGACCTCCGTCCTCCACGTTGCTGACATAATAATGGCTCGGAAAGGCCGATCCTCGACGCTGCTGTTTAACTGGCTCGGAATGTCGCAAAGTGGGCAACTGATCCTCGAGTCGAGGATAAGTTGCCCACTTTGAAATTCCCGAGCCAATTAATACAGCAAAATCCGAAAAGTGGGCAAAAAATCCTCCGCGTGTATCAACAAATATGCCGTTCTATTCAGTTTCACAGGTTTGGCACGCAAAAGTGTCCAACAAACATATTTTTGGCACACAAGTGTCCAACAAACATTTTTTTGGCACACAAAAGTGTCCAACAAACATTTTTTTGGCACAAAAGTGTCCAACAAACATTTTTTTGGCAAAGCTTTCAATTTGACTTCTTGGAAGTCCCCCTTAGAAGTCGTTGTGGATTCGTTTTGAAAGGAAAGCGATCTTTTTTACGTTGAGCCTAAAGCTCATTTCATTCTTCGTTTTTACGACGAGGGAGACAAGCGAGCAGCGACCAGCGGACAAGCAAGCCATCGACCAGGACAGCAGAGGACCAAAAGGACAGCAGAGGACCAACCGAACAGCAGAAGGACCAACCGAGCAGCGAGCGATCACACAACACTGGACGAGTCCGGAAGGGCCTCCTCTTGTGGAGCGGAAAAGAGCTCTTTGTCGGGCGATTGATCTTTTGTTATTGTTGTTGTTTGTGCATTTTTCCCTTTTTTAAAAAAAAAAAAAACTAACAGTAAGAAACAGTAAGTGCATTTTAGTGAAACATGGCGAGAATGAACGTAGTAGGAGAACAAAAAAAGCGAGAGATACGACGAGCAAGCAAGTGGAGCGGCGCGACGCGTGCGGGGCTCGTCTTGGCGAGCCTCCTGGGTGTCTGGAGTCTTCGAGTGCTTCAGGTTTCGTCGGCGCCCACGGCCATCCGGACGTGGGTGCGCGACGAGGCGGACGCGACGACGGTCAACTGCTCGGCGCTGTCGCCGCCCCCGGACAGCACGTTCTGGGACGCGATGGACCGGTGCTACGACTGCGCCGCGGAGCCGTCGTGCGGCTTCTGCCGGTCGACGCTCACGTGCGTCGCCGGCAACCTCCAGGGGCCGTACGACCGCTTCCAGGTCTGGTGCAGTGATTGGATCCCGGCAGCGGAGGCCTGCCCTGTGAACCCGCAGTGCGACACCATCATCGACTGCGGCAGCTGCGCCACGTCGGACGAGTGCGTCTGGTGCGCGTCCGATGCATCGTGCATGGCGGTGGAGGAGGGCTACGGATCGGGTTGCAAGGCGCTGGTGAGCGAGGCGCCATGCCCAGCAGTGATTGTTCCAGGTACGTGAAGTGGTGTGCGGCGGGGTTGTGAAAGGGGGAGCAGATGTGGCTAATGCAGGTTCTTTACTACTGCTTCGTGACAAGCAGAAACGATCATTGTTGGGGATGTGATCATCCACCAGGAGCCGCCGAATGTGCGCAGGGGGGTCGTCGTCACGGGGGTTACCAAGCACTCGACGAACTACTCCCTTGTCGTGAACCAATCGGTTGTCGCCGTGCAATCAGGCGGCGCTATCCAGCTGCGCGGTGGCGATGACAACAGGTTCAATATGGCTGGCGGCGCGGTGGACATTACTGCTGGTGATGGACTGCATCAAAACCGTGGACGTGGCGGTGATGTCAGAATCTTCGCGGGTGACGGCCTTGGCGTTCAAAACTTTGATAATTCAGTCACGGGTGGCTCTGTGAAGCTATCGGGCGGAATGTCTAAGGTCGGGACCGGAGGCGATATCAATATAGCTGGCGGTGAAGGCGCGAGCACCGGCGGATCGATCAATCTCGTTTCCGGCACCAGCTCCACCTCATCAAGCGGCCATATCACGATCAGGACTTCTGGAGTCACCAGTAAAGGCGAGTCCGGGCGAGTTATCTTGGAGACTGGTGCAGCATTGAAGGGGGGATCGGGTACTATGGAGTTTCGGACGGGCACCTCTTCCTCTGACGAAGCAGGGTCAATTGTGCTGTCCAGCGGATCATCTGACAGCGGCCAGGGAGGCAGTGTGATGCTACGCGGTGGTTCATCTGGTGGAAGCGAAATCGGTGGGTCAGTGCGGGTCGAAACTGGTGCGTCTGCCACCAAAGCTTCCGGTGAAGTGGTTATCGTAACCGGGAACTCTGGGGTGAACGGGTCCAGTGGTGCTGTCGTTATTGGGACAGGCAACTCGTCCTCTCGATCAACTGGTCCGTTGCTCCTGTTTACTGGTAACGCAAACGAATCGAGCACCGGTTCTATTTCTTTGAAAGTTGGTGTCGGAAACTCTGAGAAAGGGGGAGAGGTCGTTGCTACGGCGGGTTCTACAACCAAATCAGGGGGTACAGGAGGCGCAATTAAAATCATTGGAGGGGATGGAGCAAACACGGAGAACGCGGTCGGGGGTACAACTACCATCAGCGGTGGTGCTTCAATGGGAATGTTGAACACGTCCGTCGGTGGTCACGTGATCGTTGTAGGCGGAAATGCTACCGGCGGGGCTGGCGGGTCCGTTACGCTTCTCAGTGGTCTTAGCCTAAACGGATCCAGTGGGAGTATGGTCATTAAGACTGCTGCTGGAGTCCACGGCGGGAGTGGTGTCGTTCATCTCTCCACAGGAGACTCCACACCAGACTCTGGGGGAGTCGAGATCTCGAGCGGTGCTTCCACGGAGGGTAACAGCGGCAACATCCAGTTAAATGGAGGTAAAGCAGTCGTTGGCAATGGTGGTGGAATCATTCTTGCTGGCGGGCCAACAGAAAGCGGCGTTGGTGGGATAGTCCGTCTGTCGTCTGGAGTAAGTGCTTCAGGGGTAAGTGGACGCGTCGACATCACAACAGCAGCAAGTGCGCTCGGAAAAGGCACAGGAACCGTGAGCGTTACTAGTGGTTCAGCAGGACGAGGTCAATCCGGCAGTGTCTCCATCGGAAGCGGATACACTACTCGTAGTCCTGCAGGAAATGTGCAAGTTCAAGCGGGGTCTTCATCAGAAAGCACACCTGGAAGCGTCAGTATTGGCAGTGGCAACACGGCTGCTGACAGCGGTACGGGTGGAGCTATCGAGCTGACTGGAGGATCTGGTGTGTCTTCTAATGGTGGTGTTGGTGGCGAAGTTCGTATTGCTGGAGGTAGTGGCCTTGGGCTTCACTCCCAAGCTGAAGGAGATGGTGGCCGAGTTAAGCTTGTCGGAGGTCATTCTATCGATGGAAGCGGCGGCGAGCTTACGCTACAAGGTGGGGGCAGCACCTCATCAGTGGGGGGTGCTGTTAATCTTCTTAGCGGCGAATCGAGCCTCAGCTCATCTGGTGTTATCACCTTGGCGTCGGGTAGCGCATCTGCATTTGGTGACTCTGGAAGTTTCATCGTTCACACTGGCAACACTCTCTTAGGAAGAGCTGGCTCTGTTACCCTCGGAACCGGAATGTCCGAAGGGTACGCGGGAGAGTTTTCACTCTTGGTGGGATCTAATGGTATTGGTGACGGTGGCGACATTACTGTCGAGTCGGGCACTTCGAGACATGCTGCCACGACAGGTGGAGCCCTGTTCTTAAAAGGAGGCTCCGGTTCCAGCGATAACTCTGGAGACGGAGGCGACGGCGGCCGCGTTGTCCTAGCTGGCGGTTCGTCACTCGGATCCTCTGCTCAAGATACTGGTGGGGCGGTCTTTATTCAGGGCGGTGGGGCGCAAAGTGGTGTTGGTGGCAACATCAAAGTTGTTTCCGGGGGAAGCGTGGGTTCCTGGAGCGGTGCCATTGAGATTGCATCAGCTCAAGCTGCGAGTGGGGGCATGAGCGGCGCCATGTCACTTGCTACTGGAAATAGCCCCGACGGTACTGCTGGGATTCTGAAACTTTCAACTGGTACTGCATCGAGGGGTAACAGTGGCTCAATCCAGGTCCTTGTTGGAGCTGGCGATGCGACTGACGGCGGGGACGTCCAAATCGGCGCAGGAGAGTCGTCAGGTATGGGGCGCATTGGAGGCAAGGTGATACTGACTGGTGGCACTGGTTCCGGTACAAATGCTGTGGATGGTGGCGACGGCGGGGCAATTGGCATTGCCGGCGGAGAAGCACGTGGTTCAAACTCACTTGATAACGGTGGCAGTGTTAGCGTTAGCGGAGGACGAGGATCCTATGGATACGGAGGTGATGTGTCCATGACGTCTGGTGAAGGCGTTGCCAGTTCCAGTGGGGCCGTGGTAATCTCCACGCCAAATGCAGGTTCCCGGGGCGTAAGTGGCATGGTTACTTTGGGCACTGGAACATCCACGTATGGAAACTCTGGCCCAATAACCCTTACTACCGGAGCCGCTAAAAGCGGGAAAGGAGGTCAGGTTCAAGTTCTTGTTGGCGGCGGTGACTTTGGTGAAGGAGGCATGATTTCTATGGAAGCAGGCAGTACTACCGACTCTCGCACGGGAGGAGTTGTAACGATTGTCTCTGGGGCAAGTCAGGCAACCTCAAGTGGTGACATCACCGTGAATACTGCTAATGCTGGCGGAGCTGGAGGAAGTGGAGGCGTAAAACTCCAAACAGGAACAGCTACTGCAACAGATTCTGGAGCACTTGTATTGTCGTCTGGTGCTGCAACGCTTGGCCACGGAGGGGATGTTATAGTTACGGTTGGCACCGGAACGAAAACGGATGGCGGGCAGGTCCAATTGACTGCTGGTGCAACTACTGATGCTGGCAGAACGGGAGGAACTGTAGCCATTCAAGCCGGCGAAGGACTTAGTTCAGCTTATACCAACGGAGGTAACGGTGGTGTCGTGAAGGTGACTGGTGGTGCGTCGCAAGGTGGAAGTGCCTCAATCAATACCGGGGGAGGTGTGTTTGTTGAAGGTGGCTGGGCAAACAAAGGACGCGGCGGCAGCATTCGTGCTGAAACTGGAGTTGGTGCAGCCACATCCAGCGGCGCGATGGCTCTGATGACTGCAGCATCCGGAACAAAGGGTACGAGTGGGTCTTTTGCAATCAACACGGGTGACACTACAGCCGGCGACAGTGGTGAAGTCTCCGTGTACAGTGGTCAGGCTCTTAAGGGCAAAGGTGGCTTTATTTCGCTTTCTGTCGGAAACAATACCGAGAACCCTGGGGGAGATGTGACTGTTAGCGCTGGACTTGCACTCCAGAAGTTTACCGGGGGATCTATCACTCTTACCACTGGTGGTTCTCTGCGATCCACTTCGGGCGATTTTCTGCTTCAAACACCGAGCAGTGGCTCCGATGGTGGATCGGGCTCATTGACATTGACTACCGGTAAAAGTCAGACGACAGACAGCGGCTCTGTGACCTTTGTCACTGGTTATGCGAAAAAAGGCCACGGTGGCAATGTCATAACATCTGTTGGGGTTGGAGAAACTGGAAATGGTGGTGACGTGAATTTGACTGCTGGAGATACTTCGGGTAAGGCTTTTGATTGCGAGGTTCATCTTTGATACATGGCTGTTATTCACTTTGTTGGCTATGCGTTTTTATTCTCTCAGCGGCTGCTCAAGTTGGAGGTATGATTTCGCTCCAAGCAGGTTCTGGCACAAACCCCAATCCAAGCAATGGTGGCGATGGTGGCGCTGTACAAGTTCGCGCAGGCCAAGCCATGGGTGGGAAATCCGACACTGACATCGGAGGAATGGTTCATGTTGAAGGAGGGACAAGCCGAACCTCAACGGGTGGAAGGATTGAGCTCTTTTCTGGTACAGGTACAGCTTCCAGCAGCGGAGATATGACGCTCATGACTGTCGATTCTGGCAGGAAAGGAGTATCCGGAACGCTTCAGGTTCAAACCGGAAACGCAACTACAGGCCCAAGCGGATCACTTTTCGTAGTTACCGGAAACGCCAGACCCGGCCCGGCAGGAGATGTAATCGTCAGTGTTGGATCAGGCTGGACAGGGAGCGGCGGCCGCGTTGCCGTGTCTGCCGGCGAAATGGCAGATATAGGATCAATTGGCGGTGAAGTCGCCGTTAAGGGTGGATCTGGCAGCAACCGCAATGCTGCCAACGGTGGAAAAGGAGGTCCTGTCAACGTTGTTGGTGGCTACGCTGGAGGCCAAAATGGCGGTGCTGTCGGTAAGCTCAGCCTTAATGCATTTTACTGAATGCTGTGTCTATATAACATTTATCTAACGTTATAATTCCTTTCGTACACAGGGGGGGCAGTTACAGTTCAAGGCGGTCAGGCTCACAAAGGCTCCGGTGGCGCTGTTAGTATTGTTAGTGGTGTCCCAGAGTTCTTCTCAAGTGGAGATATCGAAATTCGCACGTCGGATTCTGGGTACTACGGTGTCAGTGGAGGAATCAAGGCCCGAACCGGCAAAAGCCAACAAGGTGACTCTGGCAGCTACAGCCTCCAAACAGGCGACTCCGACAGGGGCAGCAGTGGCAGTGTCGACGTCTCTCTTGGTAACAGCCTTGCGAAGGCTGGTGGAGACTTGAAGCTGAAGGCTGGGTCAACCTCTGGAGTGGGGCAACCTGGCGGAAATGTTGCCGTCTCTTCTGGCTATAGCACGAAAGGTGACAGTGGTAGCATCAATGTAAACACTGAAAATTCTGGGACAGCTGGAGCTAGTGGGTCTGTTGCAGTGTCCTCGGGCACAGCAGTAAAAGGCGACTCGGGAATGATCTCGCTGACAACTGGCAGCTCGACGGGAGGCCATGGCGGTAACGTCCAGGTCTCTGTTGGCATGGGTCGCACTGGAAACGGAGGTGACATTACCGCACGAGCTGGGGATACAATGGCCTCGGCATCGGTTGGTGGGAAGATTGCGCTTATTGCAGGAAGTGGTACAAGTGTTGATCAAAAAGATGGTGGCGATGGAGGTGATGTTTTTGTGTCGGGTGGAGAGGCCAGCGGTAGGGGTTCCAGTACTGATGTCGGCGGATCTATTCGCCTAGTTAGCGGTAACGCCAATGCTGCAACGGGCGGATCTGTTACCATTTTAACGGGGAATTCAACTTTCTCCTCAAGTGGCGACGTGAAGATCTCCTCTGGTGACTCCACTCGTTCTTCTGGAAGCATCAGCGTTGGTACTGGTGCTACCGCCAACGAGGCCAGTGGATCCGTTTCCTTGCGTTCTGGCTCAGCCACGAAAGGAACGAGCGGGGACATTTCTGTACAAGGTGGGTCTAGCCTTCTAGGTGCGTCGAATGTGCTTGTTCAGGCAGGAAGCACCTCTGCCACGAAGGGAGGATCGATTACCCTTGTTTCAGGCGTCTCTCTCCCTGGATCCAGTGGTGACATTGATATCAGATCCGATCGCAGTGGCAGTAACAGCGGAAGTGGCACCATCGGCTTGCGCACGGGTACCTCTCGTGGCGCGTCATCCGGAAGTGTGACTCTTAGCTCCGGTGCCTCAGATAATGGGGCTGGTGGAAACATCGAGCTTTCTGTGGGCTCAGGCATTGGACGACAAGGAGGCAACGTGGCTGTTACTGCTGGAGCAACAACTCACGCTGATGGCGGTGGCAAAGTTGCGATTCAGTCTGGTAAAAGCTCTACGACATCCAGCGGAAGCGTAATTATTGTGACAGCTGGTGCAGGGAAAGCTGGGTACTCTGGTTCCATGGCGATTCAAACAGGAGACTCGACCGACATGCCTGGCTCCGGAAATGTTTCTGTTATCACTGGAGACGCGGCCAATGGTGGTGGTGGCAATGTCACGGTCGCAGTCGGTCTTGGGTCTGTTGGCGATGGCGGTGCTATCCTACTAGCCGGAGGAGACTCTACGGCTGCTCACGCCCTAGGAGGCCGTGTCCGTCTTGTTGGCGGTCGGGGCCGCTCAACGGATGACAAGGATGGAGGAAACGGTGGTAACGTGGAAATCGTAGCCGGGTCCTCTGATGGGACGAACAATGACCGCGACGAAGGAGGCGAAATTGCTATATCTGGAGGAACTGCTGCAGTATCTACTGGTGGAGCCATCTCGATCTCTTCTGGAGACTCGGTGAGCACATCAAGTGGTGATGTCTCCGTCACCACGGCCGATGCATCCAGTTCAAGCGGCACGATTGAGCTCCACACTGGCGATTCCAGTCTAGGTGGATCTGGCATTGTTGACATCCACACGGGTGATGCATCAAGTGGTAGAGCAGGCTCCATCAATATTGCGGTCGGCACGGGATCTGGGAGCGCAGGCGGCGACGTCTCCGTTTCAGCTGGGTCGACCGTTGCTTCGAAGACTAGAGGCGGTAGCGTTGCTATCGTGACAGGGTACAATTGGGCGACCTCGAGCGGCCATTTATCGTTGGAGACGCCAGATTCTGCACGCGATGACGGCTCTTCTGGGCAGATCACTGTTAAAACCGGTGATTCGGCTAGCAGCTCTGTCGGATCAATCGTTCTGAGCACTGGTCTTGGAGCAGTTTCGGATGGCGGAGGCGTTCAGATTGCTGCTGGAAAGGCAAGTGCTGGAAACGGCCAAACCGTCAGCGTTGCGGGCGGAGACGCACTTCAGCTTAAAGATGCCATTGGCGGCAGTGTCACACTTTCCGGTGGTATCGGAGTTGGAGACGATGAAGCCGGTGGTGGACGCGGCGGTTCTGTTGAGCTTGTGGGTGGTAAAAGCTATGGGGGCTCTTCAGGGGCTGACGTCGGTGGAATCGTTGCCCTCAGAGGTGGCGATGCTGTTGTTGCATCAGGTGGAGCGGTGAACATCATCAGCGGCGGAAACGCTATTTCTTCAAGTGGAGATGTCACACTTCGAACTCAAACTGCCTCTGTTGCTGGAAGCAGTGGATTAATTGAGGTCGTGTCCGGGCAAGCTGAAGGAAGTTCAGGCTCTATTTCTGTGGCTTCGGGCGTATCTCCACTCGGCACAACTGGGAATCTTACCGTTGGCTCTGGTGATACAACCACCGGAGTGTCCGGGTCGATCATTCTCTCCACAGGAACCACTGATTCTGGGGTCCCTGGGTCAATTGCTGTCACCACGGGGAGTAGCAGTTCTAGTGTGGGAGGTAATTTCGCAGTCAATCTTGGATTGAACAGCGGAAACATCTCTTTGACCGCTGGCCAGTCTTCTTCTGGAACTGGGGGGTCAACGCGTCTTGGCACAGGAGTTGGTACCACATCGTCGGGGTCTGTTTTAGTCTCAACGGCCACAGCTACTGGCACCGATTCTACAGGAGATGTCGAGATATCTACCGGAAATACACTTGAAGGTGCTGCAGGCCGCGTGAAAATTGCAACTGGAAGCTCAGGGGTTGATGGGGGCAGCATTTTGATTGCTGCTGGAACATCCTCTGACACGAAGGGCTCGTTGCTGTCTTTGTCTGCTGGAGGAACAACCGGCGCGGGTGGTGATGGTGGGGATTTAACGCTTACTGCTGGTCAGGCTGAAACGGACATGGGGGGTAACATCGCTGTCCATGCTGGTGCTGGCACAACTGGTGGCGGTGGCATGATATCCCTTCGCTCTGGTGCTGGGACGGGACAAAATGGAGGAGATGTCTCGCTCTTATCTGGCGCAAGTGGAAGTGCTGACAGCGGCGGGATATTGATTCAGTCTGCAGACAGCACTGCGAATAGCGGGCTCGTTGCGATTGGATCAGGTTCTACTCAAGGTGCTTCGTCTAGCCCTGTTCGTCTTTACACCGGGTCTGCAACGAGTGGAAATGCAGGCTTGATTGATATCCAGGCAGGCAATGGTCTTGTAGATGGTAGTGGCGCAGTTCAATTGACAAGCGGTAGCAATCCTTCTGCAGAAGGTGGCTCGGTTGTTGTGTCTTCAGGTTCTGGAAAGACTAGCGGTGATATCACCGTTCAGTCCGGAAAAGCAGAGGCAGGTGGCAATAGTGGTGTGGTGCTCATTGGGACCGCTGACAATACTGATGGGTCGTCTGGGGCTGTGACGATCTCGTCTGGAAGCTCTACTAACAAGCGTAGCGGAAACGTTGATTTAAGTGCTGGATCGGGGTTCACCGAAGGAGGCACAGTGTCGATTGCTGGATCTTCTAGCCCACAGGTCGCAGGTGGTAATGTAGCGATTAAAAGTGGGTCGTCTACTGCTTCTCTGGAAACCGGCGGCTCAGTGCAGATCTTCACTGGACTGGGTGCTGGCAGCGGCAGCTTGACTGCAGTCACTGCCAGCTCGTCCTCAAGCGGTGGGGTTGTTATTGGTAGCGGGGATGCAGGAGCAGGAGTTAGTGGGGATGCCACTCTTCAAACCGGCTCTAGCTCTCGTAGCTCCACTGGGTCAGTTCATGTGTTAACTGGCAGAAGCGCTTTGAATGGAGGTAATATTACACTTGCCTCCGGCAAAGGCTCTGACCGGGGTGGAGACATTGATATTGTAAGTGGCACTGCATCATCAGCGACGGGAACCGGAGGACATCTGACGCTGAAGTCTGGTGGCGGGGATGTGGTGGTGTCAGGAACAAACGCTACTGCTGCCCACATGAGTGTATCAGGTGATGGGTCGATCAGCTTGAAGTCGGATACTGCTTCACAAATGGAAATTCGAGGTGGTAACAATCTGAACATCAGCGTCCAAAGTGGCGAACTTACGGTGTCCCACGGGGAAACCCAAGTACCTGGAGGAGTAATCTGGCGTTTGCAACCGAATAAAATGATCAGCCACGTTCCAGCTCAAATCACCGAGGTCACGTACCCGTCCGATCGGCGAATCAAGACAGATATCGAAGATGTCGACGAAGATGACATTCTTCAGCGCATTCAAACTCTTGAAGTAAAAAAGTATCGCTATTCGGAGATGTGGCGAGAGATACGCGGAATCCCTGATGTCACTGTTCGTGGTGTTATCGCTCAGCAAGTGGGGGAAACGTTCCCGGAATACGTGACCATATCAACGCTTACGCTCCCGGAGAAAAACTTCAGCCTGGAGCAATTTCACGAGGTGAACAAGCAGCAAATCACGATGGATTTGATCGCAGCTATTCACGCGCAACACAAGCGCTTCAAGGTTGGCCCCAACAGTGAAGCTCAGAGCGGGCGTATTGATGTTGCTACAGCAGACGGGGGATCCTACGTTAATGCTTCTCCAAGTGGAAGTAGTGGCGATATCGCGATCGAGACGGGATCATCAAGCTACAGCAAAAGTGGCGACGTCTTCGTTTCCAGTGGTGGGGCTCAAGCCGACTCCGGTGCAATCAACATTCAAGCTGGAGATAGCATGGCTGGTGGTGGTGGCTCTTTAGTGCTTGAAGCAGGGTCTTCTCAAGGAAGTGGAACCAAGGCAGGTAGCGTGGTCATCGCTAGCGGCGAAAATCACGAGAATCCAGGAGATGTCACTTTGGAGACTCCAGATTCTCGTGGAAGTCGAAGCAGTGGGGGTATTTCTGTGACCACGGGCTGGTCTGCATTTGGAGAAAGCGGGTCCATTGCAATTAGCACAGGAGACTCGTTCGCGGGTGCTAAAGGCGTTGTTGGCGTGACATCATCGTCAACTCGCGTTTCTGGCGAGTTTTTGGTAAATGCTGAAAAGGACTATACGTCTGAATTAGCTGGTGATGTGCAGTTGCATAGTGCAGCGAGTGGAACTCGGTCCGGGGATGTGAAGCTTTCCACAACACCAGTAGAAAGTGTAACTGAAGCTGGTTCGCTGACTTTCGAGACTGGTACTGGTCTTAAAAAAGGTGGAAATATTGTTATTCGGTCCGGATACACTTCAGAAAAAGACACCAGCTCTTCTATGGCTCTAGGCGAGTCAGGAAATGTACTTGTACAAGGCGGAAACTCTGCTACTCTCGGGGGTAACGTTACTATTGCTTCAGGGCTCGGCCGACTTAAGCCAGGCAGCATAAAGATTTTATCACCGAGAGCAGCACAAGAATCCGGCGGAACAATTGCGATTCAAACCCAGCACTCAGATACCAGCCCATCTGGTAATATCCAAATTGAAACTGGGAAAACCGGATCGGAACCATCAGGCTCACTACTACTACAATCCGGTGCTACCTCAGCAGCATCAGCAGGATCCATTCGAATTCTATCTGGAGATACCATCACCAACCAGGCCGGTTCCGTGGACGTGCGTGGCGGTTCTTCTACGTCGAGCGGGTCTGCTGGCGGTGTTCGCGTGTCTGGCGGTTCGTCTAGTAGTGGTGCAGGCGGCGATGTGACTGTTGCCAGCGGCGACTCCGGTAGCAGCAGTGGCAGTGTGGCTGGCAGCGGTGTGTTTGTCCGTAGCGGTTCTGGCGGCAGCCTGAGCCTGGTGCAGGGCGATAGCACGCATGTGGGCAACGACGTGGAGTTGCGTGGCGGCAGAGTGGACAGCTCGTCTGCGGCGCAGAAGGTGAATATCGCTGGTTCTGCGAACTTGCAGGGAGCGGGAGGCGACGTGTCGATCGATGGCGGGTCGTCTGCTGCGAGCGTGGGCGGATCGGTGTTGCTGACGAGCGGCGGTGGTGCCGTGAGCAGTGGCGGCGTGACTGTGTCTACGAGCGTTGTGTCCGGTGGTTCGAGCGGCGACATCGATGTGCGCACTAGCGCGAGCAGTGTGTCCAGCGGCTCCGTTCGTATTGGTAGCGGGTCCGGTGACGTTAGTGCCGGGTCCATCGCGTTGTCGGGCGGTGCTTCCTCGAGTGGAGAGGGCGGCGTTGTGTCCGTGCTGGGCGGCACCTCTTCGTTGACGGGCGGCAGCGTGACGATCGTGAGTGGCGACGGTTTGTCGACGGAGAGCGGGTCGGTGACGCTGGCCTCTCACGGCAGCGCGAGCACGACTGTGAGTGGCGCGGTGTCGCTGTCGAGCGGGTCGGTGGGAACTGGTTCGTCTGGCGCTGTTTCGATCACGTCTGGCGCATCGCCTGCGCAGTCGAGCGGGCCAGTGAGCGTTATTGGCGGCGATGCTGCAGGTGCCGGCGGGTTCGTGAGCGTGTCTGGTGGCAGCAGCTCGGGTGACGTGGGCGGGTCCGTGGCTTTGGCCGGTGGAGCTGGTGCGACGGGAGGTGACGTGGCGGTGTCTGGCGGCGCGAGTGCGTCGGGCAGTGGTGCGTTGCTGGCGTTGCGCAGCGGAGAAGGGCCAAGCAGCAGCGGCGAAGTGCGTGTGTCCAGTGCTTCGGGCGCGGCGTCGGGCGGTGTATGGATTTCGTCCGGCTCGGCGTCAGGCAGCACCGACTCGGCGGGAGGCATCACCTTGTCGGTGGGATCTTCTGTGGCTGACGGTGGCGATGTCACCGTGAGCAGCGGCTCGAGTGCTGGCTCCGCGGCGGGCGATGTTGCGCTGACGGGTGGTTCGTCGTTGCTGGCGTCTTCCTCTACGGGAGCGGTGGCAGGCGCCGTTCGGTTGGCGGGCGGCAGCTCTGCAGGAGACAATGCCGGCGGCGTGGTATCTGTGCTGGGTGGCTCTGGCGTCGTGCAGGGTGGCTCAGTGGCCGTGCTGAGCGGCAGCGGCAGTGATGCGTCCGCGATGAGTGGCAACGTGTCGGTGGGTTCGTCTGCGGCTGATGCCAGCGGGTCGGTGGAGGTGAGCAGTGGTGCTTCTATCGGAAGCGTATCCGGCAGTGTGACACTGGGAAGCGGCGACTCTAGCTCCAGCGCGTCCGGGTCTGTGGACGTGGTTGGCGGGTCTAGTGCTGCGTCCAGCGGCGGCTCCGTGTCGGTGCGTGGCGGGAGCAGTGGTGGTTCATCTGCGGGTGGTTCTGTGTCGCTGCATAGCGGCACGGGTGCTGCCAGCGGCAGCGTGACGGTGTCGAGCGCGCCTGTGGTGTCCTCAAGCGAGAGCGGCGGAGTGTCCGTTCGCACGGGCAATAGTGTTTCTGGCGCATCAGGGTTACTGTCGGTCGTGTCTGGGGACAGCGCTAGCGCGTCGAGCGGCTCTGTGTTGGTGGCGAGCGGCGATGTTGTCTCGTCGGACGCGGGTGGCGTGGATATCCGTGGCGGGTCGACTGGCAGTTCTAGCGCTCGCGGCGGCTCTGTGTCCGTGTCGTCCGGCGAGGACGGCGTGGTGAGCTTGTCCAGCGGCGTTCGTCGCAGCGCTGTCGGTGGCACGGTGGATATTGTGTCCGGCGCTAGCACGGACAGTAGTGTGGGCGGCGGGTCTGTGAGCGTGCGCGGCGGGTCTCTGGCCGCGTCTGCGGGCGTTGCAGGTGCGGTTGCCTTGTCCGGTGGCGCGGTCTCGACGGGCGCTGCGGCTGGAGGAGGCATTTCTCTGGACGGCGGCGCGAGCGAGGCTGGTGTCGGTGGCGGCGTGGACATTTCATCTGGTGCGGGCTTGCTGGGCAGCGGCGACGTCCGCGTAGCAAGCAGTGTTTCTGCGAGCGGGGCCGCCTTGAGCGGGTCTGCGACGATCGGGAGCGGCGCGTCGGTAGATGCGGCGTCGGGCGTGGTGACTTTGTCTTCCGGGTCTTCGGATACAGCCAGTAGCGGCGGCGTGTCGGTGAAGTCTGGCGCTGCGGCTACAGCGGCGGGCGGTGTGTCTGTGTCGGGTGGCGCCAGCAGCTCTTCGACGGGCGGTGCGGTGTCTGCGACTAGTGGCACTGGTAGCGTGTCGAGCGGCGTTGTGTCGATCAGGAGCGGTGCTGCGAGCGCTGCGTCTGCGTCTGCGTCTGCGTCTGCGTCTGCGTCTGCGTCTGCGTCTGCGTCTGGCGCCTTGTCGTTTGTGTCTGGTGATGCGGCGGACGGTGTGTCTGGTGCTGTGCGTGTGGCTAGCGGGTCTCTCGTGAGCGGTGCCGCTGGTGCTGTGAGCGTGGCGGGGGGTTCCAGCAGCGCGTCGGGATCGGGCGCGAGTGTTCTCGTGAGTGGCGGCGATTCGCTCACGGGGTCTTCCGGTTCCGTGGACGTGCGTGGCGGTTCTTCTACGTCGAGCGGGTCTGCTGGCGGTGTTCGCGTGTCTGGCGGTTCGTCTAGTAGTGGTGCAGGCGGCGATGTGACTGTTGCCAGCGGCGGCTCCGGTAGCAGCAGTGGCAGTGTGGCTGGCAGCGGTGTGTTTGTCCGTAGCGGTTCTGGCGGCAGCCTGAGCCTGGTGCAGGGCGATAGCACGCATGTGGGCAACGACGTGGAGTTGCGTGGCGGCAGAGTGGACAGCTCGTCTGCGGCGCAGAAGGTGAATATCGCTGGTTCTGCGAACTTGCAGGGAGCGGGAGGCGACGTGTCGATCGATGGCGGGTCGTCTGCTGCGAGCGTGGGCGGATCGGTGTTGCTGACGAGCGGCGGTGGTGCCGTGAGCAGTGGCGGCGTGACTGTGTCTACGAGCGTTGTGTCCGGTGGTTCGAGCGGCGACATCGATGTGCGCACTAGCGCGAGCAGTGTGTCCAGCGGCTCCGTTCGTATTGGTAGCGGGTCCGGTGACGTTAGTGCCGGGTCCATCGCGTTGTCGGGCGGTGCTTCCTCGAGTGGAGAGGGCGGCGTTGTGTCCGTGCTGGGCGGCACCTCTTCGTTGACGGGCGGCAGCGTGACGATCGTGAGTGGCGACGGTTTGTCGACGGAGAGCGGGTCGGTGACGCTGGCCTCTCACGGCAGCGCGAGCACGACTGTGAGTGGCGCGGTGTCGCTGTCGAGCGGGTCGGTGGGAACTGGTTCGTCTGGCGCTGTTTCGATCACGTCTGGCGCATCGCCTGCGCAGTCGAGCGGGCCAGTGAGCGTTATTGGCGGCGATGCTGCAGGTGCCGGCGGGTTCGTGAACGTGTCTGGTGGCAGCAGCTCGGGTGACGTGGGCGGGTCCGTGGCTTTGGCCGGTGGAGCTGGTGCGACGGGAGGTGACGTGGCGGTGTCTGGCGGCGCGAGTGCGTCGGGCAGTGGTGCGTTGCTGGCGTTGCGCAGCGGAGAAGGGCCAAGCAGCAGCGGCGAAGTGCGTGTGTCCAGTGCTTCGGGCGCGGCGTCGGGCGGTGTATGGATTTCGTCCGGCTCGGCGTCAGGCAGCACCGACTCGGCGGGAGGCATCACCTTGTCGGTGGGATCTTCTGTGGCTGACGGCGGCGATGTCACCGTGAGCAGCGGCTCGAGTGCTGGCTCCGCGGCGGGCGATGTTGCGCTGACGGGTGGTTCGTCGTTGCTGGCGTCTTCCTCTACGGGAGCGGTGGCAGGCGCCGTTCGGTTGGCGGGCGGCAGCTCTGCAGGAGACAATGCCGGCGGCGTGGTATCTGTGCTGGGTGGCTCTGGCGTCGTGCAGGGTGGCTCAGTGGCCGTGCTGAGCGGCAGCGGCAGTGATGCGTCCGCGATGAGTGGCAACGTGTCGGTGGGTTCGTCTGCGGCTGATGCCAGCGGGTCGGTGGAGGTGAGCAGTGGTGCTTCTATCGGAAGCGTATCCGGCAGTGTGACACTGGGAAGCGGCGACTCTAGCTCCAGCGCGTCCGGGTCTGTGGACGTGGTTGGCGGGTCTAGTGCTGCGTCCAGCGGCGGCTCCGTGTCGGTGCGTGGCGGGAGCAGTGGTGGTTCATCTGCGGGTGGTTCTGTGTCGCTGCATAGCGGCACGGGTGCTGCCAGCGGCAGCGTGACGGTGTCGAGCGCGCCTGTGGTGTCCTCAAGCGAGAGCGGCGGAGTGTCCGTTCGCACGGGCAATAGTGTTTCTGGCGCATCAGGGTTACTGTCGGTCGTGTCTGGGGACAGCGCTAGCGCGTCGAGCGGCTCTGTGTTGGTGGCGAGCGGCGATGTTGTCTCGTCGGACGCGGGTGGCGTGGATATCCGTGGCGGGTCGACTGGCAGTTCTAGCGCTCGCGGCGGCTCTGTGTCCGTGTCGTCCGGCGAGGACGGCGTGGTGAGCTTGTCCAGCGGCGTTCGTCGCAGCGCTGTCGGTGGCACGGTGGATATTGTGTCCGGCGCTAGCACGGACAGTAGTGTGGGCGGCGGGTCTGTGAGCGTGCGCGGCGGGTCTCTGGCCGCGTCTGCGGGCGTTGCAGGTGCGGTTGCCTTGTCCGGTGGCGCGGTCTCGACGGGCGCTGCGGCTGGAGGAGGCATTTCTCTGGACGGCGGCGCGAGCGAGGCTGGTGTCGGTGGCGGCGTGGACATTTCATCTGGTGCGGGCTTGCTGGGCAGCGGCGACGTCCGCGTAGCAAGCAGTGTTTCTGCGAGCGGGGCCGCCTTGAGCGGGTCTGCGACGATCGGGAGCGGCGCGTCGGTAGATGCGGCGTCGGGCGTGGTGACTTTGTCTTCCGGGTCTTCGGATACAGCCAGTAGCGGCGGCGTGTCGGTGAAGTCTGGCGCTGCGGCTACAGCGGCGGGCGGTGTGTCTGTGTCGGGTGGCGCCAGCAGCTCTTCGACGGGCGGTGCGGTGTCTGCGACTAGTGGCACTGGTAGCGTGTCGAGCGGCGTTGTGTCGATCAGGAGCGGTGCTGCGAGCGCTGCGTCTGCGTCTGAGTCTGCGTCTGCGTCTGAGTCTGCGTCTGCGTCTGCGTCTGCGTCTGGCGCCTTGTCGTTTGTGTCTGGTGATGCGGCGGACGGTGTGTCTGGTGCTGTGCGTGTGGCTAGCGGGTCTCTCGTGAGCGGTGCCGCTGGTGCTGTGAGCGTGGCGGGGGGTTCCAGCAGCGCGTCGGGATCGGGCGCGAGTGTTCTCGTGAGTGGCGGCGATTCGCTCACGGGGTCTTCCGGTTCCGTGGACGTGCGTGGCGGTTCTTCTACGTCGAGCGGGTCTGCTGGCGGTGTTCGCGTGTCTGGCGGTTCGTCTAGTAGTGGTGCAGGCGGCGATGTGACTGTTGCCAGCGGCGACTCCGGTAGCAGCAGTGGCAGTGTGGCTGGCAGCGGTGTGTTTGTCCGTAGCGGTTCTGGCGGCAGCCTGAGCTTGGTGCAGGGCGATAGCACGCATGTGGGCAACGACGTGGAGTTGCGTGGCGGCAGAGTGGACAGCTCGTCTGCGGCGCAGAAGGTGAATATCGCTGGTTCTGCGAACTTGCAGGGAGCGGGAGGCGACGTGTCGATCGATGGCGGGTCGTCTGCTGCGAGCGTGGGCGGATCGGTGTTGCTGACGAGCGGCGGTGGTGCCGTGAGCAGTGGCGGCGTGACTGTGTCTACGAGCGTTGTGTCCGGTGGTTCGAGCGGCGACATCGATGTGCGCACTAGCGCGAGCAGTGTGTCCAGCGGCTCCGTTCGTATTGGTAGCGGGTCCGGTGACGTTAGTGCCGGGTCCATCGCGTTGTCGGGCGGTGCTTCCTCGAGTGGAGAGGGCGGCGTTGTGTCCGTGCTGGGCGGCACCTCTTCGTTGACGGGCGGCAGCGTGACGATCGTGAGTGGCGACGGTTTGTCGACGGAGAGCGGGTCGGTGACGCTGGCCTCTCACGGCAGCGCGAGCACGACTGTGAGTGGCGCGGTGTCGCTGTCGAGCGGGTCGGTGGGAACTGGTTCGTCTGGCGCTGTTTCGATCACGTCTGGCGCATCGCCTGCGCAGTCGAGCGGGCCAGTGAGCGTTATTGGCGGCGATGCTGCAGGTGCCGGCGGGTTCGTGAGCGTGTCTGGTGGCAGCAGCTCGGGTGACGTGGGCGGGTCCGTGGCTTTGGCCGGTGGAGCTGGTGCGACGGGAGGTGACGTGGCGGTGTCTGGCGGCGCGAGTGCGTCGGGCAGTGGTGCGTTGCTGGCGTTGCGCAGCGGAGAAGGGCCAAGCAGCAGCGGCGAAGTGCGTGTGTCCAGTGCTTCGGGCGCGGCGTCGGGCGGTGTATGGATTTCGTCCGGCTCGGCGTCAGGCAGCACCGACTCGGCGGGAAGCATCACCTTGTCGGTGGGATCTTCTGTGGCTGACGGCGGCGATGTCACCGTGAGCAGCGGCTCGAGTGCTGGCTCCGCGGCGGGCGATGTTGCGCTGACGGGTGGTTCGTCGTTGCTGGCGTCTTCCTCTACGGGAGCGGTGGCAGGCGCCGTTCGGTTGGCGGGCGGCAGCTCTGCAGGAGACAATGCCGGCGGCGTGGTATCTGTGCTGGGTGGCTCTGGCGTCGTGCAGGGTGGCTCAGTGGCCGTGCTGAGCGGCAGCGGCAGTGATGCGTCCGCGATGAGTGGCAACGTGTCGGTGGGTTCGTCTGCGGCTGATGCCAGCGGGTCGGTGGAGGTGAGCAGTGGTGCTTCTATCGGAAGCGTATCCGGCAGTGTGACACTGGGAAGCGGCGACTCTAGCTCCAGCGCGTCCGGGTCTGTGGACGTGGTTGGCGGGTCTAGTGCTGCGTCCAGCGGCGGCTCCGTGTCGGTGCGTGGCGGGAGCAGTGGTGGTTCATCTGCGGGTGGTTCTGTGTCGCTGCATAGCGGCACGGGTGCTGCCAGCGGCAGCGTGACGGTGTCGAGCGCGCCTGTGGTGTCCTCAAGCGAGAGCGGCGGAGTGTCCGTTCGCACGGGCAATAGTGTTTCTGGCGCATCAGGGTTACTGTCGGTCGTGTCTGGGGACAGCGCTAGCGCGTCGAGCGGCTCTGTGTTGGTGGCGAGCGGCGATGTTGTCTCGTCGGACGCGGGTGGCGTGGATATCCGTGGCGGGTCGACTGGCAGTTCTAGCGCTCGCGGCGGCTCTGTGTCCGTGTCGTCCGGCGAGGACGGCGTGGTGAGCTTGTCCAGCGGCGTTCGTCGCAGCGCTGTCGGTGGCACGGTGGATATTGTGTCCGGCGCTAGCACGGACAGTAGTGTGGGCGGCGGGTCTGTGAGCGTGCGCGGCGGGTCTCTGGCCGCGTCTGCGGGCGTTGCAGGTGCGGTTGCCTTGTCCGGTGGCGCGGTCTCGACGGGCGCTGCGGCTGGAGGAGGCATTTCTCTGGACGGCGGCGCGAGCGAGGCTGGTGTCGGTGGCGGCGTGGACATTTCATCTGGTGCGGGCTTGCTGGGCAGCGGCGACGTCCGCGTAGCAAGCAGTGTTTCTGCGAGCGGGGCCGCCTTGAGCGGGTCTGCGACGATCGGGAGCGGCGCGTCGGTAGATGCGGCGTCGGGCGTGGTGACTTTGTCTTCCGGGTCTTCGGATACAGCCAGTAGCGGCGGCGTGTCGGTGAAGTCTGGCGCTGCGGCTACAGCGGCGGGCGGTGTGTCTGTGTCGGGTGGCGCCAGCAGCTCTTCGACGGGCGGTGCGGTGTCTGCGACTAGTGGCACTGGTAGCGTGTCGAGCGGCGTTGTGTCGATCAGGAGCGGTGCTGCGAGCGCTGCGTCTGCGTCTGCGTCTGCGTCTGGCGCCTTGTCGTTTGTGTCTGGTGATGCGGCGGACGGTGTGTCTGGTGCTGTGCGTGTGGCTAGCGGGTCTCTCGTGAGCGGTGCCGCTGGTGCTGTGAGCGTGGCGGGGGGTTCCAGCAGCGCGTCGGGATCGGGCGCGAGTGTTCTCGTGAGTGGCGGCGATTCGCTCACGGGGTCTTCCGGTTCCGTGGACGTGCGTGGCGGTTCTTCTACGTCGAGCGGGTCTGCTGGCGGTGTTCGCGTATCTGGCGGTTCGTCTAGTAGTGGTGCAGGCGGCGATGTGACTGTTGCCAGCGGCGGCTCCGGTAGCAGCAGTGGCAGTGTGGCTGGCAGCGGTGTGTTTGTCCGTAGCGGTTCTGGCGGCAGCCTGAGCCTGGTGCAGGGCGATAGCACGCATGTGGGCAACGACGTGGAGTTGCGTGGCGGCAGAGTGGACAGCTCGTCTGCGGCGCAGAAGGTGAATATCGCCGGTTCTGCGAACTTGCAGGGAGCGGGAGGCGACGTGTCGATCGATGGCGGGTCGTCTGCTGCGAGCGTGGGCGGATCGGTGTTGCTGACGAGCGGCGGTGGTGCCGTGAGCAGTGGCGGCGTGACTGTGTCTACGAGCGTTGTGTCCGGTGGTTCGAGCGGCGACATCGATGTGCGCACTAGCGCGAGCAGTGTGTCCAGCGGCTCCGTTCGTATTGGTAGCGGGTCCGGTGACGTTAGTGCCGGGTCCATCGCGTTGTCGGGCGGTGCTTCCTCGAGTGGAGAGGGCGGCGTTGTGTCCGTGCTGGGCGGCACCTCTTCGTTGACGGGCGGCAGCGTGACGATCGTGAGTGGCGACGGTTTGTCGACGGAGAGCGGGTCGGTGACGCTGGCCTCTCACGGCAGCGCGAGCACGACTGTGAGTGGCGCGGTGTCGCTGTCGAGCGGGTCGGTGGGAACTGGTTCGTCTGGCGCTGTTTCGATCACGTCTGGCGCATCGCCTGCGCAGTCGAGCGGGCCAGTGAGCGTTATTGGCGGCGATGCTGCAGGTGCCGGCGGGTTCGTGAGCGTGTCTGGTGGCAGCAGCTCGGGTGACGTGGGCGGGTCCGTGGCTTTGGCCGGTGGAGCTGGTGCGACGGGAGGTGACGTGGCGGTGTCTGGCGGCGCGAGTGCGTCGGGCAGTGGTGCGTTGCTGGCGTTGCGCAGCGGAGAAGGGCCAAGCAGCAGCGGCGAAGTGCGTGTGTCCAGTGCTTCGGGCGCGGCGTCGGGCGGTGTATGGATTTCGTCCGGCTCGGCGTCAGGCAGCACCGACTCGGCGGGAAGCATCACCTTGTCGGTGGGATCTTCTGTGGCTGACGGCGGCGATGTCACCGTGAGCAGCGGCTCGAGTGCTGGCTCCGCGGCGGGCGATGTTGCGCTGACGGGTGGTTCGTCGTTGCTGGCGTCTTCCTCTACGGGAGCGGTGGCAGGCGCCGTTCGGTTGGCGGGCGGCAGCTCTGCAGGAGACAATGCCGGCGGCGTGGTATCTGTGCTGGGTGGCTCTGGCGTCGTGCAGGGTGGCTCAGTGGCCGTGCTGAGCGGCAGCGGCAGTGATGCGTCCGCGATGAGTGGCAACGTGTCGGTGGGTTCGTCTGCGGCTGATGCCAGCGGGTCGGTGGAGGTGAGCAGTGGTGCTTCTATCGGAAGCGTATCCGGCAGTGTGACACTGGGAAGCGGCGACTCTAGCTCCAGCGCGTCCGGGTCTGTGGACGTGGTTGGCGGGTCTAGTGCTGCGTCCAGCGGCGGCTCCGTGTCGGTGCGTGGCGGGAGCAGTGGTGGTTCATCTGCGGGTGGTTCTGTGTCGCTGCATAGCGGCACGGGTGCTGCCAGCGGCAGCGTGACGGTGTCGAGCGCGCCTGTGGTGTCCTCAAGCGAGAGCGGCGGAGTGTCCGTTCGCACGGGCAATAGTGTTTCTGGCGCATCAGGGTTACTGTCGGTCGTGTCTGGGGACAGCGCTAGCGCGTCGAGCGGCTCTGTGTTGGTGGCGAGCGGCGATGTTGTCTCGTCGGACGCGGGTGGCGTGGATATCCGTGGCGGGTCGACTGGCAGTTCTAGCGCTCGCGGCGGCTCTGTGTCCGTGTCGTCCGGCGAGGACGGCGTGGTGAGCTTGTCCAGCGGCGTTCGTCGCAGCGCTGTCGGTGGCACGGTGGATATTGTGTCCGGCGCTAGCACGGACAGTAGTGTGGGCGGCGGGTCTGTGAGCGTGCGCGGCGGGTCTCTGGCCGCGTCTGCGGGCGTTGCAGGTGCGGTTGCCTTGTCCGGTGGCGCGGTCTCGACGGGCGCTGCGGCTGGAGGAGGCATTTCTCTGGACGGCGGCGCGAGCGAGGCTGGTGTCGGTGGCGGCGTGGACATTTCATCTGGTGCGGGCTTGCTGGGCAGCGGCGACGTCCGCGTAGCAAGCAGTGTTTCTGCGAGCGGGGCCGCCTTGAGCGGGTCTGCGACGATCGGGAGCGGCGCGTCGGTAGATGCGGCGTCGGGCGTGGTGACTTTGTCTTCCGGGTCTTCGGATACAGCCAGTAGCGGCGGCGTGTCGGTGAAGTCTGGCGCTGCGGCTACAGCGGCGGGCGGTGTGTCTGTGTCGGGTGGCGCCAGCAGCTCTTCGACGGGCGGTGCGGTGTCTGCGACTAGTGGCACTGGTAGCGTGTCGAGCGGCGTTGTGTCGATCAGGAGCGGTGCTGCGAGCGCTGCGTCTGCGTCTGCGTCTGAGTCTGCGTCTGCGTCTGAGTCTGCGTCTGCGTCTGGCGCCTTGTCGTTTGTGTCTGGTGATGCGGCGGACGGTGTGTCTGGTGCTGTGCGTGTGGCTAGCGGGTCTCTCGTGAGCGGTGCCGCTGGTGCTGTGAGCGTGGCGGGGGGTTCCAGCAGCGCGTCGGGATCGGGCGCGAGTGTTCTCGTGAGTGGCGGCGATTCGCTCACGGGGTCTTCCGGTTCCGTGGACGTGCGTGGCGGTTCTTCTACGTCGAGCGGGTCTGCTGGCGGTGTTCGCGTGTCTGGCGGTTCGTCTAGTAGTGGTGCAGGCGGCGATGTGACTGTTGCCAGCGGCGACTCCGGTAGCAGCAGTGGCAGTGTGGCTGGCAGCGGTGTGTTTGTCCGTAGCGGTTCTGGCGGCAGCCTGAGCCTGGTGCAGGGCGATAGCACGCATGTGGGCAACGACGTGGAGTTGCGTGGCGGCAGAGTGGACAGCTCGTCTGCGGCGCAGAAGGTGAATATCGCCGGTTCTGCGAACTTGCAGGGAGCGGGAGGCGACGTGTCGATCGATGGCGGGTCGTCTGCTGCGAGCGTGGGCGGATCGGTGTTGCTGACGAGCGGCGGTGGTGCCGTGAGCAGTGGCGGCGTGACTGTGTCTACGAGCGTTGTGTCCGGTGGTTCGAGCGGCGACATCGATGTGCGCACTAGCGCGAGCAGTGTGTCCAGCGGCTCCGTTCGTATTGGTAGCGGGTCCGGTGACGTTAGTGCCGGGTCCATCGCGTTGTCGGGCGGTGCTTCCTCGAGTGGAGAGGGCGGCGTTGTGTCCGTGCTGGGCGGCACCTCTTCGTTGACGGGCGGCAGCGTGACGATCGTGAGTGGCGACGGTTTGTCGACGGAGAGCGGGTCGGTGACGCTGGCCTCTCACGGCAGCGCGAGCACGACTGTGAGTGGCGCGGTGTCGCTGTCGAGCGGGTCGGTGGGAACTGGTTCGTCTGGCGCTGTTTCGATCACGTCTGGCGCATCGCCTGCGCAGTCGAGCGGGCCAGTGAGCGTTATTGGCGGCGATGCTGCAGGTGCCGGCGGGTTCGTGAGCGTGTCTGGTGGCAGCAGCTCGGGTGACGTGGGCGGGTCCGTGGCTTTGGCCGGTGGAGCTGGTGCGACGGGAGGTGACGTGGCGGTGTCTGGCGGCGCGAGTGCGTCGGGCAGTGGTGCGTTGCTGGCGTTGCGCAGCGGAGAAGGGCCAAGCAGCAGCGGCGAAGTGCGTGTGTCCAGTGCTTCGGGCGCGGCGTCGGGCGGTGTATGGATTTCGTCCGGCTCGGCGTCAGGCAGCACCGACTCGGCGGGAAGCATCACCTTGTCGGTGGGATCTTCTGTGGCTGACGGCGGCGATGTCACCGTGAGCAGCGGCTCGAGTGCTGGCTCCGCGGCGGGCGATGTTGCGCTGACGGGTGGTTCGTCGTTGCTGGCGTCTTCCTCTACGGGAGCGGTGGCAGGCGCCGTTCGGTTGGCGGGCGGCAGCTCTGCAGGAGACAATGCCGGCGGCGTGGTATCTGTGCTGGGTGGCTCTGGCGTCGTGCAGGGTGGCTCAGTGGCCGTGCTGAGCGGCAGCGGCAGTGATGCGTCCGCGATGAGTGGCAACGTGTCGGTGGGTTCGTCTGCGGCTGATGCCAGCGGGTCGGTGGAGGTGAGCAGTGGTGCTTCTATCGGAAGCGTATCCGGCAGTGTGACACTGGGAAGCGGCGACTCTAGCTCCAGCGCGTCCGGGTCTGTGGACGTGGTTGGCGGGTCTAGTGCTGCGTCCAGCGGCGGCTCCGTGTCGGTGCGTGGCGGGAGCAGTGGTGGTTCATCTGCGGGTGGTTCTGTGTCGCTGCATAGCGGCACGGGTGCTGCCAGCGGCAGCGTGACGGTGTCGAGCGCGCCTGTGGTGTCCTCAAGCGAGAGCGGCGGAGTGTCCGTTCGCACGGGCAATAGTGTTTCTGGCGCATCAGGGTTACTGTCGGTCGTGTCTGGGGACAGCGCTAGCGCGTCGAGCGGCTCTGTGTTGGTGGCGAGCGGCGATGTTGTCTCGTCGGACGCGGGTGGCGTGGATATCCGTGGCGGTTCGACTGGCAGTTCTAGCGCTCGCGGCGGCTCTGTGTCCGTGTCGTCCGGCGAGGACGGCGTGGTGAGCTTGTCCAGCGGCGTTCGTCGCAGCGCTGTCGGTGGCACGGTGGATATTGTGTCCGGCGCTAGCACGGACAGTAGTGTGGGCGGCGGGTCTGTGAGCGTGCGCGGCGGGTCTCTGGCCGCGTCTGCGGGCGTTGCAGGTGCGGTTGCCTTGTCCGGTGGCGCGGTCTCGACGGGCGCTGCGGCTGGAGGAGGCATTTCTCTGGACGGCGGCGCGAGCGAGGCTGGTGTCGGTGGCGGCGTGGACATTTCATCTGGTGCGGGCTTGCTGGGCAGCGGCGACGTCCGCGTAGCAAGCAGTGTTTCTGCGAGCGGGGCCGCCTTGAGCGGGTCTGCGACGATCGGGAGCGGCGCGTCGGTAGATGCGGCGTCGGGCGTGGTGACTTTGTCTTCCGGGTCTTCGGATACAGCCAGTAGCGGCGGCGTGTCGGTGAAGTCTGGCGCTGCGGCTACAGCGGCGGGCGGTGTGTCTGTGTCGGGTGGCGCCAGCAGCTCTTCGACGGGCGGTGCGGTGTCTGCGACTAGTGGCACTGGTAGCGTGTCGAGCGGCGTTGTGTCGATCAGGAGCGGTGCTGCGAGCGCTGCGTCTGCGTCTGCGTCTGCGTCTGGCGCCTTGTCGTTTGTGTCTGGTGATGCGGCGGACGGTGTGTCTGGTGCTGTGCGTGTGGCTAGCGGGTCTCTCGTGAGCGGTGCCGCTGGTGCTGTGAGCGTGGCGGGGGGTTCCAGCAGCGCGTCGGGATCGGGCGCGAGTGTTCTCGTGAGTGGCGGCGATTCGCTCACGGGGTCTTCCGGTTCCGTGGACGTGCGTGGCGGTTCTTCTACGTCGAGCGGGTCTGCTGGCGGTGTTCGCGTGTCTGGCGGTTCGTCTAGTAGTGGTGCAGGCGGCGATGTGACTGTTGCCAGCGGCGACTCCGGTAGCAGCAGTGGCAGTGTGGCTGGCAGCGGTGTGTTTGTCCGTAGCGGTTCTGGCGGCAGCCTGAGCCTGGTGCAGGGCGATAGCACGCATGTGGGCAACGACGTGGAGTTGCGTGGCGGCAGAGTGGACAGCTCGTCTGCGGCGCAGAAGGTGAATATCGCTGGTTCTGCGAACTTGCAGGGAGCGGGAGGCGACGTGTCGATCGATGGCGGCTCGTCAAGAAGTGCGGTTGGCGGAGCAGTTCGTATTGGTGGTGGTCGTAGCGCTACTTCTATCTCTGGTGGCGTGGTGATTCGTGGTCGAGATTCTGTTTTGGACGGCGGCCATGTGACCCTGTTTGGTGGCGCTAGCAACTCCAGTGTGGGCGGAAATGTTTCCGTATCTGGCGGTGATGTTATGGGCAAAAGCAAGTCGATGGTTGCCGGCTCGATTAATTTAGCTGGCGGAATGTCACCGACCAACGGAGTCGGAGGGTCCGTCTCTGTCAGTGGCGGCACCAGCGCGGAAACGGGCGGAACCGTCATTGTGGCCGGAGGGTCCGGATCGAAGGCTTCTGGAGGAAACCTACAGCTTTCTTCTGGCGATGGCCCCCAGAGCGGCCTTGTCCGTATCGAAACAGGGAACGCGTCTACCGCGCCATCCGGTGATGTGTTCATCAAGTCCGGAAGTTCAACGGCTTCGGGATCTGGATCTGTTTCCTTACAAGCAGGGAGCAGTGTGAAGGCAAGAGGTGGTGATGTGGTCGTCAGTGCTGGCAATAGTTCACTTACTGGTACTGGAGGGAGTGTCTCAATTCAGAGTGGAGCCAATGGACTCGGCCAGAGCGGTGACATCAACATTGCAAGCCAAGCTTCAGTGTCAAATATGGGGAGTGGCTTGGTTGCTGTCTCAAGTGGCAAAGTCAAGCAAGGCTCAAGCGGCTCCCTCCAACTGTCAACTGGGAACAGCGAATCAGGTCAGTCTGGTTCCTTGCATTTGTCTACCGGCGACTCTAAAGGCACTCAAGGAGACATCCGCGTCGTTGCGGGAACAAGCTCGGACCCTTCGTCTCCAAGTGGCGGATCCATTTCGCTAAGTGCATCAGCGAACGGCGTGGTGAACATTACGACAGCGGGCCGCACAACTACTGTATCAGGAGACGTAGTAATTCAAGCCGGAGTCACATCCACAATGAGTTCGGGCGGAAGCGTTAACGTCTCCGGTGGTTCTCTGTCTGGGCGTTCTGGTGTCGGTGGCAACGTTCTTCTACAAGGCGGTAGTGGTATTGCGCCTCCCCGTGACAATACTGATGGCGGCGCGATCGCACTTGTCGGTGGATCGAGCACAAGCCGCCTTGGCGGCTCAGTGCAAGTCACATCGGGTGTGGGTCTCAGTCAAAGCGGGGCAATTCAGATCGTTAGTGCTACTGGCATATCGGGATCGGGTGGGGTAGGATCAAGTGGAGCGACAGCAGTGGGGACAGGACGTTCCAATGCGTCCTCTACTGGTAGCACGACTCTTTTTTCAGGATCCTCATCCACCTTTAGTAGTGGTGACGTGTCGGTGAAGTCTGGCGCTGCGGCTACAGCGGCGGGCGGTGTGTCTGTGTCGGGTGGCGCCAGCAGCTCTTCGACGGGCGGTGCGGTGTCTGCGACTAGTGGCACTGGTAGCGTGTCGAGCGGCGTTGTGTCGATCAGGAGCGGTGCTGCGAGCGCTGCGTCTGCGTCTGCGTCTGCGTCTGGCGCCTTGTCGTTTGTGTCTGGTGATGCGGCGGACGGTGTGTCTGGTGCTGTGCGTGTGGCTAGCGGGTCTCTCGTGAGCGGTGCCGCTGGTGCTGTGAGCGTGGCGGGGGGTTCCAGCAGCGCGTCGGGATCGGGCGCGAGTGTTCTCGTGAGTGGCGGCGATTCGCTCACGGGGTCTTCCGGTTCCGTGGACGTGCGTGGCGGTTCTTCTACGTCGAGCGGGTCTGCTGGCGGTGTTCGCGTGACTGGCGGTTCGTCTAGTAGTGGTGCAGGCGGCGATGTGACTGTTGCCAGCGGCGACTCCGGTAGCAGCAGTGGCAGTGTGGCTGGCAGCGGTGTGTTTGTCCGTAGCGGTTCTGGCGGCAGCCTGAGCCTGGTGCAGGGCGATAGCACGCATGTGGGCAACGACGTGGAGTTGCGTGGCGGCAGAGTGGACAGCTCGTCTGCGGCGCAGAAGGTGAATATCGCTGGTTCTGCGAACTTGCAGGGAGCGGGAGGCGACGTGTCGATCGATGGCGGCTCGTCAAGAAGTGCGGTTGGCGGAGCAGTTCGTATTGGTGGTGGTCGTAGCGCTACTTCTATCTCTGGTGGCGTGGTGATTCGTGGTCGAGATTCTGTTTTGGACGGCGGCCATGTGACCCTGTTTGGTGGCGCTAGCAACTCCAGTGTGGGCGGAAATGTTTCCGTATCTGGCGGTGATGTTATGGGCAAAAGCAAGTCGATGGTTGCCGGCTCGATTAATTTAGCTGGCGGAATGTCACCGACCAACGGAGTCGGAGGGTCCGTCTCTGTCAGTGGCGGCACCAGCGCGGAAACGGGCGGAACCGTCATTGTGGCCGGAGGGTCCGGATCGAAGGCTTCTGGAGGAAACCTACAGCTTTCTTCTGGCGATGGCCCCCAGAGCGGCCTTGTCCGTATCGAAACAGGGAACGCGTCTACCGCGCCATCCGGTGATGTGTTCATCAAGTCCGGAAGTTCAACGGCTTCGGGATCTGGATCTGTTTCCTTACAAGCAGGGAGCAGTGTGAAGGCAAGAGGTGGTGATGTGGTCGTCAGTGCTGGCAATAGTTCACTTACTGGTACTGGAGGGAGTGTCTCAATTCAGAGTGGAGCCAATGGACTCGGCCAGAGCGGTGACATCAACATTGCAAGCCAAGCTTCAGTGTCAAATATGGGGAGTGGCTTGGTTGCTGTCTCAAGTGGCAAAGTCAAGCAAGGCTCAAGCGGCTCCCTCCAACTGTCAACTGGGAACAGCGAATCAGGTCAGTCTGGTTCCTTGCATTTGTCTACCGGCGACTCTAAAGGCACTCAAGGAGACATCCGCGTCGTTGCGGGAACAAGCTCGGACCCTTCGTCTCCAAGTGGCGGATCCATTTCGCTAAGTGCATCAGCGAACGGCGTGGTGAACATTACGACAGCGGGCCGCACAACTACTGTATCAGGAGACGTAGTAATTCAAGCCGGAGTCACATCCACAATGAGTTCGGGCGGAAGCGTTAACGTCTCCGGTGGTTCTCTGTCTGGGCGTTCTGGTGTCGGTGGCAACGTTCTTCTACAAGGCGGTAGTGGTATTGCGCCTCCCCGTGACAATACTGATGGCGGCGCGATCGCACTTGTCGGTGGATCGAGCACAAGCCGCCTTGGCGGCTCAGTGCAAGTCACATCGGGTGTGGGTCTCAGTCAAAGCGGGGCAATTCAGATCGTTAGTGCTACTGGCATATCGGGATCGGGTGGGGTAGGATCAAGTGGAGCGACAGCAGTGGGGACAGGACGTTCCAATGCGTCCTCTACTGGTAGCACGACTCTTTTTTCAGGATCCTCATCCACCTTTAGTAGTGGTGACGTGTCGGTGAAGTCTGGCGCTGCGGCTACAGCGGCGGGCGGTGTGTCTGTGTCGGGTGGCGCCAGCAGCTCTTCGACGGGCGGTGCGGTGTCTGCGACTAGTGGCACTGGTAGCGTGTCGAGCGGCGTTGTGTCGATCAGGAGCGGTGCTGCGAGCGCTGCGTCTGCGTCTGCGTCTGCGTCTGGCGCCTTGTCGTTTGTGTCTGGTGATGCGGCGGACGGTGTGTCTGGTGCTGTGCGTGTGGCTAGCGGGTCTCTCGTGAGCGGTGCCGCTGGTGCTGTGAGCGTGGCGGGGGGTTCCAGCAGCGCGTCGGGATCGGGCGCGAGTGTTCTCGTGAGTGGCGGCGATTCGCTCACGGGGTCTTCCGGTTCCGTGGACGTGCGTGGCGGTTCTTCTACGTCGAGCGGGTCTGCTGGCGGTGTTCGCGTGACTGGCGGTTCGTCTAGTAGTGGTGCAGGCGGCGATGTGACTGTTGCCAGCGGCGACTCCGGTAGCAGCAGTGGCAGTGTGGCTGGCAGCGGTGTGTTTGTCCGTAGCGGTTCTGGCGGCAGCCTGAGCCTGGTGCAGGGCGATAGCACGCATGTGGGCAACGACGTGGAGTTGCGTGGCGGCAGAGTGGACAGCTCGTCTGCGGCGCAGAAGGTGAATATCGCCGGTTCTGCGAACTTGCAGGGAGCGGGAGGCGACGTGTCGATCGATGGCGGGTCGTCTGCTGCGAGCGTGGGCGGATCGGTGTTGCTGACGAGCGGCGGTGGTGCCGTGAGCAGTGGCGGCGTGACTGTGTCTACGAGCGTTGTGTCCGGTGGTTCGAGCGGCGACATCGATGTGCGCACTAGCGCGAGCAGTGTGTCCAGCGGCTCCGTTCGTATTGGTAGCGGGTCCGGTGACGTTAGTGCCGGGTCCATCGCGTTGTCGGGCGGTGCTTCCTCGAGTGGAGAGGGCGGCGTTGTGTCCGTGCTGGGCGGCACCTCTTCGTTGACGGGCGGCAGCGTGACGATCGTGAGTGGCGACGGTTTGTCGACGGAGAGCGGGTCGGTGACGCTGGCCTCTCACGGCAGCGCGAGCACGACTGTGAGTGGCGCGGTGTCGCTGTCGAGCGGGTCGGTGGGAACTGGTTCGTCTGGCGCTGTTTCGATCACGTCTGGCGCATCGCCTGCGCAGTCGAGCGGGCCAGTGAGCGTTATTGGCGGCGATGCTGCAGGTGCCGGCGGGTTCGTGAGCGTGTCTGGTGGCAGCAGCTCGGGTGACGTGGGCGGGTCCGTGGCTTTGGCCGGTGGAGCTGGTGCGACGGGAGGTGACGTGGCGGTGTCTGGCGGCGCGAGTGCGTCGGGCAGTGGTGCGTTGCTGGCGTTGCGCAGCGGAGAAGGGCCAAGCAGCAGCGGCGAAGTGCGTGTGTCCAGTGCTTCGGGCGCGGCGTCGGGCGGTGTATGGATTTCGTCCGGCTCGGCGTCAGGCAGCACCGACTCGGCGGGAGGCATCACCTTGTCGGTGGGATCTTCTGTGGCTGACGGCGGCGATGTCACCGTGAGCAGCGGCTCGAGTGCTGGCTCCGCGGCGGGCGATGTTGCGCTGACGGGTGGTTCGTCGTTGCTGGCGTCTTCCTCTACGGGAGCGGTGGCAGGCGCCGTTCGGTTGGCGGGCGGCAGCTCTGCAGGAGACAATGCCGGCGGCGTGGTATCTGTGCTGGGTGGCTCTGGCGTCGTGCAGGGTGGCTCAGTGGCCGTGCTGAGCGGCAGCGGCAGTGATGCGTCCGCGATGAGTGGCAACGTGTCGGTGGGTTCGTCTGCGGCTGATGCCAGCGGGTCGGTGGAGGTGAGCAGTGGTGCTTCTATCGGAAGCGTATCCGGCAGTGTGACACTGGGAAGCGGCGACTCTAGCTCCAGCGCGTCCGGGTCTGTGGACGTGGTTGGCGGGTCTAGTGCTGCGTCCAGCGGCGGCTCCGTGTCGGTGCGTGGCGGGAGCAGTGGTGGTTCATCTGCGGGTGGTTCTGTGTCGCTGCATAGCGGCACGGGTGCTGCCAGCGGCAGCGTGACGGTGTCGAGCGCGCCTGTGGTGTCCTCAAGCGAGAGCGGCGGAGTGTCCGTTCGCACGGGCAATAGTGTTTCTGGCGCATCAGGGTTACTGTCGGTCGTGTCTGGGGACAGCGCTAGCGCGTCGAGCGGCTCTGTGTTGGTGGCGAGCGGCGATGTTGTCTCGTCGGACGCGGGTGGCGTGGATATCCGTGGCGGGTCGACTGGCAGTTCTAGCGCTCGCGGCGGCTCTGTGTCCGTGTCGTCCGGCGAGGACGGCGTGGTGAGCTTGTCCAGCGGCGTTCGTCGCAGCGCTGTCGGTGGCACGGTGGATATTGTGTCCGGCGCTAGCACGGACAGTAGTGTGGGCGGCGGGTCTGTGAGCGTGCGCGGCGGGTCTCTGGCCGCGTCTGCGGGCGTTGCAGGTGCTGTTGCCTTGTCCGGTGGCGCGGTCTCGACGGGCGCTGCGGCTGGAGGAGGCATTTCTCTGGACGGCGGCGCGAGCGAGGCTGGTGTCGGTGGCGGCGTGGACATTTCATCTGGTGCGGGCTTGCTGGGCAGCGGCGACGTCCGCGTAGCAAGCAGTGTTTCTGCGAGCGGGGCCGCCTTGAGCGGGTCTGCGACGATCGGGAGCGGCGCGTCGGTAGATGCGGCGTCGGGCGTGGTGACTTTGTCTTCCGGGTCTTCGGATACAGCCAGTAGCGGCGGCGTGTCGGTGAAGTCTGGCGCTGCGGCTACAGCGGCGGGCGGTGTGTCTGTGTCGGGTGGCGCCAGCAGCTCTTCGACGGGCGGTGCGGTGTCTGCGACTAGTGGCACTGGTAGCGTGTCGAGCGGCGTTGTGTCGATCAGGAGCGGTGCTGCGAGCGCTGCGTCTGCGTCTGGCGCCTTGTCGTTTGTGTCTGGTGATGCGGCGGACGGTGTGTCTGGTGCTGTGCGTGTGGCTAGCGGGTCTCTCGTGAGCGGTGCCGCTGGTGCTGTGAGCGTGGCGGGGGGTTCCAGCAGCGCGTCGGGATCGGGCGCGAGTGTTCTCGTGAGTGGCGGCGATTCGCTCACGGGGTCTTCCGGTTCCGTGGACGTGCGTGGCGGTTCTTCTACGTCGAGCGGGTCTGCTGGCGGTGTTCGCGTGACTGGCGGTTCGTCTAGTAGTGGTGCAGGCGGCGATGTGACTGTTGCCAGCGGCGACTCCGGTAGCAGCAGTGGCAGTGTGGCTGGCAGCGGTGTGTTTGTCCGTAGCGGTTCTGGCGGCAGCCTGAGCCTGGTGCAGGGCGATAGCACGCATGTGGGCAACGACGTGGAGTTGCGTGGCGGCAGAGTGGACAGCTCGTCTGCGGCGCAGAAGGTGAATATCGCCGGTTCTGCGAACTTGCAGGGAGCGGGAGGCGACGTGTCGATCGATGGCGGGTCGTCTGCTGCGAGCGTGGGCGGATCGGTGTTGCTGACGAGCGGCGGTGGTGCCGTGAGCAGTGGCGGCGTGACTGTGTCTACGAGCGTTGTGTCCGGTGGTTCGAGCGGCGACATCGATGTGCGCACTAGCGCGAGCAGTGTGTCCAGCGGCTCCGTTCGTATTGGTAGCGGGTCCGGTGACGTTAGTGCCGGGTCCATCGCGTTGTCGGGCGGTGCTTCCTCGAGTGGAGAGGGCGGCGTTGTGTCCGTGCTGGGCGGCACCTCTTCGTTGACGGGCGGCAGCGTGACGATCGTGAGTGGCGACGGTTTGTCGACGGAGAGCGGGTCGGTGACGCTGGCCTCTCACGGCAGCGCGAGCACGACTGTGAGTGGCGCGGTGTCGCTGTCGAGCGGGTCGGTGGGAACTGGTTCGTCTGGCGCTGTTTCGATCACGTCTGGCGCATCGCCTGCGCAGTCGAGCGGGCCAGTGAGCGTTATTGGCGGCGATGCTGCAGGTGCCGGCGGGTTCGTGAGCGTGTCTGGTGGCAGCAGCTCGGGTGACGTGGGCGGGTCCGTGGCTTTGGCCGGTGGAGCTGGTGCGACGGGAGGTGACGTGGCGGTGTCTGGCGGCGCGAGTGCGTCGGGCAGTGGTGCGTTGCTGGCGTTGCGCAGCGGAGAAGGGCCAAGCAGCAGCGGCGAAGTGCGTGTGTCCAGTGCTTCGGGCGCGGCGTCGGGCGGTGTATGGATTTCGTCCGGCTCGGCGTCAGGCAGCACCGACTCGGCGGGAGGCATCACCTTGTCGGTGGGATCTTCTGTGGCTGACGGTGGCGATGTCACCGTGAGCAGCGGCTCGAGTGCTGGCTCCGCGGCGGGCGATGTTGCGCTGACGGGTGGTTCGTCGTTGCTGGCGTCTTCCTCTACGGGAGCGGTGGCAGGCGCCGTTCGGTTGGCGGGCGGCAGCTCTGCAGGAGACAATGCCGGCGGCGTGGTATCTGTGCTGGGTGGCTCTGGCGTCGTGCAGGGTGGCTCAGTGGCCGTGCTGAGCGGCAGCGGCAGTGATGCGTCCGCGATGAGTGGCAACGTGTCGGTGGGTTCGTCTGCGGCTGATGCCAGCGGGTCGGTGGAGGTGAGCAGTGGTGCTTCTATCGGAAGCGTATCCGGCAGTGTGACACTGGGAAGCGGCGACTCTAGCTCCAGCGCGTCCGGGTCTGTGGACGTGGTTGGCGGGTCTAGTGCTGCGTCCAGCGGCGGCTCCGTGTCGGTGCGTGGCGGGAGCAGTGGTGGTTCATCTGCGGGTGGTTCTGTGTCGCTGCATAGCGGCACGGGTGCTGCCAGCGGCAGCGTGACGGTGTCGAGCGCGCCTGTGGTGTCCTCAAGCGAGAGCGGCGGAGTGTCCGTTCGCACGGGCAATAGTGTTTCTGGCGCATCAGGGTTACTGTCGGTCGTGTCTGGGGACAGCGCTAGCGCGTCGAGCGGCTCTGTGTTGGTGGCGAGCGGCGATGTTGTCTCGTCGGACGCGGGTGGCGTGGATATCCGTGGCGGTTCGACTGGCAGTTCTAGCGCTCGCGGCGGCTCTGTGTCCGTGTCGTCCGGCGAGGACGGCGTGGTGAGCTTGTCCAGCGGCGTTCGTCGCAGCGCTGTCGGTGGCACGGTGGATATTGTGTCCGGCGCTAGCACGGACAGTAGTGTGGGCGGCGGGTCTGTGAGCGTGCGCGGCGGGTCTCTGGCCGCGTCTGCGGGCGTTGCAGGTGCTGTTGCCTTGTCCGGTGGCGCGGTCTCGACGGGCGCTGCGGCTGGAGGAGGCATTTCTCTGGACGGCGGCGCGAGCGAGGCTGGTGTCGGTGGCGGCGTGGACATTTCATCTGGTGCGGGCTTGCTGGGCAGCGGCGACGTCCGCGTAGCAAGCAGTGTTTCTGCGAGCGGGGCCGCCTTGAGCGGGTCTGCGACGATCGGGAGCGGCGCGTCGGTAGATGCGGCGTCGGGCGTGGTGACTTTGTCTTCCGGGTCTTCGGATACAGCCAGTAGCGGCGGCGTGTCGGTGAAGTCTGGCGCTGCGGCTACAGCGGCGGGCGGTGTGTCTGTGTCGGGTGGCGCCAGCAGCTCTTCGACGGGCGGTGCGGTGTCTGCGACTAGTGGCACTGGTAGCGTGTCGAGCGGCGTTGTGTCGATCAGGAGCGGTGCTGCGAGCGCTGCGTCTGCGTCTGGCGCCTTGTCGTTTGTGTCTGGTGATGCGGCGGACGGTGTGTCTGGTGCTGTGCGTGTGGCTAGCGGGTCTCTCGTGAGCGGTGCCGCTGGTGCTGTGAGCGTGGCGGGGGGTTCCAGCAGCACGTCGGGATCGGGCGCGAGTGTTCTCGTGAGTGGCGGCGATTCGCTCACGGGGTCTTCCGGTTCCGTGGACGTGCGTGGCGGTTCTTCTACGTCGAGCGGGTCTGCTGGCGGTGTTCGCGTGACTGGCGGTTCGTCTAGTAGTGGTGCAGGCGGCGATGTGACTGTTGCCAGCGGCGACTCCGGTAGCAGCAGTGGCAGTGTGGCTGGCAGCGGTGTGTTTGTCCGTAGCGGTTCTGGCGGCAGCCTGAGCCTGGTGCAGGGCGATAGCACGCATGTGGGCAACGACGTGGAGTTGCGTGGCGGCAGAGTGGACAGCTCGTCTGCGGCGCAGAAGGTGAATATCGCTGGTTCTGCGAACTTGCAGGGAGCGGGAGGCGACGTGTCGATCGATGGCGGGTCGTCTGCTGCGAGCGTGGGCGGATCGGTGTTGCTGACGAGCGGCGGTGGTGCCGTGAGCAGTGGCGGCGTGACTGTGTCTACGAGCGTTGTGTCCGGTGGTTCGAGCGGCGACATCGATGTGCGCACTAGCGCGAGCAGTGTGTCCAGCGGCTCCGTTCGTATTGGTAGCGGGTCCGGTGACGTTAGTGCCGGGTCCATCGCGTTGTCGGGCGGTGCTTCCTCGAGTGGAGAGGGCGGCGTTGTGTCCGTGCTGGGCGGCACCTCTTCGTTGACGGGCGGCAGCGTGACGATCGTGAGTGGCGACGGTTTGTCGACGGAGAGCGGGTCGGTGACGCTGGCCTCTCACGGCAGCGCGAGCACGACTGTGAGTGGCGCGGTGTCGCTGTCGAGCGGGTCGGTGGGAACTGGTTCGTCTGGCGCTGTTTCGATCACGTCTGGCGCATCGCCTGCGCAGTCGAGCGGGCCAGTGAGCGTTATTGGCGGCGATGCTGCAGGTGCCGGCGGGTTCGTGAGCGTGTCTGGTGGCAGCAGCTCGGGTGACGTGGGCGGGTCCGTGGCTTTGGCCGGTGGAGCTGGTGCGACGGGAGGTGACGTGGCGGTGTCTGGCGGCGCGAGTGCGTCGGGCAGTGGTGCGTTGCTGGCGTTGCGCAGCGGAGAAGGGCCAAGCAGCAGCGGCGAAGTGCGTGTGTCCAGTGCTTCGGGCGCGGCGTCGGGCGGTGTATGGATTTCGTCCGGCTCGGCGTCAGGCAGCACCGACTCGGCGGGAAGCATCACCTTGTCGGTGGGATCTTCTGTGGCTGACGGCGGCGATGTCACCGTGAGCAGCGGCTCGAGTGCTGGCTCCGCGGCGGGCGATGTTGCGCTGACGGGTGGTTCGTCGTTGCTGGCGTCTTCCTCTACGGGAGCGGTGGCAGGCGCCGTTCGGTTGGCGGGCGGCAGCTCTGCAGGAGACAATGCCGGCGGCGTGGTATCTGTGCTGGGTGGCTCTGGCGTCGTGCAGGGTGGCTCAGTGGCCGTGCTGAGCGGCAGCGGCAGTGATGCGTCCGCGATGAGTGGCAACGTGTCGGTGGGTTCGTCTGCGGCTGATGCCAGCGGGTCGGTGGAGGTGAGCAGTGGTGCTTCTATCGGAAGCGTATCCGGCAGTGTGACACTGGGAAGCGGCGACTCTAGCTCCAGCGCGTCCGGGTCTGTGGACGTGGTTGGCGGGTCTAGTGCTGCGTCCAGCGGCGGCTCCGTGTCGGTGCGTGGCGGGAGCAGTGGTGGTTCATCTGCGGGTGGTTCTGTGTCGCTGCATAGCGGCACGGGTGCTGCCAGCGGCAGCGTGACGGTGTCGAGCGCGCCTGTGGTGTCCTCAAGCGAGAGCGGCGGAGTGTCCGTTCGCACGGGCAATAGTGTTTCTGGCGCATCAGGGTTACTGTCGGTCGTGTCTGGGGACAGCGCTAGCGCGTCGAGCGGCTCTGTGTTGGTGGCGAGCGGCGATGTTGTCTCGTCGGACGCGGGTGGCGTGGATATCCGTGGCGGTTCGACTGGCAGTTCTAGCGCTCGCGGCGGCTCTGTGTCCGTGTCGTCCGGCGAGGACGGCGTGGTGAGCTTGTCCAGCGGCGTTCGTCGCAGCGCTGTCGGTGGCACGGTGGATATTGTGTCCGGCGCTAGCACGGACAGTAGTGTGGGCGGCGGGTCTGTGAGCGTGCGCGGCGGGTCTCTGGCCGCGTCTGCGGGCGTTGCAGGTGCGGTTGCCTTGTCCGGTGGCGCGGTCTCGACGGGCGCTGCGGCTGGAGGAGGCATTTCTCTGGACGGCGGCGCGAGCGAGGCTGGTGTCGGTGGCGGCGTGGACATTTCATCTGGTGCGGGCTTGCTGGGCAGCGGCGACGTCCGCGTAGCAAGCAGTGTTTCTGCGAGCGGGGCCGCCTTGAGCGGGTCTGCGACGATCGGGAGCGGCGCGTCGGTAGATGCGGCGTCGGGCGTGGTGACTTTGTCTTCCGGGTCTTCGGATACAGCCAGTAGCGGCGGCGTGTCGGTGAAGTCTGGCGCTGCGGCTACAGCGGCGGGCGGTGTGTCTGTGTCGGGTGGCGCCAGCAGCTCTTCGACGGGCGGTGCGGTGTCTGCGACTAGTGGCACTGGTAGCGTGTCGAGCGGCGTTGTGTCGATCAGGAGCGGTGCTGCGAGCGCTGCGTCTGCGTCTGGCGCCTTGTCGTTTGTGTCTGGTGATGCGGCGGACGGTGTGTCTGGTGCTGTGCGTGTGGCTAGCGGGTCTCTCGTGAGCGGTGCCGCTGGTGCTGTGAGCGTGGCGGGGGGTTCCAGCAGCGCGTCGGGATCGGGCGCGAGTGTTCTCGTGAGTGGCGGCGATTCGCTCACGGGGTCTTCCGGTTCCGTGGACGTGCGTGGCGGTTCTTCTACGTCGAGCGGGTCTGCTGGCGGTGTTCGCGTGTCTGGCGGTTCGTCTAGTAGTGGTGCAGGCGGCGATGTGACTGTTGCCAGCGGCGACTCCGGTAGCAGCAGTGGCAGTGTGGCTGGCAGCGGTGTGTTTGTCCGTAGCGGTTCTGGCGGCAGCCTGAGCCTGGTGCAGGGCGATAGCACGCATGTGGGCAACGACGTGGAGTTGCGTGGCGGCAGAGTGGACAGCTTGTCTGCGGCGCAGAAGGTGAATATCGCCGGTTCTGCGAACTTGCAGGGAGCGGGAGGCGACGTGTCGATCGATGGCGGGTCGTCTGCTGCGAGCGTGGGCGGATCGGTGTTGCTGACGAGCGGCGGTGGTGCCGTGAGCAGTGGCGGCGTGACTGTGTCTACGAGCGTTGTGTCCGGTGGTTCGAGCGGCGACATCGATGTGCGCACTAGCGCGAGCAGTGTGTCCAGCGGCTCCGTTCGTATTGGTAGCGGGTCCGGTGACGTTAGTGCCGGGTCCATCGCGTTGTCGGGCGGTGCTTCCTCGAGTGGAGAGGGCGGCGTTGTGTCCGTGCTGGGCGGCACCTCTTCGTTGACGGGCGGCAGCGTGACGATCGTGAGTGGCGACGGTTTGTCGACGGAGAGCGGGTCGGTGACGCTGGCCTCTCACGGCAGCGCGAGCACGACTGTGAGTGGCGCGGTGTCGCTGTCGAGCGGGTCGGTGGGAACTGGTTCGTCTGGCGCTGTTTCGATCACGTCTGGCGCATCGCCTGCGCAGTCGAGCGGGCCAGTGAGCGTTATTGGCGGCGATGCTGCAGGTGCCGGCGGGTTCGTGAGCGTGTCTGGTGGCAGCAGCTCGGGTGACGTGGGCGGGTCCGTGGCTTTGGCCGGTGGAGCTGGTGCGACGGGAGGTGACGTGGCGGTGTCTGGCGGCGCGAGTGCGTCGGGCAGTGGTGCGTTGCTGGCGTTGCGCAGCGGAGAAGGGCCAAGCAGCAGCGGCGAAGTGCGTGTGTCCAGTGCTTCGGGCGCGGCGTCGGGCGGTGTATGGATTTCGTCCGGCTCGGCGTCAGGCAGCACCGACTCGGCGGGAGGCATCACCTTGTCGGTGGGATCTTCTGTGGCTGACGGTGGCGATGTCACCGTGAGCAGCGGCTCGAGTGCTGGCTCCGCGGCGGGCGATGTTGCGCTGACGGGTGGTTCGTCGTTGCTGGCGTCTTCCTCTACGGGAGCGGTGGCAGGCGCCGTTCGGTTGGCGGGCGGCAGCTCTGCAGGAGACAATGCCGGCGGCGTGGTATCTGTGCTGGGTGGCTCTGGCGTCGTGCAGGGTGGCTCAGTGGCCGTGCTGAGCGGCAGCGGCAGTGATGCGTCCGCGATGAGTGGCAACGTGTCGGTGGGTTCGTCTGCGGCTGATGCCAGCGGGTCGGTGGAGGTGAGCAGTGGTGCTTCTATCGGAAGCGTATCCGGCAGTGTGACACTGGGAAGCGGCGACTCTAGCTCCAGCGCGTCCGGGTCTGTGGACGTGGTTGGCGGGTCTAGTGCTGCGTCCAGCGGCGGCTCCGTGTCGGTGCGTGGCGGGAGCAGTGGTGGTTCATCTGCGGGTGGTTCTGTGTCGCTGCATAGCGGCACGGGTGCTGCCAGCGGCAGCGTGACGGTGTCGAGCGCGCCTGTGGTGTCCTCAAGCGAGAGCGGCGGAGTGTCCGTTCGCACGGGCAATAGTGTTTCTGGCGCATCAGGGTTACTGTCGGTCGTGTCTGGGGACAGCGCTAGCGCGTCGAGCGGCTCTGTGTTGGTGGCGAGCGGCGATGTTGTCTCGTCGGACGCGGGTGGCGTGGATATCCGTGGCGGTTCGACTGGCAGTTCTAGCGCTCGCGGCGGCTCTGTGTCCGTGTCGTCCGGCGAGGACGGCGTGGTGAGCTTGTCCAGCGGCGTTCGTCGCAGCGCTGTCGGTGGCACGGTGGATATTGTGTCCGGCGCTAGCACGGACAGTAGTGTGGGCGGCGGGTCTGTGAGCGTGCGCGGCGGGTCTCTGGCCGCGTCTGCGGGCGTTGCAGGTGCGGTTGCCTTGTCCGGTGGCGCGGTCTCGACGGGCGCTGCGGCTGGAGGAGGCATTTCTCTGGACGGCGGCGCGAGCGAGGCTGGTGTCGGTGGCGGCGTGGACATTTCATCTGGTGCGGGCTTGCTGGGCAGCGGCGACGTCCGCGTAGCAAGCAGTGTTTCTGCGAGCGGGGCCGCCTTGAGCGGGTCTGCGACGATCGGGAGCGGCGCGTCGGTAGATGCGGCGTCGGGCGTGGTGACTTTGTCTTCCGGGTCTTCGGATACAGCCAGTAGCGGCGGCGTGTCGGTGAAGTCTGGCGCTGCGGCTACAGCGGCGGGCGGTGTGTCTGTGTCGGGTGGCGCCAGCAGCTCTTCGACGGGCGGTGCGGTGTCTGCGACTAGTGGCACTGGTAGCGTGTCGAGCGGCGTTGTGTCGATCAGGAGCGGTGCTGCGAGCGCTGCGTCTGCGTCTGGCGCCTTGTCGTTTGTGTCTGGTGATGCGGCGGACGGTGTGTCTGGTGCTGTGCGTGTGGCTAGCGGGTCTCTCGTGAGCGGTGCCGCTGGTGCTGTGAGCGTGGCGGGGGGTTCCAGCAGCGCGTCGGGATCGGGCGCGAGTGTTCTCGTGAGTGGCGGCGATTCGCTCACGGGGTCTTCCGGTTCCGTGGACGTGCGTGGCGGTTCTTCTACGTCGAGCGGGTCTGCTGGCGGTGTTCGCGTGTCTGGCGGTTCGTCTAGTAGTGGTGCAGGCGGCGATGTGACTGTTGCCAGCGGCGACTCCGGTAGCAGCAGTGGCAGTGTGGCTGGCAGCGGTGTGTTTGTCCGTAGCGGTTCTGGCGGCAGCCTGAGCCTGGTGCAGGGCGATAGCACGCATGTGGGCAACGACGTGGAGTTGCGTGGCGGCAGAGTGGACAGCTTGTCTGCGGCGCAGAAGGTGAATATCGCCGGTTCTGCGAACTTGCAGGGAGCGGGAGGCGACGTGTCGATCGATGGCGGGTCGTCTGCTGCGAGCGTGGGCGGATCGGTGTTGCTGACGAGCGGCGGTGGTGCCGTGAGCAGTGGCGGCGTGACTGTGTCTACGAGCGTTGTGTCCGGTGGTTCGAGCGGCGACATCGATGTGCGCACTAGCGCGAGCAGTGTGTCCAGCGGCTCCGTTCGTATTGGTAGCGGGTCCGGTGACGTTAGTGCCGGGTCCATCGCGTTGTCGGGCGGTGCTTCCTCGAGTGGAGAGGGCGGCGTTGTGTCCGTGCTGGGCGGCACCTCTTCGTTGACGGGCGGCAGCGTGACGATCGTGAGTGGCGACGGTTTGTCGACGGAGAGCGGGTCGGTGACGCTGGCCTCTCACGGCAGCGCGAGCACGACTGTGAGTGGCGCGGTGTCGCTGTCGAGCGGGTCGGTGGGAACTGGTTCGTCTGGCGCTGTTTCGATCACGTCTGGCGCATCGCCTGCGCAGTCGAGCGGGCCAGTGAGCGTTATTGGCGGCGATGCTGCAGGTGCCGGCGGGTTCGTGAGCGTGTCTGGTGGCAGCAGCTCGGGTGACGTGGGCGGGTCCGTGGCTTTGGCCGGTGGAGCTGGTGCGACGGGAGGTGACGTGGCGGTGTCTGGCGGCGCGAGTGCGTCGGGCAGTGGTGCGTTGCTGGCGTTGCGCAGCGGAGAAGGGCCAAGCAGCAGCGGCAAAGTGCGTGTGTCCAGTGCTTCGGGCGCGGCGTCGGGCGGTGTATGGATTTCGTCCGGCTCGGCGTCAGGCAGCACCGACTCGGCGGGAAGCATCACCTTGTCGGTGGGATCTTCTGTGGCTGACGGCGGCGATGTCACCGTGAGCAGCGGCTCGAGTGCTGGCTCCGCGGCGGGCGATGTTGCGCTGACGGGTGGTTCGTCGTTGCTGGCGTCTTCCTCTACGGGAGCGGTGGCAGGCGCCGTTCGGTTGGCGGGCGGCAGCTCTGCAGGAGACAATGCCGGCGGCGTGGTATCTGTGCTGGGTGGCTCTGGCGTCGTGCAGGGTGGCTCAGTGGCCGTGCTGAGCGGCAGCGGCAGTGATGCGTCCGCGATGAGTGGCAACGTGTCGGTGGGTTCGTCTGCGGCTGATGCCAGCGGGTCGGTGGAGGTGAGCAGTGGTGCTTCTATCGGAAGCGTATCCGGCAGTGTGACACTGGGAAGCGGCGACTCTAGCTCCAGCGCGTCCGGGTCTGTGGACGTGGTTGGCGGGTCTAGTGCTGCGTCCAGCGGCGGCTCCGTGTCGGTGCGTGGCGGGAGCAGTGGTGGTTCATCTGCGGGTGGTTCTGTGTCGCTGCATAGCGGCACGGGTGCTGCCAGCGGCAGCGTGACGGTGTCGAGCGCGCCTGTGGTGTCCTCAAGCGAGAGCGGCGGAGTGTCCGTTCGCACGGGCAATAGTGTTTCTGGCGCATCAGGGTTACTGTCGGTCGTGTCTGGGGACAGCGCTAGCGCGTCGAGCGGCTCTGTGTTGGTGGCGAGCGGCGATGTTGTCTCGTCGGACGCGGGTGGCGTGGATATCCGTGGCGGTTCGACTGGCAGTTCTAGCGCTCGCGGCGGCTCTGTGTCCGTGTCGTCCGGCGAGGACGGCGTGGTGAGCTTGTCCAGCGGCGTTCGTCGCAGCGCTGTCGGTGGCACGGTGGATATTGTGTCCGGCGCTAGCACGGACAGTAGTGTGGGCGGCGGGTCTGTGAGCGTGCGCGGCGGGTCTCTGGCCGCGTCTGCGGGCGTTGCAGGTGCTGTTGCCTTGTCCGGTGGCGCGGTCTCGACGGGCGCTGCGGCTGGAGGAGGCATTTCTCTGGACGGCGGCGCGAGCGAGGCTGGTGTCGGTGGCGGCGTGGACATTTCATCTGGTGCGGGCTTGCTGGGCAGCGGCGACGTCCGCGTAGCAAGCAGTGTTTCTGCGAGCGGGGCCGCCTTGAGCGGGTCTGCGACGATCGGGAGCGGCGCGTCGGTAGATGCGGCGTCGGGCGTGGTGACTTTGTCTTCCGGGTCTTCGGATACAGCCAGTAGCGGCGGCGTGTCGGTGAAGTCTGGCGCTGCGGCTACAGCGGCGGGCGGTGTGTCTGTGTCGGGTGGCGCCAGCAGCTCTTCGACGGGCGGTGCGGTGTCTGCGACTAGTGGCACTGGTAGCGTGTCGAGCGGCGTTGTGTCGATCAGGAGCGGTGCTGCGAGCGCTGCGTCTGCGTCTGGCGCCTTGTCGTTTGTGTCTGGTGATGCGGCGGACGGTGTGTCTGGTGCTGTGCGTGTGGCTAGCGGGTCTCTCGTGAGCGGTGCCGCTGGTGCTGTGAGCGTGGCGGGGGGTTCCAGCAGCACGTCGGGATCGGGCGCGAGTGTTCTCGTGAGTGGCGGCGATTCGCTCACGGGGTCTTCCGGTTCCGTGGACGTGCGTGGCGGTTCTTCTACGTCGAGCGGGTCTGCTGGCGGTGTTCGCGTGACTGGCGGTTCGTCTAGTAGTGGTGCAGGCGGCGATGTGACTGTTGCCAGCGGCGACTCCGGTAGCAGCAGTGGCAGTGTGGCTGGCAGCGGTGTGTTTGTCCGTAGCGGTTCTGGCGGCAGCCTGAGCCTGGTGCAGGGCGATAGCACGCATGTGGGCAACGACGTGGAGTTGCGTGGCGGCAGAGTGGACAGCTTGTCTGCGGCGCAGAAGGTGAATATCGCCGGTTCTGCGAACTTGCAGGGAGCGGGAGGCGACGTGTCGATCGATGGCGGGTCGTCTGCTGCGAGCGTGGGCGGATCGGTGTTGCTGACGAGCGGCGGTGGTGCCGTGAGCAGTGGCGGCGTGACTGTGTCTACGAGCGTTGTGTCCGGTGGTTCGAGCGGCGACATCGATGTGCGCACTAGCGCGAGCAGTGTGTCCAGCGGCTCCGTTCGTATTGGTAGCGGGTCCGGTGACGTTAGTGCCGGGTCCATCGCGTTGTCGGGCGGTGCTTCCTCGAGTGGAGAGGGCGGCGTTGTGTCCGTGCTGGGCGGCACCTCTTCGTTGACGGGCGGCAGCGTGACGATCGTGAGTGGCGACGGTTTGTCGACGGAGAGCGGGTCGGTGACGCTGGCCTCTCACGGCAGCGCGAGCACGACTGTGAGTGGCGCGGTGTCGCTGTCGAGCGGGTCGGTGGGAGCTGGTTCGTCTGGCGCTGTTTCGATCACGTCTGGCGCATCGCCTGCGCAGTCGAGCGGGCCAGTGAGCGTTATTGGCGGCGATGCTGCAGGTGCCGGCGGGTTCGTGAGCGTGTCTGGTGGCAGCAGCTCGGGTGACGTGGGCGGGTCCGTGGCTTTGGCCGGTGGAGCTGGTGCGACGGGAGGTGACGTGGCGGTGTCTGGCGGCGCGAGTGCGTCGGGCAGTGGTGCGTTGCTGGCGTTGCGCAGCGGAGAAGGGCCAAGCAGCAGCGGCAAAGTGCGTGTGTCCAGTGCTTCGGGCGCGGCGTCGGGCGGTGTATGGATTTCGTCCGGCTCGGCGTCAGGCAGCACCGACTCGGCGGGAAGCATCACCTTGTCGGTGGGATCTTCTGTGGCTGACGGCGGCGATGTCACCGTGAGCAGCGGCTCGAGTGCTGGCTCCGCGGCGGGCGATGTTGCGCTGACGGGTGGTTCGTCGTTGCTGGCGTCTTCCTCTACGGGAGCGGTGGCAGGCGCCGTTCGGTTGGCGGGCGGCAGCTCTGCAGGAGACAATGCCGGCGGCGTGGTATCTGTGCTGGGTGGCTCTGGCGTCGTGCAGGGTGGCTCAGTGGCCGTGCTGAGCGGCAGCGGCAGTGATGCGTCCGCGATGAGTGGCAACGTGTCGGTGGGTTCGTCTGCGGCTGATGCCAGCGGGTCGGTGGAGGTGAGCAGTGGTGCTTCTATCGGAAGCGTATCCGGCAGTGTGACACTGGGAAGCGGCGACTCTAGCTCCAGCGCGTCCGGGTCTGTGGACGTGGTTGGCGGGTCTAGTGCTGCGTCCAGCGGCGGCTCCGTGTCGGTGCGTGGCGGGAGCAGTGGTGGTTCATCTGCGGGTGGTTCTGTGTCGCTGCATAGCGGCACGGGTGCTGCCAGCGGCAGCGTGACGGTGTCGAGCGCGCCTGTGGTGTCCTCAAGCGAGAGCGGCGGAGTGTCCGTTCGCACGGGCAATAGTGTTTCTGGCGCATCAGGGTTACTGTCGGTCGTGTCTGGGGACAGCGCTAGCGCGTCGAGCGGCTCTGTGTTGGTGGCGAGCGGCGATGTTGTCTCGTCGGACGCGGGTGGCGTGGATATCCGTGGCGGTTCGACTGGCAGTTCTAGCGCTCGCGGCGGCTCTGTGTCCGTGTCGTCCGGCGAGGACGGCGTGGTGAGCTTGTCCAGCGGCGTTCGTCGCAGCGCTGTCGGTGGCACGGTGGATATTGTGTCCGGCGCTAGCACGGACAGTAGTGTGGGCGGCGGGTCTGTGAGCGTGCGCGGCGGGTCTCTGGCCGCGTCTGCGGGCGTTGCAGGTGCGGTTGCCTTGTCCGGTGGCGCGGTCTCGACGGGCGCTGCGGCTGGAGGAGGCATTTCTCTGGACGGCGGCGCGAGCGAGGCTGGTGTCGGTGGCGGCGTGGACATTTCATCTGGTGCGGGCTTGCTGGGCAGCGGCGACGTCCGCGTAGCAAGCAGTGTTTCTGCGAGCGGGGCCGCCTTGAGCGGGTCTGCGACGATCGGGAGCGGCGCGTCGGTAGATGCGGCGTCGGGCGTGGTGACTTTGTCTTCCGGGTCTTCGGATACAGCCAGTAGCGGCGGCGTGTCGGTGAAGTCTGGCGCTGCGGCTACAGCGGCGGGCGGTGTGTCTGTGTCGGGTGGCGCCAGCAGCTCTTCGACGGGCGGTGCGGTGTCTGCGACTAGTGGCACTGGTAGCGTGTCGAGCGGCGTTGTGTCGATCAGGAGCGGTGCTGCGAGCGCTGCGTCTGCGTCTGGCGCCTTGTCGTTTGTGTCTGGTGATGCGGCGGACGGTGTGTCTGGTGCTGTGCGTGTGGCTAGCGGGTCTCTCGTGAGCGGTGCCGCTGGTGCTGTGAGCGTGGCGGGGGGTTCCAGCAGCGCGTCGGGATCGGGCGCGAGTGTTCTCGTGAGTGGCGGCGATTCGCTCACGGGGTCTTCCGGTTCCGTGGACGTGCGTGGCGGTTCTTCTACGTCGAGCGGGTCTGCTGGCGGTGTTCGCGTGTCTGGCGGTTCGTCTAGTAGTGGTGCAGGCGGCGATGTGACTGTTGCCAGCGGCGACTCCGGTAGCAGCAGTGGCAGTGTGGCTGGCAGCGGTGTGTTTGTCCGTAGCGGTTCTGGCGGCAGCCTGAGCCTGGTGCAGGGCGATAGCACGCATGTGGGCAACGACGTGGAGTTGCGTGGCGGCAGAGTGGACAGCTTGTCTGCGGCGCAGAAGGTGAATATCGCCGGTTCTGCGAACTTGCAGGGAGCGGGAGGCGACGTGTCGATCGATGGCGGGTCGTCTGCTGCGAGCGTGGGCGGATCGGTGTTGCTGACGAGCGGCGGTGGTGCCGTGAGCAGTGGCGGCGTGACTGTGTCTACGAGCGTTGTGTCCGGTGGTTCGAGCGGCGACATCGATGTGCGCACTAGCGCGAGCAGTGTGTCCAGCGGCTCCGTTCGTATTGGTAGCGGGTCCGGTGACGTTAGTGCCGGGTCCATCGCGTTGTCGGGCGGTGCTTCCTCGAGTGGAGAGGGCGGCGTTGTGTCCGTGCTGGGCGGCACCTCTTCGTTGACGGGCGGCAGCGTGACGATCGTGAGTGGCGACGGTTTGTCGACGGAGAGCGGGTCGGTGACGCTGGCCTCTCACGGCAGCGCGAGCACGACTGTGAGTGGCGCGGTGTCGCTGTCGAGCGGGTCGGTGGGAACTGGTTCGTCTGGCGCTGTTTCGATCACGTCTGGCGCATCGCCTGCGCAGTCGAGCGGGCCAGTGAGCGTTATTGGCGGCGATGCTGCAGGTGCCGGCGGGTTCGTGAGCGTGTCTGGTGGCAGCAGCTCGGGTGACGTGGGCGGGTCCGTGGCTTTGGCCGGTGGAGCTGGTGCGACGGGAGGTGACGTGGCGGTGTCTGGCGGCGCGAGTGCGTCGGGCAGTGGTGCGTTGCTGGCGTTGCGCAGCGGAGAAGGGCCAAGCAGCAGCGGCGAAGTGCGTGTGTCCAGTGCTTCGGGCGCGGCGTCGGGCGGTGTATGGATTTCGTCCGGCTCGGCGTCAGGCAGCACCGACTCGGCGGGAGGCATCACCTTGTCGGTGGGATCTTCTGTGGCTGACGGCGGCGATGTCACCGTGAGCAGCGGCTCGAGTGCTGGCTCCGCGGCGGGCGATGTTGCGCTGACGGGTGGTTCGTCGTTGCTGGCGTCTTCCTCTACGGGAGCGGTGGCAGGCGCCGTTCGGTTGGCGGGCGGCAGCTCTGCAGGAGACAATGCCGGCGGCGTGGTATCTGTGCTGGGTGGCTCTGGCGTCGTGCAGGGTGGCTCAGTGGCCGTGCTGAGCGGCAGCGGCAGTGATGCGTCCGCGATGAGTGGCAACGTGTCGGTGGGTTCGTCTGCGGCTGATGCCAGCGGGTCGGTGGAGGTGAGCAGTGGTGCTTCTATCGGAAGCGTATCCGGCAGTGTGACACTGGGAAGCGGCGACTCTAGCTCCAGCGCGTCCGGGTCTGTGGACGTGGTTGGCGGGTCTAGTGCTGCGTCCAGCGGCGGCTCCGTGTCGGTGCGTGGCGGGAGCAGTGGTGGTTCATCTGCGGGTGGTTCTGTGTCGCTGCATAGCGGCACGGGTGCTGCCAGCGGCAGCGTGACGGTGTCGAGCGCGCCTGTGGTGTCCTCAAGCGAGAGCGGCGGAGTGTCCGTTCGCACGGGCAATAGTGTTTCTGGCGCATCAGGGTTACTGTCGGTCGTGTCTGGGGACAGCGCTAGCGCGTCGAGCGGCTCTGTGTTGGTGGCGAGCGGCGATGTTGTCTCGTCGGACGCGGGTGGCGTGGATATCCGTGGCGGTTCGACTGGCAGTTCTAGCGCTCGCGGCGGCTCTGTGTCCGTGTCGTCCGGCGAGGACGGCGTGGTGAGCTTGTCCAGCGGCGTTCGTCGCAGCGCTGTCGGTGGCACGGTGGATATTGTGTCCGGCGCTAGCACGGACAGTAGTGTGGGCGGCGGGTCTGTGAGCGTGCGCGGCGGGTCTCTGGCCGCGTCTGCGGGCGTTGCAGGTGCGGTTGCCTTGTCCGGTGGCGCGGTCTCGACGGGCGCTGCGGCTGGAGGAGGCATTTCTCTGGACGGCGGCGCGAGCGAGGCTGGTGTCGGTGGCGGCGTGGACATTTCATCTGGTGCGGGCTTGCTGGGCAGCGGCGACGTCCGCGTAGCAAGCAGTGTTTCTGCGAGCGGGGCCGCCTTGAGCGGGTCTGCGACGATCGGGAGCGGCGCGTCGGTAGATGCGGCGTCGGGCGTGGTGACTTTGTCTTCCGGGTCTTCGGATACAGCCAGCAGCGGCGGCGTGTCGGTGAAGTCTGGCGCTGCGGCTACAGCGGCGGGCGGTGTGTCTGTGTCGGGTGGCGCCAGCAGCTCTTCGACGGGCGGTGCGGTGTCTGCGACTAGTGGCACTGGTAGCGTGTCGAGCGGCGTTGTGTCGATCAGGAGCGGTGCTGCGAGCGCTGCGTCTGCGTCTGCGTCTGCGTCTGCGTCTGGCGCCTTGTCGTTTGTGTCTGGTGATGCGGCGGACGGTGTGTCTGGTGCTGTGCGTGTGGCTAGCGGGTCTCTCGTGAGCGGTGCCGCTGGTGCTGTGAGCGTGGCGGGGGGTTCCAGCAGCGCGTCGGGATCGGGCGCGAGTGTTCTCGTGAGTGGCGGCGATTCGCTCACGGGGTCTTCCGGTTCCGTGGACGTGCGTGGCGGTTCTTCTACGTCGAGCGGGTCTGCTGGCGGTGTTCGCGTGACTGGCGGTTCGTCTAGTAGTGGTGCAGGCGGCGATGTGACTGTTGCCAGCGGCGACTCCGGTAGCAGCAGTGGCAGTGTGGCTGGCAGCGGTGTGTTTGTCCGTAGCGGTTCTGGCGGCAGCCTGAGCCTGGTGCAGGGCGATAGCACGCATGTGGGCAACGACGTGGAGTTGCGTGGCGGCAGAGTGGACAGCTTGTCTGCGGCGCAGAAGGTGAATATCGCCGGTTCTGCGAACTTGCAGGGAGCGGGAGGCGACGTGTCGATCGATGGCGGGTCGTCTGCTGCGAGCGTGGGCGGATCGGTGTTGCTGACGAGCGGCGGTGGTGCCGTGAGCAGTGGCGGCGTGACTGTGTCTACGAGCGTTGTGTCCGGTGGTTCGAGCGGCGACATCGATGTGCGCACTAGCGCGAGCAGTGTGTCCAGCGGCTCCGTTCGTATTGGTAGCGGGTCCGGTGACGTTAGTGCCGGGTCCATCGCGTTGTCGGGCGGTGCTTCCTCGAGTGGAGAGGGCGGCGTTGTGTCCGTGCTGGGCGGCACCTCTTCGTTGACGGGCGGCAGCGTGACGATCGTGAGTGGCGACGGTTTGTCGACGGAGAGCGGGTCGGTGACGCTGGCCTCTCACGGCAGCGCGAGCACGACTGTGAGTGGCGCGGTGTCGCTGTCGAGCGGGTCGGTGGGAACTGGTTCGTCTGGCGCTGTTTCGATCACGTCTGGCGCATCGCCTGCGCAGTCGAGCGGGCCAGTGAGCGTTATTGGCGGCGATGCTGCAGGTGCCGGCGGGTTCGTGAGCGTGTCTGGTGGCAGCAGCTCGGGTGACGTGGGCGGGTCCGTGGCTTTGGCCGGTGGAGCTGGTGCGACGGGAGGTGACGTGGCGGTGTCTGGCGGCGCGAGTGCGTCGGGCAGTGGTGCGTTGCTGGCGTTGCGCAGCGGAGAAGGGCCAAGCAGCAGCGGCGAAGTGCGTGTGTCCAGTGCTTCGGGCGCGGCGTCGGGCGGTGTATGGATTTCGTCCGGCTCGGCGTCAGGCAGCACCGACTCGGCGGGAAGCATCACCTTGTCGGTGGGATCTTCTGTGGCTGACGGCGGCGATGTCACCGTGAGCAGCGGCTCGAGTGCTGGCTCCGCGGCGGGCGATGTTGCGCTGACGGGTGGTTCGTCGTTGCTGGCGTCTTCCTCTACGGGAGCGGTGGCAGGCGCCGTTCGGTTGGCGGGCGGCAGCTCTGCAGGAGACAATGCCGGCGGCGTGGTATCTGTGCTGGGTGGCTCTGGCGTCGTGCAGGGTGGCTCAGTGGCCGTGCTGAGCGGCAGCGGCAGTGATGCGTCCGCGATGAGTGGCAACGTGTCGGTGGGTTCGTCTGCGGCTGATGCCAGCGGGTCGGTGGAGGTGAGCAGTGGTGCTTCTATCGGAAGCGTATCCGGCAGTGTGACACTGGGAAGCGGCGACTCTAGCTCCAGCGCGTCCGGGTCTGTGGACGTGGTTGGCGGGTCTAGTGCTGCGTCCAGCGGCGGCTCCGTGTCGGTGCGTGGCGGGAGCAGTGGTGGTTCATCTGCGGGTGGTTCTGTGTCGCTGCATAGCGGCACGGGTGCTGCCAGCGGCAGCGTGACGGTGTCGAGCGCGCCTGTGGTGTCCTCAAGCGAGAGCGGCGGAGTGTCCGTTCGCACGGGCAATAGTGTTTCTGGCGCATCAGGGTTACTGTCGGTCGTGTCTGGGGACAGCGCTAGCGCGTCGAGCGGCTCTGTGTTGGTGGCGAGCGGCGATGTTGTCTCGTCGGACGCGGGTGGCGTGGATATCCGTGGCGGTTCGACTGGCAGTTCTAGCGCTCGCGGCGGCTCTGTGTCCGTGTCGTCCGGCGAGGACGGCGTGGTGAGCTTGTCCAGCGGCGTTCGTCGCAGCGCTGTCGGTGGCACGGTGGATATTGTGTCCGGCGCTAGCACGGACAGTAGTGTGGGCGGCGGGTCTGTGAGCGTGCGCGGCGGGTCTCTGGCCGCGTCTGCGGGCGTTGCAGGTGCGGTTGCCTTGTCCGGTGGCGCGGTCTCGACGGGCGCTGCGGCTGGAGGAGGCATTTCTCTGGACGGCGGCGCGAGCGAGGCTGGTGTCGGTGGCGGCGTGGACATTTCATCTGGTGCGGGCTTGCTGGGCAGCGGCGACGTCCGCGTAGCAAGCAGTGTTTCTGCGAGCGGGGCCGCCTTGAGCGGGTCTGCGACGATCGGGAGCGGCGCGTCGGTAGATGCGGCGTCGGGCGTGGTGACTTTGTCTTCCGGGTCTTCGGATACAGCCAGCAGCGGCGGCGTGTCGGTGAAGTCTGGCGCTGCGGCTACAGCGGCGGGCGGTGTGTCTGTGTCGGGTGGCGCCAGCAGCTCTTCGACGGGCGGTGCGGTGTCTGCGACTAGTGGCACTGGTAGCGTGTCGAGCGGCGTTGTGTCGATCAGGAGCGGTGCTGCGAGCGCTGCGTCTGCGTCTGCGTCTGCGTCTGCGTCTGGCGCCTTGTCGTTTGTGTCTGGTGATGCGGCGGACGGTGTGTCTGGTGCTGTGCGTGTGGCTAGCGGGTCTCTCGTGAGCGGTGCCGCTGGTGCTGTGAGCGTGGCGGGGGGTTCCAGCAGCGCGTCGGGATCGGGCGCGAGTGTTCTCGTGAGTGGCGGCGATTCGCTCACGGGGTCTTCCGGTTCCGTGGACGTGCGTGGCGGTTCTTCTACGTCGAGCGGGTCTGCTGGCGGTGTTCGCGTGACTGGCGGTTCGTCTAGTAGTGGTGCAGGCGGCGATGTGACTGTTGCCAGCGGCGACTCCGGTAGCAGCAGTGGCAGTGTGGCTGGCAGCGGTGTGTTTGTCCGTAGCGGTTCTGGCGGCAGCCTGAGCCTGGTGCAGGGCGATAGCACGCATGTGGGCAACGACGTGGAGTTGCGTGGCGGCAGAGTGGACAGCTTGTCTGCGGCGCAGAAGGTGAATATCGCCGGTTCTGCGAACTTGCAGGGAGCGGGAGGCGACGTGTCGATCGATGGCGGGTCGTCTGCTGCGAGCGTGGGCGGATCGGTGTTGCTGACGAGCGGCGGTGGTGCCGTGAGCAGTGGCGGCGTGACTGTGTCTACGAGCGTTGTGTCCGGTGGTTCGAGCGGCGACATCGATGTGCGCACTAGCGCGAGCAGTGTGTCCAGCGGCTCCGTTCGTATTGGTAGCGGGTCCGGTGACGTTAGTGCCGGGTCCATCGCGTTGTCGGGCGGTGCTTCCTCGAGTGGAGAGGGCGGCGTTGTGTCCGTGCTGGGCGGCACCTCTTCGTTGACGGGCGGCAGCGTGACGATCGTGAGTGGCGACGGTTTGTCGACGGAGAGCGGGTCGGTGACGCTGGCCTCTCACGGCAGCGCGAGCACGACTGTGAGTGGCGCGGTGTCGCTGTCGAGCGGGTCGGTGGGAACTGGTTCGTCTGGCGCTGTTTCGATCACGTCTGGCGCATCGCCTGCGCAGTCGAGCGGGCCAGTGAGCGTTATTGGCGGCGATGCTGCAGGTGCCGGCGGGTTCGTGAGCGTGTCTGGTGGCAGCAGCTCGGGTGACGTGGGCGGGTCCGTGGCTTTGGCCGGTGGAGCTGGTGCGACGGGAGGTGACGTGGCGGTGTCTGGCGGCGCGAGTGCGTCGGGCAGTGGTGCGTTGCTGGCGTTGCGCAGCGGAGAAGGGCCAAGCAGCAGCGGCGAAGTGCGTGTGTCCAGTGCTTCGGGCGCGGCGTCGGGCGGTGTATGGATTTCGTCCGGCTCGGCGTCAGGCAGCACCGACTCGGCGGGAAGCATCACCTTGTCGGTGGGATCTTCTGTGGCTGACGGTGGCGATGTCACCGTGAGCAGCGGCTCGAGTGCTGGCTCCGCGGCGGGCGATGTTGCGCTGACGGGTGGTTCGTCGTTGCTGGCGTCTTCCTCTACGGGAGCGGTGGCAGGCGCCGTTCGGTTGGCGGGCGGCAGCTCTGCAGGAGACAATGCCGGCGGCGTGGTATCTGTGCTGGGTGGCTCTGGCGTCGTGCAGGGTGGCTCAGTGGCCGTGCTGAGCGGCAGCGGCAGTGATGCGTCCGCGATGAGTGGCAACGTGTCGGTGGGTTCGTCTGCGGCTGATGCCAGCGGGTCGGTGGAGGTGAGCAGTGGTGCTTCTATCGGAAGCGTATCCGGCAGTGTGACACTGGGAAGCGGCGACTCTAGCTCCAGCGCGTCCGGGTCTGTGGACGTGGTTGGCGGGTCTAGTGCTGCGTCCAGCGGCGGCTCCGTGTCGGTGCGTGGCGGGAGCAGTGGTGGTTCATCTGCGGGTGGTTCTGTGTCGCTGCATAGCGGCACGGGTGCTGCCAGCGGCAGCGTGACGGTGTCGAGCGCGCCTGTGGTGTCCTCAAGCGAGAGCGGCGGAGTGTCCGTTCGCACGGGCAATAGTGTTTCTGGCGCATCAGGGTTACTGTCGGTCGTGTCTGGGGACAGCGCTAGCGCGTCGAGCGGCTCTGTGTTGGTGGCGAGCGGCGATGTTGTCTCGTCGGACGCGGGTGGCGTGGATATCCGTGGCGGGTCGACTGGCAGTTCTAGCGCTCGCGGCGGCTCTGTGTCCGTGTCGTCCGGCGAGGACGGCGTGGTGAGCTTGTCCAGCGGCGTTCGTCGCAGCGCTGTCGGTGGCACGGTGGATATTGTGTCCGGCGCTAGCACGGACAGTAGTGTGGGCGGCGGGTCTGTGAGCGTGCGCGGCGGGTCTCTGGCCGCGTCTGCGGGCGTTGCAGGTGCGGTTGCCTTGTCCGGTGGCGCGGTCTCGACGGGCGCTGCGGCTGGAGGAGGCATTTCTCTGGACGGCGGCGCGAGCGAGGCTGGTGTCGGTGGCGGCGTGGACATTTCATCTGGTGCGGGCTTGCTGGGCAGCGGCGACGTCCGCGTAGCAAGCAGTGTTTCTGCGAGCGGGGCCGCCTTGAGCGGGTCTGCGACGATCGGGAGCGGCGCGTCGGTAGATGCGGCGTCGGGCGTGGTGACTTTGTCTTCCGGGTCTTCGGATACAGCCAGCAGCGGCGGCGTGTCGGTGAAGTCTGGCGCTGCGGCTACAGCGGCGGGCGGTGTGTCTGTGTCGGGTGGCGCCAGCAGCTCTTCGACGGGCGGTGCGGTGTCTGCGACTAGTGGCACTGGTAGCGTGTCGAGCGGCGTTGTGTCGATCAGGAGCGGTGCTGCGAGCGCTGCGTCTGCGTCTGCGTCTGCGTCTGCGTCTGGCGCCTTGTCGTTTGTGTCTGGTGATGCGGCGGACGGTGTGTCTGGTGCTGTGCGTGTGGCTAGCGGGTCTCTCGTGAGCGGTGCCGCTGGTGCTGTGAGCGTGGCGGGGGGTTCCAGCAGCGCGTCGGGATCGGGCGCGAGTGTTCTCGTGAGTGGCGGCGATTCGCTCACGGGGTCTTCCGGTTCCGTGGACGTGCGTGGCGGTTCTTCTACGTCGAGCGGGTCTGCTGGCGGTGTTCGCGTGACTGGCGGTTCGTCTAGTAGTGGTGCAGGCGGCGATGTGACTGTTGCCAGCGGCGACTCCGGTAGCAGCAGTGGCAGTGTGGCTGGCAGCGGTGTGTTTGTCCGTAGCGGTTCTGGCGGCAGCCTGAGCCTGGTGCAGGGCGATAGCACGCATGTGGGCAACGACGTGGAGTTGCGTGGCGGCAGAGTGGACAGCTTGTCTGCGGCGCAGAAGGTGAATATCGCCGGTTCTGCGAACTTGCAGGGAGCGGGAGGCGACGTGTCGATCGATGGCGGGTCGTCTGCTGCGAGCGTGGGCGGATCGGTGTTGCTGACGAGCGGCGGTGGTGCCGTGAGCAGTGGCGGCGTGACTGTGTCTACGAGCGTTGTGTCCGGTGGTTCGAGCGGCGACATCGATGTGCGCACTAGCGCGAGCAGTGTGTCCAGCGGCTCCGTTCGTATTGGTAGCGGGTCCGGTGACGTTAGTGCCGGGTCCATCGCGTTGTCGGGCGGTGCTTCCTCGAGTGGAGAGGGCGGCGTTGTGTCCGTGCTGGGCGGCACCTCTTCGTTGACGGGCGGCAGCGTGACGATCGTGAGTGGCGACGGTTTGTCGACGGAGAGCGGGTCGGTGACGCTGGCCTCTCACGGCAGCGCGAGCACGACTGTGAGTGGCGCGGTGTCGCTGTCGAGCGGGTCGGTGGGAACTGGTTCGTCTGGCGCTGTTTCGATCACGTCTGGCGCATCGCCTGCGCAGTCGAGCGGGCCAGTGAGCGTTATTGGCGGCGATGCTGCAGGTGCCGGCGGGTTCGTGAGCGTGTCTGGTGGCAGCAGCTCGGGTGACGTGGGCGGGTCCGTGGCTTTGGCCGGTGGAGCTGGTGCGACGGGAGGTGACGTGGCGGTGTCTGGCGGCGCGAGTGCGTCGGGCAGTGGTGCGTTGCTGGTGTTGCGCAGCGGAGAAGGGCCAAGCAGCAGCGGCAAAGTGCGTGTGTCCAGTGCTTCGGGCGCGGCGTCGGGCGGTGTATGGATTTCGTCCGGCTCGGCGTCAGGCAGCACCGACTCGGCGGGAAGCATCACCTTGTCGGTGGGATCTTCTGTGGCTGACGGTGGCGATGTCACCGTGAGCAGCGGCTCGAGTGCTGGCTCCGCGGCGGGCGATGTTGCGCTGACGGGTGGTTCGTCGTTGCTGGCGTCTTCCTCTACGGGAGCGGTGGCAGGCGCCGTTCGGTTGGCGGGCGGCAGCTCTGCAGGAGACAATGCCGGCGGCGTGGTATCTGTGCTGGGTGGCTCTGGCGTCGTGCAGGGTGGCTCAGTGGCCGTGCTGAGCGGCAGCGGCAGTGATGCGTCCGCGATGAGTGGCAACGTGTCGGTGGGTTCGTCTGCGGCTGATGCCAGCGGGTCGGTGGAGGTGAGCAGTGGTGCTTCTATCGGAAGCGTATCCGGCAGTGTGACACTGGGAAGCGGCGACTCTAGCTCCAGCGCGTCCGGGTCTGTGGACGTGGTTGGCGGGTCTAGTGCTGCGTCCAGCGGCGGCTCCGTGTCGGTGCGTGGCGGGAGCAGTGGTGGTTCATCTGCGGGTGGTTCTGTGTCGCTGCATAGCGGCACGGGTGCTGCCAGCGGCAGCGTGACGGTGTCGAGCGCGCCTGTGGTGTCCTCAAGCGAGAGCGGCGGAGTGTCCGTTCGCACGGGCAATAGTGTTTCTGGCGCATCAGGGTTACTGTCGGTCGTGTCTGGGGACAGCGCTAGCGCGTCGAGCGGCTCTGTGTTGGTGGCGAGCGGCGATGTTGTCTCGTCGGACGCGGGTGGCGTGGATATCCGTGGCGGGTCGACTGGCAGTTCTAGCGCTCGCGGCGGCTCTGTGTCCGTGTCGTCCGGCGAGGACGGCGTGGTGAGCTTGTCCAGCGGCGTTCGTCGCAGCGCTGTCGGTGGCACGGTGGATATTGTGTCCGGCGCTAGCACGGACAGTAGTGTGGGCGGCGGGTCTGTGAGCGTGCGCGGCGGGTCTCTGGCCGCGTCTGCGGGCGTTGCAGGTGCGGTTGCCTTGTCCGGTGGCGCGGTCTCGACGGGCGCTGCGGCTGGAGGAGGCATTTCTCTGGACGGCGGCGCGAGCGAGGCTGGTGTCGGTGGCGGCGTGGACATTTCATCTGGTGCGGGCTTGCTGGGCAGCGGCGACGTCCGCGTAGCAAGCAGTGTTTCTGCGAGCGGGGCCGCCTTGAGCGGGTCTGCGACGATCGGGAGCGGCGCGTCGGTAGATGCGGCGTCGGGCGTGGTGACTTTGTCTTCCGGGTCTTCGGATACAGCCAGCAGCGGCGGCGTGTCGGTGAAGTCTGGCGCTGCGGCTACAGCGGCGGGCGGTGTGTCTGTGTCGGGTGGCGCCAGCAGCTCTTCGACGGGCGGTGCGGTGTCTGCGACTAGTGGCACTGGTAGCGTGTCGAGCGGCGTTGTGTCGATCAGGAGCGGTGCTGCGAGCGCTGCGTCTGCGTCTGCGTCTGCGTCTGCGTCTGGCGCCTTGTCGTTTGTGTCTGGTGATGCGGCGGACGGTGTGTCTGGTGCTGTGCGTGTGGCTAGCGGGTCTCTCGTGAGCGGTGCCGCTGGTGCTGTGAGCGTGGCGGGGGGTTCCAGCAGCGCGTCGGGGTCGGGCGCGAGTGTTCTCGTGAGTGGCGGCGATTCGCTCACGGGGTCTTCCGGTTCCGTGGACGTGCGTGGCGGTTCTTCTACGTCGAGCGGGTCTGCTGGCGGTGTTCGCGTGACTGGCGGTTCGTCTAGTAGTGGTGCAGGCGGCGATGTGACTGTTGCCAGCGGCGACTCCGGTAGCAGCAGTGGCAGTGTGGCTGGCAGCGGTGTGTTTGTCCGTAGCGGTTCTGGCGGCAGCCTGAGCCTGGTGCAGGGCGATAGCACGCATGTGGGCAACGACGTGGAGTTGCGTGGCGGCAGAGTGGACAGCTTGTCTGCGGCGCAGAAGGTGAATATCGCCGGTTCTGCGAACTTGCAGGGAGCGGGAGGCGACGTGTCGATCGATGGCGGGTCGTCTGCTGCGAGCGTGGGCGGATCGGTGTTGCTGACGAGCGGCGGTGGTGCCGTGAGCAGTGGCGGCGTGACTGTGTCTACGAGCGTTGTGTCCGGTGGTTCGAGCGGCGACATCGATGTGCGCACTAGCGCGAGCAGTGTGTCCAGCGGCTCCGTTCGTATTGGTAGCGGGTCCGGTGACGTTAGTGCCGGGTCCATCGCGTTGTCGGGCGGTGCTTCCTCGAGTGGAGAGGGCGGCGTTGTGTCCGTGCTGGGCGGCACCTCTTCGTTGACGGGCGGCAGCGTGACGATCGTGAGTGGCGACGGTTTGTCGACGGAGAGCGGGTCGGTGACGCTGGCCTCTCACGGCAGCGCGAGCACGACTGTGAGTGGCGCGGTGTCGCTGTCGAGCGGGTCGGTGGGAACTGGTTCGTCTGGCGCTGTTTCGATCACGTCTGGCGCATCGCCTGCGCAGTCGAGCGGGCCAGTGAGCGTTATTGGCGGCGATGCTGCAGGTGCCGGCGGGTTCGTGAGCGTGTCTGGTGGCAGCAGCTCGGGTGACGTGGGCGGGTCCGTGGCTTTGGCCGGTGGAGCTGGTGCGACGGGAGGTGACGTGGCGGTGTCTGGCGGCGCGAGTGCGTCGGGCAGTGGTGCGTTGCTGGCGTTGCGCAGCGGAGAAGGGCCAAGCAGCAGCGGCGAAGTGCGTGTGTCCAGTGCTTCGGGCGCGGCGTCGGGCGGTGTATGGATTTCGTCCGGCTCGGCGTCAGGCAGCACCGACTCGGCGGGAGGCATCACCTTGTCGGTGGGATCTTCTGTGGCTGACGGCGGCGATGTCACCGTGAGCAGCGGCTCGAGTGCTGGCTCCGCGGCGGGCGATGTTGCGCTGACGGGTGGTTCGTCGTTGCTGGCGTCTTCCTCTACGGGAGCGGTGGCAGGCGCCGTTCGGTTGGCGGGCGGCAGCTCTGCAGGAGACAATGCCGGCGGCGTGGTATCTGTGCTGGGTGGCTCTGGCGTCGTGCAGGGTGGCTCAGTGGCCGTGCTGAGCGGCAGCGGCAGTGATGCGTCCGCGATGAGTGGCAACGTGTCGGTGGGTTCGTCTGCGGCTGATGCCAGCGGGTCGGTGGAGGTGAGCAGTGGTGCTTCTATCGGAAGCGTATCCGGCAGTGTGACACTGGGAAGCGGCGACTCTAGCTCCAGCGCGTCCGGGTCTGTGGACGTGGTTGGCGGGTCTAGTGCTGCGTCCAGCGGCGGCTCCGTGTCGGTGCGTGGCGGGAGCAGTGGTGGTTCATCTGCGGGTGGTTCTGTGTCGCTGCATAGCGGCACGGGTGCTGCCAGCGGCAGCGTGACGGTGTCGAGCGCGCCTGTGGTGTCCTCAAGCGAGAGCGGCGGAGTGTCCGTTCGCACGGGCAATAGTGTTTCTGGCGCATCAGGGTTACTGTCGGTCGTGTCTGGGGACAGCGCTAGCGCGTCGAGCGGCTCTGTGTTGGTGGCGAGCGGCGATGTTGTCTCGTCGGACGCGGGTGGCGTGGATATCCGTGGCGGTTCGACTGGCAGTTCTAGCGCTCGCGGCGGCTCTGTGTCCGTGTCGTCCGGCGAGGACGGCGTGGTGAGCTTGTCCAGCGGCGTTCGTCGCAGCGCTGTCGGTGGCACGGTGGATATTGTGTCCGGCGCTAGCACGGACAGTAGTGTGGGCGGCGGGTCTGTGAGCGTGCGCGGCGGGTCTCTGGCCGCGTCTGCGGGCGTTGCAGGTGCGGTTGCCTTGTCCGGTGGCGCGGTCTCGACGGGCGCTGCGGCTGGAGGAGGCATTTCTCTGGACGGCGGCGCGAGCGAGGCTGGTGTCGGTGGCGGCGTGGACATTTCATCTGGTGCGGGCTTGCTGGGCAGCGGCGACGTCCGCGTAGCAAGCAGTGTTTCTGCGAGCGGGGCCGCCTTGAGCGGGTCTGCGACGATCGGGAGCGGCGCGTCGGTAGATGCGGCGTCGGGCGTGGTGACTTTGTCTTCCGGGTCTTCGGATACAGCCAGCAGCGGCGGCGTGTCGGTGAAGTCTGGCGCTGCGGCTACAGCGGCGGGCGGTGTGTCTGTGTCGGGTGGCGCCAGCAGCTCTTCGACGGGCGGTGCGGTGTCTGCGACTAGTGGCACTGGTAGCGTGTCGAGCGGCGTTGTGTCGATCAGGAGCGGTGCTGCGAGCGCTGCGTCTGCGTCTGCGTCTGCGTCTGCGTCTGGCGCCTTGTCGTTTGTGTCTGGTGATGCGGCGGACGGTGTGTCTGGTGCTGTGCGTGTGGCTAGCGGGTCTCTCGTGAGCGGTGCCGCTGGTGCTGTGAGCGTGGCGGGGGGTTCCAGCAGCGCGTCGGGGTCGGGCGCGAGTGTTCTCGTGAGTGGCGGCGATTCGCTCACGGGGTCTTCCGGTTCCGTGGACGTGCGTGGCGGTTCTTCTACGTCGAGCGGGTCTGCTGGCGGTGTTCGCGTGACTGGCGGTTCGTCTAGTAGTGGTGCAGGCGGCGATGTGACTGTTGCCAGCGGCGACTCCGGTAGCAGCAGTGGCAGTGTGGCTGGCAGCGGTGTGTTTGTCCGTAGCGGTTCTGGCGGCAGCCTGAGCCTGGTGCAGGGCGATAGCACGCATGTGGGCAACGACGTGGAGTTGCGTGGCGGCAGAGTGGACAGCTTGTCTGCGGCGCAGAAGGTGAATATCGCCGGTTCTGCGAACTTGCAGGGAGCGGGAGGCGACGTGTCGATCGATGGCGGGTCGTCTGCTGCGAGCGTGGGCGGATCGGTGTTGCTGACGAGCGGCGGTGGTGCCGTGAGCAGTGGCGGCGTGACTGTGTCTACGAGCGTTGTGTCCGGTGGTTCGAGCGGCGACATCGATGTGCGCACTAGCGCGAGCAGTGTGTCCAGCGGCTCCGTTCGTATTGGTAGCGGGTCCGGTGACGTTAGTGCCGGGTCCATCGCGTTGTCGGGCGGTGCTTCCTCGAGTGGAGAGGGCGGCGTTGTGTCCGTGCTGGGCGGCACCTCTTCGTTGACGGGCGGCAGCGTGACGATCGTGAGTGGCGACGGTTTGTCGACGGAGAGCGGGTCGGTGACGCTGGCCTCTCACGGCAGCGCGAGCACGACTGTGAGTGGCGCGGTGTCGCTGTCGAGCGGGTCGGTGGGAACTGGTTCGTCTGGCGCTGTTTCGATCACGTCTGGCGCATCGCCTGCGCAGTCGAGCGGGCCAGTGAGCGTTATTGGCGGCGATGCTGCAGGTGCCGGCGGGTTCGTGAGCGTGTCTGGTGGCAGCAGCTCGGGTGACGTGGGCGGGTCCGTGGCTTTGGCCGGTGGAGCTGGTGCGACGGGAGGTGACGTGGCGGTGTCTGGCGGCGCGAGTGCGTCGGGCAGTGGTGCGTTGCTGGCGTTGCGCAGCGGAGAAGGGCCAAGCAGCAGCGGCGAAGTGCGTGTGTCCAGTGCTTCGGGCGCGGCGTCGGGCGGTGTATGGATTTCGTCCGGCTCGGCGTCAGGCAGCACCGACTCGGCGGGAGGCATCACCTTGTCGGTGGGATCTTCTGTGGCTGACGGCGGCGATGTCACCGTGAGCAGCGGCTCGAGTGCTGGCTCCGCGGCGGGCGATGTTGCGCTGACGGGTGGTTCGTCGTTGCTGGCGTCTTCCTCTACGGGAGCGGTGGCAGGCGCCGTTCGGTTGGCGGGCGGCAGCTCTGCAGGAGACAATGCCGGCGGCGTGGTATCTGTGCTGGGTGGCTCTGGCGTCGTGCAGGGTGGCTCAGTGGCCGTGCTGAGCGGCAGCGGCAGTGATGCGTCCGCGATGAGTGGCAACGTGTCGGTGGGTTCGTCTGCGGCTGATGCCAGCGGGTCGGTGGAGGTGAGCAGTGGTGCTTCTATCGGAAGCGTATCCGGCAGTGTGACACTGGGAAGCGGCGACTCTAGCTCCAGCGCGTCCGGGTCTGTGGACGTGGTTGGCGGGTCTAGTGCTGCGTCCAGCGGCGGCTCCGTGTCGGTGCGTGGCGGGAGCAGTGGTGGTTCATCTGCGGGTGGTTCTGTGTCGCTGCATAGCGGCACGGGTGCTGCCAGCGGCAGCGTGACGGTGTCGAGCGCGCCTGTGGTGTCCTCAAGCGAGAGCGGCGGAGTGTCCGTTCGCACGGGCAATAGTGTTTCTGGCGCATCAGGGTTACTGTCGGTCGTGTCTGGGGACAGCGCTAGCGCGTCGAGCGGCTCTGTGTTGGTGGCGAGCGGCGATGTTGTCTCGTCGGACGCGGGTGGCGTGGATATCCGTGGCGGGTCGACTGGCAGTTCTAGCGCTCGCGGCGGCTCTGTGTCCGTGTCGTCCGGCGAGGACGGCGTGGTGAGCTTGTCCAGCGGCGTTCGTCGCAGCGCTGTCGGTGGCACGGTGGATATTGTGTCCGGCGCTAGCACGGACAGTAGTGTGGGCGGCGGGTCTGTGAGCGTGCGCGGCGGGTCTCTGGCCGCGTCTGCGGGCGTTGCAGGTGCGGTTGCCTTGTCCGGTGGCGCGGTCTCGACGGGCGCTGCGGCTGGAGGAGGCATTTCTCTGGACGGCGGCGCGAGCGAGGCTGGTGTCGGTGGCGGCGTGGACATTTCATCTGGTGCGGGCTTGCTGGGCAGCGGCGACGTCCGCGTAGCAAGCAGTGTTTCTGCGAGCGGGGCCGCCTTGAGCGGGTCTGCGACGATCGGGAGCGGCGCGTCGGTAGATGCGGCGTCGGGCGTGGTGACTTTGTCTTCCGGGTCTTCGGATACAGCCAGCAGCGGCGGCGTGTCGGTGAAGTCTGGCGCTGCGGCTACAGCGGCGGGCGGTGTGTCTGTGTCGGGTGGCGCCAGCAGCTCTTCGACGGGCGGTGCGGTGTCTGCGACTAGTGGCACTGGTAGCGTGTCGAGCGGCGTTGTGTCGATCAGGAGCGGTGCTGCGAGCGCTGCGTCTGCGTCTGCGTCTGCGTCTGCGTCTGCGTCTGCGTCTGGCGCCTTGTCGTTTGTGTCTGGTGATGCGGCGGACGGTGTGTCTGGTGCTGTGCGTGTGGCTAGCGGGTCTCTCGTGAGCGGTGCCGCTGGTGCTGTGAGCGTGGCGGGGGGTTCCAGCAGCGCGTCGGGGTCGGGCGCGAGTGTTCTCGTGAGTGGCGGCGATTCGCTCACGGGGTCTTCCGGTTCCGTGGACGTGCGTGGCGGTTCTTCTACGTCGAGCGGGTCTGCTGGCGGTGTTCGCGTGACTGGCGGTTCGTCTAGTAGTGGTGCAGGCGGCGATGTGACTGTTGCCAGCGGCGACTCCGGTAGCAGCAGTGGCAGTGTGGCTGGCAGCGGTGTGTTTGTCCGTAGCGGTTCTGGCGGCAGCCTGAGCCTGGTGCAGGGCGATAGCACGCATGTGGGCAACGACGTGGAGTTGCGTGGCGGCAGAGTGGACAGCTTGTCTGCGGCGCAGAAGGTGAATATCGCCGGTTCTGCGAACTTGCAGGGAGCGGGAGGCGACGTGTCGATCGATGGCGGGTCGTCTGCTGCGAGCGTGGGCGGATCGGTGTTGCTGACGAGCGGCGGTGGTGCCGTGAGCAGTGGCGGCGTGACTGTGTCTACGAGCGTTGTGTCCGGTGGTTCGAGCGGCGACATCGATGTGCGCACTAGCGCGAGCAGTGTGTCCAGCGGCTCCGTTCGTATTGGTAGCGGGTCCGGTGACGTTAGTGCCGGGTCCATCGCGTTGTCGGGCGGTGCTTCCTCGAGTGGAGAGGGCGGCGTTGTGTCCGTGCTGGGCGGCACCTCTTCGTTGACGGGCGGCAGCGTGACGATCGTGAGTGGCGACGGTTTGTCGACGGAGAGCGGGTCGGTGACGCTGGCCTCTCACGGCAGCGCGAGCACGACTGTGAGTGGCGCGGTGTCGCTGTCGAGCGGGTCGGTGGGAACTGGTTCGTCTGGCGCTGTTTCGATCACGTCTGGCGCATCGCCTGCGCAGTCGAGCGGGCCAGTGAGCGTTATTGGCGGCGATGCTGCAGGTGCCGGCGGGTTCGTGAGCGTGTCTGGTGGCAGCAGCTCGGGTGACGTGGGCGGGTCCGTGGCTTTGGCCGGTGGAGCTGGTGCGACGGGAGGTGACGTGGCGGTGTCTGGCGGCGCGAGTGCGTCGGGCAGTGGTGCGTTGCTGGCGTTGCGCAGCGGAGAAGGGCCAAGCAGCAGCGGCGAAGTGCGTGTGTCCAGTGCTTCGGGCGCGGCGTCGGGCGGTGTATGGATTTCGTCCGGCTCGGCGTCAGGCAGCACCGACTCGGCGGGAGGCATCACCTTGTCGGTGGGATCTTCTGTGGCTGACGGCGGCGATGTCACCGTGAGCAGCGGCTCGAGTGCTGGCTCCGCGGCGGGCGATGTTGCGCTGACGGGTGGTTCGTCGTTGCTGGCGTCTTCCTCTACGGGAGCGGTGGCAGGCGCCGTTCGGTTGGCGGGCGGCAGCTCTGCAGGAGACAATGCCGGCGGCGTGGTATCTGTGCTGGGTGGCTCTGGCGTCGTGCAGGGTGGCTCAGTGGCCGTGCTGAGCGGCAGCGGCAGTGATGCGTCCGCGATGAGTGGCAACGTGTCGGTGGGTTCGTCTGCGGCTGATGCCAGCGGGTCGGTGGAGGTGAGCAGTGGTGCTTCTATCGGAAGCGTATCCGGCAGTGTGACACTGGGAAGCGGCGACTCTAGCTCCAGCGCGTCCGGGTCTGTGGACGTGGTTGGCGGGTCTAGTGCTGCGTCCAGCGGCGGCTCCGTGTCGGTGCGTGGCGGGAGCAGTGGTGGTTCATCTGCGGGTGGTTCTGTGTCGCTGCATAGCGGCACGGGTGCTGCCAGCGGCAGCGTGACGGTGTCGAGCGCGCCTGTGGTGTCCTCAAGCGAGAGCGGCGGAGTGTCCGTTCGCACGGGCAATAGTGTTTCTGGCGCATCAGGGTTACTGTCGGTCGTGTCTGGGGACAGCGCTAGCGCGTCGAGCGGCTCTGTGTTGGTGGCGAGCGGCGATGTTGTCTCGTCGGACGCGGGTGGCGTGGATATCCGTGGCGGTTCGACTGGCAGTTCTAGCGCTCGCGGCGGCTCTGTGTCCGTGTCGTCCGGCGAGGACGGCGTGGTGAGCTTGTCCAGCGGCGTTCGTCGCAGCGCTGTCGGTGGCACGGTGGATATTGTGTCCGGCGCTAGCACGGACAGTAGTGTGGGCGGCGGGTCTGTGAGCGTGCGCGGCGGGTCTCTGGCCGCGTCTGCGGGCGTTGCAGGTGCGGTTGCCTTGTCCGGTGGCGCGGTCTCGACGGGCGCTGCGGCTGGAGGAGGCATTTCTCTGGACGGCGGCGCGAGCGAGGCTGGTGTCGGTGGCGGCGTGGACATTTCATCTGGTGCGGGCTTGCTGGGCAGCGGCGACGTCCGCGTAGCAAGCAGTGTTTCTGCGAGCGGGGCCGCCTTGAGCGGGTCTGCGACGATCGGGAGCGGCGCGTCGGTAGATGCGGCGTCGGGCGTGGTGACTTTGTCTTCCGGGTCTTCGGATACAGCCAGCAGCGGCGGCGTGTCGGTGAAGTCTGGCGCTGCGGCTACAGCGGCGGGCGGTGTGTCTGTGTCGGGTGGCGCCAGCAGCTCTTCGACGGGCGGTGCGGTGTCTGCGACTAGTGGCACTGGTAGCGTGTCGAGCGGCGTTGTGTCGATCAGGAGCGGTGCTGCGAGCGCTGCGTCTGCGTCTGCGTCTGCGTCTGCGTCTGCGTCTGGCGCCTTGTCGTTTGTGTCTGGTGATGCGGCGGACGGTGTGTCTGGTGCTGTGCGTGTGGCTAGCGGGTCTCTCGTGAGCGGTGCCGCTGGTGCTGTGAGCGTGGCGGGGGGTTCCAGCAGCGCGTCGGGGTCGGGCGCGAGTGTTCTCGTGAGTGGCGGCGATTCGCTCACGGGGTCTTCCGGTTCCGTGGACGTGCGTGGCGGTTCTTCTACGTCGAGCGGGTCTGCTGGCGGTGTTCGCGTGACTGGCGGTTCGTCTAGTAGTGGTGCAGGCGGCGATGTGACTGTTGCCAGCGGCGACTCCGGTAGCAGCAGTGGCAGTGTGGCTGGCAGCGGTGTGTTTGTCCGTAGCGGTTCTGGCGGCAGCCTGAGCCTGGTGCAGGGCGATAGCACGCATGTGGGCAACGACGTGGAGTTGCGTGGCGGCAGAGTGGACAGCTTGTCTGCGGCGCAGAAGGTGAATATCGCCGGTTCTGCGAACTTGCAGGGAGCGGGAGGCGACGTGTCGATCGATGGCGGGTCGTCTGCTGCGAGCGTGGGCGGATCGGTGTTGCTGACGAGCGGCGGTGGTGCCGTGAGCAGTGGCGGCGTGACTGTGTCTACGAGCGTTGTGTCCGGTGGTTCGAGCGGCGACATCGATGTGCGCACTAGCGCGAGCAGTGTGTCCAGCGGCTCCGTTCGTATTGGTAGCGGGTCCGGTGACGTTAGTGCCGGGTCCATCGCGTTGTCGGGCGGTGCTTCCTCGAGTGGAGAGGGCGGCGTTGTGTCCGTGCTGGGCGGCACCTCTTCGTTGACGGGCGGCAGCGTGACGATCGTGAGTGGCGACGGTTTGTCGACGGAGAGCGGGTCGGTGACGCTGGCCTCTCACGGCAGCGCGAGCACGACTGTGAGTGGCGCGGTGTCGCTGTCGAGCGGGTCGGTGGGAACTGGTTCGTCTGGCGCTGTTTCGATCACGTCTGGCGCATCGCCTGCGCAGTCGAGCGGGCCAGTGAGCGTTATTGGCGGCGATGCTGCAGGTGCCGGCGGGTTCGTGAGCGTGTCTGGTGGCAGCAGCTCGGGTGACGTGGGCGGGTCCGTGGCTTTGGCCGGTGGAGCTGGTGCGACGGGAGGTGACGTGGCGGTGTCTGGCGGCGCGAGTGCGTCGGGCAGTGGTGCGTTGCTGGCGTTGCGCAGCGGAGAAGGGCCAAGCAGCAGCGGCAAAGTGCGTGTGTCCAGTGCTTCGGGCGCGGCGTCGGGCGGTGTATGGATTTCGTCCGGCTCGGCGTCAGGCAGCACCGACTCGGCGGGAGGCATCACCTTGTCGGTGGGATCTTCTGTGGCTGACGGCGGCGATGTCACCGTGAGCAGCGGCTCGAGTGCTGGCTCCGCGGCGGGCGATGTTGCGCTGACGGGTGGTTCGTCGTTGCTGGCGTCTTCCTCTACGGGAGCGGTGGCAGGCGCCGTTCGGTTGGCGGGCGGCAGCTCTGCAGGAGACAATGCCGGCGGCGTGGTATCTGTGCTGGGTGGCTCTGGCGTCGTGCAGGGTGGCTCAGTGGCCGTGCTGAGCGGCAGCGGCAGTGATGCGTCCGCGATGAGTGGCAACGTGTCGGTGGGTTCGTCTGCGGCTGATGCCAGCGGGTCGGTGGAGGTGAGCAGTGGTGCTTCTATCGGAAGCGTATCCGGCAGTGTGACACTGGGAAGCGGCGACTCTAGCTCCAGCGCGTCCGGGTCTGTGGACGTGGTTGGCGGGTCTAGTGCTGCGTCCAGCGGCGGCTCCGTGTCGGTGCGTGGCGGGAGCAGTGGTGGTTCATCTGCGGGTGGTTCTGTGTCGCTGCATAGCGGCACGGGTGCTGCCAGCGGCAGCGTGACGGTGTCGAGCGCGCCTGTGGTGTCCTCAAGCGAGAGCGGCGGAGTGTCCGTTCGCACGGGCAATAGTGTTTCTGGCGCATCAGGGTTACTGTCGGTCGTGTCTGGGGACAGCGCTAGCGCGTCGAGCGGCTCTGTGTTGGTGGCGAGCGGCGATGTTGTCTCGTCGGACGCGGGTGGCGTGGATATCCGTGGCGGTTCGACTGGCAGTTCTAGCGCTCGCGGCGGCTCTGTGTCCGTGTCGTCCGGCGAGGACGGCGTGGTGAGCTTGTCCAGCGGCGTTCGTCGCAGCGCTGTCGGTGGCACGGTGGATATTGTGTCCGGCGCTAGCACGGACAGTAGTGTGGGCGGCGGGTCTGTGAGCGTGCGCGGCGGGTCTCTGGCCGCGTCTGCGGGCGTTGCAGGTGCGGTTGCCTTGTCCGGTGGCGCGGTCTCGACGGGCGCTGCGGCTGGAGGAGGCATTTCTCTGGACGGCGGCGCGAGCGAGGCTGGTGTCGGTGGCGGCGTGGACATTTCATCTGGTGCGGGCTTGCTGGGCAGCGGCGACGTCCGCGTAGCAAGCAGTGTTTCTGCGAGCGGGGCCGCCTTGAGCGGGTCTGCGACGATCGGGAGCGGCGCGTCGGTAGATGCGGCGTCGGGCGTGGTGACTTTGTCTTCCGGGTCTTCGGATACAGCCAGCAGCGGCGGCGTGTCGGTGAAGTCTGGCGCTGCGGCTACAGCGGCGGGCGGTGTGTCTGTGTCGGGTGGCGCCAGCAGCTCTTCGACGGGCGGTGCGGTGTCTGCGACTAGTGGCACTGGTAGCGTGTCGAGCGGCGTTGTGTCGATCAGGAGCGGTGCTGCGAGCGCTGCGTCTGCGTCTGCGTCTGCGTCTGCGTCTGGCGCCTTGTCGTTTGTGTCTGGTGATGCGGCGGACGGTGTGTCTGGTGCTGTGCGTGTGGCTAGCGGGTCTCTCGTGAGCGGTGCCGCTGGTGCTGTGAGCGTGGCGGGGGGTTCCAGCAGCGCGTCGGGGTCGGGCGCGAGTGTTCTCGTGAGTGGCGGCGATTCGCTCACGGGGTCTTCCGGTTCCGTGGACGTGCGTGGCGGTTCTTCTACGTCGAGCGGGTCTGCTGGCGGTGTTCGCGTGACTGGCGGTTCGTCTAGTAGTGGTGCAGGCGGCGATGTGACTGTTGCCAGCGGCGACTCCGGTAGCAGCAGTGGCAGTGTGGCTGGCAGCGGTGTGTTTGTCCGTAGCGGTTCTGGCGGCAGCCTGAGCCTGGTGCAGGGCGATAGCACGCATGTGGGCAACGACGTGGAGTTGCGTGGCGGCAGAGTGGACAGCTTGTCTGCGGCGCAGAAGGTGAATATCGCCGGTTCTGCGAACTTGCAGGGAGCGGGAGGCGACGTGTCGATCGATGGCGGGTCGTCTGCTGCGAGCGTGGGCGGATCGGTGTTGCTGACGAGCGGCGGTGGTGCCGTGAGCAGTGGCGGCGTGACTGTGTCTACGAGCGTTGTGTCCGGTGGTTCGAGCGGCGACATCGATGTGCGCACTAGCGCGAGCAGTGTGTCCAGCGGCTCCGTTCGTATTGGTAGCGGGTCCGGTGACGTTAGTGCCGGGTCCATCGCGTTGTCGGGCGGTGCTTCCTCGAGTGGAGAGGGCGGCGTTGTGTCCGTGCTGGGCGGCACCTCTTCGTTGACGGGCGGCAGCGTGACGATCGTGAGTGGCGACGGTTTGTCGACGGAGAGCGGGTCGGTGACGCTGGCCTCTCACGGCAGCGCGAGCACGACTGTGAGTGGCGCGGTGTCGCTGTCGAGCGGGTCGGTGGGAACTGGTTCGTCTGGCGCTGTTTCGATCACGTCTGGCGCATCGCCTGCGCAGTCGAGCGGGCCAGTGAGCGTTATTGGCGGCGATGCTGCAGGTGCCGGCGGGTTCGTGAGCGTGTCTGGTGGCAGCAGCTCGGGTGACGTGGGCGGGTCCGTGGCTTTGGCCGGTGGAGCTGGTGCGACGGGAGGTGACGTGGCGGTGTCTGGCGGCGCGAGTGCGTCGGGCAGTGGTGCGTTGCTGGTGTTGCGCAGCGGAGAAGGGCCAAGCAGCAGCGGCAAAGTGCGTGTGTCCAGTGCTTCGGGCGCGGCGTCGGGCGGTGTATGGATTTCGTCCGGCTCGGCGTCAGGCAGCACCGACTCGGCGGGAAGCATCACCTTGTCGGTGGGATCTTCTGTGGCTGACGGTGGCGATGTCACCGTGAGCAGCGGCTCGAGTGCTGGCTCCGCGGCGGGCGATGTTGCGCTGACGGGTGGTTCGTCGTTGCTGGCGTCTTCCTCTACGGGAGCGGTGGCAGGCGCCGTTCGGTTGGCGGGCGGCAGCTCTGCAGGAGACAATGCCGGCGGCGTGGTATCTGTGCTGGGTGGCTCTGGCGTCGTGCAGGGTGGCTCAGTGGCCGTGCTGAGCGGCAGCGGCAGTGATGCGTCCGCGATGAGTGGCAACGTGTCGGTGGGTTCGTCTGCGGCTGATGCCAGCGGGTCGGTGGAGGTGAGCAGTGGTGCTTCTATCGGAAGCGTATCCGGCAGTGTGACACTGGGAAGCGGCGACTCTAGCTCCAGCGCGTCCGGGTCTGTGGACGTGGTTGGCGGGTCTAGTGCTGCGTCCAGCGGCGGCTCCGTGTCGGTGCGTGGCGGGAGCAGTGGTGGTTCATCTGCGGGTGGTTCTGTGTCGCTGCATAGCGGCACGGGTGCTGCCAGCGGCAGCGTGACGGTGTCGAGCGCGCCTGTGGTGTCCTCAAGCGAGAGCGGCGGAGTGTCCGTTCGCACGGGCAATAGTGTTTCTGGCGCATCAGGGTTACTGTCGGTCGTGTCTGGGGACAGCGCTAGCGCGTCGAGCGGCTCTGTGTTGGTGGCGAGCGGCGATGTTGTCTCGTCGGACGCGGGTGGCGTGGATATCCGTGGCGGGTCGACTGGCAGTTCTAGCGCTCGCGGCGGCTCTGTGTCCGTGTCGTCCGGCGAGGACGGCGTGGTGAGCTTGTCCAGCGGCGTTCGTCGCAGCGCTGTCGGTGGCACGGTGGATATTGTGTCCGGCGCTAGCACGGACAGTAGTGTGGGCGGCGGGTCTGTGAGCGTGCGCGGCGGGTCTCTGGCCGCGTCTGCGGGCGTTGCAGGTGCGGTTGCCTTGTCCGGTGGCGCGGTCTCGACGGGCGCTGCGGCTGGAGGAGGCATTTCTCTGGACGGCGGCGCGAGCGAGGCTGGTGTCGGTGGCGGCGTGGACATTTCATCTGGTGCGGGCTTGCTGGGCAGCGGCGACGTCCGCGTAGCAAGCAGTGTTTCTGCGAGCGGGGCCGCCTTGAGCGGGTCTGCGACGATCGGGAGCGGCGCGTCGGTAGATGCGGCGTCGGGCGTGGTGACTTTGTCTTCCGGGTCTTCGGATACAGCCAGCAGCGGCGGCGTGTCGGTGAAGTCTGGCGCTGCGGCTACAGCGGCGGGCGGTGTGTCTGTGTCGGGTGGCGCCAGCAGCTCTTCGACGGGCGGTGCGGTGTCTGCGACTAGTGGCACTGGTAGCGTGTCGAGCGGCGTTGTGTCGATCAGGAGCGGTGCTGCGAGCGCTGCGTCTGCGTCTGGCGCCTTGTCGTTTGTGTCTGGTGATGCGGCGGACGGTGTGTCTGGTGCTGTGCGTGTGGCTAGCGGGTCTCTCGTGAGCGGTGCCGCTGGTGCTGTGAGCGTGGCGGGGGGTTCCAGCAGCGCGTCGGGATCGGGCGCGAGTGTTCTCGTGAGTGGCGGCGATTCGCTCACGGGGTCTTCCGGTTCCGTGGACGTGCGTGGCGGTTCTTCTACGTCGAGCGGGTCTGCTGGCGGTGTTCGCGTGACTGGCGGTTCGTCTAGTAGTGGTGCAGGCGGCGATGTGACTGTTGCCAGTGGCAAATCAGGCTCTGGTGTACCAGGAAATTTGGCGCTGGAAACATCTTCGATGTCAGATGACTCTGAAGTTGGAGATATTGCTATATCAACTGGGAGTGGTGCTGCTGGTGGATCAGTCGCGATAGCGGTGGGAGCGCGGAAGGGCTCTATCGATATTGGAACGGATGGAGGTGTCGCAATCGCAAGTGAAGTGGCAAATGTGTCTATTAGTGGTACATTCACGAAACAATCGTCGACGGAGGAGGCGCTTTTCGAGAATTCTAACTCCAACACAGCAGACGGAATAGTTTTCCGAGTTCGAAACGACATGGTTGTTGGTACTGTTCCAGCTCAGTTTCCGCAAGTTATATCTCCATCAGATCGGCGTATCAAAACGAATATTGAAGATGTAGATGAGGATGATATTCTCCAACGACTACAAACGCTTGAAATCAAGCAATACCGCTACACTGACGAATGGAGACGAATTCGTGGAATAGAAGATTCGGTTGTGCGAGGAATTATCGCTCAGCAGGCTCGCGAGACATTTCCGGAATACGTCAGTGTGAAAGACTTCTATCTCAACGAAAGCGACTTCGGGTTGATAAACTTTCATCAAATCGACAAGCAAAAGGTAATTCTTGACCTTGTCGCAGCCATCCACGCGCAACACCGCCGATTTCATGTTTCGGCTAATACGCCCGGTAAAAGTGGAGATGTGACTGTATCTAGTGCGGATTCGGATGGCTACGCTACGAGTAGCAATACAGCAGCAACTGGATCCGTCTCGATTGGGTCTGGTACTTCCGCGTCAAGCTCATCTGGTAGTGTCCAAATTGTTACGGGAGATGCTCCGAATGGTCAAGCGGGGAATATTGTGATTGGCGTGGGAGATGGAAGCGACCACGGCGGTAGTATTTCACTTGAAGGTGGGACAACTTCAGGTGAAGCAAGTGTTGGAGGATCCATTGCCGTATCATCTGGTGGAAGTGATGGAGGAAATACTGGAAGTGTCAGCATTGATACATTTCACGCTGGTACAGCTGGAGATTCAGGAGATTTAATCATGGCTACAGGCGATACAAATCTAGGGTCAACAGGTTGGATTGAGCTTCTTTCTGGTGATGCGACTCGCGGCAACAGCGGCAGTGTACTGGTTGGCGCGGGTTCTAGCTCCGCCGGAAGTGGAGGACGTGTGACGCTGGCGGCTGGTGCGGCTGGTTCTAGCAGCTCGGGCGGATCTGTAGGCGTCTCGTCGGGCGCTTCATCAAGCGGTGCTTCTGGTGACGTCTCGATCGCGTCTGCGTCAAGCTCGGGCTTGGGCTCGAGCTCGAGCTTGGGCTCTAAGTCGCGCAGAAGCGGTAATGTTACGTTGACAACTGGTGATGCGGAGACAAGCGTAGGACTAACGTCCATCACGGGAGGCTCCTCGTCGACCGGAAGTGGAGGTGGTGTGCTAGTTGGTGCGGGCGATAGCTCCAAGGGTGCTGGTGGGAGCGTGAATATCGTGTCGGGTACGTCTATTGCAGGCGACTCGGGCAAGGTGATCTTGCGCTCTGCTGTGGTGGCCTCCACGGCAAGCACTGGGGCTGTCCAGATCGAATCGGGCAGCTCCTCAAGCGGTCCGTCTGGCGATGTGCTACTCGGCAGTGGCGCTTCCGCGCCTTCGGCAGTGGTTGGCTCCGTGCGTGTGACGGGCGGCACGTCTAGTGCCGCAAGCGGTGTCGGCGGCGCTATTGCCATCGCTGGTGGTGCCTCCAGCACAGGAGGTGGCATCAATGTGAGCGGGGGAAGTGGCTCATCGAAGGGCGGTTCAATCAACGTGTTGGCTGGCGCGTCGGTGTCTGGCGGCACTGGTGGCGCGGTGACAGTGTCAACTAGCGTCTCGGATGCTATGCGTAGCGCTGGTCCGGTGAATGTCACCTCGGGGCGAGGTGCACTGGGTACGGTTGACATTTCGTCCGGTGTTTCCACGGATGCCGTCAGCGACGTTTCTGCCGCGGTTTCTCTCCGCACGGCTCCGACTAGTAGTGGTCCTAGCGGCGTGATCGCAATCAGCACGGGTTCGTCGACGGCGTCTCTTTCTGGCAGCGTGAGTATTGCTTCCGGGGACAGTAGTGTGTCGGCGGGCGCTGTTCGGTTGTCTGGCGGCACTGGTTTCGGCGTGACTGGTGGGTTTGTCCAGCTTTTCTCCGGGAGCAGCAGTTCGGGTGTGGGCGGACGAGTTGACGTCTTATCTGGAGGAGGTACGGCATCTGGCGCGATCGCGATGTCTTCTCGCAACGCCAGCGCTGGAGGCTACAGTGGGCGTGTTGATATCGCGTCTGGTGGCGGCAGCCAGGGGTCAAGTGGCATCGTGTCGATATCGTCAGGCGCTGCGCACGACGTGGTTGGCGACATCTTGGTCTCTGGCGGTCGTTCGAGTGCCGGTCGTGGCGGCGCAATGTATCTGCAGTCCGGAGCGAGCGACGGGCAGGCGAGCGGTGGTGTCAGCATTGTGTCCGGCGTTGGTGCTGGCAGTGTGAGCTCTGGGTCAGTGGCGCTGTCGTCTGGAATGACAAGCGCAGGTACATCGGGTACGGTGACGGTAGCGACGGGAGACTCGAGTACGATGGGCGGTACTGTGAGTGTTGTTTCCGGTCGCGGCGTTGGCGCCGGGTCTAGTGGCCTCGTTGAGTTACGCTCAGGAGACTCCGTGAGCGGCAACAGCGGCAGTGTACTGGTTGGCGCGGGTTCTAGCTCCGCCGGAAGTGGAGGACGTGTGACGCTGGCGGCTGGTGCGGCTGGTTCTAGCAGCTCGGGCGGATCTGTAGGCGTCTCGTCGGGCGCTTCATCAAGCGGTGCTTCTGGTGACGTCTCGATCGCGTCTGCGTCAAGCTCGGGCTTGGGCTCGAGCTCGAGCTTGGGCTCTAAGTCGCGCAGAAGCGGTAATGTTACGTTGACAACTGGTGATGCGGAGACAAGCGTAGGACTAACGTCCATCACGGGAGGCTCCTCGTCGACCGGAAGTGGAGGTGGTGTGCTAGTTGGTGCGGGCGATAGCTCCAAGGGTGCTGGTGGGAGCGTGAATATCGTGTCGGGTACGTCTATTGCAGGCGACTCGGGCAAGGTGATCTTGCGCTCTGCTGTGGTGGCCTCCACGGCAAGCACTGGGGCTGTCCAGATCGAATCGGGCAGCTCCTCAAGCGGTCCGTCTGGCGATGTGCTACTCGGCAGTGGCGCTTCCGCGCCTTCGGCAGTGGTTGGCTCCGTGCGTGTGACGGGCGGCACGTCTAGTGCCGCAAGCGGTGTCGGCGGCGCTATTGCCATCGCTGGTGGTGCCTCCAGTACAGGAGGTGGCATTAATGTGAGCGGGGGAAGTGGCTCATCGAAGGGCGGTTCAATCAACGTGTTGGCTGGCGCGTCGGTGTCTGGCGGCACTGGTGGCGCGGTGACAGTGTCAACTAGCGTCTCGGATGCTATGCGTAGCGCTGGTCCGGTGAATGTCACCTCGGGGCGAGGTGCACTGGGTACGGTTGACATTTCGTCCGGTGTTTCCACGGATGCCGTCAGCGACGTTTCTGCCGCGGTTTCTCTCCGCACGGCTCCGACTAGTAGTGGTCCTAGCGGCGTGATCGCAATCAGCACGGGTTCGTCGACGGCGTCTCTTTCTGGCAGCGTGAGTATTGCTTCCGGGGACAGTAGTGTGTCGGCGGGCGCTGTTCGGTTGTCTGGCGGCACTGGTTTCGGCGTGACTGGTGGGTTTGTCCAGCTTTTCTCCGGGAGCAGCAGTTCGGGTGTGGGCGGACGAGTTGACGTCTTATCTGGAGGAGGTACGGCATCTGGCGCGATCGCGATGTCTTCTCGCAACGCCAGCGCTGGAGGCTACAGTGGGCGTGTTGATATCGCGTCTGGTGGCGGCAGCCAGGGGTCAAGTGGCATCGTGTCGATATCGTCAGGCGCTGCGCACGACGTGGTTGGCGACATCTTGGTCTCTGGCGGTCGTTCGAGTGCCGGTCGTGGCGGCGCAATGTATCTGCAGTCCGGAGCGAGCGACGGGCAGGCGAGCGGTGGTGTCAGCATTGTGTCCGGCGTTGGTGCTGGCAGTGTGAGCTCTGGGTCAGTGGCGCTGTCGTCTGGAATGACAAGCGCAGGTACATCGGGTACGGTGACGGTAGCGACGGGAGACTCGAGTACGATGGGCGGTACTGTGAGTGTTGTTTCCGGTCGCGGCGTTGGCGCCGGGTCTAGTGGCCTCGTTGAGTTACGCTCAGGAGACTCCGTGAGCGGCAACAGCGGCAGTGTACTGGTTGGCGCGGGTTCTAGCTCCGCCGGAAGTGGAGGACGTGTGACGCTGGCGGCTGGTGCGGCTGGTTCTAGCAGCTCGGGCGGATCTGTAGGCGTCTCGTCGGGCGCTTCATCAAGCGGTGCTTCTGGTGACGTCTCGATCGCGTCTGCGTCAAGCTCGGGCTTGGGCTCGAGCTCGAGCTTGGGCTCTAAGTCGCGCAGAAGCGGTAATGTTACGTTGACAACTGGTGATGCGGAGACAAGCGTAGGACTAACGTCCATCACGGGAGGCTCCTCGTCGACCGGAAGTGGAGGTGGTGTGCTAGTTGGTGCGGGCGATAGCTCCAAGGGTGCTGGTGGGAGCGTGAATATCGTGTCGGGTACGTCTATTGCAGGCGACTCGGGCAAGGTGATCTTGCGCTCTGCTGTGGTGGCCTCCACGGCAAGCACTGGGGCTGTCCAGATCGAATCGGGCAGCTCCTCAAGCGGTCCGTCTGGCGATGTGCTACTCGGCAGTGGCGCTTCCGCGCCTTCGGCAGTGGTTGGCTCCGTGCGTGTGACGGGCGGCACGTCTAGTGCCGCAAGCGGTGTCGGCGGCGCTATTGCCATCGCTGGTGGTGCCTCCAGTACAGGAGGTGGCATTAATGTGAGCGGGGGAAGTGGCTCATCGAAGGGCGGTTCAATCAACGTGTTGGCTGGCGCGTCGGTGTCTGGCGGCACTGGTGGCGCGGTGACAGTGTCAACTAGCGTCTCGGATGCTATGCGTAGCGCTGGTCCGGTGAATGTCACCTCGGGGCGAGGTGCACTGGGTACGGTTGACATTTCGTCCGGTGTTTCCACGGATGCCGTCAGCGACGTTTCTGCCGCGGTTTCTCTCCGCACGGCTCCGACTAGTAGTGGTCCTAGCGGCGTGATCGCAATCAGCACGGGTTCGTCGACGGCGTCTCTTTCTGGCAGCGTGAGTATTGCTTCCGGGGACAGTAGTGTGTCGGCGGGCGCTGTTCGGTTGTCTGGCGGCACTGGTTTCGGCGTGACTGGTGGGTTTGTCCAGCTTTTCTCCGGGAGCAGCAGTTCGGGTGTGGGCGGACGAGTTGACGTCTTATCTGGAGGAGGTACGGCATCTGGCGCGATCGCGATGTCTTCTCGCAACGCCAGCGCTGGAGGCTACAGTGGGCGTGTTGATATCGCGTCTGGTGGCGGCAGCCAGGGGTCGAGTGGCATCGTGTCGATATCGTCAGGCGCTGCGCGCGACGTGGTTGGCGACATCTTGGTCTCTGGCGGTCGTTCGAGTGCCGGTCGTGGCGGCGCAATGTATCTGCAGTCCGGAGCGAGCGACGGGCAGGCGAGCGGTGGTGTCAGCATTGTGTCCGGCGTTGGTGCTGGCAGTGTGAGCTCTGGGTCAGTGGCGCTGTCGTCTGGAATGACAAGCGCAGGTACATCGGGTACGGTGACGGTAGCGACGGGAGACTCGAGTACGATGGGCGGTACTGTGAGTGTTGTTTCCGGTCGCGGCGTTGGCGCCGGGTCTAGTGGCCTCGTTGAGTTACGCTCAGGAGACTCCGTGAGCGGCAACAGCGGCAGTGTACTGGTTGGCGCGGGTTCTAGCTCCGCCGGAAGTGGAGGACGTGTGACGCTGGCGGCTGGTGCGGCTGGTTCTAGCAGCTCGGGCGGATCTGTAGGCGTCTCGTCGGGCGCTTCATCAAGCGGTGCTTCTGGTGACGTCTCGATCGCGTCTGCGTCAAGCTCGGGCTTGGGCTCGAGCTCGAGCTTGGGCTCTAAGTCGCGCAGAAGCGGTAATGTTACGTTGACAACTGGTGATGCGGAGACAAGCGTAGGACTAACGTCCATCACGGGAGGCTCCTCGTCGACCGGAAGTGGAGGTGGTGTGCTAGTTGGTGCGGGCGATAGCTCCAAGGGTGCTGGTGGGAGCGTGAATATCGTGTCGGGTACGTCTATTGCAGGCGACTCGGGCAAGGTGATCTTGCGCTCTGCTGTGGTGGCCTCCACGGCAAGCACTGGGGCTGTCCAGATCGAATCGGGCAGCTCCTCAAGCGGTCCGTCTGGCGATGTGCTACTCGGCAGTGGCGCTTCCGCGCCTTCGGCAGTGGTTGGCTCCGTGCGTGTGACGGGCGGCACGTCTAGTGCCGCAAGCGGTGTCGGCGGCGCTATTGCCATCGCTGGTGGTGCCTCCAGTACAGGAGGTGGCATTAATGTGAGCGGGGGAAGTGGCTCATCGAAGGGCGGTTCAATCAACGTGTTGGCTGGCGCGTCGGTGTCTGGCGGCACTGGTGGCGCGGTGACAGTGTCAACTAGCGTCTCGGATGCTATGCGTAGCGCTGGTCCGGTGAATGTCACCTCGGGGCGAGGTGCACTGGGTACGGTTGACATTTCGTCCGGTGTTTCCACGGATGCCGTCAGCGACGTTTCTGCCGCGGTTTCTCTCCGCACGGCTCCGACTAGTAGTGGTCCTAGCGGCGTGATCGCAATCAGCACGGGTTCGTCGACGGCGTCTCTTTCTGGCAGCGTGAGTATTGCTTCCGGGGACAGTAGTGTGTCGGCGGGCGCTGTTCGGTTGTCTGGCGGCACTGGTTTCGGCGTGACTGGTGGGTTTGTCCAGCTTTTCTCCGGGAGCAGCAGTTCGGGTGTGGGCGGACGAGTTGACGTCTTATCTGGAGGAGGTACGGCATCTGGCGCGATCGCGATGTCTTCTCGCAACGCCAGCGCTGGAGGCTACAGTGGGCGTGTTGATATCGCGTCTGGTGGCGGCAGCCAGGGGTCGAGTGGCATCGTGTCGATATCGTCAGGCGCTGCGCGCGACGTGGTTGGCGACATCTTGGTCTCTGGCGGTCGTTCGAGTGCCGGTCGTGGCGGCGCAATGTATCTGCAGTCCGGAGCGAGCGACGGGCAGGCGAGCGGTGGTGTCAGCATTGTGTCCGGCGTTGGTGCTGGCAGTGTGAGCTCTGGGTCAGTGGCGCTGTCGTCTGGAATGACAAGCGCAGGTACATCGGGCACGGTGACGGTAGCGACGGGAGACTCGAGTACGATGGGCGGCAATTTGATTATTGCAGGGGGTAGGGGTGGAACAAGTGGTGGCAATTTGACGATTCTTTCTGGTTGGAGCGGTTCTCAAGTTGGAGGGACTGTAAACGTTTCGGCTGGTGGCAGCTCTACTGCCGATGGAGGGAGTGCAGTTATTTCTGGCGGATGGAGCACTAATCAGATTTCTGGCGGAATCGAGCATGTAACCCAACCTGCTCGAGTCTCTGGTGGGGTTAAAGCAACGACGGGTGCTTCGACGCTGAACAGCGGTGATATAACGTTAGTTTCGGGGTCTTCGGTTGATGGTAGTAGTGGCGGCATGGTACTGCAGACTGGCCGAAGTTTTAAAGACGGAGGAGATGTTATAATTGGTGGGGGGAGCAGTCGTAACGCTGGTGGTGGTAGGCTCAACTTGACTTCTGGTGGTACTGAAGGAAAGGGTGGATCCAGTGGCACTGTGGATATCGCAAGCGCTGCTGCTACGGGAACGAGCATGTCGGGGAATGTGTCGTTTATTTCCGGTAGTTCTCATAGTGGTACCAGTGGCTCGGGAACGATAGCAACTGGAGACGCTCGCGATGGAGTTACTGGTGACTTGATGCTGAAATCTGGCAGTAGCACGACTGGAAATCCTGGCGCCATCAGCATCGCTAGTGGGTCATCTGGACGGCTATTTGGCTCGCCTGTGATTGTTTCTTCTGGCAATGGGTCCACTGGTGGGTCGGTTTCTGTTGTATCTGGATCTGGCACGGCAACTTCGGGTTCTGTGATCGTTCAGACAGGAAAAAGTAGCGCTTCAACCGGCTCAATGATGATTTCGAGTGGCTCAGCAGGAACTGGATCCTCAGGCGACGTGAACGTACTCTCCGGAAATTCATCAAGCGGTCAATCTGGGAATATTTTGGTTGGGATTGGATACACTAGAACTCGTACAGGTGGATCGGTCAACATTTTCAGCGGTAATGGCAGTAGTGCTGGTGGCTCGGTTATAATTACCTCCGGGAATGCTGATCGTGGTACTACGGGCGATGTCAACATCTCGACTTTCTCTGCTGGCAAAGCAAGTAGCTCCGGTGCGATGAACTTCAGTACTGGAGCAGCAGATCTGGTGAGTGGAGATCTGAACATTTCTACTGGGGCATCAACTAGCTCACAAGCCGGCGACGTTTTTCTCTCGGTCGGCTCCAGCAACGCTGCTTGGGGCGGAAATGCCACAATACTAGGAGGGTCAAATCGCCTTCGGGGTGGTGACGTGAATCTTGTTGCTGGTGAAAGCTTTCAGACCACTGGGGGTGCAGTCAACGTCACTTCTGGTGCAGGTACCGTTAGTAGTGGGGCTCTTGCTATCAGTTCCCGTGACTCCAGCGATTCAGGCACTTCGGGATCTTTTGTTGGATCCACGGGTGCTGCTGCTTCTGGGACTAGTGGATACATTGCGTTAGCTACGGGTTCATCAGCTAGTCAAGCTGGTGGTTCAATATCAATGCTGGTCGGCGCTGGAACTCGTGGAACTGGAGGGATGATTAATTTGACTAGTGGAAGCAGTTACAGCAGTACAGGCGGATCGATCTTCTTGCGCAGCGGATTCGGAACATTGACGTCAAGTGGTACCGTACAAATCGAAACTGCAGCGGGGGGAATAATGGGGCAATCTGGAGCAGTCGGTATTGGTACAGGATACTCCAGTACCGCCGACTCGGGTAAAATAGCTGTGATTACTGGAAATTCGCAAATGAAGAAGGGGGGGAACATCGAACTACAGGTCGGAAGTGGTGGTCCTGCACGTGGCGGTGACTTGCTGGCTTTAGCCGGAAACAGCTCTGATGTAGGCGGCTCTATTTCTGTAATCGGTGGGCTTGGATCCCAAACTGGTGGTCAAGTATTGGTTAAATCTGGCGGAAGTAGTATTTCCAGTTCTGGCAACGTTTTAGTTGCAACTGAGGTATCTGGTCCTGCAGGGCGTTCTGGCAGCATATTTGCTGCTACCGGAAAAAGTCTAAGCGGCAACAGCGGTGATACATACATCCAAACAGGCGATGCAACCCAAGGCACTGGTGGCTCCATTCAGCTACTCGGGGGTACCGGTGATACGGGCGATGGCGCCAATATTACTATGAAAGCTGGTATCACGTTTGATCAGCATGCAGCCGGTGGAGCTGTCTACATAACCACAGGCGCAAGTTTGTACGGATCCAGTGGAAATGCTATTTTGGCAACACCAGACGCTGGTACTTTGGGCAGATCTGGCTTGATCAGCCTGGCGACGGGCTCCGCAGCGGCAGGAACGGTGGGTGATGTGACGGTGAGCACTGGTGGCAGCACTGGCGGCAACGGCGGGTCTGTGGTGCTGAACGTGGGCACGGGCAACAGTGGTGCAGGCGGGTTCATCTCTCTGCGGTCGGGCGATACATTCGCAAGCGGCACGGTTGGCGGGTCGATCTCGCTGAGCGGCGGCAGCGGCGTGACGAGTGGCGGGTCGATCTCGCTGCAGAGCGGCGCGGGTCTGACATCGTCTAGCGGCGACATCTCGCTGACGACGCCCGACGCCGCGAGTGCGAGCGGCATGAGCGGCAGTCTGCGTCTGACGAGCGGTGCGAGCCGCGCGGGCGACAGCGGGTCCGTGGCCGTAAGCACGGGCATATCGACGGGCGGCCACGGCGGGTCGATTTCTCTGTCGGTTGGCACGGGAAACACGATGGCCGGCGGCGCTATCTCGTTGACGGCGGGCGACTCGACGGGAGCAGCGTCGTCGACATCGAGTGGCACTGGCGGGTCCGTGAGCATTGCGAGCGGTCGCGGCGTTGCGAGCTCCAGCGGCTCGATCTCACTGAGTACGGGGATGGGCGGTACGGTGGGTCGGTCAGGCGTGCTGAGCTTGAGCAGCGGGAGCGCTACTGCCGGGTCCTCCGGCAACGTGTTGCTGGGCAGCGGCGCGAGCACGGGCGGCAACGGCGGGTCCGTGGTGGTGAGCGTGGGCGACGGCTCTAGTGGCAAGGGCGGCAAGGTGTCAATCACGGCTGGTCGCAGCTTGGCGACGACGTCGGGATCGGCAGGCGGCTCGGTCGAACTGGTTGGTGGCGAAGGCGCTCTGACCGGCGGATCCGTCAGCGTGGGCAGTGGAGCGGCCATTGGTGCCAGCACGACGAGCGGCGACGTGTCGCTGTGGAGTGCTTCATCCGGTACAAGCGGTTCGCTGTCGCTGGCCAGTGGTGCATCATCTCTGTCGTCTAGCGGGTCTGTTCGTCTGACGACGGGCTTAGCGACTGGCGGCAGAGGAGGCAACATCGAGCTGTCCGTGGGGAGCGGCAACACTGGCGCGGGCGGCAGCGTCTTGGTGCGTGGTGGTCCCACGACGACAAACACTGCTGCTGGCGGCGTGGGCGGCAACGTGGAGGTGACGAGCGGCGCGAGCAGCGGCTTCACGAGCGGCAGTGTGCTGGTGCGCACTCCGGCTGGCGGCTCGGGTACGACTGGCACGGGCGGGTCTTCCGGTGTGATCAGCCTGGCGACGGGCTCCGCGACGGCGGGCTCGGTGGGTGATGTGACGGTGAGCACTGGTGGCAGCACTGGCGGCAACGGCGGGTCTGTGGTGCTGAACGTGGGCACGGGCAACAGTGGTGCAGGCGGGTTCATCTCTCTGCGGTCGGGCGATACATTCGCAAGCGGCACGGTTGGCGGGTCGATCTCGCTGAGCGGCGGCAGCGGCGTGACGAGTGGCGGGTCGATCTCGCTGCAGAGCGGCGCGGGTCTGACATCGTCTAGCGGCGACATCTCGCTGACGACGCCCGACGCCGCGAGTGCGAGCGGCATGAGCGGCAGTCTGCGTCTGACGAGCGGTGCGAGCCGCGCGGGCGACAGCGGGTCCGTGGCCGTAAGCACGGGCATATCGACGGGCGGCCACGGCGGGTCGATTTCTCTGTCGGTTGGCACGGGAAACACGATGGCCGGCGGCGCTATCTCGTTGACGGCGGGCGACTCGACGGGAGCAGCGTCGTCGACATCGAGTGGCACTGGCGGGTCCGTGAGCATTGCGAGCGGTCGCGGCGTTGCGAGCTCCAGCGGCTCGATCTCACTGAGTACGGGGACGGGCGGTACGGTGGGTCGGTCAGGCGTGCTGAGCTTGAGCAGCGGGAGCGCTACTGCCGGGTCCTCCGGCAACGTGTTGCTGGGCAGCGGCGCGAGCACGGGCGGCAACGGCGGGTCCGTGGTGGTGAGCGTGGGCGACGGCTCTAGTGGCAAGGGCGGCAAGGTGTCAATCACGGCTGGTCGCAGCTTGGCGACGACGTCGGGATCGGCAGGCGGCTCGGTCGAACTGGTTGGTGGCGAAGGCGCTCTGACCGGCGGATCCGTCAGCGTGGGCAGTGGAGCGGCCATTGGTGCCAGCACGACGAGCGGCGACGTGTCGCTGTGGAGTGCTTCATCCGGTACAAGCGGTTCGCTGTCGCTGGCCAGTGGTGCATCATCTCTGTCGTCTAGCGGGTCTGTTCGTCTGACGACGGGCTTAGCGACTGGCGGCAGAGGAGGCAACATCGAGCTGTCCGTGGGGAGCGGCAACACTGGCGCGGGCGGCAGCGTCTTGGTGCGTGGTGGTCCCACGACGACAAACACTGCTGCTGGCGGCGTGGGCGGCAACGTGGAGGTGACGAGCGGCGCGAGCAGCGGCTTCACGAGCGGCAGTGTGCTGGTGCGCACTCCGGCTGGCGGCTCGGGTACGACTGGCACGGGCGGGTCTTCCGGTGTGATCAGCCTGGCGACGGGCTCCGCGACGGCGGGCTCGGTGGGTGATGTGACGGTGAGCACTGGTGGCAGCACTGGCGGCAACGGCGGGTCTGTGGTGCTGAACGTGGGCACGGGCAACAGTGGTGCAGGCGGGTTCATCTCTCTGCGGTCGGGCGATACATTCGCAAGCGGCACGGTTGGCGGGTCGATCTCGCTGAGCGGCGGCAGCGGCGTGACGAGTGGCGGGTCGATCTCGCTGCAGAGCGGCGCGGGTCTGACATCGTCTAGCGGCGACATCTCGCTGACGACGCCCGACGCCGCGAGTGCGAGCGGCATGAGCGGCAGTCTGCGTCTGACGAGCGGTGCGAGCCGCGTGGGCGACAGCGGGTCCGTGGCCGTAAGCACGGGCATATCGACGGGCGGCCACGGCGGGTCGATTTCTCTGTCGGTTGGCACGGGAAACACGATGGCCGGCGGCGCTATCTCGTTGACGGCGGGCGACTCGACGGGAGCAGCGTCGACATCGAGTGGCACTGGCGGGTCCGTGAGCATTGCGAGCGGTCGCGGCGTTGCGAGCTCCAGCGGCTCGATCTCACTGAGTACGGGGACGGGCGGTACGGTGGGTCGGTCAGGCGTGCTGAGCTTGAGCAGCGGGAGCGCTACTGCCGGGTCCTCCGGCAACGTGTTGCTGGGCAGCGGCGCGAGCACGGGCGGCAACGGCGGGTCCGTGGTGGTGAGCGTGGGCGACGGCTCTAGTGGCAAGGGCGGCAAGGTGTCAATCACGGCTGGTCGCAGCTTGGCGACGACGTCGGGATCGGCAGGCGGCTCGGTCGAACTGGTTGGTGGCGAAGGCGCTCTGACCGGCGGATCCGTCAGCGTGGGCAGTGGAGCGGCCATTGGTGCCAGCACGACGAGCGGCGACGTGTCGCTGTGGAGTGCTTCATCCGGTACAAGCGGTTCGCTGTCGCTGGCCAGTGGTGCATCATCTCTGTCGTCTAGCGGGTCTGTTCGTCTGACGACGGGCTTAGCGACTGGCGGCAGAGGAGGCAACATCGAGCTGTCCGTGGGGAGCGGCAACACTGGCGCGGGCGGCAGCGTCTTGGTGCGTGGTGGTCCCACGACGACAAACACTGCTGCTGGCGGCGTGGGCGGCAACGTGGAGGTGACGAGCGGCGCGAGCAGCGGCTTCACGAGCGGCAGTGTGCTGGTGCGCACTCCGGCTGGCGGCTCGGGTACGACTGGCACGGGCGGGTCTTCCGGTGTGATCAGCCTGGTGACGGGCTCCGCGACGGCGGGCTCGGTGGGTGATGTGACGGTGAGCACTGGTGGCAGCACTGGCGGCAACGGCGGGTCTGTGGTGCTGAACGTGGGCACGGGCAACAGTGGTGCAGGCGGGTTCATCTCTCTGCGGTCGGGCGATACATTCGCAAGCGGCACGGTTGGCGGGTCGATCTCGCTGAGCGGCGGCAGCGGCGTGACGAGTGGCGGGTCGATCTCGCTGCAGAGCGGCGCGGGTCTGACATCGTCTAGCGGCGACATCTCGCTGACGACGCCCGACGCCGCGAGTGCGAGCGGCATGAGCGGCAGTCTGCGTCTGACGAGCGGTGCGAGCCGCGCGGGCGACAGCGGGTCCGTGGCCGTAAGCACGGGCATATCGACGGGCGGCCACGGCGGGTCGATTTCTCTGTCGGTTGGCACGGGAAACACGATGGCCGGCGGCGCTATCTCGTTGACGGCGGGCGACTCGACGGGAGCAGCGTCGTCGACATCGAGTGGCACTGGCGGGTCCGTGAGCATTGCGAGCGGTCGCGGCGTTGCGAGCTCCAGCGGCTCGATCTCACTGAGTACGGGGATGGGCGGTACGGTGGGTCGGTCAGGCGTGCTGAGCTTGAGCAGCGGGAGCGCTACTGCCGGGTCCTCCGGCAACGTGTTGCTGGGCAGCGGCGCGAGCACGGGCGGCAACGGCGGGTCCGTGGTGGTGAGCGTGGGCGACGGCTCTAGTGGCAAGGGCGGCAAGGTGTCAATCACGGCTGGTCGCAGCTTGGCGACGACGTCGGGATCGGCAGGCGGCTCGGTCGAACTGGTTGGTGGCGAAGGCGCTCTGACCGGCGGATCCGTCAGCGTGGGCAGTGGAGCGGCCATTGGTGCCAGCACGACGAGCGGCGACGTGTCGCTGTGGAGTGCTTCATCCGGTACAAGCGGTTCGCTGTCGCTGGCCAGTGGTGCATCATCTCTGTCGTCTAGCGGGTCTGTTCGTCTGACGACGGGCTTAGCGACTGGCGGCAGAGGAGGCAACATCGAGCTGTCCGTGGGGAGCGGCAACACTGGCGCGGGCGGCAGCGTCTTGGTGCGTGGTGGTCCCACGACGACAAACACTGCTGCTGGCGGCGTGGGCGGCAACGTGGAGGTGACGAGCGGCGCGAGCAGCGGCTTCACGAGCGGCAGTGTGCTGGTGCGCACTCCGGCTGGCGGCTCGGGTACGACTGGCACGGGCGGGTCTTCCGGTGTGATCAGCCTGGCGACGGGCTCCGCGACGGCGGGCTCGGTGGGTGATGTGACGGTGAGCACTGGTGGCAGCACTGGCGGCAACGGCGGGTCTGTGGTGCTGAACGTGGGCACGGGCAACAGTGGTGCAGGCGGGTTCATCTCTCTGCGGTCGGGCGATACATTCGCAAGCGGCACGGTTGGCGGGTCGATCTCGCTGAGCGGCGGCAGCGGCGTGACGAGTGGCGGGTCGATCTCGCTGCAGAGCGGCGCGGGTCTGACATCGTCTAGCGGCGACATCTCGCTGACGACGCCCGACGCCGCGAGTGCGAGCGGCATGAGCGGCAGTCTGCGTCTGACGAGCGGTGCGAGCCGCGTGGGCGACAGCGGGTCCGTGGCCGTAAGCACGGGCATATCGACGGGCGGCCACGGCGGGTCGATTTCTCTGTCGGTTGGCACGGGAAACACGATGGCCGGCGGCGCTATCTCGTTGACGGCGGGCGACTCGACGGGAGCAGCGTCGTCGACATCGAGTGGCACTGGCGGGTCCGTGAGCATTGCGAGCGGTCGCGGCGTTGCGAGCTCCAGCGGCTCGATCTCACTGAGTACGGGGACGGGCGGTACGGTGGGTCGGTCAGGCGTGCTGAGCTTGAGCAGCGGGAGCGCTACTGCCGGGTCCTCCGGCAACGTGTTGCTGGGCAGCGGCGCGAGCACGGGCGGCAACGGCGGGTCCGTGGTGGTGAGCGTGGGCGACGGCTCTAGCGGCAAGGGCGGCAAGGTGTCAATCACGGCTGGTCGCAGCTTGGCGACGACGTCGGGATCGGCAGGCGGCTCGGTCGAACTGGTTGGTGGCGAAGGCGCTCTGACCGGCGGATCCGTCAGCGTGGGCAGTGGAGCGGCCATTGGTGCCAGCACGACGAGCGGCGACGTGTCGCTGTGGAGTGCTTCATCCGGTACAAGCGGTTCGCTGTCGCTGGCCAGTGGTGCATCATCTCTGTCGTCTAGCGGGTCTGTTCGTCTGACGACGGGCTTAGCGACTGGCGGCAGAGGAGGCAACATCGAGCTGTCCGTGGGGAGCGGCAACACTGGCGCGGGCGGCAGCGTCTTGGTGCGTGGTGGTCCCACGACGACAAACACTGCTGCTGGCGGCGTGGGCGGCAACGTGGAGGTGACGAGCGGCGCGAGCAGCGGCTTCACGAGCGGCAGTGTGCTGGTGCGCACTCCGGCTGGCGGCTCGGGTACGACTGGCACGGGCGGGTCTTCCGGTGTGATCAGCCTGGCGACGGGCTCCGCGACGGCGGGCTCGGTGGGTGATGTGACGGTGAGCACTGGTGGCAGCACTGGCGGCAACGGCGGGTCTGTGGTGCTGAACGTGGGCACGGGCAACAGTGGTGCAGGCGGGTTCATCTCTCTGCGGTCGGGCGATACATTCGCAAGCGGCACGGTTGGCGGGTCGATCTCGCTGAGCGGCGGCAGCGGCGTGACGAGTGGCGGGTCGATCTCGCTGCAGAGCGGCGCGGGTCTGACATCGTCTAGCGGCGACATCTCGCTGACGACGCCCGACGCCGCGAGTGCGAGCGGCATGAGCGGCAGTCTGCGTCTGACGAGCGGTGCGAGCCGCGCGGGCGACAGCGGGTCCGTGGCCGTAAGCACGGGCATATCGACGGGCGGCCACGGCGGGTCGATTTCTCTGTCGGTTGGCACGGGAAACACGATGGCCGGCGGCGCTATCTCGTTGACGGCGGGCGACTCGACGGGAGCAGCGTCGTCGACATCGAGTGGCACTGGCGGGTCCGTGAGCATTGCGAGCGGTCGCGGCGTTGCGAGCTCCAGCGGCTCGATCTCACTGAGTACGGGGACGGGCGGTACGGTGGGTCGGTCAGGCGTGCTGAGCTTAAGCAGCGGGAGCGCTACTGCCGGGTCCTCCGGCAACGTGTTGCTGGGCAGCGGCGCGAGCACGGGCGGCAACGGCGGGTCCGTGGTGGTGAGCGTGGGCGACGGCTCTAGCGGCAAGGGCGGCAAGGTGTCAATCACGGCTGGTCGCAGCTTGGCGACGACGTCGGGATCGGCAGGCGGCTCGGTCGAACTGGTTGGTGGCGAAGGCGCTCTGACCGGCGGATCCGTCAGCGTGGGCAGTGGAGCGGCCATTGGTGCCAGCACGACGAGCGGCGACGTGTCGCTGTGGAGTGCTTCATCCGGTACAAGCGGTTCGCTGTCGCTGGCCAGTGGTGCATCATCTCTGTCGTCTAGCGGGTCTGTTCGTCTGACGACGGGCTTAGCGACTGGCGGCAGAGGAGGCAACATCGAGCTGTCCGTGGGGAGCGGCAACACTGGCGCGGGCGGCAGCGTCTTGGTGCGTGGTGGTCCCACGACGACAAACACTGCTGCTGGCGGCGTGGGCGGCAACGTGGAGGTGACGAGCGGCGCGAGCAGCGGCTTCACGAGTGGTAGTGTGCTGGTGCGCACTCCGGCTGGCGGCTCGGGTACGACTGGCACGGGCGGGTCTTCCGGTGTGATCAGCCTGGCGACGGGCTCCGCGACGGCGGGCTCGGTGGGTGATGTGACGGTGAGCACTGGTGGCAGCACTGGCGGCAACGGCGGGTCTGTGGTGCTGAACGTGGGCACGGGCAACAGTGGTGCAGGCGGGTTCATCTCTCTGCGGTCGGGCGATACATTCGCAAGCGGCACGGTTGGCGGGTCGATCTCGCTGAGCGGCGGCAGCGGCGTGACGAGTGGCGGGTCGATCTCGCTGCAGAGCGGCGCGGGTCTGACATCGTCTAGCGGCGACATCTCGCTGACGACGCCCGACGCCGCGAGTGCGAGCGGCATGAGCGGCAGTCTGCGTCTGACGAGCGGTGCGAGCCGCGCGGGCGACAGCGGGTCCGTGGCCGTAAGCACGGGCATATCGACGGGCGGCCACGGCGGGTCGATTTCTCTGTCGGTTGGCACGGGAAACACGATGGCCGGCGGCGCTATCTCGTTGACGGCGGGCGACTCGACGGGAGCAGCGTCGTCGACATCGAGTGGCACTGGCGGGTCCGTGAGCATTGCGAGCGGTCGCGGCGTTGCGAGCTCCAGCGGCTCGATCTCACTGAGTACGGGGACGGGCGGTACGGTGGGTCGGTCAGGCGTGCTGAGCTTGAGCAGCGGGAGCGCTACTGCCGGGTCCTCCGGCAACGTGTTGCTGGGCAGCGGCGCGAGCACGGGCGGCAACGGCGGGTCCGTGGTGGTGAGCGTGGGCGACGGCTCTAGTGGCAAGGGCGGCAAGGTGTCAATCACGGCTGGTCGCAGCTTGGCGACGACGTCGGGATCGGCAGGCGGCTCGGTCGAACTGGTTGGTGGCGAAGGCGCTCTGACCGGCGGATCCGTCAGCGTGGGCAGTGGAGCGGCCATTGGTGCCAGCACGACGAGCGGCGACGTGTCGCTGTGGAGTGCTTCATCCGGTACAAGCGGTTCGCTGTCGCTGGCCAGTGGTGCATCATCTCTGTCGTCTAGCGGGTCTGTTCGTCTGACGACGGGCTTAGCGACTGGCGGCAGAGGAGGCAACATCGAGCTGTCCGTGGGGAGCGGCAACACTGGCGCGGGCGGCAGCGTCTTGGTGCGTGGTGGTCCCACGACGACAAACACTGCTGCTGGCGGCGTGGGCGGCAACGTGGAGGTGACGAGCGGCGCGAGCAGCGGCTTCACGAGCGGCAGTGTGCTGGTGCGCACTCCGGCTGGCGGCTCGGGTACGACTGGCACGGGCGGGTCTTCCGGTGTGATCAGCCTGGCGACGGGCTCCGCGACGGCGGGCTCGGTGGGTGATGTGACGGTGAGCACTGGTGGCAGCACTGGCGGCAACGGCGGGTCTGTGGTGCTGAACGTGGGCACGGGCAACAGTGGTGCAGGCGGGTTCATCTCTCTGCGGTCGGGCGATACATTCGCAAGCGGCACGGTTGGCGGGTCGATCTCGCTGAGCGGCGGCAGCGGCGTGACGAGTGGCGGGTCGATCTCGCTGCAGAGCGGCGCGGGTCTGACATCGTCTAGCGGCGACATCTCGCTGACGACGCCCGACGCCGCGAGTGCGAGCGGCATGAGCGGCAGTCTGCGTCTGACGAGCGGTGCGAGCCGCGCGGGCGACAGCGGGTCCGTGGCCGTAAGCACGGGCATATCGACGGGCGGCCACGGCGGGTCGATTTCTCTGTCGGTTGGCACGGGAAACACGATGGCCGGCGGCGCTATCTCGTTGACGGCGGGCGACTCGACGGGAGCAGCGTCGTCGACATCGAGTGGCACTGGCGGGTCCGTGAGCATTGCGAGCGGTCGCGGCGTTGCGAGCTCCAGCGGCTCGATCTCACTGAGTACGGGGACGGGCGGTACGGTGGGTCGGTCAGGCGTGCTGAGCTTGAGCAGCGGGAGCGCTACTGCCGGGTCCTCCGGCAACGTGTTGCTGGGCAGCGGCGCGAGCACGGGCGGCAACGGCGGGTCCGTGGTGGTGAGCGTGGGCGACGGCTCTAGCGGCAAGGGCGGCAAGGTGTCAATCACGGCTGGTCGCAGCTTGGCGACGACGTCGGGATCGGCAGGCGGCTCGGTCGAACTGGTTGGTGGCGAAGGCGCTCTGACCGGCGGATCCGTCAGCGTGGGCAGTGGAGCGGCCATTGGTGCCAGCACGACGAGCGGCGACGTGTCGCTGTGGAGTGCTTCATCCGGTACAAGCGGTTCGCTGTCGCTGGCCAGTGGTGCATCATCTCTGTCGTCTAGCGGGTCTGTTCGTCTGACGACGGGCTTAGCGACTGGCGGCAGAGGAGGCAACATCGAGCTGTCCGTGGGGAGCGGCAACACTGGCGCGGGCGGCAGCGTCTTGGTGCGTGGTGGTCCCACGACGACAAACACTGCTGCTGGCGGCGTGGGCGGCAACGTGGAGGTGACGAGCGGCGCGAGCAGCGGCTTCACGAGCGGCAGTGTGCTGGTGCGCACTCCGGCTGGCGGCTCGGGTACGACTGGCACGGGCGGGTCTTCCGGTGTGATCAGCCTGGCGACGGGCTCCGCGACGGCGGGCTCGGTGGGTGATGTGACGGTGAGCACTGGTGGCAGCACTGGCGGCAACGGCGGGTCTGTGGTGCTGAACGTGGGCACGGGCAACAGTGGTGCAGGCGGGTTCATCTCTCTGCGGTCGGGCGATACATTCGCAAGCGGCACGGTTGGCGGGTCGATCTCTCTGCGGTCGGGCGATACATTCGCAAGCGGCACGGTTGGCGGGTCGATCTCGCTGAGTGGCGGCAGCGGCGTGACGAGTGGCGGGTCGATCTCGCTGCAGAGCGGCGCGGGTCTGACATCGTCTAGCGGCGACATCTCGCTGACGACGCCCGACGCCGCGAGTGCGAGCGGCATGAGCGGCAGTCTGCGTCTGACGAGCGGTGCGAGCCGCGCGGGCGACAGCGGGTCCGTGGCCGTAAGCACGGGCATATCGACGGGCGGCCACGGCGGGTCGATTTCTCTGTCGGTTGGCACGGGAAACACGATGGCCGGCGGCGCTATCTCGTTGACGGCGGGCGACTCGACGGGAGCAGCGTCGTCGACATCGAGTGGCACTGGCGGGTCCGTGAGCATTGCGAGCGGTCGCGGCGTTGCGAGCTCCAGCGGCTCGATCTCACTGAGTACGGGGACGGGCGGTACGGTGGGTCGGTCAGGCGTGCTGAGCTTGAGCAGCGGGAGCGCTACTGCCGGGTCCTCCGGCAACGTGTTGCTGGGCAGCGGCGCGAGCACGGGCGGCAACGGCGGGTCCGTGGTGGTGAGCGTGGGCGACGGCTCTAGCGGCAAGGGCGGCAAGGTGTCAATCACGGCTGGTCGCAGCTTGGCGACGACGTCGGGATCGGCAGGCGGCTCGGTCGAACTGGTTGGTGGCGAAGGCGCTCTGACCGGCGGATCCGTCAGCGTGGGCAGTGGAGCGGCCATTGGTGCCAGCACGACGAGCGGCGACGTGTCGCTGTGGAGTGCTTCATCCGGTACAAGCGGTTCGCTGTCGCTGGCCAGTGGTGCATCATCTCTGTCGTCTAGCGGGTCTGTTCGTCTGACGACGGGCTTAGCGACTGGCGGCAGAGGAGGCAACATCGAGCTGTCCGTGGGGAGCGGCAACACTGGCGCGGGCGGCAGCGTCTTGGTGCGTGGTGGTCCCACGACGACAAACACTGCTGCTGGCGGCGTGGGCGGCAACGTGGAGGTGACGAGCGGCGCGAGCAGCGGCTTCACGAGCGGCAGTGTGCTGGTGCGCACTCCGGCTGGCGGCTCGGGTACGACTGGCACGGGCGGGTCTTCCGGTGTGATCAGCCTGGCGACGGGCTCCGCGACGGCGGGCTCGGTGGGTGATGTGACGGTGAGCACTGGTGGCAGCACTGGCGGCAACGGCGGGTCTGTGGTGCTGAACGTGGGCACGGGCAACAGTGGTGCAGGCGGGTTCATCTCTCTGCGGTCGGGCGATACATTCGCAAGCGGCACGGTTGGCGGGTCGATCTCGCTGAGCGGCGGCAGCGGCGTGACGAGTGGCGGGTCGATCTCGCTGCAGAGCGGCGCGGGTCTGACATCGTCTAGCGGCGACATCTCGCTGACGACGCCCGACGCCGCGAGTGCGAGCGGCATGAGCGGCAGTCTGCGTCTGACGAGCGGTGCGAGCCGCGCGGGCGACAGCGGGTCCGTGGCCGTAAGCACGGGCATATCGACGGGCGGCCACGGCGGGTCGATTTCTCTGTCGGTTGGCACGGGAAACACGATGGCCGGCGGCGCTATCTCGTTGACGGCGGGCGACTCGACGGGAGCAGCGTCGTCGACATCGAGTGGCACTGGCGGGTCCGTGAGCATTGCGAGCGGTCGCGGCGTTGCGAGCTCCAGCGGCTCGATCTCACTGAGTACCGGGACGGGCGGTACGGTGGGTCGGTCAGGCGTGCTGAGCTTGAGCAGCGGGAGCGCTACTGCCGGGTCCTCCGGCAACGTGTTGCTGGGCAGCGGCGCGAGCACGGGCGGCAACGGCGGGTCCGTGGTGGTGAGCGTGGGCGACGGCTCTAGCGGCAAGGGCGGCAAGGTGTCAATCACGGCTGGTCGCAGCTTGGCGACGACGTCGGGATCGGCAGGCGGCTCGGTCGAACTGGTTGGTGGCGAAGGCGCTCTGACCGGCGGATCCGTCAGCGTGGGCAGTGGAGCGGCCATTGGTGCCAGCACGACGAGCGGCGACGTGTCGCTGTGGAGTGCTTCATCCGGTACAAGCGGTTCGCTGTCGCTGGCCAGTGGTGCATCATCTCTGTCGTCTAGCGGGTCTGTTCGTCTGACGACGGGCTTAGCGACTGGCGGCAGAGGAGGCAACATCGAGCTGTCCGTGGGGAGCGGCAACACTGGCGCGGGCGGCAGCGTCTTGGTGCGTGGTGGTCCCACGACGACAAACACTGCTGCTGGCGGCGTGGGCGGCAACGTGGAGGTGACGAGCGGCGCGAGCAGCGGCTTCACGAGCGGCAGTGTGCTGGTGCGCACTCCGGCTGGCGGCTCGGGTACGACTGGCACGGGCGGGTCTTCCGGTGTGATCAGCCTGGCGACGGGCTCCGCGACGGCGGGCTCGGTGGGTGATGTGACGGTGAGCACTGGTGGCAGCACTGGCGGCAACGGCGGGTCTGTGGTGCTGAACGTGGGCACGGGCAACAGTGGTGCAGGCGGGTTCATCTCTCTGCGGTCGGGCGATACATTCGCAAGCGGCACGGTTGGCGGGTCGATCTCGCTGAGCGGCGGCAGCGGCGTGACGAGTGGCGGGTCGATCTCGCTGCAGAGCGGCGCGGGTCTGACATCGTCTAGCGGCGACATCTCGCTGACGACGCCCGACGCCGCGAGTGCGAGCGGCATGAGCGGCAGTCTGCGTCTGACGAGCGGTGCGAGCCGCGCGGGCGACAGCGGGTCCGTGGCCGTAAGCACGGGCATATCGACGGGCGGCCACGGCGGGTCGATTTCTCTGTCGGTTGGCACGGGAAACACGATGGCCGGCGGCGCTATCTCGTTGACGGCGGGCGACTCGACGGGAGCAGCGTCGTCGACATCGAGTGGCACTGGCGGGTCCGTGAGCATTGCGAGCGGTCGCGGCGTTGCGAGCTCCAGCGGCTCGATCTCACTGAGTACGGGGACGGGCGGTACGGTGGGTCGGTCAGGCGTGCTGAGCTTGAGCAGCGGGAGCGCTACTGCCGGGTCCTCCGGCAACGTGTTGCTGGGCAGCGGCGCGAGCACGGGCGGCAACGGCGGGTCCGTGGTGGTGAGCGTGGGCGACGGCTCTAGCGGCAAGGGCGGCAAGGTGTCAATCGCGGCTGGTCGCAGCTTGGCGACGACGTCGGGATCGGCAGGCGGCTCGGTCGAACTGGTTGGTGGCGAAGGCGCTCTGACCGGCGGATCCGTCAGCGTGGGCAGTGGAGCGGCCATTGGTGCCAGCACGACGAGCGGCGACGTGTCGCTGTGGAGTGCTTCATCCGGTACAAGCGGTTCGCTGTCGCTGGCCAGTGGTGCATCATCTCTGTCGTCTAGCGGGTCTGTTCGTCTGACGACGGGCTTAGCGACTGGCGGCAGAGGAGGCAACATCGAGCTGTCCGTGGGGAGCGGCAACACTGGCGCGGGCGGCAGCGTCTTGGTGCGTGGTGGTCCCACGACGACAAACACTGCTGCTGGCGGCGTGGGCGGCAACGTGGAGGTGACGAGCGGCGCGAGCAGCGGCTTCACGAGCGGCAGTGTGCTGGTGCGCACTCCGGCTGGCGGCTCGGGTACGACTGGCACGGGCGGGTCTTCCGGTGTGATCAGCCTGGCGACGGGCTCCGCGACGGCGGGCTCGGTGGGTGATGTGACGGTGAGCACTGGTGGCAGCACTGGCGGCAACGGCGGGTCTGTGGTGCTGAACGTGGGCACGGGCAACAGTGGTGCAGGCGGGTTCATCTCTCTGCGGTCGGGCGATACATTCGCAAGCGGCACGGTTGGCGGGTCGATCTCGCTGAGCGGCGGCAGCGGCGTGACGAGTGGCGGGTCGATCTCGCTGCAGAGCGGCGCGGGTCTGACATCGTCTAGCGGCGACATCTCGCTGACGACGCCCGACGCCGCGAGTGCGAGCGGCATGAGCGGCAGTCTGCGTCTGACGAGCGGTGCGAGCCGCGCGGGCGACAGCGGGTCCGTGGCCGTAAGCACGGGCATATCGACGGGCGGCCACGGCGGGTCGATTTCTCTGTCGGTTGGCACGGGAAACACGATGGCCGGCGGCGCTATCTCGTTGACGGCGGGCGACTCGACGGGAGCAGCGTCGTCGACATCGAGTGGCACTGGCGGGTCCGTGAGCATTGCGAGCGGTCGCGGCGTTGCGAGCTCCAGCGGCTCGATCTCACTGAGTACCGGGACGGGCGGTACGGTGGGTCGGTCAGGCGTGCTGAGCTTGAGCAGCGGGAGCGCTACTGCCGGGTCCTCCGGCAACGTGTTGCTGGGCAGCGGCGCGAGCACGGGCGGCAACGGCGGGTCCGTGGTGGTGAGCGTGGGCGACGGCTCTAGCGGCAAGGGCGGCAAGGTGTCAATCACGGCTGGTCGCAGCTTGGCGACGACGTCGGGATCGGCAGGCGGCTCGGTCGAACTGGTTGGTGGCGAAGGCGCTCTGACCGGCGGATCCGTCAGCGTGGGCAGTGGAGCGGCCATTGGTGCCAGCACGACGAGCGGCGACGTGTCGCTGTGGAGTGCTTCATCCGGTACAAGCGGTTCGCTGTCGCTGGCCAGTGGTGCATCATCTCTGTCGTCTAGCGGGTCTGTTCGTCTGACGACGGGCTTAGCGACTGGCGGCAGAGGAGGCAACATCGAGCTGTCCGTGGGGAGCGGCAACACTGGCGCGGGCGGCAGCGTCTTGGTGCGTGGTGGTCCCACGACGACAAACACTGCTGCTGGCGGCGTGGGCGGCAACGTGGAGGTGACGAGCGGCGCGAGCAGCGGCTTCACGAGCGGCAGTGTGCTGGTGCGCACTCCGGCTGGCGGCTCGGGTACGACTGGCACGGGCGGGTCTTCCGGTGTGATCAGCCTGGCGACGGGCTCCGCGACGGCGGGCTCGGTGGGTGATGTGACGGTGAGCACTGGTGGCAGCACTGGCGGCAACGGCGGGTCTGTGGTGCTGAACGTGGGCACGGGCAACAGTGGTGCAGGCGGGTTCATCTCTCTGCGGTCGGGCGATACATTCGCAAGCGGCACGGTTGGCGGGTCGATCTCGCTGAGCGGCGGCAGCGGCGTGACGAGTGGCGGGTCGATCTCGCTGCAGAGCGGCGCGGGTCTGACATCGTCTAGCGGCGACATCTCGCTGACGACGCCCGACGCCGCGAGTGCGAGCGGCATGAGCGGCAGTCTGCGTCTGACGAGCGGTGCGAGCCGCGCGGGCGACAGCGGGTCCGTGGCCGTAAGCACGGGCATATCGACGGGCGGCCACGGCGGGTCGATTTCTCTGTCGGTTGGCACGGGAAACACGATGGCCGGCGGCGCTATCTCGTTGACGGCGGGCGACTCGACGGGAGCAGCGTCGTCGACATCGAGTGGCACTGGCGGGTCCGTGAGCATTGCGAGCGGTCGCGGCGTTGCGAGCTCCAGCGGCTCGATCTCACTGAGTACGGGGACGGGCGGTACGGTGGGTCGGTCAGGCGTGCTGAGCTTGAGCAGCGGGAGCGCTACTGCCGGGTCCTCCGGCAACGTGTTGCTGGGCAGCGGCGCGAGCACGGGCGGCAACGGCGGGTCCGTGGTGGTGAGCGTGGGCGACGGCTCTAGCGGCAAGGGCGGCAAGGTGTCAATCACGGCTGGTCGCAGCTTGGCGACGACGTCGGGATCGGCAGGCGGCTCGGTCGAACTGGTTGGTGGCGAAGGCGCTCTGACCGGCGGATCCGTCAGCGTGGGCAGTGGAGCGGCCATTGGTGCCAGCACGACGAGCGGCGACGTGTCGCTGTGGAGTGCTTCATCCGGTACAAGCGGTTCGCTGTCGCTGGCCAGTGGTGCATCATCTCTGTCGTCTAGCGGGTCTGTTCGTCTGACGACGGGCTTAGCGACTGGCGGCAGAGGAGGCAACATCGAGCTGTCCGTGGGGAGCGGCAACACTGGCGCGGGCGGCAGCGTCTTGGTGCGTGGTGGTCCCACGACGACAAACACTGCTGCTGGCGGCGTGGGCGGCAACGTGGAGGTGACGAGCGGCGCGAGCAGCGGCTTCACGAGCGGCAGTGTGCTGGTGCGCACTCCGGCTGGCGGCTCGGGTACGACTGGCACGGGCGGGTCTTCCGGTGTGATCAGCCTGGCGACGGGCTCCGCGACGGCGGGCTCGGTGGGTGATGTGACGGTGAGCACTGGTGGCAGCACTGGCGGCAACGGCGGGTCTGTGGTGCTGAACGTGGGCACGGGCAACAGTGGTGCAGGCGGGTTCATCTCTCTGCGGTCGGGCGATACATTCGCAAGCGGCACGGTTGGCGGGTCGATCTCGCTGAGCGGCGGCAGCGGCGTGACGAGTGGCGGGTCGATCTCGCTGCAGAGCGGCGCGGGTCTGACATCGTCTAGCGGCGACATCTCGCTGACGACGCCCGACGCCGCGAGTGCGAGCGGCATGAGCGGCAGTCTGCGTCTGACGAGCGGTGCGAGCCGCGCGGGCGACAGCGGGTCCGTGGCCGTAAGCACGGGCATATCGACGGGCGGCCACGGCGGGTCGATTTCTCTGTCGGTTGGCACGGGAAACACGATGGCCGGCGGCGCTATCTCGTTGACGGCGGGCGACTCGACGGGAGCAGCGTCGTCGACATCGAGTGGCACTGGCGGGTCCGTGAGCATTGCGAGCGGTCGCGGCGTTGCGAGCTCCAGCGGCTCGATCTCACTGAGTACGGGGACGGGCGGTACGGTGGGTCGGTCAGGCGTGCTGAGCTTGAGCAGCGGGAGCGCTACTGCCGGGTCCTCCGGCAACGTGTTGCTGGGCAGCGGCGCGAGCACGGGCGGCAACGGCGGGTCCGTGGTGGTGAGCGTGGGCGACGGCTCTAGCGGCAAGGGCGGCAAGGTGTCAATCACGGCTGGTCGCAGCTTGGCGACGACGTCGGGATCGGCAGGCGGCTCGGTCGAACTGGTTGGTGGCGAAGGCGCTCTGACCGGCGGATCCGTCAGCGTGGGCAGTGGAGCGGCCATTGGTGCCAGCACGACGAGCGGCGACGTGTCGCTGTGGAGTGCTTCATCCGGTACAAGCGGTTCGCTGTCGCTGGCCAGTGGTGCATCATCTCTGTCGTCTAGCGGGTCTGTTCGTCTGACGACGGGCTTAGCGACTGGCGGCAGAGGAGGCAACATCGAGCTGTCCGTGGGGAGCGGCAACACTGGCGCGGGCGGCAGCGTCTTGGTGCGTGGTGGTCCCACGACGACAAACACTGCTGCTGGCGGCGTGGGCGGCAACGTGGAGGTGACGAGCGGCGCGAGCAGCGGCTTCACGAGCGGCAGTGTGCTGGTGCGCACTCCGGCTGGCGGCTCGGGTACGACTGGCACGGGCGGGTCTTCCGGTGTGATCAGCCTGGCGACGGGCTCCGCGACGGCGGGCTCGGTGGGTGATGTGACGGTGAGCACTGGTGGCAGCACTGGCGGCAACGGCGGGTCTGTGGTGCTGAACGTGGGCACGGGCAACAGTGGTGCAGGCGGGTTCATCTCTCTGCGGTCGGGCGATACATTCGCAAGCGGCACGGTTGGCGGGTCGATCTCGCTGAGCGGCGGCAGCGGCGTGACGAGTGGCGGGTCGATCTCGCTGCAGAGCGGCGCGGGTCTGACATCGTCTAGCGGCGACATCTCGCTGACGACGCCCGACGCCGCGAGTGCGAGCGGCATGAGCGGCAGTCTGCGTCTGACGAGCGGTGCGAGCCGCGCGGGCGACAGCGGGTCCGTGGCCGTAAGCACGGGCATATCGACGGGCGGCCACGGCGGGTCGATTTCTCTGTCGGTTGGCACGGGAAACACGATGGCCGGCGGCGCTATCTCGTTGACGGCGGGCGACTCGACGGGAGCAGCGTCGTCGACATCGAGTGGCACTGGCGGGTCCGTGAGCATTGCGAGCGGTCGCGGCGTTGCGAGCTCCAGCGGCTCGATCTCACTGAGTACGGGGACGGGCGGTACGGTGGGTCGGTCAGGCGTGCTGAGCTTGAGCAGCGGGAGCGCTACTGCCGGGTCCTCCGGCAACGTGTTGCTGGGCAGCGGCGCGAGCACGGGCGGCAACGGCGGATCCGTGGTGGTGAGCGTGGGCGACGGCTCTAGCGGCAAGGGCGGCAAGGTGTCAATCACGGCTGGTCGCAGCTTGGCGACGACGTCGGGATCGGCAGGCGGCTCGGTCGAACTGGTTGGTGGCGAAGGCGCTCTGACCGGCGGATCCGTCAGCGTGGGCAGTGGAGCGGCCATTGGTGCCAGCACGACGAGCGGCGACGTGTCGCTGTGGAGTGCTTCATCCGGTACAAGCGGTTCGCTGTCGCTGGCCAGTGGTGCATCATCTCTGTCGTCTAGCGGGTCTGTTCGTCTGACGACGGGCTTAGCGACTGGCGGCAGAGGAGGCAACATCGAGCTGTCCGTGGGGAGCGGCAACACTGGCGCGGGCGGCAGCGTCTTGGTGCGTGGTGGTCCCACGACGACAAACACTGCTGCTGGCGGCGTGGGCGGCAACGTGGAGGTGACGAGCGGCGCGAGCAGCGGCTTCACGAGCGGCAGTGTGCTGGTGCGCACTCCGGCTGGCGGCTCGGGTACGACTGGCACGGGCGGGTCTTCCGGTGTGATCAGCCTGGCGACGGGCTCCGCGACGGCGGGCTCGGTGGGTGATGTGACGGTGAGCACTGGTGGCAGCACTGGCGGCAACGGCGGGTCTGTGGTGCTGAACGTGGGCACGGGCAACAGTGGTGCAGGCGGGTCGATCTCTCTGCGGTCGGGCGATACATTCGCAAGCGGCACGGTTGGCGGGTCGATCTCGCTGAGTGGCGGCAGCGGCGTGACGAGTGGCGGGTCGATCTCGCTGCAGAGCGGCGCGGGTCTGACATCGTCTAGCGGCGACATCTCGCTGACGACGCCCGACGCCGCGAGTGCGAGCGGCATGAGCGGCAGTCTGCGTCTGACGAGCGGTGCGAGCCGCGCGGGCGACAGCGGGTCCGTGGCCGTAAGCACGGGCATATCGACGGGCGGCCACGGCGGGTCGATTTCTCTGTCGGTTGGCACGGGAAACACGATGGCCGGCGGCGCTATCTCGTTGACGGCGGGCGACTCGACGGGAGCAGCGTCGTCGACATCGAGTGGCACTGGCGGGTCCGTGAGCATTGCGAGCGGTCGCGGCGTTGCGAGCTCCAGCGGCTCGATCTCACTGAGTACGGGGACGGGCGGTACGGTGGGTCGGTCAGGCGTGCTGAGCTTGAGCAGCGGGAGCGCTACTGCCGGGTCCTCCGGCAACGTGTTGCTGGGCAGCGGCGCGAGCACGGGCGGCAACGGCGGGTCCGTGGTGGTGAGCGTGGGCGACGGCTCTAGCGGCAAGGGCGGCAAGGTGTCAATCACGGCTGGTCGCAGCTTGGCGACGACGTCGGGATCGGCAGGCGGCTCGGTCGAACTGGTTGGTGGCGAAGGCGCTCTGACCGGCGGATCCGTCAGCGTGGGCAGTGGAGCGGCCATTGGTGCCAGCACGACGAGCGGCGACGTGTCGCTGTGGAGTGCTTCATCCGGTACAAGCGGTTCGCTGTCGCTGGCCAGTGGTGCATCATCTCTGTCGTCTAGCGGGTCTGTTCGTCTGACGACGGGCTTAGCGACTGGCGGCAGAGGAGGCAACATCGAGCTGTCCGTGGGGAGCGGCAACACTGGCGCGGGCGGCAGCGTCTTGGTGCGTGGTGGTCCCACGACGACAAACACTGCTGCTGGCGGCGTGGGCGGCAACGTGGAGGTGACGAGCGGCGCGAGCAGCGGCTTCACGAGCGGCAGTGTGCTGGTGCGCACTCCGGCTGGCGGCTCGGGTACGACTGGCACGGGCGGGTCTTCCGGTGTGATCAGCCTGGCGACGGGCTCCGCGACGGCGGGCTCGGTGGGTGATGTGACGGTGAGCACTGGTGGCAGCACTGGCGGCAACGGCGGGTCTGTGGTGCTGAACGTGGGCACGGGCAACAGTGGTGCAGGCGGGTTCATCTCTCTGCGGTCGGGCGATACATTCGCAAGCGGCACGGTTGGCGGGTCGATCTCGCTGAGCGGCGGCAGCGGCGTGACGAGTGGCGGGTCGATCTCGCTGCAGAGCGGCGCGGGTCTGACATCGTCTAGCGGCGACATCTCGCTGACGACGCCCGACGCCGCGAGTGCGAGCGGCATGAGCGGCAGTCTGCGTCTGACGACGGTGCGAGCCGCGCGGCGACAGCGGGTCCGTGGCCGTAAGCACGGTCATATCGACGGGCGGCCACGGCGGGTCGAATTTCTCTGTCGGTTGGCACGGAAACACGATGGCCGCGGCGCTATCTCGTTGACGGCGGGCGACTCGACGGGAGCAGCGTCGTCGACATCGAGTGGCACTGGCGGGTCCGTGAGCATTGCGAGCGGTCGCGGCGTTGCGAGCTCCAGCGGCTCGATCTCACTGAGTACGGGGACGGGCGGTACGGTGGGTCGGTCAGGCGTGCTGATCTTGAGCAGCGGGAGCGCTACTGCCGGGTCCTCCGGCAACGTGTTGCTGGGCACGCGCGAGCACGGCGGCAACGGCGGGTCCGTGGTGGTGAGCGTGGGCGACGGCTCTAGCGGCAAGGGCCAAGGTGTCAATCACGGCTGGTCGCAGCTTGG